>NW_026975400.1:0-1217217 GCF_030014295.1 Loxodonta africana | reverse complement strand
GAGCCGAATAGAGTGGAAAAGAGCCGAATAGAACCGAATCGAGTTTAATGGAGCAGAAAGGAGATGAATCGAGCCGATATGACCCGAATCAGGTCGAATCCCATTCAAGTGTGTCGAATAGCATAGAACAGATTACACTAGGCTAAGTTAGGGTAGGGTAGGGTAGAATAGAGTGCAGTAGAACAGAACAGAAGAGAACTGAACTGAAAGAATAGGGTCGAGACGAGCAGAGTATAGAAGAGTAGAGTCGAACATTGCCGAATAGAGCCAAATAGAGCCCAAAAGAGCTAAATGGATAGAAACCAAGACAAATCACGCCGAATCCTGTGGAATCGTGCCGTATCGCGTCGAATCCCGTCGAATTGCATTGAATCTGATCAATTCCAATCCAATCAAATAGAATAGACTACAGTAGGGTAGAGTACAATACAATACAGTAGACAATAGTTTAGGATGGAGTAGAATGGTGTAGCATGGAGTCGAGTGGAGTCGAAAAGAGATAATAGAGTTGAGTAGAGTCTAATAGAGCCGAATAGAGCTGAATAGAGCCTATTCGAGCTGACTGGAGCCGAATGGAGCCGATTAGAGCTGAACCGAACCGATTTGAGCCGATTGGGGATGAATGGAGTGGAAAGGAGCCGATTTGAGCCGAATCGCATCGAGATGCGTGGAATCGAATCCAGTAGAATAGATTAGATTAGGGTAGGATGGAATAGAGTAGACTTGAACACAGTAGAAGAGAATGGAAAGGATACAATAGAATAGAGTAGAAAAGGGTAGAGCAGAGCAGAATAGTGTAGAGTAGAATACAGTAGAGTAGAACAGAGTCGAATCAAGCTGAATGGAGACGAAACGAGACAAATCGCGTCGACTGGCGTCGAATCCCATCGAATCAATTACAGTAGGGTATAGTAGAAGAGCGTAGAATGGAGTAGAATGGTGTGCAATGGAATCGAGTAGAGTAGAAAAGAGCTGAAGAGAGCCGAAGAGGGCCAAAGAGGGCCAAATCGAGCTGAATTGAGCGAAATCGAGCCGAATCCAGTGAATCGAGCCTAATGGAGCCAAATCGAGCCTAATCGAGCTGAATCGACACTATTCGAGACAAATGGAGCCGAATGGACATGAATCACACCGATTCGGCCCCTAGTCGCGTCAAAATTTCTCGAATTCAATTGAATAGACTAGAGTAGGGGAGGTTCGGGTAGGCTAGAGTAGGGTAGAATAGAGTAGAATAGAATAAAACAGAACAGAACACAACAAAATAGAACAGAACAACACAGAACGAATACAGAAAAGAGTAGGCTAGAGTAGAATAGAGGGGAATAGAGTAGAGTAGAATAGATTTGAACAGAGCCAAATCGAGCCGAATCACGTCGAAATGGGTTGAATCAAATCCAATCAAGTGGATTACAATACCTTAGAGTTGGGTAGCACAGGGTAGGGTAGAATAGAGTAGAATCGTACAGAACAGAGTAGAAACAATACAATAGAGTAGAGAAGAGTAGAATAGAGCTGAATAGAGCCAAATGCAGACAAAATGAGAGGAATCGTGTAGAAGCAAGTAGAGTAAATTAGAGTGGTGTTGTGTAGGGTAGAGCAGAATAGAGTAGAATAGTGTAGAATAGTGTGGAATGAATAGAATGGAGTAGAATGGAGTCAAATAGAAACGAATAGAGTAGAAAAGAGTCGAATGGAGCAGAATAGGGCCGAAGAAGGCCAAATCGAGCAGATTCGAAGCGATTCAAGCCAAAACAAGCTGAATGGAGCCTAACTGAGCCGAATAGAGCCAAATCGAGCCGAATCGAGCCGATTCAAGCTTCATCGCCTCGAATCGCGTTCAACGCGTCAAATCCAATCGAGACGTATAGATTAGAGAAGGGGAGGGGAGGGGAGGGGAGAATAGAACAGAGTAGAGTGGAATAGAAGAGATTAGAACAGAATAGAAGGAATAGAATCGAGTAGAATAGAGTGGAAAAGAGTAGAGTCGAATACAGTCAAATAGAGCCGAATAAGCTGAATAGAGACGAATGGAGCTGAATACAGCCGAAAAGAGCTGTATACTGCCGAATCACACCTAATCGAGCGGAATCAAGCAGAATCGCACTGACTGTCACCGAACAGCGTCGAATCGAATCAGGTCGAATCGAGTCGAGTCACATCGTTTTGAATCAAACAAGGTCAAATCGCTTCATATCGTGTCGAATCCCATCGAATCACGTCGAATAACTTCGAATTGCGTCAAACCTCAGAGAATCCTACTGAATCACGTCGAGTCGCATGGAATCTCATCAAATCCCTTCAGATTTGCCGAATCCAGTCAAGTCCTATCAAATCGCTTTGCACGGAATCGAATTGAATCCAATAGATTAAAGTAGGGTAGGTTCGGGTGGGGTGCCGTTGGGTCGGGTAGGGTAGAATAGAATAGAGTACAACAGAATAGGAGAGAATAGAACAGAACAGAAAGAATACAACAGAATAGAATAGAGTCAAAGAGAGAGAACATAGCCGAATTGAGCCGAGTGGAGACAAAACGAGACGAATCACGTCCGGTTGCTTCGAATCGCGTCAAATCAAATCGAATCGATTAGAAGAGATTAGGGTAGGGAAGGGTAGAATAGAAGAGAGGAAAATAGTGAGGAATGGAGTTGAACGGAGTCCAATAGAGACGGATAGATATGAATAGAGTACAAAAGAGTCGAATAGAGCAGAATAGGGCCGAATAGGCCCAAATAAGGCCTAATCGAGCAGAATCCAGCAGAATCGATGGAATTCGAGCCTAATCGAGCCGAATGGAGTGAAATGGAGCCAAGTCGAGCCGAATAGAGCCGATTCGAACTGAATCGAGCTGATTCAAGCCTAATCGCGTCAAATCGCGTGGAAATACGTCACATCGAATCTAATCAAATAGATTACGGAAGGGTAGGGGAGGGGCGGGTGGGTAGAATAGAACAGAATAGTACAGAATAGAATATAGTACAGTAGGGTAGAGTAGAGAGAGTAAAGCAGACAAGAGTAGAGCAGAGTAGAATTGAGTCAAATAGAGTCAAAGAGTGCAGGATATAGCTGAATAGAGCCAATTCTGGCCGAATCGAGTCAAATGGAAACAAAACGAGATGAATCACACCGAATTGCTAAGAATCGCATCCAATCGAATAGATTAGAGTATCGTAGGGTAGAGTAGAACAGAATAGGGTAGAATAGCGTAGAATGGAGAAGAGTGGAGTCAAATGGAGTCGAACAGAGACAAATAGAGTAGAAAAGAGTCGAATCGAGCCAAATAGGGCCGAATAAGGCTGAACCGAGTGGAAACGAGCTGAATTGAAGCGATTCGAGCCAAATCGAGCTGAATCGAGCTGATGTTGCGGAATCGAGCCGACTCAAGCGTGATGGTGTCCGGTCGCATCGAAATGCTTTGAATCGAATCAAATGGAATCGATTAGAATAGGTTAGGGTAGGGTAGTTTATGATAGGAAGACTAGGGTAGATGCAAGTAGACTACATTAGAGTAGACAAGAGAAGGCTAGAGTAGAAGCCTAGACTAGTAAGCTGGACTAGTCAGCTAGGCTAGTGGCATAGAGCAGTAGCCTAGATAACTAGTCTTGAATAGTACCCTAAGTCAGTAATCTGAACGAGTACCCTTGCCTGAACTCTTAGCCTAATCTAGTACCCTTGCCTTAACTAGTAGTCCTAACAAGTACCCTTGCCTTAACCAGTAGTCTTCACTAGTACCCTTGCCTTCACTAGTAGTACGTCCTTAACAAGTAGCCTGAACTGGTACCCTTGCCTTAACCAGTACCCTCAACAAGTACCCATGCCTTAACTAGTAGCCTGGCCTTAACTAGTGCCCTTGCATAACTAGTACCCTGGCCTTAACTAGTAGCCTGAACTAGTACACTTGCCTTAAGGAGTACCCTTGCCCGAACTACTCTCCTTAATTAGGACCCTTATTGAGTAACCCTAAGTAGTAGAGTATGGTACGGTGGGGTAGCATAGGGTAGGGAAGCATACGGTGGAACAGAGAAAATAGAAGGAAATAGAATAGAACAGCATAGGTCAGGGTAGGTTAGCTTAGTGCAGGGTATGGTAGAGTAGCATAGGATGGAATCGAGAAAATAGAAAAGGAGACTAGAAAAGAGCAGACTAGATTAGGATAGGCTAGGGTGGGGGATGGTTTTGTAGAATACAGTAGTGTAGAATGGAATAGAATGGTGTGGAATGGAGTCAAATGGATTGGAACAGAGATGCAGAGAGTAGAAAAGAGTTGAATAGAGCCGAATAACGCTGAATAGGACCACATATGACCAAAATGAGCCGAATCGAGTCGAGTCGATCAGATTCGGGATGAATGGAGCCTAGTGGTGCTGAAATGAGCCAAATAGAGACAATCTGAACCCAGCAAAATCGAGCCAAAACACACTTAATTGCATCCTATTGCATCGGATCTCGTCGAATTCCATCAAATCCCACCAAAACGCATCAAATCTCGCGGAATCTCACCGAATCCCGTCGAATTGTCTCAAATCGGGTCGAATGGTGTCAAACTGAATGGAATCGAATTAAATTGAATAGATTAGAGTAGTGTAGGTTAGACTGGGATTCAGTAGGGAAGGGCACAGAAGAATAGAATAGAGTAGAACAGAAGAGAATACCAAGAGTAGAATGGAGTAGAGTTGAGTAGAGTGGAATAGTCAGAGTCGGGTAGTGCAGAATATAGATGAATAGATCCAATTCAAGCCGAATCGATTCGAATGGAGAGGAAAGGAGACAAATCGTGATGAATCGAATCGATTAGAATAGATTAGAGTAGGGTAGGGTAGAACAGAATAGAATAGAGTAGAAAAGAGTAGAATGGTGTGGAAGGGAGTTGAATGGAGCCAAATAGAGACAAATAAAGTAGAAAGGGTTGAGTAGAGCTGAACAGGGCTGAATAAGGTTCACTCGAGCCTAATTATGCTGAATTGAGCAGAATCGAGACGAATTGACCCAGTTCAAGCCAAATAGAGCTAAATCGAGCCGATTCAAGCCTAATCACATGGAATCCCGTCAAAATGCGTTGAATCGAATAGATTAGAGTAGAGGAGGGTACGGCAGGAGAGGCTAGACTACAACACAACAGAACACAATAGAAAGAAGAGAATAGAATTAAGTAGAGTCGGGTCCAGTAGAATAGAGTCAAATTGAGTTGAAGAGAGCCGAAAAGAGCCAAACAGCTGAATACAGCCGAATTGACCAAATTCAAGGTGAATCGAGATGAATCATGTCAAGTCGTTTGAAACGTGTCGAATCGAATCAAATAGATTAGTGTGGGGAAGGTAAGGCTAGGGTAGGGTAGAGAAGAATACAATAGAGTAGAATAGAACAGAACAGAAAGAATCGAGTAGACTAGAGTCAAATAGAGTCGAATACTGCCAAAAAGAGCCGAATAGAGTGGAAAAGAGCCGAATAGAACCGAATCGAGTTTAATGGAGCAGAAAGGAGATGAATCGAGCCGATATGACCCGAATCAGGTCGAATCCCATTCAAGTGTGTCGAATAGCATAGAACAGATTACAGAAGGCTAAGTTAGGGTAGGGTAGGGTAGAATAGAGTGCAGTAGAACAGAACAGAAGAGAACTGAAAGAATAGGGTCGAGACGAGCAGAGTATAGAAGAGTAGAGTAGAGTAGAGTCGAACATTGCCGAATAGAGCCAAATAGAGCCCAAAAGAGCTAAATGGATAGAAACCAAGACGAATCACGCCGAATCCCGTGGAATCGTGCCGTATCTCGTCGAATCCCGTCGAATTGCAGTGAATCTGATCAATTCCAATCCAATCAAATAGAATAGACTAGAGTAGGGTAGAGTACAATACAATACAGTAGAGAATAGTTTAGGATGGAGTAGAATGGTGTAGCATGGAGTCGAGTGGAGTCGAAAAGAGATAATAGAGTTGAGTAGAGCCTAATAGAGCCGGATAGAGCTGAATAGAGCCTATTCGAGCTGACTGGAGCCGAATGGAGCCGATTAGAGCTGAATCGAACCGATTTGAGCCGATTGGGGATGAATGGAGTGGAAAGGAGCCGATTTGAGCCGAATCGCATCGAGATGCGTGGAATCGAATCCAGTAGAATAGATTAGGGTAGGATGGAATAGAGTAGACTTGAACACAGTAGAAGAGAATGGAAAGGATACAATAGAATAGAGTAGAAAAGGGTAGAGCAGAGCAGAATAGTGTAGAGTAGAATAGAGTAGAGTAGAACAGAGTCGAATCAAGCTGAATGGAGACGAAACGAGACAAATCGCGTCGAATGGCGTCGAATCCCATCGAATCAATTACAGTAGGGTATAGTAGAAGAGCGTAGAATGGAGTAGAATGGTGTGCAACGGAATCGAGTAGAGTAGAAAAGAGCTGAAGAGAGCCGAAGAGGGCCAAAGAGGGCAAAATCGAGCTGAATTGAGCGAAATCGAGCCGAATCCAGTGAATCGAGCCTAATGGAGCCAAATCGAGCCTAATCGAGCTGAATCGACACTATTCGAGACAAATGGAGCCGAATGGACATGAATCACACCGATTCGGCCCCTAGTCGCGTCAAAATTTCTCGAATTCAATTGAATAGACTAGAGTAGGGGAGGTTCGGGTAGGCTAGAGTAGGGTAGAATAGAATAAAACAGAACAGAACACAACAAAATAGAACAGAACACCACAGAATGAATACAGAAAAGAGTAGGCTAGAGTAGAATAGAGGGGAATAGAGTAGAGTAGAATAGATTTGAACAGAGCCAAATCGAGCCGAATCGCGTCGAAATGGGTTGAATCAAATCCAATCAAGTGGATTACAATACCTTAGAGTTGGGTAGCATAGGGTAGGGTAGAATAGAGTAGAATAGTACAGAAAGAGTAGAAACAATACAATAGAGTAGAGAAGAGTAGAATAGAGCTGAATAGAGCCAAATGCAGACAAAATGAGAGGAATCGTGTAGAAGCAAGTAGAGTAAATTAGAGTGGTGTTGGGTAGGGTAGAGCAGAATAGAGTAGAATAGTGTGGAATGAATAGAATGGAGTAGAATGGAGTCAAGTAGAAACGAATAGAGTAGAAAAGAGTCGAATAGAGCAGAATAGGGCCGAAGAAGGCCAAATCGAGCAGATTCGAAGCGATTCAAGCCAAAACAAGCTGAATGGAGCCTAACTGAGCCGAATAGAGCCAAATCGAGCCGAATCGAGCCGATTCAAGCTTCATCGCCTCGAATCGCGTTCAACGCGTCAAATCCAATCGAGACGTATAGATTAGAGAAGGGGAGGGGAGGGGAGGGGAGAATAGAACAGAGTAGAGTGGAATAGAAGAGATTAGAACAGAATAGAAGGAATAGAATCGAGTAGAATCGAGTGGAAAAGAGTAGAGTCGAATACAGTCGAATAGAGCCGAATAAGCTGAATAGAGACGAATGGAGCTGAATACAGCCGAAAAGAGCTGTATACTGCCGAATCACACCTAATCGAGCAGAATCAAGCAGAATCGCACTGTCACCGAACAGCGTCGAATCGAATCAGGTCGAATCGAGTCGAGTCACATCGTTTTGAATCAAACAAGGTCAAATTGCTTCATATCGTGTCGAATCCCATCGAATCACGTTGAATAACTTCGAATTGCGTCAAACCTCAGAGAATCCTACTGAATCACATCGAGTCGCATGGAATCTCATCAAATCCCTTCAGATTTGCCGAATCCAGTCAAGTCCTATAAAATCGCGTTGCACGGAATCGAATTGAATCCAATAGATTAAAGTAGGGAAGGTTCGGGTGGGGTGCCGTTGGGTCGGGTAGGGTAGAATAGAACAGAGTACAACAGAATAGGAGAGAATAGAACAGAACAGAAAGAATACAACAGAATAGAATAGAGTCAAAGACAGAGAACATAGCCGAATTGAGCCGAGTGGAGACAAAACGAGACGAATCACGTCCGGTTGCTTCGAATCGCGTCAAATCAAATCGAATCGATTAGAAGAGATTAGGGTAGGGAAGGGTAGAATAGAAGAGAGGAAAATAGTGAGGAATGGAGTTGAACGGAGTCCAATAGAGACGGATAGATATGAATAGAGTACAAAAGAGTCTAATAGAGCAGAATAGGGCCGAATAGGCCCAAATAAGGCCTAATCGAGCAGAATCCAGCAGAATCGATGGAATTCGAGCCTAATCGAGCCGAATGGAGTGAAATGGAGCCAAGTCGAGCCGAATAGAGCCGATTCGAACTGAATCGAGCTGATTCAAGCCTAATCGCGTCAAATCGCGTGGAAATACGTCACATCGAATCTAATCAAATAGATTACGGAAGGGTAGGGGAGGGGCGGGTGGGTAGAACAGAACAGAATAGTACAGAATAGAATATAGTACAGTAGGGTAGAGTAGAGAGAGTAAAGCAGACAAGAGTAGAGCAGAGTAGAATTGAGTCAAATAGAGTCAAAGAGTGCAGGATATAGCTGAATAGAGCCAATTCTGGCCGAATCGAGTCAAATGGAAACAAAACGAGATGAATCACACCGAATTGCTAAGAATCGCATCCAATCGAATAGATTAGAGTATCGTAGGGTAGAGTAGAACAGAATAGAGTAGAATAGCGTAGAATGGAGAAGAGTGGAGTCAAATGGAGTCGAACAGAGACAAATAGAGTAGAAAAGAGTCGAATCGAGCCAAATAGGGCCGAATAAGGCTGAACCGAGTGGAAACGAGCTGAATTGAAGCGATTCGAGCCAAATCGAGCTGAATCGAGCTGATGTTGCGGAATCGAGCCGACTCAAGCGTGATGGTGTCCGGTCGCATCGAAATGCTTTGAATCGAATCAAATGGAATCGATTAGAATAGGTTAGGGTAGGGTAGTTTATGATAGGAAGACTAGGGTAGATGCAAGTAGACTACATTAGAGTAGACAAGAGAAGGCTAGAGTAGAAGCCTAGACTAGTAAGCTGGACTAGTCAGCTAGGCTAGTGGCATAGAGCAGTAGCCTAGATAACTAGTCTTGAATAGTACCCTAAGTCAGTAATCTGAACGAGTACCCTTGCCTGAACTCTTAGCCTAATCTAGTACCCTTGCCTTAACTAGTAGTCCTAACAAGTACCCTTGCCTTAACCAGTAGTCTTCACTAGTACCCTTGCCTTCACTAGTAGTACGTCCTTAACAAGTAGCCTGAACTGGTACCCTTGCCTTAACCAGTACCCTCAACAAGTACCCATGCCTTAACTAGTAGCCTGGCCTTAACTAGTGCCCTTGCATAACTAGTACCCTGGCCTTAACTAGTAGCCTGAACTAGTACACTTGCCTTAAGGAGTACCCTTGCCCGAACTACTCTCCTTAATTAGGACCCTTATTGAGTAACCCTAAGTAGTAGAGTATGGTACGGTGGGGTAGCATAGGGTAGGGAAGCATACGGTGGAACAGAGAAAATAGAAGGAAATAGAATAGAACAGCATAGGTCAGGGTAGGTTAGCTTAGTGCAGGGTATGGTAGAGTAGCATAGGATGGAATCGAGAAAATAGAAAAGGAGACTAGAAAAGAGCAGACTAGATTAGGATAGGCTAGGGTGGGGGATGGTTTTGTAGAATACAGTAGTGTAGAATGGAATAGAATGGTGTGGAATGGAGTCAAATGGATTGGAACAGAGATGCAGAGAGTAGAAAAGAGTTGAATAGAGCCGAATAACGCTGAATAGGACCACATATGACCAAAATGAGCCGAATCGAGTCGAGTCGATCAGATTCGGGATGAATGGAGCCTAGTGGTGCTGAAATGAGCCAAATAGAGACAATCTGAACCCAGCAAAATCGAGCCAAAACACACTTAATTGCATCCTATTGCATCGGATCTCGTCGAATTCCATCAAATCCCACCAAAACGCATCAAATCTCGCGGAATCTCACCGAATCCCGTCGAATTGTCTCAAATCGGGTCGAATGGTGTCAAACTGAATGGAATCGAATTAAATTGAATAGATTAGAGTAGTGTAGGTTAGACTGGGATTCAGTAGGGAAGGGCACAGAAGAATAGAATAGAGTAGAACAGAAGAGAATACCAAGAGTAGAATGGAGTAGAGTTGAGTAGAGTGGAATAGTCAGAGTCGGGTAGTGCAGAATATAGATGAATAGATCCAATTCAAGCCGAATCGATTCGAATGGAGAGGAAAGGAGACAAATCGTGATGAATCGAATCGATTAGAATAGATTAGAGTAGGGTAGGGTAGAACAGAATAGAATAGAGTAGAAAAGAGTAGAATGGTGTGGAAGGGAGTTGAATGGAGCCAAATAGAGACAAATAAAGTAGAAAGGGTTGAGTAGAGCTGAACAGGGCTGAATAAGGTTCACTCGAGCCTAATTATGCTGAATTGAGCAGAATCGAGACGAATTGACCCAGTTCAAGCCAAATAGAGCTAAATCGAGCCGATTCAAGCCTAATCACATGGAATCCCGTCAAAATGCGTTGAATCGAATAGATTAGAGTAGAGGAGGGTACGGCAGGAGAGGCTAGACTACAACACAACAGAACACAATAGAAAGAAGAGAATAGAATTAAGTAGAGTCGGGTCCAGTAGAATAGAGTCAAATTGAGTTGAAGAGAGCCGAAAAGAGCCAAACAGCTGAATACAGCCGAATTGACCAAATTCAAGGTGAATCGAGATGAATCATGTCAAGTCGTTTGAAACGTGTCGAATCGAATCAAATAGATTAGTGTGGGGAAGGTAAGGCTAGGGTAGGGTAGAGAAGAATACAATAGAGTAGAATAGAACAGAACAGAAAGAATCGAGTAGACTAGAGTCAAATAGAGTCGAATACTGCCAAAAAGAGCCGAATAGAGTGGAAAAGAGCCGAATAGAACCGAATCGAGTTTAATGGAGCAGAAAGGAGATGAATCGAGCCGATATGACCCGAATCAGGTCGAATCCCATTCAAGTGTGTCGAATAGCATAGAACAGATTACAGAAGGCTAAGTTAGGGTAGGGTAGGGTAGAATAGAGTGCAGTAGAACAGAACAGAAGAGAACTGAAAGAATAGGGTCGAGACGAGCAGAGTATAGAAGAGTAGAGTAGAGTAGAGTCGAACATTGCCGAATAGAGCCAAATAGAGCCCAAAAGAGCTAAATGGATAGAAACCAAGACGAATCACGCCGAATCCCGTGGAATCGTGCCGTATCTCGTCGAATCCCGTCGAATTGCAGTGAATCTGATCAATTCCAATCCAATCAAATAGAATAGACTAGAGTAGGGTAGAGTACAATACAATACAGTAGAGAATAGTTTAGTATGGAGTAGAATGGTGTAGCATGGAGTCGAGTGGAGTCGAAAAGAGATAATAGAGTTGAGTAGAGCCTAGTAGAGCCGGATAGAGCTGAATAGAGCCTATTCGAGCTGACTGGAGCCGAATGGAGCCGATTAGAGCTGAATCGAACCGATTTGAGCCGATTGGGGATGAATGGAGTGGAAAGGAGCCGATTTGAGCCGAATCGCATCGAGATGCGTGGAATCGAATCCAGTAGAATAGATTAGATTAGGGTAGGATGGAATAGAGTAGACTTGAACACAGTAGAAGAGAATGGAAAGGATACAATAGAATAGAGTAGAAAAGGGTAGAGCAGAGCAGAATAGTGTAGAGTAGAATAGAGTAGAGTAGAACAGAGTCGAATCAAGCTGAATGGAGACGAAACGAGACAAATCGCGTCGAATGGCGTCGAATCCCATCGAATCAATTACAGTAGGGTATAGTAGAAGAGCGTAGAATGGAGTAGAATGGTGTGCAACGGAATCGAGTAGAGTAGAAAAGAGCTGAAGAGAGCAGAAGAGGGCCAAAGAGGGCAAAATCGAGCTGAATTGAGCGAAATCGAGCCGAATCCAGTGAATCGAGCCTAATGGAGCCAAATCGAGCCTAATCGAGCTGAATCGACACTATTCGAGACAAATGGAGCCGAATGGACATGAATCACACCGATTCGGCCCCTAGTCGCGTCAAAATTTCTCGAATTCAATTGAATAGACTAGAGTAGGGGAGGTTCGGGTAGGCTAGAGTAGGGTAGAATAGAGTAGAATAGAAAAAAACAGAACAGAACACAACAAAATAGAACAGAACACCACAGAATGAATACAGAAAAGAGTAGGCTAGAGTAGAATAGAGGGGAATAGAGTAGAGTAGAATAGATTTGAACAGAGCCAAATCGAGCCGAATCGCGTCGAAATGGGTTGAATCAAATCCAATCAAGTGGATTACAATACCTTAGAGTTGGGTAGCATAGGGTAGGGTAGAATAGAGTAGAATAGTACAGAAAGAGTAGAAACAATACAATAGAGTAGAGAAGAGTAGAATAGAGCTGAATAGAGCCAAATGCAGACAAAATGAGAGGAATCGTGTAGAAGCAAGTAGAGTAAATTAGAGTGGTGTTGGGTAGGGTAGAGCAGAATAGAGTAGAATAGTGTGGAATGAATAGAATGGAGTAGAATGGAGTCAAGTAGAAACGAATAGAGTAGAAAAGAGTCGAATAGAGCAGAATAGGGCCGAAGAAGGCCAAATCGAGCAGATTCGAAGCGATTCAAGCCAAAACAAGCTGAATGGAGCCTAACTGAGCCGAATAGAGCCAAATCGAGCCGAATCGAGCCGATTCAAGCTTCATCGCCTCGAATCGCGTTCAACGCGTCAAATCCAATCGAGACGTATAGATTAGAGAAGGGGAGGGGAGGGGAGGGGAGAATAGAACAGAGTAGAGTGGAATAGAAGAGATTAGAACAGAATAGAAGGAATAGAATCGAGTAGAATCGAGTGGAAAAGAGTAGAGTCGAATACAGTCGAATAGAGCCGAATAAGCTGAATAGAGACGAATGGAGCTGAATACAGCCGAAAAGAGCTGTATACTGCCGAATCACACCTAATCGAGCAGAATCAAGCAGAATCGCACTGACTGTCACCGAACAGCGTCGAATCGAATCAGGTCGAATCGAGTCGAGTCACATCGTTTTGAATCAAACAAGGTCAAATTGCTTCATATCGTGTCGAATCCCATCGAATCACGTTGAATAACTTCGAATTGCGTCAAACCTCAGAGAATCCTACTGAATCACATCGAGTCGCATGGAATCTCATCAAATCCCTTCAGATTTGCCAAATCCAGTCAAGTCCTATAAAATCGCGTTGCACGGAATCGAATTGAATCCAATAGATTAAAGTAGGGAAGGTTCGGGTGGGGTGCCGTTGGGTCGGGTAGGGTAGAATAGAACAGAGTACAACAGAATAGGAGAGAATAGAACAGAACAGAAAGAATACAACAGAATAGAATAGAGTCAAAGAGAGAGAACATAGCCGAATTGAGCCGAGTGGAGACAAAACGAGACGAATCACGTCCGGTTGCTTCGAATCGCGTCAAATCAAATCGAATCGATTAGAAGAGATTAGGGTAGGGAAGGGTAGAATAGAAGAGAGGAAAATAGTGAGGAATGGAGTTGAACGGAGTCCAATAGAGACGGATAGATATGAATAGAGTACAAAAGAGTCTAATAGAGCAGAATAGGGCCGAATAGGCCCAAATAAGGCCTAATCGAGCAGAATCCAGCAGAATCGATGGAATTCGAGCCTAATCGAGCCGAATGGAGTGAAATGGAGCCAAGTCGAGCCGAATAGAGCCGATTCGAACTGAATCGAGCTGATTCAAGCCTAATCGCGTCAAATCGCGTGGAAATACGTCACATCGAATCTAATCAAATAGATTAGGGAAGGGTAGGGGAGGGGCGGGTGGGTAGACTAGAACAGAATAGTACAGAATAGAATATAGTACAGTAGGGTAGAGTAGAGAGAGTAAAGCAGACAAGAGTAGAGCAGAGTAGAATTGAGTCAAATAGAGTCAAAGAGTGCAGGATATAGCTGAATAGAGCCAATTCTGGCCGAATCGAGTCAAATGGAAACAAAACGAGATGAATCACACCGAATTGCTAAGAATCGCATCCAATCGAATAGATTAGAGTATCGTAGGGTAGAGTAGAACAGAATAGAGTAGAATAGCGTAGAATGGAGAAGAGTGGAGTCAAATGGAGTCGAACAGAGACAAATAGAGTAGAAAAGAGTCGAATCGAGCCAAATAGGGCCGAATAAGGCTGAACCGAGTGGAAACGAGCTGAATTGAAGCGATTCGAGCCAAATCGAGCTGAATCGAGCTGATGTTGCGGAATCGAGCCGACTCAAGCGTGATGGTGTCCGGTCGCATCGAAATGCTTTGAATCGAATCAAATGGAATCGATTAGAATAGGTTAGGGTAGGGTAGTTTATGATAGGAAGACTAGGGTAGATGCAAGTAGACTACATTAGAGTAGACAAGAGAAGGCTAGAGTAGAAGCCTAGACTAGTAAGCTGGACTAGTCAGCTAGACTAGTGGCATAGAGCAGTAGCCTAGACAACTAGTCTTGAATAGTACCCTAAGTCAGTAATCTGAACGAGTACCCTTGCCTGAACTCTTAGCCTAATCTAGTACCCTTGCCTTAACTAGTAGTCCTAACAAGTACCCTTGCCTTAACCAGTAGTCTTCACTAGTACCCTTGCCTTCACTAGTAGTACGTCCTTAACAAGTAGCCTGAACTGGTACCCTTGCCTTAACCAGTACCCTCAACAAGTACCCATGCCTTAACTAGTAGCCTGGCCTTAACTAGTGCCCTTGCATAACTAGTACCCTGGCCTTAACTAGTAGCCTGAACGAGTACACTTGCCTTAAGGAGTACCCTTGCCCGAACTACTCTCCTTAATTAGGACCCTTATTGAGTAACCCTAAGTAGTAGAGTATGGTACGGTGGGGTAGCATAGGGTAGGGAAGCATACGGTGGAACAGAGAAAATAGAAGGAAATAGAATAGAACAGCATAGGTCAGGGTATGTTAGCTTGGTGCAGGGTATGGTAGAGTAGCATAGGATGGAATAGAGAAAATAGAAAAGGAGACTAGAAAAGAGCAGACTAGATTAGGATAGGCTAGGGTGGGGGATGGTTTTGTAGAATACAGTAGTGTAGAATGGAATAGAATGGTGTGGAATGGAGTCAAATGGATTGGAACAGAGATGCAGAGAGTAGAAAAGAGTTGAATAGAGCCGAATAACGCTGAATAGGACCACATATGACCAAAATGAGCCGAATCGAGTCGAGTCGATCAGATTCGGGATGAATGGAGCCTAGTGGTGCTGAAATGAGCCAAATAGAGACAATCTGAACCCAGCAAAATCGAGCCAAAACACACTTAATTGCATCCTATTGCATCGGATCTCGTCGAATTCCATCAAATCCCACCAAAACGCATCAAATCTCGCGGAATCTCACCGAATCCCGTCGAATTGTCTCAAATCGGGTCGAATGGTGTCAAACTGAATGGAATCGAACTAAATTGAATAGATTAGAGTAGTGTAGGTTAGACTGGGATTCAGTAGGGAAGGGCACAGAAGAATAGAATAGAGTAGAACAGAAGAGAATACCAAGAGTAGAATGGAGTAGAGTTGAGTAGAGTGGAATAGTCAGAGTCGGGTAGTGCAGAATATAGATGAATAGATCCAATTCAAGCCGAATCGATTCGAATGGAGAGGAAAGGAGACAAATCGTGATGAATCGAATCGATTAGAAGAGATTAGAGTAGGGTAGGGTAGAACAGAATAGAATAGAGTAGAAAAGAGTAGAATGGTGTGGAAGGGAGTTGAATGGAGCCAAATAGAGACAAATAAAGTAGAAAGGGTTGAGTAGAGCTGAACAGGGCTGAATAAGGTTCACTCGAGCCTAATTATGCTGAATTGAGCAGAATCGAGACGAATTGACCCAATTCAAGCCAAATAGAGCTAAATCGAGCCGATTCAAGCCTAATCACATGGAATCGCGTCAAAATGCGTTGAATCGAATAGATTAGAGTAGAGGAGGGTACGGCAGGAGAGGCTAGACTACAACACAACAGAACACAATAGAAAGAAGAGAATAGAATTAAGTAGAGTCGGGTCCAGTAGAATAGAGTCAAATTGAGTTGAAGAGAGCCGAAAAGAGCCAAACAGAGCTGAATACAGCCGAATTGACCAAATTCAAGGTGAATCGAGATGAATCATGTCGAGTCGTTTGAAACGTGTCGAATCGAATCAAATAGATTAGTGTGGGGAAGGTAAGGTTAGGGTAGGGTAGAGAAGAATAGAATAGAGTAGAATAGAACAGAACAGAAAGAATCGAGTAGACTAGAGTCAAATAGAGTCGAATACTGCCAAAAAGAGCCGAATAGAGTGGAAAAGAGCCGAATAGAACCGAATCGAGTTTAATGGAGCAGAAAGGAGATGAATCGAGCCGATATGACCCGAATCAGGTCGAATCCCATTCAAGTGTGTCGAATAGCATAGAACAGATTACAGAAGGCTAAGTTAGGGTAGGGTAGGGTAGAATAGAGTGCAGTAGAACAGAACAGAACTGAAAGAATAGGGTCGAGACGAGCAGAGTATAGAAGAGTAGAGTAGAGCAGAGTCGAACATTGCCGAATAGAGCCAAATAGAGCCCAAAAGAGCTAAATGGATAGAAACCAAAACGAATCACGCCGAATCCCGTGGAATCGTGCCGTATCGCGTTGAATCCCGTCGAATTGCATTGAATCTGATCAATTCCAATCCAATCAAATAGAATAGACTAGAGTAGGGTAGAGTACAATACAATACAGTAGAGAATAGTTTAGGATGGAGTAGAATGGTGTAGCATGGAGTCGAGTGGAGTCGAAAAGAGATAAGAGAGTTGAGTGGAGCCTAATAGAGCTGAATAGAGCTGAATAGAGCCTATTCGAGCTGACTGGAGCCGAATGGAGCCGATTAGAGCTGAATCGAACCGATTTGAGCCGGTTGGGGATGAATGGAGTGGAAAGGAGCCGATTTGAGCCGAATCGCATCGAGATGCGTGGAATCGAATCCAGTAGAATAGATTAGATTAGGGTAGGATGGAATAGAGTAGACTTGAACACAGTAGAAGAGAATGGAAAGGATACAATAGAATAGAGTAGAAAAGGGTAGAGCAGAGCAGAATAGTGTAGAGTAGAATAGAGTAGAGTAGAACAGAGTCGAATCAAGCTGAATGGAGACGAAACGAGACAAATCGCGTCGAATGGCGTCGAATCCCATCGAATCAATTACAGTAGGGTATAGTAGAAGAGCGTAGAATCGAGTAGAATGGTGTGCAATGGAATCGAGTAGAGTAGAAAAGAGCTGAAGAGAGCCGAAGAGGGCCAAAGAGGGCCAAATCGAGCTGAATTGAGCGAAATCGAGCCGAATCCAGTGAATCGAGCCTAATGGAGCCAAATCGAGCCTAATCGAGCTGAATCGACACTATTCGAGACAAATGGAGCCGAATGGACATGAATCACACCGATTCGGCCCCTAGTCGCGTCAAAATTTCTCGAATTCAATTGAATAGACTAGAGTAGGGGAGGTTCGGGTAGGCTAGAGTAGGGTAGAATAGAATAAAACAGAACAGAACACAACAAAATAGAACAGAACAACACAGAACGAATACAGAAAAGAGTAGGCTAGAGTAGAATAGAGGGGAATAGAGTAGAGTAGAATAGATTTGAACAGAGCCAAATCGAGCCGAATCGCGTCGAAATGGGTTGAATCAAATCCAATCAAGTGGATTACAATACCTTAGAGTTGGGTAGCATAGGGTAGGGTAGAATAGAGTAGAATAGTACAGAAAGAGTAGAAACAATACAATAGAGTAGAGAAGAGTAGAATAGAGCTGAATAGAGCCAAATGCAGACAAAATGAGAGGAATCGTGTAGAAGCAAGTAGAGTAAATTAGAGTGGTGTTGGGTAGGGTAGAGCAGAATAGAGTAGAATAGTGTGGAATGAATAGAATGGAGTAGAATGGAGTCAAGTAGAAACGAATAGAGTAGAAAAGAGTCGAATAGAGCAGAATAGGGCCGAAGAAGGCCAAATCGAGCAGATTCGAAGCGATTCAAGCCAAAACAAGCTGAATGGAGCCTAACTGAGCCGAATAGAGCCAAATCGAGCCGAATCGAGCCGATTCAAGCTTCATCGCCTCGAATCGCGTTCAACGCGTCAAATCCAATCGAGACGTATAGATTAGAGAAGGGGAGGGGAGGGGAGGGGAGAATAGAACAGAGTAGAGTGGAATAGAAGAGATTAGAACAGAATAGAAGGAATAGAATCGAGTAGAATCGAGTGGAAAAGAGTAGAGTCGAATACAGTCGAATAGAGCCGAATAAGCTGAATAGAGACGAATGGAGCTGAATACAGCCGAAAAGAGCTGTATACTGCCGAATCACACCTAATCGAGCGGAATCAAGCAGAATCGCACTGACTGTCACCGAACAGCGTCGAATCGAATCAGGTCGAATCGAGTCGAGTCACATCGTTTTGATTCAAACAAGGTCAAATTGCTTCATATCGTGTCGAATCCCATCGAATCACGTCGAATAACTTCGAATTGCGTCAAACCTCAGAGAATCCTACTGAATCACGTCGAGTCGCATGGAATCTCATCAAATCCCTTCAGATCTTGCCGAATCCAGTCAAGTCCTATCAAATCGCGTTGCACGGAATCGAATTGAATCCAAGAGATTAAAGTAGGGAAGGTTCGGGTGGGGTGCCGTTGGGTCGGGTAGGGTAGAATAGAATAGAGTACAACAGAATAGGAGAGAATAGAACAGAACAGAAAGAATACAACAGAATAGAATAGAGTCAAAGAGAGAGAACATAGCCGAATTGAGCCGAGTGGAGACAAAACGAGACGAATCACGTCCGGTTGCTTCGAATCGCGTCAAATCAAATCGAATCGATTAGAAGAGATTAGGGTAGGGAAGGGTAGAATAGAAGAGAGGAAAATAGTGAGGAATGGAGTTGAACGGAGTCCAATAGAGACGGATAGATATGAATAGAGTACAAAAGAGTCTAATAGAGCAGAATAGGGCCGAATAGGCCCAAATAAGGCCTAATCGAGCAGAATCCAGCAGAATCGATGGAATTCGAGCCTAATCGAGCCGAATGGAGTGAAATGGAGCCAAGTCGAGCCGAATAGAGCCGATTCGAACTGAATCGAGCTGATTCAAGCCTAATCGCGTCAAATCGCGTGGAAATACGTCACATCGAATCTAATCAAATAGATTACGGAAGGGTAGGGGAGGGGCGGGTGGGTAGAACAGAACAGAATAGTACAGAATAGAATATAGTACAGTAGGGTAGAGTAGAGAGAGTAAAGCAGACAAGAGTAGAGCAGAGTAGAATTGAGTCAAATAGAGTCAAAGAGTGCAGGATATAGCTGAATAGAGCCAATTCTGGCCGAATCGAGTCAAATGGAAACAAAACGAGATGAATCACACCGAATTGCTAAGAATCGCATCCAATCGAATAGATTAGAGTATCGTAGGGTAGAGTAGAACAGAATAGAGTAGAATAGCGTAGAATGGAGAAGAGTGGAGTCAAATGGAGTCGAACAGAGACAAATAGAGTAGAAAAGAGTCGAATCGAGCCAAATAGGGCCGAATAAGGCTGAACCGAGTGGAAACGAGCTGAATTGAAGCGATTCGAGCCAAATCGAGCTGAATCGAGCTGATGTTGCGGAATCGAGCCGACTCAAGCGTGATGGTGTCCGGTCGCATCGAAATGCTTTGAATCGAATCAAATGGAATCGATTAGAATAGGTTAGGGTAGGGTAGTTTATGATAGGAAGACTAGGGTAGATGCAAGTAGACTACATTAGAGTAGACAAGAGAAGGCTAGAGTAGAAGCCTAGACTAGTAAGCTGGACTAGTCAGCTAGGCTAGTGGCATAGAGCAGTAGCCTAGATAACTAGTCTTGAATAGTACCCTAAGTCAGTAATCTGAACGAGTACCCTTGCCTGAACTCTTAGCCTAATCTAGTACCCTTGCCTTAACTAGTAGTCCTAACAAGTACCCTTGCCTTAACCAGTAGTCTTCACTAGTACCCTTGCCTTCACTAGTAGTACGTCCTTAACAAGTAGCCTGAACTGGTACCCTTGCCTTAACCAGTACCCTCAACAAGTACCCATGCCTTAACTAGTAGCCTGGCCTTAACTAGTGCCCTTGCATAACTAGTACCCTGGCCTTAACTAGTAGCCTGAACTAGTACACTTGCCTTAAGGAGTACCCTTGCCCGAACTACTCTCCTTAATTAGGACCCTTATTGAGTAACCCTAAGTAGTAGAGTATGGTACGGTGGGGTAGCATAGGGTAGGGAAGCATACGGTGGAACAGAGAAAATAGAAGGAAATAGAATAGAACAGCATAGGTCAGGGTAGGTTAGCTTAGTGCAGGGTATGGTAGAGTAGCATAGGATGGAATCGAGAAAATAGAAAAGGAGACTAGAAAAGAGCAGACTAGATTAGGATAGGCTAGGGTGGGGGATGGTTTTGTAGAATACAGTAGTGTAGAATGGAATAGAATGGTGTGGAATGGAGTCAAATGGATTGGAACAGAGATGCAGAGAGTAGAAAAGAGTTGAATAGAGCCGAATAACGCTGAATAGGACCACATATGACCAAAATGAGCCGAATCGAGTCGAGTCGATCAGATTCGGGATGAATGGAGCCTAGTGGTGCTGAAATGAGCCAAATAGAGACAATCTGAACCCAGCAAAATCGAGCCAAAACACACTTAATTGCATCCTATTGCATCGGATCTCGTCGAATTCCATCAAATCCCACCAAAACGCATCAAATCTCGCGGAATCTCACCGAATCCCGTCGAATTGTCTCAAATCGGGTCGAATGGTGTCAAACTGAATGGAATCGAATTAAATTGAATAGATTAGAGTAGTGTAGGTTAGACTGGGATTCAGTAGGGAAGGGCACAGAAGAATAGAATAGAGTAGAACAGAAGAGAATACCAAGAGTAGAATGGAGTAGAGTTGAGTAGAGTGGAATAGTCAGAGTCGGGTAGTGCAGAATATAGATGAATAGATCCAATTCAAGCCGAATCGATTCGAATGGAGAGGAAAGGAGACAAATCGTGATGAATCGAATCGATTAGAATAGATTAGAGTAGGGTAGGGTAGAACAGAATAGAATAGAGTAGAAAAGAGTAGAATGGTGTGGAAGGGAGTTGAATGGAGCCAAATAGAGACAAATAAAGTAGAAAGGGTTGAGTAGAGCTGAACAGGGCTGAATAAGGTTCACTCGAGCCTAATTATGCTGAATTGAGCAGAATCGAGACGAATTGACCCAGTTCAAGCCAAATAGAGCTAAATCGAGCCGATTCAAGCCTAATCACATGGAATCCCGTCAAAATGCGTTGAATCGAATAGATTAGAGTAGAGGAGGGTACGGCAGGAGAGGCTAGACTACAACACAACAGAACACAATAGAAAGAAGAGAATAGAATTAAGTAGAGTCGGGTCCAGTAGAATAGAGTCAAATTGAGTTGAAGAGAGCCGAAAAGAGCCAAACAGCTGAATACAGCCGAATTGACCAAATTCAAGGTGAATCGAGATGAATCATGTCAAGTCGTTTGAAACGTGTCGAATCGAATCAAATAGATTAGTGTGGGGAAGGTAAGGCTAGGGTAGGGTAGAGAAGAATACAATAGAGTAGAATAGAACAGAACAGAAAGAATCGAGTAGACTAGAGTCAAATAGAGTCGAATACTGCCAAAAAGAGCCGAATAGAGTGGAAAAGAGCCGAATAGAACCGAATCGAGTTTAATGGAGCAGAAAGGAGATGAATCGAGCCGATATGACCCGAATCAGGTCGAATCCCATTCAAGTGTGTCGAATAGCATAGAACAGATTACAGAAGGCTAAGTTAGGGTAGGGTAGGGTAGAATAGAGTGCAGTAGAACAGAACAGAAGAGAACTGAAAGAATAGGGTCGAGACGAGCAGAGTATAGAAGAGTAGAGTAGAGTAGAGTCGAACATTGCCGAATAGAGCCAAATAGAGCCCAAAAGAGCTAAATGGATAGAAACCAAGACGAATCACGCCGAATCCCGTGGAATCGTGCCGTATCTCGTCGAATCCCGTCGAATTGCAGTGAATCTGATCAATTCCAATCCAATCAAATAGAATAGACTAGAGTAGGGTAGAGTACAATACAATACAGTAGAGAATAGTTTAGGATGGAGTAGAATGGTGTAGCATGGAGTCGAGTGGAGTCGAAAAGAGATAATAGAGTTGAGTAGAGCCTAATAGAGCCGGATAGAGCTGAATAGAGCCTATTCGAGCTGACTGGAGCCGAATGGAGCCGATTAGAGCTGAATCGAACCGATTTGAGCCGATTGGGGATGAATGGAGTGGAAAGGAGCCGATTTGAGCCGAATCGCATCGAGATGCGTGGAATCGAATCCAGTAGAATAGATTAGATTAGGGTAGGATGGAATAGAGTAGACTTGAACACAGTAGAAGAGAATGGAAAGGATACAATAGAATAGAGTAGAAAAGGGTAGAGCAGAGCAGAATAGTGTAGAGTAGAATAGAGTAGAGTAGAACAGAGTCGAATCAAGCTGAATGGAGACGAAACGAGACAAATCGCGTCGAATGGCGTCGAATCCCATCGAATCAATTACAGTAGGGTATAGTAGAAGAGCGTAGAATGGAGTAGAATGGTGTGCAACGGAATCGAGTAGAGTAGAAAAGAGCTGAAGAGAGCAGAAGAGGGCCAAAGAGGGCAAAATCGAGCTGAATTGAGCGAAATCGAGCCGAATCCAGTGAATCGAGCCTAATGGAGCCAAATCGAGCCTAATCGAGCTGAATCGACACTATTCGAGACAAATGGAGCCGAATGGACATGAATCACACCGATTCGGCCCCTAGTCGCGTCAAAATTTCTCGAATTCAATTGAATAGACTAGAGTAGGGGAGGTTCGGGTAGGCTAGAGTAGGGTAGAATAGAGTAGAATAGAAAAAAACAGAACAGAACACAACAAAATAGAACAGAACACCACAGAATGAATACAGAAAAGAGTAGGCTAGAGTAGAATAGAGGGGAATAGAGTAGAGTAGAATAGATTTGAACAGAGCCAAATCGAGCCGAATCGCGTCGAAATGGGTTGAATCAAATCCAATCAAGTGGATTACAATACCTTAGAGTTGGGTAGCATAGGGTAGGGTAGAATAGAGTAGAATAGTACAGAAAGAGTAGAACCAATACAATAGAGTAGAGAAGAGTAGAATAGAGCTGAATAGAGCCAAATGCAGACAAAATGAGAGGAATCGTGTAGAAGCAAGTAGAGTAAATTAGAGTGGTGTTGGGTAGGGTAGAGCAGAATAGAGTAGAATAGTGTGGAATGAATAGAATGGAGTAGAATGGAGTCAAGTAGAAACGAATAGAGTAGAAAAGAGTCGAATAGAGCAGAATAGGGCCGAAGAAGGCCAAATCGAGCAGATTCGAAGCGATTCAAGCCAAAACAAGCTGAATGGAGCCTAACTGAGCCGAATAGAGCCAAATCGAGCCGAATCGAGCCGATTCAAGCTTCATCGCCTCGAATCGCGTTCAACGCGTCAAATCCAATCGAGACGTATAGATTAGAGAAGGGGAGGGGAGGGGAGGGGAGAATAGAACAGAGTAGAGTGGAATAGAAGAGATTAGAACAGAATAGAAGGAATAGAATCGAGTAGAATCGAGTGGAAAAGAGTAGAGTCGAATACAGTCGAATAGAGCCGAATAAGCTGAATAGAGACGAATGGAGCTGAATACAGCCGAAAAGAGCTGTTATACTGCCGAATCACACCTAATCGAGCGGAATCAAGCAGAATCGCACTGACTGTCACCGAACAGCGTCGAATCGAATGAGGTCGAATTGAGTCGAGTCACATCGTTTTGAATCAAACAAGGTCAAATTGCTTCATATCGTGTCGAATCCCATCGAATCACGTTGAATAACTTCGAATTGCGTCAAACCTCAGAGAATCCTACTGAATCACATCGAGTCGCATGGAATCTCATCAAATCCCTTCAGATTTGCCGAATCAGTCAAGTCCTATAAAATCGCGTTGCACGGAATCGAATTGAATCCAATAGATTAAAGTAGGGAAGGTTCGGGTGGGGTGCCGTTTGGGTCGGGGTAGGGTAGAATAGAACAGAGTACAACAGAATAGGAGAGAATAGAACAGAACAGAAAGAATACAACAGAATAGAATAGAGTCAAAGACAGAGAACATAGCCGAATTGAGCCGAGTGGAGACAAAAACGAGACGAATCACGTGCGGTTGCTTCGAATCGCGTCAAATCAAATCGAATCGATTAGAAGAGATTAGGGTAGGGAAGGGTAGAATAGAAGAGAGGAAAATAGTGAGGAATGGAGTTGAACGGAGTCCAATAGAGACGGATAGATATGAATAGAGTACAAAAGAGTCCTAATAGAGCAGAATAGGGCCGAATAGGCCAAATAAGGCCTAATCGAGCAGAATCCAGCAGAATCGATGGAATTCGAGCCTAATCGAGCCGAATGGAGTGAAATGGAGCCAAGTCGAGCCGAATAGAGCCGATTTCGAACTGAATCGAGCTGATTCAAGCCTAATCGCGTCAAATCGCGTGGAAATACGTCACATCGAATCTAATCAAATAGATACGGAAGGGTAGGGGAGGGGCGGGTGGGTAGACTAGAACAGAATAGTACAGAATAGAATATAGTACAGTAGGGTAGAGTAGAGAGAGTAAAGCAGACAAGAGTAGAGCAGAGTAGAATTGAGTCAAATAGAGTCAAAGAGTGCAGGATATAGCTGAATAGAGCCAATTCTGGCCGAATCGAGTCAAATGGAAACAAAACGAGATGAATCACACCGAATTGCTAAGAATCGCATCCAATCGAATAGATTAGAGTATCGTAGGGTAGAGTAGAACAGAATAGAGTAGAATAGCGTAGAATGGAGAAGAGTGGAGTCAATGGAGTCGAACAGAGACAAATAGAGTAGAAAAGAGTCGAATCGAGCCAAATAGGGCCGAATGAAGGCTGAACCGAGTGGAAACGAGCTGAATTGAAGCGATTCAGAGCCAAATCGAGCTGAATCGAGCTGATGTTGCGGAATCGAGCCGACTCAAGCGTGATGGTGTCCGGTCGCATCGAAATGCTTTGAATCGAATCAAATGGAATCGATTAGAATAGGTTAGGGTAGGGTAGTTTATGATAGGAAGACTAGGGTAGATGCAAGTAGACTACATTAGAGTAGACAAGAGAAGGCTAGAGTAGAAGCCTAGACTAGTAAGCTGGACTAGTCAGCTAGGCTAGTGGCATAGAGCAGTAGCCTAGATAACTAGTCTTGAATAGTACCCTAAGTCAGTAATCTGAACGAGTACCCTTGCCCTGAACTCTTAGCCTAATCTAGTACCTTGCCTTAACTAGTAGTCCCTAACAAGTACCCTTGCCTTAACCAGTAGTCTTCACTAGTACCCTTGCCTTCACTAGTAGTACGTCCTTAACAAGTAGCCTGAACTGGTACCAATACTATCTCTCTATGCAACAAGTACCCATGCCTTAACTAGTAGCCTGGCCTTAACTAGTGCCCTTGCATAACTAGTACCCTGGCCTTAACTAGTAGCCTGAACTAGTACACTTGCCTTAAGGAGTACCCTTGCCCGAACTACTCCCCTTAATTAGGACCCTTATTGAGTAACCCTAAGTAGTAGAGTATGGTACGGTGGGGTAGCATAGGGTAGGGAAGCATACGGTGGAACAGAGAAAATAGAAGGAAATAGAATAGAACAGCATAGGTCAGGGTAGGTTAGCTTAGTGCAGGGTATGGTAGAGTAGCATAGGATGGAATCGAGAAAATAGAAAAGGAGACTAGAAAAGAGCAGACTAGATTAGGATAGGCTAGGGTGGGGGATGGTTTTGTAGAATACAGTAGTGTAGAATGGAATAGAATGGTGTGGAATGGAGTCAAATGGATTGGAACAGAGATGCAGAGAGTAGAAAAGAGTTGAATAGAGCCGAATAACGCTGAATAGGACCACATATGACCAAAATGAGCCGAATCGAGTCGAGTCGATCAGATTCGGGATGAATGGAGCCTAGTGGTGCTGAAATGAGCCAAATAGAGACAATCTGAACCCAGCAAAATCGAGCCAAAACACACTTAATTGCATCCTATTGCATCGGATCTCGTCGAATTCCATCAAATCCCACCAAAACGCATCAAATCTCGCGGAATCTCACCGAATCCCGTCGAATTGTCTCAAATCGGGTCGAATGGTGTCAAACTGAATGGAATCGAATTAAATTGAATAGATTAGAGTAGTGTAGGTTAGACTGGGATTCAGTAGGGAAGGGCACAGAAGAATAGAATAGAGTAGAACAGAAGAGAATACCAAGAGTAGAATGGAGTAGAGTTGAGTAGAGTGGAATAGTCAGAGTCGGGTAGTGCAGAATATAGATGAATAGATCCAATTCAAGCCGAATCGATTCGAATGGAGAGGAAAGGAGACAAATCGTGATGAATCGAATCGATTAGAATAGATTAGAGTAGGGTAGGGTAGAACAGAATAGAATAGAGTAGAAAAGAGTAGAATGGTGTGGAAGGGAGTTGAATGGAGCCAAATAGAGACAAATAAAGTAGAAAGGGTTGAGTAGAGCTGAACAGGGCTGAATAAGGTTCACTCGAGCCTAATTATGCTGAATTGAGCAGAATCGAGACGAATTGACCCAGTTCAAGCCAAATAGAGCTAAATCGAGCCGATTCAAGCCTAATCACATGGAATCCCGTCAAAATGCGTTGAATCGAATAGATTAGAGTAGAGGAGGGTACGGCAGGAGAGGCTAGACTACAACACAACAGAACACAATAGAAAGAAGAGAATAGAATTAAGTAGAGTCGGGTCCAGTAGAATAGAGTCAAATTGAGTTGAAGAGAGCCGAAAAGAGCCAAACAGCTGAATACAGCCGAATTGACCAAATTCAAGGTGAATCGAGATGAATCATGTCAAGTCGTTTGAAACGTGTCGAATCGAATCAAATAGATTAGTGTGGGGAAGGTAAGGCTAGGGTAGGGTAGAGAAGAATACAATAGAGTAGAATAGAACAGAACAGAAAGAATCGAGTAGACTAGAGTCAAATAGAGTCGAATACTGCCAAAAAGAGCCGAATAGAGTGGAAAAGAGCCGAATAGAACCGAATCGAGTTTAATGGAGCAGAAAGGAGATGAATCGAGCCGATATGACCCGAATCAGGTCGAATCCCATTCAAGTGTGTCGAATAGCATAGAACAGATTACAGAAGGCTAAGTTAGGGTAGGGTAGGGTAGAATAGAGTGCAGTAGAACAGAACAGAAGAGAACTGAAAGAATAGGGTCGAGACGAGCAGAGTATAGAAGAGTAGAGTAGAGTAGAGTCGAACATTGCCGAATAGAGCCAAATAGAGCCCAAAAGAGCTAAATGGATAGAAACCAAGACGAATCACGCCGAATCCCGTGGAATCGTGCCGTATCTCGTCGAATCCCGTCGAATTGCAGTGAATCTGATCAATTCCAATCCAATCAAATAGAATAGACCAGAGTAGGGTAGAGTACAATACAATACAGTAGAGAATAGTTTAGGATGGAGTAGAATGGTGTAGCATGGAGTCGAGTGGAGTCGAAAAGAGATAATAGAGTTGAGTAGAGCCTAATAGAGCCGGATAGAGCTGAATAGAGCCTATTCGAGCTGACTGGAGCCGAATGGAGCCGATTAGAGCTGAATCGAACCGATTTGAGCCGATTGGGGATGAATGGAGTGGAAAGGAGCCGATTTGAGCCGAATCGCATCGAGATGCGTGGAATCGAATCCAGTAGAATAGATTAGATTAGGGTAGGATGGAATAGAGTAGACTTGAACACAGTAGAAGAGAAGGGAAAGGATACAATAGAATAGAGTAGAAAAGGGTAGAGCAGAGCAGAATAGTGTAGAGTAGAATAGAGTAGAGTAGAACAGAGTCGAATCAAGCTGAATGGAGACGAAACGAGACAAATCGCGTCGAATGGCGTCGAATCCCATCGAATCAATTACAGTAGGGTATAGTAGAAGAGCGTAGAATGGAGTAGAATGGTGTGCAATGGAATCGAGTAGAGTAGAAAAGAGCTGAAGAGAGCCGAAGAGGGCCAAAGAGGGCCAAATCGAGCTGAATTGAGCGAAATCGAGCCGAATCCAGTGAATCGAGCCTAATGGAGCCAAATCGAGGCTAATCGAGCTGAATCGACACTATTCGAGACAAATGGAGCCGAATGGACATGAATCACACCGATTCGGCCCCTAGTCGCGTCAAAATTTCTCGAATTCAATTGAATAGACTAGAGTAGGGGAGGTTCGGGTAGGCTAGAGTAGGGTAGAATAGAGTAGAATAGAAAAAAACAGAACAGAACACAACAAAATAGAACAGAACACCACAGAATGAATACAGAAAAGAGTAGGCTAGAGTAGAATAGAGGGGAATAGAGTAGAGTAGAATAGATTTGAACAGAGCCAAATCGAGCCGAATCGCGTCGAAATGGGTTGAATCAAATCCAATCAAGTGGATTACAATACCTTAGAGTTGGGTAGCATAGGGTAGGGTAGAATAGAGTAGAATAGTACAGAAAGAGTAGAAACAATACAATAGAGTAGAGAAGAGTAGAATAGAGCTGAATAGAGCCAAATGCAGACAAAATGAGAGGAATCGTGTAGAAGCAAGTAGAGTAAATTAGAGTGGTGTTGGGTAGGGTAGAGCAGAATAGAGTAGAATAGTGTGGAATGAATAGAATGGAGTAGAATGGAGTCAAGTAGAAACGAATAGAGTAGAAAAGAGTCGAATAGAGCAGAATAGGGCCGAAGAAGGCCAAATCGAGCAGATTCGAAGCGATTCAAGCCAAAACAAGCTGAATGGAGCCTAACTGAGCCGAATAGAGCCAAATCGAGCCGAATCGAGCCGATTCAAGCTTCATCGCCTCGAATCGCGTTCAACGCGTCAAATCCAATCGAGACGTATAGATTAGAGAAGGGGAGGGGAGGGGAGGGGAGAATAGAACAGAGTAGAGTGGAATAGAAGAGATTAGAACAGAATAGAAGGAATAGAATCGAGTAGAATCGAGTGGAAAAGAGTAGAGTCGAATACAGTCGAATAGAGCCGAATAAGCTGAATAGAGACGAATGGAGCTGAATACAGCCGAAAAGAGCTGTATACTGCCGAATCACACCTAATCGAGCGGAATCAAGCAGAATCGCACTGACTGTCACCGAACAGCGTCGAATCGAATGAGGTCGAATTGAGTCGAGTCACATCGTTTTGAATCAAACAAGGTCAAATTGCTTCATATCGTGTCGAATCCCATCGAATCACGTTGAATAACTTCGAATTGCGTCAAACCTCAGAGAATCCTACTGAATCACATCGAGTCGCATGGAATCTCATCAAATCCCTTCAGATTTTGCCGAATCCAGTCAAGTCCTATAAAAATCGCGTTGCACGGAATCGAATTGAATCCAATAGATTAAAGTAGGGAAGGTTGCGGTGGGGTGCCGTTGGGGTCGGGTAGGGTAGAATAGAACAGAGTACAACAGAATTAGGAGAGAATAGAACAGAACAGAAAGAATACAACAGAATAGAATAGAGGTCAAAGACAGAGAACATAGCCGAATTGAGCCGAGTGGAGACAAAACGAGACGAATCACGTCCGGTTGCTTCGAATCGCGTCAAATCAAATCGAATCGATTAGAAGAGATTAGGGTAGGGAAGGGTAGAATAGAAGAGAGGAAAATAGTGGAGGAATGGAGTTGAACGGAGTCCAATAGAGACGGATAGATATGAATAGAGTACAAAAGAGTCTAATAGAGCAGAATAGGGCCGAATAGGCCCAAATAAGGCCTAATCGAGCAGAATCCAGCAGAATCGATGGAATTCGAGCCTAATCGAGCCGAATGGAGTGAAATGGAGCCAAGTCGAGCCGAATAGAGCCGATTCGAACTGAAATCGAGCTGATTCAAGCCTAATCGCGTCAAATCGCGTGGAAATACGTCACATCGAATCTAATCAAATAGATTACGGAAGGGTAGGGGAGGGGCGGGTGGGTAGACTAGAACAGAATAGTACAGAATAGAATATAGTACAGTAGGGTAGAGTAGAGAGAGTAAAGCAGACAAGAGTAGAGCAGAGTAGAATTGAGTCAAATAGAGTCAAAGAGTGCAGGATATAGCTGAATAGAGCCAATTCTGGCCGAATCGAGTCAAATGGAAACAAAACGAGATGAATCACACCGAATTGCTAAGAATCGCATCCAATCGAATAGATTAGAGTATCGTAGGGTAGAGTAGAACAGAATAGAGTAGAATAGCGTAGAATGGAGAAGAGTGGAGGTCAAATGGAGTCGAACAGAGACAAATAGAGTAGAAAAGAATACTATCTCTCTATGAATAAGGCTGAACCGAGTGGAAACGAGCTGAATTGAAGCGATTCGAGCCAAATCGAGCTGAATCGAGCTGATGTTGCGGAATCGAGCCGACTCAAGCGTGATGGTGTCCGGTCGCATCGAAATGCTTTGAATCGAATCAAATGGAATCGATTAGAATAGGTTAGGGTAGGGTAGTTTATGATAGGAAGACTAGGGTAGATGCAAGTAGACTACATTAGAGTAGACAAGAGAAGGCTAGAGTAGAAGCCTAGACTAGTAAGCTGGACTAGTCAGCTAGGCTAGTGGCATAGAGCAGTAGCCTAGATAACTAGTCTTGAATAGTACCCTAAGTCAGTAATCTGAACGAGTACCCTTGCCTGAACTCTTAGCCTAATCTAGTACCCTTGCCTTAACTAGTAGTCCTAACAAGTACCCTTGCCTTAACCAGTAGTCTTCACTAGTACCCTTGCCTTCACTAGTAGTACGTCCTTAACAAGTAGCCTGAACTGGTACCCTTGCCTTAACCAGTACCCTCAACAAGTACCCATGCCTTAACTAGTAGCCTGGCCTTAACTAGTGCCCTTGCATAACTAGTACCCTGGCCTTAACTAGTAGCCTGAACTAGTACACTTGCCTTAAGGAGTACCCTTGCCCGAACTACTCTCCTTAATTAGGACCCTTATTGAGTAACCCTAAGTAGTAGAGTATGGTACGGTGGGGTAGCATAGGGTAGGGAAGCATACGGTGGAACAGAGAAAATAGAAGGAAATAGAATAGAACAGCATAGGTCAGGGTAGGTTAGCTTAGTGCAGGGTATGGTAGAGTAGCATAGGATGGAATCGAGAAAATAGAAAAGGAGACTAGAAAAGAGCAGACTAGATTAGGATAGGCTAGGGTGGGGGATGGTTTTGTAGAATACAGTAGTGTAGAATGGAATAGAATGGTGTGGAATGGAGTCAAATGGATTGGAACAGAGATGCAGAGAGTAGAAAAGAGTTGAATAGAGCCGAATAACGCTGAATAGGACCACATATGACCAAAATGAGCCGAATCGAGTCGAGTCGATCAGATTCGGGATGAATGGAGCCTAGTGGTGCTGAAATGAGCCAAATAGAGACAATCTGAACCCAGCAAAATCGAGCCAAAACACACTTAATTGCATCCTATTGCATCGGATCTCGTCGAATTCCATCAAATCCCACCAAAACGCATCAAATCTCGCGGAATCTCACCGAATCCCGTCGAATTGTCTCAAATCGGGTCGAATGGTGTCAAACTGAATGGAATCGAATTAAATTGAATAGATTAGAGTAGTGTAGGTTAGACTGGGATTCAGTAGGGAAGGGCACAGAAGAATAGAATAGAGTAGAACAGAAGAGAATACCAAGAGTAGAATGGAGTAGAGTTGAGTAGAGTGGAATAGTCAGAGTCGGGTAGTGCAGAATATAGATGAATAGATCCAATTCAAGCCGAATCGATTCGAATGGAGAGGAAAGGAGACAAATCGTGATGAATCGAATCGATTAGAATAGATTAGAGTAGGGTAGGGTAGAACAGAATAGAATAGAGTAGAAAAGAGTAGAATGGTGTGGAAGGGAGTTGAATGGAGCCAAATAGAGACAAATAAAGTAGAAAGGGTTGAGTAGAGCTGAACAGGGCTGAATAAGGTTCACTCGAGCCTAATTATGCTGAATTGAGCAGAATCGAGACGAATTGACCCAGTTCAAGCCAAATAGAGCTAAATCGAGCCGATTCAAGCCTAATCACATGGAATCCCGTCAAAATGCGTTGAATCGAATAGATTAGAGTAGAGGAGGGTACGGCAGGAGAGGCTAGACTACAACACAACAGAACACAATAGAAAGAAGAGAATAGAATTAAGTAGAGTCGGGTCCAGTAGAATAGAGTCAAATTGAGTTGAAGAGAGCCGAAAAGAGCCAAACAGCTGAATACAGCCGAATTGACCAAATTCAAGGTGAATCGAGATGAATCATGTCAAGTCGTTTGAAACGTGTCGAATCGAATCAAATAGATTAGTGTGGGGAAGGTAAGGCTAGGGTAGGGTAGAGAAGAATACAATAGAGTAGAATAGAACAGAACAGAAAGAATCGAGTAGACTAGAGTCAAATAGAGTCGAATACTGCCAAAAAGAGCCGAATAGAGTGGAAAAGAGCCGAATAGAACCGAATCGAGTTTAATGGAGCAGAAAGGAGATGAATCGAGCCGATATGACCCGAATCAGGTCGAATCCCATTCAAGTGTGTCGAATAGCATAGAACAGATTACAGAAGGCTAAGTTAGGGTAGGGTAGGGTAGAATAGAGTGCAGTAGAACAGAACAGAAGAGAACTGAAAGAATAGGGTCGAGACGAGCAGAGTATAGAAGAGTAGAGTAGAGTAGAGTCGAACATTGCCGAATAGAGCCAAATAGAGCCCAAAAGAGCTAAATGGATAGAAACCAAGACGAATCACGCCGAATCCCGTGGAATCGTGCCGTATCTCGTCGAATCCCGTCGAATTGCAGTGAATCTGATCAATTCCAATCCAATCAAATAGAATAGACTAGAGTAGGGTAGAGTACAATACAATACAGTAGAGAATAGTTTAGGATGGAGTAGAATGGTGTAGCATGGAGTCGAGTGGAGTCGAAAAGAGATAATAGAGTTGAGTAGAGCCTAATAGAGCCGGATAGAGCTGAATAGAGCCTATTCGAGCTGACTGGAGCCGAATGGAGCCGATTAGAGCTGAATCGAACCGATTTGAGCCGATTGGGGATGAATGGAGTGGAAAGGAGCCGATTTGAGCCGAATCGCATCGAGATGCGTGGAATCGAATCCAGTAGAATAGATTAGATTAGGGTAGGATGGAATAGAGTAGACTTGAACACAGTAGAAGAGAATGGAAAGGATACAATAGAATAGAGTAGAAAAGGGTAGAGCAGAGCAGAATAGTGTAGAGTAGAATAGAGTAGAGTAGAACAGAGTCGAATCAAGCTGAATGGAGACGAAACGAGACAAATCGCGTCGAATGGCGTCGAATCCCATCGAATCAATTACAGTAGGGTATAGTAGAAGAGCGTAGAATCGAGTAGAATGGTGTGCAACGGAATCGAGTAGAGTAGAAAAGAGCTGAAGAGAGCAGAAGAGGGCCAAAGAGGGCAAAATCGAGCTGAATTGAGCGAAATCGAGCCGAATCCAGTGAATCGAGCCTAATGGAGCCAAATCGAGCCTAATCGAGCTGAATCGACACTATTCGAGACAAATGGAGCCGAATGGACATGAATCACACCGATTCGGCCCCTAGTCGCGTCAAAATTTCTCGAATTCAATTGAATAGACTAGAGTAGGGGAGGTTCGGGTAGGCTAGAGTAGGGTAGAATAGAGTAGAATAGAAAAAAACAGAACAGAACACAACAAAATAGAACACAACAACACAGAACGAATACAGAAAAGAGCAGGCTAGAGTAGAATAGAGGGGAATAGAGTAGAGTAGAATAGATTTGAACAGAGCCAAATCGAGCCGAATCGCGTCGAAATGGGTTGAATCAAATCCAATCAAGTGGATTACAATACCTTAGAGTTGGGTAGCATAGGGTAGGGTAGAATAGAGTAGAATAGTACAGAAAGAGTAGAAACAATACAATAGAGTAGAGAAGAGTAGAATAGAGCTGAATAGAGCCAAATGCAGACAAAATGAGAGGAATCGTGTAGAAGCAAGTAGAGTAAATTAGAGTGGTGTTGGGTAGGGTAGAGCAGAATAGAGTAGAATAGTGTGGAATGAATAGAATGGAGTAGAATGGAGTCAAGTAGAAACGAATAGAGTAGAAAAGAGTCGAATAGAGCAGAATAGGGCCGAAGAAGGCCAAATCGAGCAGATTCGAAGAGATTCAAGCCAAAACAAGCTGAATGGAGCCTAACTGAGCCGAATAGAGCCAAATCGAGCCGAATCGAGCCGATTCAAGCTTCATCGCCTCGAATCGCGTTCAACGCGTCAAATCCAATCGAGACGTATAGATTAGAGAAGGGGAGGGGAGGGGAGGGGAGAATAGAACAGAGTAGAGTGGAATAGAAGAGATTAGAACAGAATAGAAGGAATAGAATCGAGTAGAATCGAGTGGAAAAGAGTAGAGTCGAATACAGTCGAATAGAGCCGAATAAGCTGAATAGAGACGAATGGAGCTGAATACAGCCGAAAAGAGCTGTATACTGCCGAATCACACCTAATCGAGCAGAATCAAGCAGAATCGCACTGACTGTCACCGAACAGCGTCGAATCGAATCAGGTCGAATCGAGTCGAGTCACATCGTTTTGAATCAAACAAGGTCAAATTGCTTCATATCGTGTCGAATCCCATCGAATCACGTCGAATAACTTCGAATTGCGTCAAACCTCAGAGAATCCTACTGAATCACATCGAGTCGCATGGAATCTCATCAAATCCCTTCAGATTTGCCAAATCCAGTCAAGTCCTATAAAATCGCGTTGCACGGAATCGAATTGAATCCAATAGATTAAAGTAGGGAAGGTTCGGGTGGGGTGCCGTTGGGTCGGGTAGGGTAGAATAGAACAGAGTACAACAGAATAGGAGAGAATAGAACAGAACAGAAAGAATACAACAGAATAGAATAGAGTCAAAGAGAGAGAACATAGCCGAATTGAGCCGAGTGGAGACAAAACGAGACGAATCACGTCCGGTTGCTTCGAATCGCGTCAAATCAAATCGAATCGATTAGAAGAGATTAGGGTAGGGAAGGGTAGAATAGAAGAGAGGAAAATAGTGAGGAATGGAGTTGAACGGAGTCCAATAGAGACGGATAGATATGAATAGAGTACAAAAGAGTCTAATAGAGCAGAATAGGGCCGAATAGGCCCAAATAAGGCCTAATCGAGCAGAATCCAGCAGAATCGATGGAATTCGAGCCTAATCGAGCCGAATGGAGTGAAATGGAGCCAAGTCGAGCCGAATAGAGCCGATTCGAACTGAATCGAGCTGATTCAAGCCTAATCGCGTCAAATCGCGTGGAAATACGTCACATCGAATCTAATCAAATAGATTAGGGAAGGGTAGGGGAGGGGCGGGTGGGTAGACTAGAACAGAATAGTACAGAATAGAATATAGTACAGTAGGGTAGAGTAGAGAGAGTAAAGCAGACAAGAGTAGAGCAGAGTAGAATTGAGTCAAATAGAGTCAAAGAGTGCAGGATATAGCTGAATAGAGCCAATTCTGGCCGAATCGAGTCAAATGGAAACAAAACGAGATGAATCACACCGAATTGCTAAGAATCGCATCCAATCGAATAGATTAGAGTATCGTAGGGTAGAGTAGAACAGAATAGAGTAGAATAGCGTAGAATGGAGAAGAGTGGAGTCAAATGGAGTCGAACAGAGACAAATAGAGTAGAAAAGAGTCGAATCGAGCCAAATAGGGCCGAATAAGGCTGAACCGAGTGGAAACGAGCTGAATTGAAGCGATTCGAGCCAAATCGAGCTGAATCGAGCTGATGTTGCGGAATCGAGCCGACTCAAGCGTGATGGTGTCCGGTCGCATCGAAATGCTTTGAATCGAATCAAATGGAATCGATTAGAATAGGTTAGGGTAGGGTAGTTTATGATAGGAAGACTAGGGTAGATGCAAGTAGACTACATTAGAGTAGACAAGAGAAGGCTAGAGTAGAAGCCTAGACTAGTAAGCTGGACTAGTCAGCTAGACTAGTGGCATAGAGCAGTAGCCTAGACAACTAGTCTTGAATAGTACCCTAAGTCAGTAATCTGAACGAGTACCCTTGCCTGAACTCTTAGCCTAATCTAGTACCCTTGCCTTAACTAGTAGTCCTAACAAGTACCCTTGCCTTAACCAGTAGTCTTCACTAGTACCCTTGCCTTCACTAGTAGTACGTCCTTAACAAGTAGCCTGAACTGGTACCCTTGCCTTAACCAGTACCCTCAACAAGTACCCATGCCTTAACTAGTAGCCTGGCCTTAACTAGTGCCCTTGCATAACTAGTACCCTGGCCTTAACTAGTAGCCTGAACGAGTACACTTGCCTTAAGGAGTACCCTTGCCCGAACTACTCTCCTTAATTAGGACCCTTATTGAGTAACCCTAAGTAGTAGAGTATGGTACGGTGGGGTAGCATAGGGTAGGGAAGCATACGGTGGAACAGAGAAAATAGAAGGAAATAGAATAGAACAGCATAGGTCAGGGTAGGTTAGCTTGGTGCAGGGTATGGTAGAGTAGCATAGGATGGAATAGAGAAAATAGAAAAGGAGACTAGAAAAGAGCAGACTAGATTAGGATAGGCTAGGGTGGGGGATGGTTTTGTAGAATACAGTAGTGTAGAATGGAATAGAATGGTGTGGAATGGAGTCAAATGGATTGGAACAGAGATGCAGAGAGTAGAAAAGAGTTGAATAGAGCCGAATAACGCTGAATAGGACCACATATGACCAAAATGAGCCGAATCGAGTCGAGTCGATCAGATTCGGGATGAATGGAGCCTAGTGGTGCTGAAATGAGCCAAATAGAGACAATCTGAACCCAGCAAAATCGAGCCAAAACACACTTAATTGCATCCTATTGCATCGGATCTCGTCGAATTCCATCAAATCCCACCAAAACGCATCAAATCTCACGGAATCTCACCGAATCCCGTCGAATTGTCTCAAATCGGGTCGAATGGTGTCAAACTGAATGGAATCGAATTAAATTGAATAGATTAGAGTAGTGTAGGTTAGACTGGGATTCAGTAGGGAAGGGCACAGAAGAATAGAATAGAGTAGAACAGAAGAGAATACCAAGAGTAGAATGGAGTAGAGTTGAGTAGAGTGGAATAGTCAGAGTCGGGTAGTGCAGAATATAGATGAATAGATCCAATTCAAGCCGAATCGATTCGAATGGAGAGGAAAGGAGACAAATCGTGATGAATCGAATCGATTAGAATAGATTAGAGTAGGGTAGGGTAGAACAGAATAGAATAGAGTAGAAAAGAGTAGAATGGTGTGGAAGGGAGTTGAATGGAACCAAATAGAGACAAATAAAGTAGAAAGGGTTGAGTAGAGCTGAACAGGGCTGAATAAGGTTCACTCGAGCCTAATTATGCTGAATTGAGCAGAATCGAGACGAATTGACCCAATTCAAGCCAAATAGAGCTAAATCGAGCCGATTCAAGCCTAATCACATGGAATCCCGTCAAAATGCGTTGAATCGAATAGATTAGAGTAGAGGAGGGTACGGCAGGAGAGGCTAGACTACAACACAACAGAACACAATAGAAAGAAGAGAATAGAATTAAGTAGAGTGGGGTCCAGTAGAATAGAGTCAAATTGAGTTGAAGAGAGCCGAAAAGAGCCAAAGAGAGCTGAATACAGCCGAATTGACCAAATTCAAGGTGAATCGAGATGAATCATGTCGAGTCGTTTGAAACGTGTCGAATCGAATCAAATAGATTAGTGTGGGGAAGGTAAGGTTAGGGTAGGGTAGAGAAGAATAGAATAGAGTAGAATAGAACAGAACAGAAAGAATCGAGTAGACTAGAGTCAAATAGAGTCGAATACTGCCAAAAAGAGCCGAATAGAGTGGAAAAGAGCCGAATAGAACCGAATCGAGTTTAATGGAGCAGAAAGGAGATGAATCGAGCCGATATGACCCGAATCAGGTCGAATCCCATTCAAGTGTGTCGAATAGCATAGAACAGATTACAGAAGGCTAAGTTAGGGTAGGGTAGGGTAGAATAGAGTGCAGTAGAACAGAACAGAAGAGAACTGAAAGAATAGGGTCGAGACGAGCAGAGTAAATACTATCTCTCTATGGCAGAGTCGAACATTGCCGAATAGAGCCAAATAGAGCCCAAAAGAGCTAAATGGATAGAAACCAAGACGAATCACGCCGAATCCCGTGGAATCGTGCCGTATCGCGTCGAATCCCGTCGAATTGCATTGAATCTGATCAATTCCAATCCAATCAAATAGAATAGACTAGAGTAGGGTAGAGTACAATACAATACAGTAGAGAATAGTTTAGGATGGAGTAGAATGGTGTAGCATGGAGTCGAGTGGAGTCGAGAAGAGATAATAGAGTTGAGTAGAGCCTAATAGAGCCGGATAGAGCTGAATAGAGCCTATTCGAGCTGACTGGAGCCGAATGGAGCCGATTAGAGCTGAATCGAACCGATTTGAGCCGATTGGGGATGAATGGAGTGGAAAGGAGCCGATTTGAGCCGAATCGCATCGAGATGCGTGGAATCGAATCCAGTAGAATAGATTAGATTAGGGTAGGATGGAATAGAGTAGACTTGAACACAGTAGAAGAGAAGGGAAAGGATACAATAGAATAGAGTAGAAAAGGGTAGAGCAGAGCAGAATAGTGTAGAGTAGAATAGAGTAGAGTAGAACAGAGTCGAATCAAGCTGAATGGAGACGAAACGAGACAAATCGCGTCGAATGGCGTCGAATCCCATCGAATCAATTACAGTAGGGTATAGTAGAAGAGCGTAGAATGGAGTAGAATGGTGTGCAATGGAATCGAGTAGAGTAGAAAAGAGCTGAAGAGAGCCGAAGAGGGCCAAAGAGGGCCAAATCGAGCTGAATTGAGCGAAATCGAGCCGAATCCAGTGAATCGAGCCTAATGGAGCCAAATCGAGCCTAATCGAGCTGAATCGACACTATTCGAGACAAATGGAGCCGAATGGACATGAATCACACCGATTCGGCCCCTAGTCGCGTCAAAATTTCTCGAATTCAATTGAATAGACTAGAGTAGGGGAGGTTCGGGTAGGCTAGAGTAGGGTAGAATAGAGTAGAATAGAATAAAACAGAACAGAACACAACAAAATAGAACAGAACAACACAGAACGAATACAGAAAAGAGTAGGCTAGAGTAGAATAGAGGGGAATAGAGTAGAGTAGAATAGATTTGAACAGAGCCAAATCGAGGCGAATCGCGTCGAAATGGGTTGAATGAAATCCAATCAAGTGGATTACAATACCTTAGAGTTGGGTAGCATAGGGTAGGGTAGAATAGAGTAGAATCGTACAGAACAGAGTAGAAACAATACAATAGAGTAGAGAAGAGTAGAATAGAGCTGAATAGAGCCAAATGCAGACAAAATGAGAGGAATCGTGTAGAAGCAAGTAGAGTAAATTAGAGTGGTGTTGGGTAGGGTAGAGCAGAATAGAGTAGAATAGTGATGAATGAATAGAATGGAGTAGAATGGAGTCAAGTAAAAACGAATAGAGTAGAAAAGAGTCGAATAGAGCAGAATAGGGCCGAAGAAGGCCAAATCGAGCAGATTCGAAGCGATTCAAGCCAAAACAAGCTGAATGGAGCCTAACTGAGCCGAATAGAGCCAAATCGAGCCGAATCGAGCCGATTCAAGCTTCATCGCCTCGAATCGCGTTCAACGCGTCAAATCCAATCGAGACGTATAGATTAGAGAAGGGGAGGGGAGGGGAGGGGAGAATAGAACAGAGTAGAGTGGAATAGAAGAGATTAGAACAGAATAGAAGGAATAGAATCGAGTAGAATCGAGTGGAAAAGAGTAGAGTCGAATACAGTCGAATAGAGCCGAATAAGCTGAATAGAGACGAATGGAGCTGAATACAGCCGAAAAGAGCTGTATACTGCCGAATCACACCTAATCGAGCAGAATCAAGCAGAATCGCACTGACTGTCACCGAACAGCGTCGAATCGAATCAGGTCGAATCGAGTCGAGTCACATCGTTTTGAATCAAACAAGGTCAAATTGCTTCATATCGTGTCGAATCCCATCGAATCACGTCGAATAACTTCGAATTGCGTCAAACCTCAGAGAATCCTACTGAATCACATCGAGTCGCATGGAATCTCATCAAATCCCTTCAGATTTGCCAAATCCAGTCAAGTCCTATAAAATCGCGTTGCACGGAATCGAATTGAATCCAATAGATTAAAGTAGGGAAGGTTCGGGTGGGGTGCCGTTGGGTCGGGTAGGGTAGAATAGAACAGAGTACAACAGAATAGGAGAGAATAGAACAGAACAGAAAGAATACAACAGAATAGAATAGAGTCAAAGAGAGAGAACATAGCCGAATTGAGCCGAGTGGAGACAAAACGAGACGAATCACGTCCGGTTGCTTCGAATCGCGTCAAATCAAATCGAATCGATTAGAAGAGATTAGGGTAGGGAAGGGTAGAATAGAAGAGAGGAAAATAGTGAGGAATGGAGTTGAACGGAGTCCAATAGAGACGGATAGATATGAATAGAGTACAAAAGAGTCTAATAGAGCAGAATAGGGCCGAATAGGCCCAAATAAGGCCTAATCGAGCAGAATCCAGCAGAATCGATGGAATTCGAGCCTAATCGAGCCGAATGGAGTGAAATGGAGCCAAGTCGAGCCGAATAGAGCCGATTCGAACTGAATCGAGCTGATTCAAGCCTAATCGCGTCAAATCGCGTGGAAATACGTCACATCGAATCTAATCAAATAGATTAGGGAAGGGTAGGGGAGGGGCGGGTGGGTAGACTAGAACAGAATAGTACAGAATAGAATATAGTACAGTAGGGTAGAGTAGAGAGAGTAAAGCAGACAAGAGTAGAGCAGAGTAGAATTGAGTCAAATAGAGTCAAAGAGTGCAGGATATAGCTGAATAGAGCCAATTCTGGCCGAATCGAGTCAAATGGAAACAAAACGAGATGAATCACACCGAATTGCTAAGAATCGCATCCAATCGAATAGATTAGAGTATCGTAGGGTAGAGTAGAACAGAATAGAGTAGAATAGCGTAGAATGGAGAAGAGTGGAGTCAAATGGAGTCGAACAGAGACAAATAGAGTAGAAAAGAGTCGAATCGAGCCAAATAGGGCCGAATAAGGCTGAACCGAGTGGAAACGAGCTGAATTGAAGCGATTCGAGCCAAATCGAGCTGAATCGAGCTGATGTTGCGGAATCGAGCCGACTCAAGCGTGATGGTGTCCGGTCGCATCGAAATGCTTTGAATCGAATCAAACGGAATCGATTAGAATAGGTTAGGGTAGGGTAGTTTATGATAGGAAGACTAGGGTAGATGCAAGTAGACTACATTAGAGTAGACAAGAGAAGGCTAGAGTAGAAGCCTAGACTAGTAAGCTGGACTAGTCAGCTAGACTAGTGGCATAGAGCAGTAGCCTAGACAACTAGTCTTGAATAGTACCCTAAGTCAGTAATCTGAACGAGTACCCTTGCCTGAACTCTTAGCCTAATCTAGTACCCTTGCCTTAACTAGTAGTCCTAACAAGTACCCTTGCCTTAACCAGTAGTCTTCACTAGTACCCTTGCCTTCACTAGTAGTACGTCCTTAACAAGTAGCCTGAACTGGTACCCTTGCCTTAACCAGTACCCTCAACAAGTACCCATGCCTTAACTAGTAGCCTGGCCTTAACTAGTGCCCTTGCATAACTAGTACCCTGGCCTTAACTAGTAGCCTGAACGAGTACACTTGCCTTAAGGAGTACCCTTGCCCGAACTACTCTCCTTAATTAGGACCCTTATTGAGTAACCCTAAGTAGTAGAGTATGGTACGGTGGGGTAGCATAGGGTAGGGAAGCATACGGTGGAACAGAGAAAATAGAAGGAAATAGAATAGAACAGCATAGGTCAGGGTAGGTTAGCTTGGTGCAGGGTATGGTAGAGTAGCATAGGATGGAATAGAGAAAATAGAAAAGGAGACTAGAAAAGAGCAGACTAGATTAGGATAGGCTAGGGTGGGGGATGGTTTTGTAGAATACAGTAGTGTAGAATGGAATAGAATGGTGTGGAATGGAGTCAAATGGATTGGAACAGAGATGCAGAGAGTAGAAAAGAGTTGAATAGAGCCGAATAACGCTGAATAGGACCACATATGACCAAAATGAGCCGAATCGAGTCGAGTCGATCAGATTCGGGATGAATGGAGCCTAGTGGTGCTGAAATGAGCCAAATAGAGACAATCTGAACCCAGCAAAATCGAGCCAAAACACACTTAATTGCATCCTATTGCATCGGATCTCGTCGAATTCCATCAAATCCCACCAAAACGCATCAAATCTCGCGGAATCTCACCGAATCCCGTCGAATTGTCTCAAATCGGGTCGAATGGTGTCAAACTGAATGGAATCGAATTAAATTGAATAGATTAGAGTAGTGTAGGTTAGACTGGGATTCAGTAGGGAAGGGCACAGAAGAATAGAATAGAGTAGAACAGAAGAGAATACCAAGAGTAGAATGGAGTAGAGTTGAGTAGAGTGGAATAGTCAGAGTCGGGTAGTGCAGAATATAGATGAATAGATCCAATTCAAGCCGAATCGATTCGAATGGAGAGGAAAGGAGACAAATCGTGATGAATCGAATCGATTAGAATAGATTAGAGTAGGGTAGGGTAGAACAGAATAGAATAGAGTAGAAAAGAGTAGAATGGTGTGGAAGGGAGTTGAATGGAACCAAATAGAGACAAATAAAGTAGAAAGGGTTGAGTAGAGCTGAACAGGGCTGAATAAGGTTCACTCGAGCCTAATTATGCTGAATTGAGCAGAATCGAGACGAATTGACCCAATTCAAGCCAAATAGAGCTAAATCGAGCCGATTCAAGCCTAATCACATGGAATCCCGTCAAAATGCGTTGAATCGAATAGATTAGAGTAGAGGAGGGTACGGCAGGAGAGGCTAGACTACAACACAACAGAACACAATAGAAAGAAGAGAATAGAATTAAGTAGAGTCGGGTCCAGTAGAATAGAGTCAAATTGAGTTGAAGAGAGCCGAAAAGAGCCAAACAGAGCTGAATACAGCCGAATTGACCAAATTCAAGGTGAATCGAGATGAATCATGTCGAGTCGTTTGAAACGTGTCGAATCGAATCAAATAGATTAGTGTGGGGAAGGTAAGGTTAGGGTAGGGTAGAGAAGAATAGAATAGAGTAGAATAGAACAGAACAGAAAGAATCGAGTAGACTAGAGTCAAATAGAGTCGAATACTGCCAAAAAGAGCCGAATAGAGTGGAAAAGAGCCGAATAGAACCGAATCGAGTTTAATGGAGCAGAAAGGAGATGAATCGAGCCGATATGACCCGAATCAGGTCGAATCCCATTCAAGTGTGTCGAATAGCATAGAACAGATTACAGAAGGCTAAGTTAGGGTAGGGTAGGGTAGAATAGAGTGCAGTAGAACAGAACAGAAGAGAACTGAAAGAATAGGGTCGAGACGAGCAGAGTATAGAAGAGTAGAGTAGAGCAGAGTCGAACATTGCCGAATAGAGCCAAATAGAGCCCAAAAGAGCTAAATGGATAGAAACCAAGACGAATCACGCCGAATCCCGTGGAATCGTGCCGTATCGCGTCGAATCCCGTCGAATTGCATTGAATCTGATCAATTCCAATCCAATCAAATAGAATAGACTAGAGTAGGGTAGAGTACAATACAATACAGTAGAGAATAGTTTAGGATGGAGTAGAATGGTGTAGCATGGAGTCGAGTGGAGTCGAGAAGAGATAATAGAGTTGAGTAGAGCCTAATAGAGCCGGATAGAGCTGAATAGAGCCTATTCGAGCTGACTGGAGCCGAATGGAGCCGATTAGAGCTGAATCGAACCGATTTGAGCCGATTGGGGATGAATGGAGTGGAAAGGAGCCGATTTGAGCCGAATCGCATCGAGATGCGTGGAATCGAATCCAGTAGAATAGATTAGATTAGGGTAGGATGGAATAGAGTAGACTTGAACACAGTAGAAGAGAAGGGAAAGGATACAATAGAATAGAGTAGAAAAGGGTAGAGCAGAGCAGAATAGTGTAGAGTAGAGTAGAACAGAGTCGAATCAAGCTGAATGGAGACGAAACGAGACAAATCGCGTCGAATGGCGTCGAATCCCATCGAATCAATTACAGTAGGGTATAGTAGAAGAGCGTAGAATGGAGTAGAATGGTGTGCAATGGAATCGAGTAGAGTAGAAAAGAGCTGAAGAGAGCCGAAGAGGGCCAAAGAGGGCCAAATCGAGCTGAATTGAGCGAAATCGAGCCGAATCCAGTGAATCGAGCCTAATGGAGCCAAATCGAGCCTAATCGAGCTGAATCGACACTATTCGAGACAAATGGAGCCGAATGGACATGAATCACACCGATTCGGCCCCTAGTCGCGTCAAAATTTCTCGAATTCAATTGAATAGACTAGAGTAGGGGAGGTTCGGGTAGGCTAGAGTAGGGTAGAATAGAGTAGAATAGAATAAAACAGAACAGAACACAACAAAATAGAACAGAACAACACAGAACGAATACAGAAAAGAGTAGGCTAGAGTAGAATAGAGGGGAATAGAGTAGAGTAGAATAGATTTGAACAGAGCCAAATCGAGGCGAATCGCGTCGAAATGGGTTGAATGAAATCCAATCAAGTGGATTACAATACCTTAGAGTTGGGTAGCATAGGGTAGGGTAGAATAGAGTAGAATCGTACAGAACAGAGTAGAAACAATACAATAGAGTAGAGAAGAGTAGAACAGAGCTGAATAGAGCCAAATGCAGACAAAATGAGAGGAATCGTGTAGAAGCAAGTAGAGTAAATTAGAGTGGTGTTGGGTAGGGTAGAGCAGAATAGAGTAGAATAGTGATGAATGAATAGAATGGAGTAGAATGGAGTCAAGTAAAAACGAATAGAGTAGAAAAGAGTCGAATAGAGCAGAATAGGGCCGAAGAAGGCCAAATCGAGCAGATTCGAAGCGATTCAAGCCAAAACAAGCTGAATGGAGCCTAACTGAGCCGAATAGAGCCAAATCGAGCCGAATCGAGCCGATTCAAGCTTCATCGCCTCGAATCGCGTTCAACGCGTCAAATCCAATCGAGACGTATAGATTAGAGAAGGGGAGGGGAGGGGAGGGGAGAATAGAACAGAGTAGAGTGGAATAGAAGAGATTAGAACAGAATAGAAGGAATAGAATCGAGTAGAATCGAGTGGAAAAGAGTAGAGTCGAATACAGTCGAATAGAGCCGAATAAGCTGAATAGAGACGAATGGAGCTGAATACAGCCGAAAAGAGCTGTATACTGCCGAATCACACCTAATCGAGCAGAATCAAGCAGAATCGCACTGACTGTCACCGAACAGCGTCGAATCGAATCAGGTCGAATCGAGTCGAGTCACATCGTTTTGAATCAAACAAGGTCAAATTGCTTCATATCGTGTCGAATCCCATCGAATCACGTCGAATAACTTCGAATTGCGTCAAACCTCAGAGAATCCTACTGAATCACATCGAGTCGCATGGAATCTCATCAAATCCCTTCAGATTTGCCAAATCCAGTCAAGTCCTATAAAATCGCGTTGCACGGAATCGAATTGAATCCAATAGATTAAAGTAGGGAAGGTTCGGGTGGGGTGCCGTTGGGTCGGGTAGGGTAGAATAGAACAGAGTACAACAGAATAGGAGAGAATAGAACAGAACAGAAAGAATACAACAGAATAGAATAGAGTCAAAGAGAGAGAACATAGCCGAATTGAGCCGAGTGGAGACAAAACGAGACGAATCACGTCCGGTTGCTTCGAATCGCGTCAAATCAAATCGAATCGATTAGAAGAGATTAGGGTAGGGAAGGGTAGAATAGAAGAGAGGAAAATAGTGAGGAATGGAGTTGAACGGAGTCCAATAGAGACGGATAGATATGAATAGAGTACAAAAGAGTCTAATAGAGCAGAATAGGGCCGAATAGGCCCAAATAAGGCCTAATCGAGCAGAATCCAGCAGAATCGATGGAATTCGAGCCTAATCGAGCCGAATGGAGTGAAATGGAGCCAAGTCGAGCCGAATAGAGCCGATTCGAACTGAATCGAGCTGATTCAAGCCTAATCGCGTCAAATCGCGTGGAAATACGTCACATCGAATCTAATCAAATAGATTAGGGAAGGGGAGGGGAGGGGCGGGTGGGTAGACTAGAACAGAATAGTACAGAATAGAATATAGTACAGTAGGGTAGAGTAGAGAGAGTAAAGCAGACAAGAGTAGAGCAGAGTAGAATTGAGTCAAATAGAGTCAAAGAGTGCAGGATATAGCTGAATAGAGCCAATTCTGGCCGAATCGAGTCAAATGGAAACAAAACGAGATGAATCACACCGAATTGCTAAGAATCGCATCCAATCGAATAGATTAGAGTATCGTAGGGTAGAGTAGAACAGAATAGAGTAGAATAGCGTAGAATGGAGAAGAGTGGAGTCAAATGGAGTCGAACAGAGACAAATAGAGTAGAAAAGAGTCGAATCGAGCCAAATAGGGCCGAATAAGGCTGAACCGAGTGGAAACGAGCTGAATTGAAGCGATTCGAGCCAAATCGAGCTGAATCGAGCTGATGTTGCGGAATCGAGCCGACTCAAGCGTGATGGTGTCCGGTCGCATCGAAATGCTTTGAATCGAATCAAACGGAATCGATTAGAATAGGTTAGGGTAGGGTAGTTTATGATAGGAAGACTAGGGTAGATGCAAGTAGACTACATTAGAGTAGACAAGAGAAGGCTAGAGTAGAAGCCTAGACTAGTAAGCTGGACTAGTCAGCTAGACTAGTGGCATAGAGCAGTAGCCTAGACAACTAGTCTTGAATAGTACCCTAAGTCAGTAATCTGAACGAGTACCCTTGCCTGAACTCTTAGCCTAATCTAGTACCCTTGCCTTAACTAGTAGTCCTAACAAGTACCCTTGCCTTAACCAGTAGTCTTCACTAGTACCCTTGCCTTCACTAGTAGTACGTCCTTAACAAGTAGCCTGAACTGGTACCCTTGCCTTAACCAGTACCCTCAACAAGTACCCATGCCTTAACTAGTAGCCTGGCCTTAACTAGTGCCCTTGCATAACTAGTACCCTGGCCTTAACTAGTAGCCTGAACGAGTACACTTGCCTTAAGGAGTACCCTTGCCCGAACTACTCTCCTTAATTAGGACCCTTATTGAGTAACCCTAAGTAGTAGAGTATGGTACGGTGGGGTAGCATAGGGTAGGGAAGCATACGGTGGAACAGAGAAAATAGAAGGAAATAGAATAGAACAGCATAGGTCAGGGTAGGTTAGCTTGGTGCAGGGTATGGTAGAGTAGCATAGGATGGAATAGAGAAAATAGAAAAGGAGACTAGAAAAGAGCAGACTAGATTAGGATAGGCTAGGGTGGGGGATGGTTTTGTAGAATACAGTAGTGTAGAATGGAATAGAATGGTGTGGAATGGAGTCAAATGGATTGGAACAGAGATGCAGAGAGTAGAAAAGAGTTGAATAGAGCCGAATAACGCTGAATAGGACCACATATGACCAAAATGAGCCGAATCGAGTCGAGTCGATCAGATTCGGGATGAATGGAGCCTAGTGGTGCTGAAATGAGCCAAATAGAGACAATCTGAACCCAGCAAAATCGAGCCAAAACACACTTAATTGCATCCTATTGCATCGGATCTCGTCGAATTCCATCAAATCCCACCAAAACGCATCAAATCTCGCGGAATCTCACCGAATCCCGTCGAATTGTCTCAAATCGGGTCGAATGGTGTCAAACTGAATGGAATCGAATTAAATTGAATAGATTAGAGTAGTGTAGGTTAGACTGGGATTCAGTAGGGAAGGGCACAGAAGAATAGAATAGAGTAGAACAGAAGAGAATACCAAGAGTAGAATGGAGTAGAGTTGAGTAGAGTGGAATAGTCAGAGTCGGGTAGTGCAGAATATAGATGAATAGATCCAATTCAAGCCGAATCGATTCGAATGGAGAGGAAAGGAGACAAATCGTGATGAATCGAATCGATTAGAATAGATTAGAGTAGGGTAGGGTAGAACAGAATAGAATAGAGTAGAAAAGAGTAGAATGGTGTGGAAGGGAGTTGAATGGAACCAAATAGAGACAAATAAAGTAGAAAGGGTTGAGTAGAGCTGAACAGGGCTGAATAAGGTTCACTCGAGCCTAATTATGCTGAATTGAGCAGAATCGAGACGAATTGACCCAATTCAAGCCAAATAGAGCTAAATCGAGCCGATTCAAGCCTAATCACATGGAATCCCGTCAAAATGCGTTGAATCGAATAGATTAGAGTAGAGGAGGGTACGGCAGGAGAGGCTAGACTACAACACAACAGAACACAATAGAAAGAAGAGAATAGAATTAAGTAGAGTCGGGTCCAGTAGAATAGAGTCAAATTGAGTTGAAGAGAGCCGAAAAGAGCCAAACAGAGCTGAATACAGCCGAATTGACCAAATTCAAGGTGAATCGAGATGAATCATGTCGAGTCGTTTGAAACGTGTCGAATCGAATCAAATAGATTAGTGTGGGGAAGGTAAGGTTAGGGTAGGGTAGAGAAGAATAGAATAGAGTAGAATAGAACAGAACAGAAAGAATCGAGTAGACTAGAGTCAAATAGAGTCGAATACTGCCAAAAAGAGCCGAATAGAGTGGAAAAGAGCCGAATAGAACCGAATCGAGTTTAATGGAGCAGAAAGGAGATGAATCGAGCCGATATGACCCGAATCAGGTCGAATCCCATTCAAGTGTGTCGAATAGCATAGAACAGATTACAGAAGGCTAAGTTAGGGTAGGGTAGGGTAGAATAGAGTGCAGTAGAACAGAACAGAAGAGAACTGAAAGAATAGGGTCGAGACGAGCAGAGTATAGAAGAGTAGAGTAGAGCAGAGTCGAACATTGCCGAATAGAGCCAAATAGAGCCCAAAAGAGCTAAATGGATAGAAACCAAGACGAATCACGCCGAATCCCGTGGAATCGTGCCGTATCGCGTCGAATCCCGTCGAATTGCATTGAATCTGATCAATTCCAATCCAATCAAATAGAATAGACTACAGTAGGGTAGAGTACAATACAATACAGTAGAGAATAGTTTAGGATGGAGTAGAATGGTGTAGCATGGAGTCGAGTGGAGTCGAGAAGAGATAATAGAGTTGAGTAGAGCCTAATAGAGCCGGATAGAGCTGAATAGAGCCTATTCGAGCTGACTGGAGCCGAATGGAGCCGATTAGAGCTGAATCGAACCGATTTGAGCCGATTGGGGATGAATGGAGTGGAAAGGAGCCGATTTGAGCCGAATCGCATCGAGATGCGTGGAATCGAATCCAGTAGAATAGATTAGATTAGGGTAGGATGGAATAGAGTAGACTTGAACACAGTAGAAGAGAAGGGAAAGGATACAATAGAATAGAGTAGAAAAGGGTAGAGCAGAGCAGAATAGTGTAGAGTAGAGTAGAACAGAGTCGAATCAAGCTGAATGGAGACGAAACGAGACAAATCGCGTCGAATGGCGTCGAATCCCATCGAATCAATTACAGTAGGGTATAGTAGAAGAGCGTAGAATGGAGTAGAATGGTGTGCAATGGAATCGAGTAGAGTAGAAAAGAGCTGAAGAGAGCCGAAGAGGGCCAAAGAGGGCCAAATCGAGCTGAATTGAGCGAAATCGAGCCGAATCCAGTGAATCGAGCCTAATGGAGCCAAATCGAGCCTAATCGAGCTGAATCGACACTATTCGAGACAAATGGAGCCGAATGGACATGAATCACACCGATTCGGCCCCTAGTCGCGTCAAAATTTCTCGAATTCAATTGAATAGACTAGAGTAGGGGAGGTTCGGGTAGGCTAGAGTAGGGTAGAATAGAGTAGAATAGAATAAAACAGAACAGAACACAACAAAATAGAACAGAACAACACAGAACGAATACAGAAAAGAGTAGGCTAGAGTAGAATAGAGGGGAATAGAGTAGAGTAGAATAGATTTGAACAGAGCCAAATCGAGGCGAATCGCGTCGAAATGGGTTGAATGAAATCCAATCAAGTGGATTACAATACCTTAGAGTTGGGTAGCATAGGGTAGGGTAGAATAGAGTAGAATCGTACAGAACAGAGTAGAAACAATACAATAGAGTAGAGAAGAGTAGAACAGAGCTGAATAGAGCCAAATGCAGACAAAATGAGAGGAATCGTGTAGAAGCAAGTAGAGTAAATTAGAGTGGTGTTGGGTAGGGTAGAGCAGAATAGAGTAGAATAGTGATGAATGAATAGAATGGAGTAGAATGGAGTCAAGTAAAAACGAATAGAGTAGAAAAGAGTCGAATAGAGCAGAATAGGGCCGAAGAAGGCCAAATCGAGCAGATTCGAAGCGATTCAAGCCAAAACAAGCTGAATGGAGCCTAACTGAGCCGAATAGAGCCAAATCGAGCCGAATCGAGCCGATTCAAGCTTCATCGCCTCGAATCGCGTTCAACGCGTCAAATCCAATCGAGACGTATAGATTAGAGAAGGGGAGGGGAGGGGAGGGGAGAATAGAACAGAGTAGAGTGGAATAGAAGAGATTAGAACAGAATAGAAGGAATAGAATCGAGTAGAATCGAGTGGAAAAGAGTAGAGTCGAATACAGTCGAATAGAGCCGAATAAGCTGAATAGAGACGAATGGAGCTGAATACAGCCGAAAAGAGCTGTATACTGCCGAATCACACCTAATCGAGCAGAATCAAGCAGAATCGCACTGACTGTCACCGAACAGCGTCGAATCGAATCAGGTCGAATCGAGTCGAGTCACATCGTTTTGAATCAAACAAGGTCAAATTGCTTCATATCGTGTCGAATCCCATCGAATCACGTCGAATAACTTCGAATTGCGTCAAACCTCAGAGAATCCTACTGAATCACATCGAGTCGCATGGAATCTCATCAAATCCCTTCAGATTTGCCAAATCCAGTCAAGTCCTATAAAATCGCGTTGCACGGAATCGAATTGAATCCAATAGATTAAAGTAGGGAAGGTTCGGGTGGGGTGCCGTTGGGTCGGGTAGGGTAGAATAGAACAGAGTACAACAGAATAGGAGAGAATAGAACAGAACAGAAAGAATACAACAGAATAGAATAGAGTCAAAGAGAGAGAACATAGCCGAATTGAGCCGAGTGGAGACAAAACGAGACGAATCACGTCCGGTTGCTTCGAATCGCGTCAAATCAAATCGAATCGATTAGAAGAGATTAGGGTAGGGAAGGGTAGAATAGAAGAGAGGAAAATAGTGAGGAATGGAGTTGAACGGAGTCCAATAGAGACGGATAGATATGAATAGAGTACAAAAGAGTCTAATAGAGCAGAATAGGGCCGAATAGGCCCAAATAAGGCCTAATCGAGCAGAATCCAGCAGAATCGATGGAATTCGAGCCTAATCGAGCCGAATGGAGTGAAATGGAGCCAAGTCGAGCCGAATAGAGCCGATTCGAACTGAATCGAGCTGATTCAAGCCTAATCGCGTCAAATCGCGTGGAAATACGTCACATCGAATCTAATCAAATAGATTAGGGAAGGGTAGGGGAGGGGCGGGTGGGTAGAATAGAACAGAATAGTACAGAATAGAATATAGTACAGTAGGGTAGAGTAGAGAGAGTAAAGCAGACAAGAGTAGAGCAGAGTAGAATTGAGTCAAATAGAGTCAAAGAGTGCAGGATATAGCTGAATAGAGCCAATTCTGGCCGAATCGAGTCAAATGGAAACAAAACGAGATGAATCACACCGAATTGCTAAGAATCGCATCCAATCGAATAGATTAGAGTATCGTAGGGTAGAGTAGAACAGAATAGAGTAGAATAGCGTAGAATGGAGAAGAGTGGAGTCAAATGGAGTCGAACAGAGACAAATAGAGTAGAAAAGAGTCGAATCGAGCCAAATAGGGCCGAATAAGGCTGAACCGAGTGGAAACGAGCTGAATTGAAGCGATTCGAGCCAAATCGAGCTGATGTTGCGGAATCGAGCCGACTCAAGCGTGATGGTGTCCGGTCGCATCGAAATGCTTTGAATCGAATCAAATGGAATCGATTAGAATAGGTTAGGGTAGGGTAGTTTATGATAGGAAGACTAGGGTAGATGCAAGTAGACTACATTAGAGTAGACAAGAGAAGGCTAGAGTAGAAGCCTAGACTAGTAAGCTGGACTAGTCAGCTAGACTAGTGGCATAGAGCAGTAGCCTAGACAACTAGTCTTGAATAGTACCCTAAGTCAGTAATCTGAACGAGTACCCTTGCCTGAACTCTTAGCCTAATCTAGTACCCTTGCCTTAACTAGTAGTCCTAACAAGTACCCTTGCCTTAACCAGTAGTCTTCACTAGTACCCTTGCCTTCACTAGTAGTACGTCCTTAACAAGTAGCCTGAACTGGTACCCTTGCCTTAACCAGTACCCTCAACAAGTACCCATGCCTTAACTAGTAGCCTGGCCTTAACTAGTGCCCTTGCATAACTAGTACCCTGGCCTTAACTAGTAGCCTGAACTAGTACGCTTGCCTTAAGGAGTACCCTTGCCCGAACTACTCCCCTTAATTAGGACCCTTATTGAGTAACCCTAAGTAGTAGAGTATGGTACGGTGGGGTAGCATAGGGTAGGGAAGCATACGGTGGAACAGAGAAAATAGAAGGAAATAGAATAGAACAGCATAGGTCAGGGTAGGTTAGCTTAGTGCAGGGTATGGTAGAGTAGCATAGGATGGAATCGAGAAAATAGAAAAGGAGACTAGAAAAGAGCAGACTAGATTAGGATAGGCTAGGGTGGGGGAGGGTTTTGTAGAATACAGTAGTGTAGAATGGAATAGAATGGTGTGGAATGGAGTCAAATGGATTGGAACAGAGATGCAGAGAGTAGAAAAGAGTTGAATAGAGCCGAATAACGCTGAATAGGACCACATATGACCAAAATGAGCCGAATCGAGTCGAGTCGATCAGATTCGGGATGAATGGAGCCTAGTGGAGCTGAAATGAGCCAAATAGAGACAATCTGAACCCAGCAAAATCGAGCCAAAACACACTTAATTGCATCCTATTGCATCGGATCTCGTCGAATTCCATCAAATCCCACCAAAACGCATCAAATCTCGCGGAATCTCACCGAATCCCGTCGAATTGTCTCAAATCGGGTCGAATGGTGTCAAACTGAATGGAATCGAACTAAATTGAATAGATTAGAGTAGTGTAGGTTAGACTGGGATTCAGTAGGGAAGGGCACAGAAGAATAGAATAGAGTAGAACAGAAGAGAATACCAAGAGTAGAATGGAGTAGAGTTGAGTAGAGTGGAATAGTCAGAGTCGGGTAGTGCAGAATATAGATGAATAGATCCAATTCAAGCCGAATCGATTCGAATGGAGAGGAAAGGAGACAAATCGTGATGAATCGAATCGATTAGAATAGATTGGAGTAGGGTAGGGTAGAACAGAATAGAATAGAGTAGAAAAGAGTAGAATGGTGTGGAAGGGAGTTGAATGGAGCCAAATAGAGACAAATAAAGTAGAAAGGGTTGAGTAGAGCTGAACAGGGCTGAATAAGGTTCACTCGAGCCTAATTATGCTGAATTGAGCAGAATCGAGACGAATTGACCCAATTCAAGCCAAATAGAGCTAAATCGAGCCGATTCAAGCCTAATCACATGGAATCGCGTCAAAATGCGTTGAATCGAATAGATTAGAGTAGAGGAGGGTACGGCAGGAGAGGCTAGACTACAACAAAACAGAACACAATAGAAAGAAGAGAATAGAATTAAGTAGAGTCGGGTCCAGTAGAATAGAGTCAAATTGAGTTGAAGAGAGCCGAAAAGAGCCAAACAGAGCTGAATACAGCCGAATTGACCAAATTCAAGGTGAATCGAGATGAATCATGTCGAGTCGTTTGAAACGTGTCGAATCGAATCAAATAGATTAGTGTGGGGAAGGTAAGGTTAGGGTAGGGTAGAGAAGAATAGAATAGAGTAGAATAGAACAGAACAGAAAGAATCGAGTAGACTAGAGTCAAATAGAGTCGAATACTGCCAAAAAGAGCCGAATAGAGTGGAAAAGAGCCGAATAGAACCGAATCGAGTTTAATGGAGCAGAAAGGAGATGAATCGAGCCGATATGACCCGAATCAGGTCGAATCCCATTCAAGTGTGTCGAATAGCATAGAACAGATTACAGAAGGCTAAGTTAGGGTAGGGTAGGGTAGAATAGAGTGCAGTAGAACAGAACAGAACAGAACTGAAAGAATAGGGTCGAGACGAGCAGAGTATAGAAGAGTAGAGTAGAGTCGAACATTGCCGAATAGAGCCAAATAGAGCCCAAAAGAGCTAAATGGATAGAAACCAAGACGAATCACGCCGAATCCCGTGGAATCGTGCCGTATCGCGTCGAATCCCGTCGAATTGCATTGAATCTGATCAATTCCAATCCAATCAAATAGAATAGACTAGAGTAGGGTAGAGTACAATACAATACAGTAGAGAATAGTTTAGGATGGAGTAGAATGGTGTAGCATGGAGTCGAGTGGAGTCGAAAAGAGATAATAGAGTTGAGTAGAGTCTAATAGAGCCGAATAGAGCTGAATAGAGCCTATTCGAGCTGACTAGAGCCGAATGGAGCCGATTAGAGCTGAATCGAACCGATTTGAGCCGATTGGGGATGAATGGAGTGGAAAGGAGCCAATTTGAGCCGAATCGCATCGAGATGCGTGGAATCGAATCCAGTAGAATAGATTAGATTAGGGTAGGATGGAATAGAGTAGACTTGAACACAGTAGAAGAGAATGGAAAGGATACAATAGAATAGAGTAGAAAAGGGTAGAGCAGAGCAGAATAGTGTAGAGTAGAATAGAGTAGAGTAGAACAGAGTCGAATCAAGCTGAATGGAGACGAAACGAGACAAATCGCGTCGACTGGCGTCGAATCCCATCGAATCAATTACAGTAGGGTATAGTAGAAGAGCGTAGAATGGAGTAGAATGGTGTGCAATGGAATCGAGTAGAGTAGAAAAGAGCTGAAGAGAGCCGAAGAGGGCCAAAGAGGGCCAAATCGAGCTGAATTGAGAGAAATCGAGCCGAATCCAGTGAATCGAGCCTAATGGAGCCAAATCGAGCCTAATCGAGCTGAATCGACACTATTCGAGACAAATGGAGCCGAATGGACATGAATCACACCGATTCGGCCCCTAGTCGCGTCAAAATTTCTCGAATTCAATTGAATAGACTAGAGTAGGGGAGGTTCGGGTAGGCTAGAGTAGGGTAGAATAGAGTAGAATAGAATAAAACAGAACACAACACAACAAAATAGAACAGAGCAACACAGAACGAATACAGAAAAGAGTAGAGTAGAGGGGAATAGAGTAGAGTAGAATAGATTTGAACAGAGCCAAATCGAGCCGAATCGCGTCGAAATGGGTTGAATCAAATCCAATCAAGTGGATTACAATACCTTAGAGTTGGGTAGCATAGGGTAGGGTAGAATAGAGTAGAATCGTACAGAACAGAGTAGAAACAATACAATAGAGTAGAGAAGAGTAGAATAGAGCTGAATAGAGCCAAATGCAGACAAAATGAGAGGAATCGTGTAGAAGCAAGTAGAGTAAATTAGAGTGGTGTGTAGGGTAGAGCAGAATAGAGTAGAATAGTGTGGAATGAATAGAATGGAGTAGAATGGAGTCAAGTAGAAACGAATAGAGTAGAAAAGAGTCGAATAGAGCAGAATAGGGCCAAAGAAGGCCGAATCGAGCAGATTCGAAGTGATTCAAGCCAAAACAAGCTGAATGGAGCCTAACTGAGCCGAATAGAGCCAAATCGAGCCGAATCGAGCCGATTCAAGCTTCATCGCCTCGAATCGCGTTCAACGCGTCAAATCCAATCGAGACGTATAGATTAGAGAAGGGGAGGGGAGGGGAGGGGAGAATAGAACAGAGTAGAGTGGAATAGAAGAGATTAGAACAGAATAGAAGGAATAGAATCGAGTAGAATCGAGTGGAAAAGAGTAGAGTCGAATACAGTCGAATAGAGCTGAATAAGCTGAATAGAGACGAATGGAGCTGAATACAGCCGAAAAGAGCTGTATACTGCCGAATCACACCTAATCGAGCGGAATCAAGCAGAATCGCACTGACTGTCACCGAACAGCGTCGAATCGAATGAGGTCGAATTGAGTCGAGTCACATCGTTTTGATTCAAACAAGGTCAAATTGCTTCATATCGTGTCGAATCCCATCGAATCACGTCGAATAACTTCGAATTGCGTCAAACCTCAGAGAATCCTACTGAATCACGTCGAGTCGCATGGAATCTCATCAAATCCCTTCAGATCTTGCCGAATCCAGTCAAGTCCTATCAAATCGCGTTGCACGGAATCGAATTGAATCCAAGAGATTAAAGTAGGGAAGGTTCGGGTGGGGTGCCGTTGGGTCGGGTAGGGTAGAATAGAATAGAGTACAACAGAATAGGAGAGAATAGAACAGAACAGAAAGAATACAACAGAATAGAATAGAGTCAAAGAGAGAGAACATAGCCGAATTGAGCCGAGTGGAGACAAAACGAGACGAATCACGTCCGGTTGCTTCGAATCGCGTCAAATCAAATCGAATCGATTAGAAGAGATTAGGGTAGGGAAGGGTAGAATAGAAGAGAGGAAAATAGTGAGGAATGGAGTTGAACGGAGTCCAATAGAGACGGATAGATATGAATAGAGTACAAAAGAGTCTAATAGAGCAGAATAGGGCCGAATAGGCCCAAATAAGGCCTAATTGAGCAGAATCCAGCAGAATCGATGGAATTTGAGCCTAATCGAGCCGAATGGAGTGAAATGGAGCCAAGTCGAGCCGAATAGAGCCGATTCGAACTGAATCGAGCTGATTCAAGCCTAATCGCGTCAAATCGCGTGGAAATACGTCACATCGAATCTAATCAAATAGATTAGGGAAGGGTAGGGGAGGGGCGGGTGGGTAGAATAGAACAGAATAGTACAGAATAGAATATAGTACAGTAGGGTAGAGTAGAGAGAGTAAAGCAGACAAGAGTAGAGCAGAGTAGAATTGAGTCAAATAGAGTCAAAGAGTGCAGGATATAGCTGAATAGAGCCAATTCTGGCCGAATCGAGTCAAATGGAAACAAAACGAGATGAATCACACCGAATTGCTAAGAATCGCATCCAATCGAATAGATTAGAGTATCGTAGGGTAGAGTAGAACAGAATAGAGTAGAATAGTGTAGAATGGAGAAGAGTGGAGTCAAATGGAGTCGAACAGAGACAAATAGAGTAGAAAAGAGTCGAATCGAGCCAAATAGGGCCGAATAAGGCTGAACCGAGTGGAAACGAGCTGAATTGAAGCGATTCGAGCCAAATCGAGCTGAATCGAGCTGATGTTGCGGAATCGAGCCGACTCAAGCGTGATGGTGTCCGGTCGCATCGAAATGCTTTGAATCGAATCAAATGGAATCGATTAGAATAGGTTAGGGTAGGGTAGTTTATGATAGGAAGACTAGGGTAGATGCAAGTAGACTACATTAGAGTAGACAAGAGAAGGCTAGAGTAGAAGCCTAGACTAGTAAGCTGGACTAGTCAGCTAGACTAGTGGCATAGAGCAGTAGCCTAGACAACTAGTCTTGAATAGTACCCTAAGTCAGTAATCTGAACGAGTACCCTTGCCTGAACTCTTAGCCTAATCTAGTACCCTTGCCTTAACTAGTAGTCCTAACAAGTACCCTTGCCTTAACCAGTAGTCTTCACTAGTACCCTTGCCTTCACTAGTAGTACGTCCTTAACAAGTAGCCTGAACTGGTACCCTTGCCTTAACCAGTACCCTCAACAAGTACCCATGCCTTAACTAGTAGCCTGGCCTTAACTAGTGCCCTTGCATAACTAGTACCCTGGCCTTAACTAGTAGCCTGAACTAGTACGCTTGCCTTAAGGAGTACCCTTGCCCGAACTACTCCCCTTAATTAGGACCCTTATTGAGTAACCCTAAGTAGTAGAGTATGGTACGGTGGGGTAGCATAGGGTAGGGAAGCATACGGTGGAACAGAGAAAATAGAAGGAAATAGAATAGAACAGCATAGGTCAGGGTAGGTTAGCTTAGTGCAGGGTATGGTAGAGTAGCATAGGATGGAATCGAGAAAATAGAAAAGGAGACTAGAAAAGAGCAGACTAGATTAGGATAGGCTAGGGTGGGGGAGGGTTTTGTAGAATACAGTAGTGTAGAATGGAATAGAATGGTGTGGAATGGAGTCAAATGGATTGGAACAGAGATGCAGAGAGTAGAAAAGAGTTGAATAGAGCCGAATAACGCTGAATAGGACCACATATGACCAAAATGAGCCGAATCGAGTCGAGTCGATCAGATTCGGGATGAATGGAGCCTAGTGGAGCTGAAATGAGCCAAATAGAGACAATCTGAACCCAGCAAAATCGAGCCAAAACACACTTAATTGCATCCTATTGCATCGGATCTCGTCGAATTCCATCAAATCCCACCAAAACGCATCAAATCTCGCGGAATCTCACCGAATCCCGTCGAATTGTCTCAAATCGGGTCGAATGGTGTCAAACTGAATGGAATCGAACTAAATTGAATAGATTAGAGTAGTGTAGGTTAGACTGGGATTCAGTAGGGAAGGGCACAGAAGAATAGAATAGAGTAGAACAGAAGAGAATACCAAGAGTAGAATGGAGTAGAGTTGAGTAGAGTGGAATAGTCAGAGTCGGGTAGTGCAGAATATAGATGAATAGATCCAATTCAAGCCGAATCGATTCGAATGGAGAGGAAAGGAGACAAATCGTGATGAATCGAATCGATTAGAATAGATTGGAGTAGGGTAGGGTAGAACAGAATAGAATAGAGTAGAAAAGAGTAGAATGGTGTGGAAGGGAGTTGAATGGAGCCAAATAGAGACAAATAAAGTAGAAAGGGTTGAGTAGAGCTGAACAGGGCTGAATAAGGTTCACTCGAGCCTAATTATGCTGAATTGAGCAGAATCGAGACGAATTGACCCAATTCAAGCCAAATAGAGCTAAATCGAGCCGATTCAAGCCTAATCACATGGAATCGCGTCAAAATGCGTTGAATCGAATAGATTAGAGTAGAGGAGGGTACGGCAGGAGAGGCTAGACTACAACACAACAGAACACAATAGAAAGAAGAGAATAGAATTAAGTAGAGTCGGGTCCAGTAGAATAGAGTCAAATTGAGTTGAAGAGAGCCGAAAAGAGCCAAACAGAGCTGAATACAGCCGAATTGACCAAATTCAAGGTGAATCGAGATGAATCATGTCGAGTCGTTTGAAACGTGTCGAATCGAATCAAATAGATTAGTGTGGGGAAGGTAAGGTTAGGGTAGGGTAGAGAAGAATAGAATAGAGTAGAATAGAACAGAACAGAAAGAATCGAGTAGACTAGAGTCAAATAGAGTCGAATACTGCCAAAAAGAGCCGAATAGAGTGGAAAAGAGCCGAATAGAACCGAATCGAGTTTAATGGAGCAGAAAGGAGATGAATCGAGCCGATATGACCCGAATCAGGTCGAATCCCATTCAAGTGTGTCGAATAGCATAGAACAGATTACAGAAGGCTAAGTTAGGGTAGGGTAGGGTAGAATAGAGTGCAGTAGAACAGAACAGAACAGAACTGAAAGAATAGGGTCGAGACGAGCAGAGTATAGAAGAGTAGAGTAGAGTCGAACATTGCCGAATAGAGCCAAATAGAGCCCAAAAGAGCTAAATGGATAGAAACCAAGACGAATCACGCCGAATCCCGTGGAATCGTGCCGTATCGCGTCGAATCCCGTCGAATTGCATTGAATCTGATCAATTCCAATCCAATCAAATAGAATAGACTAGAGTAGGGTAGAGTACAATACAATACAGTAGAGAATAGTTTAGGATGGAGTAGAATGGTGTAGCATGGAGTCGAGTGGAGTCGAAAAGAGATAATAGAGTTGAGTAGAGTCTAATAGAGCCGAATAGAGCTGAATGGAGCCTATTCGAGCTGACTAGAGCCGAATGGAGCCGATTAGAGCTGAATCGAACCGATTTGAGCCGATTGGGGATGAATGGAGTGGAAAGGAGCCAATTTGAGCCGAATCGCATCGAGATGCGTGGAATCGAATCCAGTAGAATAGATTAGATTAGGGTAGGATGGAATAGAGTAGACTTGAACACAGTAGAAGAGAATGGAAAGGATACAATAGAATAGAGTAGAAAAGGGTAGAGCAGAGCAGAATAGTGTAGAGTAGAATAGAGTAGAGTAGAACAGAGTCGAATCAAGCTGAATGGAGACGAAACGAGACAAATCGCGTCGACTGGCGTCGAATCCCATCGAATCAATTACAGTAGGGTATAGTAGAAGAGCGTAGAATGGAGTAGAATGGTGTGCAATGGAATCGAGTAGAGTAGAAAAGAGCTGAAGAGAGCCGAAGAGGGCCAAAGAGGGCCAAATCGAGCTGAATTGAGAGAAATCGAGCCGAATCCAGTGAATCGAGCCTAATGGAGCCAAATCGAGCCTAATCGAGCTGAATCGACACTATTCGAGACAAATGGAGCCGAATGGACATGAATCACACCGATTCGGCCCCTAGTCGCGTCAAAATTTCTCGAATTCAATTGAATAGACTAGAGTAGGGGAGGTTCGGGTAGGCTAGAGTAGGGTAGAATAGAGTAGAATAGAATAAAACAGAACACAACACAACAAAATAGAACAGAGCAACACAGAACGAATACAGAAAAGAGTAGAGTAGAGGGGAATAGAGTAGAGTAGAATAGATTTGAACAGAGCCAAATCGAGCCGAATCGCGTCGAAATGGGTTGAATCAAATCCAATCAAGTGGATTACAATACCTTAGAGTTGGGTAGCATAGGGTAGGGTAGAATAGAGTAGAATAGTACAGAACAGAGTAGAAACAATACAATAGAGTAGAGAAGAGTAGAATAGAGCTGAATAGAGCCAAATAAAGACAAAATGAGAGGAATCGTGTAGAAGCAAGTAGAGTAAATTAGAGTGGTGTGTAGGGTAGAGCAGAATAGAGTAGAACAGTGTGGAATGAATAGAATGGAGTAGAATGGAGTCAAGTAGAAACGAATAGAGTAGAAAAGAGTCGAATAGAGCAGAATAGGGCCGAAGAAGGCCGAATCGAGCAGATTCGAAGTGATTCAAGCCAAAACAAGCTGAATGGAGCCTAACTGAGCCGAATAGAGCCAAATCGAGCCGAATCGAGCCGATTCAAGCTTCATCGCCTCGAATCGCGTTCAACGCGTCAAATCCAATCGAGACGTATAGATTAGAGAAGGGGAGGGGAGGGGAGAATAGAACAGAGTAGAGTGGAATAGAAGAGATTAGAACAGAATAGAAGGAATAGAATCGAGTAGAATCGAGTGGAAAAGAGTAGAGTCGAATACAGTCGAATAGAGCCGAATAAGCTGAATAGAGACGAATGGAGCTGAATACAGCCGAAAAGAGCTGTATACTGCCGAATCACACCTAATCGAGCGGAATCAAGCAGAATCGCACTGACTGTCACCGAACAGCGTCGAATCGAATGAGGTCGAATTGAGTCGAGTCACATCGTTTTGATTCAAACAAGGTCAAATTGCTTCATATCGTGTCGAATCCCATCGAATCACGTCGAATAACTTCGAATTGCGTCAAACCTCAGAGAATCCTACTGAATCACGTCGAGTCGCATGGAATCTCATCAAATCCCTTCAGATCTTGCCGAATCCAGTCAAGTCCTATCAAATCGCGTTGCACGGAATCGAATTGAATCCAATAGATTAAAGTAGGGAAGGTTCGGGTGGGGTGCCGTTGGGTCGGGTAGGGTAGAATAGAACAGAGTACAACAGAATAGGAGAGAATAGAACAGAACAGAAAGAATACAACAGAATAGAATAGAGTCAAAGAGAGAGAACATAGCCGAATTGAGCCGAGTGGAGACAAAACGAGACGAATCACGTCCGGTTGCTTCGAATCGCGTCAAATCAAATCGAATCGATTAGAAGAGATTAGGGTAGGGAAGGGTAGAATAGAAGAGAGGAAAATAGTGAGGAATGGAGTTGAACGGAGTCCAATAGAGACGGATAGATATGAATAGAGTACAAAAGAGTCTAATAGAGCAGAATAGGGCCGAATAGGCCCAAATAAGGCCTAATCGAGCAGAATCCAGCAGAATCGATGGAATTCGAGCCTAATCGAGCCGAATGGAGTGAAATGGAGCCAAGTCGAGCCGAATAGAGCCGATTCGAACTGAATCGAGCTGATTCAAGCCTAATCGCGTCAAATCGCGTGGAAATACGTCACATCGAATCTAATCAAATAGATTACGGAAGGGTAGGGGAGGGGCGGGTGGGTAGAACAGAACAGAATAGTACAGAATAGAATATAGTACAGTAGGGTAGAGTAGAGAGAGTAAAGCAGACAAGAGTAGAGCAGAGTAGAATTGAGTCAAATAGAGTCAAAGAGTGCAGGATATAGCTGAATAGAGCCAATTCTGGCCGAATCGAGTCAAATGGAAACAAAACGAGATGAATCACACCGAATTGCTAAGAATCGCATCCAATCGAATAGATTAGAGTATCGTAGGGTAGAGTAGAACAGAATAGAGTAGAATAGCGTAGAATGGAGAAGAGTGGAGTCAAATGGAGTCGAACAGAGACAAATAGAGTAGAAAAGAGTTGAATCGAGCCAAATAGGGCCGAATAAGGCTGAACCGAGTGGAAACGAGCTGAATTGAAGCGACTCGAGCCAAATCGAGCTGAATCGAGCTGATGTTGCGGAATCGAGCCGACTCAAGCGTGATGGTGTCCGGTCGCATCGAAATGCTTTGAATCGAATCAAATGGAATCGATTAGAATAGGTTAGGGTAGGGTAGTTTATGATAGGAAGACTAGGGTAGATGCAAGTAGACTACATTAGAGTAGACAAGAGAAGGCTAGAGTAGAAGCCTAGACTAGTAAGCTGGACTAGTCAGCTAGACTAGTGGCATAGAGCAGTAGCCTAGACAACTAGTCTTGAATAGTACCCTAAGTCAGTAATCTGAACGAGTACCCTTGCCTGAACTCTTAGCCTAATCTAGTACCCTTGCCTTAACTAGTAGTCCTAACAAGTACCCTTGCCTTAACCAGTAGTCTTCACTAGTACCCTTGCCTTCACTAGTAGTACGTCCTTAACAAGTAGCCTGAACTGGTACCCTTGCCTTAACCAGTACCCTCAACAAGTACCCATGCCTTAACTAGTAGCCTGGCCTTAACTAGTGCCCTTGCATAACTAGTACCCTGGCCTTAACTAGTAGCCTGAACTAGTACGCTTGCCTTAAGGAGTACCCTTGCCCGAACTACTCCCCTTAATTAGGACCCTTATTGAGTAACCCTAAGTAGTAGAGTATGGTACGGTGGGGTAGCATAGGGTAGGGAAGCATACGGTGGAACAGAGAAAATAGAAGGAAATAGAATAGAACAGCATAGGTCAGGGTAGGTTAGCTTAGTGCAGGGTATGGTAGAGTAGCATAGGATGGAATCGAGAAAATAGAAAAGGAGACTAGAAAAGAGCAGACTAGATTAGGATAGGCTAGGGTGGGGGAGGGTTTTGTAGAATACAGTAGTGTAGAATGGAATAGAATGGTGTGGAATGGAGTCAAATGGATTGGAACAGAGATGCAGAGAGTAGAAAAGAGTTGAATAGAGCCGAATAACGCTGAATAGGACCACATATGACCAAAATGAGCCGAATCGAGTCGAGTCGATCAGATTCGGGATGAATGGAGCCTAGTGGAGCTGAAATGAGCCAAATAGAGACAATCTGAACCCAGCAAAATCGAGCCAAAACACACTTAATTGCATCCTATTGCATCGGATCTCGTCGAATTCCATCAAATCCCACCAAAACGCATCAAATCTCGCGGAATCTCACCGAATCCCGTCGAATTGTCTCAAATCGGGTCGAATGGTGTCAAACTGAATGGAATCGAACTAAATTGAATAGATTAGAGTAGTGTAGGTTAGACTGGGATTCAGTAGGGAAGGGCACAGAAGAATAGAATAGAGTAGAACAGAAGAGAATACCAAGAGTAGAATGGAGTAGAGTTGAGTAGAGTGGAATAGTCAGAGTCGGGTAGTGCAGAATATAGATGAATAGATCCAATTCAAGCCGAATCGATTCGAATGGAGAGGAAAGGAGACAAATCGTGATGAATCGAATCGATTAGAATAGATTGGAGTAGGGTAGGGTAGAACAGAATAGAATAGAGTAGAAAAGAGTAGAATGGTGTGGAAGGGAGTTGAATGGAGCCAAATAGAGACAAATAAAGTAGAAAGGGTTGAGTAGAGCTGAACAGGGCTGAATAAGGTTCACTCGAGCCTAATTATGCTGAATTGAGCAGAATCGAGACGAATTGACCCAATTCAAGCCAAATAGAGCTAAATCGAGCCGATTCAAGCCTAATCACATGGAATCGCGTCAAAATGCGTTGAATCGAATAGATTAGAGTAGAGGAGGGTACGGCAGGAGAGGCTAGACTACAACAAAACAGAACACAATAGAAAGAAGAGAATAGAATTAAGTAGAGTCGGGTCCAGTAGAATAGAGTCAAATTGAGTTGAAGAGAGCCGAAAAGAGCCAAACAGAGCTGAATACAGCCGAATTGACCAAATTCAAGGTGAATCGAGATGAATCATGTCGAGTCGTTTGAAACGTGTCGAATCGAATCAAATAGATTAGTGTGGGGAAGGTAAGGTTAGGGTAGGGTAGAGAAGAATAGAATAGAGTAGAATAGAACAGAACAGAAAGAATCGAGTAGACTAGAGTCAAATAGAGTCGAATACTGCCAAAAAGAGCCGAATAGAGTGGAAAAGAGCCGAATAGAACCGAATCGAGTTTAATGGAGCAGAAAGGAGATGAATCGAGCCGATATGACCCGAATCAGGTCGAATCCCATTCAAGTGTGTCGAATAGCATAGAACAGATTACAGAAGGCTAAGTTAGGGTAGGGTAGGGTAGAATAGAGTGCAGTAGAACAGAACAGAACAGAACTGAAAGAATAGGGTCGAGACGAGCAGAGTATAGAAGAGTAGAGTAGAGTCGAACATTGCCGAATAGAGCCAAATAGAGCCCAAAAGAGCTAAATGGATAGAAACCAAGACGAATCACGCCGAATCCCGTGGAATCGTGCCGTATCGCGTCGAATCCCGTCGAATTGCATTGAATCTGATCAATTCCAATCCAATCAAATAGAATAGACTAGAGTAGGGTAGAGTACAATACAATACAGTAGAGAATAGTTTAGGATGGAGTAGAATGGTGTAGCATGGAGTCGAGTGGAGTCGAAAAGAGATAATAGAGTTGAGTAGAGTCTAATAGAGCCGAATAGAGCTGAATGGAGCCTATTCGAGCTGACTAGAGCCGAATGGAGCCGATTAGAGCTGAATCGAACCGATTTGAGCCGATTGGGGATGAATGGAGTGGAAAGGAGCCAATTTGAGCCGAATCGCATCGAGATGCGTGGAATCGAATCCAGTAGAATAGATTAGATTAGGGTAGGATGGAATAGAGTAGACTTGAACACAGTAGAAGAGAATGGAAAGGATACAATAGAATAGAGTAGAAAAGGGTAGAGCAGAGCAGAATAGTGTAGAGTAGAATAGAGTAGAGTAGAACAGAGTCGAATCAAGCTGAATGGAGACGAAACGAGACAAATCGCGTCGACTGGCGTCGAATCCCATCGAATCAATTACAGTAGGGTATAGTAGAAGAGCGTAGAATGGAGTAGAATGGTGTGCAATGGAATCGAGTAGAGTAGAAAAGAGCTGAAGAGAGCCGAAGAGGGCCAAAGAGGGCCAAATCGAGCTGAATTGAGAGAAATCGAGCCGAATCCAGTGAATCGAGCCTAATGGAGCCAAATCGAGCCTAATCGAGCTGAATCGACACTATTCGAGACAAATGGAGCCGAATGGACATGAATCACACCGATTCGGCCCCTAGTCGCGTCAAAATTTCTCGAATTCAATTGAATAGACTAGAGTAGGGGAGGTTCGGGTAGGCTAGAGTAGGGTAGAATAGAGTAGAATAGAATAAAACAGAACACAACACAACAAAATAGAACAGAGCAACACAGAACGAATACAGAAAAGAGTAGAGTAGAGGGGAATAGAGTAGAGTAGAATAGATTTGAACAGAGCCAAATCGAGCCGAATCGCGTCGAAATGGGTTGAATCAAATCCAATCAAGTGGATTACAATACCTTAGAGTTGGGTAGCATAGGGTAGGGTAGAATAGAGTAGAATAGTACAGAACAGAGTAGAAACAATACAATAGAGTAGAGAAGAGTAGAATAGAGCTGAATAGAGCCAAATAAAGACAAAATGAGAGGAATCGTGTAGAAGCAAGTAGAGTAAATTAGAGTGGTGTGTAGGGTAGAGCAGAATAGAGTAGAACAGTGTGGAATGAATAGAATGGAGTAGAATGGAGTCAAGTAGAAACGAATAGAGTAGAAAAGAGTCGAATAGAGCAGAATAGGGCCGAAGAAGGCCGAATCGAGCAGATTCGAAGTGATTCAAGCCAAAACAAGCTGAATGGAGCCTAACTGAGCCGAATAGAGCCAAATCGAGCCGAATCGAGCCGATTCAAGCTTCATCGCCTCGAATCGCGTTCAACGCGTCAAATCCAATCGAGACGTATAGATTAGAGAAGGGGAGGGGAGGGGAGAATAGAACAGAGTAGAGTGGAATAGAAGAGATTAGAACAGAATAGAAGGAATAGAATCGAGTAGAATCGAGTGGAAAAGAGTAGAGTCGAATACAGTCGAATAGAGCCGAATAAGCTGAATAGAGACGAATGGAGCTGAATACAGCCGAAAAGAGCTGTATACTGCCGAATCACACCTAATCGAGCGGAATCAAGCAGAATCGCACTGACTGTCACCGAACAGCGTCGAATCGAATGAGGTCGAATTGAGTCGAGTCACATCGTTTTGATTCAAACAAGGTCAAATTGCTTCATATCGTGTCGAATCCCATCGAATCACGTCGAATAACTTCGAATTGCGTCAAACCTCAGAGAATCCTACTGAATCACGTCGAGTCGCATGGAATCTCATCAAATCCCTTCAGATCTTGCCGAATCCAGTCAAGTCCTATCAAATCGCGTTGCACGGAATCGAATTGAATCCAATAGATTAAAGTAGGGAAGGTTCGGGTGGGGTGCCGTTGGGTCGGGTAGGGTAGAATAGAACAGAGTACAACAGAATAGGAGAGAATAGAACAGAACAGAAAGAATACAACAGAATAGAATAGAGTCAAAGAGAGAGAACATAGCCGAATTGAGCCGAGTGGAGACAAAACGAGACGAATCACGTCCGGTTGCTTCGAATCGCGTCAAATCAAATCGAATCGATTAGAAGAGATTAGGGTAGGGAAGGGTAGAATAGAAGAGAGGAAAATAGTGAGGAATGGAGTTGAACGGAGTCCAATAGAGACGGATAGATATGAATAGAGTACAAAAGAGTCTAATAGAGCAGAATAGGGCCGAATAGGCCCAAATAAGGCCTAATCGAGCAGAATCCAGCAGAATCGATGGAATTCGAGCCTAATCGAGCCGAATGGAGTGAAATGGAGCCAAGTCGAGCCGAATAGAGCCGATTCGAACTGAATCGAGCTGATTCAAGCCTAATCGCGTCAAATCGCGTGGAAATACGTCACATCGAATCTAATCAAATAGATTAGGGAAGGATAGGGGAGCGGCGGGTGGGTAGACTAGAACAGAATAGTACAGAATAGAATATAGTACAGTAGGGTAGAGTAGAGAGAGTAAAGCAGACAAGAGTAGAGCAGAGTAGAATTGAGTCAAATAGAGTCAAAGAGTGCAGGATATAGCTGAATAGAGCCAATTCTGGCCGAATCGAGTCAAATGGAAACAAAACGAGATGAATCACACCGAATTGCTAAGAATCGCATCCAATCGAATAGATTAGAGTATCGTAGGGTAGAGTAGAACAGAATAGAGTAGAATAGCGTAGAATGGAGAAGAGTGGAGTCAAATGGAGTCGAACAGAGACAAATAGAGTAGAAAAGAGTTGAATCGAGCCAAATAGGGCCGAATAAGGCTGAACCGAGTGGAAACGAGCTGAATTGAAGCGATTCGAGCCAAATCGAGCTGAATCGAGCTGATGTTGCGGAATCGAGCCGACTCAAGCGTGATGGTGTCCGGTCGCATCGAAATGCTTTGAATCGAATCAAATGGAATCGATTAGAATAGGTTAGGGTAGGGTAGTTTATGATAGGAAGACTAGGGTAGATGCAAGTAGACTACATTAGAGTAGACAAGAGAAGGCTAGAGTAGAAGCCTAGACTAGTAAGCTGGACTAGTCAGCTAGGCTAGTGGCATAGAGCAGTAGCCTAGATAACTAGTCTTGAATAGTACCCTAAGTCAGTAATCTGAACGAGTACCCTTGCCTGAACTCTTAGCCTAATCTAGTACCCTTGCCTTAACTAGTAGTCCTAACAAGTACCCTTGCCTTAACCAGTAGTCTTCACTAGTACCCTTGCCTTCACTAGTAGTACGTCCTTAACAAGTAGCCTGAACTGGTACCCTTGCCTTAACCAGTACCCTCAACAAGTACCCATGCCTTAACTAGTAGCCTGGCCTTAACTAGTGCCCTTGCATAACTAGTACCCTGGCCTTAACTAGTAGCCTGAACTAGTACGCTTGCCTTAAGGAGTACCCTTGCCCGAACTACTCCCCTTAATTAGGACCCTTATTGAGTAACCCTAAGTAGTAGAGTATGGTACGGTGGGGTAGCATAGGGTAGGGAAGCATACGGTGGAACAGAGAAAATAGAAGGAAATAGAATAGAACAGCATAGGTCAGGGTAGGTTAGCTTAGTGCAGGGTATGGTAGAGTAGCATAGGATGGAATCGAGAAAATAGAAAAGGAGACTAGAAAAGAGCAGACTAGATTAGGATAGGCTAGGGTGGGGGAGGGTTTTGTAGAATACAGTAGTGTAGAATGGAATAGAATGGTGTGGAATGGAGTCAAATGGATTGGAACAGAGATGCAGAGAGTAGAAAAGAGTTGAATAGAGCCGAATAACGCTGAATAGGACCACATATGACCAAAATGAGCCGAATCGAGTCGAGTCGATCAGATTCGGGATGAATGGAGCCTAGTGGTGCTGAAATGAGCCAAATAGAGACAATCTGAACCCAGCAAAATCGAGCCAAAACACACTTAATTGCATCCTATTGCATCGGATCTCGTCGAATTCCATCAAATCCCACCAAAACGCATCAAATCTCGCGGAATCTCACCGAATCCCGTCGAATTGTCTCAAATCGGGTCGAATGGTGTCAAACTGAATGGAATCGAATTAAATTGAATAGATTAGAGTAGTGTAGGTTAGACTGGGATTCAGTAGGGAAGGGCACAGAAGAATAGAATAGAGTAGAACAGAAGAGAATACCAAGAGTAGAATGGAGTAGAGTTGAGTAGAGTGGAATAGTCAGAGTCGGGTAGTGCAGAATATAGATGAATAGATCCAATTCAAGCCGAATCGATTCGAATGGAGAGGAAAGGAGACAAATCGTGATGAATCGAATCGATTAGAATAGATTGGAGTAGGGTAGGGTAGAACAGAATAGAATAGAGTAGAAAAGAGTAGAATGGTGTGGAAGGGAGTTGAATGGAGCCAAATAGAGACAAATAAAGTAGAAAGGGTTGAGTAGAGCTGAACAGGGCTGAATAAGGTTCACTCGAGCCTAATTATGCTGAATTGAGCAGAATCGAGACGAATTGACCCAATTCAAGCCAAATAGAGCTAAATCGAGCCGATTCAAGCCTAATCACATGGAATCGCGTCAAAATGCGTTGAATCGAATAGATTAGAGTAGAGGAGGGTACGGCAGGAGAGGCTAGACTACAACACAACAGAACACAATAGAAAGAAGAGAATAGAATTAAGTAGAGTCGGGTCCAGTAGAATAGAGTCAAATTGAGTTGAAGAGAGCCGAAAAGAGCCAAACAGAGCTGAATACAGCCGAATTGACCAAATTCAAGGTGAATCGAGATGAATCATGTCGAGTCGTTTGAAACGTGTCGAATCGAATCAAATAGATTAGTGTGGGGAAGGTAAGGTTAGGGTAGGGTAGAGAAGAATAGAATAGAGTAGAATAGAACAGAACAGAAAGAATCGAGTAGACTAGAGTCAAATAGAGTCGAATACTGCCAAAAAGAGCCGAATAGAGTGGAAAAGAGCCGAATAGAACCGAATCGAGTTTAATGGAGCAGAAAGGAGATGAATCGAGCCGATATGACCCGAATCAGGTCGAATCCCATTCAAGTGTGTCGAATAGCATAGAACAGATTACAGAAGGCTAAGTTAGGGTAGGGTAGGGTAGAATAGAGTGCAGTAGAACAGAACAGAACAGAACTGAAAGAATAGGGTCGAGACGAGCAGAGTATAGAAGAGTAGAGTAGAGTCGAACATTGCCGAATAGAGCCAAATAGAGCCCAAAAGAGCTAAATGGATAGAAACCAAGACGAATCACGCCGAATCCCGTGGAATCGTGCCGTATCGCGTCGAATCCCGTCGAATTGCATTGAATCTGATCAATTCCAATCCAATCAAATAGAATAGACTAGAGTAGGGTAGAGTACAATACAATACAGTAGAGAATAGTTTAGGATGGAGTAGAATGGTGTAGCATGGAGTCGAGTGGAGTTGAAAAGAGATAATAGAGTTGAGTAGAGTCTAATAGAGCCGAATAGAGCTGAATGGAGCCTATTCGAGCTGACTAGAGCCGAATGGAGCCGATTAGAGCTGAATCGAACCGATTTGAGCCGATTGGGGATGAATGGAGTGGAAAGGAGCCAATTTGAGCCGAATCGCATCGAGATGCGTGGAATCGAATCCAGTAGAATAGATTAGATTAGGGTAGGATGGAATAGAGTAGACTTGAACACAGTAGAAGAGAATGGAAAGGATACAATAGAATAGAGTAGAAAAGGGTAGAGCAGAGCAGAATAGTGTAGAGTAGAATAGAGTAGAGTAGAACAGAGTCGAATCAAGCTGAATGGAGACGAAACGAGACAAATCGCGTCGACTGGCGTCGAATCCCATCGAATCAATTACAGTAGGGTATAGTAGAAGAGCGTAGAATGGAGTAGAATGGTGTGCAATGGAATCGAGTAGAGTAGAAAAGAGCTGAAGAGAGCCGAAGAGGGCCAAAGAGGGCCAAATCGAGCTGAATTGAGAGAAATCGAGCCGAATCCAGTGAATCGAGCCTAATGGAGCCAAATCGAGCCTAATCGAGCTGAATCGACACTATTCGAGACAAATGGAGCCGAATGGACATGAATCACACCGATTCGGCCCCTAGTCGCGTCAAAATTTCTCGAATTCAATTGAATAGACTAGAGTAGGGGAGGTTCGGGTAGGCTAGAGTAGGGTAGAATAGAGTAGAATAGAATAAAACAGAACACAACACAACAAAATAGAACAGAGCAACACAGAACGAATACAGAAAAGAGTAGAGTAGAGGGGAATAGAGTAGAGTAGAATAGATTTGAACAGAGCCAAATCGAGCCGAATCGCGTCGAAATGGGTTGAATCAAATCCAATCAAGTGGATTACAATACCTTAGAGTTGGGTAGCATAGGGTAGGGTAGAATAGAGTAGAATAGTACAGAACAGAGTAGAAACAATACAATAGAGTAGAGAAGAGTAGAATAGAGCTGAATAGAGCCAAATAAAGACAAAATGAGAGGAATCGTGTAGAAGCAAGTAGAGTAAATTAGAGTGGTGTTGGGTAGGGTAGAGCAGAATAGAGTAGAATAGTGTGGAATGAATAGAATGGAGTAGAATGGAGTCAAGTAGAAACGAATAGAGTAGAAAAGAGTCGAATAGAGCAGAATAGGGCCGAAGAAGGCCGAATCGAGCAGATTCGAAGTGATTCAAGCCAAAACAAGCTGAATGGAGCCTAACTGAGCCGAATAGAGCCAAATCGAGCCGAATCGAGCCGATTCAAGCTTCATCGCCTCGAATCGCGTTCAACGCGTCAAATCCAATCGAGACGTATAGATTAGAGAAGGGGAGGGGAGGGGAGAATAGAACAGAGTAGAGTGGAATAGAAGAGATTAGAACAGAATAGAAGGAATAGAATCGAGTAGAATCGAGTGGAAAAGAGTAGAGTCGAATACAGTCGAATAGAGCCGAATAAGCTGAATAGAGACGAATGGAGCTGAATACAGCCGAAAAGAGCTGTATACTGCCGAATCACACCTAATCGAGCGGAATCAAGCAGAATCGCACTGACTGTCACCGAACAGCGTCGAATCGAATGAGGTCGAATTGAGTCGAGTCACATCGTTTTGATTCAAACAAGGTCAAATTGCTTCATATCGTGTCGAATCCCATCGAATCACGTCGAATAACTTCGAATTGCGTCAAACCTCAGAGAATCCTACTGAATCACGTCGAGTCGCATGGAATCTCATCAAATCCCTTCAGATCTTGCCGAATCCAGTCAAGTCCTATCAAATCGCGTTGCACGGAATCGAATTGAATCCAATAGATTAAAGTAGGGAAGGTTCGGGTGGGGTGCCGTTGGGTCGGGTAGGGTAGAATAGAACAGAGTACAACAGAATAGGAGAGAATAGAACAGAACAGAAAGAATACAACAGAATAGAATAGAGTCAAAGAGAGAGAACATAGCCGAATTGAGCCGAGTGGAGACAAAACGAGACGAATCACGTCCGGTTGCTTCGAATCGCGTCAAATCAAATCGAATCGATTAGAAGAGATTAGGGTAGGGAAGGGTAGAATAGAAGAGAGGAAAATAGTGAGGAATGGAGTTGAACGGAGTCCAATAGAGACGGATAGATATGAATAGAGTACAAAAGAGTCTAATAGAGCAGAATAGGGCCGAATAGGCCCAAATAAGGCCTAATCGAGCAGAATCCAGCAGAATCGATGGAATTCGAGCCTAATCGAGCCGAATGGAGTGAAATGGAGCCAAGTCGAGCCGAATAGAGCCGATTCGAACTGAATCGAGCTGATTCAAGCCTAATCGCGTCAAATCGCGTGGAAATACGTCACATCGAATCTAATCAAATAGATTAGGGAAGGGTAGGGGAGGGGCGGGTGGGTAGAACAGAACAGAATAGTACAGAATAGAATATAGTACAGTAGGGTAGAGTAGAGAGAGTAAAGCAGACAAGAGTAGAGCAGAGTAGAATTGAGTCAAATAGAGTCAAAGAGTGCAGGATATAGCTGAATAGAGCCAATTCTGGCCGAATCGAGTCAAATGGAAACAAAACGAGATGAATCACACCGAATTGCTAAGAATCGCATCCAATCGAATAGATTAGAGTATCGTAGGGTAGAGTAGAACAGAATAGAGTAGAATAGCGTAGAATGGAGAAGAGTGGAGTCAAATGGAGTCGAACAGAGACAAATAGAGTAGAAAAGAGTTGAATCGAGCCAAATAGGGCCGAATAAGGCTGAACCGAGTGGAAACGAGCTGAATTGAAGCGATTCGAGCCAAATCGAGCTGAATCGAGCTGATGTTGCGGAATCGAGCCGACTCAAGCGTGATGGTGTCCGGTCGCATCGAAATGCTTTGAATCGAATCAAATGGAATCGATTAGAATAGGTTAGGGTAGGGTAGTTTATGATAGGAAGACTAGGGTAGATGCAAGTAGACTACATTAGAGTAGACAAGAGAAGGCTAGAGTAGAAGCCTAGACTAGTAAGCTGGACTAGTCAGCTAGGCTAGTGGCATAGAGCAGTAGCCTAGATAACTAGTCTTGAATAGTACCCTAAGTCAGTAATCTGAACGAGTACCCTTGCCTGAACTCTTAGCCTAATCTAGTACCCTTGCCTTAACTAGTAGTCCTAACAAGTACCCTTGCCTTAACCAGTAGTCTTCACTAGTACCCTTGCCTTCACTAGTAGTACGTCCTTAACAAGTAGCCTGAACTGGTACCCTTGCCTTAACCAGTACCCTCAACAAGTACCCATGCCTTAACTAGTAGCCTGGCCTTAACTAGTGCCCTTGCATAACTAGTACCCTGGCCTTAACTAGTAGCCTGAACTAGTACACTTGCCTTAAGGAGTACCCTTGCCCGAACTACTCCCCTTAATTAGGACCCTTATTGAGTAACCCTAAGTAGTAGAGTATGGTACGGTGGGGTAGCATAGGGTAGGGAAGCATACGGTGGAACAGAGAAAATAGAAGGAAATAGAATAGAACAGCATAGGTCAGGGTAGGTTAGCTTAGTGCAGGGTATGGTAGAGTAGCATAGGATGGAATCGAGAAAATAGAAAAGGAGACTAGAAAAGAGCAGACTAGATTAGGATAGGCTAGGGTGGGGGATGGTTTTGTAGAATACAGTAGTGTAGAATGGAATAGAATGGTGTGGAATGGAGTCAAATGGATTGGAACAGAGATGCAGAGAGTAGAAAAGAGTTGAATAGAGCCGAATAACGCTGAATAGGACCACATATGACCAAAATGAGCCGAATCGAGTCGAGTCGATCAGATTCGGGATGAATGGAGCCTAGTGGTGCTGAAATGAGCCAAATAGAGACAATCTGAACCCAGCAAAATCGAGCCAAAACACACTTAATTGCATCCTATTGCATCGGATCTCGTCGAATTCCATCAAATCCCACCAAAACGCATCAAATCTCGCGGAATCTCACCGAATCCCGTCGAATTGTCTCAAATCGGGTCGAATGGTGTCAAACTGAATGGAATCGAATTAAATTGAATAGATTAGAGTAGTGTAGGTTAGACTGGGATTCAGTAGGGAAGGGCACAGAAGAATAGAATAGAGTAGAACAGAAGAGAATACCAAGAGTAGAATGGAGTAGAGTTGAGTAGAGTGGAATAGTCAGAGTCGGGTAGTGCAGAATATAGATGAATAGATCCAATTCAAGCCGAATCGATTCGAATGGAGAGGAAAGGAGACAAATCGTGATGAATCGAATCGATTAGAATAGATTGGAGTAGGGTAGGGTAGAACAGAATAGAATAGAGTAGAAAAGAGTAGAATGGTGTGGAAGGGAGTTGAATGGAGCCAAATAGAGACAAATAAAGTAGAAAGGGTTGAGTAGAGCTGAACAGGGCTGAATAAGGTTCACTCGAGCCTAATTATGCTGAATTGAGCAGAATCGAGACGAATTGACCCAATTCAAGCCAAATAGAGCTAAATCGAGCCGATTCAAGCCTAATCACATGGAATCGCGTCAAAATGCGTTGAATCGAATAGATTAGAGTAGAGGAGGGTACGGCAGGAGAGGCTAGACTACAACACAACAGAACACAATAGAAAGAAGAGAATAGAATTAAGTAGAGTCGGGTCCAGTAGAATAGAGTCAAATTGAGTTGAAGAGAGCCGAAAAGAGCCAAACAGAGCTGAATACAGCCGAATTGACCAAATTCAAGGTGAATCGAGATGAATCATGTCGAGTCGTTTGAAACGTGTCGAATCGAATCAAATAGATTAGTGTGGGGAAGGTAAGGTTAGGGTAGGGTAGAGAAGAATAGAATAGAGTAGAATAGAACAGAACAGAAAGAATCAAGTAGACTAGAGTCAAATAGAGTCGAATACTGCCAAAAAGAGCCGAATAGAGTGGAAAAGAGCCGAATAGAACCGAATCGAGTTTAATGGAGCAGAAAGGAGATGAATCGAGCCGATATGACCCGAATCAGGTCGAATCCCATTCAAGTGTGTCGAATAGCATAGAACAGATTACAGAAGGCTAAGTTAGGGTAGGGTAGGGTAGAATAGAGTGCAGTAGAACAGAACAGAAGAGAACTGAAAGAATAGGGTCGAGACGAGCAGAGTATAGAAGAGTAGAGTAGAGTAGAGTCGAACATTGCCGAATAGAGCCAAATAGAGCCCAAAAGAGCTAAATGGATAGAAACCAAGACGAATCACGCCGAATCCCGTGGAATCGTGCCGTATCGCGTCGAATCCCGTCGAATTGCATTGAATCTGATCAATTCCAATCCAATCAAATAGAATAGACTAGAGTAGGGTAGAGTACAATACAATACAGTAGAGAATAGTTTAGGATGGAGTAGAATGGTGTAGCATGGAGTCGAGTGGAGTCGAAAAGAGATAATAGAGTTGAGTAGAGCCTAATAGAGCCGGATAGAGCTGAATAGAGCCTATTCGAGCTGACTGGAGCCGAATGGAGCCGATTAGAGCTGAATCGAACCGATTTGAGCCGGTTGGGGATGAATGGAGTGGAAAGGAGCCGATTTGAGCCGAATCGCATCGAGATGCGTGGAATCGAATCCAGTAGAATAGATTAGATTAGGGTAGGATGGAATAGAGTAGACTTGAACACAGTAGAAGAGAATGGAAAGGATACAATAGAATAGAGTAGAAAAGGGTAGAGCAGAGCAGAATAGTGTAGAGTAGAATAGAGTAGAGTAGAACAGAGTCGAATCAAGCTGAATGGAGACGAAACGAGACAAATCGCGTCGACTGGCGTCGAATCCCATCGAATCAATTACAGTAGGGTATAGTAGAAGAGCGTAGAATGGAGTAGAATGGTGTGCAATGGAATCGAGTAGAGTAGAAAAGAGCTGAAGAGAGCCGAAGAGGGCCAAAGAGGGCCAAATCGAGCTGAATTGAGAGAAATCGAGCCGAATCCAGTGAATCGAGCCTAATGGAGCCAAATCGAGCCTAATCGAGCTGAATCAACACTATTCGAGACAAATGGAGCCGAATGGACATGAATCACACCGATTCGGCCCCTAGTCGCGTCAAAATTTCTCGAATTCAATTGAATAGACTAGAGTAGGGGAGGTTCGGGTAGGCTAGAGTAGGGTAGAATAGAGTAGAATAGAATAAAACAGAACAGAACACAACAAAATAGAACAGAACAACACAGAATGAATACAGAAAAGAGTAGGCTAGAGTAGAATAGAGGGGAATAGAGTAGAGTAGAATAGATTTGAACAGAGCCAAATCGAGGCGAATCGCGTCGAAATGGGTTGAATCAAATCCAATCAAGTGGATTACAATACCTTAGAGTTGGGTAGCATAGGGTAGGGTAGAATAGAGTAGAATAGTACAGAAAGAGTAGAAACAATACAATAGAGTAGAGAAGAGTAGAATAGAGCTGAATAGAGCCAAATGCAGACAAAATGAGAGGAATCGTGTAGAAGCAAGTAGAGTAAATTAGAGTGGTGTTGGGTAGGGTAGAGCAGAATAGAGTAGAATAGTGTGGAATGAATAGAATGGAGTAGAATGGAGTCAAGTAGAAACGAATAGAGTAGAAAAGAGTCGAATAGAGCAGAATAGGGCCGAAGAAGGCCAAATCGATCAGATTCGAAGTGATTCAAGCCAAAACAAGCTGAATGGAGCCTAACTGAGCCGAATAGAGCCAAATCGAGCCGAATCGAGCCGATTCAAGCTTCATCGCCTCGAATCGCGTTCAACGCGTCAAATCCAATCGAGACGTATAGATTAGAGAAGGGGAGGGGAGGGGAGGGGAGAATAGAACAGAGTAGAGTGGAATAGAAGAGATTAGAACAGAATAGAAGGAATAGAATCGAGTAGAATCGAGTGGAAAAGAGTAGAGTCGAATACAGTCGAATAGAGCCGAATAAGCTGAATAGAGACGAATGGAGCTGAATACAGCCGAAAAGAGCTGTATACTGCCGAATCACACCTAATCGAGCGGAATCAAGCAGAATCGCACTGACTGTCACCGAACAGCGTCGAATCGAATGAGGTCGAATTGAGTCGAGTCACATCGTTTTGAATCAAACAAGGTCAAATTGCTTCATATCGTGTCGAATCCCATCGAATCACGTTGAATAACTTCGAATTGCGTCAAACCTCAGAGAATCCTACTGAATCACATCGAGTCGCATGGAATCTCATCAAATCCCTTCAGATTTGCCAAATCCAGTCAAGTCCTATCAAATCGCGTTGCACGGAATCGAATTGAATCCAATAGATTAAAGTAGGGAAGGTTCGGGTGGGGTGCCGTTGGGTCGGGTAGGGTAGAATAGAACAGAGTACAACAGAATAGGAGAGAATAGAACAGAACAGAAAGAATACAACAGAATAGAATAGAGTCAAAGAGAGAGAACATAGCCGAATTGAGCCGAGTGGAGACAAAACGAGACGAATCACGTCCGGTTGCTTCGAATCGCGTCAAATCAAATCGAATCGATTAGAAGAGATTAGGGTAGGGAAGGGTAGAATAGAAGAGAGGAAAATAGTGAGGAATGGAGTTGAACGGAGTCCAATAGAGACGGATAGATATGAATAGAGTACAAAAGAGTCTAATAGAGCAGAATAGGGCCGAATAGGCCCAAATAAGGCCTAATCGAGCAGAATCCAGCAGAATCGATGGAATTCGAGCCTAATCGAGCCGAATGGAGTGAAATGGAGCCAAGTCGAGCCGAATAGAGCCGATTCGAACTGAATCGAGCTGATTCAAGCCTAATCGCGTCAAATCGCGTGGAAATACGTCACATCGAATCTAATCAAATAGATTAGGGAAGGGTAGGGGAGGGGCGGGTGGGTAGAATAGAACAGAATAGTACAGAATAGAATATAGTACAGTAGGGTAGAGTAGAGAGAGTAAAGCAGACAAGAGTAGAGCAGAGTAGAATTGAGTCAAATAGAGTCAAAGAGTGCAGGATATAGCTGAATAGAGCCAATTCTGGCCGAATCGAGTCAAATGGAAACAAAACGAGATGAATCACACCGAATTGCTAAGAATCGCATCCAATCGAATAGATTAGAGTATCGTAGGGTAGAGTAGAATAGCGTAGAATGGAGAAGAGTGGAGTCAAATGGAGTCGAACAGAGACAAATAGAGTAGAAAAGAGTCGAATCGAGCCAAATAGGGCCGAATAAGGCTGAACCGAGTGGAAACGAGCTGAATTGAAGCGATTCGAGCCAAATCGAGCTGAATCGAGCTGATGTTGCGGAATCGAGCCGACTCAAGCGTGATGGTGTCCGGTCGCATCGAAATGCTTTGAATCGAATCAAATGGAATCGATTAGAATAGGTTAGGGTAGGGTAGTTTATGATAGGAAGACTAGGGTAGATGCAAGTAGACTACATTAGAGTAGACAAGAGAAGGCTAGAGTAGAAGCCTAGACTAGTAAGCTGGACTAGTCAGCTAGACTAGTGACATAGAGCAGTAGCCTAGACAACTAGTCTTGAATAGTACCCTAAGTCAGTAATCTGAACGAGTACCCTTGCCTGAACTCTTAGCCTAATTAGTACCCTTGCCTTAACTAGTAGTCCTAACAAGTACCCTTGCCTTAACCAGTAGTCTTCACTAGTACCCTTGCCTTCACTAGTAGTATGTCCTTAACAAGTAGCCTGAACTGGTACCCTTGCCTTAACCAGTACCCTCAACAAGTACCCATGCCTTAACTAGTAGCCTGGCCTTAACTAGTGCCCTTGCATAACTAGTACCCTGGCCTTAACTAGTAGCCTGAACTAGTACACTTGCCTTAAGGAGTACCCTTGCCCGAACTACTCCCCTTAATTAGGACCCTTATTGAGTAACCCTAAGTAGTAGAGTATGGTACGGTGGGGTAGCATAGGGTAGGGAAGCATACGGTGGAACAGAGAAAATAGAAGGAAATAGAATAGAACAGCATAGGTCAGGGTAGGTTAGCTTAGTGCAGGGTATGGTAGAGTAGCATAGGATGGAATCGAGAAAATAGAAAAGGAGACTAGAAAAGAGCAGACTAGATTAGGATAGGCTAGGGTGGGGGAGGGTTTTGTAGAATACAGTAGTGTAGAATGGAATAGAATGGTGTGGAATGGAGTCAAATGGATTCGAACAGAGATGCAGAGAGTAGAAAAGAGTTGAATAGAGCCGAATAACGCTGAATAGGACCACATATGACCAAAATGAGCCGAATCGAGTCGAGTCGATCAGATTCGGGATGAATGGAGCCTAGTGGAGCTGAAATGAGCCAAATAGAGACAATCTGAACCCAGCAAAATTGAGCCAAAACACACTTAAATGCATCCTATTGCATCGGATCTCGTCGAATTCCATCAAATCCCACCAAAACGCATCAAATCTCGCGGAATCTCACCGAATCCCGTCGAATTGTCTCAAATCGGGTCGAATGGTGTCAAACTGAGTAGAATCGAATTAAATTGAATAGATTAGAGTAGTGTAGGTCAGACTGGGATTCAGTAGGGAAGGGCACAGAAGAATAGAATAGAGTAGAACAGAAGAGAATACCAAGAGTAGAATGGAGTAGAGTTGAGTAGAGTGGAATAGTCAGAGTCGGGTAGTGCAGAATATAGATGAATAGATCCAATTCAAGCCGAATCGATTCGAATGGAGAGGAAAGGAGACAAATCGTGATGAATCGAATCGATTAGAATAGATTAGAGTAGGGTAGGGTAGAACAGAATAGAATAGAGTAGAAAAGAGTAGAATGGTGTGGAAGGGAGTTGAATGGAGCCAAATAGAGACAAATAAAGTAGAAAGGGTTGAGTAGAGCTGAACAGGGCCGAATAAGGTTCACTCGAGCCTAATTATGCTGAATTGAGCAGAATCGAGACGAATTGACCCAATTCAAGCCAAATAGAGCTAAATCGAGCCGATTCAAGCCTAATCACATGGAATCGCGTCAAAATGCGTTGAATCGAATAGATTAGAGTAGAGGAGGGTACGGCAGGAGAGGCTAGACTACAACACAACAGAACACAATAGAAAGAAGAGAATAGAATTAAGTAGAGTCGGGTCCAGTAGAATAGAGTCAAATTGAGTTGAAGAGAGCCGAAAAGAGCCAAACAGAGCTGAATACAGCCGAATTGACCAAATTCAAGGTGAATCGAGATGAATCATGTCGAGTCGTTTGAAATGTGTCGAATCGAATCAAATAGATTAGTGTGGGGAAGGTAAGGCTAGGGTAGGGTAGAGAAGAATAGAATAGAGTAGAATAGAACAGAACAGAAAGAATCGAGTAGACTAGAGTCAAATAGAGTCGAATACTGCCAAAAAGAGCCGAATAGAGTGGAAAAGAGCCGAATAGAACCGAATCGAGTTTAATGGAGCAGAAAGGAGATGAATCGAGCCGATATGACCCGAATCAGGTCGAATCCCATTCAAGTGTGTCGAATAGCATAGAACAGATTACAGTAGGCTAAGTTAGGGTAGGGTAGGGTAGAATAGAGTGCAGTAGAACAGAACAGAAGAGAACTGAAAGAATAGGGTCGAGACGAGCAGAGTATAGAAGAGTAGAGTAGAGTAGAGTCGAACATTGCCGAATAGAGCCAAATAGAGCCCAAAAGAGCTAAATGGATAGAAACCAAGACGAATCACGCCGAATCCCGTGGAATCGTGCCGTATCGCGTCGAATCCCGTCGAATTGCATTGAATCTGATCAATTCCAATCCAATCAAATAGAATAGACTAGAGTAGGGTAGAGTACAATACAATACAGTAGAGAATAGTTTAGGATGGAGTAGAATGGTGTAGCATGGAGTCGAGTGGAGTCGAAAAGAGATAATAGAGTTGAGTAGAGCCTAATAGAGCCGGATAGAGCTGAATAGAGCCTATTCGAGCTGACTGGAGCCGAATGGAGCCGATTAGAGCTGAATCGAACCGATTTGAGCCGGTTGGGGGTGAATGGAGTGGAAAGGAGCCGATTTGAGCCGAATCGCATCGAGATGCGTGGAATCGAATCCAGTAGAATAGATTAGATTAGGGTAGGATGGAATAGAGTAGACTTGAACACAGTAGAAGAGAATGGAAAGGATACAATAGAATAGAGTAGAAAAGGGTAGAGCAGAGCAGAATAGTGTAGAGTAGAATAGAGTAGAGTAGAACAGAGTCGAATCAAGCTGAATGGAGACGAAACGAGACAAATCGCGTCGACTGGCGTCGAATCCCATCGAATCAATTACAGTAGGGTATAGTAGAAGAGCGTAGAATGGAGTAGAATGGTGTGCAATGGAATCGAGTAGAGTAGAAAAGAGCTGAAGAGAGCCGAAGAGGGCCAAAGAGGGCCAAATCGAGCTGAATTGAGAGAAATCGAGCCGAATCCAGTGAATCGAGCCTAATGGAGCCAAATCGAGCCTAATCGAGCTGAATCGACACTATTCGAGACAAATGGAGCCGAATGGACATGAATCACACCGATTCGGCCCCTAGTCGCGTCAAAATTTCTCGAATTCAATTGAATAGACTAGAGTAGGGGAGGTTCGGGTAGGCTAGAGTAGGGTAGAATAGAGTAGAATAGAATAAAACAGAACAGAACACAACAAAATAGAACACAACAACACAGAACGAATACAGAAAAGAGTAGGCTAGAGTAGAGTAGAGGGGAATAGAGTAGAGAAGAATAGATTTGAACAGAGCCAAATCGAGCCGAATCGCGTCGAAATGGGTTGAATCAAATCCAATCAAGTGGATTACAATACCTTAGAGTTGGGTAGCATAGGGTAGGGTAGAATAGAGTAGAATCGTACAGAACAGAGTAGAAACAATACAATAGAGTAGAGAAGAGTAGAATAGAGCTGAATAGAGCCAAATGCAGACAAAATGAGAGGAATCGTGTAGAAGCAAGTAGAGTAAATTAGAGTGGTGTGTAGGGTAGAGCAGAATAGAGTAGAATAGTGATGAATGAATAGAATGGAGTAGAATGGAGTCAAGTAGAAACGAATAGAGTAGAAAAGAGTCGAATAGAGCAGAATAGGGCCGAGGAAGGCCGAATCGAGCAGATTCGAAGCGATTCAAGCCAAAACAAGCTGAATGGAGCCTAACTGAGCCGAATAGAGCCAAATCGAGCCGAATCGAGCCGATTCAAGCTTCATCGCCTCGAATCGCGTTCAACGCGTCAAATCCAATCGAGACGTATAGATTAGAGAAGGGGAGGGGAGGGGAGGGGAGAATAGAACAGAGTAGACTGGAATAGAAGAGATTAGAACAGAATAGAAGGAATAGAATCGAGTAGAATTGAGTGGAAAAGAGTAGAGTCGAATACAGTCGAATAGAGCCGAATAAGCTGAATAGAGACGAATGGAGCTGAATACAGCCGAAAAGAGCTGTATACTGCCGAATCACACCTAATCGAGCCCAATCAAGCAGAATCGCACTGACTGTCACCGAACAGCGTCGAATCGAATCAGGTCGAATCGAGTCGAGTCACATCCTTTTGATTCAAACAAGGTCAAATTGCTTCATATCGTGTCGAATCCCATCGAATCACGTCGAATAACTTCGAATTGCGTCAAACCCCAGAGAATCCTACTGAATCACGTCGAGTCGCATGGAATCTCATCAAATCCCTTCAGATTTGCCAAATCCAGTCAAGTCCTATCAAATCGCGTTGCACGGAATCGAATTGCATCCAATAGATTAAAGTAGGGAAGGTTCGGGTGGGGTGCCGTTGGGTCGGGTAGGGTAGAATAGAATAGAGTACAACAGAATAGGAGAGAATAGAACAGAACAGAAAGAATACAACAGAATAGAATAGAGTCAAAGAGAGAGAACATAGCCGAATTGAGCCGAGTGGAGACAAAACGAGACGAATCACGTCCGGTTGCTTCGAATCGCGTCAAATCAAATCGAATCGATTAGAAGAGATTAGGGTAGGGAAGGGTAGAATAGAATAGAGGAAAATAGTGAGGAATGGAGTTGAACGGAGTCCAATAGAGACGGATAGATATGAATAGAGTACAAAAGAGTCTAATAGAGCAGAATAGGGCCGAATAGGCCCAAATAAGGCCTAATCGAGCAGAATCCAGCAGAATCGATGGAATTCGAGCCTAATCGAGCCGAATGGAGTGAAATGGAGCCAAGTCGAGCCGAATAGAGCCGATTCGAACTGAATCGAGCTGATTCAAGCCTAATCGCGTCAAATCGCGTGGAAATACGTCACATCGAATCTAATCAAATAGATTACGGAAGGGTAGGGGAGGGGCGGGTGGGTAGACTAGAACAGAATAGTACAGAATAGAATATAGTACAGTAGGGTAGAGTAGAGAGAGTAAAGCAGACAAGAGTAGAGCAGAGTAGAATTGAGTCAAATAGAGTCAAAGAGTGCAGGATATAGCTGAATAGAGCCAATTCTGGCCGAATCGAGTCAAATGGAAACAAAACGAGATGAATCACACCGAATTGCTAAGAATCGCATCCAATCGAATAGATTAGAGCATCGTAGGGTAGAGTAGAACAGAATAGAGTAGAATAGTGTAGAATGGAGAAGAGTGGAGTCAAATGGAGTCGAACAGAGACAAATAGAGTAGAAAAGAGTCGAATCGAGCCAAATAGGGCCGAATAAGGCTGAACCGAGTGGAAACGAGCTGAATTGAAGCGATTCGAGCCAAATCGAGGTGATGTTGCGGAATCGAGCCGACTCAAGCGTGATGGTGTCCGGTCGCATCGAAATGCTTTGAATCGAATCAAATGGAATCGATTAGAATAGGTTAGGGTAGGGTAGTTTAGGATAGGAAGACTAGGGTAGATGCAAGTAGACTACATTAGAGTAGACAAGAGAAGGCTAGAGTAGAAGCCTAGACTAGTAAGCTGGACTAGTCAGCTAGACTAGTGGCATAGAGCAGTAGCCTAGACAACTAGTCTTGAATAGTACCCTAAGTCAGTAATCTGAACGAGTACCCTTGCCTGAACTCTTAGCCTAATCTAGTACCCTTGCCTTAACTAGTAGTCCTAACAAGTACCCTTGCCTTAACCAGTAGTCTTCACTAGTACCCTTGCCTTCACTAGTAGTACGTCCTTAACAAGTAGCCTGAACTGGTACCCTTGCCTTAACCAGTACCCTCAACAAGTACCCATGCCTTAACTAGTAGCCTGGCCTTAACTAGTGCCCTTGCATAACTAGTACCCTGGCCTTAACTAGTAGCCTGAACTAGTACACTTGCCTTAAGGAGTACCCTTGCCCGAACTACTCCCCTTAATTAGGACCCTTATTGAGTAACCCTAAGTAGTAGAGTATGGTATGGTGGGGTAGCATAGGGTAGGGAAGCATACGGTGGAACAGAGAAAATAGAAGGAAATAGAATAGAACAGCATAGGTCAGGGTAGGTTAGCTTAGTGCAGGGTATGGTAGAGTAGCATAGGATGGAATAGAGAAAATAGAAAAGGAGACTAGAAAAGAGCAGACTAGATTAGGATAGGCTAGGGTGGGGGAGGGTTTTGTAGAATACAGTAGTGTAGAATGGAATAGAATGGTGTGGAATGGAGTCAAATGGATTCGAACAGAGATGCAGAGAGTAGAAAAGAGTTGAATAGAGCCGAATAACGCTGAATAGGACCACATATGACCAAAATGAGCCGAATCGAGTCGAGTCGATCAGATTCGGGATGAATGGAGCCTAGTGGAGCTGAAATGAGCCAAATAGAGACAATCTGAACCCAGCAAAATCGAGTCAAAACACACTTAATTGCAGCCTATTGCATCGGATCTCGTCGAATTCCATCAAATCCCACCAAAACGCATCAAATCTCGCGGAATCTCACCGAATCCCGTCGAATTGTCTCAAATCGGGTCGAATGGTATCAAACTGAATGGAATCGAACTAAATTGAATAGATTAGAGTAGTGTAGGTTAGACTGGGATTCAGTAGGGAAGGGCACAGAAGAATAGAATAGAGTAGAACAGAAGAGAATACCAAGAGTAGAATGGAGTAGAGTTGAGTAGAGTGGAATAGTCAGAGTCGGGTAGTGCAGAATATAGATGAATAGATCCAATTCAAGCCGAATCGATTCGAATGGAGAGGAAAGGAGACAAATCGTGATGAATCGAATCAATTAGAATAGATTACAGTAGGGTAGGATAGAACAGAATAGAATAGAGTAGAAAAGAGTAGAATGGTGTGGAAGGGAGTTGAATGGAGCCAAATAGAGACAAATAAAGTAGAAAGGGTTGAGTAGAGCTGAACAGGGCCGAATAAGGTTCACTCGAGCCTAATTATGCTGAATTGAGCAGAATCGAGACGAATTGACCCAATTCAAGCCAAATAGAGCTAAATCGAGCCGATTCAAGCCTAATCACATGGAATCGCGCCAAAATGCGTTGAATCGAATAGATTAGAGTAGAGGAGGGTACGGCAGGAGAGGCTAGACTACAACACAACAGAACACAATAGAAAGAAGAGAACAGAATTAAGTAGAGTCGGGTCCAGTAGAATAGAGTCAAATTGAGTTGAAGAGAGCCGAAAAGAGCCAAAGAGAGCTGAATACAGCCGAATTGACCAAATTCAAGGTGAATCGAGATGAATCATGTCGAGTCGTTTGAAACGTGTCGAATCGAATCAAATAGATTAGTGTGGGGAAGATAAGGTTAGGGTAGGGTAAAGAAGAATAGAATAGAGTAGAATAGAACAGAACAGAAAGAATCGAGTAGACTAGAGTCAAATAGAGTCGAATACTGCCAAAAAGAGCCGAATAGAGTGGAAAAGAGCCGAATAGAACCGAATCGAGTTTAATGGAGCAGAAAGGAGATGAATCGAGCCGATATGACCCGAATCAGGTCGAATCCCATTCAGGTGTGTCGAATAGCATAGAACAGATTACAGTAGGCTAAGTTAGGGTAGGGTAGGGTAGAATAGAGTGCAGTAGAACAGAACAGAACAGAACTGAAAGAATAGGGTCGAGACGAGCAGAGTATAGAAGAGTAGAGTAGAGCAGAGTCGAACATTGCCGAATAGAGCCAAATAGAGCCCAAAAGAGCTAAATGGATAGAAACCAAGACGAATCACGCCGAATCCCGTGGAATCGTGCCGTATCGCGTCGAATCCCGTCGAATTGCATTGAATCTGATCAATTCCAATCCAATCAAATAGAATAGACTACAGTAGGGTAGAGTACAATACAATACAGTAGAGAATAGTTTAGTATGGAGTAGAATGGTGTAGCATGGAGTCGAGTGGAGTCGAAAAGAGATAATAGAGTTGAGTAGAGCCTAATAGAGCCGAATAGAGCTGAATAGAGCCTATTCGAGCTGACTGGAGCCGAATGGAGCCGATTAGAGCTGAATCGAACCGATTTGAGCCGGTTGGGGATGAATGGAGTGGAAAGGAGCCGATTTGAGCCGAATCGCATCGAGATGCGTGGAATCGAATCCAGTAGAATAGATTAGATTAGGGTAGGATGGAATAGAGTAGACTTGAACACAGTAGAAGAGAATGGAAAGGATACAATAGAATAGAGTAGAAAAGGGTAGAGCAGAGCAGAATAGTGTAGAGTAGAATAGAGTAGAGTAGAACAGAGTCGAATCAAGCTGAATGGAGACGAAACGAGACAAATCGCGTCGAATGGCGTCCAATCCCATCGAATCAATTACAGTAGGGAATAGTAGAAGAGCGTAGAACGGAGTAGAATGGTGTGCAATGGAATCGAGTAGAGTAGAAAAGAGCTGAAGAGAGCCGAAGAGGGCCAAAGAGGGCCAAATCGAGCTGAATTGAGAGAAATCGAGCCGAATCCAGTGAATCGAGCCTAATGGAGCCAAATCGAGCCTAATCGAGCTGAATCGACACTATTCGAGACAAATGGAGCCGAATGGACATGAATCACACCGATTCGGCCCCTAGTCGCGTCAAAATTTCTCGAATTCAATTGAATAGACTAGAGTAGGGGAGGTTCGGGTAGGCTAGAGTAGGGTAGAATAGAGTAGAATAGAATAAAACAGAACAGAACACAACAAAATAGAACACAACAACACAGAATGAATACAGAAAAGAGTAGGCTAGAGTAGAGTAGAGGGGAATAGAGTAGAGAAGAATAGATTTGAACAGAGCCAAATCGAGGCGAATCGCGTCGAAATGGGTTGAATCAAATCCAATCAAGTGGATTACAATACCTTAGAGTTGGGTAGCATAGGGTAGGGTAGAATAGAGTAGAATAGTACAGAACAGAGTAGAAACAATACAATAGAGTAGAGAAGAGTAGAATAGAGCTGAATAGAGCCAAATGCAGACAAAATGAGAGGAATCGTGTAGAAGTAAGTAGAGTAAATTAGAGTGGTGTTGGGTAGGGTAGAGCAGAATAGAGTAGAATAGTGTGGAATGAATAGAATGGAGTAGAATGGAGTCAAGTAGAAACGAATAGAGTAGAAAAGAGTCGAATAGAGCAGAATAGGGCCGAAGAAGGCCAAATCGAGCAGATTCGAAGCGATTCAAGCCAAAACAAGCTGAATGGAGCCTAACTGAGCCGAATAGAGCCAAATCGAGCCGAATCGAGCCGATTCAAGCTTCATCGCCTCGAATCGCGTTCAACGCGTCAAATCCAATCGAGACGTATAGATTAGAGAAGGGGAGGGGAGGGGAGGGGAGAATAGAACAGAGTAGACTGGAATAGAAGAGATTAGAACAGAATAGAAGGAATAGAATCGAGTAGAATCGAGTGGAAAAGAGTAGAGTCGAATACAGTCAAATAGAGCCGAATAAGCTGAATAGAGACGAATGGAGCTGAATACAGCCGAAAAGAGCTGTATACTGCCGAATCACACCTAATCGAGCGGAATCAAGCAGAATCGCACTGACTGTCACCGAACAGCGTTGAATCGAATCAGGTCGAATCGAGTCGAGTCACATCGTTTTGAATCAAACAAGGTCAAATTGCTTCATATCGTGTCGAATCCCATCGAATCACGTCGAATAACTTCGAATTGCGTCAAACCTCAGAGAATCCTACTGAATCACGTCGAGTCGCATGGAATCTCATCAAATCCCTTCAGATCTTGCCGAATCCAGTCAAGTCCTATCAAATCGCGTTGCACGGAATCGAATTGCATCCAATAGATTAAAGTAGGGAAGGTTCGGGTGGGGTGCCGTTGGGTCGGGTAGGGTAGAATAGAACAGAGTACAACAGAATAGGAGAGAATAGAACAGAACAGAAAGAATACAACAGAATAGAATAGAGTCAAAGAGAGAGAACATAGCCGAATTGAGCCGAGTGGAGACAAAACGAGACGAATCACGTCCGGTTGCTTCGAATCGCGTCAAATCAAATCGAATCGATTAGAAGAGATTAGGGTAGGGAAGGGTAGAATAGAAGAGAGGAAAATAGTGAGGAATGGAGTTGAACGGAGTCCAATAGAGACGGATAGATATGAATAGAGTACAAAAGAGTCTAATAGAGCAGAATAGGGCCGAATAGGCCCAAATAAGGCCTAATCGAGCAGAATCCAGCAGAATCGATGGAATTCGAGCCTAATCGAGCCGAATGGAGTGAAATGGAGCCAAGTCGAGCCGAATAGAGCCGATTCGAACTGAATCGAGCTGATTCAAGCCTAATCGCGTCAAATCGCGTGGAAATACGTCACATCGAATCTAATCAAATAGATTAGGGAAGGATAGGGGAGCGGCGGGTGGGTAGACTAGAACAGAATAGTACAGAATAGAATATAGTACAGTAGGGTAGAGTAGAGAGAGTAAAGCAGACAAGAGTAGAGCAGAGTAGAATTGAGTCAAATAGAGTCAAAGAGTGCAGGATATAGCTGAATAGAGCCAATTCTGGCCGAATCGAGTCAAATGGAAACAAAACGAGATGAATCACACCGAATTGCTAAGAATCGCATCCAATCGAATAGATTAGAGTATCGTAGGGTAGAGTAGAACAGAATAGAGTAGAATAGCATAGAATGGAGAAGAGTGGAGTCAAATGGAGTCGAACAGAGACAAATAGAGTAGAAAAGAGTCGAATCGAGCCAAATAGGGCCGAATAAGGCTGAACCGAGTGGAAACGAGCTGAATTGAAGCGATTCGAGCCAAATCGAGCTGAATCGAGCTGATGTTGCGGAATCGAGCCGACTCAAGCGTGATGGTGTCCGGTCGCATCGAAATGCTTTGAATCGAATCAAATGGAATCGATTAGAATAGGTTAGGGTAGGGTAGTTTATGATAGAAAGACTAGGGTAGATGCAAGTAGACTACATTAGAGTAGACAAGAGAAGGCTGGAGTAGAAGCCTAGACTAGTAAGCTGGACTAGTCAGCTAGGCTAGTGGCATAGAGCAGTAGCCTAGACAACTAGTCTTGAATAGTACCCTAAGTCAGTAATCTGAACGAGTACCCTTGCCTGAACTCTTAGCCTAATTAGTACCCTTGCCTTAACTAGTAGTCCTAACAAGTACCCTTGCCTTAACCAGTAGTCTTCACTAGTACCCTTGCCTTCACTAGTAGTACGTCCTTAACAAGTAGCCTGAACTGGTACCCTTGCCTTAACCAGTACCCTCAACAAGTACCCATGCCTTAACTAGTAGCCTGGCCTTAACTAGTGCCCTTGCATAACTAGTACCCTGGCCTTAACTAGTAGCCTGAACTAGTACACTTGCCTTAAGGAGTACCCTTGCCCGAACTACTCCCCTTAATTAGGACCCTTATTGAGTAACCCTAAGTAGTAGAGTATGGTATGGTGGGGTAGCATAGGGTAGGGAAGCATACGGTGGAACAGAGAAAATAGAAGGAAATAGAATAGAACAGCATAGGTCAGGGTAGGTTAGCTTAGTGCAGGGTATGGTAGAGTAGCATAGGATGGAATAGAGAAAATAGAAAAGGAGACTAGAAAAGAGCAGACTAGATTAGGATAGGCTAGGGTGGGGGAGGGTTTTGTAGAATACAGTAGTGTAGAATGGAATAGAATGGTGTGGAATGGAGTCAAATGGATTCGAACAGAGATGCAGAGAGTAGAAAAGAGTTGAATAGAGCCGAATAACGCTGAATAGGACCACATATGACCAAAATGAGCCGAATCGAGTCGAGTCGATCAGATTCGGGATGAATGGAGCCTAGTGGAGCTGAAATGAGCCAAATAGAGACAATCTGAACCCAGCAAAATCGAGTCAAAACACACTTAATTGCAGCCTATTGCATCGGATCTCGTCGAATTCCATCAAATCCCACCAAAACGCATCAAATCTCGCGGAATCTCACCGAATCCCGTCGAATTGTCTCAAATCGGGTCGAATGGTATCAAACTGAATGGAATCGAACTAAATTGAATAGATTAGAGTAGTGTAGGTTAGACTGGGATTCAGTAGGGAAGGGCACAGAAGAATAGAATAGAGTAGAACAGAAGAGAATACCAAGAGTAGAATGGAGTAGAGTTGAGTAGAGTGGAATAGTCAGAGTCGGGTAGTGCAGAATATAGATGAATAGATCCAATTCAAGCCGAATCGATTCGAATGGAGAGGAAAGGAGACAAATCGTGATGAATCGAATCAATTAGAATAGATTACAGTAGGGTAGGATAGAACAGAATAGAATAGAGTAGAAAAGAGTAGAATGGTGTGGAAGGGAGTTGAATGGAGCCAAATAGAGACAAATAAAGTAGAAAGGGTTGAGTAGAGCTGAACAGGGCCGAATAAGGTTCACTCGAGCCTAATTATGCTGAATTGAGCAGAATCGAGACGAATTGACCCAATTCAAGCCAAATAGAGCTAAATCGAGCCGATTCAAGCCTAATCACATGGAATCGCGCCAAAATGCGTTGAATCGAATAGATTAGAGTAGAGGAGGGTACGGCAGGAGAGGCTAGACTACAACACAACAGAACACAATAGAAAGAAGAGAACAGAATTAAGTAGAGTCGGGTCCAGTAGAATAGAGTCAAATTGAGTTGAAGAGAGCCGAAAAGAGCCAAAGAGAGCTGAATACAGCCGAATTGACCAAATTCAAGGTGAATCGAGATGAATCATGTCGAGTCGTTTGAAACGTGTCGAATCGAATCAAATAGATTAGTGTGGGGAAGATAAGGCTAGGGTAGGGTAAAGAAGAATAGAATAGAGTAGAATAGAACAGAACAGAAAGAATCGAGTAGACTAGAGTCAAATAGAGTCGAATACTGCCAAAAAGAGCCGAATAGAGTGGAAAAGAGCCGAATAGAACCGAATCGAGTTTAATGGAGCAGAAAGGAGATGAATCGAGCCGATATGACCCGAATCAGGTCGAATCCCATTCAGGTGTGTCGAATAGCATAGAACAGATTACAGTAGGCTAAGTTAGGGTAGGGTAGGGTAGAATAGAGTGCAGTAGAACAGAACAGAACAGAACTGAAAGAATAGGGTCGAGACGAGCAGAGTATAGAAGAGTAGAGTAGAGCAGAGTCGAACATTGCCGAATAGAGCCAAATAGAGCCCAAAAGAGCTAAATGGATAGAAACCAAGACGAATCACGCCGAATCCCGTGGAATCGTGCCGTATCGCGTCGAATCCCGTCGAATTGCATTGAATCTGATCAATTCCAATCCAATCAAATAGAATAGACTACAGTAGGGTAGAGTACAATACAATACAGTAGAGAATAGTTTAGTATGGAGTAGAATGGTGTAGCATGGAGTCGAGTGGAGTCGAAAAGAGATAATAGAGTTGAGTAGAGCCTAATAGAGCCGAATAGAGCTGAATAGAGCCTATTCGAGCTGACTGGAGCCGAATGGAGCCGATTAGAGCTGAATCGAACCGATTTGAGCCGGTTGGGGATGAATGGAGTGGAAAGGAGCCGATTTGAGCCGAATCGCATCGAGATGCGTGGAATCGAATCCAGTAGAATAGATTAGATTAGGGTAGGATGGAATAGAGTAGACTTGAACACAGTAGAAGAGAATGGAAAGGATACAATAGAATAGAGTAGAAAAGGGTAGAGCAGAGCAGAATAGTGTAGAGTAGAATAGAGTAGAGTAGAACAGAGTCGAATCAAGCTGAATGGAGACGAAACGAGACAAATCGCGTCGAATGGCGTCCAATCCCATCGAATCAATTACAGTAGGGAATAGTAGAAGAGCGTAGAACGGAGTAGAATGGTGTGCAATGGAATCGAGTAGAGTAGAAAAGAGCTGAAGAGAGCCGAAGAGGGCCAAAGAGGGCCAAATCGAGCTGAATTGAGAGAAATCGAGCCGAATCCAGTGAATCGAGCCTAATGGAGCCAAATCGAGCCTAATCGAGCTGAATCGACACTATTCGAGACAAATGGAGCCGAATGGACATGAATCACACCGATTCGGCCCCTAGTCGCGTCAAAATTTCTCAAATTCAATTGAATAGACTAGAGTAGGGGAGGTTCGGGTAGGCTAGAGTAGGGTAGAATAGAGTAGAATAGAATAAAACAGAACAGAACACAACAAAATAGAACACAACAACACAGAATGAATACAGAAAAGAGTAGGCTAGAGTAGAGTAGAGGGGAATAGAGTAGAGAAGAATAGATTTGAACAGAGCCAAATCGAGGCGAATCGCGTCGAAATGGGTTGAATGAAATCCAATCAAGTGGATTACAATACCTTAGAGTTGGGTAGCATAGGGTAGGGTAGAATAGAGTAGAATCGTACAGAACAGAGTAGAAACAATACAATAGAGTAGAGAAGAGTAGAATAGAGCTGAATAGAGCCAAATGCAGACAAAATGAGAGGAATCGTGTAGAAGTAAGTAGAGTAAATTAGAGTGGTGTTGGGTAGGGTAGAGCAGAATAGAGTAGAATAGTGTGGAATGAATAGAATGGAGTAGAATGGAGTCAAGTAGAAACGAATAGAGTAGAAAAGAGTCGAATAGAGCAGAATAGGGCCGAAGAAGGCCAAATCGAGCAGATTCGAAGCGATTCAAGCCAAAACAAGCTGAATGGAGCCTAACTGAGCCGAATAGAGCCAAATCGAGCCGAATCGAGCCGATTCAAGCTTCATCGCCTCGAATCGCGTTCAACGCGTCAAATCCAATCGAGACGTATAGATTAGAGAAGGGGAGGGGAGGGGAGGGGAGAATAGAACAGAGTAGAGTGGAATAGAAGAGATTAGAACAGAATAGAAGGAATAGAATCGAGTGGAAAAGAGTAGAGTCGAATACAGTCGAATAGAGCCGAATAAGCTGAATAGAGACGAATGGAGCTGAATACAGCCGAAAAGAGCTGTATACTGCCGAATCACACCTAATCGAGCGGAATCAAGCAGAATCGCACTGACTGTCACCGAACAGCGTTGAATCGAATCAGGTCGAATCGAGTCGAGTCACATCGTTTTGAATCAAACAAGGTCAAATTGCTTCATATCGTGTCGAATCCCATCGAATCACGTCGAATAACTTCGAATTGCGTCAAACCTCAGAGAATCCTACTGAATCACGTCGAGTCGCATGGAATCTCATCAAATCCCTTCAGATCTTGCCGAATCCAGTCAAGTCCTATCAAATCGCGTTGCACGGAATCGAATTGCATCCAATAGATTAAAGTAGGGAAGGTTCGGGTGGGGTGCCGTTGGGTCGGGTAGGGTAGAATAGAACAGAGTACAACAGAATAGGAGAGAATAGAACAGAACAGAAAGAATACAACAGAATAGAATAGAGTCAAAGAGAGAGAACATAGCCGAATTGAGCCGAGTGGAGACAAAACGAGACGAATCACGTCCGGTTGCTTCGAATCGCGTCAAATCAAATCGAATCGATTAGAAGAGATTAGGGTAGGGAAGGGTAGAATAGAAGAGAGGAAAATAGTGAGGAATGGAGTTGAACGGAGTCCAATAGAGACGGATAGATATGAATAGAGTACAAAAGAGTCTAATAGAGCAGAATAGGGCCGAATAGGCCCAAATAAGGCCTAATCGAGCAGAATCCAGCAGAATCGATGGAATTCGAGCCTAATCGAGCCGAATGGAGTGAAATGGAGCCAAGTCGAGCCGAATAGAGCCGATTCGAACTGAATCGAGCTGATTCAAGCCTAATCGCGTCAAATCGCGTGGAAATACGTCACATCGAATCTAATCAAATAGATTAGGGAAGGATAGGGGAGCGGCGGGTGGGTAGAATAGAACAGAATAGTACAGAATAGAATATAGTACAGTAGGGTAGAGTAGAGAGAGTAAAGCAGACAAGAGTAGAGCAGAGTAGAATTGAGTCAAATAGAGTCAAAGAGTGCAGGATATAGCTGAATAGAGCCAATTCTGGCCGAATCGAGTCAAATGGAAACAAAACGAGATGAATCACACCGAATTGCTAAGAATCGCATCCAATCGAATAGATTAGAGTATCGTAGGGTAGAGTAGAACAGAATAGAGTAGAATAGCATAGAATGGAGAAGAGTGGAGTCAAATGGAGTCGAACAGAGACAAATAGAGTAGAAAAGAGTCGAATCGAGCCAAATAGGGCCGAATAAGGCTGAACCGAGTGGAAACGAGCTGAATTGAAGCGATTCGAGCCAAATCGAGCTGAATCGAGCTGATGTTGCGGAATCGAGCCGACTCAAGCGTGATGGTGTCCGGTCGCATCGAAATGCTTTGAATCGAATCAAATGGAATCGATTAGAATAGGTTAGGGTAGGGTAGTTTATGATAGGAAGACTAGGGTAGATGCAAGTAGACTACATTAGAGTAGACAAGAGAAGGCTAGAGTAGAAGCCTAGACTAGTAAGCTGGACTAGTCAGCTAGGCTAGTGGCATAGAGCAGTAGCCTAGACAACTAGTCTTGAATAGTACCCTAAGTCAGTAATCTGAACGAGTACCCTTGCCTGAACTCTTAGCCTAATTAGTACCCTTGCCTTAACTAGTAGTCCTAACAAGTACCCTTGCCTTAACCAGTAGTCTTCACTAGTACCCTTGCCTTCACTAGTAGTATGTCCTTAACAAGTAGCCTGAACTGGTACCCTTGCCTTAACCAGTACCCTCAACAAGTACCCATGCCTTAACTAGTAGCCTGGCCTTAACTAGTGCCCTTGCATAACTAGTACCCTGGCCTTAACTAGTAGCCTGAACTAGTACACTTGCCTTAAGGAGTACCCTTGCCCGAACTACTCCCCTTAATTAGGACCCTTATTGAGTAACCCTAAGTAGTAGAGTATGGTACGGTGGGGTAGCATAGGGTAGGGAAGCATACGGTGGAACAGAGAAAATAGAAGGAAATAGAATAGAACAGCATAGGTCAGGGTAGGTTAGCTTAGTGCAGGGTATGGTAGAGTAGCATAGGATGGAACAGAGAAAATAGAAAAGGAGACTAGAAAAGAGCAGACTAGATTAGGATAGGCTAGGGTGGGGGAGGGTTTTGTAGAATACAGTAGTGTAGAATGGAATAGAATGGTGTGGAATGGAGTCAAATGGATTCGAACAGAGATGCAGAGAGTAGAAAAGAGTTGAATAGAGCCGAATAACGCTGAATAGGACCACATATGACCAAAATGAGCCGAATCGAGTCGAGTCGATCAGATTCGGGATGAATGGAGCCTAGTGGAGCTGAAATGAGCCAAATAGAGACAATCTGAACCCAGCAAAATCGAGCCAAAACACACTTAATTGCATCCTATTGCATCGGATCTCGTCGAATTCCATCAAATCCCACCAAAACGCATCAAATCTCGCGGAATCTCACCGAATCCCGTCGAATTGTCTCAAATCGGGTCAAATGGTGTCAAACTGAATGGAATCGAATTAAATTGAATAGATTAGAGTAGTGTAGGTTAGACTGGGATTCAGTAGGGAAGGGCACAGAAGAATAGAATAGAGTAGAACAGAAGAGAATACCAAGAGTAGAATGGAGTAGAGTTGAGTAGAGTGGAATAGTCAGAGTCGGGTAGTGCAGAATATAGATGAATAGATCCAATTCAAGCCGAATCGATTCGAATGGAGAGGAAAGGAGACAAATCGTGATGAATCGAATCGATTAGAATAGATTAGAGTAGGGTAGGGTAGAACAGAATAGAATAGAGTAGAAAAGAGTAGAATGGTGTGGAAGGGAGTTGAATGGAGCCAAATAGAGACAAATAAAGTAGAAAGGGTTGAGTAGAGCTGAACAGGGCTGAATAAGGTTCACTCGAGCCTAATTATGCTGAATTGAGCAGAATCGAGACGAATTGACCCAATTCAAGCCAAATAGAGCTAAATCGAGCCGATTCAAGCCTAATCACATGGAATCGCGTCGAAATGCGTTGGATCGAATAGATTAGAGTAGAGGAGGGTACGGCAGGAGAGGCTAGACTACAACACAACAGAACACAATAGAAAGAAGAGAATAGAATTAAGTAGAGTCGGGTCCAGTAGAATAGAGTCAAATTGAGTTGAAGAGAGCCGAAAAGAGCCAAAGAGAGCTGAATACAGCCGAATTGACCAAATTCAAGGTGAATCGAGATGAATCATGTCGAGTCGTTTGAAACGTGTCGAATCGAATCAAATAGATTAGTGTGGGGAAGGTAAGGTTAGGGTAGGGTAGAGAAGAATAGAATAGAGTAGAATAGAACAGAACAGAAAGAATCGAGTAGACTAGAGTCAAATAGAGTCGAATACTGCCAAAAAGAGCCGAATAGAGTGGGAAAGAGCCGAATAGAACCGAATCGAGTTTAATGGAGCAGAAAGGAGATGAATCGAGCCGATATGACCCGAATCAGGTCGAATCCCATTCAGGTGTGTCGAATAGCATAGAACAGATTACAGTAGGCTAAGTTAGGGTAGGGTAGGGTAGAATAGAGTGCAGTAGAACAGAACAGAACAGAACTGAAAGAATAGGGTCGAGACGAGCAGAGTATAGAAGAGTAGAGTAGAGCAGAGTCGAACATTGCCGAATAGAGCCAAATAGAGCCCAAAAGAGCTAAATGGATAGAAACCAAGACGAATCACGCCGAATCCCGTGGAATCGTGCCGTATCGCGTCGAATCCCGTCGAATTGCATTGAATCTGATCAATTCCAATCCAATCAAATAGAATAGACTACAGTAGGGTAGAGTACAATACAATACAGTAGAGAATAGTTTAGTATGGAGTAGAATGGTGTAGCATGGAGTCGAGTGGAGTCAAAAAGAGATAATAGAGTTGAGTAGAGCCTAATAGAGCCGAATAGAGCTGAATAGAGCCTATTCGAGCTGAATGGAGCCGAATGGAGCCGATTAGAGCTGAATCGAACCGATTTGAGCCGGTTGGGGATGAATGGAGTGGAAAGGAGCCGATTTGAGCCGAATCGCATCGAGATGCGTGGAATCGAATCCAGTAGAATAGATTAGATTAGGGTAGGATGGAATAGAGTAGACTTGAACACAGTAGAAGAGAATGGAAAGGATACAATAGAATAGAGTAGAAAAGGGTAGAGCAGAGCAGAATAGTGTAGAGTAGAATAGAGTAGAGTAGAACAGAGTCGAATCAAGCTGAATGGAGACGAAACGAGACAAATCGCGTCGAATGGCGTCGAATCCCATCGAATCAATTACAGTAGGGTATAGTAGAAGAGCGTAGAATGGAGTAGAATGGTGTGCAATGGAATCGAGTAGAGTAGAAAAGAGCTGAAGAGAGCCGAAGAGGGCCAAAGAGGGCCAAATCGAGCTGAATTGAGAGAAATCGAGCCGAATCCAGTGAATCGAGCCTAATGGAGCCAAATCGAGCCTAATCGAGCTGAATCGACACTATTCGAGACAAATGGAGCCGAATGGACATGAATCACACCGATTCGGCCCCTAGTCGCGTCAAAATTTCTCGAATTCAATTGAATAGACTAGAGTAGGGGAGGTTCGGGTAGGCTAGAGTAGGGTAGAATAGAGTAGAATAGAATAAAACAGAACAGAACACAACAAAATAGAACACAACAACACAGAACGAATACAGAAAAGAGTAGGCTAGAGTAGAGTAGAGGGGAATAGAGTAGAGAAGAATAGATTTGAACAGAGCCAAATCGAGGCGAATCGCGTCGAAATGGGTTGAATGAAATCCAATCAAGTGGATTACAATACCTTAGAGTTGGGTAGCATAGGGTAGGGTAGAATAGAGTAGAATAGTACAGAACAGAGTAGAAACAATACAATAGAGTAGAGAAGAGTAGAATAGAGCTGAATAGAGCCAAATGCAGACAAAATGAGAGGAATCGTGTAGAAGTAAGTAGAGTAAATTAGAGTGGTGTTGGGTAGGGTAGAGCAGAATAGAGTAGAATAGTGTGGAATGAATAGAATGGAGTAGAATGGAGTCAAGTAGAAACGAATAGAGTAGAAAAGAGTCGAATAGAGCAGAATAGGGCCGAAGAAGGCCAAATCGAGCAGATTCGAAGCGATTCAAGCCAAAACAAGCTGAATGGAGCCTAACTGAGCCGAATAGAGCCAAATCGAGCCGAATCGAGCCGATTCAAGCTTCATCGCCTCGAATCGCGTTCAACGCGTCAAATCCAATCGAGACGTATAGATTAGAGAAGGGGAGGGGAGGGGAGAATAGAACAGAGTAGAGTGGAATAGAAGAGATTAGAACAGAATAGAAGGAATAGAATCGAGTAGAATCGAGTGGAAAAGAGTAGAGTCGAATACAGTCGAATAGAGCCGAATAAGCTGAATAGAGACGAATGGAGCTGAATACAGCCGAAAAGAGCTGTATACTGCCGAATCACACCTAATCGAGCGGAATCAAGCAGAATCGCACTGACTGTCACCGAACAGCGTCGAATCGAATCAGGTCGAATCGAGTCGAGTCACATAGTTTTGAATCAAACAAGGTCAAATTGCTTCATATCGTGTCGAATCCCATCGAATCACGTCGAATAACTTCGAATTGCGTCAAACCTCAGAGAATCCTACTGAATCACGTCGAGTCGCATGGAATCTCATCAAATCCCTTCAGATCTTGCCGAATCCAGTCAAGTCCTATCAAATCGCGTTGCACGGAATCGAATTGCATCCAATAGATTAAAGTAGGGAAGGTTCGGGTGGGGTGCCGTTGGGTCGGGTAGGGTAGAATAGAACAGAGTACAACAGAATAGGAGAGAATAGAACAGAACAGAAAGAATACAACAGAATAGAATAGAGTCAAAGAGAGAGAACATAGCCGAATTGAGCCGAGTGGAGACAAAACGAGACGAATCACGTCCGGTTGCTTCGAATCGCGTCAAATCAAATCGAATCGATTAGAAGAGATTAGGGTAGGGAAGGGTAGAATAGAAGAGAGGAAAATAGTGAGGAATGGAGTTGAACGGAGTCCAATAGAGACGGATAGATATGAATAGAGTACAAAAGAGTCTAATAGAGCAGAATAGGGCCGAATAGGCCCAAATAAGGCCTAATCGAGCAGAATCCAGCAGAATCGATGGAATTCGAGCCTAATCGAGCCGAATGGAGTGAAATGGAGCCAAGTCGAGCCGAATAGAGCCGATTCGAACTGAATCGAGCTGATTCAAGCCTAATCGCGTCAAATCGCGTGGAAATACGTCACATCGAATCTAATCAAATAGATTAGGGAAGGATAGGGGAGCGGCGGGTGGGTAGACTAGAACAGAATAGTACAGAATAGAATATAGTACAGTAGGGTAGAGTAGAGAGAGTAAAGCAGACAAGAGTAGAGCAGAGTAGAATTGAGTCAAATAGAGTCAAAGAGTGCAGGATATAGCTGAATAGAGCCAATTCTGGCCGAATCGAGTCAAATGGAAACAAAACGAGATGAATCACACCGAATTGCTAAGAATCGCATCCAATCGAATAGATTAGAGTATCGTAGGGTAGAGTAGAACAGAATAGAGTAGAATAGCATAGAATGGAGAAGAGTGGAGTCAAATGGAGTCGAACAGAGACAAATAGAGTAGAAAAGAGTCGAATCGAGCCAAATAGGGCCGAATAAGGCTGAACCGAGTGGAAACGAGCTGAATTGAAGCGATTCGAGCCAAATCGAGCTGAATCGAGCTGATGTTGCGGAATCGAGCCGACTCAAGCGTGATGGTGTCCGGTCGCATCGAAATGCTTTGAATCGAATCAAATGGAATCGATTAGAATAGGTTAGGGTAGGGTAGTTTATGATAGGAAGACTAGGGTAGATGCAAGTAGACTACATTAGAGTAGACAAGAGAAGGCTAGAGTAGAAGCCTAGACTAGTAAGCTGGACTAGTCAGCTAGGCTAGTGGCATAGAGCAGTAGCCTAGACAACTAGTCTTGAATAGTACCCTAAGTCAGTAATCTGAACGAGTACCCTTGCCTGAACTCTTAGCCTAATTAGTACCCTTGCCTTAACTAGTAGTCCTAACAAGTACCCTTGCCTTAACCAGTAGTCTTCACTAGTACCCTTGCCTTCACTAGTAGTATGTCCTTAACAAGTAGCCTGAACTGGTACCCTTGCCTTAACCAGTACCCTCAACAAGTACCCATGCCTTAACTAGTAGCCTGGCCTTAACTAGTGCCCTTGCATAACTAGTACCCTGGCCTTAACTAGTAGCCTGAACTAGTACACTTGCCTTAAGGAGTACCCTTGCCCGAACTACTCCCCTTAATTAGGACCCTTATTGAGTAACCCTAAGTAGTAGAGTATGGTACGGTGTGGTAGCATAGGGTAGGGAAGCATACGGTGGAACAGAGAAAATAGAAGGAAATAGAATAGAACAGCATAGGTCAGGGTAGGTTAGCTTAGTGCAGGGTATGGTAGAGTAGCATAGGATGGAACAGAGAAAATAGAAAAGGAGACTAGAAAAGAGCAGACTAGATTAGGATAGGCTAGGGTGGGGGAGGGTTTTGTAGAATACAGTAGTGTAGAATGGAATAGAATGGTGTGGAATGGAGTCAAATGGATTCGAACAGAGATGCAGAGAGTAGAAAAGAGTTGAATAGAGCCGAATAACGCTGAATAGGACCACATATGACCAAAATGAGCCGAATCGAGTCGAGTCGATCAGATTCGGGATGAATGGAGCCTAGTGGAGCTGAAATGAGCCAAATAGAGACAATCTGAACCCAGCAAAATCGAGCCAAAACACACTTAATTGCATCCTATTGCATCGGATCTCGTCGAATTCCATCAAATCCCACCAAAACGCATCAAATCTCGCGGAATCTCACCGAATCCCGTCGAATTGTCTCAAATCGGGTCGAATGGTGTCAAACTGAATGGAATCGAATTAAATTGAATAGATTAGAGTAGTGTAGGTTAGACTGGGATTCAGTAGGGAAGGGCACAGAAGAATAGAATAGAGTAGAACAGAAGAGAATACCAAGAGTAGAATGGAGTAGAGTTGAGTAGAGTGGAATAGTCAGAGTCGGGTAGTGCAGAATATAGATGAATAGATCCAATTCAAGCCGAATCGATTCGAATGGAGAGGAAAGGAGACAAATCGTGATGAATCGAATCGATTAGAATAGATTAGAGTAGGGTAGGGTAGAACAGAATAGAATAGAGTAGAAAAGAGTAGAATGGTGTGGAAGGGAGTTGAATGGAGCCAAATAGAGACAAATAAAGTAGAAAGGGTTGAGTAGAGCTGAACAGGGCTGAATAAGGTTCACTCGAGCCTAATTATGCTGAATTGAGCAGAATCGAGACGAATTGACCCAATTCAAGCCAAATAGAGCTAAATCGAGCCGATTCAAGCCTAATCACATGGAATCGCGTCGAAATGCGTTGGATCGAATAGATTAGAGTAGAGGAGGGTACGGCAGGAGAGGCTAGACTACAACACAACAGAACACAATAGAAAGAAGAGAATAGAATTAAGTAGAGTCGGGTCCAGTAGAATAGAGTCAAATTGAGTTGAAGAGAGCCGAAAAGAGCCAAAGAGAGCTGAATACAGCCGAATTGACCAAATTCAAGGTGAATCGAGATGAATCATGTCGAGTCGTTTGAAACGTGTCGAATCGAATCAAATAGATTAGTGTGGGGAAGGTAAGGTTAGGGTAGGGTAGAGAAGAATAGAATAGAGTAGAATAGAACAGAACAGAAAGAATCGAGTAGACTAGAGTCAAATAGAGTCGAATACTGCCAAAAAGAGCCGAATAGAGTGGGAAAGAGCCGAATAGAACCGAATCGAGTTTAATGGAGCAGAAAGGAGATGAATCGAGCCGATATGACCCGAATCAGGTCGAATCCCATTCAGGTGTGTCGAATAGCATAGAACAGATTACAGTAGGCTAAGTTAGGGTAGGGTAGGGTAGAATAGAGTGCAGTAGAACAGAACAGAACAGAACTGAAAGAATAGGGTCGAGACGAGCAGAGTATAGAAGAGTAGAGTAGAGCAGAGTCGAACATTGCCGAATAGAGCCAAATAGAGCCCAAAAGAGCTAAATGGATAGAAACCAAGACGAATCACGCCGAATCCCGTGGAATCGTGCCGTATCGCGTCGAATCCCGTCGAATTGCATTGAATCTGATCAATTCCAATCCAATCAAATAGAATAGACTACAGTAGGGTAGAGTACAATACAATACAGTAGAGAATAGTTTAGTATGGAGTAGAATGGTGTAGCATGGAGTCGAGTGGAGTCGAAAAGAGATAATAGAGTTGAGTAGAGCCTAATAGAGCCGAATAGAGCTGAATAGAGCCTATTCGAGCTGAATGGAGCCGAATGGAGCCGATTAGAGCTGAATCGAACCGATTTGAGCCGATTGGGGATGAATGGAGTGGAAAGGAGCCGATTTGAGCCGAATCGCATCGAGATGCGTGGAATCGAATCCAGTAGAATAGATTAGATTAGGGTAGGATGGAATAGAGTAGACTTGAACACAGTAGAAGAGAATGGAAAGGATACAATAGAATAGAGTAGAAAAGGGTAGAGCAGAGCAGAATAGTGTAGAGTAGAATAGAGTAGAGTAGAACAGAGTCGAATCAAGCTGAATGGAGACGAAACGAGACAAATCGCGTCGAATGGCGTCGAATCCCATCGAATCAATTACAGTAGGGTATAGTAGAAGAGCGTAGAATGGAGTAGAATGGTGTGCAATGGAATCGAGTAGAGTAGAAAAGAGCTGAAGAGAGCCGAAGAGGGCCAAAGAGGGCCAAATCGAGCTGAATTGAGAGAAATCGAGCCGAATCCAGTGAATCGAGCCTAATGGAGCCAAATCGAGCCTAATCGAGCTGAATCGACACTATTCGAGACAAATGGAGCCGAATGGACATGAATCACACCGATTCGGCCCCTAGTCGCGTCAAAATTTCTCGAATTCAATTGAATAGACTAGAGTAGGGGAGGTTCGGGTAGGCTAGAGTAGGGTAGAATAGAGTAGAATAGAATAAAACAGAACAGAACACAACAAAATAGAACACAACAACACAGAACGAATACAGAAAAGAGTAGGCTAGAGTAGAGTAGAGGGGAATAGAGTAGAGAAGAATAGATTTGAACAGAGCCAAATCGAGGCGAATCGCGTCGAAATGGGTTGAATCAAATCCAATCAAGTGGATTACAATACCTTAGAGTTGGGTAGCATAGGGTAGGGTAGAATAGAGTAGAATAGTACAGAACAGAGTAGAAACAATACAATAGAGTAGAGAAGAGTAGAATAGAGCTGAATAGAGCCAAATGCAGACAAAATGAGAGGAATCGTGTAGAAGTAAGTAGAGTAAATTAGAGTGGTGTTGGGTAGGGTAGAGCAGAATAGAGTAGAATAGTGTGGAATGAATAGAATGGAGTAGAATGGAGTCAAGTAGAAACGAATAGAGTAGAAAAGAGTCGAATAGAGCAGAATAGGGCCGAAGAAGGCCAAATCGAGCAGATTCGAAGCGATTCAAGCCAAAACAAGCTGAATGGAGCCTAACTGAGCCGAATAGAGCCAAATCGAGCCGAATCGAGCCGATTCAAGCTTCATCGCCTCGAATCGCGTTCAACGCGTCAAATCCAATCGAGACGTATAGATTAGAGAAGGGGAGGGGAGGGGAGGGGAGAATAGAACAGAGTAGAGTGGAATAGAAGAGATTAGAACAGAATAGAAGGAATAGAATCGAGTAGAATCGAGTGGAAAAGAGTAGAGTCGAATACAGTCGAATAGAGCCGAATAAGCTGAATAGAGACGAATGGAGCTGAATACAGCCGAAAAGAGCTGTATACTGCCGAATCACACCTAATCGAGCGGAATCAAGCAGAATCGCACTGACTGTCACCGAACAGCGTCGAATCGAATCAGGTCGAATCGAGTCGAGTCACATCGTTTTGAATCAAACAAGGTCAAATTGCTTCATATCGTGTCGAATCCCATCGAATCACGTCGAATAACTTCGAATTGCGTCAAACCTCAGAGAATCCTACTGAATCACGTCGAGTCGCATGGAATCTCATCAAATCCCTTCAGATCTTGCCGAATCCAGTCAAGTCCTATCAAATCGCGTTGCACGGAATCGAATTGCATCCAATAGATTAAAGTAGGGAAGGTTCGGGTGGGGTGCCGTTGGGTCGGGTAGGGTAGAATAGAACAGAGTACAACAGAATAGGAGAGAATAGAACAGAACAGAAAGAATACAACAGAATAGAATAGAGTCAAAGAGAGAGAACATAGCCGAATTGAGCCGAGTGGAGACAAAACGAGACGAATCACGTCCGGTTGCTTCGAATCGCGTCAAATCAAATCGAATCGATTAGAAGAGATTAGGGTAGGGAAGGGTAGAATAGAAGAGAGGAAAGTAGTGAGGAATGGAGTTGAACGGAGTCCAATAGAGACGGATAGATATGAATAGAGTACAAAAGAGTCTAATAGAGCAGAATAGGGCCGAATAGGCCCAAATAAGGCCTAATCGAGCAGAATCCAGCAGAATCGATGGAATTCGAGCCTAATCGAGCCGAATGGAGTGAAATGGAGCCAAGTCGAGCCGAATAGAGCCGATTCGAACTGAATCGAGCTGATTCAAGCCTAATCGCGTCAAATCGCGTGGAAATACGTCACATCGAATCTAATCAAATAGATTAGGGAAGGATAGGGGAGCGGCGGGTGGGTAGACTAGAACAGAATAGTACAGAATAGAATATAGTACAGTAGGGTAGAGTAGAGAGAGTAAAGCAGACAAGAGTAGAGCAGAGTAGAATTGAGTCAAATAGAGTCAAAGAGTGCAGGATATAGCTGAATAGAGCCAATTCTGGCCGAATCGAGTCAAATGGAAACAAAACGAGATGAATCACACCGAATTGCTAAGAATCGCATCCAATCGAATAGATTAGAGTATCGTAGGGTAGAGTAGAACAGAATAGAGTAGAATAGCGTAGAATGGAGAAGAGTGGAGTCAAATGGAGTCGAACAGAGACAAATAGAGTAGAAAAGAGTCGAATCGAGCCAAATAGGGCCGAATAAGGCTGAACCGAGTGGAAACGAGCTGAATTGAAGCGATTCGAGCCAAATCGAGCTGAATCGAGCTGATGTTGCGGAATCGAGCCGACTCAAGCGTGATGGTGTCCGGTCGCATCGAAATGCTTTGAATCGAATCAAATGGAATCGATTAGAATAGGTTAGGGTAGGGTAGTTTATGATAGGAAGACTAGGGTAGATGCAAGTAGACTACATTAGAGTAGACAAGAGAAGGCTAGAGTAGAAGCCTAGACTAGTAAGCTGGACTAGTCAGCTAGGCTAGTGGCATAGAGCAGTAGCCTAGACAACTAGTCTTGAATAGTACCCTAAGTCAGTAATCTGAACGAGTACCCTTGCCTGAACTCTTAGCCTAATTAGTACCCTTGCCTTAACTAGTAGTCCTAACAAGTACCCTTGCCTTAACCAGTAGTCTTCACTAGTACCCTTGCCTTCACTAGTAGTATGTCCTTAACAAGTAGCCTGAACTGGTACCCTTGCCTTAACCGGTACCCTCAACAAGTACCCATGCCTTAACTAGTAGCCTGGCCTTAACTAGTGCCCTTGCATAACTAGTACCCTGGCCTTAACTAGTAGCCTGAACTAGTACACTTGCCTTAAGGAGTACCCTTGCCCGAACTACTCCCCTTAATTAGGACCCTTATTGAGTAACCCTAAGTAGTAGAGTATGGTACGGTGGGGTAGCATAGGGTAGGGAAGCATACGGTGGAACAGAGAAAATAGAAGGAAATAGAATAGAACAGCATAGGTCAGGGTAGGTTAGCTTAGTGCAGGGTATGGTAGAGTAGCATAGGATGGAACAGAGAAAATAGAAAAGGAGACTAGAAAAGAGCAGACTAGATTAGGATAGGCTAGGGTGGGGGAGGGTTTTGTAGAATACAGTAGTGTAGAATGGAATAGAATGGTGTGGAATGGAGTCAAATGGATTCGAACAGAGATGCAGAGAGTAGAAAAGAGTTGAATAGAGCCGAATAACGCTGAATAGGACCACATATGACCAAAATGAGCCGAATCGAGTCGAGTCGATCAGATTCGGGATGAATGGAGCCTAGTGGAGCTGAAATGAGCCAAATAGAGACAATCTGAACCCAGCAAAATCGAGCCAAAACACACTTAATTGCATCCTATTGCATCGGATCTCGTCGAATTCCATCAAATCCCACCAAAACGCATCAAATCTCGCGGAATCTCACCGAATCCCGTCGAATTGTCTCAAATCGGGTCGAATGGTTTCAAACTGAATGGAATCGAATTAAATTGAATAGATTAGAGTAGTGTAGGTTAGACTGGGATTCAGTAGGGAAGGGCACAGAAGAATAGAATAGAGTAGAACAGAAGAGAATACCAAGAGTAGAATGGAGTAGAGTTGAGTAGAGTGGAATAGTCAGAGTCGGGTAGTGCAGAATATAGATGAATAGATCCAATTCAAGCCGAATCGATTCGAATGGAGAGGAAAGGAGACAAATCGTGATGAATCGAATCGATTAGAATAGATTAGAGTAGGGTAGGGTAGAACAGAATAGAATAGAGTAGAAAAGAGTAGAATGGTGTGGAAGGGAGTTGAATGGAGCCAAATAGAGACAAATAAAGTAGAAAGGGTTGAGTAGAGCTGAACAGGGCTGAATAAGGTTCACTCGAGCCTAATTATGCTGAATTGAGCAGAATCGAGACGAATTGACCCAATTCAAGCCAAATAGAGCTAAATCGAGCCGATTCAAGCCTAATCACATGGAATCGCGTCGAAATGCGTTGGATCGAATAGATTAGAGTAGAGGAGGGTACGGCAGGAGAGGCTAGACTACAACACAACAGAACACAATAGAAAGAAGAGAATAGAATTAAGTAGAGTCGGGTCCAGTAGAATAGAGTCAAATTGAGTTGAAGAGAGCCGAAAAGAGCCAAAGAGAGCTGAATACAGCCGAATTGACCAAATTCAAGGTGAATCGAGATGAATCATGTCGAGTCGTTTGAAACGTGTCGAATCGAATCAAATAGATTAGTGTGGGGAAGGTAAGGTTAGGGTAGGGTAGAGAAGAATAGAATAGAGTAGAATAGAACAGAACAGAAAGAATCGAGTAGACTAGAGTCAAATAGAGTCGAATACTGCCAAAAAGAGCCGAATAGAGTGGGAAAGAGCCGAATAGAACCGAATCGAGTTTAATGGAGCAGAAAGGAGATGAATCGAGCCGATATGACCCGAATCAGGTCGAATCCCATTCAGGTGTGTCGAATAGCATAGAACAGATTACAGTAGGCTAAGTTAGGGTAGGGTAGGGTAGAATAGAGTGCAGTAGAACAGAACAGAACAGAACTGAAAGAATAGGGTCGAGACGAGCAGAGTATAGAAGAGTAGAGTAGAGCAGAGTCGAACATTGCCGAATAGAGCCAAATAGAGCCCAAAAGAGCTAAATGGATAGAAACCAAGACGAATCACGCCGAATCCCGTGGAATCGTGCCGTATCGCGTCGAATCCCGTCGAATTGCATTGAATCTGATCAATTCCAATCCAATCAAATAGAATAGACTACAGTAGGGTAGAGTACAATACAATACAGTAGAGAATAGTTTAGTATGGAGTAGAATGGTGTAGCATGGAGTCGAGTGGAGTCGAAAAGAGATAATAGAGTTGAGTAGAGCCTAATAGAGCCGAATAGAGCTGAATAGAGCCTATTCGAGCTGAATGGAGCCGAATGGAGCCGATTAGAGCTGAATCGAACCGATTTGAGCCGATTGGGGATGAATGGAGTGGAAAGGAGCCGATTTGAGCCGAATCGCATCGAGATGCGTGGAATCGAATCCAGTAGAATAGATTAGATTAGGGTAGGATGGAATAGAGTAGACTTGAACACAGTAGAAGAGAATGGAAAGGATACAATAGAATAGAGTAGAAAAGGGTAGAGCAGAGCAGAATAGTGTAGAGTAGAATAGAGTAGAGTAGAACAGAGTCGAATCAAGCTGAATGGAGACGAAACGAGACAAATCGCGTCGAATGGCGTCGAATCCCATCGAATCAATTACAGTAGGGTATAGTAGAAGAGCGTAGAATGGAGTAGAATGGTGTGCAATGGAATCGAGTAGAGTAGAAAAGAGCTGAAGAGAGCCGAAGAGGGCCAAAGAGGGCCAAATCGAGCTGAATTGAGAGAAATCGAGCCGAATCCAGTGAATCGAGCCTAATGGAGCCAAATCGAGCCTAATCGAGCTGAATCGACACTATTCGAGACAAATGGAGCCGAATGGACATGAATCACACCGATTCGGCCCCTAGTCGCGTCAAAATTTCTCGAATTCAATTGAATAGACTAGAGTAGGGGAGGTTCGGGTAGGCTAGAGTAGGGTAGAATAGAGTAGAATAGAATAAAACAGAACACAACACAACAAAATAGAACACAACAACACAGAACGAATACAGAAAAGAGTAGGCTAGAGTAGAGTAGAGGGGAATAGAGTAGAGAAGAATAGATTTGAACAGAGCCAAATCGAGGCGAATCGCGTCGAAATGGGTTGAATCAAATCCAATCAAGTGGATTACAATACCTTAGAGTTGGGTAGCATAGGGTAGGGTAGAATAGAGTAGAATAGTACAGAACAGAGTAGAAACAATACAATAGAGTAGAGAAGAGTAGAATAGAGCTGAATAGAGCCAAATGCAGACAAAATGAGAGGAATCGTGTAGAAGTAAGTAGAGTAAATTAGAGTGGTGTTGGGTAGGGTAGAGCAGAATAGAGTAGAATAGTGTGGAATGAATAGAATGGAGTAGAATGGAGTCAAGTAGAAACGAATAGAGTAGAAAAGAGTCGAATAGAGCAGAATAGGGCCGAAGAAGGCCAAATCGAGCAGATTCGAAGCGATTCAAGCCAAAACAAGCTGAATGGAGCCTAACTGAGCCGAATAGAGCCAAATCGAGCCGAATCGAGCCGATTCAAGCTTCATCGCCTCGAATCGCGTTCAACGCGTCAAATCCAATCGAGACGTATAGATTAGAGAAGGGGAGGGGAGGGGAGAATAGAACAGAGTAGAGTGGAATAGAAGAGATTAGAACAGAATAGAAGGAATAGAATCGAGTAGAATCGAGTGGAAAAGAGTAGAGTCGAATACAGTCGAATAGAGCCGAATAAGCTGAATAGAGACGAATGGAGCTGAATACAGCCGAAAAGAGCTGTATACTGCCGAATCACACCTAATCGAGCGGAATCAAGCAGAATCGCACTGACTGTCACCGAACAGCGTCGAATCGAATCAGGTCGAATCGAGTCGAGTCACATAGTTTTGAATCAAACAAGGTCAAATTGCTTCATATCGTGTCGAATCCCATCGAATCACGTCGAATAACTTCGAATTGCGTCAAACCTCAGAGAATCCTACTGAATCACGTCGAGTCGCATGGAATCTCATCAAATCCCTTCAGATCTTGCCGAATCCAGTCAAGTCCTATCAAATCGCGTTGCACGGAATCGAATTGCATCCAATAGATTAAAGTAGGGAAGGTTCGGGTGGGGTGCCGTTGGGTCGGGTAGGGTAGAATAGAACAGAGTACAACAGAATAGGAGAGAATAGAACAGAACAGAAAGAATACAACAGAATAGAATAAAGTCAAAGAGAGAGAACATAGCCGAATTGAGCCGAGTGGAGACAAAACGAGACGAATCACGTCCGGTTGCTTCGAATCGCGTCAAATCAAATCGAATCGATTAGAAGAGATTAGGGTAGGGAAGGGTAGAATAGAAGAGAGGAAAATAGTGAGGAATGGAGTTGAACGGAGTCCAATAGAGACGGATAGATATGAATAGAGTACAAAAGAGTCTAATAGAGCAGAATAGGGCCGAATAGGCCCAAATAAGGCCTAATCGAGCAGAATCCAGCAGAATCGATGGAATTCGAGCCTAATCGAGCCGAATGGAGTGAAATGGAGCCAAGTCGAGCCGAATAGAGCCGATTCGAACTGAATCGAGCTGATTCAAGCCTAATCGCGTCAAATCGCGTGGAAATACGTCACATCGAATCTAATCAAATAGATTAGGGAAGGATAGGGGAGCGGCGGGTGGGTAGACTAGAACAGAATAGTACAGAATAGAATATAGTACAGTAGGGTAGAGTAGAGAGAGTAAAGCAGACAAGAGTAGAGCAGAGTAGAATTGAGTCAAATAGAGTCAAAGAGTGCAGGATATAGCTGAATAGAGCCAATTCTGGCCGAATCGAGTCAAATGGAAACAAAACGAGATGAATCACACCGAATTGCTAAGAATCGCATCCAATCGAATAGATTAGAGTATCGTAGGGTAGAGTAGAACAGAATAGAGTAGAATAGCATAGAATGGAGAAGAGTGGAGTCAAATGGAGTCGAACAGAGACAAATAGAGTAGAAAAGAGTCGAATCGAGCCAAATAGGGCCGAATAAGGCTGAACCGAGTGGAAACGAGCTGAATTGAAGCGATTCGAGCCAAATCGAGCTGAATCGAGCTGATGTTGCGGAATCGAGCCGACTTAAGCGTGATGGTGTCCGGTCGCATCGAAATGCTTTGAATCGAATCAAATGGAATCGATTAGAATAGGTTAGGGTAGGGTAGTTTATGATAGGAAGACTAGGGTAGATGCAAGTAGACTACATTAGAGTAGACAAGAGAAGGCTAGAGTAGAAGCCTAGACTAGTAAGCTGGACTAGTCAGCTAGGCTAGTGGCATAGAGCAGTAGCCTAGACAACTAGTCTTGAATAGTACCCTAAGTCAGTAATCTGAACGAGTACCCTTGCCTGAACTCTTAGCCTAATTAGTACCCTTGCCTTAACTAGTAGTCCTAACAAGTACCCTTGCCTTAACCAGTAGTCTTCACTAGTACCCTTGCCTTCACTAGTAGTATGTCCTTAACAAGTAGCCTGAACTGGTACCCTTGCCTTAACCGGTACCCTCAACAAGTACCCATGCCTTAACTAGTAGCCTGGCCTTAACTAGTGCCCTTGCATAACTAGTACCCTGGCCTTAACTAGTAGCCTGAACTAGTACACTTGCCTTAAGGAGTACCCTTGCCCGAACTACTCCCCTTAATTAGGACCCTTATTGAGTAACCCTAAGTAGTAGAGTATGGTACGGTGGGGTAGCATAGGGTAGGGAAGCATACGGTGGAACAGAGAAAATAGAAGGAAATAGAATAGAACAGCATAGGTCAGGGTAGGTTAGCTTAGTGCAGGGTATGGTAGAGTAGCATAGGATGGAACAGAGAAAATAGAAAAGGAGACTAGAAAAGAGCAGACTAGATTAGGATAGGCTAGGGTGGGGGAGGGTTTTGTAGAATACAGTAGTGTAGAATGGAATAGAATGGTGTGGAATGGAGTCAAATGGATTCGAACAGAGATGCAGAGAGTAGAAAAGAGTTGAATAGAGCCGAATAACGCTGAATAGGACCACATATGACCAAAATGAGCCGAATCGAGTCGAGTCGATCAGATTCGGGATGAATGGAGCCTAGTGGAGCTGAAATGAGCCAAATAGAGACAATCTGAACCCAGCAAAATCGAGCCAAAACACACTTAATTGCATCCTATTGCATCGGATCTCGTCGAATTCCATCAAATCCCACCAAAACGCATCAAATCTCGCGGAATCTCACCGAATCCCGTCGAATTGTCTCAAATCGGGTCGAATGGTGTCAAACTGAATGGAATCGAATTAAATTGAATAGATTAGAGTAGTGTAGGTTAGACTGGGATTCAGTAGGGAAGGGCACAGAAGAATAGAATAGAGTAGAACAGAAGAGAATACCAAGAGTAGAATGGAGTAGAGTTGAGTAGAGTGGAATAGTCAGAGTCGGGTAGTGCAGAATATAGATGAATAGATCCAATTCAAGCCGAATCGATTCGAATGGAGAGGAAAGGAGACAAATCGTGATGAATCGAATCGATTAGAATAGATTAGAGTAGGGTAGGGTAGAACAGAATAGAATAGAGTAGAAAAGAGTAGAATGGTGTGGAAGGGAGTTGAATGGAGCCAAATAGAGACAAATAAAGTAGAAAGGGTTGAGTAGAGCTGAACAGGGCTGAATAAGGTTCACTCGAGCCTAATTATGCTGAATTGAGCAGAATCGAGACGAATTGACCCAATTCAAGCCAAATAGAGCTAAATCGAGCCGATTCAAGCCTAATCACATGGAATCGCGTCGAAATGCGTTGGATCGAATAGATTAGAGTAGAGGAGGGTACGGCAGGAGAGGCTAGACTACAACACAACAGAACACAATAGAAAGAAGAGAATAGAATTAAGTAGAGTCGGGTCCAGTAGAATAGAGTCAAATTGAGTTGAAGAGAGCCGAAAAGAGCCAAAGAGAGCTGAATACAGCCGAATTGACCAAATTCAAGGTGAATCGAGATGAATCATGTCGAGTCGTTTGAAACGTGTCGAATCGAATCAAATAGATTAGTGTGGGGAAGGTAAGGTTAGGGTAGGGTAGAGAAGAATAGAATAGAGTAGAATAGAACAGAACAGAAAGAATCGAGTAGACTAGAGTCAAATAGAGTCGAATACTGCCAAAAAGAGCCGAATAGAGTGGGAAAGAGCCGAATAGAACCGAATCGAGTTTAATGGAGCAGAAAGGAGATGAATCGAGCCGATATGACCCGAATCAGGTCGAATCCCATTCAGGTGTGTCGAATAGCATAGAACAGATTACAGTAGGCTAAGTTAGGGTAGGGTAGGGTAGAATAGAGTGCAGTAGAACAGAACAGAACAGAACTGAAAGAATAGGGTCGAGACGAGCAGAGTATAGAAGAGTAGAGTAGAGCAGAGTCGAACATTGCCGAATAGAGCCAAATAGAGCCCAAAAGAGCTAAATGGATAGAAACCAAGACGAATCACGCCGAATCCCGTGGAATCGTGCCGTATCGCGTCGAATCCCGTCGAATTGCATTGAATCTGATCAATTCCAATCCAATCAAATAGAATAGACTACAGTAGGGTAGAGTACAATACAATACAGTAGAGAATAGTTTAGTATGGAGTAGAATGGTGTAGCATGGAGTCGAGTGGAGTCGAAAAGAGATAATAGAGTTGAGTAGAGCCTAATAGAGCCGAATAGAGCTGAATAGAGCCTATTCGAGCTGAATGGAGCCGAATGGAGCCGATTAGAGCTGAATCGAACCGATTTGAGCCGATTGGGGATGAATGGAGTGGAAAGGAGCCGATTTGAGCCGAATCGCATCGAGATGCGTGGAATCGAATCCATTAGAATAGATTAGATTAGGGTAGGATGGAATAGAGTAGACTTGAACACAGTAGAAGAGAATGGAAAGGATACAATAGAATAGAGTAGAAAAGGGTAGAGCAGAGCAGAATAGTGTAGAGTAGAATAGAGTAGAGTAGAACAGAGTCGATTCAAGCTGAATGGAGACGAAACGAGACAAATCGCGTCGAATGGCGTCGAATCCCATCGAATCAATTACAGTAGGGTATAGTAGAAGAGCGTAGAATGGAGTAGAATGGTGTGCAATGGAATCGAGTAGAGTAGAAAAGAGCTGAAGAGAGCCGAAGAGGGCCAAAGAGGGCCAAATCGAGCTGAATTGAGAGAAATCGAGCCGAATCCAGTGAATCGAGCCTAATGGAGCCAAATCGAGCCTAATCGAGCTGAATCGACACTATTCGAGACAAATGGAGCCGAATGGACATGAATCACACCGATTCGGCCCCTAGTCGCGTCAAAATTTCTCGAATTCAATTGAATAGACTAGAGTAGGGGAGGTTCGGGTAGGCTAGAGTAGGGTAGAATAGAGTAGAATAGAATAAAACAGAACACAACACAACAAAATAGAACACAACAACACAGAACGAATACAGAAAAGAGTAGGCTAGAGTAGAGTAGAGGGGAATAGAGTAGAGAAGAATAGATTTGAACAGAGCCAAATCGAGGCGAATCGCGTCGAAATGGGTTGAATCAAATCCAATCAAGTGGATTACAATACCTTAGAGTTGGGTAGCATAGGGTAGGGTAGAATAGAGTAGAATAGTACAGAACAGAGTAGAAACAATACAATAGAGTAGAGAAGAGTAGAATAGAGCTGAATAGAGCCAAATGCAGACAAAATGAGAGGAATCGTGTAGAAGTAAGTAGAGTAAATTAGAGTGGTGTTGGGTAGGGTAGAGCAGAATAGAGTAGAATAGTGTGGAATGAATAGAATGGAGTAGAATGGAGTCAAGTAGAAACGAATAGAGTAGAAAAGAGTCGAATAGAGCAGAATAGGGCCGAAGAAGGCCAAATCGAGCAGATTCGAAGCGATTCAAGCCAAAACAAGCTGAATGGAGCCTAACTGAGCCGAATAGAGGCAAATCGAGCCGAATCGAGCCGATTCAAGCTTCATCGCCTCGAATCGCGTTCAACGCGTCAAATCCAATCGAGACGTATAGATTAGAGAAGGGGAGGGGAGGGGAGAATAGAACAGAGTAGAGTGGAATAGAAGAGATTAGAACAGAATAGAAGGAATAGAATCGAGTAGAATCGAGTGGAAAAGAGTAGAGTCGAATACAGTCGAATAGAGCCGAATAAGCTGAATAGAGACGAATGGAGCTGAATACAGCCGAAAAGAGCTGTATACTGCCGAATCACACCTAATCGAGCGGAATCAAGCAGAATCGCACTGACTGTCACCGAACAGCGTCGAATCGAATCAGGTCGAATCGAGTCGAGTCACATCGTTTTGAATCAAACAAGGTCAAATTGCTTCATATCGTGTCGAATCCCATCGAATCACGTCGAATAACTTCGAATTGCGTCAAACCTCAGAGAATCCTACTGAATCACGTCGAGTCGCATGGAATCTCATCAAATCCCTTCAGATCTTGCCGAATCCAGTCAAGTCCTATCAAATCGCGTTGCACGGAATCGAATTGCATCCAATAGATTAAAGTAGGGAAGGTTCGGGTGGGGTGCCGTTGGGTCGGGTAGGGTAGAATAGAACAGAGTACAACAGAATAGGAGAGAATAGAACAGAACAGAAAGAATACAACAGAATAGAATAGAGTCAAAGAGAGAGAACATAGCCGAATTGAGCCGAGTGGAGACAAAACGAGACGAATCACGTCCGGTTGCTTCGAATCGCGTCAAATCAAATCGAATCGATTAGAAGAGATTAGGGTAGGGAAGGGTAGAATAGAAGAGAGGAAAATAGTGAGGAATGGAGTTGAACGGAGTCCAATAGAGACGGATAGATATGAATAGAGTACAAAAGAGTCTAATAGAGCAGAATAGGGCCGAATAGGCCCAAATAAGGCCTAATCGAGCAGAATCCAGCAGAATCGATGGAATTCGAGCCTAATCGAGCCGAATGGAGTGAAATGGAGCCAAGTCGAGCCGAATAGAGCCGATTCGAACTGAATCGAGCTGATTCAAGCCTAATCGCGTCAAATCGCGTGGAAATACGTCACATCGAATCTAATCAAATAGATTAGGGAAGGATAGGGGAGCGGCGGGTGGGTAGACTAGAACAGAATAGTACAGAATAGAATATAGTACAGTAGGGTAGAGTAGAGAGAGTAAAGCAGACAAGAGTAGAGCAGAGTAGAATTGAGTCAAATAGAGTCAAAGAGTGCAGGATATAGCTGAATAGAGCCAATTCTGGCCGAATCGAGTCAAATGGAAACAAAACGAGATGAATCACACCGAATTGCTAAGAATCGCATCCAATCGAATAGATTAGAGTATCGTAGGGTAGAGTAGAACAGAATAGAGTAGAATAGCGTAGAATGGAGAAGAGTGGAGTCAAATGGAGTCGAACAGAGACAAATAGAGTAGAAAAGAGTCGAATCGAGCCAAATAGGGCCGAATAAGGCTGAACCGAGTGGAAACGAGCTGAATTGAAGCGATTCGAGCCAAATCGAGCTGAATACTATCTCTCTATGGGAATCGAGCCGACTCAAGCGTGATGGTGTCCGGTCGCATCGAAATGCTTTGAATCGAATCAAATGGAATCGATTAGAATAGGTTAGGGTAGGGTAGTTTATGATAGGAAGACTAGGGTAGATGCAAGTAGACTACATTAGAGTAGACAAGAGAAGGCTAGAGTAGAAGCCTAGACTAGTAAGCTGGACTAGTCAGCTAGGCTAGTGGCATAGAGCAGTAGCCTAGACAACTAGTCTTGAATAGTACCCTAAGTCAGTAATCTGAACGAGTACCCTTGCCTGAACTCTTAGCCTAATTAGTACCCTTGCCTTAACTAGTAGTCCTAACAAGTACCCTTGCCTTAACCAGTAGTCTTCACTAGTACCCTTGCCTTCACTAGTAGTATGTCCTTAACAAGTAGCCTGAACTGGTACCCTTGCCTTAACCAGTACCCTCAACAAGTACCCATGCCTTAACTAGTAGCCTGGCCTTAACTAGTGCCCTTGCATAACTAGTACCCTGGCCTTAACTAGTAGCCTGAACTAGTACACTTGCCTTAAGGAGTACCCTTGCCCGAACTACTCCCCTTAATTAGGACCCTTATTGAGTAACCCTAAGTAGTAGAGTATGGTACGGTGGGGTAGCATAGGGTAGGGAAGCATACGGTGGAACAGAGAAAATAGAAGGAAATAGAATAGAACAGCATAGGTCAGGGTAGGTTAGCTTAGTGCAGGGTATGGTAGAGTAGCATAGGATGGAACAGAGAAAATAGAAAAGGAGACTAGAAAAGAGCAGACTAGATTAGGATAGGCTAGGGTGGGGGAGGGTTTTGTAGAATACAGTAGTGTAGAATGGAATAGAATGGTGTGGAATGGAGTCAAATGGATTCGAACAGAGATGCAGAGAGTAGAAAAGAGTTGAATAGAGCCGAATAACGCTGAATAGGACCACATATGACCAAAATGAGCCGAATCGAGTCGAGTCGATCAGATTCGGGATGAATGGAGCCTAGTGGAGCTGAAATGAGCCAAATAGAGACAATCTGAACCCAGCAAAATCGAGCCAAAACACACTTAATTGCATCCTATTGCATCGGATCTCGTCGAATTCCATCAAATCCCACCAAAACGCATCAAATCTCGCGGAATCTCACCGAATCCCGTCGAATTGTCTCAAATCGGGTCGAATGGTGTCAAACTGAATGGAATCGAATTAAATTGAATAGATTAGAGTAGTGTAGGTTAGACTGGGATTCAGTAGGGAAGGGCACAGAAGAATAGAATAGAGTAGAACAGAAGAGAATACCAAGAGTAGAATGGAGTAGAGTTGAGTAGAGTGGAATAGTCAGAGTCGGGTAGTGCAGAATATAGATGAATAGATCCAATTCAAGCCGAATCGATTCGAATGGAGAGGAAAGGAGACAAATCGTGATGAATCGAATCGATTAGAATAGATTAGAGTAGGGTAGGGTAGAACAGAATAGAATAGAGTAGAAAAGAGTAGAATGGTGTGGAAGGGAGTTGAATGGAGCCAAATAGAGACAAATAAAGTAGAAAGGGTTGAGTAGAGCTGAACAGGGCTGAATAAGGTTCACTCGAGCCTAATTATGCTGAATTGAGCAGAATCGAGACGAATTGACCCAATTCAAGCCAAATAGAGCTAAATCGAGCCGATTCAAGCCTAATCACATGGAATCGCGTCGAAATGCGTTGGATCGAATAGATTAGAGTAGAGGAGGGTACGGCAGGAGAGGCTAGACTACAACACAACAGAACACAATAGAAAGAAGAGAATAGAATTAAGTAGAGTCGGGTCCAGTAGAATAGAGTCAAATTGAGTTGAAGAGAGCCGAAAAGAGCCAAAGAGAGCTGAATACAGCCGAATTGACCAAATTCAAGGTGAATCGAGATGAATCATGTCGAGTCGTTTGAAACGTGTCGAATCGAATCAAATAGATTAGTGTGGGGAAGGTAAGGTTAGGGTAGGGTAGAGAAGAATAGAATAGAGTAGAATAGAACAGAACAGAAAGAATCGAGTAGACTAGAGTCAAATAGAGTCGAATACTGCCAAAAAGAGCCGAATAGAGTGGGAAAGAGCCGAATAGAACCGAATCGAGTTTAATGGAGCAGAAAGGAGATGAATCGAGCCGATATGACCCGAATCAGGTCGAATCCCATTCAGGTGTGTCGAATAGCATAGAACAGATTACAGTAGGCTAAGTTAGGGTAGGGTAGGGTAGAATAGAGTGCAGTAGAACAGAACAGAACAGAACTGAAAGAATAGGGTCGAGACGAGCAGAGTATAGAAGAGTAGAGTAGAGCAGAGTCGAACATTGCCGAATAGAGCCAAATAGAGCCCAAAAGAGCTAAATGGATAGAAACCAAGACGAATCACGCCGAATCCCGTGGAATCGTGCCGTATCGCGTCGAATCCCGTCGAATTGCATTGAATCTGATCAATTCCAATCCAATCAAATAGAATAGACTACAGTAGGGTAGAGTACAATACAATACAGTAGAGAATAGTTTAGTATGGAGTAGAATGGTGTAGCATGGAGTCGAGTGGAGTCGAAAAGAGATAATAGAGTTGAGTAGAGCCTAATAGAGCCGAATAGAGCTGAATAGAGCCTATTCGAGCTGAATGGAGCCGAATGGAGCCGATTAGAGCTGAATCGAACCGATTTGAGCCGATTGGGGATGAATGGAGTGGAAAGGAGCCGATTTGAGCCGAATCGCATCGAGATGCGTGGAATCGAATCCAGTAGAATAGATTAGATTAGGGTAGGATGGAATAGAGTAGACTTGAACACAGTAGAAGAGAATGGAAAGGATACAATAGAATAGAGTAGAAAAGGGTAGAGCAGAGCAGAATAGTGTAGAGTAGAATAGAGTAGAGTAGAACAGAGTCGAATCAAGCTGAATGGAGACGAAACGAGACAAATCGCGTCGAATGGCGTCGAATCCCATCGAATCAATTACAGTAGGGTATAGTAGAAGAGCGTAGAATGGAGTAGAATGGTGTGCAATGGAATCGAGTAGAGTAGAAAAGAGCTGAAGAGAGCCGAAGAGGGCCAAAGAGGGCCAAATCGAGCTGAATTGAGCGAAATCGAGCCGAATCCAGTGAATCGAGCCTAATGGAGCCAAATCGAGCCTAATCGAGCTGAATCGACACTATTCGAGACAAATGGAGCCGAATGGACATGAATCACACCGATTCGGCCCCTAGTCGCGTCAAAATTTCTCGAATTCAATTGAATAGACTAGAGTAGGGGAGGTTCGGGTAGGCTAGAGTAGGGTAGAATAGAGTAGAATAGAATAAAACAGAACACAACACAACAAAATAGAACACAACAACACAGAACGAATACAGAAAAGAGTAGGCTAGAGTAGAGTAGAGGGGAATAGAGTAGAGAAGAATAGATTTGAACAGAGCCAAATCGAGGCGAATCGCGTCGAAATGGGTTGAATCAAATCCAATCAAGTGGATTACAATACCTTAGAGTTGGGTAGCATAGGGTAGGGTAGAATAGAGTAGAATAGTACAGAACAGAGTAGAAACAATACAATAGAGTAGAGAAGAGTAGAATAGAGCTGAATAGAGCCAAATGCAGACAAAATGAGAGGAATCGTGTAGAAGTAAGTAGAGTAAATTAGAGTGGTGTTGGGTAGGGTAGAGCAGAATAGAGTAGAATAGTGTGGAATGAATAGAATGGAGTAGAATGGAGTCAAGTAGAAACGAATAGAGTAGAAAAGAGTCGAATAGAGCAGAATAGGGCCGAAGAAGGCCAAATCGAGCAGATTCGAAGCGATTCAAGCCAAAACAAGCTGAATGGAGCCTAACTGAGCCGAATAGAGCCAAATCGAGCCGAATCGAGCCGATTCAAGCTTCATCGCCTCGAATCGCGTTCAACGCGTCAAATCCAATCGAGACGTATAGATTAGAGAAGGGGAGGGGAGGGGAGGGGAGAATAGAACAGAGTAGAGTGGAATAGAAGAGATTAGAACAGAATAGAAGGAATAGAATCGAGTAGAATCGAGTGGAAAAGAGTAGAGTCGAATACAGTCGAATAGAGCCGAATAAGCTGAATAGAGACGAATGGAGCTGAATACAGCCGAAAAGAGCTGTATACTGCCGAATCACACCTAATCGAGCGGAATCAAGCAGAATCGCACTGACTGTCACCGAACAGCGTTGAATCGAATCAGGTCGAATCGAGTCGAGTCACATCGTTTTGAATCAAACAAGGTCAAATTGCTTCATATCGTGTCGAATCCCATCGAATCACGTCGAATAACTTCGAATTGCGTCAAACCTCAGAGAATCCTACTGAATCACGTCGAGTCGCATGGAATCTCATCAAATCCCTTCAGATTTGCCAAATCCAGTCAAGTCCTATCAAATCGCGTTGCACGGAATCGAATTGCATCCAATAGATTAAAGTAGGGAAGGTTCGGGTGGGGTGCCGTTGGGTCGGGTAGGGTAGAATAGAACAGAGTACAACAGAATAGGAGAGAATAGAACAGAACAGAAAGAATACAACAGAATAGAATAGAGTCAAAGAGAGAGAACATAGCCGAATTGAGCCGAATGGAGACAAAACGAGACGAATCACGTCCGGTTGCTTCGAATCGCGTCAAATCAAATCGAATCGATTAGAAGAGATTAGGGTAGGGAAGGGTAGAATAGAAGAGAGGAAAATAGTGAGGAATGGAGTTGAACGGAGTCCAATAGAGACGGATAGATATGAATAGAGTACAAAAGAGTCTAATAGAGCAGAATAGGGCCGAATAGGCCCAAATAAGGCCTAATCGAGCAGAATCCAGCAGAATCGATGGAATTCGAGCCTAATCGAGCCGAATGGAGTGAAATGGAGCCAAGTCGAGCCGAATAGAGCCGATTCGAACTGAATCGAGCTGATTCAAGCCTAATCGCGTCAAATCGCGTGGAAATACGTCACATCGAATCTAATCAAATAGATTAGGGAAGGGTAGGGGAGGGGCGGGTGGGTAGAATAGAACAGAATAGTACAGAATAGAATATAGTACAGTAGGGTAGAGTAGAGAGAGTAAAGCAGACAAGAGTAGAGCAGAGTGGAATTGAGTCAAATAGAGTCAAAGAGTGCAGGATATAGCTGAATAGAGCCAATTCTGGCCGAATCGAGTCAAATGGAAACAAAACGAGATGAATCACACCGAATTGCTAAGAATCGCATCCAATCGAATAGATTAGAGTATCGTAGGGTAGAGTAGAACAGAATAGAGTAGAATAGCGTAGAATGGAGAAGAGTGGAGTCAAATGGAGTCGAACAGAGACAAATAGAGTAGAAAAGAGTCGAATCGAGCCAAATAGGGCCGAATAAGGCGGAACCGAGTGGAAACGAGCTGAATTGAAGCGATTCGAGCCAAATCGAGCTGAATCGAGCTGATGTTGCGGAATCGAGCCGACTCAAGCGTGATGGTGTCCGGTCGCATCGAAATGCTTTGAATCGAATCAAATGGAATCGATTAGAATAGGTTAGGGTAGGGTAGTTTATGATAGGAAGACTAGGGTAGATGCAAGTAGACTACATTAGAGTAGACAAGAGAAGGCTAGAGTAGAAGCCTAGACTAGTAAGCTGGACTAGTCAGCTAGGCTAGTGGCATAGAGCAGTAGCCTAGACAACTAGTCTTGAATAGTACCCTAAGTCAGTAATCTGAACGAGTACCCTTGCCTGAACTCTTAGCCTAATTAGTACCCTTGCCTTAACTAGTAGTCCTAACAAGTACCCTTGCCTTAACCAGTAGTCTTCACTAGTACCCTTGCCTTCACTAGTAGTATGTCCTTAACAAGTAGCCTGAACTGGTACCCTTGCCTTAACCAGTACCCTCAACAAGTACCCATGCCTTAACTAGTAGCCTGGCCTTAACTAGTGCCCTTGCATAACTAGTACCCTGGCCTTAACTAGTAGCCTGAACTAGTACACTTGCCTTAAGGAGTACCCTTGCCCGAACTACTCCCCTTAATTAGGACCCTTATTGAGTAACCCTAAGTAGTAGAGTATGGTACGGTGGGGTAGCATAGGGTAGGGAAGCATACGGTGGAACAGAGAAAATAGAAGGAAATAGAATAGAACAGCATAGGTCAGGGTAGGTTAGCTTAGTGCAGGGTATGGTAGAGTAGCATAGGATGGAACAGAGAAAATAGAAAAGGAGACTAGAAAAGAGCAGACTAGATTAGGATAGGCTAGGGTGGGGGAGGGTTTTGTAGAATACAGTAGTGTAGAATGGAATAGAATGGTGTGGAATGGAGTCAAATGGATTCGAACAGAGATGCAGAGAGTAGAAAAGAGTTGAATAGAGCCGAATAACGCTGAATAGGACCACATATGACCAAAATGAGCCGAATCGAGTCGAGTCGATCAGATTCGGGATGAATGGAGCCTAGTGGAGCTGAAATGAGCCAAATAGAGACAATCTGAACCCAGCAAAATCGAGCCAAAACACACTTAATTGCATCCTATTGCATCGGATCTCGTCGAATTCCATCAAATCCCACCAAAACGCATCAAATCTCGCGGAATCTCACCGAATCCCGTCGAATTGTCTCAAATCGGGTCGAATGGTGTCAAACTGAATGGAATCGAATTAAATTGAATAGATTAGAGTAGTGTAGGTTAGACTGGGATTCAGTAGGGAAGGGCACAGAAGAATAGAATAGAGTAGAACAGAAGAGAATACCAAGAGTAGAATGGAGTAGAGTTGAGTAGAGTGGAATAGTCAGAGTCGGGTAGTGCAGAATATAGATGAATAGATCCAATTCAAGCCGAATCGATTCGAATGGAGAGGAAAGGAGACAAATCGTGATGAATCGAATCGATTAGAATAGATTAGAGTAGGGTAGGGTAGAACAGAATAGAATAGAGTAGAAAAGAGTAGAATGGTGTGGAAGGGAGTTGAATGGAGCCAAATAGAGACAAATAAAGTAGAAAGGGTTGAGTAGAGCTGAACAGGGCTGAATAAGGTTCACTCGAGCCTAATTATGCTGAATTGAGCAGAATCGAGACGAATTGACCCAATTCAAGCCAAATAGAGCTAAATCGAGCCGATTCAAGCCTAATCACATGGAATCGCGTCGAAATGCGTTGGATCGAATAGATTAGAGTAGAGGAGGGTACGGCAGGAGAGGCTAGACTACAACACAACAGAACACAATAGAAAGAAGAGAATAGAATTAAGTAGAGTCGGGTCCAGTAGAATAGAGTCAAATTGAGTTGAAGAGAGCCGAAAAGAGCCAAAGAGAGCTGAATACAGCCGAATTGACCAAATTCAAGGTGAATCGAGATGAATCATGTCGAGTCGTTTGAAACGTGTCGAATCGAATCAAATAGATTAGTGTGGGGAAGGTAAGGTTAGGGTAGGGTAGAGAAGAATAGAATAGAGTAGAATAGAACAGAACAGAAAGAATCGAGTAGACTAGAGTCAAATAGAGTCGAATACTGCCAAAAAGAGCCGAATAGAGTGGGAAAGAGCCGAATAGAACCGAATCGAGTTTAATGGAGCAGAAAGGAGATGAATCGAGCCGATATGACCCGAATCAGGTCGAATCCCATTCAGGTGTGTCGAATAGCATAGAACAGATTACAGTAGGCTAAGTTAGGGTAGGGTAGGGTAGAATAGAGTGCAGTAGAACAGAACAGAACAGAACTGAAAGAATAGGGTCGAGACGAGCAGAGTATAGAAGAGTAGAGTAGAGCAGAGTCGAACATTGCCGAATAGAGCCAAATAGAGCCCAAAAGAGCTAAATGGATAGAAACCAAGACGAATCACGCCGAATCCCGTGGAATCGTGCCGTATCGCGTCGAATCCCGTCGAATTGCATTGAATCTGATCAATTCCAATCCAATCAAATAGAATAGACTACAGTAGGGTAGAGTACAATACAATACAGTAGAGAATAGTTTAGTATGGAGTAGAATGGTGTAGCATGGAGTCGAGTGGAGTCGAAAAGAGATAATAGAGTTGAGTAGAGCCTAATAGAGCCGAATAGAGCTGAATAGAGCCTATTCGAGCTGAATGGAGCCGAATGGAGCCGATTAGAGCTGAATCGAACCGATTTGAGCCGATTGGGGATGAATGGAGTGGAAAGGAGCCGATTTGAGCCGAATCGCATCGAGATGCGTGGAATCGAATCCAGTAGAATAGATTAGATTAGGGTAGGATGGAATAGAGTAGACTTGAACACAGTAGAAGAGAATGGAAAGGATACAATAGAATAGAGTAGAAAAGGGTAGAGCAGAGCAGAATAGTGTAGAGTAGAATAGAGTAGAGTAGAACAGAGTCGAATCAAGCTGAATGGAGACGAAACGAGACAAATCGCGTCGAATGGCGTCGAATCCCATCGAATCAATTACAGTAGGGTATAGTAGAAGAGCGTAGAATGGAGTAGAATGGTGTGCAATGGAATCGAGTAGAGTAGAAAAGAGCTGAAGAGAGCCGAAGAGGGCCAAAGAGGGCCAAATCGAGCTGAATTGAGCGAAATCGAGCCGAATCCAGTGAATCGAGCCTAATGGAGCCAAATCGAGCCTAATCGAGCTGAATCGACACTATTCGAGACAAATGGAGCCGAATGGACATGAATCACACCGATTCGGCCCCTAGTCGCGTCAAAATTTCTCGAATTCAATTGAATAGACTAGAGTAGGGGAGGTTCGGGTAGGCTAGAGTAGGGTAGAATAGAGTAGAATAGAATAAAACAGAACACAACACAACAAAATAGAACACAACAACACAGAACGAATACAGAAAAGAGTAGGCTAGAGTAGAGTAGAGGGGAATAGAGTAGAGAAGAATAGATTTGAACAGAGCCAAATCGAGGCGAATCGCGTCGAAATGGGTTGAATCAAATCCAATCAAGTGGATTACAATACCTTAGAGTTGGGTAGCATAGGGTAGGGTAGAATAGAGTAGAATAGTACAGAACAGAGTAGAAACAATACAATAGAGTAGAGAAGAGTAGAATAGAGCTGAATAGAGCCAAATGCAGACAAAATGAGAGGAATCGTGTAGAAGTAAGTAGAGTAAATTAGAGTGGTGTTGGGTAGGGTAGAGCAGAATAGAGTAGAATAGTGTGGAATGAATAGAATGGAGTAGAATGGAGTCAAGTAGAAACGAATAGAGTAGAAAAGAGTCGAATAGAGCAGAATAGGGCCGAAGAAGGCCAAATCGAGCAGATTCGAAGCGATTCAAGCCAAAACAAGCTGAATGGAGCCTAACTGAGCCGAATAGAGCCAAATCGAGCCGAATCGAGCCGATTCAAGCTTCATCGCCTCGAATCGCGTTCAACGCGTCAAATCCAATCGAGACGTATAGATTAGAGAAGGGGAGGGGAGGGGAGGGGAGAATAGAACAGAGTAGAGTGGAATAGAAGAGATTAGAACAGAATAGAAGGAATAGAATCGAGTAGAATCGAGTGGAAAAGAGTAGAGTCGAATACAGTCGAATAGAGCCGAATAAGCTGAATAGAGACGAATGGAGCTGAATACAGCCGAAAAGAGCTGTATACTGCCGAATCACACCTAATCGAGCGGAATCAAGCAGAATCGCACTGACTGTCACCGAACAGCGTTGAATCGAATCAGGTCGAATCGAGTCGAGTCACATCGTTTTGAATCAAACAAGGTCAAATTGCTTCATATCGTGTCGAATCCCATCGAATCACGTCGAATAACTTCGAATTGCGTCAAACCTCAGAGAATCCTACTGAATCACGTCGAGTCGCATGGAATCTCATCAAATCCCTTCAGATTTGCCAAATCCAGTCAAGTCCTATCAAATCGCGTTGCACGGAATCGAATTGCATCCAATAGATTAAAGTAGGGAAGGTTCGGGTGGGGTGCCGTTGGGTCGGGTAGGGTAGAATAGAACAGAGTACAACAGAATAGGAGAGAATAGAACAGAACAGAAAGAATACAACAGAATAGAATAGAGTCAAAGAGAGAGAACATAGCCGAATTGAGCCGAATGGAGACAAAACGAGACGAATCACGTCCGGTTGCTTCGAATCGCGTCAAATCAAATCGAATCGATTAGAAGAGATTAGGGTAGGGAAGGGTAGAATAGAAGAGAGGAAAATAGTGAGGAATGGAGTTGAACGGAGTCCAATAGAGACGGATAGATATGAATAGAGTACAAAAGAGTCTAATAGAGCAGAATAGGGCCGAATAGGCCCAAATAAGGCCTAATCGAGCAGAATCCAGCAGAATCGATGGAATTCGAGCCTAATCGAGCCGAATGGAGTGAAATGGAGCCAAGTCGAGCCGAATAGAGCCGATTCGAACTGAATCGAGCTGATTCAAGCCTAATCGCGTCAAATCGCGTGGAAATACGTCACATCGAATCTAATCAAATAGATTAGGGAAGGGTAGGGGAGGGGCGGGTGGGTAGAATAGAACAGAATAGTACAGAATAGAATATAGTACAGTAGGGTAGAGTAGAGAGAGTAAAGCAGACAAGAGTAGAGCAGAGTAGAATTGAGTCAAATAGAGTCAAAGAGTGCAGGATATAGCTGAATAGAGCCAATTCTGGCCGAATCGAGTCAAATGGAAACAAAACGAGATGAATCACACCGAATTGCTAAGAATCGCATCCAATCGAATAGATTAGAGTATCGTAGGGTAGAGTAGAACAGAATAGAGTAGAATAGCGTAGAATGGAGAAGAGTGGAGTCAAATGGAGTCGAACAGAGACAAATAGAGTAGAAAAGAGTCGAATCGAGCCAAATAGGGCCGAATAAGGCTGAACCGAGTGGAAACGAGCTGAATTGAAGCGATTCGAGCCAAATCGAGCTGAATCGAGCTGATGTTGCGGAATCGAGCCGACTCAAGCGTGATGGTGTCCGGTCGCATCGAAATGCTTTGAATCGAATCAAATGGAATCGATTAGAATAGGTTAGGGTAGGGTAGTTTAGGATAGGAAGACTAGGGTAGATGCAAGTAGACTACATTAGAGTAGACAAGAGAAGGCTAGAGTAGAAGCCTAGACTAGTAAGCTGGACTAGTCAGCTAGGCTAGTGGCATAGAGCAGTAGCCTAGACAACTAGTCTTGAATAGTACCCTAAGTCAGTAATCTGAACGAGTACCCTTGCCTGAACTCTTAGCCTAATCTAGTACCCTTGCCTTAACTAGTAGTCCTAACAAGTACCCTTGCCTTAACCAGTAGTCTTCACTAGTACCCTTGCCTTCACTAGTAGTATGTCCTTAACAAGTAGCCTGAACTGGTACCCTTGCCTTAACCGGTACCCTCAACAAGTACCCATGCCTTAACTAGTAGCCTGGCCTTAACTAGTGCCCTTGCATAACTAGTACCCTGGCCTTAACTAGTAGCCTGAACTAGTACACTTGCCTTAAGGAGTACCCTTGCCCGAACTACTCCCCTTAATTAGGACCCTTATTGAGTAACCCTAAGTAGTAGAGTATGGTACGGTGGGGTAGCATAGGGTAGGGAAGCATACGGTGGAACAGAGAAAATAGAAGGAAATAGAATAGAACAGCATAGGTCAGGGTAGGTTAGCTTAGTGCAGGGTATGGTAGAGTAGCATAGGATGGAACAGAGAAAATAGAAAAGGAGCCTAGAAAAGAGCAGACTAGATTAGGATAGGCTAGGGTGGGGGAGGGTTTTGTAGAATACAGTAGTGTAGAATGGAATAGAATGGTGTGGAATGGAGTCAAATGGATTCGAACAGAGATGCAGAGAGTAGAAAAGAGTTGAATAGAGCCGAATAACGCTGAATAGGACCACATATGACCAAAATGAGCCGAATCGAGTCGAGTCGATCAGATTCGGGATGAATGGAGCCTAGTGGAGCTGAAACTATCTCTCTATGGACAATCTGAACCCAGCAAAATCGAGCCAAAACACACTTAATTGCATCCTATTGCATCGGATCTCGTCGAATTCCATCAAATCCCACCAAAACGCATCAAATCTCGCGGAATCTCACCGAATCCCGTCGAATTGTCTCAAATCGGGTCGAATGGTGTCAAACTGAATGGAATCGAATTAAATTGAATAGATTAGAGTAGTGTAGGTTAGACTGGGATTCAGTAGGGAAGGGCACAGAAGAATAGAATAGAGTAGAACAGAAGAGAATACCAAGAGTAGAATGGAGTAGAGTTGAGTAGAGTGGAATAGTCAGAGTCGGGTAGTGCAGAATATAGATGAATAGATCCAATTCAAGCCGAATCGATTCGAATGGAGAGGAAAGGAGACAAATCGTGATGAATCGAATCGATTAGAATAGATTAGAGTAGGGTAGGGTAGAACAGAATAGAATAGAGTAGAAAAGAGTAGAATGGTGTGGAAGGGAGTTGAATGGAGCCAAATAGAGACAAATAAAGTAGAAAGGGTTGAGTAGAGCTGAACAGGGCTGAATAAGGTTCACTCGAGCCTAATTATGCTGAATTGAGCAGAATCGAGACGAATTGACCCAATTCAAGCCAAATAGAGCTAAATCGAGCCGATTCAAGCCTAATCACATGGAATCGCGTCAAAATGCGTTGGATCGAATAGATTAGAGTAGAGGAGGGTACGGCAGGAGAGGCTAGACTACAACACAACAGAACACAATAGAAAGAAGAGAATAGAATTAAGTAGAGTCGGGTCCAGTAGAATAGAGTCAAATTGAGTTGAAGAGAGCCGAAAAGAGCCAAAGAGAGCTGAATACAGCCGAATTGACCAAATTCAAGGTGAATCGAGATGAATCATGTCGAGTCGTTTGAAACGTGTCGAATCAAATCAAATAGATTAGTGTGGGGAAAGTAAGGTTAGGGTAGGGTAGAGAAGAATAGAATAGAGTAGAATAGAACAGAACAGAAAGAATCGAGTAGACTAGAGTCAAATAGAGTCGAATACTGCCAAAAAGAGCCGAATAGAGTGGAAAAGAGCCGAATAGAACCGAATCGAGTTTAATGGAGCAGAAAGGAGATGAATCGAGCCGATATGACCCGAATCAGGTCGAATCCCATTCAAGTGTGTCGAATAGCATAGAACAGATTACAGTAGGCTAAGTTAGGGTAGGGTAGGGTAGAATAGAGTGCAGTAGAACAGAACAGAACAGAACTGAAAGAATAGGGTCGAGACGAGCAGAGTATAGAAGAGTAGAGTAGAGCAGAGTCGAACATTGCCGAATAGAGCCAAATAGAGCCCAAAAGAGCTAAATGGATAGAAACCAAGACGAATCACGCCGAATCCCGTGGAATCGTGCCGTATCGCGTCGAATCCCGTCGAATTGCATTGAATCTGATCAATTCCAATCCAATCAAATAGAATAGACTAGAGTAGGGTAGAGTACAATACAATACAGTAGAGAATAGTTTAGGATGGAGTAGAATGGTGTAGCATGGAGTCGAGTGGAGTCGAAAAGAGATAATAGAGTTGAGTAGAGCCTAATAGAGCCGAATAGAGCTGAATAGAGCCTATTCGAGCTGAATGGAGCCGAATGGAGCCGATTAGAGCTGAATCGAACCGATTTGAGCCGATTGGGGATGAATGGAGTGGAAAGGAGCCGATTTGAGCCGAATCGCATCGAGATGCGTGGAATCGAATCCAGTAGAATAGATTAGATGAGGGTAGGATGGAATAGAGTAGACTTGAACACAGTAGAAGAGAATGGAAAGGATACAATAGAATAGAGTAGAAAAGGGTAGAGCAGAGCAGAATAGTGTAGAGTAGAATAGAGTAGAGTAGAACAGAGTCGAATCAAGCTGAATGGAGACGAAACGAGACAAATCGCGTCGAATGGCGTCGAATCCCATCGAATCAATTACAGTAGGGTATAGTAGAAGAGCGTAGAATGGAGTAGAATGGTGTGCAATGGAATCGAGTAGAGTAGAAAAGAGCTGAAGAGAGCCGAAGAGGGCCAAAGAGGGCCAAATCGAGCTGAATTGAGCGAAATCGAGCCGAATCCAGTGAATCGAGCCTAATGGAGCCAAATCGAGGCTAATCGAGCTGAATCGACACTATTCGAGACAAATGGAGCCGAATGGACATGAATCACACCGATTCGGCCCCTAGTCGCGTCAAAATTTCTCGAATTCAATTGAATAGACTAGAGTAGGGGAGGTTCGGGTAGGCTAGAGTAGGGTAGAATAGAGTAGAATAGAATAAAACAGAACAGAACACAACAAAATAGAACACAACAACACAGAACGAATACAGAAAAGAGTAGGCTAGAGTAGAGTAGAGGGGAATAGAGTAGAGAAGAATAGATTTGAACAGAGCCAAATCGAGGCGAATCGCGTCGAAATGGGTTGAATCAAATCCAATCAAGTGGATTACAATACCTTAGAGTTGGGTAGCATAGGGTAGGGTAGAATAGAGTAGAATAGTACAGAACAGAGTAGAAACAATACAATAGAGTAGAGAAGAGTAGAATAGAGCTGAATAGAGCCAAATGCAGACAAAATGAGAGGAATCGTGTAGAAGCAAGTAGAGTAAATTAGAGTGGTGTTGGGTAGGGTAGAGCAGAATAGAGTAGAATAGTGTGGAATGAATAGAATGGAGTAGAATGGAGTCAAGTAGAAACGAATAGAGTAGAAAAGAGTCGAATAGAGCAGAATAGGGCCGAAGAAGGCCAAATCGAGCAGATTCGAAGCGATTCAAGCCAAAACAAGCTGAATGGAGCCTAACTGAGCCGAATAGAGCCAAATCGAGCCGAATCGAGCCGATTCAAGCTTCATCGCCTCGAATCGCGTTCAACGCATCAAATCCAATCGAGACGTATAGATTAGAGAAGGGGAGGGGAGGGGAGGGGAGAATAGAACAGAGTAGAGTGGAATAGAAGAGATTAGAACAGAATAGAAGGAATAGAATCGAGTAGAATCGAGTGGAAAAGAGTAGAGTCGAATACAGTCGAATAGAGCCGAATAAGCTGAATAGAGACGAATGGAGCTGAATACAGCCGAAAAGAGCTGTATACTGCCGAATCACACCTAATCGAGCGGAATCAAGCAGAATCGCACTGACTGTCACCGAACAGCGTTGAATCGAATCAGGTCGAATCGAGTCGAGTCACATCGTTTTGAATCAAACAAGGTCAAATTGCTTCATATCGTGTCGAATCCCATCGAATCACGTCGAATAACTTCGAATTGCGTCAAACCTCAGAGAATCCTACTGAATCACGTCGAGTCGCATGGAATCTCATCAAATCCCTTCAGATTTGCCGAATCCAGTCAAGTCCTATAAAATCGCGTTGCACGGAATCGAATTGCATCCAATAGATTAAAGTAGGGAAGGTTCGGGTGGGGTGCCGTTGGGTCGGGTAGGGTAGAATAGAACAGAGTACAACAGAATAGGAGAGAATAGAACAGAACAGAAAGAATACAACAGAATAGAATAGAGTCAAAGACAGAGAACATAGCCGAATTGAGCCGAGTGGAGACAAAACGAGACGAATCACGTCCGGTTGCTTCGAATCGCGTCAAATCAAATCGAATCGATTAGAAGAGATTAGGGTAGGGAAGGGTAGAATAGAAGAGAGGAAAATAGTGAGGAATGGAGTTGAACGGAGTCCAATAGAGACGGATAGATATGAATAGAGTACAAAAGAGTCTAATAGAGCAGAATAGGGCCGAATAGGCCCAAATAAGGCCTAATCGAGCAGAATCCAGCAGAATCGATGGAATTCGAGCCGAATGGAGTGAAATGGAGCCAAGTCGAGCCGAATAGAGCCGATTCGAACTGAATCGAGCTGATTCAAGCCTAATCGCGTCAAATCGCGTGGAAATACGTCACATCGAATCTAATCAAATAGATTAGGGAAGGATAGGGGAGCGGCGGGTGGGTAGACTAGAACAGAATAGTACAGAATAGAATATAGTACAGTAGGGTAGAGTAGAGAGAGTAAAGCAGACAAGAGTAGAGCAGAGTAGAATTGAGTCAAATAGAGTCAAAGAGTGCAGGATATAGCTGAATAGAGCCAATTCTGGCCGAATCGAGTCAAATAGAAACAAAACGAGATGAATCACACCGAATTGCTAAGAATCGCATCCAATCGAATAGATTAGAGTATCGTAGGGTAGAGTAGAACAGAATAGAGTAGAATAGCATAGAATGGAGAAGAGTGGAGTCAAATGGAGTCGAACAGAGACAAATAGAGTAGAAAAGAGTCGAATCGAGCCAAATAGGGCCGAATAAGGCTGAACCGAGTGGAAACGAGCTGAATTGAAGCGATTCGAGCCAAATCGAGCTGAATCGAGCTGATGTTGCGGAATCGAGCCGACTCAAGCGTGATGGTGTCCGGTCGCATCGAAATGCTTTGAATCGAATCAAATGGAATCGATTAGAATAGGTTAGGGTAGGGTAGTTTAGGATAGGAAGACTAGGGTAGATGCAAGTAGACTACATTAGAGTAGACAAGAGAAGGCTAGAGTAGAAGCCTAGACTAGTAAGCTGGACTAGTCAGCTAGGCTAGTGGCATAGAGCAGTAGCCTAGACAACTAGTCTTGAATAGTACCCTAAGTCAGTAATCTGAACGAGTACCCTTGCCTGAACTCTTAGCCTAATTAGTACCCTTGCCTTAACTAGTAGTCTTCACTAGTACCCTTGCCTTCACTAGTAGTATGTCCTTAACAAGTAGCCTGAACTGGTACCCTTGCCTTAACCAGTACCCTCAACAAGTACCCATGCCTTAACTAGTAGCCTGGCCTTAACTAGTGCCCTTGCATAACTAGTACCCTGGCCTTAACTAGTAGCCTGAACTAGTACACTTGCCTTAAGGAGTACCCTTGCCCGAACTACTCCCCTTAATTAGGACCCTTATTGAGTAACCCTAAGTAGTAGAGTATGGTACGGTGGGGTAGCATAGGGTAGGGAAGCATACGGTGGAACAGAGAAAATAGAAGGAAATAGAATAGAACAGCATAGGTCAGGGTAGGTTAGCTTAGTGCAGGGTATGGTAGAGTAGCATAGGATGGAACAGAGAAAATAGAAAAGGAGACTAGAAAAGAGCAGACTAGATTAGGATAGGCTAGGGTGGGGGAGGGTTTTGTAGAATACAGTAGTGTAGAATGGAATAGAATGGTGTGGAATGGAGTCAAATGGATTCGAACAGAGATGCAGAGAGTAGAAAAGAGTTGAATAGAGCCGAATAACGCTGAATAGGACCACATATGACCAAAATGAGCAGAATCGAGTCGAGTCGATCAGATTCGGGATGAATGGAGCCTAGTGGAGCTGAAATGAGCCAAATACAGACAATCTGAACCCAGCAAAATCGAGCCAAAACACACTTAATTGCATCCTATTGCATCGGATCTCGTCGAATTCCATCAAATCCCACCAAAACGCATCAAATCTCGCGGAATCTCACCGAATCCCGTCGAATTGTCTCAAATCGGGTCGAATGGTGTCAAACTGAATGGAATCGAATTAAATTGAATAGATTAGAGTAGTGTAGGTTAGACTGGGATTCAGTAGGGAAGGGCACAGAAGAATAGAATAGAGTAGAACAGAAGAGAATACCAAGAGTAGAATGGAGTAGAGTTGAGTAGAGTGGAATAGTCAGAGTCGGGTAGTGCAGAATATAGATGAATAGATCCAATTCAAGCCGAATCGATTCAAATGGAGAGGAAAGGAGACAAATCGTGATGAATCGAATCGATTAGAATAGATTAGAGTAGGGTAGGGTAGAACAGAATAGAATAGAGTAGAAAAGAGTAGAATGGTGTGGAAGGGAGTTGAATGGAGCCAAATAGAGACAAATAAAGTAGAAAGGGTTGAGTAGAGCTGAACAGGGCTGAATAAGGTTCACTCGAGCCTAATTATGCTGAATTGAGCAGAATCGAGACGAATTGACCCAATTCAAGCCAAATAGAGCTAAATCGAGCCGATTCAAGCCTAATCACATGGAATCGCGTCAAAATGCGTTGAATCGAATAGATTAGAGTAGAGGAGGGTACGGCAGGAGAGGCTAGACTACAACACAACAGAACACAATAGAAAGAAGAGAATAGAATTAAGTAGAGTCGGGTCCAGTAGAATAGAGTCAAATTGAGTTGAAGAGAGCCGAAAAGAGCCAAACAGAGCTGAATACAGCCGAATTGACCAAATTCAAGGTGAATCGAGATGAATCATGTCGAGTCGTTTGAAATGTGTCGAATCGAATCAAATAGATTAGTGTGGGGAAGGTAAGGTTAGGGTAGGGTAGAGAAGAATAGAATAGAGTAGAATAGAACAGAACAGAAAGAATCGAGTAGACTAGAGTCAAATAGAGTCGAATACTGCCAAAAAGAGCCGAATAGAGTGGGAAAGAGCCGAATAGAACCGAATCGAGTTTAATGGAGCAGAAAGGAGATGAATCGAGCCGATATGACCCGAATCAGGTCGAATCCCATTCAGGTGTGTCGAATAGCATAGAACAGATTACAGTAGGCTAAGTTAGGGTAGGGTAGGGTAGAATAGAGTGCAGTAGAACAGAACAGAACAGAACTGAAAGAATAGGGTCGAGACGAGCAGAGTATAGAAGAGTAGAGTAGAGCAGAGTCGAACATTGCCGAATAGAGCCAAATAGAGCCCAAAAGAGCTAAATGGATAGAAACCAAGACGAATCACGCCGAATCCCGTGGAATCGTGCCGTATCGCGTTGAATCCCGTCGAATTGCATTGAATCTGATCAATTCCAATCCAATCAAGTAGAATAGACTAGAGTAGGGTAGAGTACAATACAATACAGTAGAGAATAGTTTAGGATGGAGTAGAATGGTGTAGCATGGAGTCGAGTGGAGTCGAAAAGAGATAATAGAGTTGAGTAGAGCCTAATAGAGCCGGATAGAGCTGAATAGAGCCTATTCGAGCTGACTGGAGCCGAATGGAGCCGATTAGAGCTGAATCGAACCGATTTGAGCCGATTGGGGATGAATGGAGTGGAAAGGAGCCGATTTGAGCCGAATCGCATCGAGATGCGTGGAATCGAATCCAGTAGAATAGATTAGATTAGGGTAGGATGGAATAGAGTAGACTTGAACACAGTAGAAGAGAATGGAAAGGATACAATAGAATAGAGTAGAAAAGGGTAGAGCAGAGCAGAATAGTGTAGAGTAGAATAGAGTAGAGTAGAACAGAGTCGAATCAAGCTGAATGGAGACGAAACGAGACAAATCGCGTCGAATGGCGTCGAATCCCATCGAATCAATTACAGTAGGGTATAGTAGAAGAGCGTAGAATGGAGTAGAATGGTGTGCAATGGAATCGAGTAGAGTAGAAAAGAGCTGAAGAGAGCCGAAGAGGGCCAAAGAGGGCCAAATCGAGCTGAATTGAGCGAAATCGAGCCGAATCCAGTGAATCGAGCCTAATGGAGCCAAATCGAGGCTAATCGAGCTGAATCGACACTATTCGAGACAAATGGAGCCGAATGGACATGAATCACACCGATTCGGCCCCTAGTCGCGTCAAAATTTCTCGAATTCAATTGAATAGACTAGAGTAGGGGAGGTTCGGGTAGGCTAGAGTAGGGTAGAATAGAGTAGAATAGAATAAAACAGAACAGAACACAACAAAATAGAACAGAACAACACAGAACGAATACAGAAAAGAGTAGGCTAGAGTAGAGCAGAGGGGAATAGAGTAGAGTAGAATAGATTTGAACAGAGCCAAATCGAGCCGAATCGCGTCGAAATGGGTTGAATCAAATCCAATCAAGTGGATTACAATACCTTAGAGTTGGGTAGCATAGGGTAGGGTAGAATAGAGTAGAATAGTACAGAACAGAGTAGAAACAATACAATAGAGTAGAGAAGAGTAGAATAGAGCTGAATAGAGCCAAATGCAGACAAAATGAGAGGAATCGTGTAGAAGCAAGTAGAGTAAATTAGAGTGGTGTTGGGTAGGGTAGAGCAGAATAGAGTAGAATAGTGTGGAATGAATAGAATGGAGTAGAATGGAGTCAAGTAGAAACGAATAGAGTAGAAAAGAGTCGAATAGAGCAGAATAGGGCCGAAGAAGGCCAAATCGAGCAGATTCGAAGCGATTCAAGCCAAAACAAGCTGAATGGAGCCTAACTGAGCCGAATAGAGCCAAATCGAGCCGAATCGAGCCGATTCAAGCTTCATCGCCTCGAATCGCGTTCAACGCATCAAATCCAATCGAGACGTATAGATTAGAGAAGGGGAGGGGAGGGGAGGGGAGAATAGAACAGAGTAGAGTGGAATAGAAGAGATTAGAACAGAATAGAAGGAATAGAATCGAGTAGAATCGAGTGGAAAAGAGTAGAGTCGAATACAGTCGAATAGAGCCGAATAAGCTGAATAGAGACGAATGGAGCTGAATACAGCCGAAAAGAGCTGTATACTGCCGAATCACACCTAATCGAGCAGAATCAAGCAGAATCGCACTGACTGTCACCGAACAGCGTCGAATCGAATCAGGTCGAATCGAGTCGAGTCACATCGTTTTGAATCAAACAAGGTCAAATTGCTTCATATCGTGTCGAATCCCATCGAATCACGTCGAATAACTTCGAATTGCGTCAAACCTCAGAGAATCCTACTGAATCACATCGAGTCGCATGGAATCTCATCAAATCCCTTCGGATTTGCCAAATCCAGTCAAGTCCTATAAAATCGCGTTGCACGGAATCGAATTGAATCCAATAGATTAAAGTAGGGAAGGTTCGGGTGGGGTGCCGTTGGGTCGGGTAGGGTAGAATAGAACAGAGTACAACAGAATAGGAGAGAATAGAACAGAACAGAAAGAATACAACAGAATAGAATAGAGTCAAAGAGAGAGAACATAGCCGAATTGAGCCGAGTGGAGACAAAACGAGACGAATCACGTCCGGTTGCTTCGAATCGCGTCAAATCAAATCGAATCGATTAGAAGAGATTAGGGTAGGGAAGGGTAGAATAGAAGAGAGGAAAATAGTGAGGAATGGAGTTGAACGGAGTCCAATAGAGACGGATAGATATGAATAGAGTACAAAAGAGTCTAATAGAGCAGAATAGGGCCGAATAGGCCCAAATAAGGCCTAATCGAGCAGAATCCAGCAGAATCGATGGAATTCGAGCCTAATCGAGCCGAATGGAGTGAAATGGAGCCAAGTCGAGCCGAATAGAGCCGATTCGAACTGAATCGAGCTGATTCAAGCCTAATCGCGTCAAATCGCGTGGAAATACGTCACATCGAATCTAATCAAATAGATTAGGGAAGGGTAGGGGAGGGGCGGGTGGGTAGACTAGAACAGAATAGTACAGAATAGAATATAGTACAGTAGGGTAGAGTAGAGAGAGTAAAGCAGACAAGAGTAGAGCAGAGTAGAATTGAGTCAAATAGAGTCAAAGAGTGCAGGATATAGCTGAATAGAGCCAATTCTGGCCGAATCGAGTCAAATGGAAACAAAACGAGATGAATCACACCGAATTGCTAAGAATCGCATCCAATCGAATAGATTAGAGTATCGTAGGGTAGAGTAGAACAGAATAGAGTAGAATAGCGTAGAATGGAGAAGAGTGGAGTCAAATGGAGTCGAACAGAGACAAATAGAGTAGAAAAGAGTCGAATCGAGCCAAATAGGGCCGAATAAGGCTGAACCGAGTGGAAACGAGCTGAATTGAAGCGATTCGAGCCAAATCGAGCTGAATCGAGCTGATGTTGCGGAATCGAGCCGACTCAAGCGTGATGGTGTCCGGTCGCATCGAAATGCTTTGAATCGAATCAAATGGAATCGATTAGAATAGGTTAGGGTAGGGTAGTTTATGATAGGAAGACTAGGGTAGATGCAAGTAGACTACATTAGAGTAGACAAGAGAAGGCTAGAGTAGAAGCCTAGACTAGTAAGCTGGACTAGTCAGCTAGGCTAGTGGCATAGAGCAGTAGCCTAGACAACTAGTCTTGAATAGTACCCTAAGTCAGTAATCTGAACGAGTACCCTTGCCTGAACTCTTAGCCTAATCTAGTACCCTTGCCTTAACTAGTAGTCTTCACTAGTACCCTTGCCTTCACTAGTAGTATGTCCTTAACAAGTAGCCTGAACTGGTACCCTTGCCTTAACCAGTACCCTCAACAAGTACCCATGCCTTAACTAGTAGCCTGGCCTTAACTAGTGCCCTTGCATAACTAGTACCCTGGCCTTAACTAGTAGCCTGAACTAGTACACTTGCCTTAAGGAGTACCCTTGCCCGAACTACTCCCCTTAATTAGGACCCTTATTGAGTAACCCTAAGTAGTAGAGTATGGTACGGTGGGGTAGCATAGGGTAGGGAAGCATACGGTGGAACAGAGAAAATAGAAGGAAATAGAATAGAACAGCATAGGTCAGGGTAGGTTAGCTTAGTGCAGGGTATGGTAGAGTAGCATAGGATGGAACAGAGAAAATAGAAAAGGAGACTAGAAAAGAGCAGACTAGATTAGGATAGGCTAGGGTGGGGGAGGGTTTTGTAGAATACAGTAGTGTAGAATGGAATAGAATGGTGTGGAATGGAGTCAAATGGATTCGAACAGAGATGCAGAGAGTAGAAAAGAGTTGAATAGAGCCGAATAACGCTGAATAGGACCACATATGACCAAAATGAGCAGAATCGAGTTGAGTCGATCAGATTCGGGATGAATGGAGCCTAGTGGAGCTGAAATGAGCCAAATAGAGACAATCTGAACCCAGCAAAATCGAGCCAAAACACACTTAATTGCATCCTATTGCATCGGATCTCGTCGAATTCCATCAAATCCCACCAAAACGCATCAAATCTCGCGGAATCTCACCGAATCCCGTCGAATTGTCTCAAATCGGGTCGAATGGTGTCAAACTGAATGGAATCGAATTAAATTGAATAGATTAGAGTAGTGTAGGTTAGACTGGGATTCAGTAGGGAAGGGCACAGAAGAATAGAATAGAGTAGAACAGAAGAGAATACCAAGAGTAGAATGGAGTAGAGTTGAGTAGAGTGGAATAGTCAGAGTCGGGTAGTGCAGAATATAGATGAATAGATCCAATTCAAGGCGAATCGATTCGAATGGAGAGGAAAGGAGACAAATCGTGATGAATCGAATCGATTAGAATAGATTAGAGTAGGGTAGGGTAGAACAGAATAGAATAGAGTAGAAAAGAGTAGAATGGTGTGGAAGGGAGTTGAATGGAGCCAAATAGAGACAAATAAAGTAGAAAGGGTTGAGTAGAGCTGAACAGGGCTGAATAAGGTTCACTCGAGCCTAATTATGCTGAATTGAGCAGAATCGAGACGAATTGACCCAATTCAAGCCAAATAGAGCTAAATCGAGCCGATTCAAGCCTAATCACATGGAATCGCGTCGAAATGCGTTGAATCGAATAGATTAGAGTAGAGGAGGGTACGGCAGGAGAGGCTAGACTACAACACAACAGAACACAATAGAAAGAAGAGAATAGAATTAAGTAGAGTCGGGTCCAGTAGAATAGAGTCAAATTGAATTGAAGAGAGCCGAAAAGAGCCAAACAGAGCTGAATACAGCCGAATTGACCAAATTCAAGGTGAATCGAGATGAATCATGTCGAGTCGTTTGAAACGTGTCGAATCGAATCAAATAGATTAGTGTGGGGAAGGTAAGGTTAGGGTAGGGTAGAGAAGAATAGAATAGAGTAGAATAGAACAGAACAGAAAGAATCGAGTAGACTAGAGTCAAATAGAGTCGAATACTGCCAAAAAGAGCCGAATAGAGTGGAAAAGAGCCGAATAGAACCGAATCGAGTTTAATGGAGCAGAAAGGAGATGAATCGAGCCGATATGACCCGAATCAGGTCGAATCCCATTCAGGTGTGTCGAATAGCATAGAACAGATTACAGTAGGCTAAGTTAGGGTAGGGTAGGGTAGAATAGAGTGCAGTAGAACAGAACAGAACAGAACTGAAAGAATAGGGTCGAGACGAGCAGAGTATAGAAGAGTAGAGTAGAGTAGAGTCGAACATTGCCGAATAGAGCCAAATAGAGCCCAAAAGAGCTAAATGGATAGAAACCAAGACGAATCACGCCGAATCCCGTGGAATCGTGCCGTATCTCGTCGAATCCCGTCGAATTGCAGTGAATCTGATCAATTCCAATCCAATCAAATAGAATAGACTAGAGTAGGGTAGAGTACAATACAATACAGTAGAGAATAGTTTAGGATGGAGTAGAATGGTGTAGCATGGAGTCGAGTGGAGTCGAAAAGAGATAATAGAGTTGAGTAGAGCCTAATAGAGCCGGATAGAGCTGAATAGAGCCTATTCGAGCTGACTGGAGCCGAATGGAGCCGATTAGAGCTGAATCGAACCGATTTGAGCCGATTGGGGATGAATGGAGTGGAAAGGAGCCGATTTGAGCCGAATCGCATGGAGATGCGTGGAATCGAATCCAGTAGAATAGATTAGATTAGGGTAGGATGGAATAGAGTAGACTTGAACACAGTAGAAGAGAATGGAAAGGATACAATAGAATAGAGTAGAAAAGGGTAGAGCAGAGCAGAATAGTGTAGAGTAGAATAGAGTAGAGTAGAACAGAGTCGAATCAAGCTGAATGGAGACGAAACGAGACAAATCGCGTCGACTGGCGTCGAATCCCATCGAATCAATTACAGTAGGGTATAGTAGAAGAGCGTAGAATGGAGTAGAATGGTGTGCAATGGAATCGAGTAGAGTAGAAAAGAGCTGAAGAGAGCCGAAGAGGGCCAAAGAGGGCCAAATCGAGCTGAATTGAGAGAAATCGAGCCGAATCCAGTGAATCGAGCCTAATGGAGCCAAATCGAGCCTAATCGAGCTGAATCGACACTATTCGAGACAAATGGAGCCGAATGGACATGAATCACACCGATTCGGCCCCTAGTCGCGTCAAAATTTCTCGAATTCAATTGAATAGACTAGAGTAGGGGAGGTTCGGGTAGGCTAGAGTAGGGTAGAATAGAGTAGAACAGAATAAAACAGAACACAACACAACAAAATAGAACAGAACAACACAGAACGAATACAGAAAAGAGTAGGCTAGAGTAGAGTAGAGGGGAATAGAGTAGAGTAGAATAGATTTGAACAGAGCCAAATCGAGCCGAATCGCGTTGAAATGGGTTGAATCAAATCCAATCAAGTGGATTACAATACCTTAGAGTTGGGTAGCATAGGGTAGGGTAGAATAGAGTAGAATAGTACAGAACAGAGTAGAAACAATACAATAGAGTAGAGAAGAGTAGAATAGAGCTGAATAGAGCCAAATGCAGACAAAATGAGAGGAATCGTGTAGAAGCAAGTAGAGTAAATTAGAGTGGTGTTGGGTAGGGTAGAGCAGAATAGAGTAGAATAGTGTGGAATGAATAGAATGGAGTAGAATGGAGTCAAGTAGAAACGAATAGAGTAGAAAAGAGTCGAATAGAGCAGAATAGGGCCGAAGAAGGCCAAATCGAGCAGATTCGAAGCGATTCAAGCCAAAACAAGCTGAATGGAGCCTAACTGAGCCGAATAGAGCCAAATCGAGCCGAATCGAGCCGATTCAAGCTTCATCGCCTCGAATCGCGTTCAACGCGTCAAATCCAATCGAGACGTATAGATTAGAGAAGGGGAGGGGAGGGGAGGGGAGGGGAGAATAGAACAGAGTAGAGTGGAATAGAAGAGATTAGAACAGAATAGAAGGAATAGAATCGAGTAGAATCGAGTGGAAAAGAGTAGAGTCGAATACAGTCGAATAGAGCCGAATAAGCTGAATAGAGACGAATGGAGCTGAATACAGCCGAAAAGAGCTGTATACTGCCGAATCACACCTAATCGAGCAGAATCAAGCAGAATCGCACTGACTGTCACCGAACAGCGTCGAATCGAATCAGGTCGAATCGAGTCGAGTCACATCGTTTTGAATCAAACAAGGTCAAATTGCTTCATATCGTGTCGAATCCCATCGAATCACGTCGAATAACTTCGAATTGCGTCAAACCTCAGAGAATCCTACTGAATCACGTCGAGTCGCATGGAATCTCATCAAATCCCTTCAGATCTTGCCGAATCCAGTCAAGTCCTATCAAATCGCGTTGCACGGAATCGAATTGCATCCAATAGATTAAAGTAGGGAAGGTTCGGGTGGGGTGCCGTTGGGTCGGGTAGGGTAGAATAGAACAGAGTACAACAGAATAGGAGAGAATAGAACAGAACAGAAAGAATACAACAGAATAGAATAGAGTCAAAGAGAGAGAACATAGCCGAATTGAGCCGAGTGGAGACAAAACGAGACGAATCACGTCCGGTTGCTTCGAATCGCGTCAAATCAAATCGAATCGATTAGAAGAGATTAGGGTAGGGAAGGGTAGAATAGAAGAGAGGAAAATAGTGAGGAATGGAGTTGAACGGAGTCCAATAGAGACGGATAGATATGAATAGATTACAAAAGAGTCTAATAGAGCAGAATAGGGCCGAATAGGCCCAAATAAGGCCTAATCGAGCAGAATCCAGCAGAATCGATGGAATTCGAGCCTAATCGAGCCGAATGGAGTGAAATGGAGCCAAGTCGAGCCGAATAGAGCCGATTCGAACTGAATCGAGCTGATTCAAGCCTAATCGCGTCAAATCGCGTGGAAATACGTCACATCGAATCTAATCAAATAGATTAAGGGAAGGGTAGGGGAGGGGCGGGTGGGTAGAATAGAACAGAATAGTACAGAATAGAATATAGTACAGTAGGGTAGAGTAGAGAGAGTAAAGCAGACAAGAGTAGAGCAGAGTAGAATTGAGTCAAATAGAGTCAAAGAGTGCAGGATATAGCTGAATAGAGCCAATTCTGGCCGAATCGAGTCAAATGGAAACAAAACGAGATGAATCACACCGAATTGCTAAGAATCGCATCCAATCGAATAGATTAGAGTATCGTAGGGTAGAGTAGAACAGAATAGAGTAGAATAGCATAGAATGGAGAAGAGTGGAGTCAAATGGAGTCGAACAGAGACAAATAGAGTAGAAAAGAGTCGAATCGAGCCAAATAGGGCCGAATAAGGCTGAACCGAGTGGAAACGAGCTGAATTGAAGCGATTCGAGCCAAATCGAGCTGAATCGAGCTGATGTTGCGGAATCGAGCCGACTCAAGCGTGATGGTGTCCGGTCGCATTGAAATGCTTTGAATCGAATCAAATGGAATCGATTAGAATAGGTTAGGGTAGGGTAGTTTATGATAGGAAGACTACGGTAGATGCAAGTAGACTACATTGGAGTAGACAAGAGAAGGCTAGAGTAGAAGCCTAGACTAGTAAGCTGGACTAGTCAGCTAGACTAGTGGCATAGAGCAGTAGCCTAGACAACTAGTCTTGAATAGTACCCTAAGTCAGTAATCTGAACGAGTACCCTTGCCTGAACTCTTAGCCTAATCTAGTACCCTTGCCTTAACTAGTAGTCCTAACAAGTACCCTTGCCTTAACCAGTAGTCTTCACTAGTACCCTTGCCTTCACTAGTAGTATGTCCTTAACAAGTAGCCTGAACTGGTACCCTTGCCTTAACCAGTACCCTCAACAAGTACCCATGCCTTAACTAGTAGCCTGGCCTTAACTAGTGCCCTTGCATAACTAGTACCCTGGCCTTAACTAGTAGCCTGAACTAGTACACTTGCCTTAAGGAGTACCCTTGCCCGAACTACTCCCCTTAATTAGGACCCTTATTGAGTAACCCTAAGTAGTAGAGTATGGTACGGTGGGGTAGCATAGGGTAGGGAAGCATACGGTGGAACAGAGAAAATAGAAGGAAATAGAATAGAACAGCATAGGTCAGGGTAGGTTAGCTTAGTGCAGGGTATGGTAGAGTAGCATAGGATGGAACAGAGAAATTAGAAAAGGAGACTAGAAAAGAGCAGACTAGATTAGGATAGGCTAGGGTGGGGGAGGGTTTTGTAGAATACAGTAGTGTAGAATGGAATAGAATGGTGTGGAATGGAGTCAAATGGATTCGAACAGAGATGCAGAGAGTAGAAAAGAGTTGAATAGAGCCGAATAACGCTGAATAGGACCACATATGACCAAAATGAGCAGAATCGAGTCGAGTCGATCAGATTCGGGATGAATGGAGCCTAGTGGAGCTGAAATGAGCCAAATAGAGACAATCTGAACCCAGCAAAATCGAGCCAAAACACACTTAATTGCATCCTATTGCATCGGATCTCGTCGAATTCCATCAAATCCCACCAAAACGCATCAAATCTCGCGGAATCTCACCGAATCCCGTCGAATTGTCTCAAATCGGGTCGAATGGTGTCAAACTGAATGGAATCGAATTAAATTGAATAGATTAGAGTAGTGTAGGTTAGACTGGGATTCAGTAGGGAAGGGCACAGAAGAATAGAATAGAGTAGAACAGAAGAGAATACCAAGAGTAGAATGGAGTAGAGTTGAGTAGAGTGGAATAGTCAGAGTCGGGTAGTGCAGAATATAGATGAATAGATCCAATTCAAGCCGAATCGATTCGAATGGAGAGGAAAGGAGACAAATCGTGATGAATCGAATCGATTAGAATAGATTAGAGTAGGGTAGGGTAGAACAGAATAGAAAAGAGTAGAATGGTGTGGAAGGGAGTTGAATGGAGCCAAATAGAGACAAATGAAGTAGAAAGGGTTGAGTAGAGCTGAACAGGGCTGAATAAGGTTCACTCGAGCCTAATTATGCTGAATTGAGCAGAATCGAGACGAATTGACCCAATTCAAGCCAAATAGAGCTAAATCGAGCCGATTCAAGCCTAATCACATGGAATCGCGTCGAAATGCGTTGAATCGAATAGATTAGAGTAGAGGAGGGTACGGCAGGAGAGGCTAGACTACAACACAACAGAACACAATAGAAAGAAGAGAATAGAATTAAGTAGAGTCGGGTCCAGTAGAATAGAGTCAAATTGAGTTGAAGAGAGCCGAAAAGAGCCAAAGAGAGCTGAATACAGCCGAATTGACCAAATTCAAGGTGAATCGAGATGAATCATGTCGAGTCGTTTGAAACGTGTCGAATCGAATCAAATAGATTAGTGTGGGGAAGGTAAGGTTAGGGTAGGGTAGAGAAGAATAGAATAGAGTAGAATAGAACAGAACAGAAAGAATCGAGTAGACTAGAGTCAAATAGAGTCGAATACTGCCAAAAAGAGCCGAATAGAGTGGGAAAGAGCCGAATAGAACCGAATCGAGTTTAAAGGAGCAGAAAGGAGATGAATCGAGCCGATATGACCCGAATCAGGTCGAATCCCATTCAGGTGTGTCGAATAGCATAGAACAGATTACAGTAGGCTAAGTTAGGGTAGGGTAGGGTAGAATAGAGTGCAGTAGAACAGAACAGAACAGAACTGAAAGAATAGGGTCGAGACGAGCAGAGTATAGAAGAGTAGAGTAGAGCAGAGTCGAACATTGCCGAATAGAGCCAAATAGAGCCCAAAAGAGCTAAATGGATAGAAACCAAGACGAATCACGCCGAATCCCGTGGAATCGTGCCGTATCGCGTTGAATCCCGTCGAATTGCATTGAATCTGATCAATTCCAATCCAATCAAATAGAATAGACTAGAGTAGGGTAGAGTACAATACAATACAGTAGAGAATAGTTTAGGATGGAGTAGAATGGTGTAGCATGGAGTCGAGTGGAGTCGAAAAGAGATAATAGAGTTGAGTAGAGCCTAATAGAGCCGAATAGAGCTGAATAGAGCCTATTCGAGCTGAATGGAGCCGAATGGAGCCGATTAGAGCTGAATCGAACCGATTTGAGCCGATTGGGGATGAATGGAGTGGAAAGGAGCCGATTTGAGCCGAATCGCATCGAGATGCGTGGAATCGAATCCAGTAGAATAGATTAGATTAGGGTAGGATGGAATAGAGTAGACTTGAACACAGTAGAAGAGAATGGAAAGGATACAATAGAATAGAGTAGAAAAGGGTAGAGCAGAGCAGAATAGTGTAGAGTAGAATAGAGTAGAGTAGAACAGAGTCGAATCAAGCTGAATGGAGACGAAACGAGACAAATCGCGTCGAATGGCGTCGAATCCCATCGAATCAATTACAGTAGGGTATAGTAGAAGAGCGTAGAATGGAGTAGAATGGTGTGCAATGGAATCGAGTAGAGTAGAAAAGAGCTGAAGAGAGCCGAAGAGGGCCAAAGAGGGCCAAATCGAGCTGAATTGAGCGAAATCGAGCCGAATCCAGTGAATCGAGCCTAATGGAGCCAAATCGAGCCTAATCGAGCTGAATCGACACTATTCGAGACAAATGGAGCCGAATGGACATGAATCACACCGATTCGGCCCCTAGTCGCGTCAAAATTTCTCGAATTCAATTGAATAGACTAGAGTAGGGGAGGTTCGGGTAGGCTAGAGTAGGGTAGAATAGAGTAGAATAGAATAAAACAGAACAGAACACAACAAAATAGAACAGAACAACACAGAACGAATGCAGAAAAGAGTAGGCTAGAGTAGAGTAGAGGGGAATAGAGTAGAGTAGAATAGATTTGAACAGAGCCAAATCGAGCCGAATCGCGTTGAAATGGGTTGAATCAAATCCAATCAAGTGGATTACAATACCTTAGAGTTGGGTAGCATAGGGTAGGGTAGAATAGAGTAGAATAGTACAGAACAGAGTAGAAACAATACAATAGAGTAGAGAAGAGTAGAATAGAGCTGAATAGAGCCAAATGCAGACAAAATGAGAGGAATCGTGTAGAAGCAAGTAGAGTAAATTAGAGTGGTGTTGGGTAGGGTAGAGCAGAATAGAGTAGAATAGTGTGGAATGAATAGAATGGAGTAGAATGGAGTCAAGTAGAAACGAATAGAGTAGAAAAGAGTCGAATAGAGCAGAATAGGGCCGAAGAAGGCCAAATCGAGCAGATTCGAAGCGATTCAAGCCAAAACAAGCTGAATGGAGCCTAACTGAGCCGAATAGAGCCAAATCGAGCCGAATCGAGCCGATTCAAGCTTCATCGCCTCGAATCGCGTTCAACGCGTCAAATCCAATCGAGACGTATAGATTAGAGAAGGGGAGGGGAGGGGAGGGGAGGGGAGAATAGAACAGAGTAGAGTGGAATAGAAGAGATTAGAACAGAATAGAAGGAATAGAATCGAGTAGAATCGAGTGGAAAAGAGTAGAGTCGAATACAGTCGAATAGAGCCGAATAAGCTGAATAGAGACGAATGGAGCTGAATACAGCCGAAAAGAGCTGTATACTGCCGAATCACACCTAATCGAGCGGAATCAAGCAGAATCGCACTGACTGTCACCGAACAGCGTTGAATCGAATCAGGTCGAATCGAGTCGAGTCACATCGTTTTGAATCAAACAAGGTCAAATTGCTTCATATCGTGTCGAATCCCATCGAATCACGTCGAATAACTTCGAATTGCGTCAAACCTCAGAGAATCCTACTGAATCACGTCGAGTCGCATGGAATCTCATCAAATCCCTTCAGATTTGCCGAATCCAGTCAAGTCCTATCAAATCGCGTTGCACGGAATCGAATTGCATCCAATAGATTAAAGTAGGGAAGGTTCGGGTGGGGTGCCGATGGGTCGGGTAGGGTAGAATAGAATAGAGTACAACAGAATAGGAGAGAATAGAACAGAACAGAAAGAATACAACAGAATAGAATAGAGTCAAAGACAGAGAACATAGCCGAATTGAGCCGAGTGGAGACAAAACGAGACGAATCACGTCCGGTTGCTTCGAATCGCGTCAAATCAAATCGAATCGATTAGAAGAGATTAGGGTAGGGAAGGGTAGAATAGAAGAGAGGAAAATAGTGAGGAATGGAGTTGAACGGAGTCCAATAGAGACGGATAGATATGAATAGAGTACAAAAGAGTCTAATAGAGCAGAATAGGGCCGAATAGGCCCAAATAAGGCCTAATCGAGCAGAATCCAGCAGAATCGATGGAATTCGAGCCTAATCGAGCCGAATGGAGTGAAATGGAGCCAAGTCGAGCCGAATAGAGCCGATTCGAACTGAATCGAGCTGATTCAAGCCTAATCGCGTCAAATCGCGTGGAAATACGTCACATCGGATCTAATCAAATAGATTAGGGAAGGGTAGGGGAGGGGCGGGTGGGTAGAATAGAACAGAATAGTACAGAATAGAATATAGTACAGTAGGGTAGAGTAGAGAGAGTAAAGCAGACAAGAGTAGAGCAGAGTAGAATTGAGTCAAATAGAGTCAAAGAGTGCAGGATATAGCTGAATAGAGCCAATTCTGGCCGAATCGAGTCAAATGGAAACAAAACGAGATGAATCACACCGAATTGCTAAGAATCGCATCCAATCGAATAGATTAGAGTATCGTAGGGTAGAGTAGAACAGAATAGAGTAGAATAGCGTAGAATGGAGAAGAGTGGAGTCAAATGGAGTCGAACAGAGACAAATAGAGTAGAAAAGAGTCGAATCGAGCCAAATAGGGCCGAATAAGGCTGAACCGAGTGGAAACGAGCTGAATTGAAGCGATTCGAGCCAAATCGAGCTGAATCGAGCCGACTCAAGCATGATGGTCTCCAGTGGCATCGAAATGCTTTGAATCGAATCAAATGGAATCGATTAGAATAGGTTAGGGTAGGGTAGTTTAGGATAGGAAGACTAGGGTAGATGCAAGTAGACTACATTAGAGTAGACAAGAGAAGGCTAGAGTAGAAGCCTAGACTAGTAAGCTGGACTAGTCAGCTAGACTAGTGGCAGAGAGCAGTAGCCTAGACAACTAGTCTTGAATAGTACCCTAAGTCAGTAATCTGAACGAGTACCCTTGCCTGAACTCTTAGCCTAATCTAGTACCCTTGCCTTAACTAGTAGTCCTAACAAGTACCCTTGCCTTAACCAGTAGTCTTCACTAGTACCCTTGCCTTCACTAGTAGTATGTCCTTAACAAGTAGCCTGAACTGGTACCCTTGCCTTAACCAGTACCCTCAACAAGTACCCATGCCTTAACTAGTAGCCTGGCCTTAACTAGTACCCTGGCCTTAACTAGTAGCCTGAACTAGTACCCTTGCCTTAAGGAGTACCCTTGCCTGAACCACTCCCCTTAATTAGGACCCTTATTGAGTAACCCTAAGTAGTAGAGTATGGTACGGTGGGGTAGCATAAGGTAGGGAAGCATACGGTGGAACAGAGAAAATAGAAGGAAATAGAATAGAACAGCATAGGTCAGGGTAGGTTAGCTTAGTGCAGGGTATGGTAGAGTAGCATAGGATGGAATCGAGAAAATAGAAAAGGAGACTAGAAAAGAGCAGACTAGATTAGGATAGGCTAGGGTGGGGGAGGGTTTTGTAGAATACAGTAGTGTAGAATGGAATAGAATGGTGTGGAATGGAGTCAAATGGATTCGAACACAGATGAAGAGAGTAGAAAAGAGTTGAATAGAGCCGAATAACGCTGAATAGGACAAAATATGGCCAAAATGAGCCGAATCGAGTCGAGTCGACCAGATTCGGGATGAATGGAGCCTAGTGGAGCTGAAATGAGCCAAATAGAGACAATCTGAACCCAGCAAAATCGAGCCAAAACACACTTAATTGCATCCTATTGCATCGGATCTCGTCGAATTCCATCAAATCCCACCAAAACGCATCAAATCTTGCGGAATCTCACCGAATCCCGTCGAATTGTCTCAAATCGGGTCGAATGGTGTCAAACTGAATGGAATCGAATTAAATTGAATAGATTAGAGTAGTGTAGGTTAGACTGGGATTCAGTAGGGAAGGGCACAGAAGAATAGAATAGAGTAGAACAGAAGAGAATACCAAGAGTAGAATGGAGTAGAGTTGAGTAGAGTGGAATAGTCAGAGTCGGGTAGTGCAGAATATAGATGAATAGATCCAATTCAAGCCGAATCGATTCGAATGGAGAGGAAAGGAGACAAATCGTGATGAATCGAATCGATTAGAATAGATTAGAGTAGGGTAGGGTAGAACAGAATAGAAAAGAGTAGAATGGTGTGGAAGGGAGTTGAATGGAGCCAAATAGAGACAAATGAAGTAGAAAGGGTTGAGTAGAGCTGAACAGGGCTGAATAAGGTTCACTCGAGCCTAATTATGCTGAATTGAGCAGAATCGAGACGAATTGACCCAATTCAAGCCAAATAGAGCTAAATCGAGCCGATTCAAGCCTAATCACATGGAATCGCGTCGAAATGCGTTGAATCGAATAGATTAGAGTAGAGGAGGGTACGGCAGGAGAGGCTAGACTACAACACAACAGAACACAATAGAAAGAAGAGAATAGAATTAAGTAGAGTCGGGTCCAGTAGAATAGAGTCAAATTGAGTTGAAGAGAGCCGAAAAGAGCCAAAGAGAGCTGAATACAGCCGAATTGACCAAATTCAAGGTGAATCGAGATGAATCATGTCGAGTCGTTTGAAACGTGTCGAATCGAATCAAATAGATTAGTGTGGGGAAGGTAAGGTTAGGGTAGGGTAGAGAAGAATAGAATAGAGTAGAATAGAACAGAACAGAAAGAATCGAGTAGACTAGAGTCAAATAGAGTCGAATACTGCCAAAAAGAGCCGAATAGAGTGGAAAAGAGCCGAATAGAACCGAATCGAGTTTAATGGAGCAGAAAGGAGATGAATCGAGCCGATATGACCCGAATCAGGTCGAATCCCATTCAAGTGTGTCGAATAGCATAGAACAGATTACAGTAGGCTAAGTTAGGGTAGGGTAGGGTAGAATAGAGTGCAGTAGAACAGAACAGAACAGAACTGAAAGAATAGGGTCGAGACGAGCAGAGTATAGAAGAGTAGAGTAGAGCAGAGTCGAACATTGCCGAATAGAGCCAAATAGAGCCCAAAAGAGCTAAATGGATAGAAACCAAGACGAATCACGCCGAATCCCATGGAATCGTGCCGTATCGCGTCGAATCCCGTCGAATTGCATTGAATCTGATCAATTCCAATCCAATCCAATCCAATCTATTAGAATAGACTAGAGTAGGGTAGAGTACAATACAATACAGTAGAGAATAGTTTAGGATGGAGTAGAATGGTGTAGCATGGAGTCGAGTGGAGTCGAAAAGAGATAATAGAGTTGAGTAGAGTCTAATAGAGCCGAATAGAGCTGAATAGAGCCTATTCGAGCTGACTGGAGCCGAATGGAGCCGATTAGAGCTGAATCGAACCGATTTGAGCCGATTGGGGATGAATGGAGTGGAAAGGAGCCGATTTGAGCCGAATCGCATCGAGATGCGTGGAATCGAATCCAGTAGAATAGATTAGATTAGGGTAGGATGGAATAGAGTAGACTTGAACACAGTAGAAGAGAATGGAAAGGATACAATAGAATAGAGTAGAAAAGGGTAGAGCAGAGCAGAATAGTGTAGAGTAGAATAGAGTAGAGTAGAACAGAGTCGAATCAAGCTGAATGGAGACGAAACGAGACAAACCGCGTCGAATGGCGTCGAATCCCATCGAATCAATTACAGTAGGGTATAGTAGAAGAGCGTAGAATGGAGTAGAATGGTGTGCAATGGAATCGAGTAGAGTAGAAAAGAGCTGAAGAGAGCCGAAGAGGGCCAAAGAGGGCCAAATCGAGCTGAATTGAGCGAAATCGAGCCGAATCCAGTGAATCGAGCCTAATGGAGCCAAATCGAGCCTAATCGAGCTGAATCGACACTATTCGAGACAAATGGAGCCGAATGGACATGAATCACACCGATTCGGCCCCTAGTCGCGTCAAAATTTCTCGAATTCAATTGAATAGACTAGAGTAGGGGAGGTTCGGGTAGGCTAGAGTAGGGTAGAATAGAGTAGAATAGAATAAAAGAGAACAGAACACAACAAAATAGAACACAACAACACAGAACGAATACAGAAAAGAGTCGGTTAGAGTAGAGTAGAATAGATTTGAACAGAGCCAAATCGAGCCGAATCGCATTGAAATGGGTTGAATTAAATCCAATCAAGTGGATTACAATACCTTAGAGTTGGGTAGCATAGGGTAGGGTAGAATAGAGTAGAATAGTACAGAACAGAGTAGAAACAATACAATAGAGTAGAGAAGAGTAGAATAGAGCTGAATAGAGCCAAATGCAGACAAAATGAGAGGAATCCTGTAGAAGCAAGTAGAGTAAATTAGGGTGGTGTTGGGTAGGGTAGAGCAGAATAGAGTAGAATAGTGTAGAATAGTGTGGAATGAATAGAATGGAGTAGAATGGAGTCAAATAGAAACGAATAGAGTAGAAAAGAGTCGAATAGAGCAGAATAGGGCCGAAGAAGGCCAAATCGAGCAGATTCGAAGCGATTCAAGCCAAAACAAGCTGAATGGAGCCTAACTGAGCCGAATAGAGCCAAATCGAGCCGAATCGAGCCGATTCAAGCTTCATCGCCTCGAATCGCGTTCAACGCGTCAAATCCAATCGAGACGTATAGATTAGAGAAGGGGAGGGGAGGGGAGGGGAGGGGAGAATAGAACAGAGTAGAGTGGAATAGAAGAGATTAGAACAGAATAGAAGGAATAGAATCGAGTAGAATCGAGTGGAAAAGAGTAGAGTTGAATACAGTCGAATAGAGCCGAATAAGCTGAATAGAGACGAATGGAGCTGAATACAGCCGAAAAGAGCTGTATACTGCCGAATCACACCTAATCGAGCGGAATCAAGCAGAATCGCACTGACTGTCACCGAACAGCGTCGAATCGAATCAGGTCGAATCGAGTCGAGTCACATCGTTTTGAATCAAACAAGGTCAAATCGCTTCATATCGTGTCGAATCCCATCGAATCACGTCGAATAACTTCGAATTGCGTCAAACCTCAGAGAATCCTACTGAATCACGTCGAGTCGCATGGAATCTCATCAAATCCCTTCAGATCTTGCCGAATCCAGTCAAGTCCTATCAAATCGCGTTGCACGGAATCGAATTGAATCCAATAGATTAAAGTAGGGTAGGTTCGGGTGGGGTGCCGTTGGGTCGGGTAGGGTAGAAAAGAATAGAGTACAACAGAATAGGAGAGAATAGAACAGAACAGAAAGAATACAACAGAATAGAATAGAGTCAAAGAGAGAGAACATAGCCGAATTGAGCCCAGTGGAGACAAAATGAGACGAATTACGTCCGGTTGCTTCGAATCGCGTCAAATCAAATCGAATCGATTAGAAGAGATTAGGGTAGGGAAGGGTAGAATAGAAGAGAGGAAAATAGTGAGGAATGGAGTTGAACGGAGTCCAATAGAGACGGATAGATATGAATAGAGTACAAAAGAGTCTAATAGAGCAGAATAGGGCCGAATAAGCCCAAATAAGGCCTAATCGAGCAGAATCCAGCAGAATCGATGGAATTCGAGCCTAATCGAGCCGAATGGAGTGAAATGGAGCCAAGTCGAGCCGAATAGAGCCGATTCGAACTGAATCGAGCTGATTCAAGCCTAATCGCGTCAAATCGCGTGGAAATACTTCACATCGAATCTAATCAAATAGATTAGGGAAGGGTAGGGGAGGGGCGGGTGGGTAGAATAGAACAGAATAGTACAGAATATAGTACAGTAGGGTAGAGTAGAGAGAGTAAAGCAGACAAGAGTAGAGCAGAGTAGAATTGAGTCAAATAGAGTCAAAGAGTGCAGGATATAGCTGAATAGAGCCAATTCTGGCCGAATCGAGTCAAATGGAAACAAAACGAGATGGATCACACCGAATTGCTTCGAATCGCATCCAATCGAATAGATTAGAGTATCGTAGGGTAGAGTAGAACAGAATAGAGTAGAATAGCGTAGAATGGAGAAGAGTGGAGTCAAATGGAGTCGAACAAAGACAAATAGAGTAGAAAAGAGTCGAATCGAGCCAAATAGGGCCGAATAAGGCTGAACCGAGTGGAAACGAGCTGAATTGAAGCGATTCGAGCCAAATCGAGCTGAATCGAGCCGACTCAAGCATGATGGTCTCCAGTGGCATCGAAATGCTTTGAATCGAATCAAATGGAATCGATTAGAATAGGTTAGGGTAGGGTAGTTTAGGATAGGAAGACTAGGGTAGATGCAAGTAGACTACATTAGAGTAGACAAGAGAAGGCTAGAGTAGAAGCCTAGACTAGTAAGCTGGACTAGTCAGCTAGACTAGTGGCAGAGAGCAGTAGCCTAGACAACTAGTCTTGAATAGTACCCTAAGTCAGTAATCTGAACGAGTACTCTTGCCTAAACTCTTAGCCTAATCTAGTACCCTTGCCTTAACTAGTAGTCCTAACAAGTACCCTTGCCTTAACCAGTAGTCTTCACTAGTACCCTTGCCTTCACTAGTAGTATGTCCTTAACAAGTAGCCTGAACTGGTACCCTTGCCTTAACCAGTACCCTCAACAAGTACCCATGCCTTAACTAGTAGCCTGGCCTTAACTAGTACCCTGGCCTTAACTAGTAGCCTGAACTAGTACCCTTGCCTTAAGGAGTACCCTTGCCCGAACTACTCCCCTTAATTAGGACCCTTATTGAGTAACCCTAAGTAGTAGAGTATGGTACGGTGGGGTAGCATAAGGTAGGGAAGCATACGGTGGAACAGAGAAAATAGAAGGAAATAGAATAGAACAGCATAGGTCAGGGTAGGTTAGCTTAGTGTAGGGTATGGTAGAGTAGCATAGGATGGAATCGAGAAAATAGAAAAGGAGACTAGAAAAGAGCAGACTAGATTAGGATAGGCTAGGGTGGGGGAGGGTTTTGTAGAATACAGTAGTGTAGAATGGAATAGAATGGTGTGGAATGGAGTCAAATGGATTCGAACACAGATGCAGAGAGTAGAAAAGAGTTGAATAGAGCCGGATAACGCTGAATAGGACCAAATATGGCCAAAATGAGCCGAATCGAGTCGAGTCGATCAGATTCGGGATGAATGGAGCCTAGTGGAGCTGAAATGAGCCAAATACAGACAAACTGAACCCAGCAAAATCGAGCCAAAACACACTTAATTGCATCCTATTGCATCGGATCTCGTCGAATTCCATCAAATCCCACCAAAACGCATCAAATCTCGCGGAATCTCACCGAATCCCGTCGAATTGTCTCAAATCGGGTCGAATGGTGTCAAACTGAATGGAATCGAATTAAATTGAATAGATTAGAGTAGTGTAGGTTAGACTGGGATTCAGTAGGGAAGGGCACAGAAGAATAGAATAGAGTAGAACAGAAGAGAATACCAAGAGTAGAATGGAGTAGAGTTGAGTAGAGTGGAATAGTCAGAGTCGGGTAGTGCAGAATATAGATGAATAGATCCAATTCAAGCCGAATCGATTCGAATGGAGAGGAAAGGAGACAAATCGTGATGAATCGAATCGATTAGAATAGATTAGAGTAGGGTAGGGTAGAACAGAATAGAATAGAGTAGAAAAGAGTAGAATGGTGTGGAAGGGAGTTGAATGGAGCCAAATAGAGACAAATAAAGTAGAAAGGGTTGAGTAGAGCTGAACAGGGCTGAATAAGGTTCACTCGAGCCTAATTATGCTGAATTGAGCAGAATCGAGACGAATTGACCCAATTCAAGCCAAATAGAGCTAAATCGAGCCGATTCAAGCCTAATCACATGGAATCGCGTCGAAATGCGTTGAATCGAATAGATTAGAGTAGAGGAGGGTACGGCAGGAGAGGCTAGACTACAACACAACAGAACACAAATAGAAAGAAGAGAATAGAATTAAGTAGAGTCGGGTCCAGTAGAATAGAGTCAAATTGAGTTGAAGAGAGCCGAAAAGAGCCAAAGAGAGCTGAATACAGCCGAATTGACCAATTTCAAGGTGAATCGAGATGAATCATGTCGAGTCGTTTGAAACGTGTCAAATCGAATCAAATAGATTAGTGTGGGGAAGGTAAGGTTAGGGTAGGGTAGAGAAGAATAGAATAGAGTAGAATAGAACAGAACAGAAAGAATCGAGTAGACTAGAGTCAAATAGAGTCGAATACTGCCAAAAAGAGCCGAATAGAGTGGAAAAGAGCCGAATAGAACCGAATCGAGTTTAATGGAGCAGAAAGGAGATGAATCGAGCCGATATGACCCGAATCAGGTCGAATCCCACTCAAGTGTGTCGAATAGCATAGAACAGATTACAGTAGGCTAAGTTAGGGTAGGGTAGGGTAGAATAGAGTGCAGTAGAACAGAACAGAACAGAACTGAAAGAATAGGGTCGAGACGAGCAGAGTATAGAAGAGTAGAGTAGAGCAGAGTCGAACATTGCCGAATAGAGCCAAATAGAGCCCAAAAGAGCTAAATGGATAGAAACCAAGACGAATCACGCCGAATCCCATGGAATCGTGCCGTATCGCGTCGAATCCCGTCGAATTGCATTGAATCTGATCAATTCCAATCCAATCCAATCCAATCTATTAGAATAGACTAGAGTAGGGTAGAGTACAATACAATACAGTAGAGAATAGTTTAGGATGGAGTAGAATGGTGTAGCATGGAGTCGAGTGGAGTCGAAAAGAGATAATAGAGTTGAGTAGAGTCTAATAGAGCCGAATAGAGCTGAATAGAGCCTATTCGAGCTGACTGGAGCCGAATGGAGCCGATTAGAGCTGAATCGAACCGATTTGAGCCGATTGGGGATGAATGGAGTGGAAAGGAGCCGATTTGAGCCGAATCGCATCGAGATGCGTGGAATCGAATCCAGTAGAATAGATTAGATTAGGGTAGGATGGAATAGAGTAGACTTGAACACAGTAGAAGAGAATGGAAAGGATACAATAGAATAGAGTAGAAAAGGGTAGAGCAGAGCAGAATAGTGTAGAGTAGAATAGAGTAGAGTAGAACAGAGTCGAATCAAGCTGAATGGAGACGAAACGAGACAAACCGCGTCGACTGGCGTCGAATCCCATCGAATCAATTACAGTAGGGTATAGTAGAAGAGCGTAGAATGGAGTAGAATGGTGTGCAATGGAATCGAGTAGAGTAGAAAAGAGCTGAAGAGAGCCGAAGAGGGCCAAAGAGGGCCAAATCGAGCTGAATTGAGCGAAATCGAGCCGAATCCAGTGAATCGAGCCTAATGGAGCCAAATCGAGCCTAATCGAGCTGAATCGACACTATTCGAGACAAATGGAGCCGAATGGACATGAATCACACCGATTCGGCCCCTAGTCGCGTCAAAATTTCTCGAATTCAATTGAATAGACTAGAGTAGGGGAGGTTCGGGTAGGCTAGAGTAGGGTAGAATAGAGTAGAATAGAATAAAAGAGAACAGAACACAACAAAATAGAACACAACAACACAGAACGAATACAGAAAAGAGTCGGTTAGAGTAGAGTAGAATAGATTTGAACAGAGCCAAATCGAGCCGAATCGCATTGAAATGGGTTGAATGAAATCCAATCAAGTGGATTACAATACCTTAGAGTTGGGTAGCATAGGGTAGGGTAGAATAGAGTAGAATAGTACAGAACAGAGTAGAAACAATACAATAGAGTAGAGAAGAGTAGAATAGAGCTGAATAGAGCCAAATGCAGACAAAATGAGAGGAATCCTGTAGAAGCAAGTAGAGTAAATTAGGGTGGTGTTGGGTAGGGTAGAGCAGAATAGAGTAGAATAGTGTAGAATAGTGTGGAATGAATAGAATGGAGTAGAATGGAGTCAAATAGAAACGAATAGAGTAGAAAAGAGTCGAATAGAGCAGAATAGGGCCGAAGAAGGCCAAATCGAGCAGATTCGAAGCGATTCAAGCCAAAACAAGCTGAATGGAGCCTAACTGAGCCGAATAGAGCCAAATCGAGCCGAATCGAGCCGATTCAAGCTTCATCGCCTCGAATCGCGTTCAACGCGTCAAATCCAATCGAGACGTATAGATTAGAGAAGGGGAGGGGAGGGGAGGGGAGGGGAGAATAGAACAGAGTAGAGTGGAATAGAAGAGATTAGAACAGAATAGAAGGAATAGAATCGAGTAGAATCGAGTGGAAAAGAGTAGAGTCGAATACAGTCGAATAGAGCCGAATAAGCTGAATAGAGACGAATGGAGCTGAATACAGCCGAAAAGAGCTGCATACTGCCGAATCACACCTAATCGAGCGGAATCAAGCAGAATCGCACTGACTGTCACCGAACAGCGTCGAATCGAATCAGGTGAATCGAGTCGAGTCACATCGTTTTGAATCAAACAAGGTCAAATCGCTTCATATCGAGTATACCTGCCAGAGGCCTATTTTGGGTCTGAAGAGTCCACCCTGGTCTCCAGCAACTCATCATCTCAGCACACACTTTGCCTGCACGCATGGAAACCGCCTCTCTCCACGAATGTCTTCACCTGCTAGGAAACACACGATGTCACTCAGCCAAAGGAGAAGCACAGGCAAAGTCAACTGAAGCCCCCATTTTCAAGATTTTGCCCTCTGCTGCTCCACAGCCTCCGGTGGCACACTGCATGTGCGTCACTTCTCGGTAGACAAGGCCCAAATCCGGGCATCCAGGGCCCCAGCCGTCCAGAGTCTGCGCATGGCGGCATATGGATCACCTCTTTGCCACGTACGGGAGGGAGGCCCGGGCCCTACACTGTCTCCGCTAGAGCTCCACGACCTCAGCTATTTTCCCTGACCTTTGGCCCGTGCCCTCGTGAGTGTGTGATCCCGAGTTACAATTCTTCTCCGACCACTCTGAATCCGCCACCTGCGGATACCTGAGCATGAAAATGAACATCTATCACTGGCTGCAGTGTCACAGGTCACTAGGTGTCTAGGCTCAGGCTGACCTTGGCTGTCTTCTGCCCAGGCAAAGAGCCTAATCCTTCCAAGGAAATCAGGACACGTGCTCACTGGCCAACATCCTTTCTTTTATCCACACAGCAGTCTACGTGAGGGTAAAGAGGCCAGGGAGGCCAGGTGAAGGCTGAGTGCGGGGCCTAAGGCTTCTTTCCCAATCACCATGGAGACAGCCACCGCAAGGCTGGTCGGAACTTCTGACGGGGACGAGTCACAAACACTGAGCCAATAGGAGAGGTCCAGCCTAACCGGCCAGTTCCGCAGACCCCTCCATTTTACTCATGGACAGACAACGGCCCCTTGCGTCTTTGGCCACAAAATCCGGGGCACCCAGGGAATAACTTCACAGTCGGCAACCCCTGATGTGGACACGTTCGACACACTGGGCCAGCAGGCAGGTACCTCTTTTCCACTTACGCTAGGATATCAGCAGGCAAGGCGCCCTTCCTCAGCATCTATGGCCTCTCTGGATGTGTTCATTCAGAGGAATCTCTTCATTCTACCCCTGAGACACATGACAGGTATGAGGGACCTGAGAGAGAGCCTAGAGATGGAACGGGGGAGGCTTCTGGCTGTACTGCTTCCCCGTGGGGACAGAATAGCAGGTAGTCTCTCTGGAAGGTCTTAGCTTCTGTTGATTGACATGCGCAATACGGGAGGGGCGGACCCCGGCCAGGTGGAGCTTGTGGGCAGATGCAACCTCTCCGGCGACGAATAATTCCGCTGCTGCTTTGTATGGTGAAAACCTCCCCCCGCCAAGTGGGATGGGTAGAGAACATTGACCCACACCCGCCAGGGGCCTTTCCTGGGACTAAAGATCCCAACACGGTCTCAACGTCGTCACCCTCTCAGCACACACCTTTCCTGCACACATAATCCTGCCTTTCTCCGTCAGGGCCCTATCCTACCAGGAAAAAAAGCAAGCCGCTCAAAAAGGCCGATGCCAGGGAAATCGAGGGAACACTGCCATTTTCCACATTTTTGCTGTCTACGTGTCCCCGCCTCGGGTGCAAGGCTGCGTAAGTGGCCGGGCTCCGAAGGCAAGGCCGAAATCCCGGCAGCCTGGGCCCCAGGAGTCCAATGCTTTATGGACGTGGGGACACGGATGACCTGTTGGCCACATACAGGAGGGATCCTTGGGCCCTTCACTGGCTCGCCATTCAGCTCCACGACGTCCACTACTGGCCCTGGCCTTTGCTTTGGCTGCTGCCCCGTTGAACGTGTGCTCCGGAGCCATGTTTCTCCACCCGCCACTATCATTCTGCCACCAGGGGATACGTGAGTGTGGGAGTCACCATTTCTCACTGGCAGCAGTGTCACAAGTCACTAGACTTCCAGGTACCCGCTGACCTAGGCTGCCTTCTGCCCCAGGCAAGGTCCCCAATCCTTTATCCCACATGCTGACACCTGGCCACTGGCGGACATTCATTTTTATCAACACAGAGGTCGGAGCGAGGGTCAGCGGGCCGGGTAGGTGAAGTCAAGGCCAGGTGGGCGGGATTAAGGCTTCTTTGCCATCACCATAGAGAGACTTCCCTGACCGGAAGAGTGGGCGGAGCTTACACCGGGCCTGGTGACTAGACTGAGCCAATGGCAGAGGTCCAGCCCGCCAGGCAGATGACACAGGGCCCTCCATTGTGACCTATGACACCGAGTGGCCACAGGGTTGGAGCACACCCTGGGAAAGGCTACACAGGCACAAGGGAGCCCCTGGTGCGGACTGCTTCAGGGCAGTGGCAGAGCAGGCCAGGTACCTCTTTCCCACTTTCCTGAGGATATCAGTACGCAAGGCATCCCCACTCAGCATCTCTTGCCTCTCTCTCTCTGTCTCTCTCTGGATGTGTTCCTTCTCTGAAATCTCTTTCCTTCTCCCCCTGAGTCACTTCACAGCTTGGAGTGCCTGACAGAGGGCCTAGAGACCAAAGAGCAAAGGGGGAAGGCCTCTGGCTCTACTGGTTGCCCATGGGCAGAGAAGTTCTGGTAGTCTATCTGGAAGGTCTAGAGAGTAGTGATTGATTGGGGAGCAACATCACGGGCGGACCCTGGCCACGTGAAGCTTGCTGACATGTGGCAGCCTCTCTGGAGACTACTAATTCTGCTGATAACATTCTATGCAAATACCCGGGTGAGTGCCATGGGCAGAAAACCTTGACACATACCTGCCAGAGGCCTATTCTGGGTCTGAGGAGTCCACCCTGGTCTCCAGCAACTCATCATCTCAGCACACACTTTGCCTGCACGCGTGGAAACCGCCTCTCTCCACGAATGCCTTCACCCGCTAGGAAACACACGATGTCACTCAGCCAAAGGAGAGCACAGGCAAAGTCAACTGAAGCCCCCATTTTCAAGATTTTGCCTTCTGCTGCTCCACAGCCTCCGGTGGCACACTGCATGTGCGTCACTTCTCGGTAGACGAGGCCGAGATCCGGGCATCCAGGGCCCCAGCCGTCCAGAGTCTGCGCATGGCGGCATATGGATCACCTCTTTGCCACGTACGGGAGGGAGGCCCGGGCCCTACACTGTCTCCGCTAGAGCTCCACGACCTCAGCTATTTTCCCTGACCTTTGGCCCGTGCCCTCGTGAGTGTGTGATCCCGAGTTACAATTCTTCTCCGACCACTCTGAATCCGCCACCTGCGGATACCTGAGCATGAAAATGAACATCTATCACTGGCTGCAGTGTCACAGGTCACTAGGTGTCTAGGCTCAGGCTGACCTTGGCTGTCTTCTGCCCAGGCAAAGAGCCTAATCCTTCCAAGGAAATCAGGACACGTGCTCACTGGCCAACATCCTTTCTTTTATCCACACAGCAGTCTACGTGAGGGTAAAGAGGCCAGGGAGGCCAGGTGAAGGCTGAGTGCGGGGCCTAAGGCTTCTTTCCCAATCACCATGGAGACAGCCACCGCAAGGCTGGCCGGAACTTCTGACGGGGACGAGTCACAAACACTGAGCCAATAGGAGAGGTCCAGCCTAACCGGCCAGTTCCGCAGACCCCTCCATTTTACTCATGGACAGACAACGGCCCCTTGCGTCTTTGGCCACAAAATCCGGGGCACCCAGGGAATAACTTCACAGTCGGCAACCCCTGATGTGGACACGTTCGACACACTGGGCCAGCAGGCAGGTACCTCTTTTCCACTTACGCTAGGATATCAGCAGGCAAGGCGCCCTTCCTCAGCATCTATGGCCTCTCTGGATGTGTTCATTCAGAGGAATCTCTTCATTCTACCCCTGAGACACATGACAGGTATGAGGGACCTGAGAGAGAGCCTAGAGATGGAACGGGGGAGGCTTCTGGCTGTACTGCTTCCCCGTGGGGACAGAATAGCAGGTAGTCTCTCTGGAAGGTCTTAGCTTCTGTTGATTGACATGCGCAATACGGGAGGGGCGGACCCCGGCCAGGTGGAGCTTGTGGGCAGATGCAACCTCTCCGGCGACGAATAATTCCGCTGCTGCTTTGTATGGTGAAAACCTCCCCCCGCCAAGTGGGATGGGTAGAGAACATTGACCCACACCCGCCAGGGGCCTTTCCTGGGACTAAAGATCCCAACACGGTCTCAACGTCGTCACCCTCTCAGCACACACCTTTCCTGCACACATAATCCTGCCTTTCTCCGTCAGGGCCCTATCCTACCAGGAAAAAAAGCAAGCCGCTCAAAAAGGCCGATGCCAGGGAAATCGAGGGAACACTGCCATTTTCCACATTTTTGCTGTCTACGTGTCCCCGCCTCGGGTGCAAGGCTGCGTAAGTGGCCGGGCTCCGAAGGCAAGGCCGAAATCCCGGCAGCCTGGGCCCCAGGAGTCCAATGCTTTATGGACGTGGGGACACGGATGACCTGTTGGCCACATACAGGAGGGATCCTTGGGCCCTTCACTGGCTCGCCATTCAGCTCCACGACGTCCACTACTGGCCCTGGCCTTTGCTTTGGCTGCTGCCCCGTTGAACGTGTGCTCCGGAGCCATGTTTCTCCACCCGCCACTATCATTCTGCCACCAGGGGATACGTGAGTGTGGGAGTCACCATTTCTCACTGGCAGCAGTGTCACAAGTCACTAGACTTCCAGGTACCCGCTGACCTAGGCTGCCTTCTGCCCCAGGCAAGGTCCCCAATCCTTTATCCCACATGCTGACACCTGGCCACTGGCGGACATTCATTTTTATCAACACAGAGGTCGGAGCGAGGGTCAGCGGGCCGGGTAGGTGAAGTCAAGGCCAGGTGGGCGGGATTAAGGCTTCTTTGCCATCACCATAGAGAGACTTCCCTGACCGGAAGAGTGGGCGGAGCTTACACCGGGCCTGGTGACTAGACTGAGCCAATGGCAGAGGTCCAGCCCGCCAGGCAGATGACACAGGGCCCTCCATTGTGACCTATGACACCGAGTGGCCACAGGGTTGGAGCACACCCTGGGAAAGGCTACGCAGGCACAAGGGAGCCCCTGGTGCGGACTGCTTCAGGGCAGTGGCAGAGCAGGCCAGGTACCTCTTTCCCACTTTCCTGAGGATATCAGTACGCAAGGCATCCCCACTCAGCATCTCTTGCCTCTCTCTCTCTGTCTCTCTCTGGATGTGTTCCTTCTCTGAAATCTCTTTCCTTCTCCCCCTGAGTCACTTCACAGCTTGGAGTGCCTGACAGAGGGCCTAGAGACCAAAGAGCAAAGGGGGAAGGCCTCTGGCTCTACTGGTTGCCCATGGGCAGAGAAGTTCTGGTAGTCTATCTGGAAGGTCTAGAGAGTAGTGATTGATTGGGGAGCAACATCACGGGCGGACCCTGGCCACGTGAAGCTTGCTGACATGTGGCAGCCTCTCTGGAGACTACTAATTCTGCTGATAACATTCTATGCAAATACCCGGGTGAGTGCCATGGGCAGAAAACCTTGACACATACCTGCCAGAGGCCTATTCTGGGTCTGAGGAGTCCACCCTGGTCTCCAGCAACTCATCATCTCAGCACACACTTTGCCTGCACGCGTGGAAACCGCCTCTCTCCACGAATGCCTTCACCCGCTAGGAAACACACGATGTCACTCAGCCAAAGGAGAGCACAGGCAAAGTCAACTGAAGCCCCCATTTTCAAGATTTTGCCTTCTGCTGCTCCACAGCCTCCGGTGGCACACTGCATGTGCGTCACTTCTCGGTAGACGAGGCCGAGATCCGGGCATCCAGGGCCCCAGCCGTCCAGAGTCTGCGCATGGCGGCATATGGATCACCTCTTTGCCACGTACGGGAGGGAGGCCCGGGCCCTACACTGTCTCCGCTAGAGCTCCACGACCTCAGCTATTTTCCCTGACCTTTGGCCCGTGCCCTCGTGAGTGTGTGATCCCGAGTTACAATTCTTCTCCGACCACTCTGAATCCGCCACCTGCGGATACCTGAGCATGAAAATGAACATCTATCACTGGCTGCAGTGTCACAGGTCACTAGGTGTCTAGGCTCAGGCTGACCTTGGCTGTCTTCTGCCCAGGCAAAGAGCCTAATCCTTCCAAGGAAATCAGGACACGTGCTCACTGGCCAACATCCTTTCTTTTATCCACACAGCAGTCTACGTGAGGGTAAAGAGGCCAGGGAGGCCAGGTGAAGGCTGAGTGCGGGGCCTAAGGCTTCTTTCCCAATCACCATGGAGACAGCCACCGCAAGGCTGGCCGGAACTTCTGACGGGGACGAGTCACAAACACTGAGCCAATAGGAGAGGTCCAGCCTAACCGGCCAGTTCCGCAGACCCCTCCATTTTACTCATGGACAGACAACGGCCCCTTGCGTCTTTGGCCACAAAATCCGGGGCACCCAGGGAATAACTTCACAGTCGGCAACCCCTGATGTGGACACGTTCGACACACTGGGCCAGCAGGCAGGTACCTCTTTTCCACTTACGCTAGGATATCAGCAGGCAAGGCGCCCTTCCTCAGCATCTATGGCCTCTCTGGATGTGTTCATTCAGAGGAATCTCTTCATTCTACCCCTGAGACACATGACAGGTATGAGGGACCTGAGAGAGAGCCTAGAGATGGAACGGGGGAGGCTTCTGGCTGTACTGCTTCCCCGTGGGGACAGAATAGCAGGTAGTCTCTCTGGAAGGTCTTAGCTTCTGTTGATTGACATGCGCAATACGGGAGGGGCGGACCCCGGCCAGGTGGAGCTTGTGGGCAGATGCAACCTCTCCGGCGACGAATAATTCCGCTGCTGCTTTGTATGGTGAAAACCTCCCCCCGCCAAGTGGGATGGGTAGAGAACATTGACCCACACCCGCCAGGGGCCTTTCCTGGGACTAAAGATCCCAACACGGACTCAACGTCGTCACCCTCTCAGCACACACCTTTCCTGCACGCATAATCCTGCCTTTCTCCGTCAGGGCCCTATCCTACCAGGAAAAAAAGCAAGCCGCTCACAAAGGCCGATGCCAGGGAAATCGAGGGAACACTGCCATTTTCCACATTTTTGCTGTCTACGTGTCCCCGCCTCGGGTGCAAGGCTGCGTAAGTGGCCGGGCTCCGAAGGCAAGGCCGAAATCCCGGCAGCCTGGGCCCCAGGAGTCCAATGCTTTATGGACGTGGGGACACGGATGACCTGTTGGCCACATACAGGAGGGATCCTTGGGCCCTTCACTGGCTCGCCATTCAGCTCCACGACGTCCACTACTGGCCCTGGCCTTTGCTTTGGCTGCTGCCCCGTTGAACGTGTGCTCCGGAGCCATGTTTCTCCACCCGCCACTATCATTCTGCCACCAGGGGATACGTGAGTGTGGGAGTCACCATTTCTCACTGGCAGCAGTGTCACAAGTCACTAGACTTCCAGGTACCCGCTGACCTAGGCTGCCTTCTGCCCCAGGCAAGGTCCCCAATCCTTTATCCCACATGCTGACACCTGGCCACTGGCGGACATTCATTTTTATCAACACAGAGGTCGGAGCGAGGGTCAGCGGGCCGGGTAGGTGAAGTCAAGGCCAGGTGGGCGGGATTAAGGCTTCTTTGCCATCACCATAGAGAGACTTCCCTGACCGGAAGAGTGGGCGGAGCTTACACCGGGCCTGGTGACTAGACTGAGCCAATGGCAGAGGTCCAGCCCGCCAGGCAGATGACACAGGGCCCTCCATTGTGACCTATGACACCGAGTGGCCACAGGGTTGGAGCACACCCTGGGAAAGGCTACGCAGGCACAAGGGAGCCCCTGGTGCGGACTGCTTCAGGGCAGTGGCAGAGCAGGCCAGGTACCTCTTTCCCACTTTCCTGAGGATATCAGTACGCAAGGCATCCCCACTCAGCATCTCTTGCCTCTCTCTCTCTGTCTCTCTCTGGATGTGTTCCTTCTCTGAAATCTCTTTCCTTCTCCCCCTGAGTCACTTCACAGCTTGGAGTGCCTGACAGAGGGCCTAGAGACCAAAGAGCAAAGGGGGAAGGCCTCTGGCTCTACTGGTTGCCCATGGGCAGAGAAGTTCTGGTAGTCTATCTGGAAGGTCTAGAGAGTAGTGATTGATTGGGGAGCAACATCACGGGCAGACCCTGGCCACGTGAAGCTTGCTGACATGTGGCAGCCTCTCTGGAGACTACTAATTCTGCTGATAACATTCTATGCAAATACCCGGGTGAGTGCCATGGGCAGAAAACCTTGACACATACCTGCCAGAGGCCTATTCTGGGTCTGAGGAGTCCACCCTGGTCTCCAGCAACTCATCATCTCAGCACACACTTTGCCTGCACGCGTGGAAACCGCCTCTCTCCACGAATGCCTTCACCCGCTAGGAAACACACGATGTCACTCAGCCAAAGGAGAGCACAGGCAAAGTCAACTGAAGCCCCCATTTTCAAGATTTTGCCTTCTGCTGCTCCACAGCCTCCGGTGGCACACTGCATGTGCGTCACTTCTCGGTAGACGAGGCCGAGATCCGGGCATCCAGGGCCCCAGCCGTCCAGAGTCTGCGCATGGCGGCATATGGATCACCTCTTTGCCACGTACGGGAGGGAGGCCCGGGCCCTACACTGTCTCCGCTAGAGCTCCACGACCTCAGCTATTTTCCCTGACCTTTGGCCCGTGCCCTCGTGAGTGTGTGATCCCGAGTTACAATTCTTCTCCGACCACTCTGAATCCGCCACCTGCGGATACCTGAGCATGAAAATGAACATCTATCACTGGCTGCAGTGTCACAGGTCACTAGGTGTCTAGGCTCAGGCTGACCTTGGCTGTCTTCTGCCCAGGCAAAGAGCCTAATCCTTCCAAGGAAATCAGGACACGTGCTCACTGGCCAACATCCTTTCTTTTATCCACACAGCAGTCTACGTGAGGGTAAAGAGGCCAGGGAGGCCAGGTGAAGGCTGAGTGCGGGGCCTAAGGCTTCTTTCCCAATCACCATGGAGACAGCCACCGCAAGGCTGGCCGGAACTTCTGACGGGGACGAGTCACAAACACTGAGCCAATAGGAGAGGTCCAGCCTAACCGGCCAGTTCCGCAGACCCCTCCATTTTACTCATGGACAGACAACGGCCCCTTGCGTCTTTGGCCACAAAATCCGGGGCACCCAGGGAATAACTTCACAGTCGGCAACCCCTGATGTGGACACGTTCGACACACTGGGCCAGCAGGCAGGTACCTCTTTTCCACTTACGCTAGGATATCAGCAGGCAAGGCGCCCTTCCTCAGCATCTATGGCCTCTCTGGATGTGTTCATTCAGAGGAATCTCTTCATTCTACCCCTGAGACACATGACAGGTATGAGGGACCTGAGAGAGAGCCTAGAGATGGAACGGGGGAGGCTTCTGGCTGTACTGCTTCCCCGTGGGGACAGAATAGCAGGTAGTCTCTCTGGAAGGTCTTAGCTTCTGTTGATTGACATGCGCAATACGGGAGGGGCGGACCCCGGCCAGGTGGAGCTTGTGGGCAGATGCAACCTCTCCGGCGACGAATAATTCCGCTGCTGCTTTGTATGGTGAAAACCTCCCCCCGCCAAGTGGGATGGGTAGAGAACATTGACCCACACCCGCCAGGGGCCTTTCCTGGGACTAAAGATCCCAACACGGTCTCAACGTCGTCACCCTCTCAGCACACACCTTTCCTGCACACATAATCCTGCCTTTCTCCGTCAGGGCCCTATCCTACCAGGAAAAAAAGCAAGCCGCTCAAAAAGGCCGATGCCAGGGAAATCGAGGGAACACTGCCATTTTCCACATTTTTGCTGTCTACGTGTCCCCGCCTCGGGTGCAAGGCTGCGTAAGTGGCCGGGCTCCGAAGGCAAGGCCGAAATCCCGGCAGCCTGGGCCCCAGGAGTCCAATGCTTTATGGACGTGGGGACACGGATGACCTGTTGGCCACATACAGGAGGGATCCTTGGGCCCTTCACTGGCTCGCCATTCAGCTCCACGACGTCCACTACTGGCCCTGGCCTTTGCTTTGGCTGCTGCCCCGTTGAACGTGTGCTCCGGAGCCATGTTTCTCCACCCGCCACTATCATTCTGCCACCAGGGGATACGTGAGTGTGGGAGTCACCATTTCTCACTGGCAGCAGTGTCACAAGTCACTAGACTTCCAGGTACCCGCTGACCTAGGCTGCCTTCTGCCCCAGGCAAGGTCCCCAATCCTTTATCCCACATGCTGACACCTGGCCACTGGCGGACATTCATTTTTATCAACACAGAGGTCGGAGCGAGGGTCAGCGGGCCGGGTAGGTGAAGTCAAGGCCAGGTGGGCGGGATTAAGGCTTCTTTGCCATCACCATAGAGAGACTTCCCTGACCGGAAGAGTGGGCGGAGCTTACACCGGGCCTGGTGACTAGACTGAGCCAATGGCAGAGGTCCAGCCCGCCAGGCAGATGACACAGGGCCCTCCATTGTGACCTATGACACCGAGTGGCCACAGGGTTGGAGCACACCCTGGGAAAGGCTACGCAGGCACAAGGGAGCCCCTGGTGCGGACTGCTTCAGGGCAGTGGCAGAGCAGGCCAGGTACCTCTTTCCCACTTTCCTGAGGATATCAGTACGCAAGGCATCCCCACTCAGCATCTCTTGCCTCTCTCTCTCTGTCTCTCTCTGGATGTGTTCCTTCTCTGAAATCTCTTTCCTTCTCCCCCTGAGTCACTTCACAGCTTGGAGTGCCTGACAGAGGGCCTAGAGACCAAAGAGCAAAGGGGGAAGGCCTCTGGCTCTACTGGTTGCCCATGGGCAGAGAAGTTCTGGTAGTCTATCTGGAAGGTCTAGAGAGTAGTGATTGATTGGGGAGCAACATCACGGGCGGACCCTGGCCACGTGAAGCTTGCTGACATGTGGCAGCCTCTCTGGAGACTACTAATTCTGCTGATAACATTCTATGCAAATACCCGGGTGAGTGCCATGGGCAGAAAACCTTGACACATACCTGCCAGAGGCCTATTCTGGGTCTGAGGAGTCCACCCTGGTCTCCAGCAACTCATCATCTCAGCACACACTTTGCCTGCACGCGTGGAAACCGCCTCTCTCCACGAATGCCTTCACCCGCTAGGAAACACACGATGTCACTCAGCCAAAGGAGAGCACAGGCAAAGTCAACTGAAGCCCCCATTTTCAAGATTTTGCCTTCTGCTGCTCCACAGCCTCCGGTGGCACACTGCATGTGCGTCACTTCTCGGTAGACGAGGCCGAGATCCGGGCATCCAGGGCCCCAGCCGTCCAGAGTCTGCGCATGGCGGCATATGGATCACCTCTTTGCCACGTACGGGAGGGAGGCCCGGGCCCTACACTGTCTCCGCTAGAGCTCCACGACCTCAGCTATTTTCCCTGACCTTTGGCCCGTGCCCTCGTGAGTGTGTGATCCCGAGTTACAATTCTTCTCCGACCACTCTGAATCCGCCACCTGCGGATACCTGAGCATGAAAATGAACATCTATCACTGGCTGCAGTGTCACAGGTCACTAGGTGTCTAGGCTCAGGCTGACCTTGGCTGTCTTCTGCCCAGGCAAAGAGCCTAATCCTTCCAAGGAAATCAGGACACGTGCTCACTGGCCAACATCCTTTCTTTTATCCACACAGCAGTCTACGTGAGGGTAAAGAGGCCAGGGAGGCCAGGTGAAGGCTGAGTGCGGGGCCTAAGGCTTCTTTCCCAATCACCATGGAGACAGCCACCGCAAGGCTGGCCGGAACTTCTGACGGGGACGAGTCACAAACACTGAGCCAATAGGAGAGGTCCAGCCTAACCGGCCAGTTCCGCAGACCCCTCCATTTTACTCATGGACAGACAACGGCCCCTTGCGTCTTTGGCCACAAAATCCGGGGCACCCAGGGAATAACTTCACAGTCGGCAACCCCTGATGTGGACACGTTCGACACACTGGGCCAGCAGGCAGGTACCTCTTTTCCACTTACGCTAGGATATCAGCAGGCAAGGCGCCCTTCCTCAGCATCTATGGCCTCTCTGGATGTGTTCATTCAGAGGAATCTCTTCATTCTACCCCTGAGACACATGACAGGTATGAGGGACCTGAGAGAGAGCCTAGAGATGGAACGGGGGAGGCTTCTGGCTGTACTGCTTCCCCGTGGGGACAGAATAGCAGGTAGTCTCTCTGGAAGGTCTTAGCTTCTGTTGATTGACATGCGCAATACGGGAGGGGCGGACCCCGGCCAGGTGGAGCTTGTGGGCAGATGCAACCTCTCCGGCGACGAATAATTCCGCTGCTGCTTTGTATGGTGAAAACCTCCCCCCGCCAAGTGGGATGGGTAGAGAACATTGACCCACACCCGCCAGGGGCCTTTCCTGGGACTAAAGATCCCAACATGGTCTCAACGTCGTCACCCTCTCAGCACACACCTTTCCTGCACACATAATCCTGCCTTTCTCCGTCAGGGCCCTATCCTACCAGGAAAAAAAGCAAGCCGCTCAAAAAGGCCGATGCCAGGGAAATCGAGGGAACACTGCCATTTTCCACATTTTTGCTGTCTACGTGTCCCCGCCTCGGGTGCAAGGCTGCGTAAGTGGCCGGGCTCCGAAGGCAAGGCCGAAATCCCGGCAGCCTGGGCCCCAGGAGTCCAATGCTTTATGGACGTGGGGACACGGATGACCTGTTGGCCACATACAGGAGGGATCCTTGGGCCCTTCACTGGCTCGCCATTCAGCTCCACGACGTCCACTACTGGCCCTGGCCTTTGCTTTGGCTGCTGCCCCGTTGAACGTGTGCTCCGGAGCCATGTTTCTCCACCCGCCACTATCATTCTGCCACCAGGGGATACGTGAGTGTGGGAGTCACCATTTCTCACTGGCAGCAGTGTCACAAGTCACTAGACTTCCAGGTACCCGCTGACCTAGGCTGCCTTCTGCCCCAGGCAAGGTCCCCAATCCTTTATCCCACATGCTGACACCTGGCCACTGGCGGACATTCATTTTTATCAACACAGAGGTCGGAGCGAGGGTCAGCGGGCCGGGTAGGTGAAGTCAAGGCCAGGTGGGCGGGATTAAGGCTTCTTTGCCATCACCATAGAGAGACTTCCCTGACCGGAAGAGTGGGCGGAGCTTACACCGGGCCTGGTGACTAGACTGAGCCAATGGCAGAGGTCCAGCCCGCCAGGCAGATGACACAGGGCCCTCCATTGTGACCTATGACACCGAGTGGCCACAGGGTTGGAGCACACCCTGGGAAAGGCTACGCAGGCACAAGGGAGCCCCTGGTGCGGACTGCTTCAGGGCAGTGGCAGAGCAGGCCAGGTACCTCTTTCCCACTTTCCTGAGGATATCAGTACGCAAGGCATCCCCACTCAGCATCTCTTGCCTCTCTCTCTCTGTCTCTCTCTGGATGTGTTCCTTCTCTGAAATCTCTTTCCTTCTCCCCCTGAGTCACTTCACAGCTTGGAGTGCCTGACAGAGGGCCTAGAGACCAAAGAGCAAAGGGGGAAGGCCTCTGGCTCTACTGGTTGCCCATGGGCAGAGAAGTTCTGGTAGTCTATCTGGAAGGTCTAGAGAGTAGTGATTGATTGGGGAGCAACATCACGGGCGGACCCTGGCCACGTGAAGCTTGCTGACATGTGGCAGCCTCTCTGGAGACTACTAATTCTGCTGATAACATTCTATGCAAATACCCGGGTGAGTGCCATGGGCAGAAAACCTTGACACATACCTGCCAGAGGCCTATTCTGGGTCTGAGGAGTCCACCCTGGTCTCCAGCAACTCATCATCTCAGCACACACTTTGCCTGCACGCGTGGAAACCGCCTCTCTCCACGAATGCCTTCACCCGCTAGGAAACACACGATGTCACTCAGCCAAAGGAGAGCACAGGCAAAGTCAACTGAAGCCCCCATTTTCAAGATTTTGCCTTCTGCTGCTCCACAGCCTCCGGTGGCACACTGCATGTGCGTCACTTCTCGGTAGACGAGGCCGAGGTCCGGGCATCCAGGGCCCCAGCCGTCCAGAGTCTGCGCATGGCGGCATATGGATCACCTCTTTGCCACGTACGGGAGGGAGGCCCGGGCCCTACACTGTCTCCGCTAGAGCTCCACGACCTCAGCTATTTTCCCTGACCTTTGGCCCGTGCCCTCGTGAGTGTGTGATCCCGAGTTACAATTCTTCTCCGACCACTCTGAATCCGCCACCTGCGGATACCTGAGCATGAAAATGAACATCTATCACTGGCTGCAGTGTCACAGGTCACTAGGTGTCTAGGCTCAGGCTGACCTTGGCTGTCTTCTGCCCAGGCAAAGAGCCTAATCCTTCCAAGGAAATCAGGACACGTGCTCACTGGCCAACATCCTTTCTTTTATCCACACAGCAGTCTACGTGAGGGTAAAGAGGCCAGGGAGGCCAGGTGAAGGCTGAGTGCGGGGCCTAAGGCTTCTTTCCCAATCACCATGGAGACAGCCACCGCAAGGCTGGCCGGAACTTCTGACGGGGACGAGTCACAAACACTGAGCCAATAGGAGAGGTCCAGCCTAACCGGCCAGTTCCGCAGACCCCTCCATTTTACTCATGGACAGACAACGGCCCCTTGCGTCTTTGGCCACAAAATCCGGGGCACCCAGGGAATAACTTCACAGTCGGCAACCCCTGATGTGGACACGTTCGACACACTGGGCCAGCAGGCAGGTACCTCTTTTCCACTTACGCTAGGATATCAGCAGGCAAGGCGCCCTTCCTCAGCATCTATGGCCTCTCTGGATGTGTTCATTCAGAGGAATCTCTTCATTCTACCCCTGAGACACATGACAGGTATGAGGGACCTGAGAGAGAGCCTAGAGATGGAACGGGGGAGGCTTCTGGCTGTACTGCTTCCCCGTGGGGACAGAATAGCAGGTAGTCTCTCTGGAAGGTCTTAGCTTCTGTTGATTGACATGCGCAATACGGGAGGGGCGGACCCCGGCCAGGTGGAGCTTGTGGGCAGATGCAACCTCTCCGGCGACGAATAATTCCGCTGCTGCTTTGTATGGTGAAAACCTCCCCCCGCCAAGTGGGATGGGTAGAGAACATTGACCCACACCCGCCAGGGGCCTTTCCTGGGACTAAAGATCCCAACACGGTCTCAACGTCGTCACCCTCTCAGCACACACCTTTCCTGCACACATAATCCTGCCTTTCTCCGTCAGGGCCCTATCCTACCAGGAAAAAAAGCAAGCCGCTCAAAAAGGCCGATGCCAGGGAAATCGAGGGAACACTGCCATTTTCCACATTTTTGCTGTCTACGTGTCCCCGCCTCGGGTGCAAGGCTGCGTAAGTGGCCGGGCTCCGAAGGCAAGGCCGAAATCCCGGCAGCCTGGGCCCCAGGAGTCCAATGCTTTATGGACGTGGGGACACGGATGACCTGTTGGCCACATACAGGAGGGATCCTTGGGCCCTTCACTGGCTCGCCATTCAGCTCCACGACGTCCACTACTGGCCCTGGCCTTTGCTTTGGCTGCTGCCCCGTTGAACGTGTGCTCCGGAGCCATGTTTCTCCACCCGCCACTATCATTCTGCCACCAGGGGATACGTGAGTGTGGGAGTCACCATTTCTCACTGGCAGCAGTGTCACAAGTCACTAGACTTCCAGGTACCCGCTGACCTAGGCTGCCTTCTGCCCCAGGCAAGGTCCCCAATCCTTTATCCCACATGCTGACACCTGGCCACTGGCGGACATTCATTTTTATCAACACAGAGGTCGGAGCGAGGGTCAGCGGGCCGGGTAGGTGAAGTCAAGGCCAGGTGGGCGGGATTAAGGCTTCTTTGCCATCACCATAGAGAGACTTCCCTGACCGGAAGAGTGGGCGGAGCTTACACCGGGCCTGGTGACTAGACTGAGCCAATGGCAGAGGTCCAGCCCGCCAGGCAGATGACACAGGGCCCTCCATTGTGACCTATGACACCGAGTGGCCACAGGGTTGGAGCACACCCTGGGAAAGGCTACGCAGGCACAAGGGAGCCCCTGGTGCGGACTGCTTCAGGGCAGTGGCAGAGCAGGCCAGGTACCTCTTTCCCACTTTCCTGAGGATATCAGTACGCAAGGCATCCCCACTCAGCATCTCTTGCCTCTCTCTCTCTGTCTCTCTCTGGATGTGTTCCTTCTCTGAAATCTCTTTCCTTCTCCCCCTGAGTCACTTCACAGCTTGGAGTGCCTGACAGAGGGCCTAGAGACCAAAGAGCAAAGGGGGAAGGCCTCTGGCTCTACTGGTTGCCCATGGGCAGAGAAGTTCTGGTAGTCTATCTGGAAGGTCTAGAGAGTAGTGATTGATTGGGGAGCAACATCACGGGCGGACCCTGGCCACGTGAAGCTTGCTGACATGTGGCAGCCTCTCTGGAGACTACTAATTCTGCTGATAACATTCTATGCAAATACCCGGGTGAGTGCCATGGGCAGAAAACCTTGACACATACCTGCCAGAGGCCTATTCTGGGTCTGAGGAGTCCACCCTGGTCTCCAGCAACTCATCATCTCAGCACACACTTTGCCTGCACGCGTGGAAACCGCCTCTCTCCACGAATGCCTTCACCCGCTAGGAAACACACGATGTCACTCAGCCAAAGGAGAGCACAGGCAAAGTCAACTGAAGCCCCCATTTTCAAGATTTTGCCTTCTGCTGCTCCACAGCCTCCGGTGGCACACTGCATGTGCGTCACTTCTCGGTAGACGAGGCCGAGATCCGGGCATCCAGGGCCCCAGCCGTCCAGAGTCTGCGCATGGCGGCATATGGATCACCTCTTTGCCACGTACGGGAGGGAGGCCCGGGCCCTACACTGTCTCCGCTAGAGCTCCACGACCTCAGCTATTTTCCCTGACCTTTGGCCCGTGCCCTCGTGAGTGTGTGATCCCGAGTTACAATTCTTCTCCGACCACTCTGAATCCGCCACCTGCGGATACCTGAGCATGAAAATGAACATCTATCACTGGCTGCAGTGTCACAGGTCACTAGGTGTCTAGGCTCAGGCTGACCTTGGCTGTCTTCTGCCCAGGCAAAGAGCCTAATCCTTCCAAGGAAATCAGGACACGTGCTCACTGGCCAACATCCTTTCTTTTATCCACACAGCAGTCTACGTGAGGGTAAAGAGGCCAGGGAGGCCAGGTGAAGGCTGAGTGCGGGGCCTAAGGCTTCTTTCCCAATCACCATGGAGACAGCCACCGCAAGGCTGGCCGGAACTTCTGACGGGGACGAGTCACAAACACTGAGCCAATAGGAGAGGTCCAGCCTAACCGGCCAGTTCCGCAGACCCCTCCATTTTACTCATGGACAGACAACGGCCCCTTGCGTCTTTGGCCACAAAATCCGGGGCACCCAGGGAATAACTTCACAGTCGGCAACCCCTGATGTGGACACGTTCGACACACTGGGCCAGCAGGCAGGTACCTCTTTTCCACTTACGCTAGGATATCAGCAGGCAAGGCGCCCTTCCTCAGCATCTATGGCCTCTCTGGATGTGTTCATTCAGAGGAATCTCTTCATTCTACCCCTGAGACACATGACAGGTATGAGGGACCTGAGAGAGAGCCTAGAGATGGAACGGGGGAGGCTTCTGGCTGTACTGCTTCCCCGTGGGGACAGAATAGCAGGTAGTCTCTCTGGAAGGTCTTAGCTTCTGTTGATTGACATGCGCAATACGGGAGGGGCGGACCCCGGCCAGGTGGAGCTTGTGGGCAGATGCAACCTCTCCGGCGACGAATAATTCCGCTGCTGCTTTGTATGGTGAAAACCTCCCCCCGCCAAGTGGGATGGGTAGAGAACATTGACCCACACCCGCCAGGGGCCTTTCCTGGGACTAAAGATCCCAACACGGTCTCAACGTCGTCACCCTCTCAGCACACACCTTTCCTGCACACATAATCCTGCCTTTCTCCGTCAGGGCCCTATCCTACCAGGAAAAAAAGCAAGCCGCTCAAAAAGGCCGATGCCAGGGAAATCGAGGGAACACTGCCATTTTCCACATTTTTGCTGTCTACGTGTCCCCGCCTCGGGTGCAAGGCTGCGTAAGTGGCCGGGCTCCGAAGGCAAGGCCGAAATCCCGGCAGCCTGGGCCCCAGGAGTCCAATGCTTTATGGACGTGGGGACACGGATGACCTGTTGGCCACATACAGGAGGGATCCTTGGGCCCTTCACTGGCTCGCCATTCAGCTCCACGACGTCCACTACTGGCCCTGGCCTTTGCTTTGGCTGCTGCCCCGTTGAACGTGTGCTCCGGAGCCATGTTTCTCCACCCGCCACTATCATTCTGCCACCAGGGGATACGTGAGTGTGGGAGTCACCATTTCTCACTGGCAGCAGTGTCACAAGTCACTAGACTTCCAGGTACCCGCTGACCTAGGCTGCCTTCTGCCCCAGGCAAGGTCCCCAATCCTTTATCCCACATGCTGACACCTGGCCACTGGCGGACATTCATTTTTATCAACACAGAGGTCGGAGCGAGGGTCAGCGGGCCGGGTAGGTGAAGTCAAGGCCAGGTGGGCGGGATTAAGGCTTCTTTGCCATCACCATAGAGAGACTTCCCTGACCGGAAGAGTGGGCGGAGCTTACACCGGGCCTGGTGACTAGACTGAGCCAATGGCAGAGGTCCAGCCCGCCAGGCAGATGACACAGGGCCCTCCATTGTGACCTATGACACCGAGTGGCCACAGGGTTGGAGCACACCCTGGGAAAGGCTACGCAGGCACAAGGGAGCCCCTGGTGCGGACTGCTTCAGGGCAGTGGCAGAGCAGGCCAGGTACCTCTTTCCCACTTTCCTGAGGATATCAGTACGCAAGGCATCCCCACTCAGCATCTCTTGCCTCTCTCTCTCTGTCTCTCTCTGGATGTGTTCCTTCTCTGAAATCTCTTTCCTTCTCCCCCTGAGTCACTTCACAGCTTGGAGTGCCTGACAGAGGGCCTAGAGACCAAAGAGCAAAGGGGGAAGGCCTCTGGCTCTACTGGTTGCCCATGGGCAGAGAAGTTCTGGTAGTCTATCTGGAAGGTCTAGAGAGTAGTGATTGATTGGGGAGCAACATCACGGGCGGACCCTGGCCACGTGAAGCTTGCTGACATGTGGCAGCCTCTCTGGAGACTACTAATTCTGCTGATAACATTCTATGCAAATACCCGGGTGAGTGCCATGGGCAGAAAACCTTGACACATACCTGCCAGAGGCCTATTCTGGGTCTGAGGAGTCCACCCTGGTCTCCAGCAACTCATCATCTCAGCACACACTTTGCCTGCACGCGTGGAAACCGCCTCTCTCCACGAATGCCTTCACCCGCTAGGAAACACACGATGTCACTCAGCCAAAGGAGAGCACAGGCAAAGTCAACTGAAGCCCCCATTTTCAAGATTTTGCCTTCTGCTGCTCCACAGCCTCCGGTGGCACACTGCATGTGCGTCACTTCTCGGTAGACGAGGCCGAGATCCGGGCATCCAGGGCCCCAGCCGTCCAGAGTCTGCGCATGGCGGCATATGGATCACCTCTTTGCCACGTACGGGAGGGAGGCCCGGGCCCTACACTGTCTCCGCTAGAGCTCCACGACCTCAGCTATTTTCCCTGACCTTTGGCCCGTGCCCTCGTGAGTGTGTGATCCCGAGTTACAATTCTTCTCCGACCACTCTGAATCCGCCACCTGCGGATACCTGAGCATGAAAATGAACATCTATCACTGGCTGCAGTGTCACAGGTCACTAGGTGTCTAGGCTCAGGCTGACCTTGGCTGTCTTCTGCCCAGGCAAAGAGCCTAATCCTTCCAAGGAAATCAGGACACGTGCTCACTGGCCAACATCCTTTCTTTTATCCACACAGCAGTCTACGTGAGGGTAAAGAGGCCAGGGAGGCCAGGTGAAGGCTGAGTGCGGGGCCTAAGGCTTCTTTCCCAATCACCATGGAGACAGCCACCGCAAGGCTGGCCGGAACTTCTGACGGGGACGAGTCACAAACACTGAGCCAATAGGAGAGGTCCAGCCTAACCGGCCAGTTCCGCAGACCCCTCCATTTTACTCATGGACAGACAACGGCCCCTTGCGTCTTTGGCCACAAAATCCGGGGCACCCAGGGAATAACTTCACAGTCGGCAACCCCTGATGTGGACACGTTCGACACACTGGGCCAGCAGGCAGGTACCTCTTTTCCACTTACGCTAGGATATCAGCAGGCAAGGCGCCCTTCCTCAGCATCTATGGCCTCTCTGGATGTGTTCATTCAGAGGAATCTCTTCATTCTACCCCTGAGACACATGACAGGTATGAGGGACCTGAGAGAGAGCCTAGAGATGGAACGGGGGAGGCTTCTGGCTGTACTGCTTCCCCGTGGGGACAGAATAGCAGGTAGTCTCTCTGGAAGGTCTTAGCTTCTGTTGATTGACATGCGCAATACGGGAGGGGCGGACCCCGGCCAGGTGGAGCTTGTGGGCAGATGCAACCTCTCCGGCGACGAATAATTCCGCTGCTGCTTTGTATGGTGAAAACCTCCCCCCGCCAAGTGGGATGGGTAGAGAACATTGACCCACACCCGCCAGGGGCCTTTCCTGGGACTAAAGATCCCAACACGGTCTCAACGTCGTCACCCTCTCAGCACACACCTTTCCTGCACACATAATCCTGCCTTTCTCCGTCAGGGCCCTATCCTACCAGGAAAAAAAGCAAGCCGCTCAAAAAGGCCGATGCCAGGGAAATCGAGGGAACACTGCCATTTTCCACATTTTTGCTGTCTACGTGTCCCCGCCTCGGGTGCAAGGCTGCGTAAGTGGCCGGGCTCCGAAGGCAAGGCCGAAATCCCGGCAGCCTGGGCCCCAGGAGTCCAATGCTTTATGGACGTGGGGACACGGATGACCTGTTGGCCACATACAGGAGGGATCCTTGGGCCCTTCACTGGCTCGCCATTCAGCTCCACGACGTCCACTACTGGCCCTGGCCTTTGCTTTGGCTGCTGCCCCGTTGAACGTGTGCTCCGGAGCCATGTTTCTCCACCCGCCACTATCATTCTGCCACCAGGGGATACGTGAGTGTGGGAGTCACCATTTCTCACTGGCAGCAGTGTCACAAGTCACTAGACTTCCAGGTACCCGCTGACCTAGGCTGCCTTCTGCCCCAGGCAAGGTCCCCAATCCTTTATCCCACATGCTGACACCTGGCCACTGGCGGACATTCATTTTTATCAACACAGAGGTCGGAGCGAGGGTCAGCGGGCCGGGTAGGTGAAGTCAAGGCCAGGTGGGCGGGATTAAGGCTTCTTTGCCATCACCATAGAGAGACTTCCCTGACCGGAAGAGTGGGCGGAGCTTACACCGGGCCTGGTGACTAGACTGAGCCAATGGCAGAGGTCCAGCCCGCCAGGCAGATGACACAGGGCCCTCCATTGTGACCTATGACACCTAGTGGCCACAGGGTTGGAGCACACCCTGGGAAAGGCTACGCAGGCACAAGGGAGCCCCTGGTGCGGACTGCTTCAGGGCAGTGGCAGAGCAGGCCAGGTACCTCTTTCCCACTTTCCTGAGGATATCGGTACGCAAGGCATCCCCACTCAGCATCTCTTGCCTCTCTCTCTCTGTCTCTCTCTGGATGTGTTCCTTCTCTGAAATCTCTTTCCTTCTCCCCCTGAGTCACTTCACAGCTTGGAGTGCCTGACAGAGGGCCTAGAGACAAAAGAGCAAAGGGGGAAGGCCTCTGGCTCTACTGGTTGCCCATGGGCAGAGAAGTTCTGGTAGTCTATCTGGAAGGTCTAGAGAGTAGTGATTGATTGGGGAGCAACATCACGGGCGGACCCTGGCCACGTGAAGCTTGCTGACATGTGGCAGCCTCTCTGGAGACTACTAATTCTGCTGATAACATTCTATGCAAATACCCGGGTGAGTGCCATGGGCAGAAAACCTTGACACATACCTGCCAGAGGCCTATTCTGGGTCTGAGGAGTCCACCCTGGTCTCCAGCAACTCATCATCTCAGCACACACTTTGCCTGCACGCGTGGAAACCGCCTCTCTCCACGAATGCCTTCACCCGCTAGGAAACACACGATGTCACTCAGCCAAAGGAGAGCACAGGCAAAGTCAACTGAAGCCCCCATTTTCAAGATTTTGCCTTCTGCTGCTCCACAGCCTCCGGTGGCACACTGCATGTGCGTCACTTCTCGGTAGACGAGGCCGAGATCCGGGCATCCAGGGCCCCAGCCGTCCAGAGTCTGCGCATGGCGGCATATGGATCACCTCTTTGCCACGTACGGGAGGGAGGCCCGGGCCCTACACTGTCTCCGCTAGAGCTCCACGACCTCAGCTATTTTCCCTGACCTTTGGCCCGTGCCCTCGTGAGTGTGTGATCCCGAGTTACAATTCTTCTCCGACCACTCTGAATCCGCCACCTGCGGATACCTGAGCATGAAAATGAACATCTATCACTGGCTGCAGTGTCACAGGTCACTAGGTGTCTAGGCTCAGGCTGACCTTGGCTGTCTTCTGCCCAGGCAAAGAGCCTAATCCTTCCAAGGAAATCAGGACACGTGCTCACTGGCCAACATCCTTTCTTTTATCCACACAGCAGTCTACGTGAGGGTAAAGAGGCCAGGGAGGCCAGGTGAAGGCTGAGTGCGGGGCCTAAGGCTTCTTTCCCAATCACCATGGAGACAGCCACCGCAAGGCTGGCCGGAACTTCTGACGGGGACGAGTCACAAACACTGAGCCAATAGGAGAGGTCCAGCCTAACCGGCCAGTTCCGCAGACCCCTCCATTTTACTCATGGACAGACAACGGCCCCTTGCGTCTTTGGCCACAAAATCCGGGGCACCCAGGGAATAACTTCACAGTCGGCAACCCCTGATGTGGACACGTTCGACACACTGGGCCAGCAGGCAGGTACCTCTTTTCCACTTACGCTAGGATATCAGCAGGCAAGGCGCCCTTCCTCAGCATCTATGGCCTCTCTGGATGTGTTCATTCAGAGGAATCTCTTCATTCTACCCCTGAGACACATGACAGGTATGAGGGACCTGAGAGAGAGCCTAGAGATGGAACGGGGGAGGCTTCTGGCTGTACTGCTTCCCCGTGGGGACAGAATAGCAGGTAGTCTCTCTGGAAGGTCTTAGCTTCTGTTGATTGACATGCGCAATACGGGAGGGGCGGACCCCGGCCAGGTGGAGCTTGTGGGCAGATGCAACCTCTCCGGCGACGAATAATTCCGCTGCTGCTTTGTATGGTGAAAACCTCCCCCCGCCAAGTGGGATGGGTAGAGAACATTGACCCACACCCGCCAGGGGCCTTTCCTGGAACTAAAGATCCCAACATGGTCTCAACGTCGTCACCCTCTCAGCACACACCTTTCCTGCACACATAATCCTGCCTTTCTCCGTCAGGGCCCTATCCTACCAGGAAAAAAAGCAAGCCGCTCAAAAAGGCCGATGCCAGGGAAATCGAGGGAACACTGCCATTTTCCACATTTTTGCTGTCTACGTGTCCCCGCCTCGGGTGCAAGGCTGCGTAAGTGGCCGGGCTCCGAAGGCAAGGCCGAAATCCCGGCAGCCTGGGCCCCAGGAGTCCAATGCTTTATGGACGTGGGGACACGGATGACCTGTTGGCCACATACAGGAGGGATCCTTGGGCCCTTCACTGGCTCGCCATTCAGCTCCACGACGTCCACTACTGGCCCTGGCCTTTGCTTTGGCTGCTGCCCCGTTGAACGTGTGCTCCGGAGCCATGTTTCTCCACCCGCCACTATCATTCTGCCACCAGGGGATACGTGAGTGTGGGAGTCACCATTTCTCACTGGCAGCAGTGTCACAAGTCACTAGACTTCCAGGTACCCGCTGACCTAGGCTGCCTTCTGCCCCAGGCAAGGTCCCCAATCCTTTATCCCACATGCTGACACCTGGCCACTGGCGGACATTCATTTTTATCAACACAGAGGTCGGAGCGAGGGTCAGCGGGCCGGGTAGGTGAAGTCAAGGCCAGGTGGGCGGGATTAAGGCTTCTTTGCCATCACCATAGAGAGACTTCCCTGACCGGAAGAGTGGGCGGAGCTTACACCGGGCCTGGTGACTAGACTGAGCCAATGGCAGAGGTCCAGCCCGCCAGGCAGATGACACAGGGCCCTCCATTGTGACCTATGACACCGAGTGGCCACAGGGTTGGAGCACACCCTGGGAAAGGCTACGCAGGCACAAGGGAGCCCCTGGTGCGGACTGCTTCAGGGCAGTGGCAGAGCAGGCCAGGTACCTCTTTCCCACTTTCCTGAGGATATCAGTACGCAAGGCATCCCCACTCAGCATCTCTTGCCTCTCTCTCTCTGTCTCTCTCTGGATGTGTTCCTTCTCTGAAATCTCTTTCCTTCTCCCCCTGAGTCACTTCACAGCTTGGAGTGCCTGACAGAGGGCCTAGAGACCAAAGAGCAAAGGGGGAAGGCCTCTGGCTCTACTGGTTGCCCATGGGCAGAGAAGTTCTGGTAGTCTATCTGGAAGGTCTAGAGAGTAGTGATTGATTGGGGAGCAACATCACGGGCGGACCCTGGCCACGTGAAGCTTGCTGACATGTGGCAGCCTCTCTGGAGACTACTAATTCTGCTGATAACATTCTATGCAAATACCCGGGTGAGTGCCATGGGCAGAAAACCTTGACACATACCTGCCAGAGGCCTATTCTGGGTCTGAGGAGTCCACCCTGGTCTCCAGCAACTCATCATCTCAGCACACACTTTGCCTGCACGCGTGGAAACCGCCTCTCTCCACGAATGCCTTCACCCGCTAGGAAACACACGATGTCACTCAGCCAAAGGAGAGCACAGGCAAAGTCAACTGAAGCCCCCATTTTCAAGATTTTGCCTTCTGCTGCTCCACAGCCTCCGGTGGCACACTGCATGTGCGTCACTTCTCGGTAGACGAGGCCGAGGTCCGGGCATCCAGGGCCCCAGCCGTCCAGAGTCTGCGCATGGCGGCATATGGATCACCTCTTTGCCACGTACGGGAGGGAGGCCCGGGCCCTACACTGTCTCCGCTAGAGCTCCACGACCTCAGCTATTTTCCCTGACCTTTGGCCCGTGCCCTCGTGAGTGTGTGATCCCGAGTTACAATTCTTCTCCGACCACTCTGAATCCGCCACCTGCGGATACCTGAGCATGAAAATGAACATCTATCACTGGCTGCAGTGTCACAGGTCACTAGGTGTCTAGGCTCAGGCTGACCTTGGCTGTCTTCTGCCCAGGCAAAGAGCCTAATCCTTCCAAGGAAATCAGGACACGTGCTCACTGGCCAACATCCTTTCTTTTATCCACACAGCAGTCTACGTGAGGGTAAAGAGGCCAGGGAGGCCAGGTGAAGGCTGAGTGCGGGGCCTAAGGCTTCTTTCCCAATCACCATGGAGACAGCCACCGCAAGGCTGGCCGGAACTTCTGACGGGGACGAGTCACAAACACTGAGCCAATAGGAGAGGTCCAGCCTAACCGGCCAGTTCCGCAGACCCCTCCATTTTACTCATGGACAGACAACGGCCCCTTGCGTCTTTGGCCACAAAATCCGGGGCACCCAGGGAATAACTTCACAGTCGGCAACCCCTGATGTGGACACGTTCGACACACTGGGCCAGCAGGCAGGTACCTCTTTTCCACTTACGCTAGGATATCAGCAGGCAAGGCGCCCTTCCTCAGCATCTATGGCCTCTCTGGATGTGTTCATTCAGAGGAATCTCTTCATTCTACCCCTGAGACACATGACAGGTATGAGGGACCTGAGAGAGAGCCTAGAGATGGAACGGGGGAGGCTTCTGGCTGTACTGCTTCCCCGTGGGGACAGAATAGCAGGTAGTCTCTCTGGAAGGTCTTAGCTTCTGTTGATTGACATGCGCAATACGGGAGGGGCGGACCCCGGCCAGGTGGAGCTTGTGGGCAGATGCAACCTCTCCGGCGACGAATAATTCCGCTGCTGCTTTGTATGGTGAAAACCTCCCCCCGCCAAGTGGGATGGGTAGAGAACATTGACCCACACCCGCCAGGGGCCTTTCCTGGGACTAAAGATCCCAACATGGTCTCAACGTCGTCACCCTCTCAGCACACACCTTTCCTGCACACATAATCCTGCCTTTCTCCGTCAGGGCCCTATCCTACCAGGAAAAAAAGCAAGCCGCTCAAAAAGGCCGATGCCAGGGAAATCGAGGGAACACTGCCATTTTCCACATTTTTGCTGTCTACGTGTCCCCGCCTCGGGTGCAAGGCTGCGTAAGTGGCCGGGCTCCGAAGGCAAGGCCGAAATCCCGGCAGCCTGGGCCCCAGGAGTCCAATGCTTTATGGACGTGGGGACACGGATGACCTGTTGGCCACATACAGGAGGGATCCTTGGGCCCTTCACTGGCTCGCCATTCAGCTCCACGACGTCCACTACTGGCCCTGGCCTTTGCTTTGGCTGCTGCCCCGTTGAACGTGTGCTCCGGAGCCATGTTTCTCCACCCGCCACTATCATTCTGCCACCAGGGGATACGTGAGTGTGGGAGTCACCATTTCTCACTGGCAGCAGTGTCACAAGTCACTAGACTTCCAGGTACCCGCTGACCTAGGCTGCCTTCTGCCCCAGGCAAGGTCCCCAATCCTTTATCCCACATGCTGACACCTGGCCACTGGCGGACATTCATTTTTATCAACACAGAGGTCGGAGCGAGGGTCAGCGGGCCGGGTAGGTGAAGTCAAGGCCAGGTGGGCGGGATTAAGGCTTCTTTGCCATCACCATAGAGAGACTTCCCTGACCGGAAGAGTGGGCGGAGCTTACACCGGGCCTGGTGACTAGACTGAGCCAATGGCAGAGGTCCAGCCCGCCAGGCAGATGACACAGGGCCCTCCATTGTGACCTATGACACCGAGTGGCCACAGGGTTGGAGCACACCCTGGGAAAGGCTACGCAGGCACAAGGGAGCCCCTGGTGCGGACTGCTTCAGGGCAGTGGCAGAGCAGGCCAGGTACCTCTTTCCCACTTTCCTGAGGATATCAGTACGCAAGGCATCCCCACTCAGCATCTCTTGCCTCTCTCTCTCTGTCTCTCTCTGGATGTGTTCCTTCTCTGAAATCTCTTTCCTTCTCCCCCTGAGTCACTTCACAGCTTGGAGTGCCTGACAGAGGGCCTAGAGACCAAAGAGCAAAGGGGGAAGGCCTCTGGCTCTACTGGTTGCCCATGGGCAGAGAAGTTCTGGTAGTCTATCTGGAAGGTCTAGAGAGTAGTGATTGATTGGGGAGCAACATCACGGGCGGACCCTGGCCACGTGAAGCTTGCTGACATGTGGCAGCCTCTCTGGAGACTACTAATTCTGCTGATAACATTCTATGCAAATACCCGGGTGAGTGCCATGGGCAGAAAACCTTGACACATACCTGCCAGAGGCCTATTCTGGGTCTGAGGAGTCCACCCTGGTCTCCAGCAACTCATCATCTCAGCACACACTTTGCCTGCACGCGTGGAAACCGCCTCTCTCCACGAATGCCTTCACCCGCTAGGAAACACACGATGTCACTCAGCCAAAGGAGAGCACAGGCAAAGTCAACTGAAGCCCCCATTTTCAAGATTTTGCCTTCTGCTGCTCCACAGCCTCCGGTGGCACACTGCATGTGCGTCACTTCTCGGTAGACGAGGCCGAGGTCCGGGCATCCAGGGCCCCAGCCGTCCAGAGTCTGCGCATGGCGGCATATGGATCACCTCTTTGCCACGTACGGGAGGGAGGCCCGGGCCCTACACTGTCTCCGCTAGAGCTCCACGACCTCAGCTATTTTCCCTGACCTTTGGCCCGTGCCCTCATGAGTGTGTGATCCCGAGTTACAATTCTTCTCCGACCACTCTGAATCCGCCACCTGCGGATACCTGAGCATGAAAATGAACATCTATCACTGGCTGCAGTGTCACAGGTCACTAGGTGTCTAGGCTCAGGCTGACCTTGGCTGTCTTCTGCCCAGGCAAAGAGCCTAATCCTTCCAAGGAAATCAGGACACGTGCTCACTGGCCAACATCCTTTCTTTTATCCACACAGCAGTCTACGTGAGGGTAAAGAGGCCAGGGAGGCCAGGTGAAGGCTGAGTGCGGGGCCTAAGGCTTCTTTCCCAATCACCATGGAGACAGCCACCGCAAGGCTGGCCGGAACTTCTGACGGGGACGAGTCACAAACACTGAGCCAATAGGAGAGGTCCAGCCTAACCGGCCAGTTCCGCAGACCCCTCCATTTTACTCATGGACAGACAACGGCCCCTTGCGTCTTTGGCCACAAAATCCGGGGCACCCAGGGAATAACTTCACAGTCGGCAACCCCTGATGTGGACACGTTCGACACACTGGGCCAGCAGGCAGGTACCTCTTTTCCACTTACGCTAGGATATCAGCAGGCAAGGCGCCCTTCCTCAGCATCTATGGCCTCTCTGGATGTGTTCATTCAGAGGAATCTCTTCATTCTACCCCTGAGACACATGACAGGTATGAGGGACCTGAGAGAGAGCCTAGAGATGGAACGGGGGAGGCTTCTGGCTGTACTGCTTCCCCGTGGGGACAGAATAGCAGGTAGTCTCTCTGGAAGGTCTTAGCTTCTGTTGATTGACATGCGCAATACGGGAGGGGCGGACCCCGGCCAGGTGGAGCTTGTGGGCAGATGCAACCTCTCTGGCAACGAATAATTCCGCTGCTGCTTTGTATGGTGAAAACCTCCCCCCGCCAAGTGGGATGGGTAGAGAACATTGACCCACACCCGCCAGGGGCCTTTCCTGGGACTAAAGATCCCAACATGGTCTCAACGTCGTCACCCTCTCAGCACACACCTTTCCTGCACACATAATCCTGCCTTTCTCCGTCAGGGCCCTATCCTACCAGGAAAAAAAGCAAGCCGCTCAAAAAGGCCGATGCCAGGGAAATCGAGGGAACACTGCCATTTTCCACATTTTTGCTGTCTACGTGTCCCCGCCTCGGGTGCAAGGCTGCGTAAGTGGCCGGGCTCCGAAGGCAAGGCCGAAATCCCGGCAGCCTGGGCCCCAGGAGTCCAATGCTTTATGGACGTGGGGACACGGATGACCTGTTGGCCACATACAGGAGGGATCCTTGGGCCCTTCACTGGCTCGCCATTCAGCTCCACGACGTCCACTACTGGCCCTGGCCTTTGCTTTGGCTGCTGCCCCGTTGAACGTGTGCTCCGGAGCCATGTTTCTCCACCCGCCACTATCATTCTGCCACCAGGGGATACGTGAGTGTGGGAGTCACCATTTCTCACTGGCAGCAGTGTCACAAGTCACTAGACTTCCAGGTACCCGCTGACCTAGGCTGCCTTCTGCCCCAGGCAAGGTCCCCAATCCTTTATCCCACATGCTGACACCTGGCCACTGGCGGACATTCATTTTTATCAACACAGAGGTCGGAGCGAGGGTCAGCGGGCCGGGTAGGTGAAGTCAAGGCCAGGTGGGCGGGATTAAGGCTTCTTTGCCATCACCATAGAGAGACTTCCCTGACCGGAAGAGTGGGCGGAGCTTACACCGGGCCTGGTGACTAGACTGAGCCAATGGCAGAGGTCCAGCCCGCCAGGCAGATGACACAGGGCCCTCCATTGTGACCTATGACACCGAGTGGCCACAGGGTTGGAGCACACCCTGGGAAAGGCTACGCAGGCACAAGGGAGCCCCTGGTGCGGACTGCTTCAGGGCAGTGGCAGAGCAGGCCAGGTACCTCTTTCCCACTTTCCTGAGGATATCAGTACGCAAGGCATCCCCACTCAGCATCTCTTGCCTCTCTCTCTCTGTCTCTCTCTGGATGTGTTCCTTCTCTGAAATCTCTTTCCTTCTCCCCCTGAGTCACTTCACAGCTTGGAGTGCCTGACAGAGGGCCTAGAGACCAAAGAGCAAAGGGGGAAGGCCTCTGGCTCTACTGGTTGCCCATGGGCAGAGAAGTTCTGGTAGTCTATCTGGAAGGTCTAGAGAGTAGTGATTGATTGGGGAGCAACATCACGGGCGGACCCTGGCCACGTGAAGCTTGCTGACATGTGGCAGCCTCTCTGGAGACTACTAATTCTGCTGATAATTCTATGCAAATACCCGGGTGAGTGCCATGGGCAGAAAACCTTGACACATACCTGCCAGAGGCCTATTCTGGGTCTGAGGAGTCCACCCTGGTCTCCAGCAACTCATCATCTCAGCACACACTTTGCCTGCACGCGTGGAAACCGCCTCTCTCCACGAATGCCTTCACCCGCTAGGAAACACACGATGTCACTCAGCCAAAGGAGAGCACAGGCAAAGTCAACTGAAGCCCCCATTTTCAAGATTTTGCCTTCTGCTGCTCCACAGCCTCCGGTGGCACACTGCATGTGCGTCACTTCTCGGTAGACGAGGCCGAGATCCGGGCATCCAGGGCCCCAGCCGTCCAGAGTCTGCGCATGGCGGCATATGGATCACCTCTTTGCCACGTACGGGAGGGAGGCCCGGGCCCTACACTGTCTCCGCTAGAGCTCCACGACCTCAGCTATTTTCCCTGACCTTTGGCCCGTGCCCTCGTGAGTGTGTGATCCCGAGTTACAATTCTTCTCCGACCACTCTGAATCCGCCACCTGCGGATACCTGAGCATGAAAATGAACATCTATCACTGGCTGCAGTGTCACAGGTCACTAGGTGTCTAGGCTCAGGCTGACCTTGGCTGTCTTCTGCCCAGGCAAAGAGCCTAATCCTTCCAAGGAAATCAGGACACGTGCTCACTGGCCAACATCCTTTCTTTTATCCACACAGCAGTCTACGTGAGGGTAAAGAGGCCAGGGAGGCCAGGTGAAGGCTGAGTGCGGGGCCTAAGGCTTCTTTCCCAATCACCATGGAGACAGCCACCGCAAGGCTGGCCGGAACTTCTGACGGGGACGAGTCACAAACACTGAGCCAATAGGAGAGGTCCAGCCTAACCGGCCAGTTCCGCAGACCCCTCCATTTTACTCATGGACAGACAACGGCCCCTTGCGTCTTTGGCCACAAAATCCGGGGCACCCAGGGAATAACTTCACAGTCGGCAACCCCTGATGTGGACACGTTCGACACACTGGGCCAGCAGGCAGGTACCTCTTTTCCACTTACGCTAGGATATCAGCAGGCAAGGCGCCCTTCCTCAGCATCTATGGCCTCTCTGGATGTGTTCATTCAGAGGAATCTCTTCATTCTACCCCTGAGACACATGACAGGTATGAGGGACCTGAGAGAGAGCCTAGAGATGGAACGGGGGAGGCTTCTGGCTGTACTGCTTCCCCGTGGGGACAGAATAGCAGGTAGTCTCTCTGGAAGGTCTTAGCTTCTGTTGATTGACATGCGCAATACGGGAGGGGCGGACCCCGGCCAGGTGGAGCTTGTGCGCAGATGCAACCTCTCTGGCAACGAATAATTCCGCTGCTGCTTTGTATGGTGAAAACCTCCCCCCGCCAAGTGGGATGGGTAGAGAACATTGACCCACACCCGCCAGGGGCCTTTCCTGGGACTAAAGATCTCAACATGGTCTCAACGTCGTCACCCTCTCAGCACACACCTTTCCTGCACACATAATCCTGCCTTTCTCCGTCAGGGCCCTATCCTACCAGGAAAAAAAGCAAGCCGCTCAAAAAGGCCGATGCCAGGGAAATCGAGGGAACACTGCCATTTTCCACATTTTTGCTGTCTACGTGTCCCAGCCTCGGGTGCAAGGCTGCGTAAGTGGCCGGGCTCCGAAGGCAAGGCCGAAATCCCGGCAGCCTGGGCCCCAGGAGTCCAATGCTTTATGGACGTGGGGACACGGATGACCTGTTGGCCACATACCGGAGGGATCCTTGGGCCCTTCACTGGCTCGCCATTCAGCTCCACGACGTCCACTACTGGCCCTGGCCTTTGCTTTGGCTGCTGCCCCGTTGAACGTGTGCTCCGGAGCCATGTTTCTCCACCCGCCACTATCATTCTGCCACCAGGGGATACGTGAGTGTGGGAGTCACCATTTCTCACTGGCAGCAGTGTCACAAGTCACTAGACTTCCAGGTACCCGCTGACCTAGGCTGCCTTCTGCCCCAGGCAAGGTCCCCAATCCTTTATCCCACATGCTGACACCTGGCCACTGGCGGACATTCATTTTTATCAACACAGAGGTCGGAGCGAGGGTCAGCGGGCCGGGTAGGTGAAGTCAAGGCCAGGTGGGCGGGATTAAGGCTTCTTTGCCATCACCATAGAGAGACTTCCCTGACCGGAAGAGTGGGCGGAGCTTACACCGGGCCTGGTGACTAGACTGAGCCAATGGCAGAGGTCCAGCCCGCCAGGCAGATGACACAGGGCCCTCCATTGTGACCTATGACACCGAGTGGCCACAGGGTTGGAGCACACCCTGGGAAAGGCTACGCAGGCACAAGGGAGCCCCTGGTGCGGACTGCTTCAGGGCAGTGGCAGAGCAGGCCAGGTACCTCTTTCCCACTTTCCTGAGGATATCAGTACGCAAGGCATCCCCACTCAGCATCTCTTGCCTCTCTCTCTCTGTCTCTCTCTGGATGTGTTCCTTCTCTGAAATCTCTTTCCTTCTCCCCCTGAGTCACTTCACAGCTTGGAGTGCCTGACAGAGGGCCTAGAGACCAAAGAGCAAAGGGGGAAGGCCTCTGGCTCTACTGGTTGCCCATGGGCAGAGAAGTTCTGGTAGTCTATCTGGAAGGTCTAGAGAGTAGTGATTGATTGGGGAGCAACATCACGGGCGGACCCTGGCCACGTGAAGCTTGCTGACATGTGGCAGCCTCTCTGGAGACTACTAATTCTGCTGATAACATTCTATGCAAATACCCGGGTGAGTGCCATGGGCAGAAAACCTTGACACATACCTGCCAGAGGCCTATTCTGGGTCTGAGGAGTCCACCCTGGTCTCCAGCAACTCATCATCTCAGCACACACTTTGCCTGCACGCGTGGAAACCGCCTCTCTCCACGAATGCCTTCACCCGCTAGGAAACACACGATGTCACTCAGCCAAAGGAGAGCACAGGCAAAGTCAACTGAAGCCCCCATTTTCAAGATTTTGCCTTCTGCTGCTCCACAGCCTCCGGTGGCACACTGCATGTGCGTCACTTCTCGGTAGACGAGGCCGAGATCCGGGCATCCAGGGCCCCAGCCGTCCAGAGTCTGCGCATAGCGGCATATGGATCACCTCTTTGCCACGTACGGGAGGGAGGCCCGGGCCCTACACTGTCTCCGCTAGAGCTCCACGACCTCAGCTATTTTCCCTGACCTTTGGCCCGTGCCCTCGTGAGTGTGTGATCCCGAGTTACAATTCTTCTCCGACCACTCTGAATCCGCCACCTGCGGATACCTGAGCATGAAAATGAACATCTATCACTGGCTGCAGTGTCACAGGTCACTAGGTGTCTAGGCTCAGGCTGACCTTGGCTGTCTTCTGCCCAGGCAAAGAGCCTAATCCTTCCAAGGAAATCAGGACACGTGCTCACTGGCCAACATCCTTTCTTTTATCCACACAGCAGTCTACGTGAGGGTAAAGAGGCCAGGGAGGCCAGGTGAAGGCTGAGTGCGGGGCCTAAGGCTTCTTTCCCAATCACCATGGAGACAGCCACTGCAAGGCTGGCCGGAACTTCTGACGGGGACGAGTCACAAACACTGAGCCAATAGGAGAGGTCCAGCCTAACCGGCCAGTTCCGCAGACCCCTCCATTTTACTCATGGACAGACAACGGCCCCTTGCGTCTTTGGCCACAAAATCCGGGGCACCCAGGGAATAACTTCACAGTCGGCAACCCCTGATGTGGACACGTTCGACACACTGGGCCAGCAGGCAGGTACCTCTTTTCCACTTACGCTAGGATATCAGCAGGCAAGGCGCCCTTCCTCAGCATCTATGGCCTCTCTGGATGTGTTCATTCAGAGGAATCTCTTCATTCTACCCCTGAGACACATGACAGGTATGAGGGACCTGAGAGAGAGCCTAGAGATGGAACGGGGGAGGCTTCTGGCTGTACTGCTTCCCCGTGGGGACAGAATAGCAGGTAGTCTCTCTGGAAGGTCTTAGCTTCTGTTGATTGACATGCGCAATACGGGAGGGGCGGACCCCGGCCAGGTGGAGCTTGTGGGCAGATGCAACCTCTCCGGCGACGAATAATTCCGCTGCTGCTTTGTATGGTGAAAACCTCCCCCCGCCAAGTGGGATGGGTAGAGAACATTGACCCACACCCGCCAGGGGCCTTTCCTGGGACTAAAGATCCCAACACGGTCTCAACGTCGTCACCCTCTCAGCACACACCTTTCCTGCACACATAATCCTGCCTTTCTCCGTCAGGGCCCTATCCTACCAGGAAAAAAAGCAAGCCGCTCAAAAAGGCCGATGCCAGGGAAATCGAGGGAACACTGCCATTTTCCACATTTTTGCTGTCTACGTGTCCCCGCCTCGGGTGCAAGGCTGCGTAAGTGGCCGGGCTCCGAAGGCAAGGCCGAAATCCCGGCAGCCTGGGCCCCAGGAGTCCAATGCTTTATGGACGTGGGGACACGGATGACCTGTTGGCCACATACAGGAGGGATCCTTGGGCCCTTCACTGGCTCGCCATTCAGCTCCACGACGTCCACTACTGGCCCTGGCCTTTGCTTTGGCTGCTGCCCCGTTGAACGTGTGCTCCGGAGCCATGTTTCTCCACCCGCCACTATCATTCTGCCACCAGGGGATACGTGAGTGTGGGAGTCACCATTTCTCACTGGCAGCAGTGTCACAAGTCACTAGACTTCCAGGTACCCGCTGACCTAGGCTGCCTTCTGCCCCAGGCAAGGTCCCCAATCCTTTATCCCACATGCTGACACCTGGCCACTGGCGGACATTCATTTTTATCAACACAGAGGTCGGAGCGAGGGTCAGCGGGCCGGGTAGGTGAAGTCAAGGCCAGGTGGGCGGGATTAAGGCTTCTTTGCCATCACCATAGAGAGACTTCCCTGACCGGAAGAGTGGGCGGAGCTTACACCGGGCCTGGTGACTAGACTGAGCCAATGGCAGAGGTCCAGCCCGCCAGGCAGATGACACAGGGCCCTCCATTGTGACCTATGACACCGAGTGGCCACAGGGTTGGAGCACACCCTGGGAAAGGCTACGCAGGCACAAGGGAGCCCCTGGTGCGGACTGCTTCAGGGCAGTGGCAGAGCAGGCCAGGTACCTCTTTCCCACTTTCCTGAGGATATCAGTACGCAAGGCATCCCCACTCAGCATCTCTTGCCTCTCTCTCTCTGTCTCTCTCTGGATGTGTTCCTTCTCTGAAATCTCTTTCCTTCTCCCCCTGAGTCACTTCACAGCTTGGAGTGCCTGACAGAGGGCCTAGAGACCAAAGAGCAAAGGGGGAAGGCCTCTGGCTCTACTGGTTGCCCATGGGCAGAGAAGTTCTGGTAGTCTATCTGGAAGGTCTAGAGAGTAGTGATTGATTGGGGAGCAACATCACGGGCGGACCCTGGCCACGTGAAGCTTGCTGACATGTGGCAGCCTCTCTGGAGACTACTAATTCTGCTGATAACATTCTATGCAAATACCCGGGTGAGTGCCATGGGCAGAAAACCTTGACACATACCTGCCAGAGGCCTATTCTGGGTCTGAGGAGTCCACCCTGGTCTCCAGCAACTCATCATCTCAGCACACACTTTGCCTGCACGCGTGGAAACCGCCTCTCTCCACGAATGCCTTCACCCGCTAGGAAACACACGATGTCACTCAGCCAAAGGAGAGCACAGGCAAAGTCAACTGAAGCCCCCATTTTCAAGATTTTGCCTTCTGCTGCTCCACAGCCTCCGGTGGCACACTGCATGTGCGTCACTTCTCGGTAGACGAGGCCGAGGTCCGGGCATCCAGGGCCCCAGCCGTCCAGAGTCTGCGCATGGCGGCATATGGATCACCTCTTTGCCACGTACGGGAGGGAGGCCCGGGCCCTACACTGTCTCCGCTAGAGCTCCACGACCTCAGCTATTTTCCCTGACCTTTGGCCCGTGCCCTCGTGAGTGTGTGATCCCGAGTTACAATTCTTCTCCGACCACTCTGAATCCGCCACCTGCGGATACCTGAGCATGAAAATGAACATCTATCACTGGCTGCAGTGTCACAGGTCACTAGGTGTCTAGGCTCAGGCTGACCTTGGCTGTCTTCTGCCCAGGCAAAGAGCCTAATCCTTCCAAGGAAATCAGGACACGTGCTCACTGGCCAACATCCTTTCTTTTATCCACACAGCAGTCTACGTGAGGGTAAAGAGGCCAGGGAGGCCAGGTGAAGGCTGAGTGCGGGGCCTAAGGCTTCTTTCCCAATCACCATGGAGACAGCCACCGCAAGGCTGGCCGGAACTTCTGACGGGGACGAGTCACAAACACTGAGCCAATAGGAGAGGTCCAGCCTAACCGGCCAGTTCCGCAGACCCCTCCATTTTACTCATGGACAGACAACGGCCCCTTGCGTCTTTGGCCACAAAATCCGGGGCACCCAGGGAATAACTTCACAGTCGGCAACCCCTGATGTGGACACGTTCGACACACTGGGCCAGCAGGCAGGTACCTCTTTTCCACTTACGCTAGGATATCAGCAGGCAAGGCGCCCTTCCTCAGCATCTATGGCCTCTCTGGATGTGTTCATTCAGAGGAATCTCTTCATTCTACCCCTGAGACACATGACAGGTATGAGGGACCTGAGAGAGAGCCTAGAGATGGAACGGGGGAGGCTTCTGGCTGTACTGCTTCCCCGTGGGGACAGAATAGCAGGTAGTCTCTCTGGAAGGTCTTAGCTTCTGTTGATTGACATGCGCAATACGGGAGGGGCGGACCCCGGCCAGGTGGAGCTTGTGGGCAGATGCAACCTCTCCGGCGACGAATAATTCCGCTGCTGCTTTGTATGGTGAAAACCTCCCCCCGCCAAGTGGGATGGGTAGAGAACATTGACCCACACCCGCCAGGGGCCTTTCCTGGGACTAAAGATCCCAACATGGTCTCAACGTCGTCACCCTCTCAGCACACACCTTTCCTGCACACATAATCCTGCCTTTCTCCGTCAGGGCCCTATCCTACCAGGAAAAAAAGCAAGCCGCTCAAAAAGGCCGATGCCAGGGAAATCGAGGGAACACTGCCATTTTCCACATTTTTGCTGTCTACGTGTCCCCGCCTCGGGTGCAAGGCTGCGTAAGTGGCCGGGCTCCGAAGGCAAGGCCGAAATCCCGGCAGCCTGGGCCCCAGGAGTCCAATGCTTTATGGACGTGGGGACACGGATGACCTGTTGGCCACATACAGGAGGGATCCTTGGGCCCTTCACTGGCTCGCCATTCAGCTCCACGACGTCCACTACTGGCCCTGGCCTTTGCTTTGGCTGCTGCCCCGTTGAACGTGTGCTCCGGAGCCATGTTTCTCCACCCGCCACTATCATTCTGCCACCAGGGGATACGTGAGTGTGGGAGTCACCATTTCTCACTGGCAGCAGTGTCACAAGTCACTAGACTTCCAGGTACCCGCTGACCTAGGCTGCCTTCTGCCCCAGGCAAGGTCCCCAATCCTTTATCCCACATGCTGACACCTGGCCACTGGCGGACATTCATTTTTATCAACACAGAGGTCGGAGCGAGGGTCAGCGGGCCGGGTAGGTGAAGTCAAGGCCAGGTGGGCGGGATTAAGGCTTCTTTGCCATCACCATAGAGAGACTTCCCTGACCGGAAGAGTGGGCGGAGCTTACACCGGGCCTGGTGACTAGACTGAGCCAATGGCAGAGGTCCAGCCCGCCAGGCAGATGACACAGGGCCCTCCATTGTGACCTATGACACCGAGTGGCCACAGGGTTGGAGCACACCCTGGGAAAGGCTACGCAGGCACAAGGGAGCCCCTGGTGCGGACTGCTTCAGGGCAGTGGCAGAGCAGGCCAGGTACCTCTTTCCCACTTTCCTGAGGATATCAGTACGCAAGGCATCCCCACTCAGCATCTCTTGCCTCTCTCTCTCTGTCTCTCTCTGGATGTGTTCCTTCTCTGAAATCTCTTTCCTTCTCCCCCTGAGTCACTTCACAGCTTGGAGTGCCTGACAGAGGGCCTAGAGACCAAAGAGCAAAGGGGGAAGGCCTCTGGCTCTACTGGTTGCCCATGGGCAGAGAAGTTCTGGTAGTCTATCTGGAAGGTCTAGAGAGTAGTGATTGATTGGGGAGCAACATCACGGGCGGACCCTGGCCACGTGAAGCTTGCTGACATGTGGCAGCCTCTCTGGAGACTACTAATTCTGCTGATAACATTCTATGCAAATACCCGGGTGAGTGCCATGGGCAGAAAACCTTGACACATACCTGCCAGAGGCCTATTCTGGGTCTGAGGAGTCCATCCTGGTCTCCAGCAACTCATCATCTCAGCACACACTTTGCCTGCACGCGTGGAAACCGCCTCTCTCCACGAATGCCTTCACCCGCTAGGAAACACACGATGTCACTCAGCCAAAGGAGAGCACAGGCAAAGTCAACTGAAGCCCCCATTTTCAAGATTTTGCCTTCTGCTGCTCCACAGCCTCCGGTGGCACACTGCATGTGCGTCACTTCTCGGTAGACGAGGCCGAGATCCGGGCATCCAGGGCCCCAGCCGTCCAGAGTCTGCGCATGGCGGCATATGGATCACCTCTTTGCCACGTACGGGAGGGAGGCCCGGGCCCTACACTGTCTCCGCTAGAGCTCCACGACCTCAGCTATTTTCCCTGACCTTTGGCCCGTGCCCTCGTGAGTGTGTGATCCCGAGTTACAATTCTTCTCCGACCACTCTGAATCCGCCACCTGCGGATACCTGAGCATGAAAATGAACATCTATCACTGGCTGCAGTGTCACAGGTCACTAGGTGTCTAGGCTCAGGCTGACCTTGGCTGTCTTCTGCCCAGGCAAAGAGCCTAATCCTTCCAAGGAAATCAGGACACGTGCTCACTGGCCAACATCCTTTCTTTTATCCACACAGCAGTCTACGTGAGGGTAAAGAGGCCAGGGAGGCCAGGTGAAGGCTGAGTGCGGGGCCTAAGGCTTCTTTCCCAATCACCATGGAGACAGCCACCGCAAGGCTGGCCGGAACTTCTGACGGGGACGAGTCACAAACACTGAGCCAATAGGAGAGGTCCAGCCTAACCGGCCAGTTCCGCAGACCCCTCCATTTTACTCATGGACAGACAACGGCCCCTTGCGTCTTTGGCCACAAAATCCGGGGCACCCAGGGAATAACTTCACAGTCGGCAACCCCTGATGTGGACACGTTCGACACACTGGGCCAGCAGGCAGGTACCTCTTTTCCACTTACGCTAGGATATCAGCAGGCAAGGCGCCCTTCCTCAGCATCTATGGCCTCTCTGGATGTGTTCATTCAGAGGAATCTCTTCATTCTACCCCTGAGACACATGACAGGTATGAGGGACCTGAGAGAGAGCCTAGAGATGGAACGGGGGAGGCTTCTGGCTGTACTGCTTCCCCGTGGGGACAGAATAGCAGGTAGTCTCTCTGGAAGGTCTTAGCTTCTGTTGATTGACATGCGTAATACGGGAGGGGCGGACCCCGGCCAGGTGGAGCTTGTGGGCAGATGCAACCTCTCCGGCGACGAATAATTCCGCTGCTGCTTTGTATGGTGAAAACCTCCCCCCGCCAAGTGGGATGGGTAGAGAACATTGACCCACACCCGCCAGGGGCCTTTCCTGGGACTAAAGATCCCAACATGGTCTCAACGTCGTCACCCTCTCAGCACACACCTTTCCTGCACACATAATCCTGCCTTTCTCCGTCAGGGCCCTATCCTACCAGGAAAAAAAGCAAGCCGCTCAAAAAGGCCGATGCCAGGGAAATCGAGGGAACACTGCCATTTTCCACATTTTTGCTGTCTACGTGTCCCCGCCTCGGGTGCAAGGCTGCGTAAGTGGCCGGGCTCCGAAGGCAAGGCCGAAATCCCGGCAGCCTGGGCCCCAGGAGTCCAATGCTTTATGGACGTGGGGACACGGATGACCTGTTGGCCACATACAGGAGGGATCCTTGGGCCCTTCACTGGCTCGCCATTCAGCTCCACGACGTCCACTACTGGCCCTGGCCTTTGCTTTGGCTGCTGCCCCGTTGAACGTGTGCTCCGGAGCCATGTTTCTCCACCCGCCACTATCATTCTGCCACCAGGGGATACGTGAGTGTGGGAGTCACCATTTCTCACTGGCAGCAGTGTCACAAGTCACTAGACTTCCAGGTACCCGCTGACCTAGGCTGCCTTCTGCCCCAGGCAAGGTCCCCAATCCTTTATCCCACATGCTGACACCTGGCCACTGGCGGACATTCATTTTTATCAACACAGAGGTCGGAGCGAGGGTCAGCGGGCCGGGTAGGTGAAGTCAAGGCCAGGTGGGCGGGATTAAGGCTTCTTTGCCATCACCATAGAGAGACTTCCCTGACCGGAAGAGTGGGCGGAGCTTACACCGGGCCTGGTGACTAGACTGAGCCAATGGCAGAGGTCCAGCCCGCCAGGCAGATGACACAGGGCCCTCCATTGTGACCTATGACACCGAGTGGCCACAGGGTTGGAGCACACCCTGGGAAAGGCTACGCAGGCACAAGGGAGCCCCTGGTGCGGACTGCTTCAGGGCAGTGGCAGAGCAGGCCAGGTACCTCTTTCCCACTTTCCTGAGGATATCAGTACGCAAGGCATCCCCACTCAGCATCTCTTGCCTCTCTCTCTCTGTCTCTCTCTGGATGTGTTCCTTCTCTGAAATCTCTTTCCTTCTCCCCCTGAGTCACTTCACAGCTTGGAGTGCCTGACAGAGGGCCTAGAGACCAAAGAGCAAAGGGGGAAGGCCTCTGGCTCTACTGGTTGCCCATGGGCAGAGAAGTTCTGGTAGTCTATCTGGAAGGTCTAGAGAGTAGTGATTGATTGGGGAGCAACATCACGGGCGGACCCTGGCCACGTGAAGCTTGCTGACATGTGGCAGCCTCTCTGGAGACTACTAATTCTGCTGATAACATTCTATGCAAATACCCGGGTGAGTGCCATGGGCAGAAAACCTTGACACATACCTGCCAGAGGCCTATTCTGGGTCTGAGGAGTCCACCCTGGTCTCCAGCAACTCATCATCTCAGCACACACTTTGCCTGCACGCGTGGAAACCGCCTCTCTCCACGAATGCCTTCACCCGCTAGGAAACACACGATGTCACTCAGCCAAAGGAGAGCACAGGCAAAGTCAACTGAAGCCCCCATTTTCAAGATTTTGCCTTCTGCTGCTCCACAGCCTCCGGTGGCACACTGCATGTGCGTCACTTCTCGGTAGACGAGGCCGAGATCCGGGCATCCAGGGCCCCAGCCGTCCAGAGTCTGCGCATGGCGGCATATGGATCACCTCTTTGCCACGTACGGGAGGGAGGCCCGGGCCCTACACTGTCTCCGCTAGAGCTCCACGACCTCAGCTATTTTCCCTGACCTTTGGCCCGTGCCCTCGTGAGTGTGTGATCCCGAGTTACAATTCTTCTCCGACCACTCTGAATCCGCCACCTGCGGATACCTGAGCATGAAAATGAACATCTATCACTGGCTGCAGTGTCACAGGTCACTAGGTGTCTAGGCTCAGGCTGACCTTGGCTGTCTTCTGCCCAGGCAAAGAGCCTAATCCTTCCAAGGAAATCAGGACACGTGCTCACTGGCCAACATCCTTTCTTTTATCCACACAGCAGTCTACGTGAGGGTAAAGAGGCCAGGGAGGCCAGGTGAAGGCTGAGTGCGGGGCCTAAGGCTTCTTTCCCAATCACCATGGAGACAGCCACCGCAAGGCTGGCCGGAACTTCTGACGGGGACGAGTCACAAACACTGAGCCAATAGGAGAGGTCCAGCCTAACCGGCCAGTTCCGCAGACCCCTCCATTTTACTCATGGACAGACAACGGCCCCTTGCGTCTTTGGCCACAAAATCCGGGGCACCCAGGGAATAACTTCACAGTCGGCAACCCCTGATGTGGACACGTTCGACACACTGGGCCAGCAGGCAGGTACCTCTTTTCCACTTACGCTAGGATATCAGCAGGCAAGGCGCCCTTCCTCAGCATCTATGGCCTCTCTGGATGTGTTCATTCAGAGGAATCTCTTCATTCTACCCCTGAGACACATGACAGGTATGAGGGACCTGAGAGAGAGCCTAGAGATGGAACGGGGGAGGCTTCTGGCTGTACTGCTTCCCCGTGGGGACAGAATAGCAGGTAGTCTCTCTGGAAGGTCTTAGCTTCTGTTGATTGACATGCGCAATACGGGAGGGGCGGACCCCGGCCAGGTGGAGCTTGTGGGCAGATGCAACCTCTCCGGCGACGAATAATTCCGCTGCTGCTTTGTATGGTGAAAACCTCCCCCCGCCAAGTGGGATGGGTAGAGAACATTGACCCACACCCGCCAGGGGCCTTTCCTGGGACTAAAGATCCCAACATGGTCTCAACGTCGTCACCCTCTCAGCACACACCTTTCCTGCACACATAATCCTGCCTTTCTCCGTCAGGGCCCTATCCTACCAGGAAAAAAAGCAAGCCGCTCAAAAAGGCCGATGCCAGGGAAATCGAGGGAACACTGCCATTTTCCACATTTTTGCTGTCTACGTGTCCCCGCCTCGGGTGCAAGGCTGCGTAAGTGGCCGGGCTCCGAAGGCAAGGCCGAAATCCCGGCAGCCTGGGCCCCAGGAGTCCAATGCTTTATGGACGTGGGGACACGGATGACCTGTTGGCCACATACAGGAGGGATCCTTGGGCCCTTCACTGGCTCGCCATTCAGCTCCACGACGTCCACTACTGGCCCTGGCCTTTGCTTTGGCTGCTGCCCCGTTGAACGTGTGCTCCGGAGCCATGTTTCTCCACCCGCCACTATCATTCTGCCACCAGGGGATACGTGAGTGTGGGAGTCACCATTTCTCACTGGCAGCAGTGTCACAAGTCACTAGACTTCCAGGTACCCACTGACCTAGGCTGCCTTCTGCCCCAGGCAAGGTCCCCAATCCTTTATCCCACATGCTGACACCTGGCCACTGGCGGACATTCATTTTTATCAACACAGAGGTCGGAGCGAGGGTCAGCGGGCCGGGTAGGTGAACTCAAGGCCAGGTGGGCGGGATTAAGGCTTCTTTGCCATCACCATAGAGAGACTTCCCTGACCGGAAGAGTGGGCGGAGCTTACACCGGGCCTGGTGACTAGACTGAGCCAATGGCAGAGGTCCAGCCCGCCAGGCAGATGACACAGGGCCCTCCATTGTGACCTATGACACCTAGTGGCCACAGGGTTGGAGCACACCCTGGGAAAGGCTACGCAGGCACAAGGGAGCCCCTGGTGCGGACTGCTTCAGGGCAGTGGCAGAGCAGGCCAGGTACCTCTTTCCCACTTTCCTGAGGATATCAGTACGCAAGGCATCCCCACTCAGCATCTCTTGCCTCTCTCTCTCTGTCTCTCTCTGGATGTGTTCCTTCTCTGAAATCTCTTTCCTTCTCCCCCTGAGTCACTTCACAGCTTGGAGTGCCTGACAGAGGGCCTAGAGACCAAAGAGCAAAGGGGGAAGGCCTCTGGCTCTACTGGTTGCCCATGGGCAGAGAAGTTCTGGTAGTCTATCTGGAAGGTCTAGAGAGTAGTGATTGATTGGGGAGCAACATCACGGGCGGACCCTGGCCACGTGAAGCTTGCTGACATGTGGCAGCCTCTCTGGAGACTACTAATTCTGCTGATAACATTCTATGCAAATACCCGGGTGAGTGCCATGGGCAGAAAACCTTGACACATACCTGCCAGAGGCCTATTCTGGGTCTGAGGAGTCCACCCTGGTCTCCAGCAACTCATCATCTCAGCACACACTTTGCCTGCACGCGTGGAAACCGCCTCTCTCCACGAATGCCTTCACCCGCTAGGAAACACACGATGTCACTCAGCCAAAGGAGAGCACAGGCAAAGTCAACTGAAGCCCCCATTTTCAAGATTTTGCCTTCTGCTGCTCCACAGCCTCCGGTGGCACACTGCATGTGCGTCACTTCTCGGTAGACGAGGCCGAGATCCGGGCATCCAGGGCCCCAGCCGTCCAGAGTCTGCGCATGGCGGCATATGGATCACCTCTTTGCCACGTACGGGAGGGAGGCCCGGGCCCTACACTGTCTCCGCTAGAGCTCCACGACCTCAGCTATTTTCCCTGACCTTTGGCCCGTGCCCTCGTGAGTGTGTGATCCCGAGTTACAATTCTTCTCCGACCACTCTGAATCCGCCACCTGCGGATACCTGAGCATGAAAATGAACATCTATCACTGGCTGCAGTGTCACAGGTCACTAGGTGTCTAGGCTCAGGCTGACCTTGGCTGTCTTCTGCCCAGGCAAAGAGCCTAATCCTTCCAAGGAAATCAGGACACGTGCTCACTGGCCAACATCCTTTCTTTTATCCACACAGCAGTCTACGTGAGGGTAAAGAGGCCAGGGAGGCCAGGTGAAGGCTGAGTGCGGGGCCTAAGGCTTCTTTCCCAATCACCATGGAGACAGCCACCGCAAGGCTGGCCGGAACTTCTGACGGGGACGAGTCACAAACACTGAGCCAATAGGAGAGGTCCAGCCTAACCGGCCAGTTCCGCAGACCCCTCCATTTTACTCATGGACAGACAACGGCCCCTTGCGTCTTTGGCCACAAAATCCGGGGCACCCAGGGAATAACTTCACAGTCGGCAACCAATACTATCTCTCTATGCGACACACTGGGCCAGCAGGCAGGTACCTCTTTTCCACTTACGCTAGGATATCAGCAGGCAAGGCGCCCTTCCTCAGCATCTATGGCCTCTCTGGATGTGTTCATTCAGAGGAATCTCTTCATTCTACCCCTGAGACACATGACAGGTATGAGGGACCTGAGAGAGAGCCTAGAGATGGAACGGGGGAGGCTTCTGGCTGTACTGCTTCCCCGTGGGGACAGAATAGCAGGTAGTCTCTCTGGAAGGTCTTAGCTTCTGTTGATTGACATGCGCAATACGGGAGGGGCGGACCCCGGCCAGGTGGAGCTTGTGGGCAGATGCAACCTCTCCGGCGACGAATAATTCCGCTGCTGCTTTGTATGGTGAAAACCTCCCCCCGCCAAGTGGGATGGGTAGAGAACATTGACCCACACCCGCCAGGGGCCTTTCCTGGGACTAAAGATCCCAACACGGTCTCAACGTCGTCACCCTCTCAGCACACACCTTTCCTGCACACATAATCCTGCTTTTCTCCGTCAGGGCCCTATCCTACCAGGAAAAAAAGCAAGCCGCTCAAAAAGGCCGATGCCAGGGAAATCGAGGGAACACTGCCATTTTCCACATTTTTGCTGTCTACGTGTCCCCGCCTCGGGTGCAAGGCTGCGTAAGTGGCCGGGCTCCGAAGGCAAGGCCGAAATCCCGGCAGCCTGGGCCCCAGGAGTCCAATGCTTTATGGACGTGGGGACACGGATGACCTGTTGGCCACATACAGGAGGGATCCTTGGGCCCTTCACTGGCTCGCCATTCAGCTCCACGACGTCCACTACTGGCCCTGGCCTTTGCTTTGGCTGCTGCCCCGTTGAACGTGTGCTCCGGAGCCATGTTTCTCCACCCGCCACTATCATTCTGCCACCAGGGGATACGTGAGTGTGGGAGTCACCATTTCTCACTGGCAGCAGTGTCACAAGTCACTAGACTTCCAGGTACCCGCTGACCTAGGCTGCCTTCTGCCCCAGGCAAGGTCCCCAATCCTTTATCCCACATGCTGACACCTGGCCACTGGCGGACATTCATTTTTATCAACACAGAGGTCGGAGCGAGGGTCAGCGGGCCGGGTAGGTGAAGTCAAGGCCAGGTGGTCGGGATTAAGGCTTCTTTGCCATCACCATAGAGAGACTTCCCTGACCGGAAGAGTGGGCGGAGCTTACACCGGGCCTGGTGACTAGACTGAGCCAATGGCAGAGGTCCAGCCCGCCAGGCAGATGACACAGGGCCCTCCATTGTGACCTATGACACCTAGTGGCCACAGGGTTGGAGCACACCCTGGGAAAGGCTACGCAGGCACAAGGGAGCCCCTGGTGCGGACTGCTTCAGGGCAGTGGCAGAGCAGGCCAGGTACCTCTTTCCCACTTTCCTGAGGATATCAGTACGCAAGGCATCCCCACTCAGCATCTCTTGCCTCTCTCTCTCTCTGTCTCTCTCTGGATGTGTTCCTTCTCTGAAATCTCTTTCCTTCTCCCCCTGAGTCACTTCACAGCTTGGAGTGCCTGACAGAGGGCCTAGAGACAAAAGAGCAAAGGGGGAAGGCCTCTGGCTCTACTGGTTGCCCATGGGCAGAGAAGTCTGGTAGTCTATCTGGAAGGTCTAGAGAGTAGTGATTGATTGGGGAGCAACATCACGGGCGGACCCTGGCCACGTGAAGCTTGCTGACATGTGGCAGCCTCTCTGGAGACTACTAATTCTGCTGATAACATTCTATGCAAATACCCGGGTGAGTGCCATGGGCAGAAAACCTTGACACATACCTGCCAGAGGCCTATTCTGGGTCTGAGGAGTCCACCCTGGTCTCCAGCAACTCATCATCTCAGCACACACTTTGCCTGCACGCGTGGAAACCGCCTCTCTCCACGAATGCCTTCACCCGCTAGGAAACACACGATGTCACTCAGCCAAAGGAGAGCACAGGCAAAGTCAACTGAAGCCCCCATTTTCAAGATTTTGCCTTCTGCTGCTCCACAGCCTCCGGTGGCACACTGCATGTGCGTCACTTCTCGGTAGACGAGGCCGAGATCCGGGCATCCAGGGCCCCAGCCGTCCAGAGTCTGCGCATGGCGGCATATGGATCACCTCTTTGCCACGTACGGGAGGGAGGCCCGGGCCCTACACTGTCTCCGCTAGAGCTCCACGACCTCAGCTATTTTCCCTGACCTTTGGCCCGTGCCCTCGTGAGTGTGTGATCCCGAGTTACAATTCTTCTCCGACCACTCTGAATCCGCCACCTGCGGATACCTGAGCATGAAAATGAACATCTATCACTGGCTGCAGTGTCACAGGTCACTAGGTGTCTAGGCTCAGGCTGACCTTGGCTGTCTTCTGCCCAGGCAAAGAGCCTAATCCTTCCAAGGAAATCAGGACACGTGCTCACTGGCCAACATCCTTTCTTTTATCCACACAGCAGTCTACGTGAGGGTAAAGAGGCCAGGGAGGCCAGGTGAAGGCTGAGTGCGGGGCCTAAGGCTTCTTTCCCAATCACCATGGAGACAGCCACCGCAAGGCTGGCCGGAACTTCTGACGGGGACGAGTCACAAACACTGAGCCAATAGGAGAGGTCCAGCCTAACCGGCCAGTTCCGCAGACCCCTCCATTTTACTCATGGACAGACAACGGCCCCTTGCGTCTTTGGCCACAAAATCCGGGGCACCCAGGGAATAACTTCACAGTCGGCAACCCCTGATGTGGACACGTTCGACACACTGGGCCAGCAGGCAGGTACCTCTTTTCCACTTACGCTAGGATATCAGCAGGCAAGGCGCCCTTCCTCAGCATCTATGGCCTCTCTGGATGTGTTCATTCAGAGGAATCTCTTCATTCTACCCCTGAGACACATGACAGGTATGAGGGACCTGAGAGAGAGCCTAGAGATGGAACGGGGGAGGCTTCTGGCTGTACTGCTTCCCCGTGGGGACAGAATAGCAGGTAGTCTCTCTGGAAGGTCTTAGCTTCTGTTGATTGACATGCGCAATACGGGAGGGGCGGACCCCGGCCAGGTGGAGCTTGTGGGCAGATGCAACCTCTCCGGCGACGAATAATTCCGCTGCTGCTTTGTATGGTGAAAACCTCCCCCCGCCAAGTGGGATGGGTAGAGAACATTGACCCACACCCGCCAGGGGCCTTTCCTGGGACTAAAGATCCCAACACGGTCTCAACGTCGTCACCCTCTCAGCACACACCTTTCCTGCACACATAATCCTGCTTTTCTCCGTCAGGGCCCTATCCTACCAGGAAAAAAAGCAAGCCGCTCAAAAAGGCCGATGCCAGGGAAATCGAGGGAACACTGCCATTTTCCACATTTTTGCTGTCTACGTGTCCCCGCCTCGGGTGCAAGGCTGCGTAAGTGGCCGGGCTCCGAAGGCAAGGCCGAAATCCCGGCAGCCTGGGCCCCAGGAGTCCAATGCTTTATGGACGTGGGGACACGGATGACCTGTTGGCCACATACAGGAGGGATCCTTGGGCCCTTCACTGGCTCGCCATTCAGCTCCACGACGTCCACTACTGGCCCTGGCCTTTGCTTTGGCTGCTGCCCCGTTGAACGTGTGCTCCGGAGCCATGTTTCTCCACCCGCCACTATCATTCTGCCACCAGGGGATACGTGAGTGTGGGAGTCACCATTTCTCACTGGCAGCAGTGTCACAAGTCACTAGACTTCCAGGTACCCGCTGACCTAGGCTGCCTTCTGCCCCAGGCAAGGTCCCCAATCCTTTATCCCACATGCTGACACCTGGCCACTGGCGGACATTCATTTTTATCAACACAGAGGTCGGAGCGAGGGTCAGCGGGCCGGGTAGGTGAAGTCAAGGCCAGGTGGGCGGGATTAAGGCTTCTTTGCCATCACCATAGAGAGACTTCCCTGACCGGAAGAGTGGGCGGAGCTTACACCGGGCCTGGTGACTAGACTGAGCCAATGGCAGAGGTCCAGCCCGCCAGGCAGATGACACAGGGCCCTCCATTCTGACCTATGACACCTAGTGGCCACAGGGTTGGAGCACACCCTGGGAAAGGCTACGCAGGCACAAGGGAGCCCCTGGTGCGGACTGCTTCAGGGCAGTGGCAGAGCAGGCCAGGTACCTCTTTCCCACTTTCCTGAGGATATCGGTACGCAAGGCATCCCCACTCAGCATCTCTTGCCTCTCTCTCTCTGTCTCTCTCTGGATGTGTTCCTTCTCTGAAATCTCTTTCCTTCTCCCCCTGAGTCACTTCACAGCTTGGAGTGCCTGACAGAGGGCCTAGAGACCAAAGAGCAAAGGGGGAAGGCCTCTGGCTCTACTGGTTGCCCATGGGCAGAGAAGTTCTGGTAGTCTATCTGGAAGGTCTAGAGAGTAGTGATTGATTGGGGAGCAACATCACGGGCGGACCCTGGCCACGTGAAGCTTGCTGACATGTGGCAGCCTCTCTGGAGACTACTAATTCTGCTGATAACATTCTATGCAAATACCCGGGTGAGTGCCATGGGCAGAAAACCTTGACACATACCTGCCAGAGGCCTATTCTGGGTCTGAGGAGTCCACCCTGGTCTCCAGCAACTCATCATCTCAGCACACACTTTGCCTGCACGCGTGGAAACCGCCTCTCTCCACGAATGCCTTCACCCGCTAGGAAACACACGATGTCACTCAGCCAAAGGAGAGCACAGGCAAAGTCAACTGAAGCCCCCATTTTCAAGATTTTGCCTTCTGCTGCTCCACAGCTTCCGGTGGCACACTGCATGTGCGTCACTTCTCGGTAGACAAGGCCCAAATCCGGGCATCCAGGGCCCCAGCAGTCCAGAGTCTGCGCATGGCGGCATATGGATCACCTCTTTGCCACGTACGGGAGGGAGGCCCGGGCCCTACACTGTCTCCGCTAGAGCTCCACGACCTCAGCTATTTTCCCTGACCTTTGGCCCGTGCCCTCGTGGGTGTGTGATCCCGAGTTACAATTCTTCTCCGACCGCTCTGAATCCGCCACCTGCGGACACCTGAGCATGAAAATGAACATCTATCACTGGCTGCAGTGTCACAGGTCACTAGGTGTCTAGGCTCAGGCTGACCTTGGCTGTCTTCTGCCCAGGCAAAGAGCCTAATCCTTCCAAGGAAATCAGGACACGTGCTCACTGGCCAACATCCTTTCTTTTATCCACACAGCAGTCTACGTGAGGGTAAAGAGGCCAGGGAGGCCAGGTGAAGGCTGAGTGCGGGGCCTAAGGCTTCTTTCCCAATCACCATGGAGACAGCCACGGCAAGGCTGGCCGGAACTTCTGACGGGGACGAGTCACAAACACTGAGCCAATAGGAGAGGTCCAGCCTAACCGGCCAGTTCCGCAGACCCCTCCATTTTACTCATGGACAGACAACGGCCCCTTGCGTCTTTGGCCACAAAATCCGGGGCACCCAGGGAATAACTTCACGGTCGGCAACCCCTGATGTGGACACGTTCGACACACTGGGCCAGCAGGCAGGTACCTCTTTTCCACTTACGCTAGGATATCAGCAGGCAAGGCGCCCTTCCTCAGCATCTATGGCCTCTCTGGATGTGTTCATTCAGAGGAATCTCTTCATTCTACCCCTGAGACACATGACAGGTATGAGGGACCTGAGAGAGAGCCTAGAGATGGAACGGGGGAGGCTTCTGGCTGTACTGCTTCCCCGTGGGGACAGAATAGCAGGTAGTCTCTCTGGAAGGTCTTAGCTTCTGTTGATTGACATGCGTAATACGGGAGGGGCGGACCCCGGCCAGGTGGAGCTTGTGGGCAGATGCAACCTCTCCGGAGACGAATAATTCCGCTGCTGCTTTGTATGGTGAAAACCTCCCCCCGCCAAGTGGGATGGGTAGAGAACATTGACCCACACCCGCCAGGGGCCTTTCCTGGGACTAAAGATCCCAACACGGTCTCAACGTCGTCACCCTCTCAGCACACACCTTTCCTGCACACATAATCCTGCTTTTCTCCGTCAGGGCCCTATCCTACCAGGAAAAAAAGCAAGCCGCTCAAAAAGGCCGATGCCAGGGAAATCGAGGGAACACTGCCATTTTCCACATTTTTGCTGTCTACGTGTCCCCGCCTCGGGTGCAAGGCTGCGTAAGTGGCCGGGCTCCGAAGGCAAGGCCGAAATCCCGGCAGCCTGGGCCCCAGGAGTCCAATGCTTTATGGACGTGGGGACACGGATGACCTGTTGGCCACATACAGGAGGGATCCTTGGGCCCTTCACTGGCTCGCCATTCAGCTCCACGACGTCCACTACTGGCCCTGGCCTTTGCTTTGGCTGCTGCCCCGTTGAACGTGTGCTCCGGAGCCATGTTTCTCCACCCACCACTATCATTCTGCCACCAGGGGATATGTGAGTGTGGGAGTCACCATTTCTCACTGGCAGCAGTGTCACAAGTCACTAGACTTCCAGGTACCCGCTGACCTAGGCTGCCTTCTGCCCCAGGCAAGGTCCCCAATCCTTTATCCCACATGCTGACACCTGGCCACTGGCGGACATTCATTTTTATCAACACAGAGGTCGGAGCGAGGGTCAGCGGGCCGGGTAGGTGAAGTCAAGGCCAGGTGGGCGGGATTAAGGCTTCTTTGCCATCACCATAGAGAGAGTTCCCCGACCGGAAGAGTGGGCGGAGCTTACACCGGGCCTGGTGACTAGACTGAGCCAATGGCAGAGATCCGGCCCGCCAGGCAGATGACACAGGGCCCTCCACTGTGACCTATGACACCTAGTGGCCACAGCGTTGGAGCACACCCTGGGAAAGGCTACGCAGGCACAAGGGAGCCCCTGGTGCGGACTGCTTCAGGGCAGTGGCAGAGCAGTCCAGATACCTCTTTCCCACTTTCCTGAGGATATCAGTACGCAAGGCATCTCCACTCAGCATCTCTTGCATCCCTCTCTCGGTCTCTCTCGGGATGTTTTCATTCTCTGAAATCTCTTTCCTTCTCCCCCTGAGTCAATTCATAGCTTGGAGTGCCTGACAGAGTGCCTAGAGACAAAAGAGCAAAGGGGGAAGGCCTCTGGCTCTACTGGTTGCCCATGGGCAGAGAAGATCTGCTCGTCTATCTGGAAGGTCTAGAGAGTAGCCATTGATTGGGGAGCTACATCACGGGCGGACCTGGCCAGGTGAAGCTTGCTGACATGTGGCAGCCTCTCTGGAGAATACTAATCCCGCTGATAACATTCTATGCAAATAGCCGGCTGAGTACCATGGACAGAAAACATTGACACATACCTGCCAGAGGCCTATTCTGGGTCTGAGGAGTCCACCCTGGTCTCCAGCAACTCATCATCTCAGCACACACTTTGCCTGCACGCATGGAAACCGCCTCTCTCCACGAATGCCTTCACCTGCTAGGAAACACACGATGTCACTCAGCCAAAGGAGAGCACAGGCAAAGTCAACGGAAGGCCCCATTTTCAAGATTTTGCCCTCTGCTGCTCCACAGCCTCCGGTGGCACACTGCATGTGCGTCACTTCTCGGTAGACAAGGCCCAAATCCGGGCATCCAGGGCCCCAGCCCTCCACAGTCTACGGATGGCGGCATATGGATCACCTCTTTGCCTCGTACGGCAGGGAGGCCTGGGTCCTAGACTGGCTCTGCTACAGCTCCACGACCTCAGCTATTTTCCCTGACCTTTGGCCCGTGCCCTCGTGAGCGTGTCATCTCTAGTTACACTTCTCTTCCGACCACACTGTCGCGCCACCTGCGGATACCTGAGCGTGGAAGTCAACATCTATCACTGGCTGCAGCGTCACAGGTCACTAGGTGTCTAGGCTCAGGCTGACCTTGGCTGTCTTCTGCCCAGGCAAGGAGCCTAATCCTTCCAAGGAAATCAGGACACGTGCTCACTGGCCGACATCCTTTCTTTCATCCACACAGCGGTCTAGATGAGGGTAAAGAGGCTAGGTAGGCTAGAGGAAGGCTGAGTGCGGGGGCTAAGGCTTCTTTCCCAATCACCATGGAGACACCACCGAAAGGCTGGGCGGAACTTCTGACGGGGACGAGTCACAAACACTGAGCCAATAGGAGAGGTCCAGCCTATCCGGCCAGTTCCACAGAGTCCTCCATTTTACTCATGGACAAGCAATGGCCCCTTGCGTCTTTGGCCACAAAATCGAGGGCACCCAGGGAATAACTTCACAGTAGGCAACCCCTGATGTGAACACCTTCGACACACTGGGACAGTAGGCAGGTACCTCTTTTCCACCTACGCTAGGATATCAGTAGGCAAGGCGCCCTTCCTCTGCATCTGTGGCCTCTCTGGATGTGTTCATTCAGAGGAATCTCTTCATTCTACCCCTGAGACACATCACAAGTATGAGGGGCCTGAGAGAGAGCCTGGAGATGAAACGGGGGAGGCTTCTGGCTGGACCGCTTCCCAGTGGGTAGAGAACAGCAGGTAGTCTCTCTGGAAGGTCTTAGCTTCTGTTGATTGACATGCGCAATACAGTAGGGGCGGACCCTGGCCAGGTGGAGCTTGTGGGCAGATGCAACCTCTCTGGCCACGAATAATTCCGCTGCTGCTTTGTATGGCAAAAACCTCTGCCCGCCAAGGGGGATGGGTAGAGAACATTGACCCACACCCACCAGGGACCTTTCCTGGGACTAAAGATCCCAACATGGTCTCAACGTCGTCACCCTCTCAGCACACACCCTTCCTGCACACAGAATCCTGCCTTTCTCCGTCAGGACCCTATCCCACCAGGAAAAAAAGCAAGCTGCTCAAAAAGGCCAATGCCAGGGAAATCGAGGAAACACTGCCATTCTCCACATTTTTGCTGTCTACATGTCCCCGCCTCCAGTGCAAGGCCGCGTATGTGGCCGGGCTCCGAAGGCAAGGCCGAAATCCTGGCAGCCTGGGCCCCAGCAGACCAATGGTTTATGGACATGGGGACACGGATGACCTGTTTGCCACATACAGGAGGGATCCTTGGGCCCTTCACTGGCTCGCCATTCAGCTCCACGACGTCCACTGCTGGCCCTGGCCTTTGCTTTGGCTGGTGCCCCATTGAACGTGTGCTCCGGAGCCATGTTTCTCCACCCACCACTATCATTCTGCCACCAGGGGATATGTGAGTGTGGGAGTCACCATTTCTCACTGGCAGCAGTGTCCCAAGTCACTAGACTTCCAGGTACCCGCTGACCTAGGCTGCCTTCTGCCCCAGGCAAGGTCCCCAATCCTTTATCCCAGATGCTGACACCTAGGCACTGGTGGACATTCATTTTTATCAACACAGAGGTCTGAGTGAGGGTCAGCGGGCCAGGTAGGTGAAGTCAAGGCCAGGTGGGCGGGGCTGAGGATTCTTTGCCATCACCATAGAGACAGTCCCCCCACCGCAAGAGTGGGTGGAGCTTGTGATGGGCCTGGTGACAAGACTCAGCCAATGGCAGAGATCCGGCCCGCCAGGCAGATGACACAGGGCCCTCCACTGTGACCTATGACACCTAGTGGCCACAGCGTTGGAGCACACCCTGGGAAAGGCTACGCAGGCACAAGGGAGCCCCTGGTGCGGACTGCTTCAGGGCAGTGGCAGAGCAGTCCAGATACCTCTTTCCCACTTTCCTGAGGATATCAGTACGCAAGGCATCTCCACTCAGCATCTCTTGCATCCCTCTCTCGGTCTCTCTCGGGATGTTTTCATTCTCTGAAATCTCTTTCCTTCTCCCCCTGAGTCAATTCATAGCTTGGAGTGCCTGACAGAGTGCCTAGAGACAAAAGAGCAAAGGGGGAAGGCCTCTGGCTCTACTGGTTGCCCATGGGCAGAGAAGATCTGCTCGTCTATCTGGAAGGTCTAGAGAGTAGCCATTGATTGGGGAGCTACATCACGGGCGGACCCGGCCAGGTGAAGCTTGCTGACATGTGGCAGCCTCTCTGGAGAATACTAATCCCGCTGATAACATTCTATGCAAATAGCCGGCTGAGTACCATGGACAGAAAACATTGACACATACCTGCCAGAGGCCTATTCTGGGTCTGAGGAGTCCACCCTGGTCTCCAGCAACTCATCATCTCAGCACACACTTTGCCTGCACGCATGGAAACCGCCTCTCTCCACGAATGCCTTCACCTGCTAGGAAACACACGATGTCACTCAGCCAAAGGAGAGCACAGGCAAAGTCAACGGAAGGCCCCATTTTCAAGATTTTGCCCTCTGCTGCTCCACAGCCTCCGGTGGCACACTGCATGTGCGTCACTTCTCGGTAGACAAGGCCCAAATCCGGGCATCCAGGGCCCCAGCCCTCCACAGTCTACGGATGGCGGCATATGGATCACCTCTTTGCCTCGTACGGCAGGGAGGCCTGGGTCCTAGACTGGCTCTGCTACAGCTCCACGACCTCAGCTATTTTCCCTGACCTTTGGCCCGTGCCCTCGTGAGCGTGTCATCTCTAGTTACACTTCTCTTCCGACCACACTGTCGCGCCACCTGCGGATACCTGAGCGTGGAAGTCAACATCTATCACTGGCTGCAGCGTCACAGGTCACTAGGTGTCTAGGCTCAGGCTGACCTTGGCTGTCTTCTGCCCAGGCAAGGAGCCTAATCCTTCCAAGGAAATCAGGACACGTGCTCACTGGCCGACATCCTTTCTTTCATCCACACAGCGGTCTAGATGAGGGTAAAGAGGCTAGGTAGGCTAGAGGAAGGCTGAGTGCGGGGGCTAAGGCTTCTTTCCCAATCACCATGGAGACACCACCGAAAGGCTGGGCGGAACTTCTGACGGGGACGAGTCACAAACACTGAGCCAATAGGAGAGGTCCAGCCTATCCGGCCAGTTCCACAGAGTCCTCCATTTTACTCATGGACAAGCAATGGCCCCTTGCGTCTTTGGCCACAAAATCGAGGGCACCCAGGGAATAACTTCACAGTAGGCAACCCCTGATGTGAACACCTTCGACACACTGGGACAGTAGGCAGGTACCTCTTTTCCACCTACGCTAGGATATCAGTAGGCAAGGCGCCCTTCCTCTGCATCTGTGGCCTCTCTGGATGTGTTCATTCAGAGGAATCTCTTCATTCTACCCCTGAGACACATCACAAGTATGAGGGGCCTGAGAGAGAGCCTGGAGATGAAACGGGGGAGGCTTCTGGCTGGACCGCTTCCCAGTGGGTAGAGAACAGCAGGTAGTCTCTCTGGAAGGTCTTAGCTTCTGTTGATTGACATGCGCAATACAGTAGGGGCGGACCCTGGCCAGGTGGAGCTTGTGGGCAGATGCAACCTCTCTGGCCACGAATAATTCCGCTGCTGCTTTGTATGGCAAAAACCTCTGCCCGCCAAGGGGGATGGGTAGAGAACATTGACCCACACCCACCAGGGACCTTTCCTGGGACTAAAGATCCCAACATGGTCTCAACGTCGTCACCCTCTCAGCACACACCCTTCCTGCACACAGATTCCTGCCTTTCTCCGTCAGGACCCTATCCCACCAGGAAAAAAAGCAAGCTGCTCAAAAAGGCCAATGCCAGGGAAATCGAGGAAACACTGCCATTCTCCACATTTTTGCTGTCTACATGTCCCCGCCTCCAGTGCAAGGCCGCGTATGTGGCCGGGCTCCGAAGGCAAGGCCGAAATCCTGGCAGCCTGGGCCCCAGCAGACCAATGGTTTATGGACATGGGGACACGGATGACCTGTTTGCCACATACAGGAGGGATCCTTGGGCCCTTCACTGGCTCGCCATTCAGCTCCACGACGTCCACTGCTGGCCCTGGCCTTTGCTTTGGCTGGTGCCCCATTGAACGTGTGCTCCGGAGCCATGTTTCTCCACCCACCACTATCATTCTGCCACCAGGGGATATGTGAGTGTGGGAGTCACCATTTGTCACTGGCAGCAGTGTCCCAAGTCACTAGACTTCCAGGTACCCGCTGACCTAGGCTGCCTTCTGCCCCAGGCAAGGTCCCCAATCCTTTATCCCAGATGCTGACACCTAGGCACTGGTGGACATTCATTTTTATCAACACAGAGGTCTGAGTGAGGGTCAGCGGGCCAGGTAGGTGAAGTCAAGGCCAGGTGGGCGGGGCTGAGGATTCTTTGCCATCACCATAGAGACAGTCCCCCCACCGCAAGAGTGGGTGGAGCTTGTGATGGGCCTGGTGACAAGACTCAGCCAATGGCAGAGATCCGGCCCACCAGGCAGATGACACAGGGCCCTCCACTGTGACCTATGACACCTAGTGGCCACAGCGTTGGAGCACACCCTGGGAAAGGCTACGCAGGCACAAGGGAGCCCCTGGTGTGGACTGCTTCAGGGCAGTGGCAGAGCAGTCCAGATACCTCTTTCCCACTTTCCTGAGGATATCAGTACGCAAGGCATCTCCACTCAGCATCTCTTGCATCCCTCTCTCGGTCTCTCTCGGGATGTTTTCATTCTCTGAAATCTCTTTCCTTCTCCCCCTGAGTCAATTCATAGCTTGGAGTGCCTGACAGAGTGCCTAGAGACAAAAGAGCAAAGGGGGAAGGCCTCTGGCTCTACTGGTTGCCCATGGGCAGAGAAGATCTGCTCGTCTATCTGGAAGGTCTACAGAGTAGCCATTGATTGGGGAGCTACATCACGGGCGGACCTGGCCAGGTGAAGCTTGCTGACATGTGGCAGCCTCTCTGGAGAATACTAATCCCGCTGATAACATTCTATGCAAATAGCCGGCTGAGTACCATGGACAGAAAACATTGACACATACCTGCCAGAGGCCTATTCTGGGTCTGAGGAGTCCACCCTGGTCTCCAGCAACTCATCATCTCAGCACACACTTTGCCTGCACGCATGGAAACCGCCTCTCTCCACGAATGCCTTCACCTGCTAGGAAACACACGATGTCACTCAGCCAAAGGAGAGCACAGGCAAAGTCAACGGAAGGCCCCATTTTCAAGATTTTGCCCTCTGCTGCTCCACAGCCTCCGGTGGCACACTGCATGTGCGTCACTTCTCGGTAGACAAGGCCCAAATCCGGGCATCCAGGGCCCCAGCCCTCCACAGTCTACGGATGGCGGCATATGGATCACCTCTTTGCCTCGTACGGCAGGGAGGCCTGGGTCCTAGACTGGCTCTGCTACAGCTCCACGACCTCAGCTATTTTCCCTGACCTTTGGCCCGTGCCCTCGTGAGCGTGTCATCTCTAGTTACACTTCTCTTCCGACCACACTGTCGCGCCACCTGCGGATACCTGAGCGTGGAAGTCAACATCTATCACTGGCTGCAGCGTCACAGGTCACTAGGTGTCTAGGCTCAGGCTGACCTTGGCTGTCTTCTGCCCAGGCAAGGAGCCTAATCCTTCCAAGGAAATCAGGACACGTGCTCACTGGCCGACATCCTTTCTTTCATCCACACAGCGGTCTAGATGAGGGTAAAGAGGCTAGGTAGGCTAGAGGAAGGCTGAGTGCGGGGGCTAAGGCTTCTTTCCCAATCACCATGGAGACACCACCGAAAGGCTGGGCGGAACTTCTGACGGGGACGAGTCACAAACACTGAGCCAATAGGAGAGGTCCAGCCTATCCGGCCAGTTCCACAGAGTCCTCCATTTTACTCATGGACAAGCAATGGCCCCTTGCGTCTTTGGCCACAAAATCGAGGGCACCCAGGGAATAACTTCACAGTAGGCAACCCCTGATGTGAACACCTTCGACACACTGGGACAGTAGGCAGGTACCTCTTTTCCACCTACGCTAGGATATCAGTAGGCAAGGCGCCCTTCCTCTGCATCTGTGGCCTCTCTGGATGTGTTCATTCAGAGGAATCTCTTCATTCTACCCCTGAGACACATCACAAGTATGAGGGGCCTGAGAGAGAGCCTGGAGATGAAACGGGGGAGGCTTCTGGCTGGACCGCTTCCCAGTGGGTAGAGAACAGCAGGTAGTCTCTCTGGAAGGTCTTAGCTTCTGTTGATTGACATGCGCAATACAGTAGGGGCGGACCCTGGCCAGGTGGAGCTTGTGGGCAGATGCAACCTCTCTGGCCACGAATAATTCCGCTGCTGCTTTGTATGGCAAAAACCTCTGCCCGCCAAGGGGGATGGGTAGAGAACATTGACCCACACCCACCAGGGACCTTTCCTGGGACTAAAGATCCCAACATGGTCTCAACGTCGTCACCCTCTCAGCACACACCCTTCCTGCACACAGAATCCTGCCTTTCTCCGTCAGGACCCTATCCCACCAGGAAAAAAAGCAAGCTGCTCAAAAAGGCCAATGCCAGGGAAATCGAGGAAACACTGCCATTCTCCACATTTTTGCTGTCTACATGTCCCCGCCTCCAGTGCAAGGCCGCGTATGTGGCCGGGCTCCGAAGGCAAGGCCGAAATCCTGGCAGCCTGGGCCCCAGCAGACCAATGGTTTATGGACATGGGGACACGGATGACCTGTTTGCCACATACAGGAGGGATCCTTGGGCCCTTCACTGGCTCGCCATTCAGCTCCACGACGTCCACTGCTGGCCCTGGCCTTTGCTTTGGCTGGTGCCCCATTGAACGTGTGCTCCGGAGCCATGTTTCTCCACCCACCACTATCATTCTGCCACCAGGGGATATGTGAGTGTGGGAGTCACCATTTGTCACTGGCAGCAGTGTCCCAAGTCACTAGACTTCCAGGTACCCGCTGACCTAGGCTGCCTTCTGCCCCAGGCAAGGTCCCCAATCCTTTATCCCAGATGCTGACACCTAGGCTCTGGTGGACATTCATTTTTATCAACACAGAGGTCTGAGTGAGGGTCAGCGGGCCAGGTAGGTGAAGTCAAGGCCAGGTGGGCGGGGCTGAGGATTCTTTGCCATCACCATAGAGACAGTCCCCCCACCGCAAGAGTGGGTGGAGCTTGTGATGGGCCTGGTGACAAGACTCAGCCAATGGCAGAGATCCGGCCCGCCAGGCAGATGACACAGGGCCCTCCACTGTGACCTATGACACCTAGTGGCCACAGCGTTGGAGCACACCCTGGGAAAGGCTACGCAGGCACAAGGGAGCCCCTGGTGCGGACTGCTTCAGGGCAGTGGCAGAGCAATCCAGATACCTCTTTCCCACTTTCCTGAGGATATCAGTACGCAAGGCATCTCCACTCAGCATCTCTTGCATCCCTCTCTCGGTCTCTCTCGGGATGTTTTCATTCTCTGAAATCTCTTTCCTTCTCCCCCTGAGTCAATTCATAGCTTGGAGTGCCTGACAGAGTGCCTAGAGACAAAAGAGCAAAGGGGGAAGGCCTCTGGCTCTACTGGTTGCCCATGGGCAGAGAAGATCTGCTCGTCTATCTGGAAGGTCTAGAGAGTAGCCATTGATTGGGGAGCTACATCACGGGCGGACCTGGCCAGGTGAAGCTTGCTGACATGTGGCAGCCTCTCTGGAGAATACTAATCCCGCTGATAACATTCTATGCAAATAGCCGGCTGAGTACCATGGACAGAAAACATTGACACATACCTGCCAGAGGCCTATTCTGGGTCTGAGGAGTCCACCCTGGTCTCCAGCAACTCATCATCTCAGCACACACTTTGCCTGCACGCATGGAAACCGCCTCTCTCCACGAATGCCTTCACCTGCTAGGAAACACACGATGTCACTCAGCCAAAGGAGAGCACAGGCAAAGTCAACGGAAGGCCCCATTTTCAAGATTTTGCCCTCTGCTGCTCCACAGCCTCCGGTGGCACACTGCATGTGCGTCACTTATCGGTAGACAAGGCCCAAATTCGGGCATCCAGGGCCCCAGCCCTCCACAGTCTACGGATGGCGGCATATGGATCACCTCTTTGCCTCGTACGGCAGGGAGGCCTGGGTCCTAGACTGGCTCCGCTACAGCTCCACGACCTCAGCTATTTTCCCTGACCTTTGGCCCGTGCCCTCGTGAGCGTGTCATCTCTAGTTACACTTCTCTTCCGACCACACTGTTGCGCCACCTGCGGATACCTGAGCGTGGAAGTCAACATCTATCACTGGCTGCAGCGTCACAGGTCACTAGGTGTCTAGGCTCAGGCTGACCTTGGCTGTCTTCTGCCCAGGCAAGGAGCCTAATCCTTCCAAGGAAATCAGGACACGTGCTCACTGGCCGACATCCTTTCTTTCATCCACACAGCGGTCTAGATGAGGGTAAAGAGGCTAGGTAGGCTAGAGGAAGGCTGAGTGCGGGGGCTAAGGCTTCTTTCCCAATCACCATGGAGACACCACCGAAAGGCTGGGCGGAACTTCTGACGGGGACGAGTCACAAACACTGAGCCAATAGGAGAGGTCCAGCCTATCCGGCCAGTTCCACAGAGTCCTCCATTTTACTCATGGACAAGCAATGGCCCCTTGCGTCTTTGGCCACAAAATCGAGGGCACCCAGGGAATAACTTCACAGTAGGCAACCCCTGATGTGAACACCTTCGACACACTGGGACAGTAGGCAGGTACCTCTTTTCCACCTACGCTAGGATATCAGTAGGCAAGGCGCCCTTCCTCTGCATCTGTGGCCTCTCTGGATGTGTTCATTCAGAGGAATCTCTTCATTCTACCCCTGAGACACATCACAAGTATGAGGGGCCTGAGAGAGAGCCTGGAGATGAAACGGGGGAGGCTTCTGGCTGGACCGCTTCCCAGTGGGTAGAGAACAGCAGGTAGTCTCTCTGGAAGGTCTTAGCTTCTGTTGATTGACATGCGCAATACAGTAGGGGCGGACCCTGGCCAGGTGGAGCTTGTGGGCAGATGCAACCTCTCTGGCCACGAATAATTCCGCTGCTGCTTTGTATGGCAAAAACCTCTGCCCGCCAAGGGGGATGGGTAGAGAACATTGACCCACACCCACCAGGGACCTTTCCTGGGACTAAAGATCCCAACATGGTCTCAACGTCGTCACCCTCTCAGCACACACCCTTCCTGCACACAGAATCCTGCCTTTCTCCGTCAGGACCCTATCCCACCAGGAAAAAAAGCAAGCTGCTCAAAAAGGCCAATGCCAGGGAAATCGAGGAAACACTGCCATTCTCCACATTTTTGCTGTCTACATGTCCCCGCCTCCAGTGCAAGGCCGCGTATGTGGCCGGGCTCTGAAGGCAAGGCCGAAATCCTGGCAGCCTGGGCCCCAGCAGACCAATGGTTTATGGACATGGGGACACGGATGACCTGTTTGCCACATACAGGAGGGATCCTTGGGCCCTTCACTGGCTCGCCATTCAGCTCCACGACGTCCACTGCTGGCCCTGGCCTTTGCTTTGGCTGGTGCCCCATTGAACGTGTGCTCCGGAGCCATGTTTCTCCACCCACCACTATCATTCTGCCACCAGGGGATATGTGAGTGTGGGAGTCACCATTTGTCACTGGCAGCAGTGTCCCAAGTCACTAGACTTCCAGGTACCCACTGACCTAGGCTGCCTTCTGCCCCAGGCAAGGTCCCCAATCCTTTATCCCAGATGCTGACACCTAGGCTCTGGTGGACATTCATTTTTATCAACACAGAGGTCTGAGTGAGGGTCAGCGGGCCAGGTAGGTGAAGTCAAGGCCAGGTGGGCGGGGCTGAGGATTCTTTGCCATCACCATAGAGACAGTCCCCCCACCGCAAGAGTGGGTGGAGCTTGTGATGGGCCTGGTGACAAGACTCAGCCAATGGCAGAGATCCGGCCCGCCAGGCAGATGACACAGGGCCCTCCACTGTGACCTATGACACCTAGTGGCCACAGCGTTGGAGCACACCCTGGGAAAGGCTACGCAGGCACAAGGGAGCCCCTGGTGCGGACTGCTTCAGGGCAGTGGCAGAGCAGTCCAGATACCTCTTTCCCACTTTCCTGAGGATATCAGTACGCAAGGCATCTCCACTCAGCATCTCTTGCATCCCTCTCTCGGTCTCTCTCGGGATGTTTTCATTCTCTGAAATCTCTTTCCTTCTCCCCCTGAGTCAATTCATAGCTTGGAGTGCCTGACAGAGTGCCTAGAGACAAAAGAGCAAAGGGGGAAGGCCTCTGGCTCTACTGGTTGCCCATGGGCAGAGAAGATCTGCTCGTCTATCTGGAAGGTCTAGAGAGTAGCCATTGATTGGGGAGCTACATCACGGGCGGACCTGGCCAGGTGAAGCTTGCTGACATGTGGCAGCCTCTCTGGAGAATACTAATCCCGCTGATAACATTCTATGCAAATAGCCGGCTGAGTACCATGGACAGAAAACATTGACACATACCTGCCAGAGGCCTATTCTGGGTCTGAGGAGTCCACCCTGGTCTCCAGCAACTCATCATCTCAGCACACACTTTGCCTGCACGCATGGAAACCGCCTCTCTCCACGAATGCCTTCACCTGCTAGGAAACACACGATGTCACTCAGCCAAAGGAGAGCACAGGCAAAGTCAACGGAAGGCCCCATTTTCAAGATTTTGCCCTCTGCTGCTCCACAGCCTCCGGTGGCACACTGCATGTGCGTCACTTATCGGTAGACAAGGCCCAAATTCGGGCATCCAGGGCCCCAGCCCTCCACAGTCTACGGATGGCGGCATATGGATCACCTCTTTGCCTCGTACGGCAGGGAGGCCTGGGTCCTAGACTGGCTCCGCTACAGCTCCACGACCTCAGCTATTTTCCCTGACCTTTGGCCCGTGCCCTCGTGAGCGTGTCATCTCTAGTTACACTTCTCTTCCGACCACACTGTTGCGCCACCTGCGGATACCTGAGCGTGGAAGTCAACATCTATCACTGGCTGCAGCGTCACAGGTCACTAGGTGTCTAGGCTCAGGCTGACCTTGGCTGTCTTCTGCCCAGGCAAGGAGCCTAATCCTTCCAAGGAAATCAGGACACGTGCTCACTGGCCGACATCCTTTCTTTCATCCACACAGCGGTCTAGATGAGGGTAAAGAGGCTAGGTAGGCTAGAGGAAGGCTGAGTGCGGGGGCTAAGGCTTCTTTCCCAATCACCATGGAGACACCACCGAAAGGCTGGGCGGAACTTCTGACGGGGACGAGTCACAAACACTGAGCCAATAGGAGAGGTCCAGCCTATCCGGCCAGTTCCACAGAGTCCTCCATTTTACTCATGGACAAGCAATGGCCCCTTGCGTCTTTGGCCACAAAATCGAGGGCACCCAGGGAATAACTTCACAGTAGGCAACCCCTGATGTGAACACCTTCGACACACTGGGACAGTAGGCAGGTACCTCTTTTCCACCTACGCTAGGATATCAGTAGGCAAGGCGCCCTTCCTCTGCATCTGTGGCCTCTCTGGATGTGTTCATTCAGAGGAATCTCTTCATTCTACCCCTGAGACACATCACAAGTATGAGGGGCCTGAGAGAGAGCCTGGAGATGAAACGGGGGAGGCTTCTGGCTGGACCGCTTCCCAGTGGGTAGAGAACAGCAGGTAGTCTCTCTGGAAGGTCTTAGCTTCTGTTGATTGACATGCGCAATACAGTAGGGGCGGACCCTGGCCAGGTGGAGCTTGTGGGCAGATGCAACCCCTCCGGCGACGGATAATTCCGCTGCTGCTTTGTATGGTGAAAACGTCCCCCCGCCAAGTGGGATGGGTAGAGAACATTGACCCACACCCACCAGGGACCTTTCCTGGGACTAAAGATCCCAACATGGTCTCAACGTCGTCACCCTCTCAGCACACACCCTTCCTGCACACAGATTCCTGCCTTTCTCCGTCAGGACCCTATCCCACCAGGAAAAAAAGCAAGCTGCTCAAAAAGGCCAATGCCAGGGAAATCGAGGAAACACTGCCATTCTCCACATTTTTGCTGTCTACATGTCCCCGCCTCCAGTGCAAGGCCGCGTATGTGGCCGGGCTCCGAAGGCAAGGCCGAAATCCTGGCAGCCTGGGCCCCAGCAGACCAATGGTTTATGGACATGGGGACACGGATGACCTGTTTGCCACATACAGGAGGGATCCTTGGGCCCTTCACTGGCTCGCCATTCAGCTCCACGACGTCCACTGCTGGCCCTGGCCTTTGCTTTGGCTGGTGCCCCATTGAACGTGTGCTCCGGAGCCATGTTTCTCCACCCACCACTATCATTCTGCCACCAGGGGATATGTGAGTGTGGGAGTCACCATTTGTCACTGGCAGCAGTGTCCCAAGTCACTAGACTTCCAGGTACCCGCTGACCTAGGCTGCCTTCTGCCCCAGGCAAGGTCCCCAATCCTTTATCCCACATGCTGACACCTAGGCACTGGTGGACATTCATTTTTATCAACACAGAGGTCTGAGTGAGGGTCAGCGGGCCAGGTAGGTGAAGTCAAGGCCAGGTGGGCGGGGCTGAGGATTCTTTGCCATCACCATAGAGACAGTCCCCCCACCGCAAGAGTGGGTGGAGCTTGTGATGGGCCTGGTGACAAGACTCAGCCAATGGCAGAGATCCGGCCCGCCAGGCAGATGACACAGGGCCCTCCACTGTGACCTATGACACCTAGTGGCCACAGCGTTGGAGCACACCCTGGGAAAGGCTACGCAGGCACAAGGGAGCCCCTGGTGCGGACTGCTTCAGGTCAGTGGCAGAGCAGTCCAGATACCTCTTTCCCACTTTCCTGAGGATATCAGTACGCAAGGCATCTCCACTCAGCATCTCTTGCATCCCTCTCTCGGTCTCTCTCGGGATGTTTTCATTCTCTGAAATCTCTTTCCTTCTCCCCCTGAGTCAATTCATAGCTTGGAGTGCCTGACAGAGTGCCTAGAGACAAAAGAGCAAAGGGGGAAGGCCTCTGGCTCTACTGGTTGCCCATGGGCAGAGAAGATCTGCTCGTCTATCTGGAAGGTCTAGAGAGTAGCCATTGATTGGGGAGCTACATCACGGGCGGACCTGGCCAGGTGAAGCTTGCTGACATGTGGCAGCCTCTCTGGAGAATACTAATCCCGCTGATAACATTCTATGCAAATAGCCGGCTGAGTACCATGGACAGAAAACATTGACACATACCTGCCAGAGGCCTATTCTGGGTCTGAGGAGTCCACCCTGGTCTCCAGCAACTCATCATCTCAGCACACACTTTGCCTGCACGCATGGAAACCGCCTCTCTCCACGAATGCCTTCACCTGCTAGGAAACACACGATGTCACTCAGCCAAAGGAGAGCACAGGCAAAGTCAACGGAAGGCCCCATTTTCAAGATTTTGCCCTCTGCTGCTCCACAGCCTCCGGTGGCACACTGCATGTGCGTCACTTCTCGGTAGACAAGGCCCAAATCCGGGCATCCAGGGCCCCAGCCCTCCACAGTCTACGGATGGCGGCATATGGATCACCTCTTTGCCTCGTACGGCAGGGAGGCCTGGGTCCTAGACTGGCTCTGCTACAGCTCCACGACCTCAGCTATTTTCCCTGACCTTTGGCCCGTGCCCTCGTGAGCGTGTCATCTCTAGTTACACTTCTCTTCCGACCACACTGTTGCGCCACCTGCGGATACCTGAGCGTGGAAGTCAACATCTATCACTGGCTGCAGCGTCACAGGTCACTAGGTGTCTAGGCTCAGGCTGACCTTGGCTGTCTTCTGCCCAGGCAAGGAGCCTAATCCTTCCAAGGAAATCAGGACACGTGCTCACTGGCCGACATCCTTTCTTTCATCCACACAGCGGTCTAGATGAGGGTAAAGAGGCTAGGTAGGCTAGAGGAAGGCTGAGTGCGGGGGCTAAGGCTTCTTTCCCAATCACCATGGAGACACCACCGAAAGGCTGGGCGGAACTTCTGACGGGGACGAGTCACAAACACTGAGCCAATAGGAGAGGTCCAGCCTATCCGGCCAGTTCCACAGAGTCTTCCATTTTACTCATGGACAAGCAATGGCCCCTTGCGTCTTTGGCCACAAAATCGAGGGCATCCAGGGAATAACTTCACAGTAGGCAACCCCTGATGTGAACACCTTCGACACACTGGGACAGTAGGCAGGTACCTCTTTTCCACCTACGCTAGGATATCAGTAGGCAAGGCGCCCTTCCTCTGCATCTGTGGCCTCTCTGGATGTGTTCATTCAGAGGAATCTCTTCATTCTACCCCTGAGACACATCACAAGTATGAGGGGCCTGAGAGAGAGCCTGGAGATGAAACGGGGGAGGCTTCTGGCTGGACCGCTTCCCAGTGGGTAGAGAACAGCAGGTAGTCTCTCTGGAAGGTCTTAGCTTCTGTTGATTGACATGCGCAATACAGTAGGGGCGGACCCTGGCCAGGTGGAGCTTGTGGGCAGATGCAACCTCTCTGGCCACGAATAATTCCGCTGCTGCTTTGTATGGCAAAAACCTCTGCCCGCCAAGGGGGATGGGTAGAGAACATTGACCCACACCCACCAGGGACCTTTCCTGGGACTAAAGATCCCAACATGGTCTCAACGTCGTCACCCTCTCAGCACACACTCTTCCTGCACACAGAATCCTGCCTTTCTCCGTCAGGACCCTATCCCACCAGGAAAAAAAGCAAGCTGCTCAAAAAGGCCAATGCCAGGGAAATCGAGGAAACACTGCCATTCTCCACATTTTTGCTGTCTACATGTCCCCGCCTCCAGTGCAAGGCCGCGTATGTGGCCGGGCTCCGAAGGCAAGGCCGAAATCCTGGCAGCCTGGGCCCCAGCAGACCAATGGTTTATGGACATGGGGACACGGATGACCTGTTTGCCACATACAGGAGGGACCCTTGGGCCCTTCACTGGCTCGCCATTCAGCTCCACGACGTCCACTGCTGGCCCTGGCCTTTGCTTTGGCTGGTGCCCCATTGAACGTGTGCTCCGGAGCCATGTTTCTCCACCCACCACTATCATTCTGCCACCAGGGGATATGTGAGTGTGGGAGTCACCATTTGTCACTGGCAGCAGTGTCCCAAGTCACTAGACTTCCAGGTACCCGCTGACCTAGGCTGCCTTCTGCCCCAGGCAAGGTCCCCAATCCTTTATCCCAGATGCTGACACCTAGGCACTGGTGGACATTCATTTTTATCAACACAGAGGTCTGAGTGAGGGTCAGCGGGCCAGGTAGGTGAAGTCAAGGCCAGGTGGGCGGGGCTGAGGATTCTTTGCCATCACCATAGAGACAGTCCCCCCACCGCAAGAGTGGGTGGAGCTTGTGATGGGCCTGGTGACAAGACTCAGCCAATGGCAGAGATCCGGCCCGCCAGGCAGATGACACAGGGCCCTCCACTGTGACCTATGACACCTAGTGGCCACAGCGTTGGAGCACACCCTGGGAAAGGCTACGCAGGCACAAGGGAGCCCCTGGTGCGGACTGCTTCAGGGCAGTGGCAGAGCAGTCCAGATACCTCTTTCCCACTTTCCTGAGGATATCAGTACGCAAGGCATCTCCACTCAGCATCTCTTGCATCCCTCTCTCGGTCTCTCTCGGGATGTTTTCATTCTCTGAAATCTCTTTCCTTCTCCCCCTGAGTCAATTCATAGCTTGGAGTGCCCGACAGAGTGCCTAGAGACAAAAGAGCAAAGGGGGAAGGCCTCTGGCTCTACTGGTTGCCCATGGGCAGAGAAGATCTGCTCGTCTATCTGGAAGGTCTAGAGAGTAGCCATTGATTGGGGAGCTACATCACGGGCGGACCTGGCCAGGTGAAGCTTGCTGACATGTGGCAGCCTCTCTGGAGAATACTAATCCCGCTGATAACATTCTATGCAAATAGCCGGCTGAGTACCATGGACAGAAAACATTGACACATACCTGCCAGAGGCCTATTCTGGGTCTGAGGAGTCCACCCTGGTCTCCAGCAACTCATCATCTCAGCACACACTTTGCCTGCACGCATGGAAACCGCCTCTCTCCACGAATGCCTTCACCTGCTAGGAAACACACGATGTCACTCAGCCAAAGGAGAGCACAGGCAAAGTCAACGGAAGGCCCCATTTTCAAGATTTTGCCCTCTGCTGCTCCACAGCCTCCGGTGGCACACTGCATGTGCGTCACTTCTCGGTAGACAAGGCCCAAATCCGGGCATCCAGGGCCCCAGCCCTCCACAGTCTACGGATGGCGGCATATGGATCACCTCTTTGCCTCGTACGGCAGGGAGGCCTGGGTCCTAGACTGGCTCTGCTACAGCTCCACGACCTCAGCTATTTTCCCTGACCTTTGGCCCGTGCCCTCGTGAGCGTGTCATCTCTAGTTACACTTCTCTTCCGACCACACTGTCGCGCCACCTGCGGATACCTGAGCGTGGAAGTCAACATCTATCACTGGCTGCAGCGTCACAGGTCACTAGGTGTCTAGGCTCAGGCTGACCTTGGCTGTCTTCTGCCCAGGCAAGGAGCCTAATCCTTCCAAGGAAATCAGGACACGTGCTCACTGGCCGACATCCTTTCTTTCATCCACACAGCGGTCTAGATGAGGGTAAAGAGGCTAGGTAGGCTAGAGGAAGGCTGAGTGCGGGGGCTAAGGCTTCTTTCCCAATCACCATGGAGACACCACCGAAAGGCTGGGCGGAACTTCTGACGGGGACGAGTCACAAACACTGAGCCAATAGGAGAGGTCCAGCCTATCCGGCCAGTTCCACAGAGTCTTCCATTTTACTCATGGACAAGCAATGGCCCCTTGCGTCTTTGGCCACAAAATCGAGGGCATCCAGGGAATAACTTCACAGTAGGCAACCCCTGATGTGAACACCTTCGACACACTGGGACAGTAGGCAGGTACCTCTTTTCCACCTACGCTAGGATATCAGTAGGCAAGGCGCCCTTCCTCTGCATCTGTGGCCTCTCTGGATGTGTTCATTCAGAGGAATCTCTTCATTCTACCCCTGAGACACATCACAAGTATGAGGGGCCTGAGAGAGAGCCTGGAGATGAAACGGGGGAGGCTTCTGGCTGGACCGCTTCCCAGTGGGTAGAGAACAGCAGGTAGTCTCTCTGGAAGGTCTTAGCTTCTGTTGATTGACATGCGCAATACAGTAGGGGCGGACCCTGGCCAGGTGGAGCTTGTGGGCAGATGCAACCCCTCCGGCGACGGATAATTCCGCTGCTGCTTTGTATGGTGAAAACGTCCCCCCGCCAAGTGGGATGGGTAGAGAACACTGACCACACCCGCCAGGGGCCTCTCCTGGGACTAAAGATCCCAACATGGTCTCAACGTCGTCATCCTCTCAGCACACACCTTTCCTGCACACGTAATCCTGCCTTTCTCCGTCAGGGCCCTCTCCTACCAGGAAAAAAAGCAAGCCGCTCAAAAAGGCCGATGCCAGGGAACTCGAGGAAACACTGCCATTTTCCAAATTTTGGCTGTCTACACGTCAACGCCTCCGCTGCAAGGCCGCGTATGTGGCCGGGCTCCGATGGCAAGGCCGAAATCCTGGCAGCCTGGGCCCCAGCAGTCCCATGGTTTATGGACGTGGGGACACGGATGACCTGTTCGCCACATACAGGAGGGACCCTTGGGCCCTTCACTGGCTCGCCATTCAGCTCCACGACGTCCACTACCGGCCTTGGCCTTTGCTTTGGCTGGTGCCCCACGGAACGGGTGCTCCGGAGCGATGTTTCTCCGCCCATCACTATCATTCTGCCACCAGGCGATATGTGAGTGTGGGAGTCACCATTTGTCACTGGCAGCAGTGTCCCAAGTCACTAGACTTCCAGGTACCCGCTGACCTAGGCTGCCTTCTGCCCCAGGCAAGGTCCCGAATCCTTTATCCCAGATGCTGACACCCGGGCACTGGCGGACATTCATTTGGAGCAACACAGAGGTCTGAGTGAGGGTCAGCGGGCCAGGTAGGTGAAGTCAAGGCCAGGTGGGCGGGGCTAAGACTCCTTTGCCATCACCATAGAGACAGTCCCCCCCGCAAGAGTGGGCGGAGCTTGTGATAGGCCTGCTGACAAGGCTTGAGCCAATGGCAGAGATCCGGCCCGCCAGGCAGATGACACAGGGCCCTCCATTCTGACCTATGACACCTAGTGGCCACAGGATTTGAGCACACCCTGGGAAAGGCTACGCAGGCACAAGGGAGCCCCTGGTGCGGACTGCTTCAGGGCATTGGCAGAGCAGGCCAGGTACCTCTTTCCCACTTTCCTCAGGATATCACTACGCAAGGCATCCCCACTCAGCATCTCTTGCCTCTCTCTGTCTCTCTCTGGATGTGTTCGTTCTCTGAAATCTCTTCCTTCTCCCCCTTGTCACTTCACACCTTGGAGTGCCTGACAGAGGGCCTAGAGACGAAAGAGCAAAGGGGGAAGGCCTCTGGCTCTACTGGTTGCCCATGGGCAGAGAAGATCTGCTAGTCTATCTGGAAGGTCTAGAGAGTAGCCATTGATTGGGGAGCTACATCACGGGCGGACCTGGCCAGGTGAAGTTTGCTGACATGCAGCAGCCTCTCCGGAGACTACTAATTCCGCCGAGAACATTCTATGCAAATACCCGGCTGAGTGCCATGGGCAGAAACATTGACACATACCTGCCAGAGGTCTATCCTGGGTCTGAAGAGTCCACCCTGGTCTCCAGCCACTCATCATCTCAGCACACACTTTGCCTGCACACAGGGAATCCGCCTCTCTCCACGAATGCCTTCTCCTGCTAGGAAACACACGATGGCACTCAGCCAAAGGAGAGCAGAGGCAAAGTCAACTGAAGCCCCCATTTTCAAGATTTTGCCCTCTGCTGGGCCACAGCCTCCGCTGGCACAGTGCATGTGTGTCACTTCTCCGAAGACAAGGCCGCAATCTGGGCGTCCAGGGCCCCAGCAGTCCAGAGTCTGCGCATGGCGGCATATGGATCACCTCTTTGCCACGTACAGGAGGGAGGCCTGGGCACTACACTGGCTCCGCTAGAGCTCCACGATCTCAGCTATTTTCCCTGACCTTTGGCCCGTGCCCTCGTGTCTGTGTCATCCCTAGTTACACTTCTTCTCCGACCACTCTGAATCCGCCACCTGCGGATACATGAGCATGAAAATGAACATCTGTCACTGCCTGCAGTGTCACAGGTCACTAGGTGTCTAGGCTCAGGCTGACCTTGGCTGTCTTCTGCCCAGGCAAGGAGCCTAATCCTTCAAAGGCAACGAGGACATGTGGTCATTGGCCGACATTCGTTCTTTCATCCGCACAGCGGTCTAGATGAGGCTAAAGAGGCCAGGTAGGCCAGGTGACGGCTGAGTGCGGGGCCTAAGGCTTCTTTCCCAATCACCATGGAGACAGCCACCGCAAGGCTGGCTGGAACTTCTAACGGGGACGGGTCACAAACACCGAGCCAATAGGAGAGGTCCAGCCTAAGCGGCCACTTCCGCAGTGCCCTCCATTTTACCCATGGACACACGACGGCCCCTTCTCTTTTGGGCCACAAAATCCAGGGCACCCAGGGAATCACCTCACAGTAGGCAGCCCCTGATGTGGACACGTTCCACACACGGGGCCAGCAGGCAGGTACCACTTTTCCACTTACGCTAGGATATCAGTAGGCAAGGCGCCCTTCCTCAGCATCTATGGCCCCTCTGTGTATGTGTTCATTCGGAGAAATCTCTTCCTTCTACCCCTGAGACACATCACAAGTATGAGGGGCCTGAGAGAGAGCCTAGAGATGGAACGGGGGAGGCTTCTGGCTGTACTGCTTCCCCGTGGGTAGAGAAGAGCAGGTAGTCTGTCTGGAAGGTCTTAGCTTCCGTTGACTGACATGGACAATACAGTAGGGGCGGACCCTGGCCAGGTTGAGCTTGTGGGCAGATGCAACCCCTCCGGCGACGGATAATTCCGCTGCTGCTTTGTATGGTGAAAACCTCCCCCCGCCAAGTGGGATGGGTAGAGAACACTGACCCACACCCGCCAGGGGCCTCTCCTGGGACTAAAGATCCCAACATGGTCTCAACGTCGTCACCCTCTCAGCACACACCTTTCCTGCACACGTAATCCTGCCTTTCTCCGTCAGGGCCCTCTCCTACCAGGAAAAAAAGCAAGCCGCTCAAAAAGGCCGATGCCAGGGAACTCGAGGAAACACTGCCATTTTCCAAATTTTGGCTGTCTATACGTCCCCGCCTCCGCTGCAAGGCCGCGTATGTGGCCGGGCTCCGAAGGCAAGGCCGAAATCCTGGCAGCCTGGGCCCCAGCAGTCCCATGGTTTATGGACGTGGGGACACGGATGACCTGTTCGCCACATACAGGAGGGACCCTTGGGCCCTTCACTGGCTCGCCATTCAGCTCCACGACGTCCACTACCAGCCCTGGCCTTTGTTTTGGCTGGTGCCCCACGGAACGTGTGCTCCGGAGCGATGTTTCTCCGCCCATCACTATCATTCTGCCACCAGGCGATATGTGAGTGTGGGAGTGACCATTTGTCACTGGCAGCAGTGTCACAAGGCAGTAGACTTCCAGGTACCCGCTGACCTAGGCTGCCTTCTGCCCCAGGCAAGGTCCCGAATCCTTTATCCCAGATGCTGACACCCGGGCACTGGCGGACATTCATTTGGAGCAACACAGAGGTCTGAGTGAGGGTCAGCGGGCCAGGTAGGTGAAGTCAAGGCCAGGTGGGCGGGGCTAAGACTCCTTTGCCATCACCATAGAGACAGTCCCCCCCGCAAGAGTGGGCGGAGCTTGTGATGGGCCTGCTGACAAGACTTGAGCCAATGGCAGAGATCCGGCCCGCCAGGCAGATGACACAGGGCCCTCCATTCTGACCTATGACACCTAGTGGCCACAGGATTTGAGCACACCCTGGGAAAGGCTACGCAGGCACAAGGGAGCCCCTGGTGCGGACTGCTTCAGGGCATTGGCAGAGCAGGCCAGGTACCTCTTTCCCACTTTCCTCAGGATATCACTACGCAAGGCATCCCCACTCAGCATCTCTTGCCTCTCTCTGTCTCTCTCTGGATGTGTTCGTTCTCTGAAATCCCTTCCTTCTCCCCCTTGTCACTTCACACCTTGGAGTGCCTGACAGAGGGCCTAGAGACGAAAGAGCAAAGGGGGAAGGCCTCTGGCTCTACTGGTTGCCCATGGGCAGAGAAGATCTGCTAGTCTATCTGGAAGGTCTAGAGAGTAGCCATTGATTGGGGAGCTACATCACGGGCCGACCTGGCCAGGTGAAGCTTGTCACTTTCCTCAGGATATCACTACGCAAGGCATCCCCACTCAGCATCTCTTGCCTCTCTCTGTCTCTCTCTGGATGTGTTCATTCTCTGAAATCTCTTCCGTCTCCCCCTGAGTCACTTCACAGCTTGGAGTGCCTGATAGAGTGCCTAGAGACCAAAGAGCAAAGGGGGAAGGCCTCTGGCTCTACTGGTTGCCCATGGGCAGACAAGATCTGGTAGTTTATCTGGAAGGTCTAGAGAGTAGTGACTGATGGGGTAGCTACATCACCGGCGGACCCTGGCCAGGTGAAGCTTGCTGACTTGTGGCAGCCTCTCCGGAGACTACTACTTCCGCTGGTAACATTGTATGCAAATACCTGGCTGAGTGCGAAGGGCAGAAAACATTGACACATACCTGCCAGAGGCCTATCCTGGGTCTGAAGAGTCCACCGCGGACTCCAGCGACTCATCATCTCAGCACACACTTTGCCCGCACACAGGGAATCCGCCTCTCTCCACGAATGCCTTCTCCTGCTAGGAAACACACGATGGCACTCAGCCAAAGGAGAGCACAGGCAAAGTCAACTGAAGCCCGCATTTTCAAGATTTTGCCCTCTGCTGGGCCACAGCCTCCGGTGGCACACTGCATGTGCGTCACTTCTCCGAAGACGAGGCCGAAATCCGGGCATCCAGGGCCCCAGCAGTCCAGAGTCTGCGCATGGCGGCATATGGATCACCTCTTTGCCATGTACAGGAGGGAGGCCTCGGCCCTAGACTGGCTCCGCTAGAGCTCCACGACCTCAGCTATTTTTCCCGACCTTTGGCCCGTGCCCTTGTCAGTGTGTCACCTCTAGTTACACTTCACCTCCGACCACTCTCGATCCGCCACCTGCGGATACCTGAGCGTGGACATCAACATCTATCACTGTCTGCAGTGTCACAGGTCACTAGGTGTCTAGGCTCAGGCTGACCTTGGCTGTCTTCTGCCCAGGCAAGGAGCTTAATCCTTCAAAGGAAATGAGGACGCGTGGTCACTGGCCGACATCCTTTCTTTCATCTACACAGCCAGGTGGGCCAGGTGAAGGCTGAGTGCGGGGCCTAAGGCTTCCTTCCCAATCACCATGGAGACAGCCACCGCAAGGCTGGCCGGAACTTCTGACGGGGACGGGTCACAAACTCTGAGCCAATAGGAGAGGTCCAGCCTAACCGGCCGGTTCCGCAGAGCCCTCCATTTTACCCACGGACACGCAACGGCCCCTTCTGTCCTTGGCCACAAAATCGAGGGCACCCAGGGAATAACTTCACAGTAGGCAACCCCTGATGTGGACACGTTCGACATACTGGGACAGCAGGCAGGTACCTCTTTTCCACTTACGCTACGATATCAGTAGGCAAGGCGCCCTTCCTCAGCATCTATGGCCCCTCTTTGTATGTGTTCTTTTAAAGAAATCTCTTTTTTCTACCCCTGAGACACATCACAACTATGAGGGGCCTGAGAGGGAACCTGGAGATGAAACAGGGGAGGCTTCTGGCTGTACCGCTTCCCCGTGGCTAGAGAATAGCAGTTAGTCTCTCTGGAAGCTCTCAGCTTCTGTTGATCGACATGGGCAATACGGTAGGGGCGGACCCTGGCCAGGTGGAGCTTGTGGGCACATGCAACCTCTGGGGGAAGAATAATTCCGCTGCTGCTTTGTATGGTGTAAACCTCCCCACGCCAAGTGGGATGGGCACAGAACATTGACCCACACCTGCCAGGGGCCCTTCCTGGGACTAAAGATCCCAACCTGGTCTCAACCTTGTCACCTTCTCAGCACATACCTTTCCTGCACACATAATCCTGCCTTTCTCCGTCGGTGCCTCATCCTACTAGGAAAAAAGCATGCCGCTCAAAAAGGCCGATGCCAGAGAAATCGAGGAGACACTGCCATTTTCCACATTTTTGCTGTCTACATATCCCCGCCTCCGGTGGAAGGCTGCCTATGTGGCCGGGCTGCGAAGGCAAGGCCGAAATCCTGGCATCCTGGGCCCCAGCAATCCAGTGGTTTATGGACGTGGGGACCCGGATGACATGTTTCCCACATACAAGAGGAATCCTTGGGCCCTTCACTGGCTCGCCATTCAGCTCCGCGACGTCCACTACTGGCCCTGGCCTTTGGCCGGTGCCCCATTGCGCGAGTGCTCCGGAGCCATGTTTCTCCACCCATCACTATCATTCTGCCACCAGGGGATATGTGAGTGTGGGAGTCACCATTTGTCTGTCACTGGCAGCAGTGCCACGAGTCACTAGACTTCCAGGTACCAGCTGACCTAGGCTGCCTTCTGCCCCAGGCAAGGTCCGGAATCTTTATCCCAGATGCTGACACCTGGGCACTGGCCGACATTAATTTTTATCAACACAGAGGTCTGAGTGAGGGTCAGCAGGCCAGCTAGGTGAAGTCAAGGCCAGGTGGGCGGGACTAAGGCTCCTTTGCCATCACCATGGAGACAGTCCCACCACCGGAAGAGTAGGCGGAGCGTATGATGGGCCCGGTGACAAGACTGAGCCAATGGCAGAGATCTGGCCCGCCAGGCAGATGACACAGGGCCCTCCATTATGACCTATGACACCTAGTGGCCACAGGATTTGAGCACACCCTGGGAAAGGCTACGCAGGCACAAGGGAGCCCCTGGTGCGGACTGCTTCAGGGCATTGGCAGAGCAGGCCAGGTACCTCTTTCCCACTTTCCTCAGGATATCACTACGCAAGGCATCCCCACTCAGCATCTCTTGCCTCTCTCTGTCTCTCTCTGGATGTGTTCGTTCTCTGAAATCCCTTCCTTCTCCCCCTTGTCACTTCACACCTTGGAGTGCCTGACAGAGGGCCTAGAGACGAAAGAGCAAAGGGGGAAGGCCTCTGGCTCTACTGGTTGCCCATGGGCAGAGAAGATCTGCTAGTCTATCTGGAAGGTCTAGAGAGTAGCCATTGATTGGGGAGCTACATCACGGGCCGACCTGGCCAGGTGAAGCTTGTCACTTTCCTCAGGATATCACTACGCAAGGCATCCCCACTCAGCATCTCTTGCCTCTCTCTGTCTCTCTCTGGATGTGTTCATTCTCTGAAATCTCTTCCGTCTCCCCCTGAGTCACTTCACAGCTTGGAGTGCCTGATAGAGTGCCTAGAGACCAAAGAGCAAAGGGGGAAGGCCTCTGGCTCTACTGGTTGCCCATGGGCAGACAAGATCTGGTAGTTTATCTGGAAGGTCTAGAGAGTAGTGACTGATGGGGTAGCTACATCACCGGCGGACCCTGGCCAGGTGAAGCTTGCTGACTTGTGGCAGCCTCTCCGGAGACTACTACTTCCGCTGGTAACATTGTATGCAAATACCTGGCTGAGTGCGAAGGGCAGAAAACATTGACACATACCTGCCAGAGGCCTATCCTGGGTCTGAAGAGTCCACCGCGGACTCCAGCGACTCATCATCTCAGCACACACTTTGCCCGCACACAGGGAATCCGCCTCTCTCCACGAATGCCTTCTCCTGCTAGGAAACACACGATGGCACTCAGCCAAAGGAGAGCACAGGCAAAGTCAACTGAAGCCCGCATTTTCAAGATTTTGCCCTCTGCTGGGCCACAGCCTCCGGTGGCACACTGCATGTGCGTCACTTCTCCGAAGACGAGGCCGAAATCCGGGCATCCAGGGCCCCAGCAGTCCAGAGTCTGCGCATGGCGGCATATGGATCACCTCTTTGCCATGTACAGGAGGGAGGCCTCGGCCCTAGACTGGCTCCGCTAGAGCTCCACGACCTCAGCTATTTTTCCCGACCTTTGGCCCGTGCCCTTGTCAGTGTGTCACCTCTAGTTACACTTCACCTCCGACCACTCTCGATCCGCCACCTGCGGATACCTGAGCGTGGACATCAACATCTATCACTGTCTGCAGTGTCACAGGTCACTAGGTGTCTAGGCTCAGGCTGACCTTGGCTGTCTTCTGCCCAGGCAAGGAGCTTAATCCTTCAAAGGAAATGAGGACGCGTGGTCACTGGCCGACATCCTTTCTTTCATCTACACAGCCAGGTGGGCCAGGTGAAGGCTGAGTGCGGGGCCTAAGGCTTCCTTCCCAATCACCATGGAGACAGCCACCGCAAGGCTGGCCGGAACTTCTGACGGGGACGGGTCACAAACTCTGAGCCAATAGGAGAGGTCCAGCCTAACCGGCCGGTTCCGCAGAGCCCTCCATTTTACCCACGGACACGCAACGGCCCCTTCTGTCCTTGGCCACAAAATCGAGGGCACCCAGGGAATAACTTCACAGTAGGCAACCCCTGATGTGGACACGTTCGACATACTGGGACAGCAGGCAGGTACCTCTTTTCCACTTACGCTACGATATCAGTAGGCAAGGCGCCCTTCCTCAGCATCTATGGCCCCTCTTTGTATGTGTTCTTTTAAAGAAATCTCTTTTTTCTACCCCTGAGACACATCACAACTATGAGGGGCCTGAGAGGGAACCTGGAGATGAAACAGGGGAGGCTTCTGGCTGTACCGCTTCCCCGTGGCTAGAGAATAGCAGTTAGTCTCTCTGGAAGCTCTCAGCTTCTGTTGATCGACATGGGCAATACGGTAGGGGCGGACCCTGGCCAGGTGGAGCTTGTGGGCACATGCAACCTCTGGGGGAAGAATAATTCCGCTGCTGCTTTGTATGGTGTAAACCTCCCCACGCCAAGTGGGATGGGCACAGAACATTGACCCACACCTGCCAGGGGCCCTTCCTGGGACTAAAGATCCCAACCTGGTCTCAACCTTGTCACCTTCTCAGCACATACCTTTCCTGCACACATAATCCTGCCTTTCTCCGTCGGTGCCTCATCCTACTAGGAAAAAAGCATGCCGCTCAAAAAGGCCGATGCCAGAGAAATCGAGGAGACACTGCCATTTTCCACATTTTTGCTGTCTACATATCCCCGCCTCCGGTGGAAGGCTGCCTATGTGGCCGGGCTGCGAAGGCAAGGCCGAAATCCTGGCATCCTGGGCCCCAGCAATCCAGTGGTTTATGGACGTGGGGACCCGGATGACATGTTTCCCACATACAAGAGGAATCCTTGGGCCCTTCACTGGCTCGCCATTCAGCTCCGCGACGTCCACTACTGGCCCTGGCCTTTGGCCGGTGCCCCATTGCGCGAGTGCTCCGGAGCCATGTTTCTCCACCCATCACTATCATTCTGCCACCAGGGGATATGTGAGTGTGGGAGTCACCATTTGTCTGTCACTGGCAGCAGTGCCACGAGTCACTAGACTTCCAGGTACCAGCTGACCTAGGCTGCCTTCTGCCCCAGGCAAGGTCCGGAATCCTTTATCCCAGATGCTGACACCTGGGCACTGGCCGACATTAATTTTTATCAACACAGAGGTCTGAGTGAGGGTCAGCAGGCCAGCTAGGTGAAGTCAAGGCCAGGTGGGCGGGACTAAGGCTCCTTTGCCATCACCATGGAGACAGTCCCACCACCGGAAGAGTAGGCGGAGCGTATGATGGGCCCGGTGACAAGACTGAGCCAATGGCAGAGATCTGGCCCGCCAGGCAGATGACACAGGGCCCTCCATTATGACCTATGACACCTAGTGGCCACAGGATTTGAGCACACCCTGGGAAAGCCTACGCAGGCACAGGGGAGCCCCTGGTGCGGACTGGTGCAGGGCATTGGCAGAGCAGGCCAGGTACCTCTTTCCCACTTTCCTGAGGATATCACTACGCAAGGCATCCCCACTCAGCATCTCTTGCCTCTCTCTGTCTCTCTCTGGATGTGTTCATTCTCTGAAATCTCTTCCTTCTCCCCCTGAGTCACTTCACAGCTTGGAGTGCCTGATAGAGTGCCTAGAGACCAAAGAGCAAAGGGGGAAGGCCTCTGGCTCTACTGGTTGCCCATGGGCAGACAAGATCTGGTAGTTTATCTGGAAGGTCTAGAGAGTAGTGACTGATGGGGTAGCTACATCACCGGCGGACCCTGGCCAGGTGAAGCTTGCTGACATGCGGCAGCCTCTCCGGAGACTACTACTTCCGCTGGTAACATTGTATGCAAATACCTGGCTGAGTGCGAAGGGCAGAAAACATTGACACATACCTGCCAGAGGCCTATCCTGGGTCTGAAGAGTCCACCCCGGTCTCCAGCGACTCATCATCTCAGCACACACTTTGCCTGCACACAGGGAATCCGCCTCTCTCCACGAATGCCTTCTCCTGCTAGGAAACACACGATGGCACTCAGCCAAAGGAGAGCACAGGCAAAGTCAACTGAAGCCCGCATTTTCAAGATTTTGCCCTCTGCTGGGCCACAGCCTCCGGTGGCACACTGCATGTGCGTCACTTCTCCGAAGACGAGGCCGAAATCCGGGCATCCAGGGCCCCAGCAGTCCAGAGGCTGCGCATGGTGGCATACGGATCACCTCTTTGCCACGTACAGGAGGGAGGCCTCGGCCCTAGACTGGCTCCGCTAGAGCTCCACGACCTCAGCTATTTTTCCCGACCTTTGGCCCGTGCCCTTGTCAGTGTGTCACCTCTAGTTACACTTCACCTCCGACCACTCTCGATCCGCCACCTGCGGATACCTGAGCGTGGACATCAACATCTATCACTGTCTGCAGTGTCACAGGTCACTAGGTGTCTAGGCTCAGGCTGACCTTGGCTGTCTTCTGCCCAGGCAAGGAGCTTAATCCTTCAAAGGAAATGAGGACGCGTGGCCACTGGCCGACATCCTTTCTTTCATCTACACAGCGGTCTAGATGAGGGTAAAGAGGCCAGGTGGGCCAGGTGAAGGCTGAGTGCGGGGCCTAAGGCTTCCTTCCCAATCACCATGGAGACAGCCACCGCAAGGCTGGCCGGAACTTCTGACGGGGACGGGTCACAAACTCTGAGCCAATAGGAGAGGTCCAGCCTAACCGGCCGGTTCCGCAGAGCCCTCCATTTTACCCACGGACACGCAACGGCCCCTTCTGTCCTTGGCCACAAAATCGAGGGCACCCAGGGAATAACTTCACAGTAGGCAACCCCTGATGTGGACACGTTCGACATACTGGGACAGCAGGCAGGTACCTCTTTTCCACTTACGCTACGATATCAGTAGGCAAGGCGCCCTTCCTCAGCATCTATGGCCCCTCTTTGTATGTGTTCTTTTAAAGAAATCTCTTTTTTCTACCCCTGAGACACATCACAACTATGAGGGGCCTGAGAGGGAACCTGGAGATGAAACAGGGGAGGCTTCTGGCTGTACCGCTTCCCCGTGGCTAGAGAATAGCAGTTAGTCTCTCTGGAAGCTCTCAGCTTCTGTTGATCGACATGGGCAATACGGTAGGGGCGGACCCTGGCCAGGTGGAGCTTGTGGGCACATGCAACCTCTGGGGGAAGAATAATTCCGCTGCTGCTTTGTATGGTGTAAACCTCCCCACGCCAAGTGGGATGGGCACAGAACATTGACCCACACCTGCCAGGGGCCCTTCCTGGGACTAAAGATCCCAACCTGGTCTCAACCTTGTCACCTTCTCAGCACATACCTTTCCTGCACACATAATCCTGCCTTTCTCCGTCGGTGCCTCATCCTACTAGGAAAAAAGCATGCCGCTCAAAAAGGCCGATGCCAGAGAAATCGAGGAGACACTGCCATTTTCCACATTTTTGCTGTCTACATATCCCCGCCTCCGGTGGAAGGCTGCCTATGTGGCCGGGCTGCGAAGGCAAGGCCGAAATCCTGGCATCCTGGGCCCCAGCAATCCAGTGGTTTATGGACGTGGGGACCCGGATGACATGTTTCCCACATACAAGAGGAATCCTTGGGCCCTTCACTGGCTCGCCATTCAGCTCCGCGACGTCCACTACTGGCCCTGGCCTTTGGCCGGTGCCCCATTGCGCGAGTGCTCCGGAGCCATGTTTCTCCACCCATCACTATCATTCTGCCACCAGGGGATATGTGAGTGTGGGAGTCACCATTTGTCTGTCACTGGCAGCAGTGCCACGAGTCACTAGACTTCCAGGTACCAGCTGACCTAGGCTGCCTTCTGCCCCAGGCAAGGTCCGGAATCCTTTATCCCAGATGCTGACACCTGGGCACTGGCCGACATTAATTTTTATCAACACACAGGTCTGAGTGAGGGTCAGCAGGCCAGCCAGGTGAAGTCAAGGCCAGGTGGGCGGGACTAAGGCTCCTTTGCCATCACCATGGAGACAGTCCCCCCACCGGAAGAGTAGGCGGAGCGTATGATGGGCCCGGTGACAAGACTGAGCCAATGGCAGAGATCTGGCCCGCCAGACAGATGACACAGGGCCCTCCATTATGACCTATGACACCTAGTGGCCACAGGATTTGAGCACACCCTGGGAAAGCCTACGCAGGCACAGGGGAGCCCCTGGTGCGGACTGGTTCAGGGCATTGGCAGAGCAGGCCAGGTACCTCTTTCCCACTTTCCTGAGGATATCACTACGCAAGGCATCCCCACTCAGCATCTCTTGCCTCTCTCTGTCTCTCTCTGGATGTGTTCATTCTCTGAAATCTCTTCCTTCTCCCCCTGAGTCACTTCACAGCTTGGAGTGCCTGATAGAGTGCCTAGAGACCAAAGAGCAAAGGGGGAAGGCCTCTGGCTCTACTGGTTGCCCATGGGCAGACAAGATCTGGTAGTTTATCTGGAAGGTCTAGAGAGTAGTGACTGATGGGGTAGCTACATCACCGGCGGACCCTGGCCAGGTGAAGCTTGCTGACATGCGGCAGCCTCTCCGGAGACTACTAATTCCGCTGGTAACATTGTATGCAAATACCTGGCTGAGTGCGAAGGGCAGAAAACATTGACACATACCTGCCAGAGGCCTATCCTGGGTCTGAAGAGTCCACCCCGGTCTCCAGCAACTCATCATCTCAGCACACACTTTGCCTGCACACAGGGAATCCGCCTCTCTCCACGAATGCCTTCTCCTGCTAGGAAACACACGATGGCACTCAGCCAAAGGAGAGCACAGGCAAAGTCAACTGAAGCCCGCATTTTCAAGATTTTGCCCTCTGCTGGGCCACAGCCTCCGGTGGCACACTGCATGTGCGTCACTTCTCCGAAGACGAGGCCGAAATCCGGGCATCCAGGGCCCCAGCAGTCCAGAGGCTGCGCATGGCGGCATACGGATCACCTCTTTGCCACGTACAGGAGGGAGGCCTCGGCCCTAGACTGGCTCCGCTAGAGCTCCACGACCTCAGCTATTTTTCCCGACCTTTGGCCCGTGCCCTTGTGAGTGTGTCACCTCTAGTTACACTTCACCTCCGACCACTCTCGATCCGCCACCTGCGGATACCTGAGCGTGGACATCAACATCTATCACTGTCTGCAGTGTCACAGGTCACTAGGTGTCTAGGCTCAGGCTGACCTTGGCTGTCTTCTGCCCAGGCAAGGAGCTTAATCCTTCAAAGGAAATGAGGACGCGTGGCCACTGGCCGACATCCTTTCTTTCATCTACACAGCGGTCTAGATGAGGGTAAAGAGGCCAGGTGGGCCAGGTGAAGGCTGAGTGCGGGGCCTAAGGCTTCCTTCCCAATCACCATGGAGACAGCCACCGCAAGGCTGGCCGGAACTTCTGACGGGGACGGGTCACAAACTCTGAGCCAATAGGAGAGGTCCAGCCTAACCGGCCGGTTCCGCAGAGCCCTCCATTTTACCCACGGACACGCAACGGCCCCTTCTGTCCTTGGCCACAAAATCGAGGGCACCCAGGGAATAACTTCACAGTAGGCAACCCCTGATGTGGACACGTTCGACATACTGGGACAGCAGGCAGGTACCTCTTTTCCACTTACGCTACGATATCAGTAGGCAAGGCGCCCTTCCTCAGCATCTATGGCCCCTCTTTGTATGTGTTCTTTTAAAGAAATCTCTTTTTTCTACCCCTGAGACACATCACAACTATGAGGGGCCTGAGAGGGAACCTGGAGATGAAACAGGGGAGGCTTCTGGCTGTACCGCTTCCCCGTGGCTAGAGAATAGCAGTTAGTCTCTCTGGAAGCTCTCAGCTTCTGTTGATCGACATGGGCAATACGGTAGGGGCGGACCCTGGCCAGGTGGAGCTTGTGGGCACATGCAACCTCTGGGGGAAGAATAATTCCGCTGCTGCTTTGTATGGTGTAAACCTCCCCACGCCAAGTGGGATGGGCACAGAACATTGACCCACACCTGCCAGGGGCCCTTCCTGGGACTAAAGATCCCAACCTGGTCTCAACCTTGTCACCTTCTCAGCACATACCTTTCCTGCACACATAATCCTGCCTTTCTCCGTCGGTGCCTCATCCTACTAGGAAAAAAGCATGCCGCTCAAAAAGGCCGATGCCAGAGAAATCGAGGAGACACTGCCATTTTCCACATTTTTGCTGTCTACATATCCCCGCCTCCGGTGGAAGGCTGCCTATGTGGCCGGGCTGCGAAGGCAAGGACGAAATCCTGGCATCCTGGGCCCCAGCAATCCAGTGGTTTATGGACGTGGGGACCCGGATGACATGTTTCCCACATACAAGAGGAATCCTTGGGCCCTTCACTGGCTCGCCATTCAGCTCCGCGACGTCCACTACTGGCCCTGGCCTTTGGCCGGTGCCCCATTGCGCGAGTGCTCCGGAGCCATGTTTCTCCACCCATCACTATCATTCTGCCACCAGGGGATATGTGAGTGTGGGAGTCACCATTTGTCTGTCACTGGCAGCAGTGCCACGAGTCACTAGACTTCCAGGTACCAGCTGACCTAGGCTGCCTTCTGCCCCAGGCAAGGTCCGGAATCCTTTATCCCAGATGCTGACACCTGGGCACTGGCCGACATTAATTTTTATCAACACACAGGTCTGAGTGAGGGTCAGCAGGCCAGCCAGGTGAAGTCAAGGCCAGGTGGGCGGGACTAAGGCTCCTTTGCCATCACCATGGAGACAGTCCCCCCACCGGAAGAGTAGGCGGAGCGTATGATGGGCCCGGTGACAAGACTGAGCCAATGGCAGAGATCTGGCCCGCCAGACAGATGACACAGGGCCCTCCATTATGACCTATGACACCTAGTGGCCACAGGATTTGAGCACACCCTGGGAAAGCCTACGCAGGCACAGGGGAGCCCCTGGTGCGGACTGGTGCAGGGCATTGGCAGAGCAGGCCAGGTACCTCTTTCCCACTTTCCTGAGGATATCACTACGCAAGGCATCCCCACTCAGCATCTCTTGCCTCTCTCTGTCTCTCTCTGGATGTGTTCATTCTCTGAAATCTCTTCCTTCTCCCCCTGAGTCACTTCACAGCTTGGAGTGCCTGATAGAGTGCCTAGAGACCAAAGAGCAAAGGGGGAAGGCCTCTGGCTCTACTGGTTGCCCATGGGCAGACAAGATCTGGTAGTTTATCTGGAAGGTCTAGAGAGTAGTGACTGATGGGGTAGCTACATCACCGGCGGACCCTGGCCAGGTGAAGCTTGCTGACATGCGGCAGCCTCTCCGGAGACTACTACTTCCGCTGGTAACATTGTATGCAAATACCTGGCTGAGTGCGAAGGGCAGAAAACATTGACACATACCTGCCAGAGGCCTATCCTGGGTCTGAAGAGTCCACCCCGGTCTCCAGCGACTCATCATCTCAGCACACACTTTGCCTGCACACAGGGAATCCGCCTCTCTCCACGAATGCCTTCTCCTGCTAGGAAACACACGATGGCACTCAGCCAAAGGAGAGCACAGGCAAAGTCAACTGAAGCCCGCATTTTCAAGATTTTGCCCTCTGCTGGGCCACAGCCTCCGGTGGCACACTGCATGTGCGTCACTTCTCCGAAGACGAGGCCGAAATCCGAACATCCAGGGCCCCAGCAGTCCAGAGGCTGCGCATGGCGGCATACGGATCACCTCTTTGCCACGTACAGGAGGGAGGCCTCGGCCCTACACTGGCTCTGCTAGAGCTCCACGAACTCAGCTATTTTTCCCGACCTTTGGCCCGTGCCCTTGTGAGTGTGTCACCTCTAGTTACACTTCACCTCCGACCACTCTCGATCCGCCACCTGCGGATACCTGAGCGTGGACATCAACATCTATCACTGTCTGCAGTGTCACAGGTCACTAGATGTCTAGGCTCAGGCTGACCTTGGCTGTCTTCTGCCCAGGCAAGGAGCTTAATCCTTCAAAGGAAATGAGGACGCGTGGTCACTGGCCGACATCCTTTCTTTCATCTACACAGCCAGGTGGGCCAGGTGAAGGCTGAGTGCGGGGCCTAAGGCTTCCTTCCCAATCACCATGGAGACAGCCACCGCAAGGCTGGCCGGAACTTCTGACGGGGACGGGTCACAAACTCTGAGCCAATAGGAGAGGTCCAGCCTAACCGGCCGGTTCCGCAGAGCCCTCCATTTTACCCACGGACACGCAACGGCCCCTTCTGTCCTTGGCCACAAAATCGAGGGCACCCAGGGAATAACTTCACAGTAGGCAACCCCTGATGTGGACACGTTCGACATACTGGGACAGCAGGCAGGTACCTCTTTTCCACTTACGCTACGATATCAGTAGGCAAGGCGCCCTTCCTCAGCATCTATGGCCCCTCTTTGTATGTGTTCTTTTAAAGAAATCTCTTTTTTCTACCCCTGAGACACATCACAACTATGAGGGGCCTGAGAGGGAACCTGGAGATGAAACAGGGGAGGCTTCTGGCTGTACCGCTTCCCCGTGGCTAGAGAATAGCAGTTAGTCTCTCTGGAAGCTCTCAGCTTCTGTTGATCGACATGGGCAATACGGTAGGGGCGGACCCTGGCCAGGTGGAGCTTGTGGGCACATGCAACCTCTGGGGGAAGAATAATTCCGCTGCTGCTTTGTATGGTGTAAACCTCCCCACGCCAAGTGGGATGGGCACAGAACATTGACCCACACCTGCCAGGGGCCCTTCCTGGGACTAAAGATCCCAACCTGGTCTCAACCTTGTCACCTTCTCAGCACATACCTTTCCTGCACACATAATCCTGCCTTTCTCCGTCGGTGCCTCATCCTACTAGGAAAAAAGCATGCCGCTCAAAAAGGCCGATGCCAGAGAAATCGAGGAGACACTGCCATTTTCCACATTTTTGCTGTCTACATATCCCCGCCTCCGGTGGAAGGCTGCCTATGTGGCCGGGCTGCGAAGGCAAGGCCGAAATCCTGGCATCCTGGGCCCCAGCAATCCAGTGGTTTATGGACGTGGGGACCCGGATGACATGTTTCCCACATACAAGAGGAATCCTTGGGCCCTTCACTGGCTCGCCATTCAGCTCCGCGACGTCCACTACTGGCCCTGGCCTTTGGCCGGTGCCCCATTGCGCGAGTGCTCCGGAGCCATGTTTCTCCACCCATCACTATCATTCTGCCACCAGGGGATATGTGAGTGTGGGAGTCACCATTTGTCTGTCACTGGCAGCAGTGCCACGAGTCACTAGACTTCCAGGTACCAGCTGACCTAGGCTGCCTTCTGCCCCAGGCAAGGTCCGGAATCCTTTATCCCAGATGCTGACACCTGGGCACTGGCCGACATTAATTTTTATCAACACACAGGTCTGAGTGAGGGTCAGCAGGCCAGCCAGGTGAAGTCAAGGCCAGGTGGGCGGGACTAAGGCTCCTTTGCCATCACCATGGAGACAGTCCCCCCACCGGAAGAGTAGGCGGAGCGTATGATGGGCCCGGTGACAAGACTGAGCCAATGGCAGAGATCTGGCCCGCCAGACAGATGACACAGGGCCCTCCATTATGACCTATGACACCTAGTGGCCACAGGATTTGAGCACACCCTGGGAAAGCCTACGCAGGCACAGGGGAGCCCCTGGTGCGGACTGGTTCAGGGCATTGGCAGAGCAGGCCAGGTACCTCTTTCCCACTTTCCTGAGGATATCACTACGCAAGGCATCCCCACTCAGCATCTCTTGCCTCTCTCTGTCTCTCTCTGGATGTGTTCATTCTCTGAAATCTCTTCCTTCTCCCCCTGAGTCACTTCACAGCTTGGAGTGCCTGATAGAGTGCCTAGAGACCAAAGAGCAAAGGGGGAAGGCCTCTGGCTCTACTGGTTGCCCATGGGCAGACAAGATCTGGTAGTTTATCTGGAAGGTCTAGAGAGTAGTGACTGATGGGGTAGCTACATCACCGGCGGACCCTGGCCAGGTGAAGCTTGCTGACATGCGGCAGCCTCTCCGGAGACTACTACTTCCGCTGGTAACATTGTATGCAAATACCTGGCTGAGTGCGAAGGGCAGAAAACATTGACACATACCTGCCAGAGGCCTATCCTGGGTCTGAAGAGTCCACCCCGGTCTCCAGCGACTCATCATCTCAGCACACACTTTGCCTGCACACAGGGAATCCGCCTCTCTCCACGAATGCCTTCTCCTGCTAGGAAACACACGATGGCACTCAGCCAAAGGAGAGCACAGGCAAAGTCAACTGAAGCCCGCATTTTCAAGATTTTGCCCTCTGCTGGGCCACAGCCTCCGGTGGCACACTGCATGTGCGTCACTTCTCCGAAGACGAGGCCGAAATCCGGGCATCCAGGGCCCCAGCAGTCCAGAGGCTGCGCATGGCGGCATACGGATCACCTCTTTGCCACGTACAGGAGGGAGGCCTCGGCCCTAGACTGGCTCTGCTAGAGCTCCACGACCTCAGCTATTTTTCCCAACCTTTGGCCCGTGCCCTTGTGAGTGTGTCACCTCTAGTTACACTTCACCTCCGACCACTCTCGATCCGCCACCTGCGGATACCTGAGCGTGGACATCAACATCTATCACTGTCTGCAGTGTCACAGGTCACTAGGTGTCTAGGCTCAGGCTGACCTTGGCTGTCTTCTGCCCAGGCAAGGAGCTTAATCCTTCAAAGGAAATGAGGACGCGTGGCCACTGGCCGACATCCTTTCTTTCATCTACACAGCGGTCTAGATGAGGGTAAAGAGGCCAGGTGGGCCAGGTGAAGGCTGAGTGCGGGGCCTAAGGCTTCCTTCCCAATCACCATGGAGACAGCCACCGCAAGGCTGGCCGGAACTTCTGACGGGGACGGGTCACAAACTCTGAGCCAATAGGAGAGGTCCAGCCTAACCGGCCGGTTCCGCAGAGCCCTCCATTTTACCCACGGACACGCAACGGCCCCTTCTGTCCTTGGCCACAAAATCGAGGGCACCCAGGGAATAACTTCACAGTAGGCAACCCCTGATGTGGACACGTTCGACATACTGGGACAGCAGGCAGGTACCTCTTTTCCACTTACGCTACGATATCAGTAGGCAAGGCGCCCTTCCTCAGCATCTATGGCCCCTCTTTGTATGTGTTCTTTTAAAGAAATCTCTTTTTTCTACCCCTGAGACACATCACAACTATGAGGGGCCTGAGAGGGAACCTGGAGATGAAACAGGGGAGGCTTCTGGCTGTACCGCTTCCCCGTGGCTAGAGAATAGCAGTTAGTCTCTCTGGAAGCTCTCAGCTTCTGTTGATCGACATGGGCAATACGGTAGGGGCGGACCCTGGCCAGGTGGAGCTTGTGGGCACATGCAACCTCTGGGGGAAGAATAATTCCGCTGCTGCTTTGTATGGTGTAAACCTCCCCACGCCAAGTGGGATGGGCACAGAACATTGACCCACACCTGCCAGGGGCCCTTCCTGGGACTAAAGATCCCAACCTGGTCTCAACCTTGTCACCTTCTCAGCACATACCTTTCCTGCACACATAATCCTGCCTTTCTCCGTCGGTGCCTCATCCTACTAGGAAAAAAGCATGCCGCTCAAAAAGGCCGATGCCAGAGAAATCGAGGAGACACTGCCATTTTTCACATTTTTGCTGTCTACATACCCCCGCCTCCGGTGGAAGGCTGCCTATGTGGCCGGGCTGCGAAGGCAAGGCCGAAATCCTGGCATCCTGGGCCCCAGCAATCCAGTGGTTTATGGACGTGGGGACCCGGATGACATGTTTCCCACATACAAGAGGAATCCTTGGGCCCTTCACTGGCTCGCCATTCAGCTCCGCGACGTCCACTACTGGCCCTGGCCTTTGGCCGGTGCCCCATTGCGCGAGTGCTCCGGAGCCATGTTTCTCCACCCATCACTATCATTCTGCCACCAGGGGATATGTGAGTGTGGGAGTCACCATTTGTCTGTCACTGGCAGCAGTGCCACGAGTCACTAGACTTCCAGGTACCAGCTGACCTAGGCTGCCTTCTGCCCCAGGCAAGGTCCGGAATCCTTTATCCCAGATGCTGACACCTGGGCACTGGCCGACATTAATTTTTATCAACACAGAGGTCTGAGTGAGGGTCAGCAGGCCAGCCAGGTGAAGTCAAGGCCAGGTGGGCGGGACTAAGGCTCCTTTGCCATCACCATGGAGACAGTCCCCCCACCGGAAGAGTAGGCGGAGCGTATGATGGGCCCGGTGACAAGACTGAGCCAATGGCAGAGATCTGGCCCGCCAGGCAGATGACACAGGGCCCTCCATTATGACCTATGACACCTAGTGGCCACAGGATTTGAGCACACCCTGGGAAAGCCTACGCAGGCACAGGGGAGCCCCTGGTGCGGACTGGTGCAGGGCATTGGCAGAGCAGGCCAGGTACCTCTTTCCCACTTTCCTGAGGATATCACTACGCAAGGCATCCCCACTCAGCATCTCTTGCCTCTCTCTGTCTCTCTCTGGATGTGTTCATTCTCTGAAATCTCTTCCTTCTCCCCCTGAGTCACTTCACAGCTTGGAGTGCCTGATAGAGTGCCTAGAGACCAAAGAGCAAAGGGGGAAGGCCTCTGGCTCTACTGGTTGCCCATGGGCAGACAAGATCTGGTAGTTTATCTGGAAGGTCTAGAGAGTAGTGACTGATGGGGTAACTACATCACCGGCGGACCCTGGCCAGGTGAAGCTTGCTGACATGCGGCAGCCTCTCCGGAGACTACTACTTCCGCTGTTAACATTGTATGCAAATACCTGGCTGAGTGCGAAGGGCAGAAAACATTGACACATACCTGCCAGAGGCCTATCCTGGGTCTGAAGAGTCCACCCCGGTCTCCAGCGACTCATCATCTCAGCACACACTTTGCCTGCACACAGGGAATCCGCCTCTCTCCACGAATGCCTTCTCCTGCTAGGAAACACACGATGGCACTCAGCCAAAGGAGAGCACAGGCAAAGTCAACTGAAGCCCGCATTTTCAAGATTTTGCCCTCTGCTGGGCCACAGCCTCCGGTGGCACACTGCATGTGCGTCACTTCTCCGAAGACAAGGCCGAAATCCGGGCATCCAGGGCCCCAGCAGTCCAGAGGCTGCGCATGGCGGCATACGGATCACCTCTTTGCCACGTACAGGAGGGAGGCCTCGGCCCTAGACTGGCTCCGCTAGAGCTCCACGACCTCAGCTATTTTTCCCGACCTTTGGCCCGTGCCCTTGTGAGTGTGTCACCTCTAGTTACACTTCACCTCCGACCACTCTCGATCCGCCACCTGCGGATACCTGAGCGTGGACATCAACATCTATCACTGTCTGCAGTGTCACAGGTCACTAGGTGTCTAGGCTCAGGCTGACCTTGGCTGTCTTCTGCCCAGGCAAGGAGCTTAATCCTTCAAAGGAAATGAGGACGCGTGGCCACTGGCCGACATCCTTTCTTTCATCTACACAGCGGTCTAGATGAGGGTAAAGAGGCCAGGTGGGCCAGGTGAAGGCTGAGTGCGGGGCCTAAGGCTTCCTTCCCAATCACCATGGAGACAGCCACCGCAAGGCTGGCCGGAACTTCTGACGGGGACGGGTCACAAACTCTGAGCCAATAGGAGAGGTCCAGCCTAACCGGCCGGTTCCGCAGAGCCCTCCATTTTACCCACGGACACGCAACGGCCCCTTCTGTCCTTGGCCACAAAATCGAGGGCACCCAGGGAATAACTTCACAGTAGGCAACCCCTGATGTGGACACGTTCGACATACTGGGACAGCAGGCAGGTACCTCTTTTCCACTTACGCTACGATATCAGTAGGCAAGGCGCCCTTCCTCAGCATCTATGGCCCCTCTTTGTATGTGTTCTTTTAAAGAAATCTCTTTTTTCTACCCCTGAGACACATCACAACTATGAGGGGCCTGAGAGGGAACCTGGAGATGAAACAGGGGAGGCTTCTGGCTGTACCGCTTCCCCGTGGCTAGAGAATAGCAGTTAGTCTCTCTGGAAGCTCTCAGCTTCTGTTGATCGACATGGGCAATACGGTAGGGGCGGACCCTGGCCAGGTGGAGCTTGTGGGCACATGCAACCTCTGGGGGAAGAATAATTCCGCTGCTGCTTTGTATGGTGTAAACCTCCCCACGCCAAGTGGGATGGGCACAGAACATTGACCCACACCTGCCAGGGGCCCTTCCTGGGACTAAAGATCCCAACCTGGTCTCAACCTTGTCACCTTCTCAGCACATACCTTTCCTGCACACATAATCCTGCCTTTCTCCGTCGGTGCCTCATCCTACTAGGAAAAAAGCATGCCGCTCAAAAAGGCCGATGCCAGAGAAATCGAGGAGACACTGCCATTTTCCACATTTTTGCTGTCTACATATCCCCGCCTCCGGTGGAAGGCTGCCTATGTGGCCGGGCTGCGAAGGCAAGGCCGAAATCCTGGCATCCTGGGCCCCAGCAATCCAGTGGTTTATGGACGTGGGGACCCGGATGACATGTTTCCCACATACAAGAGGAATCCTTGGGCCCTTCACTGGCTCGCCATTCAGCTCCGCGACGTCCACTACTGGCCCTGGCCTTTGGCCGGTGCCCCATTGCGCGAGTGCTCCGGAGCCATGTTTCTCCACCCATCACTATCATTCTGCCACCAGGGGATATGTGAGTGTGGGAGTCACCATTTGTCTGTCACTGGCAGCAGTGCCACGAGTCACTAGACTTCCAGGTACCAGCTGACCTAGGCTGCCTTCTGCCCCAGGCAAGGTCCGGAATCCTTTATCCCAGATGCTGACACCTGGGCACTGGCCGACATTAATTTTTATCAACACACAGGTCTGAGTGAGGGTCAGCAGGCCAGCCAGGTGAAGTCAAGGCCAGGTGGGCGGGACTAAGGCTCCTTTGCCATCACCATGGAGACAGTCCCCCCACCGGAAGAGTAGGCGGAGCGTATGATGGGCCCGGTGACAAGACTGAGCCAATGGCAGAGATCTGGCCCGCCAGACAGATGACACAGGGCCCTCCATTATGACCTATGACACCTAGTGGCCACAGGATTTGAGCACACCCTGGGAAAGCCTACGCAGGCACAGGGGAGCCCCTGGTGCGGACTGGTTCAGGGCATTGGCAGAGCAGGCCAGGTACCTCTTTCCCACTTTCCTGAGGATATCACTACGCAAGGCATCCCCACTCAGCATCTCTTGCCTCTCTCTGTCTCTCTCTGGATGTGTTCATTCTCTGAAATCTCTTCCTTCTCCCCCTGAGTCACTTCACAGCTTGGAGTGCCTGATAGAGTGCCTAGAGACCAAAGAGCAAAGGGGGAAGGCCTCTGGCTCTACTGGTTGCCCATGGGCAGACAAGATCTGGTAGTTTATCTGGAAGGTCTAGAGAGTAGTGACTGATGGGGTAGCTACATCACCGGCGGACCCTGGCCAGGTGAAGCTTGCTGACATGCGGCAGCCTCTCCGGAGACTACTACTTCCGCTGGTAACATTGTATGCAAATACCTGGCTGAGTGCGAAGGGCAGAAAACATTGACACATACCTGCCAGAGGCCTATCCTGGGTCTGAAGAGTCCACCCCGGTCTCCAGCGACTCATCATCTCAGCACACACTTTGCCTGCACACAGGGAATCCGCCTCTCTCCACGAATGCCTTCTCCTGCTAGGAAACACACGATGGCACTCAGCCAAAGGAGAGCACAGGCAAAGTCAACTGAAGCCCGCATTTTCAAGATTTTGCCCTCTGCTGGGCCACAGCCTCCGGTGGCACACTGCATGTGCGTCACTTCTCCGAAGACGAGGCCGAAATCCGGGCATCCAGGGCCCCAGCAGTCCAGAGGCTGCGCATGGCGGCATACGGATCACCTCTTTGCCACGTACAGGAGGGAGGCCTCGGCCCTAGACTGGCTCTGCTAGAGCTCCACGACCTCAGCTATTTTTACCAACCTTTGGCCCGTGCCCTTGTGAGTGTGTCACCTCTAGTTACACTTCACCTCCGACCACTCTCGATCCGCCACCTGCGGATACCTGAGCGTGGACATCAACATCTATCACTGTCTGCAGTGTCACAGGTCACTAGGTGTCTAGGCTCAGGCTGACCTTGGCTGTCTTCTGCCCAGGCAAGGAGCTTAATCCTTCAAAGGAAATGAGGACGCGTGGCCACTGGCCGACATCCTTTCTTTCATCTACACAGCGGTCTAGATGAGGGTAAAGAGGCCAGGTGGGCCAGGTGAAGGCTGAGTGCGGGGCCTAAGGCTTCCTTCCCAATCACCATGGAGACAGCCACCGCAAGGCTGGCCGGAACTTCTGACGGGGACGGGTCACAAACTCTGAGCCAATAGGAGAGGTCCAGCCTAACCGGCCGGTTCCGCAGAGCCCTCCATTTTACCCACGGACACGCAACGGCCCCTTCTGTCCTTGGCCACAAAATCGAGGGCACCCAGGGAATAACTTCACAGTAGGCAACCCCTGATGTGGACACGTTCGACATACTGGGACAGCAGGCAGGTACCTCTTTTCCACTTACGCTACGATATCAGTAGGCAAGGCGCCCTTCCTCAGCATCTATGGCCCCTCTTTGTATGTGTTCTTTTAAAGAAATCTCTTTTTTCTACCCCTGAGACACATCACAACTATGAGGGGCCTGAGAGGGAACCTGGAGATGAAACAGGGGAGGCTTCTGGCTGTACCGCTTCCCCGTGGCTAGAGAATAGCAGTTAGTCTCTCTGGAAGCTCTCAGCTTCTGTTGATCGACATGGGCAATACGGTAGGGGCGGACCCTGGCCAGGTGGAGCTTGTGGGCACATGCAACCTCTGGGGGAAGAATAATTCCGCTGCTGCTTTGTATGGTGTAAACCTCCCCACGCCAAGTGGGATGGGCACAGAACATTGACCCACACCTGCCAGGGGCCCTTCCTGGGACTAAAGATCCCAACCTGGTCTCAACCTTGTCACCTTCTCAGCACATACCTTTCCTGCACACATAATCCTGCCTTTCTCCGTCGGTGCCTCATCCTACTAGGAAAAAAGCATGCCGCTCAAAAAGGCCGATGCCAGAGAAATCGAGGAGACACTGCCATTTTTCACATTTTTGCTGTCTACATACCCCCGCCTCCGGTGGAAGGCTGCCTATGTGGCCGGGCTGCGAAGGCAAGGCCGAAATCCTGGCATCCTGGGCCCCAGCAATCCAGTGGTTTATGGACGTGGGGACCCGGATGACATGTTTCCCACATACAAGAGGAATCCTTGGGCCCTTCACTGGCTCGCCATTCAGCTCCGCGACGTCCACTACTGGCCCTGGCCTTTGGCCGGTGCCCCATTGCGCGAGTGCTCCGGAGCCATGTTTCTCCACCCATCACTATCATTCTGCCACCAGGGGATATGTGAGTGTGGGAGTCACCATTTGTCTGTCACTGGCAGCAGTGCCACGAGTCACTAGACTTCCAGGTACCAGCTGACCTAGGCTGCCTTCTGCCCCAGGCAAGGTCCGGAATCCTTTATCCCAGATGCTGACACCTGGGCACTGGCCGACATTAATTTTTATCAACACAGAGGTCTGAGTGAGGGTCAGCAGGCCAGCCAGGTGAAGTCAAGGCCAGGTGGGCGGGACTAAGGCTCCTTTGCCATCACCATGGAGACAGTCCCCCCACCGGAAGAGTAGGCGGAGCGTATGATGGGCCCGGTGACAAGACTGAGCCAATGGCAGAGATCTGGCCCGCCAGGCAGATGACACAGGGCCCTCCATTATGACCTATGACACCTAGTGGCCACAGGATTTGAGCACACCCTGGGAAAGCCTACGCAGGCACAGGGGAGCCCCTGGTGCGGACTGGTGCAGGGCATTGGCAGAGCAGGCCAGGTACCTCTTTCCCACTTTCCTGAGGATATCACTACGCAAGGCATCCCCACTCAGCATCTCTTGCCTCTCTCTGTCTCTCTCTGGATGTGTTCATTCTCTGAAATCTCTTCCTTCTCCCCCTGAGTCACTTCACAGCTTGGAGTGCCTGATAGAGTGCCTAGAGACCAAAGAGCAAAGGGGGAAGGCCTCTGGCTCTACTGGTTGCCCATGGGCAGACAAGATCTGGTAGTTTATCTGGAAGGTCTAGAGAGTAGTGACTGATGGGGTAACTACATCACCGGCGGACCCTGGCCAGGTGAAGCTTGCTGACATGCGGCAGCCTCTCCGGAGACTACTACTTCCGCTGTTAACATTGTATGCAAATACCTGGCTGAGTGCGAAGGGCAGAAAACATTGACACATACCTGCCAGAGGCCTATCCTGGGTCTGAAGAGTCCACCCCGGTCTCCAGCGACTCATCATCTCAGCACACACTTTGCCTGCACACAGGGAATCCGCCTCTCTCCACGAATGCCTTCTCCTGCTAGGAAACACACGATGGCACTCAGCCAAAGGAGAGCACAGGCAAAGTCAACTGAAGCCCGCATTTTCAAGATTTTGCCCTCTGCTGGGCCACAGCCTCCGGTGGCACACTGCATGTGCGTCACTTCTCCGAAGACAAGGCCGAAATCCGGGCATCCAGGGCCCCAGCAGTCCAGAGGCTGCGCATGGCGGCATACGGATCACCTCTTTGCCACGTACAGGAGGGAGGCCTCGGCCCTAGACTGGCTCCGCTAGAGCTCCACGACCTCAGCTATTTTTCCCGACCTTTGGCCCGTGCCCTTGTGAGTGTGTCACCTCTAGTTACACTTCACCTCCGACCACTCTCGATCCGCCACCTGCGGATACCTGAGCGTGGACATCAACATCTATCACTGTCTGCAGTGTCACAGGTCACTAGGTGTCTAGGCTCAGGCTGACCTTGGCTGTCTTCTGCCCAGGCAAGGAGCTTAATCCTTCAAAGGAAATGAGGACGCGTGGCCACTGGCCGACATCCTTTCTTTCATCTACACAGCGGTCTAGATGAGGGTAAAGAGGCCAGGTGGGCCAGGTGAAGGCTGAGTGCGGGGCCTAAGGCTTCCTTCCCAATCACCATGGAGACAGCCACCGCAAGGCTGGCCGGAACTTCTGACGGGGACGGGTCACAAACTCTGAGCCAATAGGAGAGGTCCAGCCTAACCGGCCGGTTCCGCAGAGCCCTCCATTTTACCCACGGACACGCAACGGCCCCTTCTGTCCTTGGCCACAAAATCGAGGGCACCCAGGGAATAACTTCACAGTAGGCAACCCCTGATGTGGACACGTTCGACATACTGGGACAGCAGGCAGGTACCTCTTTTCCACTTACGCTACGATATCAGTAGGCAAGGCGCCCTTCCTCAGCATCTATGGCCCCTCTTTGTATGTGTTCTTTTAAAGAAATCTCTTTTTTCTACCCCTGAGACACATCACAACTATGAGGGGCCTGAGAGGGAACCTGGAGATGAAACAGGGGAGGCTTCTGGCTGTACCGCTTCCCCGTGGCTAGAGAATAGCAGTTAGTCTCTCTGGAAGCTCTCAGCTTCTGTTGATCGACATGGGCAATACGGTAGGGGCGGACCCTGGCCAGGTGGAGCTTGTGGGCACATGCAACCTCTGGGGGAAGAATAATTCCGCTGCTGCTTTGTATGGTGTAAACCTCCCCACGCCAAGTGGGATGGGCACAGAACATTGACCCACACCTGCCAGGGGCCCTTCCTGGGACTAAAGATCCCAACCTGGTCTCAACCTTGTCACCTTCTCAGCACATACCTTTCCTGCACACATAATCCTGCCTTTCTCCGTCGGTGCCTCATCCTACTAGGAAAAAAGCATGCCGCTCAAAAAGGCCGATGCCAGAGAAATCGAGGAGACACTGCCATTTTTCACATTTTTGCTGTCTACATACCCCCGCCTCCGGTGGAAGGCTGCCTATGTGGCCGGGCTGCGAAGGCAAGGCCGAAATCCTGGCATCCTGGGCCCCAGCAATCCAGTGGTTTATGGACGTGGGGACCCGGATGACATGTTTCCCACATACAAGAGGAATCCTTGGGCCCTTCACTGGCTCGCCATTCAGCTCCGCGACGTCCACTACTGGCCCTGGCCTTTGGCCGGTGCCCCATTGCGCGAGTGCTCCGGAGCCATGTTTCTCCACCCATCACTATCATTCTGCCACCAGGGGATATGTGAGTGTGGGAGTCACCATTTGTCTGTCACTGGCAGCAGTGCCACGAGTCACTAGACTTCCAGGTACCAGCTGACCTAGGCTGCCTTCTGCCCCAGGCAAGGTCCGGAATCCTTTATCCCAGATGCTGACACCTGGGCACTGGCCGACATTAATTTTTATCAACACAGAGGTCTGAGTGAGGGTCAGCAGGCCAGCCAGGTGAAGTCAAGGCCAGGTGGGCGGGACTAAGGCTCCTTTGCCATCACCATGGAGACAGTCCCCCCACCGGAAGAGTAGGCGGAGCGTATGATGGGCCCGGTGACAAGACTGAGCCAATGGCAGAGATCTGGCCCGCCAGGCAGATGACACAGGGCCCTCCATTATGACCTATGACACCTAGTGGCCACAGGATTTGAGCACACCCTGGGAAAGCCTACGCAGGCACAGGGGAGCCCCTGGTGCGGACTGGTGCAGGGCATTGGCAGAGCAGGCCAGGTACCTCTTTCCCACTTTCCTGAGGATATCACTACGCAAGGCATCCCCACTCAGCATCTCTTGCCTCTCTCTGTCTCTCTCTGGATGTGTTCATTCTCTGAAATCTCTTCCTTCTCCCCCTGAGTCACTTCACAGCTTGGAGTGCCTGATAGAGTGCCTAGAGACCAAAGAGCAAAGGGGGAAGGCCTCTGGCTCTACTGGTTGCCCATGGGCAGACAAGATCTGGTAGTTTATCTGGAAGGTCTAGAGAGTAGTGACTGATGGGGTAACTACATCACCGGCGGACCCTGGCCAGGTGAAGCTTGCTGACATGCGGCAGCCTCTCCGGAGACTACTACTTCCGCTGTTAACATTGTATGCAAATACCTGGCTGAGTGCGAAGGGCAGAAAACATTGACACATACCTGCCAGAGGCCTATCCTGGGTCTGAAGAGTCCACCCCGGTCTCCAGCGACTCATCATCTCAGCACACACTTTGCCTGCACACAGGGAATCCGCCTCTCTCCACGAATGCCTTCTCCTGCTAGGAAACACACGATGGCACTCAGCCAAAGGAGAGCACAGGCAAAGTCAACTGAAGCCCGCATTTTCAAGATTTTGCCCTCTGCTGGGCCACAGCCTCCGGTGGCACACTGCATGTGCGTCACTTCTCCGAAGACAAGGCCGAAATCCGGGCATCCAGGGCCCCAGCAGTCCAGAGGCTGCGCATGGCGGCATACGGATCACCTCTTTGCCACGTACAGGAGGGAGGCCTCGGCCCTAGACTGGCTCCGCTAGAGCTCCACGACCTCAGCTATTTTTCCCGACCTTTGGCCCGTGCCCTTGTGAGTGTGTCACCTCTAGTTACACTTCACCTCCGACCACTCTCGATCCGCCACCTGCGGATACCTGAGCGTGGACATCAACATCTATCACTGTCTGCAGTGTCACAGGTCACTAGGTGTCTAGGCTCAGGCTGACCTTGGCTGTCTTCTGCCCAGGCAAGGAGCTTAATCCTTCAAAGGAAATGAGGACGCGTGGCCACTGGCCGACATCCTTTCTTTCATCTACACAGCGGTCTAGATGAGGGTAAAGAGGCCAGGTGGGCCAGGTGAAGGCTGAGTGCGGGGCCTAAGGCTTCCTTCCCAATCACCATGGAGACAGCCACCGCAAGGCTGGCCGGAACTTCTGACGGGGACGGGTCACAAACTCTGAGCCAATAGGAGAGGTCCAGCCTAACCGGCCGGTTCCGCAGAGCCCTCCATTTTACCCACGGACACGCAACGGCCCCTTCTGTCCTTGGCCACAAAATCGAGGGCACCCAGGGAATAACTTCACAGTAGGCAACCCCTGATGTGGACACGTTCGACATACTGGGACAGCAGGCAGGTACCTCTTTTCCACTTACGCTACGATATCAGTAGGCAAGGCGCCCTTCCTCAGCATCTATGGCCCCTCTTTGTATGTGTTCTTTTAAAGAAATCTCTTTTTTCTACCCCTGAGACACATCACAACTATGAGGGGCCTGAGAGGGAACCTGGAGATGAAACAGGGGAGGCTTCTGGCTGTACCGCTTCCCCGTGGCTAGAGAATAGCAGTTAGTCTCTCTGGAAGCTCTCAGCTTCTGTTGATCGACATGGGCAATATGGTAGGGGCGGACCCTGGCCAGGTGGAGCTTGTGGGCACATGCAACCTCTGGGGGAAGAATAATTCCGCTGCTGCTTTGTATGGTGTAAACCTCCCCACGCCAAGTGGGATGGGCACAGAACATTGACCCACACCTGCCAGGGGCCCTTCCTGGGACTAAAGATCCCAACCTGGTCTCAACCTTGTCACCTCCTCAGCACATACCTTTCCTGCACACATAATCCTGCCTTTCTCCGTCGGTGCCTCATCCTACTAGGAAAAAAGCATGCCGCTCAAAAAGGCCGATGCCAGAGAAATGGAGGAGACACTGCCATTTTCCACATTTTTGCTGTCTACATATCCCCGCCTCCGGTGGAAGGCTGCCTATGTGGCCGGGCTGCGAAGGCAAGGCCGAAATCCTGGCATCCTGGGCCCCAGCAATCCAGTGGTTTATGGACGTGGGGACCCGGATGACATGTTTCCCACATACAAGAGGAATCCTTGGGCCCTTCACTGGCTCGTCATTCAGCTCCGCGACGTCCACTACTGGCCCTGGCCTTTGGCCGGTGCCCCATTGCGCGAGTGCTCCGGAGCCATGTTTCTCCACCCATCACTATCATTCTGCCACCAGGGGATATGTGAGTGTGGGAGTCACCATTTGTCTGTCACTGGCAGCAGTGCCACGAGTCACTAGACTTCCAGGTACCAGCTGACCTAGGCTGCCTTCTGCCCCAGGCAAGGTCCGGAATCCTTTATCCCAGATGCTGACACCTGGGCACTGGCCGACATTAATTTTTATCAACACAGAGGTCTGAGTGAGAGTCAGCAGGCCAGCTAGGTGAAGTCAAGGCCAGGTGGGCGGGACTAAGGCTCCTTTGCCATCACCATGGAGACAGTCCCCCCACCGGAAGAGTAGGCGGAGCTTATGATGGGCCCGGTGACAAGACTGAGCCAATGGCAGAGATCTGGCCCGCCAGGCAGATGACACAGGGCCCTCCATTATGACCTATGACACCTAGTGGCCACAGGATTTGAGCACACCCTGGGAAAGCCTACGCAGGCACAGGGGAGCCCCTGGTGCGGACTGGTGCAGGGCATTGGCAGAGCAGGCCAGGTACCTCTTTCCCACTTTCCTGAGGATATCACTACGCAAGGCATCCCCACTCAGCATCTCTTGCCTCTCTCTGTCTCTCTCTGGATGTGTTCATTCTCTGAAATCTCTTCCTTCTCCCCCTGAGTCACTTCACAGCTTGGAGTGCCTGATAGAGTGCCTAGAGACCAAAGAGCAAAGGGGGAAGGCCTCTGGCTCTACTGGTTGCCCATGGGCACACAAGATCTGGTAGTTTATCTGGAAGGTCTAGAGAGTAGTGACTGATGGGGTAGCTACATCACCGGCGGACCCTGGCCAGGTGAAGCTTGCTGACATGCGGCAGCCTCTCTGGAGACTACTACTTCCGCTGGTAACATTGTATGCAAATACCTGGCTGAGTGCGAAGGGCAGAAAACATTGACACATACCTGCCAGAGGCCTATCCTGGGTCTGAAGAGTCCACCCCGGTCTCCAGCGACTCATCATCTCAGCACACACTTTGCCTGCACACAGGGAATCCGCCTCTCTCCACGAATGCCTTCTCCTGCTAGGAAACACAGGATGGCACTCAGCCAAAGGAGAGCACAGGCAAAGTCAACTGAAGCCCGCATTTTCAAGATTTTGCCCTCTGCTGGGCCACAGCCTCCGGTGGCACACTGCATGTGCGTCACTTCTCCGAAGACGAGGCCGAAATCCGGGCATCCAGGGCCCCAGCAGTCCAGAGGCTGCGCATGGCGGCATACGGATCACCTCTTTGCCACGTACAGGAGGGAGGCCTCGGCCCTAGACTGGCTCCGCTAGAGCTCCACGACCTCAGCTATTTTTCCCGACCTTTGGCCCGTGCCATTGTCAGTGTGTCACCTCTAGTTACACTTCACCTCCGACCACTCTCGATCCGCCACCTGCGGATACCTGAGCGTGGACATCAACATCTATCACTGTCTGCAGTGTCACAGGTCACTAGGTGTCTAGGCTCAGGCTGACCTTGGCTGTCTTCTGCCCAGGCAAGGAGCTTAATCCTTCAAAGGAAATGAGGACGCGTGGCCACTGGCCGACATCCTTTCTTTCATCTACACAGCGGTCTAGATGAGGGTAAAGAGGCCAGGTGGGCCAGGTGAAGGCTGAGTGCGGGGCCTAAGGCTTCCTTCCCAATCACCATGGAGACAGCCACCGCAAGGCTGGCCGGAACTTCTGACGGGGACGGGTCACAAACTCTGAGCCAATAGGAGAGGTCCAGCCTAACCGGCCGGTTCCGCAGAGCCCTCCATTTTACCCACGGACACGCAACGGCCCCTTCTGTCCTTGGCCACAAAATCGAGGGCACCCAGGGAATAACTTCACAGTAGGCAACCCCTGATGTGGACACGTTCGACATACTGGGACAGCAGGCAGGTACCTCTTTTCCACTTACGCTACGATATCAGTAGGCAAGGCGCCCTTCCTCAGCATCTATGGCCCCTCTTTGTATGTGTTCTTTTAAAGAAATCTCTTTTTTCTACCCCTGAGACACATCACAACTACGAGGGGCCTGAGAGGGAACCTGGAGATGAAACAGGGGAGGCTTCTGGCTGTACCGCTTCCCCGTGGCTAGAGAATAGCAGTTAGTCTCTCTGGAAGCTCTCAGCTTCTGTTGATCGACATGGGCAATACGGTAGGGGCGGACCCTGGCCAGGTGGAGCTTGTGGGCACATGCAACCTCTGGGGGAAGAATAATTCCGCTGCTGCTTTGTATGGTGTAAACCTCCCCACGCCAAGTGGGATGGGCACAGAACATTGACCCACACCTGCCAGGGGCCCTTCCTGGGACTAAAGATCCCAACCTGGTCTCAACCTTGTCACCTTCTCAGCACATACCTTTCCTGCACACATAATCCTGCCTTTCTCCGTCGGTGCCTCATCCTACTAGGAAAAAAGCATGCCGCTCAAAAAGGCCGATGCCAGAGAAATCGAGGAGACACTGCCATTTTCCACATTTTTGCTGTCTACATACACCCGCCTCCGGTGGAAGGCTGCCTATGTGGCCGGGCTGCGAAGGCAAGGACGAAATCCTGGCATCCTGGGCCCCAGCAATCCAGTGGTTTATGGACGTGGGGACCCGGATGACATGTTTCCCACATACAAGAGGAATCCTTGGGCCCTTCACTGGCTCGCCATTCAGCTCCGCGACGTCCACTACTGGCCCTGGCCTTTGGCCGGTGCCCCATTGCGCGAGTGCTCCGGAGCCATGTTTCTCCACCCATCACTATCATTCTGCCACCAGGGGATATGTGAGTGTGGGAGTCACCATTTGTCTGTCACTGGCAGCAGTGCCACGAGTCACTAGACTTCCAGGTACCAGCTGACCTAGGCTGCCTTCTGCCCCAGGCAAGGTCCGGAATCCTTTATCCCAGATGCTGACACCTGGGCACTGGCCGACATTAATTTTTATCAACACAGAGGTCTGAGTGAGGGTCAGCAGGCCAGCTAGGTGAAGTCAAGGCCAGGTGGGCGGGACTAAGGCTCCTTTGCCATCACCATGGAGACAGTCCCACCACCGGAAGAGTAGGCGGAGCGTATGATGGGCCCGGTGACAAGACTGAGCCAATGGCAGAGATCTGGCCCGCCAGGCAGATGACACAGGGCCCTCCATTATGACCTATGACACCTAGTGGCCACAGGATTTGAGCACACCCTGGGAAAGCCTACGCAGGCACAGGGGAGCCCCTGGTGCGGACTGGTTCAGGGCATTGGCAGAGCAGGCCAGGTACCTCTTTCCCACTTTCCTGAGGATATCACTACGCAAGGCATCCCCACTCAGCATCTCTTGCCTCTCTCTGTCTCTCTCTGGATGTGTTCATTCTCTGAAATCTCTTCCTTCTCCCCCTGAGTCACTTCACAGCTTGGAGTGCCTGATAGAGTGCCTAGAGACCAAAGAGCAAAGGGGGAAGGCCTCTGGCTCTACTGGTTGCCCATGGGCACACAAGATCTGGTAGTTTATCTGGAAGGTCTAGAGAGTAGTGACTGATGGGGTAGCTACATCACCGGCGGACCCTGGCCAGGTGAAGCTTGCTGACATGTGGCAGCCTCTCCGGAGACTACTAATTCCGCTGGTAACATTGTATGCAAATACCTGGCTGAGTGCGAAGGGCAGAAAACATTGACACATACCTGCCAGAGGCCTATCCTGGGTCTGAAGAGTCCACCCCGGTCTCCAGCGACTCATCATCTCAGCACACACTTTGCCTGCACACAGGGAATCCGCCTCTCTCCACGAATGCCTTCTCCTGCTAGGAAACACACGATGGCACTCAGCCAAAGGAGAGCACAGGCAAAGTCAACTGAAGCCCGCATTTTCAAGATTTTGCCCTCTGCTGGGCCACAGCCTCCGGTGGCACACTGCATGTGCGTCACTTCTCCGAAGACGAGGCCGAAATCCGAACATCCAGGGCCCCAGCAGTCCAGAGGCTGCGCATGGCGGCATACGGATCACCTCTTTGCCACGTACAGGAGGGAGGCCTCGGCCCTACACTGGCTCTGCTAGAGCTCCACGAACTCAGCTATTTTTCCCGACCTTTGGCCCGTGCCCTTGTGAGTGTGTCACCTCTAGTTACACTTCACCTCCGACCACTCTCGATCCGCCACCTGCGGATACCTGAGCGTGGACATCAACATCTATCACTGTCTGCAGTGTCACAGGTCACTAGATGTCTAGGCTCAGGCTGACCTTGGCTGTCTTCTGCCCAGGCAAGGAGCTTAATCCTTCAAAGGAAATGAGGACGCGTGGTCACTGGCCGACATCCTTTCTTTCATCTACACAGCCAGGTGGGCCAGGTGAAGGCTGAGTGCGGGGCCTAAGGCTTCCTTCCCAATCACCATGGAGACAGCCACCGCAAGGCTGGCCGGAACTTCTGACGGGGACGGGTCACAAACTCTGAGCCAATAGGAGAGGTCCAGCCTAACCGGCCGGTTCCGCAGAGCCCTCCATTTTACCCACGGACACGCAACGGCCCCTTCTGTCCTTGGCCACAAAATCGAGGGCACCCAGGGAATAACTTCACAGTAGGCAACCCCTGATGTGGACACGTTCGACATACTGGGACAGCAGGCAGGTACCTCTTTTCCACTTACGCTACGATATCAGTAGGCAAGGCGCCCTTCCTCAGCATCTATGGCCCCTCTTTGTATGTGTTCTTTTAAAGAAATCTCTTTTTTCTACCCCTGAGACACATCACAACTATGAGGGGCCTGAGAGGGAACCTGGAGATGAAACAGGGGAGGCTTCTGGCTGTACCGCTTCCCCGTGGCTAGAGAATAGCAGTTAGTCTCTCTGGAAGCTCTCAGCTTCTGTTGATCGACATGGGCAATACGGTAGGGGCGGACCCTGGCCAGGTGGAGCTTGTGGGCACATGCAACCTCTGGGGGAAGAATAATTCCGCTGCTGCTTTGTATGGTGTAAACCTCCCCACGCCAAGTGGGATGGGCACAGAACATTGACCCACACCTGCCAGGGGCCCTTCCTGGGACTAAAGATCCCAACCTGGTCTCAACCTTGTCACCTTCTCAGCACATACCTTTCCTGCACACATAATCCTGCCTTTCTCCGTCGGTGCCTCATCCTACTAGGAAAAAAGCATGCTGCTCAAAAAGGCCGATGCCAGAGAAATCGAGGAGACACTGCCATTTTCCACATTTTTGCTGTCTACATATCCCCGCCTCCGGTGGAAGGCTGCCTATGTGGCCGGGCTGCGAAGGCAAGGCCGAAATCCTGGCATCCTGGGCCCCAGCAATCCAGTGGTTTATGGACGTGGGGACCCGGATGACATGTTTCCCACATACAAGAGGAATCCTTGGGCCCTTCACTGGCTCGCCATTCAGCTCCGCGACGTCCACTACTGGCCCTGGCCTTTGGCCGGTGCCCCATTGCGCGAGTGCTCCGGAGCCATGTTTCTCCACCCATCACTATCATTCTGCCACCAGGGGATATGTGAGTGTGGGAGTCACCATTTGTCTGTCACTGGCAGCAGTGCCACGAGTCACTAGACTTCCAGGTACCAGCTGACCTAGGCTGCCTTCTGCCCCAGGCAAGGTCCGGAATCCTTTATCCCAGATGCTGACACCTGGGCACTGGCCGACATTAATTTTTATCAACACAGAGGTCTGAGTGAGGGTCAGCAGGCCAGCTAGGTGAAGTCAAGGCCAGGTGGGCGGGACTAAGGCTCCTTTGCCATCACCATGGAGACAGTCCCACCACCGGAAGAGTAGGCGGAGCGTATGATGGGCCCGGTGACAAGACTGAGCCAATGGCAGAGATCTGGCCCGCCAGGCAGATGACACAGGGCCCTCCATTATGACCTATGACACCTAGTGGCCACAGGATTTGAGCACACCCTGGGAAAGCCTACGCAGGCACAGGGGAGCCCCTGGTGCGGACTGGTTCAGGGCATTGGCAGAGCAGGCCAGGTACCTCTTTCCCACTTTCCTGAGGATATCACTACGCAAGGCATCCCCACTCAGCATCTCTTGCCTCTCTCTGTCTCTCTCTGGATGTGTTCATTCTCTGAAATCTCTTCCTTCTCCCCCTGAGTCACTTCACAGCTTGGAGTGCCTGATAGAGTGCCTAGAGACCAAAGAGCAAAGGGGGAAGGCCTCTGGCTCTACTGGTTGCCCATGGGCACACAAGATCTGGTAGTTTATCTGGAAGGTCTAGAGAGTAGTGACTGATGGGGTAGCTACATCACCGGCGGACCCTGGCCAGGTGAAGCTTGCTGACATGTGGCAGCCTCTCCGGAGACTACTAATTCCGCTGGTAACATTGTATGCAAATACCTGGCTGAGTGCGAAGGGCAGAAAACATTGACACATACCTGCCAGAGGCCTATCCTGGGTCTGAAGAGTCCACCCCGGTCTCCAGCGACTCATCATCTCAGCACACACTTTGCCTGCACACAGGGAATCCGCCTCTCTCCACGAATGCCTTCTCCTGCTAGGAAACACACGATGGCACTCAGCCAAAGGAGAGCACAGGCAAAGTCAACTGAAGCCCGCATTTTCAAGATTTTGCCCTCTGCTGGGCCACAGCCTCCGGTGGCACACTGCATGTGCGTCACTTCTCCGAAGACGAGGCCGAAATCCGAACATCCAGGGCCCCAGCAGTCCAGAGGCTGCGCATGGCGGCATACGGATCACCTCTTTGCCACGTACAGGAGGGAGGCCTCGGCCCTACACTGGCTCTGCTAGAGCTCCACGAACTCAGCTATTTTTCCCGACCTTTGGCCCGTGCCCTTGTGAGTGTGTCACCTCTAGTTACACTTCACCTCCGACCACTCTCGATCCGCCACCTGCGGATACCTGAGCGTGGACATCAACATCTATCACTGTCTGCAGTGTCACAGGTCACTAGATGTCTAGGCTCAGGCTGACCTTGGCTGTCTTCTGCCCAGGCAAGGAGCTTAATCCTTCAAAGGAAATGAGGACGCGTGGTCACTGGCCGACATCCTTTCTTTCATCTACACAGCCAGGTGGGCCAGGTGAAGGCTGAGTGCGGGGCCTAAGGCTTCCTTCCCAATCACCATGGAGACAGCCACCGCAAGGCTGGCCGGAACTTCTGACGGGGACGGGTCACAAACTCTGAGCCAATAGGAGAGGTCCAGCCTAACCGGCCGGTTCCGCAGAGCCCTCCATTTTACCCACGGACACGCAACGGCCCCTTCTGTCCTTGGCCACAAAATCGAGGGCACCCAGGGAATAACTTCACAGTAGGCAACCCCTGATGTGGACACGTTCGACATACTGGGACAGCAGGCAGGTACCTCTTTTCCACTTACGCTACGATATCAGTAGGCAAGGCGCCCTTCCTCAGCATCTATGGCCCCTCTTTGTATGTGTTCTTTTAAAGAAATCTCTTTTTTCTACCCCTGAGACACATCACAACTATGAGGGGCCTGAGAGGGAACCTGGAGATGAAACAGGGGAGGCTTCTGGCTGTACCGCTTCCCCGTGGCTAGAGAATAGCAGTTAGTCTCTCTGGAAGCTCTCAGCTTCTGTTGATCGACATGGGCAATACGGTAGGGGCGGACCCTGGCCAGGTGGAGCTTGTGGGCACATGCAACCTCTGGGGGAAGAATAATTCCGCTGCTGCTTTGTATGGTGTAAACCTCCCCACGCCAAGTGGGATGGGCACAGAACATTGACCCACACCTGCCAGGGGCCCTTCCTGGGACTAAAGATCCCAACCTGGTCTCAACCTTGTCACCTTCTCAGCACATACCTTTCCTGCACACATAATCCTGCCTTTCTCCGTCGGTGCCTCATCCTACTAGGAAAAAAGCATGCTGCTCAAAAAGGCCGATGCCAGAGAAATCGAGGAGACACTGCCATTTTCCACATTTTTGCTGTCTACATATCCCCGCCTCCGGTGGAAGGCTGCCTATGTGGCCGGGCTGCGAAGGCAAGGCCGAAATCCTGGCATCCTGGGCCCCAGCAATCCAGTGGTTTATGGACGTGGGGACCCGGATGACATGTTTCCCACATACAAGAGGAATCCTTGGGCCCTTCACTGGCTCGCCATTCAGCTCCGCGACGTCCACTACTGGCCCTGGCCTTTGGCCGGTGCCCCATTGCGCGAGTGCTCCGGAGCCATGTTTCTCCACCCATCACTATCATTCTGCCACCAGGGGATATGTGAGTGTGGGAGTCACCATTTGTCTGTCACTGGCAGCAGTGCCACGAGTCACTAGACTTCCAGGTACCAGCTGACCTAGGCTGCCTTCTGCCCCAGGCAAGGTCCGGAATCCTTTATCCCAGATGCTGACACCTGGGCACTGGCCGACATTAATTTTTATCAACACAGAGGTCTGAGTGAGGGTCAGCAGGCCAGCTAGGTGAAGTCAAGGCCAGGTGGGCGGGACTAAGGCTCCTTTGCCATCACCATGGAGACAGTCCCACCACCGGAAGAGTAGGCGGAGCGTATGATGGGCCCGGTGACAAGACTGAGCCAATGGCAGAGATCTGGCCCGCCAGGCAGATGACACAGGGCCCTCCATTATGACCTATGACACCTAGTGGCCACAGGATTTGAGCACACCCTGGGAAAGCCTACGCAGGCACAGGGGAGCCCCTGGTGCGGACTGGTTCAGGGCATTGGCAGAGCAGGCCAGGTACCTCTTTCCCACTTTCCTGAGGATATCACTACGCAAGGCATCCCCACTCAGCATCTCTTGCCTCTCTCTGTCTCTCTCTGGATGTGTTCATTCTCTGAAATCTCTTCCTTCTCCCCCTGAGTCACTTCACAGCTTGGAGTGCCTGATAGAGTGCCTAGAGACCAAAGAGCAAAGGGGGAAGGCCTCTGGCTCTACTGGTTGCCCATGGGCACACAAGATCTGGTAGTTTATCTGGAAGGTCTAGAGAGTAGTGACTGATGGGGTAGCTACATCACCGGCGGACCCTGGCCAGGTGAAGCTTGCTGACATGTGGCAGCCTCTCCGGAGACTACTAATTCCGCTGGTAACATTGTATGCAAATACCTGGCTGAGTGCGAAGGGCAGAAAACATTGACACATACCTGCCAGAGGCCTATCCTGGGTCTGAAGAGTCCACCCCGGTCTCCAGCGACTCATCATCTCAGCACACACTTTGCCTGCACACAGGGAATCCGCCTCTCTCCACGAATGCCTTCTCCTGCTAGGAAACACACGATGGCACTCAGCCAAAGGAGAGCACAGGCAAAGTCAACTGAAGCCCGCATTTTCAAGATTTTGCCCTCTGCTGGGCCACAGCCTCCGGTGGCACACTGCATGTGCGTCACTTCTCCGAAGACGAGGCCGAAATCCGAACATCCAGGGCCCCAGCAGTCCAGAGGCTGCGCATGGCGGCATACGGATCACCTCTTTGCCACGTACAGGAGGGAGGCCTCGGCCCTACACTGGCTCTGCTAGAGCTCCACGAACTCAGCTATTTTTCCCGACCTTTGGCCCGTGCCCTTGTGAGTGTGTCACCTCTAGTTACACTTCACCTCCGACCACTCTCGATCCGCCACCTGCGGATACCTGAGCGTGGACATCAACATCTATCACTGTCTGCAGTGTCACAGGTCACTAGATGTCTAGGCTCAGGCTGACCTTGGCTGTCTTCTGCCCAGGCAAGGAGCTTAATCCTTCAAAGGAAATGAGGACGCGTGGTCACTGGCCGACATCCTTTCTTTCATCTACACAGCCAGGTGGGCCAGGTGAAGGCTGAGTGCGGGGCCTAAGGCTTCCTTCCCAATCACCATGGAGACAGCCACCGCAAGGCTGGCCGGAACTTCTGACGGGGACGGGTCACAAACTCTGAGCCAATAGGAGAGGTCCAGCCTAACCGGCCGGTTCCGCAGAGCCCTCCATTTTACCCACGGACACGCAACGGCCCCTTCTGTCCTTGGCCACAAAATCGAGGGCACCCAGGGAATAACTTCACAGTAGGCAACCCCTGATGTGGACACGTTCGACATACTGGGACAGCAGGCAGGTACCTCTTTTCCACTTACGCTACGATATCAGTAGGCAAGGCGCCCTTCCTCAGCATCTATGGCCCCTCTTTGTATGTGTTCTTTTAAAGAAATCTCTTTTTTCTACCCCTGAGACACATCACAACTATGAGGGGCCTGAGAGGGAACCTGGAGATGAAACAGGGGAGGCTTCTGGCTGTACCGCTTCCCCGTGGCTAGAGAATAGCAGTTAGTCTCTCTGGAAGCTCTCAGCTTCTGTTGATCGACATGGGCAATACGGTAGGGGCGGACCCTGGCCAGGTGGAGCTTGTGGGCACATGCAACCTCTGGGGGAAGAATAATTCCGCTGCTGCTTTGTATGGTGTAAACCTCCCCACGCCAAGTGGGATGGGCACAGAACATTGACCCACACCTGCCAGGGGCCCTTCCTGGGACTAAAGATCCCAACCTGGTCTCAACCTTGTCACCTTCTCAGCACATACCTTTCCTGCACACATAATCCTGCCTTTCTCCGTCGGTGCCTCATCCTACTAGGAAAAAAGCATGCTGCTCAAAAAGGCCGATGCCAGAGAAATCGAGGAGACACTGCCATTTTCCACATTTTTGCTGTCTACATATCCCCGCCTCCGGTGGAAGGCTGCCTATGTGGCCGGGCTGCGAAGGCAAGGCCGAAATCCTGGCATCCTGGGCCCCAGCAATCCAGTGGTTTATGGACGTGGGGACCCGGATGACATGTTTCCCACATACAAGAGGAATCCTTGGGCCCTTCACTGGCTCGCCATTCAGCTCCGCGACGTCCACTACTGGCCCTGGCCTTTGGCCGGTGCCCCATTGCGCGAGTGCTCCGGAGCCATGTTTCTCCACCCATCACTATCATTCTGCCACCAGGGGATATGTGAGTGTGGGAGTCACCATTTGTCTGTCACTGGCAGCAGTGCCACGAGTCACTAGACTTCCAGGTACCAGCTGACCTAGGCTGCCTTCTGCCCCAGGCAAGGTCCGGAATCCTTTATCCCAGATGCTGACACCTGGGCACTGGCCGACATTAATTTTTATCAACACAGAGGTCTGAGTGAGGGTCAGCAGGCCAGCTAGGTGAAGTCAAGGCCAGGTGGGCGGGACTAAGGCTCCTTTGCCATCACCATGGAGACAGTCCCACCACCGGAAGAGTAGGCGGAGCGTATGATGGGCCCGGTGACAAGACTGAGCCAATGGCAGAGATCTGGCCCGCCAGGCAGATGACACAGGGCCCTCCATTATGACCTATGACACCTAGTGGCCACAGGATTTGAGCACACCCTGGGAAAGCCTACGCAGGCACAGGGGAGCCCCTGGTGCGGACTGGTTCAGGGCATTGGCAGAGCAGGCCAGGTACCTCTTTCCCACTTTCCTGAGGATATCACTACGCAAGGCATCCCCACTCAGCATCTCTTGCCTCTCTCTGTCTCTCTCTGGATGTGTTCATTCTCTGAAATCTCTTCCTTCTCCCCCTGAGTCACTTCACAGCTTGGAGTGCCTGATAGAGTGCCTAGAGACCAAAGAGCAAAGGGGGAAGGCCTCTGGCTCTACTGGTTGCCCATGGGCACACAAGATCTGGTAGTTTATCTGGAAGGTCTAGAGAGTAGTGACTGATGGGGTAGCTACATCACCGGCGGACCCTGGCCAGGTGAAGCTTGCTGACATGTGGCAGCCTCTCCGGAGACTACTACTTCCGCTGGTAACATTGTATGCAAATACCTGGCTGAGTGCGAAGGGCAGAAAACATTGACACATACCTGCCAGAGGCCTATCCTGGGTCTGAAGAGTCCACCCCGGTCTCCAGCGACTCATCATCTCAGCACACACTTTGCCTGCACACAGGGAATCCGCCTCTCTCCACGAATGCCTTCTCCTGCTAGGAAACACACGATGGCACTCAGCCAAAGGAGAGCACAGGCAAAGTCAACTGAAGCCCGCATTTTCAAGATTTTGCCCTCTGCTGGGCCACAGCCTCCGGTGGCACACTGCATGTGCGTCACTTCTCCGAAGACAAGGCCGAAATCCGGGCATCCAGGGCCCCAGCAGTCCAGAGGCTGCGCATGGCGGCATACGGATCACCTCTTTGCCACGTACAGGAGGGAGGCCTCGGCCCTAGACTGGCTCCGCTAGAGCTCCACGACCTCAGCTATTTTTCCCGACCTTTGGCCCGTGCCCTTGTGAGTGTGTCACCTCTAGTTACACTTCACCTCCGACCACTCTCGATCCGCCACCTGCGGATACCTGAGCGTGGACATCAACATCTATCACTGTCTGCAGTGTCACAGGTCACTAGATGTCTAGGCTCAGGCTGACCTTGGCTGTCTTCTGCCCAGGCAAGGAGCTTAATCCTTCAAAGGAAATGAGGACGCATGGTCACTGGCCGACATCCTTTCTTTCATCTACACAGCCAGGTGGGCCAGGTGAAGGCTGAGTGCGGGGCCTAAGGCTTCCTTCCCAATCACCATGGAGACAGCCACCGCAAGGCTGGCCGGAACTTCTGACGGGGACGGGTCACAAACTCTGAGCCAATAGGAGAGGTCCAGCCTAACCGGCCGGTTCCGCAGAGCCCTCCATTTTACCCACGGACACGCAACGGCCCCTTCTGTCCTTGGCCACAAAATCGAGGGCACCCAGGGAATAACTTCACAGTAGGCAACCCCTGATGTGGACACGTTCGACATACTGGGACAGCAGGCAGGTACCTCTTTTCCACTTACGCTACGATATCAGTAGGCAAGGCGCCCTTCCTCAGCATCTATGGCCCCTCTTTGTATGTGTTCTTTTAAAGAAATCTCTTTTTTCTACCCCTGAGACACATCACAACTATGAGGGGCCTGAGAGGGAACCTGGAGATGAAACAGGGGAGGCTTCTGGCTGTACCGCTTCCCCGTGGCTAGAGAATAGCAGTTAGTCTCTCTGGAAGCTCTCAGCTTCTGTTGATCGACATGGGCAATACGGTAGGGGCGGACCCTGGCCAGGTGGAGCTTGTGGGCACATGCAACCTCTGGGGGAAGAATAATTCCGCTGCTGCTTTGTATGGTGTAAACCTCCCCACGCCAAGTGGGATGGGCACAGAACATTGACCCACACCTGCCAGGGGCCCTTCCTGGGACTAAAGATCCCAACCTGGTCTCAACCTTGTCACCTTCTCAGCACATACCTTTCCTGCACACATAATCCTGCCTTTCTCCGTCGGTGCCTCATCCTACTAGGAAAAAAGCATGCTGCTCAAAAAGGCCGATGCCAGAGAAATCGAGGAGACACTGCCATTTTCCACATTTTTGCTGTCTACATATCCCCGCCTCCGGTGGAAGGCTGCCTATGTGGCCGGGCTGCGAAGGCAAGGCCGAAATCCTGGCATCCTGGGCCCCAGCAATCCAGTGGTTTATGGACGTGGGGACCCGGATGACATGTTTCCCACATACAAGAGGAATCCTTGGGCCCTTCACTGGCTCGCCATTCAGCTCCGCGACGTCCACTACTGGCCCTGGCCTTTGGCCGGTGCCCCATTGCGCGAGTGCTCCGGAGCCATGTTTCTCCACCCATCACTATCATTCTGCCACCAGGGGATATGTGAGTGTGGGAGTCACCATTTGTCTGTCACTGGCAGCAGTGCCACGAGTCACTAGACTTCCAGGTACCAGCTGACCTAGGCTGCCTTCTGCCCCAGGCAAGGTCCGGAATCCTTTATCCCAGATGCTGACACCTGGGCACTGGCCGACATTAATTTTTATCAACACAGAGGTCTGAGTGAGGGTCAGCAGGCCAGCTAGGTGAAGTCAAGGCCAGGTGGGCGGGACTAAGGCTCCTTTGCCATCACCATGGAGACAGTCCCACCACCGGAAGAGTAGGCGGAGCGTATGATGGGCCCGGTGACAAGACTGAGCCAATGGCAGAGATCTGGCCCGCCAGGCAGATGACACAGGGCCCTCCATTATGACCTATGACACCTAGTGGCCACAGGATTTGAGCACACCCTGGGAAAGCCTACGCAGGCACAGGGGAGCCCCTGGTGCGGACTGGTTCAGGGCATTGGCAGAGCAGGCCAGGTACCTCTTTCCCACTTTCCTGAGGATATCACTACGCAAGGCATCCCCACTCAGCATCTCTTGCCTCTCTCTGTCTCTCTCTGGATGTGTTCATTCTCTGAAATCTCTTCCTTCTCCCCCTGAGTCACTTCACAGCTTGGAGTGCCTGATAGAGTGCCTAGAGACCAAAGAGCAAAGGGGGAAGGCCTCTGGCTCTACTGGTTGCCCATGGGCACACAAGATCTGGTAGTTTATCTGGAAGGTCTAGAGAGTAGTGACTGATGGGGTAGCTACATCACCGGCGGACCCTGGCCAGGTGAAGCTTGCTGACATGTGGCAGCCTCTCCGGAGACTACTACTTCCGCTGGTAACATTGTATGCAAATACCTGGCTGAGTGCGAAGGGCAGAAAACATTGACACATACCTGCCAGAGGCCTATCCTGGGTCTGAAGAGTCCACCCCGGTCTCCAGCGACTCATCATCTCAGCACACACTTTGCCTGCACACAGGGAATCCGCCTCTCTCCACGAATGCCTTCTCCTGCTAGGAAACACACGATGGCACTCAGCCAAAGGAGAGCACAGGCAAAGTCAACTGAAGCCCGCATTTTCAAGATTTTGCCCTCTGCTGGGCCACAGCCTCCGGTGGCACACTGCATGTGCGTCACTTCTCCGAAGACAAGGCCGAAATCCGGGCATCCAGGGCCCCAGCAGTCCAGAGGCTGCGCATGGCGGCATACGGATCACCTCTTTGCCACATACAGGAGGGAGGCCTCGGCCCTAGACTGGCTCCGCTAGAGCTCCACGACCTCAGCTATTTTTCCCGACCTTTGGCCCGTGCCCTTGTGAGTGTGTCACCTCTAGTTACACTTCACCTCCGACCACTCTCGATCCGCCACCTGCGGATACCTGAGCGTGGACATCAACATCTATCACTGTCTGCAGTGTCACAGGTCACTAGGTGTCTAGGCTCAGGCTGACCTTGGCTGTCTTCTGCCCAGGCAAGGAGCTTAATCCTTCAAAGGAAATGAGGACGCGTGGCCACTGGTCGACATCCCTTCTTTCATCTACACAGCCAGGTGGGCCAGGTGAAGGCTGAGTGCGGGGCCTAAGGCTTCCTTCCCAATCACCATGGAGACAGCCACCGCAAGGCTGGCCGGAACTTCTGACGGGGACGGGTCACAAACTCTGAGCCAATAGGAGAGGTCCAGCCTAACCGGCCGGTTCCGCAGAGCCCTCCATTTTACCCACGGACACGCAACGGCCCCTTCTGTCCTTGGCCACAAAATCGAGGGCACCCAGGGAATAACTTCACAGTAGGCAACCCCTGATGTGGACACGTTCGACATACTGGGACAGCAGGCAGGTACCTCTTTTCCACTTACGCTACGATATCAGTAGGCAAGGCGCCCTTCCTCAGCATCTATGGCCCCTCTTTGTATGTGTTCTTTTAAAGAAATCTCTTTTTTCTACCCCTGAGACACATCACAACTACGAGGGGCCTGAGAGGGAACCTGGAGATGAAACAGGGGAGGCTTCTGGCTGTACCGCTTCCCCGTGGCTAGAGAATAGCAGTTAGTCTCTCTGGAAGCTCTCAGCTTCTGTTGATCGACATGGGCAATACGGTAGGGGCGGACCCTGGCCAGGTGGAGCTTGTGGGCACATGCAACCTCTGGGGGAAGAATAATTCCGCTGCTGCTTTGTATGGTGTAAACCTCCCCACGCCAAGTGGGATGGGCACAGAACATTGACCCACACCTGCCAGGGGCCCTTCCTGGGACTAAAGATCCCAACCTGGTCTCAACCTTGTCACCTTCTCAGCACATACCTTTCCTGCACACATAATCCTGCCTTTCTCCGTCGGTGCCTCATCCTACTAGGAAAAAAGCATGCCGCTCAAAAAGGCCGATGCCAGAGAAATCGAGGAGACACTGCCATTTTCCACATTTTTGCTGTCTACATATCCCCGCCTCCGGTGGAAGGCTGCCTATGTGGCCGGGCTGCGAAGGCAAGGCCGAAATCCTGGCATCCTGGGCCCCAGCAATCCAGTGGTTTATGGACGTGGGGACCCGGATGACATGTTTCCCACATACAAGAGGAATCCTTGGGCCCTTCACTGGCTCGCCATTCAGCTCCGCGACGTCCACTACTGGCCCTGGCCTTTGGCCGGTGCCCCATTGCGCGAGTGCTCCGGAGCCATGTTTCTCCACCCATCACTATCATTCTGCCACCAGGGGATATGTGAGTGTGGGAGTCACCATTTGTCTGTCACTGGCAGCAGTGCCACGAGTCACTAGACTTCCAGGTACCAGCTGACCTAGGCTGCCTTCTGCCCCAGGCAAGGTCCGGAATCCTTTATCCCAGATGCTGACACCTGGGCACTGGCCGACATTAATTTTTATCAACACAGAGGTCTGAGTGAGGGTCAGCAGGCCAGCTAGGTGAAGTCAAGGCCAGGTGGGCGGGACTAAGGCTCCTTTGCCATCACCATGGAGACAGTCCCACCACCGGAAGAGTAGGCGGAGCGTATGATGGGCCCGGTGACAAGACTGAGCCAATGGCAGAGATCTGGCCCGCCAGGCAGATGACACAGGGCCCTCCATTATGACCTATGACACCTAGTGGCCACAGGATTTGAGCACACCCTGGGAAAGCCTACGCAGGCACAGGGGAGCCCCTGGTGCGGACTGGTTCAGGGCATTGGCAGAGCAGGCCAGGTACCTCTTTCCCACTTTCCTGAGGATATCACTACGCAAGGCATCCCCACTCAGCATCTCTTGCCTCTCTCTGTCTCTCTCTGGATGTGTTCATTCTCTGAAATCTCTTCCTTCTCCCCCTGAGTCACTTCACAGCTTGGAGTGCCTGATAGAGTGCCTAGAGACCAAAGAGCAAAGGGGGAAGGCCTCTGGCTCTACTGGTTGCCCATGGGCACACAAGATCTGGTAGTTTATCTGGAAGGTCTAGAGAGTAGTGACTGATGGGGTAGCTACATCACCGGCGGACCCTGGCCAGGTGAAGCTTGCTGACATGTGGCAGCCTCTCCGGAGACTACTACTTCCGCTGGTAACATTGTATGCAAATACCTGGCTGAGTGCGAAGGGCAGAAAACATTGACACATACCTGCCAGAGGCCTATCCTGGGTCTGAAGAGTCCACCCCGGTCTCCAGCGACTCATCATCTCAGCACACACTTTGCCTGCACACAGGGAATCCGCCTCTCTCCACGAATGCCTTCTCCTGCTAGGAAACACACGATGGCACTCAGCCAAAGGAGAGCACAGGCAAAGTCAACTGAAGCCCGCATTTTCAAGATTTTGCCCTCTGCTGGGCCACAGCCTCCGGTGGCACACTGCATGTGCGTCACTTCTCCGAAGACAAGGCCGAAATCCGGGCATCCAGGGCCCCAGCAGTCCAGAGGCTGCGCATGGCGGCATACGGATCACCTCTTTGCCACGTACAGGAGGGAGGCCTCGGCCCTAGACTGGCTCCGCTAGAGCTCCACGACCTCAGCTATTTTTCCCGACCTTTGGCCCGTGCCCTTGTGAGTGTGTCACCTCTAGTTACACTTCACCTCCGACCACTCTCGATCCGCCACCTGCGGATACCTGAGCGTGGACATCAACATCTATCACTGTCTGCAGTGTCACAGGTCACTAGATGTCTAGGCTCAGGCTGACCTTGGCTGTCTTCTGCCCAGGCAAGGAGCTTAATCCTTCAAAGGAAATGAGGACGCATGGTCACTGGCCGACATCCTTTCTTTCATCTACACAGCCAGGTGGGCCAGGTGAAGGCTGAGTGCGGGGCCTAAGGCTTCCTTCCCAATCACCATGGAGACAGCCACCGCAAGGCTGGCCGGAACTTCTGACGGGGACGGGTCACAAACTCTGAGCCAATAGGAGAGGTCCAGCCTAACCGGCCGGTTCCGCAGAGCCCTCCATTTTACCCACGGACACGCAACGGCCCCTTCTGTCCTTGGCCACAAAATCGAGGGCACCCAGGGAATAACTTCACAGTAGGCAACCCCTGATGTGGACACGTTCGACATACTGGGACAGCAGGCAGGTACCTCTTTTCCACTTACGCTACGATATCAGTAGGCAAGGCGCCCTTCCTCAGCATCTATGGCCCCTCTTTGTATGTGTTCTTTTAAAGAAATCTCTTTTTTCTACCCCTGAGACACATCACAACTATGAGGGGCCTGAGAGGGAACCTGGAGATGAAACAGGGGAGGCTTCTGGCTGTACCGCTTCCCCGTGGCTAGAGAATAGCAGTTAGTCTCTCTGGAAGCTCTCAGCTTCTGTTGATCGACATGGGCAATACGGTAGGGGCGGACCCTGGCCAGGTGGAGCTTGTGGGCACATGCAACCTCTGGGGGAAGAATAATTCCGCTGCTGCTTTGTATGGTGTAAACCTCCCCACGCCAAGTGGGATGGGCACAGAACATTGACCCACACCTGCCAGGGGCCCTTCCTGGGACTAAAGATCCCAACCTGGTCTCAACCTTGTCACCTTCTCAGCACATACCTTTCCTGCACACATAATCCTGCCTTTCTCCGTCGGTGCCTCATCCTACTAGGAAAAAAGCATGCTGCTCAAAAAGGCCGATGCCAGAGAAATCGAGGAGACACTGCCATTTTCCACATTTTTGCTGTCTACATATCCCCGCCTCCGGTGGAAGGCTGCCTATGTGGCCGGGCTGCGAAGGCAAGGCCGAAATCCTGGCATCCTGGGCCCCAGCAATCCAGTGGTTTATGGACGTGGGGACCCGGATGACATGTTTCCCACATACAAGAGGAATCCTTGGGCCCTTCACTGGCTCGCCATTCAGCTCCGCGACGTCCACTACTGGCCCTGGCCTTTGGCCGGTGCCCCATTGCGCGAGTGCTCCGGAGCCATGTTTCTCCACCCATCACTATCATTCTGCCACCAGGGGATATGTGAGTGTGGGAGTCACCATTTGTCTGTCACTGGCAGCAGTGCCACGAGTCACTAGACTTCCAGGTACCAGCTGACCTAGGCTGCCTTCTGCCCCAGGCAAGGTCCGGAATCCTTTATCCCAGATGCTGACACCTGGGCACTGGCCGACATTAATTTTTATCAACACAGAGGTCTGAGTGAGGGTCAGCAGGCCAGCTAGGTGAAGTCAAGGCCAGGTGGGCGGGACTAAGGCTCCTTTGCCATCACCATGGAGACAGTCCCACCACCGGAAGAGTAGGCGGAGCGTATGATGGGCCCGGTGACAAGACTGAGCCAATGGCAGAGATCTGGCCCGCCAGGCAGATGACACAGGGCCCTCCATTATGACCTATGACACCTAGTGGCCACAGGATTTGAGCACACCCTGGGAAAGCCTACGCAGGCACAGGGGAGCCCCTGGTGCGGACTGGTTCAGGGCATTGGCAGAGCAGGCCAGGTACCTCTTTCCCACTTTCCTGAGGATATCACTACGCAAGGCATCCCCACTCAGCATCTCTTGCCTCTCTCTGTCTCTCTCTGGATGTGTTCATTCTCTGAAATCTCTTCCTTCTCCCCCTGAGTCACTTCACAGCTTGGAGTGCCTGATAGAGTGCCTAGAGACCAAAGAGCAAAGGGGGAAGGCCTCTGGCTCTACTGGTTGCCCATGGGCACACAAGATCTGGTAGTTTATCTGGAAGGTCTAGAGAGTAGTGACTGATGGGGTAGCTACATCACCGGCGGACCCTGGCCAGGTGAAGCTTGCTGACATGTGGCAGCCTCTCCGGAGACTACTACTTCCGCTGGTAACATTGTATGCAAATACCTGGCTGAGTGCGAAGGGCAGAAAACATTGACACATACCTGCCAGAGGCCTATCCTGGGTCTGAAGAGTCCACCCCGGTCTCCAGCGACTCATCATCTCAGCACACACTTTGCCTGCACACAGGGAATCCGCCTCTCTCCACGAATGCCTTCTCCTGCTAGGAAACACACGATGGCACTCAGCCAAAGGAGAGCACAGGCAAAGTCAACTGAAGCCCGCATTTTCAAGATTTTGCCCTCTGCTGGGCCACAGCCTCCGGTGGCACACTGCATGTGCGTCACTTCTCCGAAGACAAGGCCGAAATCCGGGCATCCAGGGCCCCAGCAGTCCAGAGGCTGCGCATGGCGGCATACGGATCACCTCTTTGCCACATACAGGAGGGAGGCCTCGGCCCTAGACTGGCTCCGCTAGAGCTCCACGACCTCAGCTATTTTTCCCGACCTTTGGCCCGTGCCCTTGTGAGTGTGTCACCTCTAGTTACACTTCACCTCCGACCACTCTCGATCCGCCACCTGCGGATACCTGAGCGTGGACATCAACATCTATCACTGTCTGCAGTGTCACAGGTCACTAGGTGTCTAGGCTCAGGCTGACCTTGGCTGTCTTCTGCCCAGGCAAGGAGCTTAATCCTTCAAAGGAAATGAGGACGCGTGGCCACTGGTCGACATCCCTTCTTTCATCTACACAGCCAGGTGGGCCAGGTGAAGGCTGAGTGCGGGGCCTAAGGCTTCCTTCCCAATCACCATGGAGACAGCCACCGCAAGGCTGGCCGGAACTTCTGACGGGGACGGGTCACAAACTCTGAGCCAATAGGAGAGGTCCAGCCTAACCGGCCGGTTCCGCAGAGCCCTCCATTTTACCCACGGACACGCAACGGCCCCTTCTGTCCTTGGCCACAAAATCGAGGGCACCCAGGGAATAACTTCACAGTAGGCAACCCCTGATGTGGACACGTTCGACATACTGGGACAGCAGGCAGGTACCTCTTTTCCACTTACGCTACGATATCAGTAGGCAAGGCGCCCTTCCTCAGCATCTATGGCCCCTCTTTGTATGTGTTCTTTTAAAGAAATCTCTTTTTTCTACCCCTGAGACACATCACAACTACGAGGGGCCTGAGAGGGAACCTGGAGATGAAACAGGGGAGGCTTCTGGCTGTACCGCTTCCCCGTGGCTAGAGAATAGCAGTTAGTCTCTCTGGAAGCTCTCAGCTTCTGTTGATCGACATGGGCAATACGGTAGGGGCGGACCCTGGCCAGGTGGAGCTTGTGGGCACATGCAACCTCTGGGGGAAGAATAATTCCGCTGCTGCTTTGTATGGTGTAAACCTCCCCACGCCAAGTGGGATGGGCACAGAACATTGACCCACACCTGCCAGGGGCCCTTCCTGGGACTAAAGATCCCAACCTGGTCTCAACCTTGTCACCTTCTCAGCACATACCTTTCCTGCACACATAATCCTGCCTTTCTCCGTCGGTGCCTCATCCTACTAGGAAAAAAGCATGCCGCTCAAAAAGGCCGATGCCAGAGAAATCGAGGAGACACTGCCATTTTCCACATTTTTGCTGTCTACATATCCCCGCCTCCGGTGGAAGGCTGCCTATGTGGCCGGGCTGCGAAGGCAAGGCCGAAATCCTGGCATCCTGGGCCCCAGCAATCCAGTGGTTTATGGACGTGGGGACCCGGATGACATGTTTCCCACATACAAGAGGAATCCTTGGGCCCTTCACTGGCTCGCCATTCAGCTCCGCGACGTCCACTACTGGCCCTGGCCTTTGGCCGGTGCCCCATTGCGCGAGTGCTCCGGAGCCATGTTTCTCCACCCATCACTATCATTCTGCCACCAGGGGATATGTGAGTGTGGGAGTCACCATTTGTCTGTCACTGGCAGCAGTGCCACGAGTCACTAGACTTCCAGGTACCAGCTGACCTAGGCTGCCTTCTGCCCCAGGCAAGGTCCGGAATCCTTTATCCCAGATGCTGACACCTGGGCACTGGCCGACATTAATTTTTATCAACACAGAGGTCTGAGTGAGGGTCAGCAGGCCAGCTAGGTGAAGTCAAGGCCAGGTGGGCGGGACTAAGGCTCCTTTGCCATCACCATGGAGACAGTCCCACCACCGGAAGAGTAGGCGGAGCGTATGATGGGCCCGGTGACAAGACTGAGCCAATGGCAGAGATCTGGCCCGCCAGGCAGATGACACAGGGCCCTCCATTATGACCTATGACACCTAGTGGCCACAGGATTTGAGCACACCCTGGGAAAGCCTACGCAGGCACAGGGGAGCCCCTGGTGCGGACTGGTTCAGGGCATTGGCAGAGCAGGCCAGGTACCTCTTTCCCACTTTCCTGAGGATATCACTACGCAAGGCATCCCCACTCAGCATCTCTTGCCTCTCTCTGTCTCTCTCTGGATGTGTTCATTCTCTGAAATCTCTTCCTTCTCCCCCTGAGTCACTTCACAGCTTGGAGTGCCTGATAGAGTGCCTAGAGACCAAAGAGCAAAGGGGGAAGGCCTCTGGCTCTACTGGTTGCCCATGGGCACACAAGATCTGGTAGTTTATCTGGAAGGTCTAGAGAGTAGTGACTGATGGGGTAGCTACATCACCGGCGGACCCTGGCCAGGTGAAGCTTGCTGACATGTGGCAGCCTCTCCGGAGACTACTACTTCCGCTGGTAACATTGTATGCAAATACCTGGCTGAGTGCGAAGGGCAGAAAACATTGACACATACCTGCCAGAGGCCTATCCTGGGTCTGAAGAGTCCACCCCGGTCTCCAGCGACTCATCATCTCAGCACACACTTTGCCTGCACACAGGGAATCCGCCTCTCTCCACGAATGCCTTCTCCTGCTAGGAAACACACGATGGCACTCAGCCAAAGGAGAGCACAGGCAAAGTCAACTGAAGCCCGCATTTTCAAGATTTTGCCCTCTGCTGGGCCACAGCCTCCAGTGGCACACTGCATGTGCGTCACTTCTCCGAAGACAAGGCCGAAATCCGGGCATCCAGGGCCCCAGCAGTCCAGAGGCTGCGCATGGCGGCATACGGATCACCTCTTTGCCACGTACAGGAGGGAGGCCTCGGCCCTAGACTGGCTCCGCTAGAGCTCCACGACCTCAGCTATTTTTCCCGACCTTTGGCCCGTGCCCTTGTGAGTGTGTCACCTCTAGTTACACTTCACCTCCGACCACTCTCGATCCGCCACCTGCGGATACCTGAGCGTGGACATCAACATCTATCACTGTCTGCAGTGTCACAGGTCACTAGGTGTCTAGGCTCAGGCTGACCTTGGCTGTCTTCTGCCCAGGCAAGGAGCTTAATCCTTCAAAGGAAATGAGGACGCGTGGCCACTGGTCGACATCCCTTCTTTCATCTACACAGCCAGGTGGGCCAGGTGAAGGCTGAGTGCGGGGCCTAAGGCTTCCTTCCCAATCACCATGGAGACAGCCACCGCAAGGCTGGCCGGAACTTCTGACGGGGACGGGTCACAAACTCTGAGCCAATAGGAGAGGTCCAGCCTAACCGGCCGGTTCCGCAGAGCCCTCCATTTTACCCACGGACACGCAACGGCCCCTTCTGTCCTTGGCCACAAAATCGAGGGCACCCAGGGAATAACTTCACAGTAGGCAACCCCTGATGTGGACACGTTCGACATACTGGGACAGCAGGCAGGTACCTCTTTTCCACTTACGCTACGATATCAGTAGGCAAGGCGCCCTTCCTCAGCATCTATGGCCCCTCTTTGTATGTGTTCTTTTAAAGAAATCTCTTTTTTCTACCCCTGAGACACATCACAACTACGAGGGGCCTGAGAGGGAACCTGGAGATGAAACAGGGGAGGCTTCTGGCTGTACCGCTTCCCCGTGGCTAGAGAATAGCAGTTAGTCTCTCTGGAAGCTCTCAGCTTCTGTTGATCGACATGGGCAATACGGTAGGGGCGGACCCTGGCCAGGTGGAGCTTGTGGGCACATGCAACCTCTGGGGGAAGAATAATTCCGCTGCTGCTTTGTATGGTGTAAACCTCCCCACGCCAAGTGGGATGGGCACAGAACATTGACCCACACCTGCCAGGGGCCCTTCCTGGGACTAAAGATCCCAACCTGGTCTCAACCTTGTCACCTTCTCAGCACATACCTTTCCTGCACACATAATCCTGCCTTTCTCCGTCGGTGCCTCATCCTACTAGGAAAAAAGCATGCCACTCAAAAAGGCCGATGCCAGAGAAATCGAGGAGACACTGCCATTTTCCACATTTTTGCTGTCTACATATCCCCGCCTCCGGTGGAAGGCTGCCTATGTGGCCGGGCTGCGAAGGCAAGGCCGAAATCCTGGCATCCTGGGCCCCAGCAATCCAGTGGTTTATGGACGTGGGGACCCGGATGACATGTTTCCCACATACAAGAGGAATCCTTGGGCCCTTCACTGGCTCGCCATTCAGCTCCGCGACGTCCACTACTGGCCCTGGCCTTTGGCCGGTGCCCCATTGCGCGAGTGCTCCGGAGCCATGTTTCTCCACCCATCACTATCATTCTGCCACCAGGGGATATGTGAGTGTGGGAGTCACCATTTGTCTGTCACTGGCAGCAGTGCCACGAGTCACTAGACTTCCAGGTACCAGCTGACCTAGGCTGCCTTCTGCCCCAGGCAAGGTCCGGAATCCTTTATCCCAGATGCTGACACCTGGGCACTGGCCGACATTAATTTTTATCAACACAGAGGTCTGAGTGAGGGTCAGCAGGCCAGCTAGGTGAAGTTAAGGCCAGGTGGGCGGGACTAAGGCTCCTTTGCCATCACCATGGAGACAGTCCCACCACCGGAAGAGTAGGCGGAGCGTATGATGGGCCCGGTGACAAGACTGAGCCAATGGCAGAGATCTGGCCCGCCAGGCAGATGACACAGGGCCCTCCATTATGACCTATGACACCTAGTGGCCACAGGATTTGAGCACACCCTGGGAAAGCCTACGCAGGCACAGGGGAGCCCCTGGTGCGGACTGGTTCAGGGCATTGGCAGAGCAGGCCAGGTACCTCTTTCCCACTTTCCTGAGGATATCACTACGCAAGGCATCCCCACTCAGCATCTCTTGCCTCTCTCTGTCTCTCTCTGGATGTGTTCATTCTCTGAAATCTCTTCCTTCTCCCCCTGAGTCACTTCACAGCTTGGAGTGCCTGATAGAGTGCCTAGAGACCAAAGAGCAAAGGGGGAAGGCCTCTGGCTCTACTGGTTGCCCATGGGCAGACAAGATCTGGTAGTTTATCTGGAAGGTCTAGAGAGTAGTGACTGATGGGGTAGCTACATCACCGGCGGACCCTGGCCAGGTGAAGCTTGCTGACATGCGGCAGCCTCTCCGGAGACTACTACTTCCGCTGGTAACATTGTATGCAAATACCTGGCTGAGTGCGAAGGGCAGAAAACATTGACACATACCTGCCAGAGGCCTATCCTGGGTCTGAAGAGTCCACCCCGGTCTCCAGCAACTCATCATCTCAGCACACACTTTGCCTGCACACAGGGAATCCGCCTCTCTCCACGAATGCCTTCTCCTGCTAGGAAACACACGATGGCACTCAGCCAAAGGAGAGCACAGGTAAAGTCAACTGAAGCCCGCATTTTCAAGATTTTGCCCTCTGCTGGGCCACAGCCTCCGGTGGCATACTGCATGTGCGTCACTTCTCCGAAGACAAGGCCGAAATCCGGGCATCCAGGGCCCCAGCAGTCCAGAGGCTGCGCATGGCGGCATACGGATCACCTCTTTGCCACGTACAGGAGGGAGGCCTCGGCCCTAGACTGGCTCCGCTAGAGCTCCACGACCTCAGCTATTTTTCCCGACCTTTGGCCCGTGCCCTTGTGAGTGTGTCACCTCTAGTTACACTACACCTCCGACCACTCTCGATCCGCCACCTGCGGATACCTGAGCGTGGACATCAACATCTATCACTGTCTGCAGTGTCACAGGTCACTAGGTTTCTAGGCTCAGGCTGACCTTGGCTGTCTTCTGCCCAGGCAAGGAGCTTAATCCTTCAAAGGAAATGAGGACGCGTGGTCACTGGCCGACATCCTTTCTTTCATCTACACAGCGGTCTAGATGAGGGTAAAGAGGCCAGGTGGGCCAGGTGAAAGCTGAGTGCGGGGCCTAAGGCTTCCTTCCCAATCACCATGGAGACAGCCACCGCAAGGCTGGCCGGAACTTCTGACGGGGACGGGTCACAAACTCTGAGCCAATAGGAGAGGTCCAGCCTAACCGGCCGGTTCCGCAGAGCCCTCCATTTTACCCACGGACACGCAACGGCCCCTTCTGTCCTTGGCCACAAAATCGAGGGCACCCAGGGAATAACTTCACAGTAGGCAACCCCTGATGTGGACACGTTCGACATACTGGGACAGCAGGCAGGTACCTCTTTTCCACTTACGCTACGATATCAGTAGGCAAGGCGCCCTTCCTCAGCATCTTCGGCCCCTCTTTGTATGTGTTCTTTTAAAGAAATCTCTTTTTTCTACCCCTGAGACACATCACAACTATGAGGGGCCTGAGAGGGAACCTGGAGATGAAACAGGGGAGGCTTCTGGCTGTACCGCTTCCCCGTGGCTAGAGAATAGCAGTTAGTCTCTCTGGAAGCTCTCAGCTTCTGTTGATCGACATGGGCAATACGGTAGGGGCGGACCCTGGCCAGGTGGAGCTTGTGGGCACATGCAACCTCTGGGGGAAGAATAATTCCGCTGCTGCTTTGTATGGTGTAAACCTCCCCACGCCAAGTGGGATGGGCACAGAACATTGACCCACACCTGCCAGGGGCCCTTCCTGGGACTAAAGATCCCAACCTGGTCTCAACCTTGTCACCTTCTCAGCACATACCTTTCCTGCACACATAATCCTGCCTTTCTCCGTCGGTGCCTCATCCTACTAGGAAAAAAGCATGCCGCTCAAAAAGGCCGATGCCAGAGAAATCGAGGAGACACTGCCATTTTCCACATTTTTGCTGTCTACATATCCCCGCCTCCGGTGGAAGGCTGCCTATGTGGCCGGGCTGCGAAGGCAAGGCCGAAATCCTGGCATCCTGGGCCCCAGCAATCCAGTGGTTTATGGACGTGGGGACCCGGATGACATGTTTCCCACATACAAGAGGAATCCTTGGGCCCTTCACTGGCTCGCCATTCAGCTCCGCGACGTCCGCTACTGGCCCTGGCCTTTGGCCGGTGCCCCATTGCGCGAGTGCTCCGGAGCCATGTTTCTCCACCCATCACTATCATTCTGCCACCAGGGGATATGTGAGTGTGGGAGTCACCATTTGTCTGTCACTGGCAGCAGTGCCACGAGTCACTAGACTTCCAGGTACCAGCTGACCTAGGCTGCCTTCTGCCCCAGGCAAGGTCCGGAATCCTTTATCCCAGATGCTGACACCTGGGCACTGGCCGACATTAATTTTTATCAACACAGAGGTCTGAGTGAGGGTCAGCAGGCCAGCTAGGTGAAGTCAAGGCCAGGTGGGCGGGACTAAGGCTCCTTTGCCATCACCATGGAGACAGTCCCACCACCGGAAGAGTAGGCGGAGCGTATGATGGGCCCGGTGACAAGACTGAGCCAATGGCAGAGATCTGGCCCGCCAGGCAGATGACACAGGGCCCTCCATTATGACCTATGACACCTAGTGGCCACAGGATTTGAGCACACCCTGGGAAAGCCTACGCAGGCACAGGGGAGCCCCTGGTGCGGACTGGTTCAGGGCATTGGCAGAGCAGGCCAGGTACCTCTTTCCCACTTTCCTGAGGATATCACTACGCAAGGCATCCCCACTCAGCATCTCTTGCCTCTCTCTGTCTCTCTCTGGATGTGTTCATTCTCTGAAATCTCTTCCTTCTCCCCCTGAGTCACTTCACAGCTTGGAGTGCCTGATAGAGTGCCTAGAGACCAAAGAGCAAAGGGGGAAGGCCTCTGGCTCTACTGGTTGCCCATGGGCACACAAGATCTGGTAGTTTATCTGGAAGGTCTAGAGAGTAGTGACTGATGGGGTAGCTACATCACCGGCGGACCCTGGCCAGGTGAAGCTTGCTGACATGTGGCAGCCTCTCCGGAGACTACTACTTCCGCTGGTAACATTGTATGCAAATACCTGGCTGAGTGCGAAGGGCAGAAAACATTGACACATACCTGCCAGAGGCCTATCCTGGGTCTGAAGAGTCCACCCCGGTCTCCAGCGACTCATCATCTCAGCACACACTTTGCCTGCACACAGGGAATCCGCCTCTCTCCACGAATGCCTTCTCCTGCTAGGAAACACACGATGGCACTCAGCCAAAGGAGAGCACAGGCAAAGTCAACTGAAGCCCGCATTTTCAAGATTTTGCCCTCTGCTGGGCCACAGCCTCCGGTGGCACACTGCATGTGCGTCACTTCTCCGAAGACAAGGCCGAAATCCGGGCATCCAGGGCCCCAGCAGTCCAGAGGCTGCGCATGGCGGCATACGGATCACCTCTTTGCCACGTACAGGAGGGAGGCCTCGGCCCTAGACTGGCTCCGCTAGAGCTCCACGACCTCAGCTATTTTTCCCGACCTTTGGCCCGTGCCCTTGTGAGTGTGTCACCTCTAGTTACACTACACCTCCGACCACTCTCGATCCGCCACCTGCGGATACCTGAGCGTGGACATCAACATCTATCACTGTCTGCAGTGTCACAGGTCACTAGGTTTCTAGGCTCAGGCTGACCTTGGCTGTCTTCTGCCCAGGCAAGGAGCTTAATCCTTCAAAGGAAATGAGGACGCGTGGTCACTGGCCGACATCCTTTCTTTCATCTACACAGCGGTCTAGATGAGGGTAAAGAGGCCAGGTGGGCCAGGTGAAAGCTGAGTGCGGGGCCTAAGGCTTCCTTCCCAATCACCATGGAGACAGCCACCGCAAGGCTGGCCGGAACTTCTGACGGGGACGGGTCACAAACTCTGAGCCAATAGGAGAGGTCCAGCCTAACCGGCCGGTTCCGCAGAGCCCTCCATTTTACCCACGGACACGCAACGGCCCCTTCTGTCCTTGGCCACAAAATCGAGGGCACCCAGGGAATAACTTCACAGTAGGCAACCCCTGATGTGGACACGTTCGACATACTGGGACAGCAGGCAGGTACCTCTTTTCCACTTACGCTACGATATCAGTAGGCAAGGCGCCCTTCCTCAGCATCTATGGCCCCTCTTTGTATGTGTTCTTTTAAAGAAATCTCTTTTTTCTACCCCTGAGACACATCACAACTATGAGGGGCCTGAGAGGGAACCTGGAGATGAAACAGGGGAGGCTTCTGGCTGTACCGCTTCCCCGTGGCTAGAGAATAGCAGTTAGTCTCTCTGGAAGCTCTCAGCTTCTGTTGATCGACATGGGCAATACGGTAGGGGCGGACCCTGGCCAGGTGGAGCTTGTGGGCACATGCAACCTCTGGGGGAAGAATAATTCCGCTGCTGCTTTGTATGGTGTAAACCTCCCCACGCCAAGTGGGATGGGCACAGAACATTGACCCACACCTGCCAGGGGCCCTTCCTGGGACTAAAGATCCCAACCTGGTCTCAACCTTGTCACCTTCTCAGCACATACCTTTCCTGCACACATAATCCTGCCTTTCTCCGTCGGTGCCTCATCCTACTAGGAAAAAAGCATGCCGCTCAAAAAGGCCGATGCCAGAGAAATCGAGGAGACACTGCCATTTTCCACATTTTTGCTGTCTACATATCCCCGCCTCCGGTGGAAGGCTGCCTATGTGGCCGGGCTGCGAAGGCAAGGCCGAAATCCTGGCATCCTGGGCCCCAGCAATCCAGTGGTTTATGGACGTGGGGACCCGGATGACATGTTTCCCACATACAAGAGGAATCCTTGGGCCCTTCACTGGCTCGCCATTCAGCTCCGCGACGTCCGCTACTGGCCCTGGCCTTTGGCCGGTGCCCCATTGCGCGAGTGCTCCGGAGCCATGTTTCTCCACCCATCACTATCATTCTGCCACCAGGGGATATGTGAGTGTGGGAGTCACCATTTGTCTGTCACTGGCAGCAGTGCCACGAGTCACTAGACTTCCAGGTACCAGCTGACCTAGGCTGCCTTCTGCCCCAGGCAAGGTCCGGAATCCTTTATCCCAGATGCTGACACCTGGGCACTGGCCGACATTAATTTTTATCAACACAGAGGTCTGAGTGAGGGTCAGCAGGCCAGCTAGGTGAAGTCAAGGCCAGGTGGGCGGGACTAAGGCTCCTTTGCCATCACCATGGAGACAGTCCCACCACCGGAAGAGTAGGCGGAGCGTATGATGGGCCCGGTGACAAGACTGAGCCAATGGCAGAGATCTGGCCCGCCAGGCAGATGACACAGGGCCCTCCATTATGACCTATGACACCTAGTGGCCACAGGATTTGAGCACACCCTGGGAAAGCCTACGCAGGCACAGGGGAGCCCCTGGTGCGGACTGGTTCAGGGCATTGGCAGAGCAGGCCAGGTACCTCTTTCCCACTTTCCTGAGGATATCACTACGCAAGGCATCCCCACTCAGCATCTCTTGCCTCTCTCTGTCTCTCTCTGGATGTGTTCATTCTCTGAAATCTCTTCCTTCTCCCCCTGAGTCACTTCACAGCTTGGAGTGCCTGATAGAGTGCCTAGAGACCAAAGAGCAAAGGGGGAAGGCCTCTGGCTCTACTGGTTGCCCATGGGCACACAAGATCTGGTAGTTTATCTGGAAGGTCTAGAGAGTAGTGACTGATGGGGTAGCTACATCACCGGCGGACCCTGGCCAGGTGAAGCTTGCTGACATGCGGCAGCCTCTCCGGAGACTACTACTTCCGCTGGTAACATTGTATGCAAATACCTGGCTGAGTGCGAAGGGCAGAAAACATTGACACATACCTGCCAGAGGCCTATCCTGGGTCTGAAGAGTCCACCCCGGTCTCCAGCGACTCATCATCTCAGCACACACTTTGCCTGCACACAGGGAATCCGCCTCTCTCCACGAATGCCTTCTCCTGCTAGGAAACACACGATGGCACTCAGCCAAAGGAGAGCACAGGCAAAGTCAACTGAAGCCCGCATTTTCAAGATTTTGCCCTCTGCTGGGCCACAGCCTCCGGTGGCACACTGCATGTGCGTCACTTCTCCGAAGACAAGGCCGAAATCCGGGCATCCAGGGCCCCAGCAGTCCAGAGGCTGCGCATGGCGGCATACGGATCACCTCTTTGCCACGTACAGGAGGGAGGCCTCGGCCCTAGACTGGCTCCGCTAGAGCTCCACGACCTCAGCTATTTTTCCCGACCTTTGGCCCGTGCCCTTGTGAGTGTGTCACCTCTAGTTACACTACACCTCCGACCACTCTCGATCCGCCACCTGCGGATACCTGAGCGTGGACATCAACATCTATCACTGTCTGCAGTGTCACAGGTCACTAGGTTTCTAGGCTCAGGCTGACCTTGGCTGTCTTCTGCCCAGGCAAGGAGCTTAATCCTTCAAAGGAAATGAGGACGCGTGGTCACTGGCCGACATCCTTTCTTTCATCTACACAGCGGTCTAGATGAGGGTAAAGAGGCCAGGTGGGCCAGGTGAAAGCTGAGTGCGGGGCCTAAGGCTTCCTTCCCAATCACCATGGAGACAGCCACTGCAAGGCTGGCCGGAACTTCTGACGGGGACGGGTCACAAACTCTGAGCCAATAGGAGAGGTCCAGCCTAACCGGCCGGTTCCGCAGAGCCCTCCATTTTACCCACGGACACGCAACGGCCCCTTCTGTCCTTGGCCACAAAATCGAGGGCACCCAGGGAATAACTTCACAGTAGGCAACCCCTGATGTGGACACGTTCGACATACTGGGACAGCAGGCAGGTACCTCTTTTCCACTTACGCTACGATATCAGTAGGCAAGGCGCCCTTCCTCAGCATCTATGGCCCCTCTTTGTATGTGTTCTTTTAAAGAAATCTCTTTTTTCTACCCCTGAGACACATCACAACTATGAGGGGCCTGAGAGGGAACCTGGAGATGAAACAGGGGAGGCTTCTGGCTGTACCGCTTCCCCGTGGCTAGAGAATAGCAGTTAGTCTCTCTGGAAGCTCTCAGCTTCTGTTGATCGACATGGGCAATACGGTAGGGGCGGACCCTGGCCAGGTGGAGCTTGTGGGCACATGCAACCTCTGGGGGAAGAATAATTCCGCTGCTGCTTTGTATGGTGTAAACCTCCCCACGCCAAGTGGGATGGGCACAGAACATTGACCCACACCTGCCAGGGGCCCTTCCTGGGACTAAAGATCCCAACCTGGTCTCAACCTTGTCACCTTCTCAGCACATACCTTTCCTGCACACATAATCCTGCCTTTCTCCGTCGGTGCCTCATCCTACTAGGAAAAAAGCATGCCGCTCAAAAAGGCCGATGCCAGAGAAATCGAGGAGACACTGCCATTTTCCACATTTTTGCTGTCTACATATCCCCGCCTCCGGTGGAAGGCTGCCTATGTGGCCGGGCTGCGAAGGCAAGGCCGAAATCCTGGCATCCTGGGCCCCAGCAATCCAGTGGTTTATGGACGTGGGGACCCGGATGACATGTTTCCCACATACAAGAGGAATCCTTGGGCCCTTCACTGGCTCGCCATTCAGCTCCGCGACGTCCACTACTGGCCCTGGCCTTTGGCCGGTGCCCCATTGCGCGAGTGCTCCGGAGCCATGTTTCTCCACCCATCACTATCATTCTGCCACCAGGGGATATGTGAGTGTGGGAGTCACCATTTGTCTGTCACTGGCAGCAGTGCCACGAGTCACTAGACTTCCAGGTACCAGCTGACCTAGGCTGCCTTCTGCCCCAGGCAAGGTCCGGAATCCTTTATCCCAGATGCTGACACCTGGGCACTGGCCGACATTAATTTTTATCAACACAGAGGTCTGAGTGAGGGTCAGCAGGCCAGCTAGGTGAAGTCAAGGCCAGGTGGGCGGGACTAAGGCTCCTTTGCCATCACCATGGAGACAGTCCCACCACCGGAAGAGTAGGCGGAGCGTATGATGGGCCCGGTGACAAGACTGAGCCAATGGCAGAGATCTGGCCCGCCAGGCAGATGACACAGGGCCCTCCATTATGACCTATGACACCTAGTGGCCACAGGATTTGAGCACACCCTGGGAAAGCCTACGCAGGCACAGGGGAGCCCCTGGTGCGGACTGGTTCAGGGCATTGGCAGAGCAGGCCAGGTACCTCTTTCCCACTTTCCTGAGGATATCACTACGCAAGGCATCCCCACTCAGCATCTCTTGCCTCTCTCTGTCTCTCTCTGGATGTGTTCATTCTCTGAAATCTCTTCCTTCTCCCCCTGAGTCACTTCACAGCTTGGAGTGCCTGATAGAGTGCCTAGAGACCAAAGAGCAAAGGGGGAAGGCCTCTGGCTCTACTGGTTGCCCATGGGCAGACAAGATCTGGTAGTTTATCTGGAAGGTCTAGAGAGTAGTGACTGATGGGGTAGCTACATCACCGGCGGACCCTGGCCAGGTGAAGCTTGCTGACATGCGGCAGCCTCTCCGGAGACTACTACTTCCGCTGGTAACATTGTATGCAAATACCTGGCTGAGTGCGAAGGGCAGAAAACATTGACACATACCTGCCAGAGGCCTATCCTGGGTCTGAAGAGTCCACCCCGGTCTCCAGTGACTCATCATCTCAGCACACACTTTGCCTGCACACAGGGAATCCGCCTCTCTCCACGAATGCCTTCTCCTGCTAGGAAACACACGATGGCACTCAGCCAAAGGAGAGCACAGGTAAAGTCAACTGAAGCCCGCATTTTCAAGATTTTGCCCTCTGCTGGGCCACAGCCTCCGGTGGCATACTGCATGTGCGTCACTTCTCCGAAGACAAGGCCGAAATCCGGGCATCCAGGGCCCCAGCAGTCCAGAGGCTGCGCATGGCGGCATACGGATCACCTCTTTGCCACGTACAGGAGGGAGGCCTCGGCCCTAGACTGGCTCCGCTAGAGCTCCACGACCTCAGCTATTTTTCCCGACCTTTGGCCCGTGCCCTTGTGAGTGTGTCACCTCTAGTTACACTACACCTCCGACCACTCTCGATCCGCCACCTGCGGATACCTGAGCGTGGACATCAACATCTATCACTGTCTGCAGTGTCACAGGTCACTAGGTTTCTAGGCTCAGGCTGACCTTGGCTGTCTTCTGCCCAGGCAAGGAGCTTAATCCTTCAAAGGAAATGAGGACGCGTGGTCACTGGCCGACATCCTTTCTTTCATCTACACAGCGGTCTAGATGAGGGTAAAGAGGCCAGGTGGGCCAGGTGAAAGCTGAGTGCGGGGCCTAAGGCTTCCTTCCCAATCACCATGGAGACAGCCACTGCAAGGCTGGCCGGAACTTCTGACGGGGACGGGTCACAAACTCTGAGCCAATAGGAGAGGTCCAGCCTAACCGGCCGGTTCCGCAGAGCCCTCCATTTTACCCACGGACACGCAACGGCCCCTTCTGTCCTTGGCCACAAAATCGAGGGCACCCAGGGAATAACTTCACAGTAGGCAACCCCTGATGTGGACACGTTCGACATACTGGGACAGCAGGCAGGTACCTCTTTTCCACTTACGCTACGATATCAGTAGGCAAGGCGCCCTTCCTCAGCATCTATGGCCCCTCTTTGTATGTGTTCTTTTAAAGAAATCTCTTTTTTCTACCCCTGAGACACATCACAACTATGAGGGGCCTGAGAGGGAACCTGGAGATGAAACAGGGGAGGCTTCTGGCTGTACCGCTTCCCCGTGGCTAGAGAATAGCAGTTAGTCTCTCTGGAAGCTCTCAGCTTCTGTTGATCGACATGGGCAATACGGTAGGGGCGGACCCTGGCCAGGTGGAGCTTGTGGGCACATGCAACCTCTGGGGGAAGAATAATTCCGCTGCTGCTTTGTATGGTGTAAACCTCCCCACGCCAAGTGGGATGGGCACAGAACATTGACCCACACCTGCCAGGGGCCCTTCCTGGGACTAAAGATCCCAACCTGGTCTCAACCTTGTCACCTTCTCAGCACATACCTTTCCTGCACACATAATCCTGCCTTTCTCCGTCGGTGCCTCATCCTACTAGGAAAAAAGCATGCCGCTCAAAAAGGCCGATGCCAGAGAAATCGAGGAGACACTGCCATTTTCCACATTTTTGCTGTCTACATATCCCCGCCTCCGGTGGAAGGCTGCCTATGTGGCCGGGCTGCGAAGGCAAGGCCGAAATCCTGGCATCCTGGGCCCCAGCAATCCAGTGGTTTATGGACGTGGGGACCCGGATGACATGTTTCCCACATACAAGAGGAATCCTTGGGCCCTTCACTGGCTCGCCATTCAGCTCCGCGACGTCCACTACTGGCCCTGGCCTTTGGCCGGTGCCCCATTGCGCGAGTGCTCCGGAGCCATGTTTCTCCACCCATCACTATCATTCTGCCACCAGGGGATATGTGAGTGTGGGAGTCACCATTTGTCTGTCACTGGCAGCAGTGCCACGAGTCACTAGACTTCCAGGTACCAGCTGACCTAGGCTGCCTTCTGCCCCAGGCAAGGTCCGGAATCCTTTATCCCAGATGCTGACACCTGGGCACTGGCCGACATTAATTTTTATCAACACAGAGGTCTGAGTGAGGGTCAGCAGGCCAGCTAGGTGAAGTCAAGGCCAGGTGGGCGGGACTAAGGCTCCTTTGCCATCACCATGGAGACAGTCCCACCACCGGAAGAGTAGGCGGAGCGTATGATGGGCCCGGTGACAAGACTGAGCCAATGGCAGAGATCTGGCCCGCCAGGCAGATGACACAGGGCCCTCCATTATGACCTATGACACCTAGTGGCCACAGGATTTGAGCACACCCTGGGAAAGCCTACGCAGGCACAGGGGAGCCCCTGGTGCGGACTGGTTCAGGGCATTGGCAGAGCAGGCCAGGTACCTCTTTCCCACTTTCCTGAGGATATCACTACGCAAGGCATCCCCACTCAGCATCTCTTGCCTCTCTCTGTCTCTCTCTGGATGTGTTCATTCTCTGAAATCTCTTCCTTCTCCCCCTGAGTCACTTCACAGCTTGGAGTGCCTGATAGAGTGCCTAGAGACCAAAGAGCAAAGGGGGAAGGCCTCTGGCTCTACTGGTTGCCCATGGGCAGACAAGATCTGGTAGTTTATCTGGAAGGTCTAGAGAGTAGTGACTGATGGGGTAGCTACATCACCGGCGGACCCTGGCCAGGTGAAGCTTGCTGACATGCGGCAGCCTCTCCGGAGACTACTACTTCCGCTGGTAACATTGTATGCAAATACCTGGCTGAGTGCGAAGGGCAGAAAACATTGACACATACCTGCCAGAGGCCTATCCTGGGTCTGAAGAGTCCACCCCGGTCTCCAGTGACTCATCATCTCAGCACACACTTTGCCTGCACACAGGGAATCCGCCTCTCTCCACGAATGCCTTCTCCTGCTAGGAAACACACGATGGCACTCAGCCAAAGGAGAGCACAGGTAAAGTCAACTGAAGCCCGCATTTTCAAGATTTTGCCCTCTGCTGGGCCACAGCCTCCGGTGGCATACTGCATGTGCGTCACTTCTCCGAAGACAAGGCCGAAATCCGGGCATCCAGGGCCCCAGCAGTCCAGAGGCTGCGCATGGCGGCATACGGATCACCTCTTTGCCACGTACAGGAGGGAGGCCTCGGCCCTAGACTGGCTCCGCTAGAGCTCCACGACCTCAGCTATTTTTCCCGACCTTTGGCCCGTGCCCTTGTGAGTGTGTCACCTCTAGTTACACTACACCTCCGACCACTCTCGATCCGCCACCTGCGGATACCTGAGCGTGGACATCAACATCTATCACTGTCTGCAGTGTCACAGGTCACTAGGTTTCTAGGCTCAGGCTGACCTTGGCTGTCTTCTGCCCAGGCAAGGAGCTTAATCCTTCAAAGGAAATGAGGACGCGTGGTCACTGGCCGACATCCTTTCTTTCATCTACACAGCGGTCTAGATGAGGGTAAAGAGGCCAGGTGGGCCAGGTGAAAGCTGAGTGCGGGGCCTAAGGCTTCCTTCCCAATCACCATGGAGACAGCCACCGCAAGGCTGGCCGGAACTTCTGACGGGGACGGGTCACAAACTCTGAGCCAATAGGAGAGGTCCAGCCTAACCGGCCGGTTCCGCAGAGCCCTCCATTTTACCCACGGACACGCAACGGCCCCTTCTGTCCTTGGCCACAAAATCGAGGGCACCCAGGGAATAACTTCACAGTAGGCAACCCCTGATGTGGACACGTTCGACATACTGGGACAGCAGGCAGGTACCTCTTTTCCACTTACGCTACGATATCAGTAGGCAAGGCGCCCTTCCTCAGCATCTATGGCCCCTCTTTGTATGTGTTCTTTTAAAGAAATCTCTTTTTTCTACCCCTGAGACACATCACAACTATGAGGGGCCTGAGAGGGAACCTGGAGATGAAACAGGGGAGGCTTCTGGCTGTACCGCTTCCCCGTGGCTAGAGAATAGCAGTTAGTCTCTCTGGAAGCTCTCAGCTTCTGTTGATCGACATGGGCAATACGGTAGGGGCGGACCCTGGCCAGGTGGAGCTTGTGGGCACATGCAACCTCTGGGGGAAGAATAATTCCGCTGCTGCTTTGTATGGTGTAAACCTCCCCACGCCAAGTGGGATGGGCACAGAACATTGACCCACACCTGCCAGGGGCCCTTCCTGGGACTAAAGATCCCAACCTGGTCTCAACCTTGTCACCTTCTCAGCACATACCTTTCCTGCACACATAATCCTGCCTTTCTCCGTCGGTGCCTCATCCTACTAGGAAAAAAGCATGCCGCTCAAAAAGGCCGATGCCAGAGAAATCGAGGAGACACTGCCATTTTCCACATTTTTGCTGTCTACATATCCCCGCCTCCGGTGGAAGGCTGCCTATGTGGCCGGGCTGCGAAGGCAAGGCCGAAATCCTGGCATCCTGGGCCCCAGCAATCCAGTGGTTTATGGACGTGGGGACCCGGATGACATGTTTCCCACATACAAGAGGAATCCTTGGGCCCTTCACTGGCTCGCCATTCAGCTCCGCGACGTCCACTACTGGCCCTGGCCTTTGGCCGGTGCCCCATTGCGCGAGTGCTCCGGAGCCATGTTTCTCCACCCATCACTATCATTCTGCCACCAGGGGATATGTGAGTGTGGGAGTCACCATTTGTCTGTCACTGGCAGCAGTGCCACGAGTCACTAGACTTCCAGGTACCAGCTGACCTAGGCTGCCTTCTGCCCCAGGCAAGGTCCGGAATCCTTTATCCCAGATGCTGACACCTGGGCACTGGCCGACATTAATTTTTATCAACACAGAGGTCTGAGTGAGGGTCAGCAGGCCAGCTAGGTGAAGTCAAGGCCAGGTGGGCGGGACTAAGGCTCCTTTGCCATCACCATGGAGACAGTCCCACCACCGGAAGAGTAGGCGGAGCGTATGATGGGCCCGGTGACAAGACTGAGCCAATGGCAGAGATCTGGCCCGCCAGGCAGATGACACAGGGCCCTCCATTATGACCTATGACACCTAGTGGCCACAGGATTTGAGCACACCCTGGGAAAGCCTACGCAGGCACAGGGGAGCCCCTGGTGCGGACTGGTTCAGGGCATTGGCAGAGCAGGCCAGGTACCTCTTTCCCACTTTCCTGAGGATATCACTACGCAAGGCATCCCCACTCAGCATCTCTTGCCTCTCTCTGTCTCTCTCTGGATGTGTTCATTCTCTGAAATCTCTTCCTTCTCCCCCTGAGTCACTTCACAGCTTGGAGTGCCTGATAGAGTGCCTAGAGACCAAAGAGCAAAGGGGGAAGGCCTCTGGCTCTACTGGTTGCCCATGGGCAGACAAGATCTGGTAGTTTATCTGGAAGGTCTAGAGAGTAGTGACTGATGGGGTAGCTACATCACCGGCGGACCCTGGCCAGGTGAAGCTTGCTGACATGCGGCAGCCTCTCCGGAGACTACTAATTCCGCTGGTAACATTGTATGCAAATACCTGGCTGAGTGCGAAGGGCAGAAAACATTGACACATACCTGCCAGAGGCCTATCCTGGGTCTGAAGAGTCCACCCCGGTCTCCAGCGACTCATCATCTCAGCACACACTTTGCCTGCACACAGGGAATCCACCTCTCTCCACGAATGCCTTCTCCTGCTAGGAAACACACGATGGCACTCAGCCAAAGGAGAGCACAGGCAAAGTCAACTGAAGCCCGCATTTTCAAGATTTTGCCCTCTGCTGGGCCACAGCCTCCGGTGGCACACTGCATGTGCGTCACTTCTCCGAAGACAAGGCCGAAATCCGGGCATCCAGGGCCCCAGCAGTCCAGAGGCTGCGCATGGCGGCATACGGATCACCTCTTTGCCACGTACAGGAGGGAGGCCTCGGCCCTAGACTGGCTCCGCTAGAGCTCCACGACCTCAGCTATTTTTCCCGACCTTTGGCCCGTGCCCTTGTGAGTGTGTCACCTCTAGTTACACTTCACCTCCGACCACTCTCGATCCGCCACCTGCGGATACCTGAGCGTGGACATCAACATCTATCACTGTCTGCAGTGTCACAGGTCACTAGGTTTCTAGGCTCAGGCTGACCTTGGCTGTCTTCTGCCCAGGCAAGGAGCTTAATCCTTCAAAGGAAATGAGGACGCGTGGTCACTGGCCGACATCCTTTCTTTCATCTACACAGCCAGGTGGGCCAGGTGAAGGCTGAGTGCGGGGCCTAAGGCTTCCTTCCCAATCACCATGGAGACAGCCACCGCAAGGCTGGCCGGAACTTCTGACGGGGACGGGTCACAAACTCTGAGCCAATAGGAGAGGTCCAGCCTAACCGGCCGGTTCCGCAGAGCCCTCCATTTTACCCACGGACACGCAACGGCCCCTTCTGTCCTTGGCCACAAAATCGAGGGCACCCAGGGAATAACTTCACAGTAGGCAACCCCTGATGTGGACACGTTCGACATACTGGGACAGCAGGCAGGTACCTCTTTTCCACTTACGCTACGATATCAGTAGGCAAGGCGCCCTTCCTCAGCATCTATGGCCCCTCTTTGTATGTGTTCTTTTAAAGAAATCTCTTTTTTCTACCCCTGAGACACATCACAACTACGAGGGGCCTGAGAGGGAACCTGGAGATGAAACAGGGGAGGCTTCTGGCTGTACCGCTTCCCCGTGGCTAGAGAATAGCAGTTAGTCTCTCTGGAAGCTCTCAGCTTCTGTTGATCGACATGGGCAATACGGTAGGGGCGGACCCTGGCCAGGTGGAGCTTGTGGGCACATGCAACCTCTGGGGGAAGAATAATTCCGCTGCTGCTTTGTATGGTGTAAACCTCCCCACGCCAAGTGGGATGGGCACAGAACATTGACCCACACCTGCCAGGGGCCCTTCCTGGGACTAAAGATCCCAACCTGGTCTCAACCTTGTCACCTTCTCAGCACATACCTTTCCTGCACACATAATCCTGCCTTTCTCCGTCGGTGCCTCATCCTACTAGGAAAAAAGCATGCCGCTCAAAAAGGCCGATGCCAGAGAAATCGAGGAGACACTGCCATTTTCCACATTTTTGCTGTCTACATATCCCCGCCTCCGGTGGAAGGCTGCCTATGTGGCCGGGCTGCGAAGGCAAGGCCGAAATCCTGGCATCCTGGGCCCCAGCAATCCAGTGGTTTATGGACGTGGGGACCCGGATGACATGTTTCCCACATACAAGAGGAATCCTTGGGCCCTTCACTGGCTCGCCATTCAGCTCCGCGACGTCCACTACTGGCCCTGGCCTTTGGCCGGTGCCCCATTGCGCGAGTGCTCCGGAGCCATGTTTCTCCACCCATCACTATCATTCTGCCACCAGGGGATATGTGAGTGTGGGAGTCACCATTTGTCTGTCACTGGCAGCAGTGCCACGAGTCACTAGACTTCCAGGTACCAGCTGACCTAGGCTGCCTTCTGCCCCAGGCAAGGTCCGGAATCCTTTATCCCAGATGCTGACACCTGGGCACTGGCCGACATTAATTTTTATCAACACAGAGGTCTGAGTGAGGGTCAGCAGGCCAGCTAGGTGAAGTCAAGGCCAGGTGGGCGGGACTAAGGCTCCTTTGCCATCACCATGGAGACAGTCCCACCACCGGAAGAGTAGGCGGAGCGTATGATGGGCCCGGTGACAAGACTGAGCCAATGGCAGAGATCTGGCCCGCCAGGCAGATGACACAGGGCCCTCCATTATGACCTATGACACCTAGTGGCCACAGGATTTGAGCACACCCTGGGAAAGCCTACGCAGGCACAGGGGAGCCCCTGGTGCGGACTGGTTCAGGGCATTGGCAGAGCAGGCCAGGTACCTCTTTCCCACTTTCCTGAGGATATCACTACGCAAGGCATCCCCACTCAGCATCTCTTGCCTCTCTCTGTCTCTCTCTGGATGTGTTCATTCTCTGAAATCTCTTCCTTCTCCCCCTGAGTCACTTCACAGCTTGGAGTGCCTGATAGAGTGCCTAGAGACCAAAGAGCAAAGGGGGAAGGCCTCTGGCTCTACTGGTTGCCCATGGGCAGACAAGATCTGGTAGTTTATCTGGAAGGTCTAGAGAGTAGTGACTGATGGGGTAGCTACATCACCGGCGGACCCTGGCCAGGTGAAGCTTGCTGACATGCGGCAGCCTCTCCGGAGACTACTAATTCCGCTGGTAACATTGTATGCAAATACCTGGCTGAGTGCGAAGGGCAGAAAACATTGACACATACCTGCCAGAGGCCTATCCTGGGTCTGAAGAGTCCACCCCGGTCTCCAGCAACTCATCATCTCAGCACACACTTTGCCTGCACACAGGGAATCCGCCTCTCTCCACGAATGCCTTCTCCTGCTAGGAAACACACGATGGCACTCAGCCAAAGGAGAGCACAGGCAAAGTCAACTGAAGCCCGCATTTTCAAGATTTTGCCCTCTGCTGGGCCACAGCCTCCGGTGGCATACTGCATGTGCGTCACTTCTCCGAAGACAAGGCCGAAATCCGGGCATCCAGGGCCCCAGCAGTCCAGAGGCTGCGCATGGCGGCATACGGATCACCTCTTTGCCACGTACAGGAGGGAGGCCTCGGCCCTAGACTGGCTCCGCTAGAGCTCCACGACCTCAGCTATTTTTCCCGACCTTTGGCCCGTGTCCTTGTCAGTGTGTCACCTCTAGTTACACTTCACCTCCGACCACTCTCGATCCGCCACCTGCGGATACCTGAGCGTGGACATCAACATCTATCACTGTCTGCAGTGTCACAGGTCACTAGGTGTCTAGGCTCAGGCTGAACTTGGCTGTCTTCTGCCCAGGCAAGGAGCTTAATCCTTCAAAGGAAATGAGGACGCGTGGTCACTGGCCGACATCCTTTCTTTCATCTACACAGCGGTCTAGATGAGGGTAAAGAGGCCAGGTGGGCCAGGTGAAAGCTGAGTGCGGGGCCTAAGGCTTCCTTCCCAATCACCATGGAGACAGCCACCGCAAGGCTGGCCGGAACTTCTGACGGGGACGGGTCACAAACTCTGAGCCAATAGGAGAGGTCCAGCCTAACCGGCCGGTTCCGCAGAGCCCTCCATTTTACCCACGGACACGCAACGGCCCCTTCTGTCCTTGGCCACAAAATCGAGGGCACCCAGGGAATAACTTCACAGTAGGCAACCCCTGATGTGGACACGTTCGACATACTGGGACAGCAGGCAGGTACCTCTTTTCCACTTACGCTACGATATCAGTAGGCAAGGCGCCCTTCCTCAGCATCTATGGCCCCTCTTTGTATGTGTTCTTTTAAAGAAATCTCTTTTTTCTACCCCTGAGACACATCACAACTACGAGGGGCCTGAGAGGGAACCTGGAGATGAAACAGGGGAGGCTTCTGGCTGTACCGCTTCCCCGTGGCTAGAGAATAGCAGTTAGTCTCTCTGGAAGCTCTCAGCTTCTGTTGATCGACATGGGCAATACGGTAGGGGCGGACCCTGGCCAGGTGGAGCTTGTGGGCACATGCAACCTCTGGGGGAAGAATAATTCCGCTGCTGCTTTGTATGGTGTAAACCTCCCCACGCCAAGTGGGATGGGCACAGAACATTGACCCACACCTGCCAGGGGCCCTTCCTGGGACTAAAGATCCCAACCTGGTCTCAACCTTGTCACCTTCTCAGCACATACCTTTCCTGCACACATAATCCTGCCTTTCTCCGTCGGTGCCTCATCCTACTAGGAAAAAAGCATGCCGCTCAAAAAGGCCGATGCCAGAGAAATCGAGGAGACACTGCCATTTTCCACATTTTTGCTGTCTACATATCCCCGCCTCCGGTGGAAGGCTGCCTATGTGGCCGGGCTGCGAAGGCAAGGCCGAAATCCTGGCATCCTGGGCCCCAGCAATCCAGTGGTTTATGGACGTGGGGACCCGGATGACATGTTTCCCACATACAAGAGGAATCCTTGGGCCCTTCACTGGCTCGCCATTCAGCTCCGCGACGTCCACTACTGGCCCTGGCCTTTGGCCGGTGCCCCATTGCGCGAGTGCTCCGGAGCCATGTTTCTCCACCCATCACTATCATTCTGCCACCAGGGGATATGTGAGTGTGGGAGTCACCATTTGTCTGTCACTGGCAGCAGTGCCACGAGTCACTAGACTTCCAGGTACCAGCTGACCTAGGCTGCCTTCTGCCCCAGGCAAGGTCCGGAATCCTTTATCCCAGATGCTGACACCTGGGCACTGGCCGACATTAATTTTTATCAACACAGAGGTCTGAGTGAGGGTCAGCAGGCCAGCTAGGTGAAGTCAAGGCCAGGTGGGCGGGACTAAGGCTCCTTTGCCATCACCATGGAGACAGTCCCACCACCGGAAGAGTAGGCGGAGCGTATGATGGGCCCGGTGACAAGACTGAGCCAATGGCAGAGATCTGGCCCGCCAGGCAGATGACACAGGGCCCTCCATTATGACCTATGACACCTAGTGGCCACAGGATTTGAGCACACCCTGGGAAAGCCTACGCAGGCACAGGGGAGCCCCTGGTGCGGACTGGTTCAGGGCATTGGCAGAGCAGGCCAGGTACCTCTTTCCCACTTTCCTGAGGATATCACTACGCAAGGCATCCCCACTCAGCATCTCTTGCCTCTCTCTGTCTCTCTCTGGATGTGTTCATTCTCTGAAATCTCTTCCTTCTCCCCCTGAGTCACTTCACAGCTTGGAGTGCCTGATAGAGTGCCTAGAGACCAAAGAGCAAAGGGGGAAGGCCTCTGGCTCTACTGGTTGCCCATGGGCAGACAAGATCTGGTAGTTTATCTGGAAGGTCTAGAGAGTAGTGACTGATGGGGTAGCTACATCACCGGCGGACCCTGGCCAGGTGAAGCTTGCTGACATGCGGCAGCCTCTCCGGAGACTACTACTTCCGCTGGTAACATTGTATGCAAATACCTGGCTGAGTGCGAAGGGCAGAAAACATTGACACATACCTGCCAGAGGCCTATCCTGGGTCTGAAGAGTCCACCCCGGTCTCCAGCAACTCATCATCTCAGCACACACTTTGCCTGCACACAGGGAATCCGCCTCTCTCCACGAATGCCTTCTCCTGCTAGGAAACACACGATGGCACTCAGCCAAAGGAGAGCACAGGTAAAGTCAACTGAAGCCCGCATTTTCAAGATTTTGCCCTCTGCTGGGCCACAGCCTCCGGTGGCACACTGCATGTGCGTCACTTCTCCGAAGACAAGGCCGAAATCCGGGCATCCAGGGCCCCAGCAGTCCAGAGGCTGCGCATGGCGGCATACGGATCACCTCTTTGCCACGTACAGGAGGGAGGCCTCGGCCCTAGACTGGCTCCGCTAGAGCTCCACGACCTCAGCTATTTTTCCCGACCTTTGGCCCGTGCCCTTGTGAGTGTGTCACCTCTAGTTACACTACACCTCCGACCACTCTCGATCCGCCACCTGCGGATACCTGAGCGTGGACATCAACATCTATCACTGTCTGCAGTGTCACAGGTCACTAGGTTTCTAGGCTCAGGCTGACCTTGGCTCTCTTCTGCCCAGGCAAGGAGCTTAATCCTTCAAAGGAAATGAGGACGCGTGGTCACTGGCCGACATCCTTTCTTTCATCTACACAGCCAGGTGGGCCAGGTGAAGGCTGAGTGCGGGGCCTAAGGCTTCCTTCCCAATCACCATGGAGACAGCCACCGCAAGGCTGGCCGGAACTTCTGACGGGGACGGGTCACAAACTCTGAGCCAATAGGAGAGGTCCAGCCTAACCGGCCGGTTCCGCAGAGCCCTCCATTTTACCCACGGACACGCAACGGCCCCTTCTGTCCTTGGCCACAAAATCGAGGGCACCCAGGGAATAACTTCACAGTAGGCAACCCCTGATGTGGACACGTTCGACATACTGGGACAGCAGGCAGGTACCTCTTTTCCACTTACGCTACGATATCAGTAGGCAAGGCGCCCTTCCTCAGCATCTATGGCCCCTCTTTGTATGTGTTCTTTTAAAGAAATCTCTTTTTTCTACCCCTGAGACACATCACAACTACGAGGGGCCTGAGAGGGAACCTGGAGATGAAACAGGGGAGGCTTCTGGCTGTACCGCTTCCCCGTGGCTAGAGAATAGCAGTTAGTCTCTCTGGAAGCTCTCAGCTTCTGTTGATCGACATGGGCAATACGGTAGGGGCGGACCCTGGCCAGGTGGAGCTTGTGGGCACATGCAACCTCTGGGGGAAGAATAATTCCGCTGCTGCTTTGTATGGTGTAAACCTCCCCACGCCAAGTGGGATGGGCACAGAACATTGACCCACACCTGCCAGGGGCCCTTCCTGGGACTAAAGATCCCAACCTGGTCTCAACCTTGTCACCTTCTCAGCACATACCTTTCCTGCACACATAATCCTGCCTTTCTCCGTCGGTGCCTCATCCTACTAGGAAAAAAGCATGCCGCTCAAAAAGGCCGATGCCAGAGAAATCGAGGAGACACTGCCATTTTCCACATTTTTGCTGTCTACATATCCCCGCCTCCGGTGGAAGGCTGCCTATGTGGCCGGGCTGCGAAGGCAAGGCCGAAATCCTGGCATCCTGGGCCCCAGCAATCCAGTGGTTTATGGACGTGGGGACCCGGATGACATGTTTCCCACATACAAGAGGAATCCTTGGGCCCTTCACTGGCTCGCCATTCAGCTCCGCGACGTCCACTACTGGCCCTGGCCTTTGGCCGGTGCCCCATTGCGCGAGTGCTCCGGAGCCATGTTTCTCCACCCATCACTATCATTCTGCCACCAGGGGATATGTGAGTGTGGGAGTCACCATTTGTCTGTCACTGGCAGCAGTGCCACGAGTCACTAGACTTCCAGGTACCAGCTGACCTAGGCTGCCTTCTGCCCCAGGCAAGGTCCGGAATCCTTTATCCCAGATGCTGACACCTGGGCACTGGCCGACATTAATTTTTATCAACACAGAGGTCTGAGTGAGGGTCAGCAGGCCAGCTAGGTGAAGTCAAGGCCAGGTGGGCGGGACTAAGGCTCCTTTGCCATCACCATGGAGACAGTCCCACCACCGGAAGAGTAGGCGGAGCGTATGATGGGCCCGGTGACAAGACTGAGCCAATGGCAGAGATCTGGCCCGCCAGGCAGATGACACAGGGCCCTCCATTATGACCTATGACACCTAGTGGCCACAGGATTTGAGCACACCCTGGGAAAGCCTACGCAGGCACAGGGGAGCCCCTGGTGCGGACTGGTTCAGGGCATTGGCAGAGCAGGCCAGGTACCTCTTTCCCACTTTCCTGAGGATATCACTACGCAAGGCATCCCCACTCAGCATCTCTTGCCTCTCTCTGTCTCTCTCTGGATGTGTTCATTCTCTGAAATCTCTTCCTTCTCCCCCTGAGTCACTTCACAGCTTGGAGTGCCTGATAGAGTGCCTAGAGACCAAAGAGCAAAGGGGGAAGGCCTCTGGCTCTACTGGTTGCCCATGGGCAGACAAGATCTGGTAGTTTATCTGGAAGGTCTAGAGAGTAGTGACTGATGGGGTAGCTACATCACCGGCGGACCCTGGCCAGGTGAAGCTTGCTGACATGCGGCAGCCTCTCCGGAGACTACTACTTCCGCTGGTAACATTGTATGCAAATACCTGGCTGAGTGCGAAGGGCAGAAAACATTGACACATACCTGCCAGAGGCCTATCCTGGGTCTGAAGAGTCCACCCCGGTCTCCAGCAACTCATCATCTCAGCACACACTTTGCCTGCACACAGGGAATCCGCCTCTCTCCACGAATGCCTTCTCCTGCTAGGAAACACACGATGGCACTCAGCCAAAGGAGAGCACAGGCAAAGTCAACTGAAGCCCGCATTTTCAAGATTTTGCCCTCTGCTGGGCCACAGCCTCCGGTGGCACACTGCATGTGCGTCACTTCTCCGAAGACAAGGCCGAAATCCGGGCATCCAGGGCCCCAGCAGTCCAGAGGCTGCGCATGGCGGCATACGGATCACCTCTTTGCCACGTACAGGAGGGAGGCCTCGGCCCTAGACTGGCTCCGCTAGAGCTCCACGACCTCAGCTATTTTTCCCGACCTTTGGCCCGTGCCCTTGAGAGTGTGTCACCTCTAGTTACACTTCACCTCCGACCACTCTCGATCCGCCACCTGCGGATACCTGAGCGTGGACATCAACATCTATCACTGTCTGCAGTGTCACAGGTCACTAGGTTTCTAGGCTCAGGCTGACCTTGGCTGTCTTCTGCCCAGGCAAGGAGCTTAATCCTTCAAAGGAAATGAGGACGCGTGGTCACTGGCCGACATCCTTTCTTTCATCTACACAGCGGTCTAGATGAGGGTAAAGAGGCCAGGTGGGCCAGGTGAAAGCTGAGTGCGGGGCCTAAGGCTTCCTTCCCAATCACCATGGAGACAGCCACCGCAAGGCTGGCCGGAACTTCTGACGGGGACGGGTCACAAACTCTGAGCCAATAGGAGAGGTCCAGCCTAACCGGCCGGTTCCGCAGAGCCCTCCATTTTACCCACGGACACGCAACGGCCCCTTCTGTCCTTGGCCACAAAATCGAGGGCACCCAGGGAATAACTTCACAGTAGGCAACCCCTGATGTGGACACGTTCGACATACTGGGACAGCAGGCAGGTACCTCTTTTCCACTTACGCTACGATATCAGTAGGCAAGGCGCCCTTCCTCAGCATCTATGGCCCCTCTTTGTATGTGTTCTTTTAAAGAAATCTCTTTTTTCTACCCCTGAGACACATCACAACTACGAGGGGCCTGAGAGGGAACCTGGAGATGAAACAGGGGAGGCTTCTGGCTGTACCGCTTCCCCGTGGCTAGAGAATAGCAGTTAGTCTCTCTGGAAGCTCTCAGCTTCTGTTGATCGACATGGGCAATACGGTAGGGGCGGACCCTGGCCAGGTGGAGCTTGTGGGCACATGCAACCTCTGGGGGAAGAATAATTCCGCTGCTGCTTTGTATGGTGTAAACCTCCCCACGCCAAGTGGGATGGGCACAGAACATTGACCCACACCTGCCAGGGGCCCTTCCTGGGACTAAAGATCCCAACCTGGTCTCAACCTTGTCACCTTCTCAGCACATACCTTTCCTGCACACATAATCCTGCCTTTCTCCGTCGGTGCCTCATCCTACTAGGAAAAAAGCATGCCGCTCAAAAAGGCCGATGCCAGAGAAATCGAGGAGACACTGCCATTTTCCACATTTTTGCTGTCTACATATCCCCGCCTCCGGTGGAAGGCTGCCTATGTGGCCGGGCTGCGAAGGCAAGGCCGAAATCCTGGCATCCTGGGCCCCAGCAATCCAGTGGTTTATGGACGTGGGGACCCGGATGACATGTTTCCCACATACAAGAGGAATCCTTGGGCCCTTCACTGGCTCGCCATTCAGCTCCGCGACGTCCACTACTGGCCCTGGCCTTTGGCCGGTGCCCCATTGCGCGAGTGCTCCGGAGCCATGTTTCTCCACCCATCACTATCATTCTGCCACCAGGGGATATGTGAGTGTGGGAGTCACCATTTGTCTGTCACTGGCAGCAGTGCCACGAGTCACTAGACTTCCAGGTACCAGCTGACCTAGGCTGCCTTCTGCCCCAGGCAAGGTCCGGAATCCTTTATCCCAGATGCTGACACCTGGGCACTGGCCGACATTAATTTTTATCAACACAGAGGTCTGAGTGAGGGTCAGCAGGCCAGCTAGGTGAAGTCAAGGCCAGGTGGGCGGGACTAAGGCTCCTTTGCCATCACCATGGAGACAGTCCCACCACCGGAAGAGTAGGCGGAGCGTATGATGGGCCCGGTGACAAGACTGAGCCAATGGCAGAGATCTGGCCCGCCAGGCAGATGACACAGGGCCCTCCATTATGACCTATGACACCTAGTGGCCACAGGATTTGAGCACACCCTGGGAAAGCCTACGCAGGCACAGGGGAGCCCCTGGTGCGGACTGGTTCAGGGCATTGGCAGAGCAGGCCAGGTACCTCTTTCCCACTTTCCTGAGGATATCACTACGCAAGGCATCCCCACTCAGCATCTCTTGCCTCTCTCTGTCTCTCTCTGGATGTGTTCATTCTCTGAAATCTCTTCCTTCTCCCCCTGAGTCACTTCACAGCTTGGAGTGCCTGATAGAGTGCCTAGAGACCAAAGAGCAAAGGGGGAAGGCCTCTGGCTCTACTGGTTGCCCATGGGCAGACAAGATCTGGTAGTTTATCTGGAAGGTCTAGAGAGTAGTGACTGATGGGGTAGCTACATCACCGGCGGACCCTGGCCAGGTGAAGCTTGCTGACATGCGGCAGCCTCTCCGGAGACTACTACTTCCGCTGGTAACATTGTATGCAAATACCTGGCTGAGTGCGAAGGGCAGAAAACATTGACACATACCTGCCAGAGGCCTATCCTGGGTCTGAAGAGTCCACCCCGGTCTCCAGCAACTCATCATCTCAGCACACACTTTGCCTGCACACAGGGAATCCGCCTCTCTCCACGAATGCCTTCTCCTGCTAGGAAACACACGATGGCACTCAGCCAAAGGAGAGCACAGGTAAAGTCAACTGAAGCCCGCATTTTCAAGATTTTGCCCTCTGCTGGGCCACAGCCTCCGGTGGCATACTGCATGTGCGTCACTTCTCCGAAGACAAGGCCGAAATCCGGGCATCCAGGGCCCCAGCAGTCCAGAGGCTGCGCATGGCGGCATACGGATCACCTCTTTGCCACGTACAGGAGGGAGGCCTCGGCCCTAGACTGGCTCCGCTAGAGCTCCACGACCTCAGCTATTTTTCCCGACCTTTGGCCCGTGCCCTTGTGAGTGTGTCACCTCTAGTTACACTACACCTCCGACCACTCTCGATCCGCCACCTGCGGATACCTGAGCGTGGACATCAACATCTATCACTGTCTGCAGTGTCACAGGTCACTAGGTTTCTAGGCTCAGGCTGACCTTGGCTGTCTTCTGCCCAGGCAAGGAGCTTAATCCTTCAAAGGAAATGAGGACGCGTGGTCACTGGCCGACATCCTTTCTTTCATCTACACAGCGGTCTAGATGAGGGTAAAGAGGCCAGGTGGGCCAGGTGAAAGCTGAGTGCGGGGCCTAAGGCTTCCTTCCCAATCACCATGGAGACAGCCACCGCAAGGCTGGCCGGAACTTCTGACGGGGACGGGTCACAAACTCTGAGCCAATAGGAGAGGTCCAGCCTAACCGGCCGGTTCCGCAGAGCCCTCCATTTTACCCACGGACACGCAACGGCCCCTTCTGTCCTTGGCCACAAAATCGAGGGCACCCAGGGAATAACTTCACAGTAGGCAACCCCTGATGTGGACACGTTCGACATACTGGGACAGCAGGCAGGTACCTCTTTTCCACTTACGCTACGATATCAGTAGGCAAGGCGCCCTTCCTCAGCATCTATGGCCCCTCTTTGTATGTGTTCTTTTAAAGAAATCTCTTTTTTCTACCCCTGAGACACATCACAACTATGAGGGGCCTGAGAGGGAACCTGGAGATGAAACAGGGGAGGCTTCTGGCTGTACCGCTTCCCCGTGGCTAGAGAATAGCAGTTAGTCTCTCTGGAAGCTCTCAGCTTCTGTTGATCGACATGGGCAATACGGTAGGGGCGGACCCTGGCCAGGTGGAGCTTGTGGGCACATGCAACCTCTGGGGGAAGAATAATTCCGCTGCTGCTTTGTATGGTGTAAACCTCCCCACGCCAAGTGGGATGGGCACAGAACATTGACCCACACCTGCCAGGGGCCCTTCCTGGGACTAAAGATCCCAACCTGGTCTCAACCTTGTCACCTTCTCAGCACATACCTTTCCTGCACACATAATCCTGCCTTTCTCCGTCGGTGCCTCATCCTACTAGGAAAAAAGCATGCCGCTCAAAAAGGCCGATGCCAGAGAAATCGAGGAGACACTGCCATTTTCCACATTTTTGCTGTCTACATATCCCCGCCTCCGGTGGAAGGCTGCCTATGTGGCCGGGCTGCGAAGGCAAGGCCGAAATCCTGGCATCCTGGGCCCCAGCAATCCAGTGGTTTATGGACGTGGGGACCCGGATGACATGTTTCCCACATACAAGAGGAATCCTTGGGCCCTTCACTGGCTCGCCATTCAGCTCCGCGACGTCCACTACTGGCCCTGGCCTTTGGCCGGTGCCCCATTGCGCGAGTGCTCCGGAGCCATGTTTCTCCACCCATCACTATCATTCTGCCACCAGGGGATATGTGAGTGTGGGAGTCACCATTTGTCTGTCACTGGCAGCAGTGCCACGAGTCACTAGACTTCCAGGTACCAGCTGACCTAGGCTGCCTTCTGCCCCAGGCAAGGTCCGGAATCCTTTATCCCAGATGCTGACACCTGGGCACTGGCCGACATTAATTTTTATCAACACAGAGGTCTGAGTGAGGGTCAGCAGGCCAGCTAGGTGAAGTCAAGGCCAGGTGGGCGGGACTAAGGCTCCTTTGCCATCACCATGGAGACAGTCCCACCACCGGAAGAGTAGGCGGAGCGTATGATGGGCCCGGTGACAAGACTGAGCCAATGGCAGAGATCTGGCCCGCCAGGCAGATGACACAGGGCCCTCCATTATGACCTATGACACCTAGTGGCCACAGGATTTGAGCACACCCTGGGAAAGCCTACGCAGGCACAGGGGAGCCCCTGGTGCGGACTGGTTCAGGGCATTGGCAGAGCAGGCCAGGTACCTCTTTCCCACTTTCCTGAGGATATCACTACGCAAGGCATCCCCACTCAGCATCTCTTGCCTCTCTCTGTCTCTCTCTGGATGTGTTCATTCTCTGAAATCTCTTCCTTCTCCCCCTGAGTCACTTCACAGCTTGGAGTGCCTGATAGAGTGCCTAGAGACCAAAGAGCAAAGGGGGAAGGCCTCTGGCTCTACTGGTTGCCCATGGGCAGACAAGATCTGGTAGTTTATCTGGAAGGTCTAGAGAGTAGTGACTGATGGGGTAGCTACATCACCGGCGGACCCTGGCCAGGTGAAGCTTGCTGACATGCGGCAGCCTCTCCGGAGACTACTAATTCCGCTGGTAACATTGTATGCAAATACCTGGCTGAGTGCGAAGGGCAGAAAACATTGACACATACCTGCCAGAGGCCTATCCTGGGTCTGAAGAGTCCACCCCGGTCTCCAGCAACTCATCATCTCAGCACACACTTTGCCTGCACACAGGGAATCCGCCTCTCTCCACGAATGCCTTCTCCTGCTAGGAAACACACGATGGCACTCAGCCAAAGGAGAGCACAGGCAAAGTCAACTGAAGCCCGCATTTTCAAGATTTTGCCCTCTGCTGGGCCACAGCCTCCGGTGGCATACTGCATGTGCGTCACTTCTCCGAAGACAAGGCCGAAATCCGGGCATCCAGGGCCCCAGCAGTCCAGAGGCTGCGCATGGCGGCATACGGATCACCTCTTTGCCACGTACAGGAGGGAGGCCTCGGCCCTAGACTGGCTCCGCTAGAGCTCCACGACCTCAGCTATTTTTCCCGACCTTTGGCCCGTGCCCTTGTGAGTGTGTCACCTCTAGTTACACTTCACCTCCGACCACTCTCGATCCGCCACCTGCGGATACCTGAGCGTGGACATCAACATCTATCACTGTCTGCAGTGTCACAGGTCACTAGGTTTCTAGGCTCAGGCTGACCTTGGCTGTCTTCTGCCCAGGCAAGGAGCTTAATCCTTCAAAGGAAATGAGGACGCGTGGAATACTATCTCTTATGTTTCTTTCATCTACACAGCGGTCTAGATGAGGGTAAAGAGGCCAGGTGGGCCAGGTGAAAGCTGAGTGCGGGGCCTAAGGCTTCCTTCCCAATCACCATGGAGACAGCCACCGCAAGGCTGGCCGGAACTTCTGACGGGGACGGGTCACAAACTCTGAGCCAATCGGAGAGGTCCAGCCTAACCGGCCGGTTCCGCAGAGCCCTCCATTTTACCCACGGACACGCAACGGCCCCTTCTGTCCTTGGCCACAAAATCGAGGGCACCCAGGGAATAACTTCACAGTAGGCAACCCCTGATGTGGACACGTTCGACATACTGGGACAGCAGGCAGGTACCTCTTTTCCACTTACGCTACGATATCAGTAGGCAAGGCGCCCTTCCTCAGCATCTATGGCCCCTCTTTGTATGTGTTCTTTTAAAGAAATCTCTTTTTTCTACCCCTGAGACACATCACAACTACGAGGGGCCTGAGAGGGAACCTGGAGATGAAACAGGGGAGGCTTCTGGCTGTACCGCTTCCCCGTGGCTAGAGAATAGCAGTTAGTCTCTCTGGAAGCTCTCAGCTTCTGTTGATCGACATGGGCAATACGGTAGGGGCGGACCCTGGCCAGGTGGAGCTTGTGGGCACATGCAACCTCTGGGGGAAGAATAATTCCGCTGCTGCTTTGTATGGTGTAAACCTCCCCACGCCAAGTGGGATGGGCACAGAACATTGACCCACACCTGCCAGGGGCCCTTCCTGGGACTAAAGATCCCAACCTGGTCTCAACCTTGTCACCTTCTCAGCACATACCTTTCCTGCACACATAATCCTGCCTTTCTCCGTCGGTGCCTCATCCTACTAGGAAAAAAGCATGCCGCTCAAAAAGGCCGATGCCAGAGAAATCGAGGAGACACTGCCATTTTCCACATTTTTGCTGTCTACATATCCCCGCCTCCGGTGGAAGGCTGCCTATGTGGCCGGGCTGCGAAGGCAAGGCCGAAATCCTGGCATCCTGGGCCCCAGCAATCCAGTGGTTTATGGACGTGGGGACCCGGATGACATGTTTCCCACATACAAGAGGAATCCTTGGGCCCTTCACTGGCTCGCCATTCAGCTCCGCGACGTCCACTACTGGCCCTGGCCTTTGGCCGGTGCCCCATTGCGCGAGTGCTCCGGAGCCATGTTTCTCCACCCATCACTATCATTCTGCCACCAGGGGATATGTGAGTGTGGGAGTCACCATTTGTCTGTCACTGGCAGCAGTGCCACGAGTCACTAGACTTCCAGGTACCAGCTGACCTAGGCTGCCTTCTGCCCCAGGCAAGGTCCGGAATCCTTTATCCCAGATGCTGACACCTGGGCACTGGCCGACATTAATTTTTATCAACACAGAGGTCTGAGTGAGGGTCAGCAGGCCAGCTAGGTGAAGTCAAGGCCAGGTGGGCGGGACTAAGGCTCCTTTGCCATCACCATGGAGACAGTCCCACCACCGGAAGAGTAGGCGGAGCGTATGATGGGCCCGGTGACAAGACTGAGCCAATGGCAGAGATCTGGCCCGCCAGGCAGATGACACAGGGCCCTCCATTATGACCTATGACACCTAGTGGCCACAGGATTTGAGCACACCCTGGGAAAGCCTACGCAGGCACAGGGGAGCCCCTGGTGTGGACTGGTTCAGGGCATTGGGAGAGCAGGCCAGGTACCTCTTTCCCACTTTCCTGAGGATATCACTACGCAAGGCATCCCCACTCAGCATCTCTTGCCTCTCTCTGTCTCTCTCTGGATGTGTTCATTCTCTGAAATCTCTTCCTTCTCCCCCTGAGTCACTTCACAGCTTGGAGTGCCTGATAGAGTGCCTAGAGACCAAAGAGCAAAGGGGGAAGGCCTCTGGCTCTACTGGTTGCCCATGGGCAGACAAGATCTGGTAGTTTATCTGGAAGGTCTAGAGAGTAGTGACTGATGGGGTAGCTACATCACCGGCGGACCCTGGCCAGGTGAAGCTTGCTGACATGCGGCAGCCTCTCCGGAGACTACTACTTCCGCTGGTAACATTGTATGCAAATACCTGGCTGAGTGCGAAGGGCAGAAAACATTGACACATACCTGCCAGAGGCCTATCCTGGGTCTGAAGAGTCCACCCCGGTCTCCAGCAACTCATCATCTCAGCACACACTTTGCCTGCACACAGGGAATCCGCCTCTCTCCACGAATGCCTTCTCCTGCTAGGAAACACACGATGGCACTCAGCCAAAGGAGAGCACAGGTAAAGTCAACTGAAGCCCGCATTTTCAAGATTTTGCCCTCTGCTGGGCCACAGCCTCCGGTGGCATACTGCATGTGCGTCACTTCTCCGAAGACAAGGCCGAAATCCGGGCATCCAGGGCCCCAGCAGTCCAGAGGCTGCGCATGGCGGCATACGGATCACCTCTTTGCCACGTACAGGAGGGAGGCCTCGGCCCTAGACTGGCTCCGCTAGAGCTCCACGACCTCAGCTATTTTTCCCGACCTTTGGCCCGTGCCCTTGTGAGTGTGTCACCTCTAGTTACACTACACCTCCGACCACTCTCGATCCGCCACCTGCGGATACCTGAGCGTGGACATCAACATCTATCACTGTCTGCAGTGTCACAGGTCACTAGGTTTCTAGGCTCAGGCTGACCTTGGCTGTCTTCTGCCCAGGCAAGGAGCTTAATCCTTCAAAGGAAATGAGGACGCGTGGTCACTGGCCGACATCCTTTCTTTCATCTACACAGCGGTCTAGATGAGGGTAAAGAGGCCAGGTGGGCCAGGTGAAAGCTGAGTGCGGGGCCTAAGGCTTCCTTCCCAATCACCATGGAGACAGCCACCGCAAGGCTGGCCGGAACTTCTGACGGGGACGGGTCACAAACTCTGAGCCAATAGGAGAGGTCCAGCCTAACCGGCCGGTTCCGCAGAGCCCTCCATTTTACCCACGGACACGCAACGGCCCCTTCTGTCCTTGGCCACAAAATCGAGGGCACCCAGGGAATAACTTCACAGTAGGCAACCCCTGATGTGGACACGTTCGACATACTGGGACAGCAGGCAGGTACCTCTTTTCCACTTACGCTACGATATCAGTAGGCAAGGCGCCCTTCCTCAGCATCTATGGCCCCTCTTTGTATGTGTTCTTTTAAAGAAATCTCTTTTTTCTACCCCTGAGACACATCACAACTATGAGGGGCCTGAGAGGGAACCTGGAGATGAAACAGGGGAGGCTTCTGGCTGTACCGCTTCCCCGTGGCTAGAGAATAGCAGTTAGTCTCTCTGGAAGCTCTCAGCTTCTGTTGATCGACATGGGCAATACGGTAGGGGCGGACCCTGGCCAGGTGGAGCTTGTGGGCACATGCAACCTCTGGGGGAAGAATAATTCCGCTGCTGCTTTGTATGGTGTAAACCTCCCCACGCCAAGTGGGATGGGCACAGAACATTGACCCACACCTGCCAGGGGCCCTTCCTGGGACTAAAGATCCCAACCTGGTCTCAACCTTGTCACCTTCTCAGCACATACCTTTCCTGCACACATAATCCTGCCTTTCTCCGTCGGTGCCTCATCCTACTAGGAAAAAAGCATGCCGCTCAAAAAGGCCGATGCCAGAGAAATCGAGGAGACACTGCCATTTTCCACATTTTTGCTGTCTACATATCCCCGCCTCCGGTGGAAGGCTGCCTATGTGGCCGGGCTGCGAAGGCAAGGCCGAAATCCTGGCATCCTGGGCCCCAGCAATCCAGTGGTTTATGGACGTGGGGACCCGGATGACATGTTTCCCACATACAAGAGGAATCCTTGGGCCCTTCGCTGGCTCGCCATTCAGCTCCGCGACGTCCACTACTGGCCCTGGCCTTTGGCCGGTGCCCCATTGCGCGAGTGCTCCGGAGCCATGTTTCTCCACCCATCACTATCATTCTGCCACCAGGGGATATGTGAGTGTGGGAGTCACCATTTGTCTGTCACTGGCAGCAGTGCCACGAGTCACTAGACTTCCAGGTACCAGCTGACCTAGGCTGCCTTCTGCCCCAGGCAAGGTCCGGAATCCTTTATCCCAGATGCTGACACCTGGGCACTGGCCGACATTAATTTTTATCAACACAGAGGTCTGAGTGAGGGTCAGCAGGCCAGCTAGGTGAAGTCAAGGCCAGGTGGGCGGGACTAAGGCTCCTTTGCCATCACCATGGAGACAGTCCCACCACCGGAAGAGTAGGCGGAGCGTATGATGGGCCCGGTGACAAGACTGAGCCAATGGCAGAGATCTGGCCCGCCAGGCAGATGACACAGGGCCCTCCATTATGACCTATGACACCTAGTGGCCACAGGATTTGAGCACACCCTGGGAAAGCCTACGCAGGCACAGGGGAGCCCCTGGTGTGGACTGGTTCAGGGCATTGGGAGAGCAGGCCAGGTACCTCTTTCCCACTTTCCTGAGGATATCACTACGCAAGGCATCCCCACTCAGCATCTCTTGCCTCTCTCTGTCTCTCTCTGGATGTGTTCATTCTCTGAAATCTCTTCCTTCTCCCCCTGAGTCACTTCACAGCTTGGAGTGCCTGATAGAGTGCCTAGAGACCAAAGAGCAAAGGGGGAAGGCCTCTGGCTCTACTGGTTGCCCATGGGCAGACAAGATCTGGTAGTTTATCTGGAAGGTCTAGAGAGTAGTGACTGATGGGGTAGCTACATCACCGGCGGACCCTGGCCAGGTGAATACTATCTCTCTATGGCAGCCTCTCCGGAGACTACTACTTCCGCTGGTAACATTGTATGCAAATACCTGGCTGAGTGCGAAGGGCAGAAAACATTGACACATACCTGCCAGAGGCCTATCCTGGGTCTGAAGAGTCCACCCCGGTCTCCAGCAACTCATCATCTCAGCACACACTTTGCCTGCACACAGGGAATCCGCCTCTCTCCACGAATGCCTTCTCCTGCTAGGAAACACACGATGGCACTCAGCCAAAGGAGAGCACAGGTAAAGTCAACTGAAGCCCGCATTTTCAAGATTTTGCCCTCTGCTGGGCCACAGCCTCCGGTGGCATACTGCATGTGCGTCACTTCTCCGAAGACAAGGCCGAAATCCGGGCATCCAGGGCCCCAGCAGTCCAGAGGCTGCGCATGGCGGCATACGGATCACCTCTTTGCCACGTACAGGAGGGAGGCCTCGGCCCTAGACTGGCTCCGCTAGAGCTCCACGACCTCAGCTATTTTTCCCGACCTTTGGCCCGTGCCCTTGTGAGTGTGTCACCTCTAGTTACACTACACCTCCGACCACTCTCGATCCGCCACCTGCGGATACCTGAGCGTGGACATCAACATCTATCACTGTCTGCAGTGTCACAGGTCACTAGGTTTCTAGGCTCAGGCTGACCTTGGCTGTCTTCTGCCCAGGCAAGGAGCTTAATCCTTCAAAGGAAATGAGGACGCGTGGTCACTGGCCGACATCCTTTCTTTCATCTACACAGCGGTCTAGATGAGGGTAAAGAGGCCAGGTGGGCCAGGTGAAAGCTGAGTGCGGGGCCTAAGGCTTCCTTCCCAATCACCATGGAGACAGCCACCGCAAGGCTGGCTGGAACTTCTGACGGGGACGGGTCACAAACTCTGAGCCAATAGGAGAGGTCCAGCCTAACCGGCCGGTTCCGCAGAGCCCTCCATTTTACCCACGGACACGCAACGGCCCCTTCTGTCCTTGGCCACAAAATCGAGGGCACCCAGGGAATAACTTCACAGTAGGCAACCCCTGATGTGGACACGTTCGACATACTGGGACAGCAGGCAGGTACCTCTTTTCCACTTACGCTACGATATCAGTAGGCAAGGCGCCCTTCCTCAGCATCTATGGCCCCTCTTTGTATGTGTTCTTTTAAAGAAATCTCTTTTTTCTACCCCTGAGACACATCACAACTACGAGGGGCCTGAGAGGGAACCTGGAGATGAAACAGGGGAGGCTTCTGGCTGTACCGCTTCCCCGTGGCTAGAGAATAGCAGTTAGTCTCTCTGGAAGCTCTCAGCTTCTGTTGATCGACATGGGCAATACGGTAGGGGCGGACCCTGGCCAGGTGGAGCTTGTGGGCACATGCAACCTCTGGGGGAAGAATAATTCCGCTGCTGCTTTGTATGGTGTAAACCTCCCCACGCCAAGTGGGATGGGCACAGAACATTGACCCACACCTGCCAGGGGCCCTTCCTGGGACTAAAGATCCCAACCTGGTCTCAACCTTGTCACCTTCTCAGCACATACCTTTCCTGCACACATAATCCTGCCTTTCTCCGTCGGTGCCTCATCCTACTAGGAAAAAAGCATGCCGCTCAAAAAGGCCGATGCCAGAGAAATCGAGGAGACACTGCCATTTTCCACATTTTTGCTGTCTACATATCCCCGCCTCCGGTGGAAGGCTGCCTATGTGGCCGGGCTGCGAAGGCAAGGCCGAAATCCTGGCATCCTGGGCCCCAGCAATCCAGTGGTTTATGGACGTGGGGACCCGGATGACATGTTTCCCACATACAAGAGGAATCCTTGGGCCCTTCACTGGCTCGCCATTCAGCTCCGCGACGTCCACTACTGGCCCTGGCCTTTGGCCGGTGCCCCATTGCGCGAGTGCTCCGGAGCCATGTTTCTCCACCCATCACTATCATTCTGCCACCAGGGGATATGTGAGTGTGGGAGTCACCATTTGTCTGTCACTGGCAGCAGTGCCACGAGTCACTAGACTTCCAGGTACCAGCTGACCTAGGCTGCCTTCTGCCCCAGGCAAGGTCCGGAATCCTTTATCCCAGATGCTGACACCTGGGCACTGGCCGACATTAATTTTTATCAACACAGAGGTCTGAGTGAGGGTCAGCAGGCCAGCTAGGTGAAGTCAAGGCCAGGTGGGCGGGACTAAGGCTCCTTTGCCATCACCATGGAGACAGTCCCACCACCGGAAGAGTAGGCGGAGCGTATGATGGGCCCGGTGACAAGACTGAGCCAATGGCAGAGATCTGGCCCGCCAGGCAGATGACACAGGGCCCTCCATTATGACCTATGACACCTAGTGGCCACAGGATTTGAGCACACCCTGGGAAAGCCTACGCAGGCACAGGGGAGCCCCTGGTGCGGACTGGTTCAGGGCATTGGCAGAGCAGGCCAGGTACCTCTTTCCCACTTTCCTGAGGATATCACTACGCAAGGCATCCCCACTCAGCATCTCTTGCCTCTCTCTGTCTCTCTCTGGATGTGTTCATTCTCTGAAATCTCTTCCTTCTCCCCCTGAGTCACTTCACAGCTTGGAGTGCCTGATAGAGTGCCTAGAGACCAAAGAGCAAAGGGGGAAGGCCTCTGGCTCTACTGGTTGCCCATGGGCAGACAAGATCTGGTAGTTTATCTGGAAGGTCTAGAGAGTAGTGACTGATGGGGTAGCTACATCACCGGCGGACCCTGGCCAGGTGAAGCTTGCTGACATGCGGCAGCCTCTCCGGAGACTACTAATTCCGCTGGTAACATTGTATGCAAATACCTGGCTGAGTGCGAAGGGCAGAAAACATTGACACATACCTGCCAGAGGCCTATCCTGGGTCTGAAGAGTCCACCCCGGTCTCCAGCAACTCATCATCTCAGCACACACTTTGCCTGCACACAGGGAATCCGCCTCTCTCCACGAATGCCTTCTCCTGCTAGGAAACACACGATGGCACTCAGCCAAAGGAGAGCACAGGCAAAGTCAACTGAAGCCCGCATTTTCAAGATTTTGCCCTCTGCTGGGCCACAGCCTCCGGTGGCATACTGCATGTGCGTCACTTCTCCGAAGACAAGGCCGAAATCCGGGCATCCAGGGCCCCAGCAGTCCAGAGGCTGCGCATGGCGGCATACGGATCACCTCTTTGCCACGTACAGGAGGGAGGCCTCGGCCCTAGACTGGCTCCGCTAGAGCTCCACGACCTCAGCTATTTTTCCCGACCTTTGGCCCGTGTCCTTGTCAGTGTGTCACCTCTAGTTACACTTCACCTCCGACCACTCTCGATCCGCCACCTGCGGATACCTGAGCGTGGACATCAACATCTATCACTGTCTGCAGTGTCACAGGTCACTAGGTGTCTAGGCTCAGGCTGAACTTGGCTGTCTTCTGCCCAGGCAAGGAGCTTAATCCTTCAAAGGAAATGAGGACGCGTGGTCACTGGCCGACATCCTTTCTTTCATCTACACAGCCAGGTGGGCCAGGTGAAGGCTGAGTGCGGGGCCTAAGGCTTCCTTCCCAATCACCATGGAGACAGCCACCGCAAGGCTGGCCGGAACTTCTGACGGGGACGGGTCACAAACTCTGAGCCAATAGGAGAGGTCCAGCCTAACCGGCCGGTTCCGCAGAGCCCTCCATTTTACCCACGGACACGCAACGGCCCCTTCTGTCCTTGGCCACAAAATCGAGGGCACCCAGGGAATAACTTCACAGTAGGCAACCCCTGATGTGGACACGTTCGACATACTGGGACAGCAGGCAGGTACCTCTTTTCCACTTACGCTACGATATCAGTAGGCAAGGCGCCCTTCCTCAGCATCTATGGCCCCTCTTTGTATGTGTTCTTTTAAAGAAATCTCTTTTTTCTACCCCTGAGACACATCACAACTACGAGGGGCCTGAGAGGGAACCTGGAGATGAAACAGGGGAGGCTTCTGGCTGTACCGCTTCCCCGTGGCTAGAGAATAGCAGTTAGTCTCTCTGGAAGCTCTCAGCTTCTGTTGATCGACATGGGCAATACGGTAGGGGCGGACCCTGGCCAGGTGGAGCTTGTGGGCACATGCAACCTCTGGGGGAAGAATAATTCCGCTGCTGCTTTGTATGGTGTAAACCTCCCCACGCCAAGTGGGATGGGCACAGAACATTGACCCACACCTGCCAGGGGCCCTTCCTGGGACTAAAGATCCCAACCTGGTCTCAACCTTGTCACCTTCTCAGCACATACCTTTCCTGCACACATAATCCTGCCTTTCTCCGTCGGTGCCTCATCCTACTAGGAAAAAAGCATGCCGCTCAAAAAGGCCGATGCCAGAGAAATCGAGGAGACACTGCCATTTTCCACATTTTTGCTGTCTACATATCCCCGCCTCCGGTGGAAGGCTGCCTATGTGGCCGGGCTGCGAAGGCAAGGCCGAAATCCTGGCATCCTGGGCCCCAGCAATCCAGTGGTTTATGGACGTGGGGACCCGGATGACATGTTTCCCACATACAAGAGGAATCCTTGGGCCCTTCACTGGCTCGCCATTCAGCTCCGCGACGTCCACTACTGGCCCTGGCCTTTGGCCGGTGCCCCATTGCGCGAGTGCTCCGGAGCCATGTTTCTCCACCCATCACTATCATTCTGCCACCAGGGGATATGTGAGTGTGGGAGTCACCATTTGTCTGTCACTGGCAGCAGTGCCACGAGTCACTAGACTTCCAGGTACCAGCTGACCTAGGCTGCCTTCTGCCCCAGGCAAGGTCCGGAATCCTTTATCCCAGATGCTGACACCTGGGCACTGGCCGACATTAATTTTTATCAACACAGAGGTCTGAGTGAGGGTCAGCAGGCCAGCTAGGTGAAGTCAAGGCCAGGTGGGCGGGACTAAGGCTCCTTTGCCATCACCATGGAGACAGTCCCACCACCGGAAGAGTAGGCGGAGCGTATGATGGGCCCGGTGACAAGACTGAGCCAATGGCAGAGATCTGGCCCGCCAGGCAGATGACACAGGGCCCTCCATTATGACCTATGACACCTAGTGGCCACAGGATTTGAGCACACCCTGGGAAAGCCTACGCAGGCACAGGGGAGCCCCTGGTGCGGACTGGTTCAGGGCATTGGCAGAGCAGGCCAGGTACCTCTTTCCCACTTTCCTGAGGATATCACTACGCAAGGCATCCCCACTCAGCATCTCTTGCCTCTCTCTGTCTCTCTCTGGATGTGTTCATTCTCTGAAATCTCTTCCTTCTCCCCCTGAGTCACTTCACAGCTTGGAGTGCCTGATAGAGTGCCTAGAGACCAAAGAGCAAAGGGGGAAGGCCTCTGGCTCTACTGGTTGCCCATGGGCAGACAAGATCTGGTAGTTTATCTGGAAGGTCTAGAGAGTAGTGACTGATGGGGTAGCTACATCACCGGCGGACCCTGGCCAGGTGAAGCTTGCTGACATGCGGCAGCCTCTCCGGAGACTACTACTTCCGCTGGTAACATTGTATGCAAATACCTGGCTGAGTGCGAAGGGCAGAAAACATTGACACATACCTGCCAGAGGCCTATCCTGGGTCTGAAGAGTCCACCCCGGTCTCCAGCAACTCATCATCTCAGCACACACTTTGCCTGCACACAGGGAATCCGCCTCTCTCCACGAATGCCTTCTCCTGCTAGGAAACACACGATGGCACTCAGCCAAAGGAGAGCACAGGTAAAGTCAACTGAAGCCCGCATTTTCAAGATTTTGCCCTCTGCTGGGCCACAGCCTCCGGTGGCACACTGCATGTGCGTCACTTCTCCGAAGACAAGGCCGAAATCCGGGCATCCAGGGCCCCAGCAGTCCAGAGGCTGCGCATGGCGGCATACGGATCACCTCTTTGCCACGTACAGGAGGGAGGCCTCGGCCCTAGACTGGCTCCGCTAGAGCTCCACGACCTCAGCTATTTTTCCCGACCTTTGGCCCGTGCCCTTGTCAGTGTGTCACCTCTAGTTACACTTCACCTCCGACCACTCTCGATCCGCCACCTGCGGATACCTGAGCGTGGACATCAACATCTATCACTGTCTGCAGTGTCACAGGTCACTAGGTGTCTAGGCTCAGGCTGAACTTGGCTGTCTTCTGCCCAGGCAAGGAGCTTAATCCTTCAAAGGAAATGAGGACGCGTGGTCACTGGTCGACATCCCTTCTTTCATCTACACAGCCAGGTGGGCCAGGTGAAGGCTGAGTGCGGGGCCTAAGGCTTCCTTCCCAATCACCATGGAGACAGCCACCGCAAGGCTGGCCGGAACTTCTGACGGGGACGGGTCACAAACTCTGAGCCAATAGGAGAGGTCCAGCCTAACCGGCCGGTTCCGCAGAGCCCTCCATTTTACCCACGGACACGCAACGGCCCCTTCTGTCCTTGGCCACAAAATCGAGGGCACCCAGGGAATAACTTCACAGTAGGCAACCCCTGATGTGGACACGTTCGACATACTGGGACAGCAGGCAGGTACCTCTTTTCCACTTACGCTACGATATCAGTAGGCAAGGCGCCCTTCCTCAGCATCTATGGCCCCTCTTTGTATGTGTTCTTTTAAAGAAATCTCTTTTTTCTACCCCTGAGACACATCACAACTACGAGGGGCCTGAGAGGGAACCTGGAGATGAAACAGGGGAGGCTTCTGGCTGTACCGCTTCCCCGTGGCTAGAGAATAGCAGTTAGTCTCTCTGGAAGCTCTCAGCTTCTGTTGATCGACATGGGCAATACGGTAGGGGCGGACCCTGGCCAGGTGGAGCTTGTGGGCACATGCAACCTCTGGGGGAAGAATAATTCCGCTGCTGCTTTGTATGGTGTAAACCTCCCCACGCCAAGTGGGATGGGCACAGAACATTGACCCACACCTGCCAGGGGCCCTTCCTGGGACTAAAGATCCCAACCTGGTCTCAACCTTGTCACCTTCTCAGCACATACCTTTCCTGCACACATAATCCTGCCTTTCTCCGTCGGTGCCTCATCCTACTAGGAAAAAAGCATGCCGCTCAAAAAGGCCGATGCCAGAGAAATCGAGGAGACACTGCCATTTTCCACATTTTTGCTGTCTACATATCCCCGCCTCCGGTGGAAGGCTGCCTATGTGGCCGGGCTGCGAAGGCAAGGCCGAAATCCTGGCATCCTGGGCCCCAGCAATCCAGTGGTTTATGGACGTGGGGACCCGGATGACATGTTTCCCACATACAAGAGGAATCCTTGGGCCCTTCACTGGCTCGCCATTCAGCTCCGCGACGTCCACTACTGGCCCTGGCCTTTGGCCGGTGCCCCATTGCGCGAGTGCTCCGGAGCCATGTTTCTCCACCCATCACTATCATTCTGCCACCAGGGGATATGTGAGTGTGGGAGTCACCATTTGTCTGTCACTGGCAGCAGTGCCACGAGTCACTAGACTTCCAGGTACCAGCTGACCTAGGCTGCCTTCTGCCCCAGGCAAGGTCCGGAATCCTTTATCCCAGATGCTGACACCTGGGCACTGGCCGACATTAATTTTTATCAACACAGAGGTCTGAGTGAGGGTCAGCAGGCCAGCTAGGTGAAGTCAAGGCCAGGTGGGCGGGACTAAGGCTCCTTTGCCATCACCATGGAGACAGTCCCACCACCGGAAGAGTAGGCGGAGCGTATGATGGGCCCGGTGACAAGACTGAGCCAATGGCAGAGATCTGGCCCGCCAGGCAGATGACACAGGGCCCTCCATTATGACCTATGACACCTAGTGGCCACAGGATTTGAGCACACCCTGGGAAAGCCTACGCAGGCACAGGGGAGCCCCTGGTGCGGACTGGTTCAGGGCATTGGCAGAGCAGGCCAGGTACCTCTTTCCCACTTTCCTGAGGATATCACTACGCAAGGCATCCCCACTCAGCATCTCTTGCCTCTCTCTGTCTCTCTCTGGATGTGTTCATTCTCTGAAATCTCTTCCTTCTCCCCCTGAGTCACTTCACAGCTTGGAGTGCCTGATAGAGTGCCTAGAGACCAAAGAGCAAAGGGGGAAGGCCTCTGGCTCTACTGGTTGCCCATGGGCAGACAAGATCTGGTAGTTTATCTGGAAGGTCTAGAGAGTAGTGACTGATGGGGTAGCTACATCACCGGCGGACCCTGGCCAGGTGAAGCTTGCTGACATGCGGCAGCCTCTCCGGAGACTACTAATTCCGCTGGTAACATTGTATGCAAATACCTGGCTGAGTGCGAAGGGCAGAAAACATTGACACATACCTGCCAGAGGCCTATCCTGGGTCTGAAGAGTCCACCCCGGTCTCCAGCAACTCATCATCTCAGCACACACTTTGCCTGCACACAGGGAATCCGCCTCTCTCCACGAATGCCTTCTCCTGCTAGGAAACACACGATGGCACTCAGCCAAAGGAGAGCACAGGCAAAGTCAACTGAAGCCCGCATTTTCAAGATTTTGCCCTCTGCTGGGCCACAGCCTCCGGTGGCATACTGCATGTGCGTCACTTCTCCGAAGACAAGGCCGAAATCCGGGCATCCAGGGCCCCAGCAGTCCAGAGGCTGCGCATGGCGGCATACGGATCACCTCTTTGCCACGTACAGGAGGGAGGCCTCGGCCCTAGACTGGCTCCGCTAGAGCTCCACGACCTCAGCTATTTTTCCCGACCTTTGGCCCGTGTCCTTGTCAGTGTGTCACCTCTAGTTACACTTCACCTCCGACCACTCTCGATCCGCCACCTGCGGATACCTGAGCGTGGACATCAACATCTATCACTGTCTGCAGTGTCACAGGTCACTAGGTGTCTAGGCTCAGGCTGAACTTGGCTGTCTTCTGCCCAGGCAAGGAGCTTAATCCTTCAAAGGAAATGAGGACGCGTGGTCACTGGCCGACATCCTTTCTTTCATCTACACAGCCAGGTGGGCCAGGTGAAGGCTGAGTGCGGGGCCTAAGGCTTCCTTCCCAATCACCATGGAGACAGCCACCGCAAGGCTGGCCGGAACTTCTGACGGGGACGGGTCACAAACTCTGAGCCAATAGGAGAGGTCCAGCCTAACCGGCCGGTTCCGCAGAGCCCTCCATTTTACCCACGGACACGCAACGGCCCCTTCTGTCCTTGGCCACAAAATCGAGGGCACCCAGGGAATAACTTCACAGTAGGCAACCCCTGATGTGGACACGTTCGACATACTGGGACAGCAGGCAGGTACCTCTTTTCCACTTACGCTACGATATCAGTAGGCAAGGCGCCCTTCCTCAGCATCTATGGCCCCTCTTTGTATGTGTTCTTTTAAAGAAATCTCTTTTTTCTACCCCTGAGACACATCACAACTACGAGGGGCCTGAGAGGGAACCTGGAGATGAAACAGGGGAGGCTTCTGGCTGTACCGCTTCCCCGTGGCTAGAGAATAGCAGTTAGTCTCTCTGGAAGCTCTCAGCTTCTGTTGATCGACATGGGCAATACGGTAGGGGCGGACCCTGGCCAGGTGGAGCTTGTGGGCACATGCAACCTCTGGGGGAAGAATAATTCCGCTGCTGCTTTGTATGGTGTAAACCTCCCCACGCCAAGTGGGATGGGCACAGAACATTGACCCACACCTGCCAGGGGCCCTTCCTGGGACTAAAGATCCCAACCTGGTCTCAACCTTGTCACCTTCTCAGCACATACCTTTCCTGCACACATAATCCTGCCTTTCTCCGTCGGTGCCTCATCCTACTAGGAAAAAAGCATGCCGCTCAAAAAGGCCGATGCCAGAGAAATCGAGGAGACACTGCCATTTTCCACATTTTTGCTGTCTACATATCCCCGCCTCCGGTGGAAGGCTGCCTATGTGGCCGGGCTGCGAAGGCAAGGCCGAAATCCTGGCATCCTGGGCCCCAGCAATCCAGTGGTTTATGGACGTGGGGACCCGGATGACATGTTTCCCACATACAAGAGGAATCCTTGGGCCCTTCACTGGCTCGCCATTCAGCTCCGCGACGTCCACTACTGGCCCTGGCCTTTGGCCGGTGCCCCATTGCGCGAGTGCTCCGGAGCCATGTTTCTCCACCCATCACTATCATTCTGCCACCAGGGGATATGTGAGTGTGGGAGTCACCATTTGTCTGTCACTGGCAGCAGTGCCACGAGTCACTAGACTTCCAGGTACCAGCTGACCTAGGCTGCCTTCTGCCCCAGGCAAGGTCCGGAATCCTTTATCCCAGATGCTGACACCTGGGCACTGGCCGACATTAATTTTTATCAACACAGAGGTCTGAGTGAGGGTCAGCAGGCCAGCTAGGTGAAGTCAAGGCCAGGTGGGCGGGACTAAGGCTCCTTTGCCATCACCATGGAGACAGTCCCACCACCGGAAGAGTAGGCGGAGCGTATGATGGGCCCGGTGACAAGACTGAGCCAATGGCAGAGATCTGGCCCGCCAGGCAGATGACACAGGGCCCTCCATTATGACCTATGACACCTAGTGGCCACAGGATTTGAGCACACCCTGGGAAAGCCTACGCAGGCACAGGGGAGCCCCTGGTGCGGACTGGTTCAGGGCATTGGCAGAGCAGGCCAGGTACCTCTTTCCCACTTTCCTGAGGATATCACTACGCAAGGCATCCCCACTCAGCATCTCTTGCCTCTCTCTGTCTCTCTCTGGATGTGTTCATTCTCTGAAATCTCTTCCTTCTCCCCCTGAGTCACTTCACAGCTTGGAGTGCCTGATAGAGTGCCTAGAGACCAAAGAGCAAAGGGGGAAGGCCTCTGGCTCTACTGGTTGCCCATGGGCAGACAAGATCTGGTAGTTTATCTGGAAGGTCTAGAGAGTAGTGACTGATGGGGTAGCTACATCACCGGCGGACCCTGGCCAGGTGAAGCTTGCTGACATGCGGCAGCCTCTCCGGAGACTACTACTTCCGCTGGTAACATTGTATGCAAATACCTGGCTGAATACTATCTCTCTATGACATTGACACATACCTGCCAGAGGCCTATCCTGGGTCTGAAGAGTCCACCCCGGTCTCCAGCAACTCATCATCTCAGCACACACTTTGCCTGCACACAGGGAATCCGCCTCTCTCCACGAATGCCTTCTCCTGCTAGGAAACACACGATGGCACTCAGCCAAAGGAGAGCACAGGCAAAGTCAACTGAAGCCCGCATTTTCAAGATTTTGCCCTCTGCTGGGCCACAGCCTCCGGTGGCATACTGCATGTGCGTCACTTCTCCGAAGACAAGGCCGAAATCCGGGCATCCAGGGCCCCAGCAGTCCAGAGGCTGCGCATGGCGGCATACGGATCACCTCTTTGCCACGTACAGGAGGGAGGCCTCGGCCCTAGACTGGCTCCGCTAGAGCTCCACGACCTCAGCTATTTTTCCCGACCTTTGGCCCGTGCCCTTGTCAGTGTGTCACCTCTAGTTACACTTCACCTCCGACCACTCTCGATCCGCCACCTGCGGATACCTGAGCGTGGACATCAACATCTATCACTGTCTGCAGTGTCACAGGTCACTAGGTGTCTAGGCTCAGGCTGACCTTGGCTGTCTTCTGCCCAGGCAAGGAGCTTAATCCTTCAAAGGAAATGAGGACGCGTGGTCACTGGTCGACATCCCTTCTTTCATCTACACAGCCAGGTGGGCCAGGTGAAGGCTGAGTGCGGGGCCTAAGGCTTCCTTCCCAATCACCATGGAGACAGCCACCGCAAGGCTGGCCGGAACTTCTGACGGGGACGGGTCACAAACTCTGAGCCAATAGGAGAGGTCCAGCCTAACCGGCCGGTTCCGCAGAGCCCTCCATTTTACCCACGGACACGCAACGGCCCCTTCTGTCCTTGGCCACAAAATCGAGGGCACCCAGGGAATAACTTCACAGTAGGCAACCCCTGATGTGGACACGTTCGACATACTGGGACAGCAGGCAGGTACCTCTTTTCCACTTACGCTACGATATCAGTAGGCAAGGCGCCCTTCCTCAGCATCTATGGCCCCTCTTTGTATGTGTTCTTTTAAAGAAATCTCTTTTTTCTACCCCTGAGACACATCACAACTACGAGGGGCCTGAGAGGGAACCTGGAGATGAAACAGGGGAGGCTTCTGGCTGTACCGCTTCCCCGTGGCTAGAGAATAGCAGTTAGTCTCTCTGGAAGCTCTCAGCTTCTGTTGATCGACATGGGCAATACGGTAGGGGCGGACCCTGGCCAGGTGGAGCTTGTGGGCACATGCAACCTCTGGGGGAAGAATAATTCCGCTGCTGCTTTGTATGGTGTAAACCTCCCCACGCCAAGTGGGATGGGCACAGAACATTGACCCACACCTGCCAGGGGCCCTTCCTGGGACTAAAGATCCCAACCTGGTCTCAACCTTGTCACCTTCTCAGCACATACCTTTCCTGCACACATAATCCTGCCTTTCTCCGTCGGTGCCTCATCCTACTAGGAAAAAAGCATGCCGCTCAAAAAGGCCGATGCCAGAGAAATCGAGGAGACACTGCCATTTTCCACATTTTTGCTGTCTACATATCCCCGCCTCCGGTGGAAGGCTGCCTATGTGGCCGGGCTGCGAAGGCAAGGCCGAAATCCTGGCATCCTGGGCCCCAGCAATCCAGTGGTTTATGGACGTGGGGACCCGGATGACATGTTTCCCACATACAAGAGGAATCCTTGGGCCCTTCACTGGCTCGCCATTCAGCTCCGCGACGTCCACTACTGGCCCTGGCCTTTGGCCGGTGCCCCATTGCGCGAGTGCTCCGGAGCCATGTTTCTCCACCCATCACTATCATTCTGCCACCAGGGGATATGTGAGTGTGGGAGTCACCATTTGTCTGTCACTGGCAGCAGTGCCACGAGTCACTAGACTTCCAGGTACCAGCTGACCTAGGCTGCCTTCTGCCCCAGGCAAGGTCCGGAATCCTTTATCCCAGATGCTGACACCTGGGCACTGGCCGACATTAATTTTTATCAACACAGAGGTCTGAGTGAGGGTCAGCAGGCCAGCTAGGTGAAGTCAAGGCAGGTGGGCGGGACTAAGGCTCCTTTGCCATCACCATGGAGACAGTCCCACCACCGGAAGAGTAGGCGGAGCGTATGATGGGCCCGGTGACAAGACTGAGCCAATGGCAGAGATCTGGCCCTCCAGGCAGATGACACAGGGCCCTCCATTATGACCTATGACACCTAGTGGCCACAGGATTTGAGCACACCCTGGGAAAGCCTACGCAGGCACAGGGGAGCCCCTGGTGCGGACTGGTTCAGGGCATTGGCAGAGCAGGCCAGGTACCTCTTTCCCACTTTCCTGAGGATATCACTACGCAAGGCATCCCCACTCAGCATCTCTTGCCTCTCTCTGTCTCTCTCTGGATGTGTTCATTCTCTGAAATCTCTTCCTTCTCCCCCTGAGTCACTTCACAGCTTGGAGTGCCTGATAGAGTGCCTAGAGACCAAAGAGCAAAGGGGGAAGGCCTCTGGCTCTACTGGTTGCCCATGGGCAGACAAGATCTGGTAGTTTATCTGGAAGGTCTAGAGAGTAGTGACTGATGGGGTAGCTACATCACCGGCGGACCCTGGCCAGGTGAAGCTTGCTGACATGCGGCAGCCTCTCCGGAGACTACTAATTCCGCTGGTAACATTGTATGCAAATACCTGGCTGAGTGCGAAGGGCAGAAAACATTGACACATACCTGCCAGAGGCCTATCCTGGGTCTGAAGAGTCCACCCCGGTCTCCAGCGACTCATCATCTCAGCACACACTTTGCCTGCACACAGGGAATCCGCCTCTCTCCACGAATGCCTTCTCCTGCTAGGAAACACACGATGGCACTCAGCCAAAGGAGAGCACAGGTAAAGTCAACTGAAGCCCGCATTTTCAAGATTTTGCCCTCTGCTGGGCCACAGCCTCCGGTGGCATACTGCATGTGCGTCACTTCTCCGAAGACAAGGCCGAAATCCGGGCATCCAGGGCCCCAGCAGTCCAGAGGCTGCGCATGGCGGCATACGGATCACCTCTTTGCCACGTACAGGAGGGAGGCCTCGGCCCTAGACTGGCTCCGCTAGAGCTCCACGACCTCAGCTATTTTTCCCGACCTTTGGCCCGTGCCCTTGTGAGTGTGTCACCTCTAGTTACACTACACCTCCGACCACTCTCGATCCGCCACCTGCGGATACCTGAGCGTGGACATCAACATCTATCACTGTCTGCAGTGTCACAGGTCACTAGGTTTCTAGGCTCAGGCTGACCTTGGCTGTCTTCTGCCCAGGCAAGGAGCTTAATCCTTCAAAGGAAATGAGGACGCGTGGTCACTGGCCGACATCCTTTCTTTCATCTACACAGCGGTCTAGATGAGGGTAAAGAGGCCAGGTGGGCCAGGTGAAAGCTGAGTGCGGGGCCTAAGGCTTCCTTCCCAATCACCATGGAGACAGCCACCGCAAGGCTGGCCGGAACTTCTGACGGGGACGGGTCACAAACTCTGAGCCAATAGGAGAGGTCCAGCCTAACCGGCCGGTTCCGCAGAGCCCTCCATTTTACCCACGGACACGCAACGGCCCCTTCTGTCCTTGGCCACAAAATCGAGGGCACCCAGGGAATAACTTCACAGTAGGCAACCCCTGATGTGGACACGTTCGACATACTGGGACAGCAGGCAGGTACCTCTTTTCCACTTACGCTACGATATCAGTAGGCAAGGCGCCCTTCCTCAGCATCTATGGCCCCTCTTTGTATGTGTTCTTTTAAAGAAATCTCTTTTTTCTACCCCTGAGACACATCACAACTACGAGGGGCCTGAGAGGGAACCTGGAGATGAAAACAGGGGAGGCTTCTGGCTGTACCGCTTCCCCGTGGCTAGAGAATAGCAGTTAGTCTCTCTGGAAGCTCTCAGCTTCTGTTGATCGACATGGGCAATACGGTAGGGGCGGACCCTGGCCAGGTGGAGCTTGTGGGCACATGCAACCTCTGGGGGAAGAATAATTCCGCTGCTGCTTTGTATGGTGTAAACCTCCCCACGCCAAGTGGGATGGGCACAGAACATTGACCCACACCTGCCAGGGGCCCTTCCTGGGACTAAAGATCCCAACCTGGTCTCAACCTTGTCACCTTCTCAGCACATACCTTTCCTGCACACATAATCCTGCCTTTCTCCGTCGGTGCCTCATCCTACTAGGAAAAAAGCATGCCGCTCAAAAAGGCCGATGCCAGAGAAATCGAGGAGACACTGCCATTTTCCACATTTTTGCTGTCTACATATCCCCGCCTCCGGTGGAAGGCTGCTATGTGGCCGGGCTGCGAAGGCAAGGCCGAAATCCTGGCATCCTGGGCCCCAGCAATCCAGTGGTTTATGGACGTGGGGACCCGGATGACATGTTTCCCACATACAAGAGGAATCCTTGGGCCCTTCACTGGCTCGCCATTCAGCTCCGCGACGTCCACTACTGGCCCTGGCCTTTGGCCGGTGCCCCATTGCGCGAGTGCTCCGGAGCCATGTTTCTCCACCCATCACTATCATTCTGCCACCAGGGGATATGTGAGTGTGGGAGTCACCATTTGTCTGTCACTGGCAGCAGTGCCACGAGTCACTAGACTTCCAGGTACCAGCTGACCTAGGCTGCCTTCTGCCCCAGGCAAGGTCCGGAATCCTTTATCCCAGAATACTATCTCTCTATGCTGGCCGACATTAATTTTTATCAACACAGAGGTCTGAGTGAGGGTCAGCAGGCCAGCTAGGTGAAGTCAAGGCCAGGTGGGCGGGACTAAGGCTCCTTTGCCATCACCATGGAGACAGTCCCACCACCGGAAGAGTAGGCGGAGCGTATGATGGGCCCGGTGACAAGACTGAGCCAATGGCAGAGATCTGGCCCGCCAGGCAGATGACACAGGGCCCTCCATTATGACCTATGACACCTAGTGGCCACAGGATTTGAGCACACCCTGGGAAAGCCTACGCAGGCACAGGGGAGCCCCTGGTGCGGACTGGTTCAGGGCATTGGCAGAGCAGGCCAGGTACCTCTTTCCCACTTTCCTGAGGATATCACTACGCAAGGCATCCCCACTCAGCATCTCTTGCCTCTCTCTGTCTCTCTCTGGATGTGTTCATTCTCTGAAATCTCTTCCTTCTCCCCCTGAGTCACTTCACAGCTTGGAGTGCCTGATAGAGTGCCTAGAGACCAAAGAGCAAAGGGGGAAGGCCTCTGGCTCTACTGGTTGCCCATGGGCAGACAAGATCTGGTAGTTTATCTGGAAGGTCTAGAGAGTAGTGACTGATGGGGTAGCTACATCACCGGCGGACCCTGGCCAGGTGAAGCTTGCTGACATGCGGCAGCCTCTCCGGAGACTACTAATTCCGCTGGTAACATTGTATGCAAATACCTGGCTGAGTGCGAAGGGCAGAAAACATTGACACATACCTGCCAGAGGCCTATCCTGGGTCTGAAGAGTCCACCCCGGTCTCCAGCAACTCATCATCTCAGCACACACTTTGCCTGCACACAGGGAATCCGCCTCTCTCCACGAATGCCTTCTCCTGCTAGGAAACACACGATGGCACTCAGCCAAAGGAGAGCACAGGCAAAGTCAACTGAAGCCCGCATTTTCAAGATTTTGCCCTCTGCTGGGCCACAGCCTCCGGTGGCATACTGCATGTGCGTCACTTCTCCGAAGACAAGGCCGAAATCCGGGCATCCAGGGCCCCAGCAGTCCAGAGGCTGCGCATGGCGGCATACGGATCACCTCTTTGCCACGTACAGGAGGGAGGCCTCGGCCCTAGACTGGCTCCGCTAGAGCTCCACGACCTCAGCTATTTTTCCCGACCTTTGGCCCGTGTCCTTGTCAGTGTGTCACCTCTAGTTACACTTCACCTCCGACCACTCTCGATCCGCCACCTGCGGATACCTGAGCGTGGACATCAACATCTATCACTGTCTGCAGTGTCACAGGTCACTAGGTGTCTAGGCTCAGGCTGAACTTGGCTGTCTTCTGCCCAGGCAAGGAGCTTAATCCTTCAAAGGAAATGAGGACGCGTGGTCACTGGCCGACATCCTTTCTTTCATCTACACAGCCAGGTGGGCCAGGTGAAGGCTGAGTGCGGGGCCTAAGGCTTCCTTCCCAATCACCATGGAGACAGCCACCGCAAGGCTGGCCGGAACTTCTGACGGGGACGGGTCACAAACTCTGAGCCAATAGGAGAGGTCCAGCCTAACCGGCCGGTTCCGCAGAGCCCTCCATTTTACCCACGGACACGCAACGGCCCCTTCTGTCCTTGGCCACAAAATCGAGGGCACCCAGGGAATAACTTCACAGTAGGCAACCCCTGATGTGGACACGTTCGACATACTGGGACAGCAGGCAGGTACCTCTTTTCCACTTACGCTACGATATCAGTAGGCAAGGCGCCCTTCCTCAGCATCTATGGCCCCTCTTTGTATGTGTTCTTTTAAAGAAATCTCTTTTTTCTACCCCTGAGACACATCACAACTACGAGGGGCCTGAGAGGGAACCTGGAGATGAAACAGGGGAGGCTTCTGGCTGTACCGCTTCCCCGTGGCTAGAGAATAGCAGTTAGTCTCTCTGGAAGCTCTCAGCTTCTGTTGATCGACATGGGCAATACGGTAGGGGCGGACCCTGGCCAGGTGGAGCTTGTGGGCACATGCAACCTCTGGGGGAAGAATAATTCCGCTGCTGCTTTGTATGGTGTAAACCTCCCCACGCCAAGTGGGATGGGCACAGAACATTGACCCACACCTGCCAGGGGCCCTTCCTGGGACTAAAGATCCCAACCTGGTCTCAACCTTGTCACCTTCTCAGCACATACCTTTCCTGCACACATAATCCTGCCTTTCTCCGTCGGTGCCTCATCCTACTAGGAAAAAAGCATGCCGCTCAAAAAGGCCGATGCCAGAGAAATCGAGGAGACACTGCCATTTTCCACATTTTTGCTGTCTACATATCCCCGCCTCCGGTGGAAGGCTGCCTATGTGGCCGGGCTGCGAAGGCAAGGCCGAAATCCTGGCATCCTGGGCCCCAGCAATCCAGTGGTTTATGGACGTGGGGACCCGGATGACATGTTTCCCACATACAAGAGGAATCCTTGGGCCCTTCACTGGCTCGCCATTCAGCTCCGCGACGTCCACTACTGGCCCTGGCCTTTGGCCGGTGCCCCATTGCGCGAGTGCTCCGGAGCCATGTTTCTCCACCCATCACTATCATTCTGCCACCAGGGGATATGTGAGTGTGGGAGTCACCATTTGTCTGTCACTGGCAGCAGTGCCACGAGTCACTAGACTTCCAGGTACCAGCTGACCTAGGCTGCCTTCTGCCCCAGGCAAGGTCCGGAATCCTTTATCCCAGATGCTGACACCTGGGCACTGGCCGACATTAATTTTTATCAACACAGAGGTCTGAGTGAGGGTCAGCAGGCCAGCTAGGTGAAGTCAAGGCCAGGTGGGCGGGACTAAGGCTCCTTTGCCATCACCATGGAGACAGTCCCACCACCGGAAGAGTAGGCGGAGCGTATGATGGGCCCGGTGACAAGACTGAGCCAATGGCAGAGATCTGGCCCGCCAGGCAGATGACACAGGGCCCTCCATTATGACCTATGACACCTAGTGGCCACAGGATTTGAGCACACCCTGGGAAAGCCTACGCAGGCACAGGGGAGCCCCTGGTGCGGACTGGTTCAGGGCATTGGCAGAGCAGGCCAGGTACCTCTTTCCCACTTTCCTGAGGATATCACTACGCAAGGCATCCCCACTCAGCATCTCTTGCCTCTCTCTGTCTCTCTCTGGATGTGTTCATTCTCTGAAATCTCTTCCTTCTCCCCCTGAGTCACTTCACAGCTTGGAGTGCCTGATAGAGTGCCTAGAGACCAAAGAGCAAAGGGGGAAGGCCTCTGGCTCTACTGGTTGCCCATGGGCAGACAAGATCTGGTAGTTTATCTGGAAGGTCTAGAGAGTAGTGACTGATGGGGTAGCTACATCACCGGCGGACCCTGGCCAGGTGAAGCTTGCTGACATGCGGCAGCCTCTCCGGAGACTACTAATTCCGCTGGTAACATTGTATGCAAATACCTGGCTGAGTGCGAAGGGCAGAAAACATTGACACATACCTGCCAGAGGCCTATCCTGGGTCTGAAGAGTCCACCCCGGTCTCCAGCAACTCATCATCTCAGCACACACTTTGCCTGCACACAGGGAATCCGCCTCTCTCCACGAATGCCTTCTCCTGCTAGGAAACACACGATGGCACTCAGCCAAAGGAGAGCACAGGCAAAGTCAACTGAAGCCCGCATTTTCAAGATTTTGCCCTCTGCTGGGCCACAGCCTCCGGTGGCACACTGCATGTGCGTCACTTCTCCGAAGACAAGGCCGAAATCCGGGCATCCAGGGCCCCAGCAGTCCAGAGGCTGCGCATGGCGGCATACGGATCACCTCTTTGCCACGTACAGGAGGGAGGCCTCGGCCCTAGACTGGCTCCGCTAGAGCTCCACGACCTCAGCTATTTTTCCCGACCTTTGGCCCGTGCCCTTGTCAGTGTGTCACCTCTAGTTACACTTCACCTCCGACCACTCTCGATCCGCCACCTGCGGATACCTGAGCGTGGACATCAACATCTATCACTGTCTGCAGTGTCACAGGTCACTAGGTGTCTAGGCTCAGGCTGACCTTGGCTGTCTTCTGCCCAGGCAAGGAGCTTAATCCTTCAAAGGAAATGAGGACGCGTGGTCACTGGTCGACATCCCTTCTTTCATCTACACAGCCAGGTGGGCCAGGTGAAGGCTGAGTGCGGGGCCTAAGGCTTCCTTCCCAATCACCATGGAGACAGCCACCGCAAGGCTGGCCGGAACTTCTGACGGGGACGGGTCACAAACTCTGAGCCAATAGGAGAGGTCCAGCCTAACCGGCCGGTTCCGCAGAGCCCTCCATTTTACCCACGGACACGCAACGGCCCCTTCTGTCCTTGGCCACAAAATCGAGGGCACCCAGGGAATAACTTCACAGTAGGCAACCCCTGATGTGGACACGTTCGACATACTGGGACAGCAGGCAGGTACCTCTTTTCCACTTACGCTACGATATCAGTAGGCAAGGCGCCCTTCCTCAGCATCTATGGCCCCTCTTTGTATGTGTTCTTTTAAAGAAATCTCTTTTTTCTACCCCTGAGACACATCACAACTACGAGGGGCCTGAGAGGGAACCTGGAGATGAAACAGGGGAGGCTTCTGGCTGTACCGCTTCCCCGTGGCTAGAGAATAGCAGTTAGTCTCTCTGGAAGCTCTCAGCTTCTGTTGATCGACATGGGCAATACGGTAGGGGCGGACCCTGGCCAGGTGGAGCTTGTGGGCACATGCAACCTCTGGGGGAAGAATAATTCCGCTGCTGCTTTGTATGGTGTAAACCTCCCCACGCCAAGTGGGATGGGCACAGAACATTGACCCACACCTGCCAGGGGCCCTTCCTGGGACTAAAGATCCCAACCTGGTCTCAACCTTGTCACCTTCTCAGCACATACCTTTCCTGCACACATAATCCTGCCTTTCTCCGTCGGTGCCTCATCCTACTAGGAAAAAAGCATGCCGCTCAAAAAGGCCGATGCCAGAGAAATCGAGGAGACACTGCCATTTTCCACATTTTTGCTGTCTACATATCCCCGCCTCCGGTGGAAGGCTGCCTATGTGGCCGGGCTGCGAAGGCAAGGCCGAAATCCTGGCATCCTGGGCCCCAGCAATCCAGTGGTTTATGGACGTGGGGACCCGGATGACATGTTTCCCACATACAAGAGGAATCCTTGGGCCCTTCACTGGCTCGCCATTCAGCTCCGCGACGTCCACTACTGGCCCTGGCCTTTGGCCGGTGCCCCATTGCGCGAGTGCTCCGGAGCCATGTTTCTCCACCCATCACTATCATTCTGCCACCAGGGGATATGTGAGTGTGGGAGTCACCATTTGTCTGTCACTGGCAGCAGTGCCACGAGTCACTAGACTTCCAGGTACCAGCTGACCTAGGCTGCCTTCTGCCCCAGGCAAGGTCCGGAATCCTTTATCCCAGATGCTGACACCTGGGCACTGGCCGACATTAATTTTTATCAACACAGAGGTCTGAGTGAGGGTCAGCAGGCCAGCTAGGTGAAGTCAAGGCCAGGTGGGCGGGACTAAGGCTCCTTTGCCATCACCATGGAGACAGTCCCACCACCGGAAGAGTAGGCGGAGCGTATGATGGGCCCGGTGACAAGACTGAGCCAATGGCAGAGATCTGGCCCGCCAGGCAGATGACACAGGGCCCTCCATTATGACCTATGACACCTAGTGGCCACAGGATTTGAGCACACCCTGGGAAAGCCTACGCAGGCACAGGGGAGCCCCTGGTGCGGACTGGTTCAGGGCATTGGCAGAGCAGGCCAGGTACCTCTTTCCCACTTTCCTGAGGATATCACTACGCAAGGCATCCCCACTCAGCATCTCTTGCCTCTCTCTGTCTCTCTCTGGATGTGTTCATTCTCTGAAATCTCTTCCTTCTCCCCCTGAGTCACTTCACAGCTTGGAGTGCCTGATAGAGTGCCTAGAGACCAAAGAGCAAAGGGGGAAGGCCTCTGGCTCTACTGGTTGCCCATGGGCAGACAAGATCTGGTAGTTTATCTGGAAGGTCTAGAGAGTAGTGACTGATGGGGTAGCTACATCACCGGCGGACCCTGGCCAGGTGAAGCTTGCTGACATGCGGCAGCCTCTCCGGAGACTACTAATTCCGCTGGTAACATTGTATGCAAATACCTGGCTGAGTGCGAAGGGCAGAAAACATTGACACATACCTGCCAGAGGCCTATCCTGGGTCTGAAGAGTCCACCCCGGTCTCCAGCAACTCATCATCTCAGCACACACTTTGCCTGCACACAGGGAATCCGCCTCTCTCCACGAATGCCTTCTCCTGCTAGGAAACACACGATGGCACTCAGCCAAAGGAGAGCACAGGCAAAGTCAACTGAAGCCCGCATTTTCAAGATTTTGCCCTCTGCTGGGCCACAGCCTCCGGTGGCATACTGCATGTGCGTCACTTCTCCGAAGACAAGGCCGAAATCCGGGCATCCAGGGCCCCAGCAGTCCAGAGGCTGCGCATGGCGGCATACGGATCACCTCTTTGCCACGTACAGGAGGGAGGCCTCGGCCCTAGACTGGCTCCGCTAGAGCTCCACGACCTCAGCTATTTTTCCCGACCTTTGGCCCGTGTCCTTGTCAGTGTGTCACCTCTAGTTACACTTCACCTCCGACCACTCTCGATCCGCCACCTGCGGATACCTGAGCGTGGACATCAACATCTATCACTGTCTGCAGTGTCACAGGTCACTAGGTGTCTAGGCTCAGGCTGAACTTGGCTGTCTTCTGCCCAGGCAAGGAGCTTAATCCTTCAAAGGAAATGAGGACGCGTGGTCACTGGCCGACATCCTTTCTTTCATCTACACAGCCAGGTGGGCCAGGTGAAGGCTGAGTGCGGGGCCTAAGGCTTCCTTCCCAATCACCATGGAGACAGCCACCGCAAGGCTGGCCGGAACTTCTGACGGGGACGGGTCACAAACTCTGAGCCAATAGGAGAGGTCCAGCCTAACCGGCCGGTTCCGCAGAGCCCTCCATTTTACCCACGGACACGCAACGGCCCCTTCTGTCCTTGGCCACAAAATCGAGGGCACCCAGGGAATAACTTCACAGTAGGCAACCCCTGATGTGGACACGTTCGACATACTGGGACAGCAGGCAGGTACCTCTTTTCCACTTACGCTACGATATCAGTAGGCAAGGCGCCCTTCCTCAGCATCTATGGCCCCTCTTTGTATGTGTTCTTTTAAAGAAATCTCTTTTTTCTACCCCTGAGACACATCACAACTACGAGGGGCCTGAGAGGGAACCTGGAGATGAAACAGGGGAGGCTTCTGGCTGTACCGCTTCCCCGTGGCTAGAGAATAGCAGTTAGTCTCTCTGGAAGCTCTCAGCTTCTGTTGATCGACATGGGCAATACGGTAGGGGCGGACCCTGGCCAGGTGGAGCTTGTGGGCACATGCAACCTCTGGGGGAAGAATAATTCCGCTGCTGCTTTGTATGGTGTAAACCTCCCCACGCCAAGTGGGATGGGCACAGAACATTGACCCACACCTGCCAGGGGCCCTTCCTGGGACTAAAGATCCCAACCTGGTCTCAACCTTGTCACCTTCTCAGCACATACCTTTCCTGCACACATAATCCTGCCTTTCTCCGTCGGTGCCTCATCCTACTAGGAAAAAAGCATGCCGCTCAAAAAGGCCGATGCCAGAGAAATCGAGGAGACACTGCCATTTTCCACATTTTTGCTGTCTACATATCCCCGCCTCCGGTGGAAGGCTGCCTATGTGGCCGGGCTGCGAAGGCAAGGCCGAAATCCTGGCATCCTGGGCCCCAGCAATCCAGTGGTTTATGGACGTGGGGACCCGGATGACATGTTTCCCACATACAAGAGGAATCCTTGGGCCCTTCACTGGCTCGCCATTCAGCTCCGCGACGTCCACTACTGGCCCTGGCCTTTGGCCGGTGCCCCATTGCGCGAGTGCTCCGGAGCCATGTTTCTCCACCCATCACTATCATTCTGCCACCAGGGGATATGTGAGTGTGGGAGTCACCATTTGTCTGTCACTGGCAGCAGTGCCACGAGTCACTAGACTTCCAGGTACCAGCTGACCTAGGCTGCCTTCTGCCCCAGGCAAGGTCCGGAATCCTTTATCCCAGATGCTGACACCTGGGCACTGGCCGACATTAATTTTTATCAACACAGAGGTCTGAGTGAGGGTCAGCAGGCCAGCTAGGTGAAGTCAAGGCCAGGTGGGCGGGACTAAGGCTCCTTTGCCATCACCATGGAGACAGTCCCACCACCGGAAGAGTAGGCGGAGCGTATGATGGGCCCGGTGACAAGACTGAGCCAATGGCAGAGATCTGGCCCGCCAGGCAGATGACACAGGGCCCTCCATTATGACCTATGACACCTAGTGGCCACAGGATTTGAGCACACCCTGGGAAAGCCTACGCAGGCACAGGGGAGCCCCTGGTGCGGACTGGTTCAGGGCATTGGCAGAGCAGGCCAGGTACCTCTTTCCCACTTTCCTGAGGATATCACTACGCAAGGCATCCCCACTCAGCATCTCTTGCCTCTCTCTGTCTCTCTCTGGATGTGTTCATTCTCTGAAATCTCTTCCTTCTCCCCCTGAGTCACTTCACAGCTTGGAGTGCCTGATAGAGTGCCTAGAGACCAAAGAGCAAAGGGGGAAGGCCTCTGGCTCTACTGGTTGCCCATGGGCAGACAAGATCTGGTAGTTTATCTGGAAGGTCTAGAGAGTAGTGACTGATGGGGTAGCTACATCACCGGCGGACCCTGGCCAGGTGAAGCTTGCTGACATGCGGCAGCCTCTCCGGAGACTACTAATTCCGCTGGTAACATTGTATGCAAATACCTGGCTGAGTGCGAAGGGCAGAAAACATTGACACATACCTGCCAGAGGCCTATCCTGGGTCTGAAGAGTCCACCCCGGTCTCCAGCAACTCATCATCTCAGCACACACTTTGCCTGCACACAGGGAATCCGCCTCTCTCCACGAATGCCTTCTCCTGCTAGGAAACACACGATGGCACTCAGCCAAAGGAGAGCACAGGCAAAGTCAACTGAAGCCCGCATTTTCAAGATTTTGCCCTCTGCTGGGCCACAGCCTCCGGTGGCACACTGCATGTGCGTCACTTCTCCGAAGACAAGGCCGAAATCCGGGCATCCAGGGCCCCAGCAGTCCAGAGGCTGCGCATGGCGGCATACGGATCACCTCTTTGCCACGTACAGGAGGGAGGCCTCGGCCCTAGACTGGCTCCGCTAGAGCTCCACGACCTCAGCTATTTTTCCCGACCTTTGGCCCGTGCCCTTGTCAGTGTGTCACCTCTAGTTACACTTCACCTCCGACCACTCTCGATCCGCCACCTGCGGATACCTGAGCGTGGACATCAACATCTATCACTGTCTGCAGTGTCACAGGTCACTAGGTGTCTAGGCTCAGGCTGACCTTGGCTGTCTTCTGCCCAGGCAAGGAGCTTAATCCTTCAAAGGAAATGAGGACGCGTGGTCACTGGTCGACATCCCTTCTTTCATCTACACAGCCAGGTGGGCCAGGTGAAGGCTGAGTGCGGGGCCTAAGGCTTCCTTCCCAATCACCATGGAGACAGCCACCGCAAGGCTGGCCGGAACTTCTGACGGGGACGGGTCACAAACTCTGAGCCAATAGGAGAGGTCCAGCCTAACCGGCCGGTTCCGCAGAGCCCTCCATTTTACCCACGGACACGCAACGGCCCCTTCTGTCCTTGGCCACAAAATCGAGGGCACCCAGGGAATAACTTCACAGTAGGCAACCCCTGATGTGGACACGTTCGACATACTGGGACAGCAGGCAGGTACCTCTTTTCCACTTACGCTACGATATCAGTAGGCAAGGCGCCCTTCCTCAGCATCTATGGCCCCTCTTTGTATGTGTTCTTTTAAAGAAATCTCTTTTTTCTACCCCTGAGACACATCACAACTACGAGGGGCCTGAGAGGGAACCTGGAGATGAAACAGGGGAGGCTTCTGGCTGTACCGCTTCCCCGTGGCTAGAGAATAGCAGTTAGTCTCTCTGGAAGCTCTCAGCTTCTGTTGATCGACATGGGCAATACGGTAGGGGCGGACCCTGGCCAGGTGGAGCTTGTGGGCACATGCAACCTCTGGGGGAAGAATAATTCCGCTGCTGCTTTGTATGGTGTAAACCTCCCCACGCCAAGTGGGATGGGCACAGAACATTGACCCACACCTGCCAGGGGCCCTTCCTGGGACTAAAGATCCCAACCTGGTCTCAACCTTGTCACCTTCTCAGCACATACCTTTCCTGCACACATAATCCTGCCTTTCTCCGTCGGTGCCTCATCCTACCAGGAAAAAAGCATGCCGCTCAAAAAGGCCGATGCCAGAGAAATCGAGGAGACACTGCCATTTTCCACATTTTTGCTGTCTACATATCCCCGCCTCCGGTGGAAGGCTGCCTATGTGGCCGGGCTGCGAAGGCAAGGCCGAAATCCTGGCATCCTGGGCCCCAGCAATCCAGTGGTTTATGGACGTGGGGACCCGGATGACATGTTTCCCACATACAAGAGGAATCCTTGGGCCCTTCGCTGGCTCGCCATTCAGCTCCGCGACGTCCACTACTGGCCCTGGCCTTTGGCCGGTGCCCCATTGCGCGAGTGCTCCGGAGCCATGTTTCTCCACCCATCACTATCATTCTGCCACCAGGGGATATGTGAGTGTGGGAGTCACCATTTGTCTGTCACTGGCAGCAGTGCCACGAGTCACTAGACTTCCAGGTACCAGCTGACCTAGGCTGCCTTCTGCCCCAGGCAAGGTCCGGAATCCTTTATCCCAGATGCTGACACCTGGGCACTGGCCGACATTAATTTTTATCAACACAGAGGTCTGAGTGAGGGTCAGCAGGCCAGCTAGGTGAAGTCAAGGCCAGGTGGGCGGGACTAAGGCTCCTTTGCCATCACCATGGAGACAGTCCCACCACCGGAAGAGTAGGCGGAGCGTATGATGGGCCCGGTGACAAGACTGAGCCAATGGCAGAGATCTGGCCCGCCAGGCAGATGACACAGGGCCCTCCATTATGACCTATGACACCTAGTGGCCACAGGATTTGAGCACACCCTGGGAAAGCCTACGCAGGCACAGGGGAGCCCCTGGTGCGGACTGGTTCAGGGCATTGGCAGAGCAGGCCAGGTACCTCTTTCCCACTTTCCTGAGGATATCACTACGCAAGGCATCCCCACTCAGCATCTCTTGCCTCTCTCTGTCTCTCTCTGGATGTGTTCATTCTCTGAAATCTCTTCCTTCTCCCCCTGAGTCACTTCACAGCTTGGAGTGCCTGATAGAGTGCCTAGAGACCAAAGAGCAAAGGGGGAAGGCCTCTGGCTCTACTGGTTGCCCATGGGCAGACAAGATCTGGTAGTTTATCTGGAAGGTCTAGAGAGTAGTGACTGATGGGGTAGCTACATCACCGGCGGACCCTGGCCAGGTGAAGCTTGCTGACATGCGGCAGCCTCTCCGGAGACTACTAATTCCGCTGGTAACATTGTATGCAAATACCTGGCTGAGTGCGAAGGGCAGAAAACATTGACACATACCTGCCAGAGGCCTATCCTGGGTCTGAAGAGTCCACCCCGGTCTCCAGCAACTCATCATCTCAGCACACACTTTGCCTGCACACAGGGAATCCGCCTCTCTCCACGAATGCCTTCTCCTGCTAGGAAACACACGATGGCACTCAGCCAAAGGAGAGCACAGGCAAAGTCAACTGAAGCCCGCATTTTCAAGATTTTGCCCTCTGCTGGGCCACAGCCTCCGGTGGCACACTGCATGTGCGTCACTTCTCCGAAGACAAGGCCGAAATCCGGGCATCCAGGGCCCCAGCAGTCCAGAGGCTGCGCATGGCGGCATACGGATCACCTCTTTGCCACGTACAGGAGGGAGGCCTCGGCCCTAGACTGGCTCCGCTAGAGCTCCACGACCTCAGCTATTTTTCCCGACCTTTGGCCCGTGCCCTTGTCAGTGTGTCACCTCTAGTTACACTTCACCTCCGACCACTCTCGATCCGCCACCTGCGGATACCTGAGCGTGGACATCAACATCTATCACTGTCTGCAGTGTCACAGGTCACTAGGTGTCTAGGCTCAGGCTGACCTTGGCTGTCTTCTGCCCAGGCAAGGAGCTTAATCCTTCAAAGGAAATGAGGACGCGTGGTCACTGGTCGACATCCCTTCTTTCATCTACACAGCCAGGTGGGCCAGGTGAAGGCTGAGTGCGGGGCCTAAGGCTTCCTTCCCAATCACCATGGAGACAGCCACCGCAAGGCTGGCCGGAACTTCTGACGGGGACGGGTCACAAACTCTGAGCCAATAGGAGAGGTCCAGCCTAACCGGCCGGTTCCGCAGAGCCCTCCATTTTACCCACGGACACGCAACGGCCCCTTCTGTCCTTGGCCACAAAATCGAGGGCACCCAGGGAATAACTTCACAGTAGGCAACCCCTGATGTGGACACGTTCGACATACTGGGACAGCAGGCAGGTACCTCTTTTCCACTTACGCTACGATATCAGTAGGCAAGGCGCCCTTCCTCAGCATCTATGGCCCCTCTTTGTATGTGTTCTTTTAAAGAAATCTCTTTTTTCTACCCCTGAGACACATCACAACTACGAGGGGCCTGAGAGGGAACCTGGAGATGAAACAGGGGAGGCTTCTGGCTGTACCGCTTCCCCGTGGCTAGAGAATAGCAGTTAGTCTCTCTGGAAGCTCTCAGCTTCTGTTGATCGACATGGGCAATACGGTAGGGGCGGACCCTGGCCAGGTGGAGCTTGTGGGCACATGCAACCTCTGGGGGAAGAATAATTCCGCTGCTGCTTTGTATGGTGTAAACCTCCCCACGCCAAGTGGGATGGGCACAGAACATTGACCCACACCTGCCAGGGGCCCTTCCTGGGACTAAAGATCCCAACCTGGTCTCAACCTTGTCACCTTCTCAGCACATACCTTTCCTGCACACATAATCCTGCCTTTCTCCGTCGGTGCCTCATCCTACTAGGAAAAAAGCATGCCGCTCAAAAAGGCCGATGCCAGAGAAATCGAGGAGACACTGCCATTTTCCACATTTTTGCTGTCTACATATCCCCGCCTCCGGTGGAAGGCTGCCTATGTGGCCGGGCTGCGAAGGCAAGGCCGAAATCCTGGCATCCTGGGCCCCAGCAATCCAGTGGTTTATGGACGTGGGGACCCGGATGACATGTTTCCCACATACAAGAGGAATCCTTGGGCCCTTCGCTGGCTCGCCATTCAGCTCCGCGACGTCCACTACTGGCCCTGGCCTTTGGCCGGTGCCCCATTGCGCGAGTGCTCCGGAGCCATGTTTCTCCACCCATCACTATCATTCTGCCACCAGGGGATATGTGAGTGTGGGAGTCACCATTTGTCTGTCACTGGCAGCAGTGCCACGAGTCACTAGACTTCCAGGTACCAGCTGACCTAGGCTGCCTTCTGCCCCAGGCAAGGTCCGGAATCCTTTATCCCAGATGCTGACACCTGGGCACTGGCCGACATTAATTTTTATCAACACAGAGGTCTGAGTGAGGGTCAGCAGGCCAGCTAGGTGAAGTCAAGGCCAGGTGGGCGGGACTAAGGCTCCTTTGCCATCACCATGGAGACAGTCCCACCACCGGAAGAGTAGGCGGAGCGTATGATGGGCCCGGTGACAAGACTGAGCCAATGGCAGAGATCTGGCCCGCCAGGCAGATGACACAGGGCCCTCCATTATGACCTATGACACCTAGTGGCCACAGGATTTGAGCACACCCTGGGAAAGCCTACGCAGGCACAGGGGAGCCCCTGGTGCGGACTGGTTCAGGGCATTGGCAGAGCAGGCCAGGTACCTCTTTCCCACTTTCCTGAGGATATCACTACGCAAGGCATCCCCACTCAGCATCTCTTGCCTCTCTCTGTCTCTCTCTGGATGTGTTCATTCTCTGAAATCTCTTCCTTCTCCCCCTGAGTCACTTCACAGCTTGGAGTGCCTGATAGAGTGCCTAGAGACCAAAGAGCAAAGGGGGAAGGCCTCTGGCTCTACTGGTTGCCCATGGGCAGACAAGATCTGGTAGTTTATCTGGAAGGTCTAGAGAGTAGTGACTGATGGGGTAGCTACATCACCGGCGGACCCTGGCCAGGTGAAGCTTGCTGACATGCGGCAGCCTCTCCGGAGACTACTAATTCCGCTGGTAACATTGTATGCAAATACCTGGCTGAGTGCGAAGGGCAGAAAACATTGACACATACCTGCCAGAGGCCTATCCTGGGTCTGAAGAGTCCACCCCGGTCTCCAGCAACTCATCATCTCAGCACACACTTTGCCTGCACACAGGGAATCCGCCTCTCTCCACGAATGCCTTCTCCTGCTAGGAAACACACGATGGCACTCAGCCAAAGGAGAGCACAGGCAAAGTCAACTGAAGCCCGCATTTTCAAGATTTTGCCCTCTGCTGGGCCACAGCCTCCGGTGGCACACTGCATGTGCGTCACTTCTCCGAAGACAAGGCCGAAATCCGGGCATCCAGGGCCCCAGCAGTCCAGAGGCTGCGCATGGCGGCATACGGATCACCTCTTTGCCACGTACAGGAGGGAGGCCTCGGCCCTAGACTGGCTCCGCTAGAGCTCCACGACCTCAGCTATTTTTCCCGACCTTTGGCCCGTGCCCTTGTCAGTGTGTCACCTCTAGTTACACTTCACCTCCGACCACTCTCGATCCGCCACCTGCGGATACCTGAGCGTGGACATCAACATCTATCACTGTCTGCAGTGTCACAGGTCACTAGGTGTCTAGGCTCAGGCTGACCTTGGCTGTCTTCTGCCCAGGCAAGGAGCTTAATCCTTCAAAGGAAATGAGGACGCGTGGTCACTGGTCGACATCCCTTCTTTCATCTACACAGCCAGGTGGGCCAGGTGAAGGCTGAGTGCGGGGCCTAAGGCTTCCTTCCCAATCACCATGGAGACAGCCACCGCAAGGCTGGCCGGAACTTCTGACGGGGACGGGTCACAAACTCTGAGCCAATAGGAGAGGTCCAGCCTAACCGGCCGGTTCCGCAGAGCCCTCCATTTTACCCACGGACACGCAACGGCCCCTTCTGTCCTTGGCCACAAAATCGAGGGCACCCAGGGAATAACTTCACAGTAGGCAACCCCTGATGTGGACACGTTCGACATACTGGGACAGCAGGCAGGTACCTCTTTTCCACTTACGCTACGATATCAGTAGGCAAGGAGCCCTTCCTCAGCATCTATGGCCCCTCTTTGTATGTGTTCTTTTAAAGAAATCTCTTTTTTCTACCCCTGAGACACATCACAACTACGAGGGGCCTGAGAGGGAACCTGGAGATGAAACAGGGGAGGCTTCTGGCTGTACCGCTTCCCCGTGGCTAGAGAATAGCAGTTAGTCTCTCTGGAAGCTCTCAGCTTCTGTTGATCGACATGGGCAATACGGTAGGGGCGGACCCTGGCCAGGTGGAGCTTGTGGGCACATGCAACCTCTGGGGGAAGAATAATTCCGCTGCTGCTTTGTATGGTGTAAACCTCCCCACGCCAAGTGGGATGGGCACAGAACATTGACCCACACCTGCCAGGGGCCCTTCCTGGGACTAAAGATCCCAACCTGGTCTCAACCTTGTCACCTTCTCAGCACATACCTTTCCTGCACACATAATCCTGCCTTTCTCCGTCGGTGCCTCATCCTACCAGGAAAAAAGCATGCCGCTCAAAAAGGCCGATGCCAGAGAAATCGAGGAGACACTGCCATTTTCCACATTTTTGCTGTCTACATATCCCCGCCTCCGGTGGAAGGCTGCCTATGTGGCCGGGCTGCGAAGGCAAGGCCGAAATCCTGGCATCCTGGGCCCCAGCAATCCAGTGGTTTATGGACGTGGGGACCCGGATGACATGTTTCCCACATACAAGAGGAATCCTTGGGCCCTTCGCTGGCTCGCCATTCAGCTCCGCGACGTCCACTACTGGCCCTGGCCTTTGGCCGGTGCCCCATTGCGCGAGTGCTCCGGAGCCATGTTTCTCCACCCATCACTATCATTCTGCCACCAGGGGATATGTGAGTGTGGGAGTCACCATTTGTCTGTCACTGGCAGCAGTGCCACGAGTCACTAGACTTCCAGGTACCAGCTGACCTAGGCTGCCTTCTGCCCCAGGCAAGGTCCGGAATCCTTTATCCCAGATGCTGACACCTGGGCACTGGCCGACATTAATTTTTATCAACACAGAGGTCTGAGTGAGGGTCAGCAGGCCAGCTAGGTGAAGTCAAGGCCAGGTGGGCGGGACTAAGGCTCCTTTGCCATCACCATGGAGACAGTCCCACCACCGGAAGAGTAGGCGGAGCGTATGATGGGCCCGGTGACAAGACTGAGCCAATGGCAGAGATCTGGCCCGCCAGGCAGATGACACAGGGCCCTCCATTATGACCTATGACACCTAGTGGCCACAGGATTTGAGCACACCCTGGGAAAGCCTACGCAGGCACAGGGGAGCCCCTGGTGCGGACTGGTTCAGGGCATTGGCAGAGCAGGCCAGGTACCTCTTTCCCACTTTCCTGAGGATATCACTACGCAAGGCATCCCCACTCAGCATCTCTTGCCTCTCTCTGTCTCTCTCTGGATGTGTTCATTCTCTGAAATCTCTTCCTTCTCCCCCTGAGTCACTTCACAGCTTGGAGTGCCTGATAGAGTGCCTAGAGACCAAAGAGCAAAGGGGGAAGGCCTCTGGCTCTACTGGTTGCCCATGGGCAGACAAGATCTGGTAGTTTATCTGGAAGGTCTAGAGAGTAGTGACTGATGGGGTAGCTACATCACCGGCGGACCCTGGCCAGGTGAAGCTTGCTGACATGCGGCAGCCTCTCCGGAGACTACTAATTCCGCTGGTAACATTGTATGCAAATACCTGGCTGAGTGCGAAGGGCAGAAAACATTGACACATACCTGCCAGAGGCCTATCCTGGGTCTGAAGAGTCCACCCCGGTCTCCAGCAACTCATCATCTCAGCACACACTTTGCCTGCACACAGGGAATCCGCCTCTCTCCACGAATGCCTTCTCCTGCTAGGAAACACACGATGGCACTCAGCCAAAGGAGAGCACAGGCAAAGTCAACTGAAGCCCGCATTTTCAAGATTTTGCCCTCTGCTGGGCCACAGCCTCCGGTGGCACACTGCATGTGCGTCACTTCTCCGAAGACAAGGCCGAAATCCGGGCATCCAGGGCCCCAGCAGTCCAGAGGCTGCGCATGGCGGCATACGGATCACCTCTTTGCCACGTACAGGAGGGAGGCCTCGGCCCTAGACTGGCTCCGCTAGAGCTCCACGACCTCAGCTATTTTTCCCGACCTTTGGCCCGTGCCCTTGTCAGTGTGTCACCTCTAGTTACACTTCACCTCCGACCACTCTCGATCCGCCACCTGCGGATACCTGAGCGTGGACATCAACATCTATCACTGTCTGCAGTGTCACAGGTCACTAGGTGTCTAGGCTCAGGCTGACCTTGGCTGTCTTCTGCCCAGGCAAGGAGCTTAATCCTTCAAAGGAAATGAGGACGCGTGGTCACTGGTCGACATCCCTTCTTTCATCTACACAGCCAGGTGGGCCAGGTGAAGGCTGAGTGCGGGGCCTAAGGCTTCCTTCCCAATCACCATGGAGACAGCCACCGCAAGGCTGGCCGGAACTTCTGACGGGGACGGGTCACAAACTCTGAGCCAATAGGAGAGGTCCAGCCTAACCGGCCGGTTCCGCAGAGCCCTCCATTTTACCCACGGACACGCAACGGCCCCTTCTGTCCTTGGCCACAAAATCGAGGGCACCCAGGGAATAACTTCACAGTAGGCAACCCCTGATGTGGACACGTTCGACATACTGGGACAGCAGGCAGGTACCTCTTTTCCACTTACGCTACGATATCAGTAGGCAAGGCGCCCTTCCTCAGCATCTATGGCCCCTCTTTGTATGTGTTCTTTTAAAGAAATCTCTTTTTTCTACCCCTGAGACACATCACAACTACGAGGGGCCTGAGAGGGAACCTGGAGATGAAACAGGGGAGGCTTCTGGCTGTACCGCTTCCCCGTGGCTAGAGAATAGCAGTTAGTCTCTCTGGAAGCTCTCAGCTTCTGTTGATCGACATGGGCAATACGGTAGGGGCGGACCCTGGCCAGGTGGAGCTTGTGGGCACATGCAACCTCTGGGGGAAGAATAATTCCGCTGCTGCTTTGTATGGTGTAAACCTCCCCACGCCAAGTGGGATGGGCACAGAACATTGACCCACACCTGCCAGGGGCCCTTCCTGGGACTAAAGATCCCAACCTGGTCTCAACCTTGTCACCTTCTCAGCACATACCTTTCCTGCACACATAATCCTGCCTTTCTCCGTCGGTGCCTCATCCTACTAGGAAAAAAGCATGCCGCTCAAAAAGGCCGATGCCAGAGAAATCGAGGAGACACTGCCATTTTCCACATTTTTGCTGTCTACATATCCCCGCCTCCGGTGGAAGGCTGCCTATGTGGCCGGGCTGCGAAGGCAAGGCCGAAATCCTGGCATCCTGGGCCCCAGCAATCCAGTGGTTTATGGACGTGGGGACCCGGATGACATGTTTCCCACATACAAGAGGAATCCTTGGGCCCTTCGCTGGCTCGCCATTCAGCTCCGCGACGTCCACTACTGGCCCTGGCCTTTGGCCGGTGCCCCATTGCGCGAGTGCTCCGGAGCCATGTTTCTCCACCCATCACTATCATTCTGCCACCAGGGGATATGTGAGTGTGGGAGTCACCATTTGTCTGTCACTGGCAGCAGTGCCACGAGTCACTAGACTTCCAGGTACCAGCTGACCTAGGCTGCCTTCTGCCCCAGGCAAGGTCCGGAATCCTTTATCCCAGATGCTGACACCTGGGCACTGGCCGACATTAATTTTTATCAACACAGAGGTCTGAGTGAGGGTCAGCAGGCCAGCTAGGTGAAGTCAAGGCCAGGTGGGCGGGACTAAGGCTCCTTTGCCATCACCATGGAGACAGTCCCACCACCGGAAGAGTAGGCGGAGCGTATGATGGGCCCGGTGACAAGACTGAGCCAATGGCAGAGATCTGGCCCGCCAGGCAGATGACACAGGGCCCTCCATTATGACCTATGACACCTAGTGGCCACAGGATTTGAGCACACCCTGGGAAAGCCTACGCAGGCACAGGGGAGCCCCTGGTGCGGACTGGTTCAGGGCATTGGCAGAGCAGGCCAGGTACCTCTTTCCCACTTTCCTGAGGATATCACTACGCAAGGCATCCCCACTCAGCATCTCTTGCCTCTCTCTGTCTCTCTCTGGATGTGTTCATTCTCTGAAATCTCTTCCTTCTCCCCCTGAGTCACTTCACAGCTTGGAGTGCCTGATAGAGTGCCTAGAGACCAAAGAGCAAAGGGGGAAGGCCTCTGGCTCTACTGGTTGCCCATGGGCAGACAAGATCTGGTAGTTTATCTGGAAGGTCTAGAGAGTAGTGACTGATGGGGTAGCTACATCACCGGCGGACCCTGGCCAGGTGAAGCTTGCTGACATGCGGCAGCCTCTCCGGAGACTACTAATTCCGCTGGTAACATTGTATGCAAATACCTGGCTGAGTGCGAAGGGCAGAAAACATTGACACATACCTGCCAGAGGCCTATCCTGGGTCTGAAGAGTCCACCCCGGTCTCCAGCAACTCATCATCTCAGCACACACTTTGCCTGCACACAGGGAATCCGCCTCTCTCCACGAATGCCTTCTCCTGCTAGGAAACACACGATGGCACTCAGCCAAAGGAGAGCACAGGCAAAGTCAACTGAAGCCCGCATTTTCAAGATTTTGCCCTCTGCTGGGCCACAGCCTCCGGTGGCACACTGCATGTGCGTCACTTCTCCGAAGACAAGGCCGAAATCCGGGCATCCAGGGCCCCAGCAGTCCAGAGGCTGCGCATGGCGGCATACGGATCACCTCTTTGCCACGTACAGGAGGGAGGCCTCGGCCCTAGACTGGCTCCGCTAGAGCTCCACGACCTCAGCTATTTTTCCCGACCTTTGGCCCGTGCCCTTGTCAGTGTGTCACCTCTAGTTACACTTCACCTCCGACCACTCTCGATCCGCCACCTGCGGATACCTGAGCGTGGACATCAACATCTATCACTGTCTGCAGTGTCACAGGTCACTAGGTGTCTAGGCTCAGGCTGACCTTGGCTGTCTTCTGCCCAGGCAAGGAGCTTAATCCTTCAAAGGAAATGAGGACGCGTGGTCACTGGTCGACATCCCTTCTTTCATCTACACAGCCAGGTGGGCCAGGTGAAGGCTGAGTGCGGGGCCTAAGGCTTCCTTCCCAATCACCATGGAGACAGCCACCGCAAGGCTGGCCGGAACTTCTGACGGGGACGGGTCACAAACTCTGAGCCAATAGGAGAGGTCCAGCCTAACCGGCCGGTTCCGCAGAGCCCTCCATTTTACCCACGGACACGCAACGGCCCCTTCTGTCCTTGGCCACAAAATCGAGGGCACCCAGGGAATAACTTCACAGTAGGCAACCCCTGATGTGGACACGTTCGACATACTGGGACAGCAGGCAGGTACCTCTTTTCCACTTACGCTACGATATCAGTAGGCAAGGCGCCCTTCCTCAGCATCTATGGCCCCTCTTTGTATGTGTTCTTTTAAAGAAATCTCTTTTTTCTACCCCTGAGACACATCACAACTACGAGGGGCCTGAGAGGGAACCTGGAGATGAAACAGGGGAGGCTTCTGGCTGTACCGCTTCCCCGTGGCTAGAGAATAGCAGTTAGTCTCTCTGGAAGCTCTCAGCTTCTGTTGATCGACATGGGCAATACGGTAGGGGCGGACCCTGGCCAGGTGGAGCTTGTGGGCACATGCAACCTCTGGGGGAAGAATAATTCCGCTGCTGCTTTGTATGGTGTAAACCTCCCCACGCCAAGTGGGATGGGCACAGAACATTGACCCACACCTGCCAGGGGCCCTTCCTGGGACTAAAGATCCCAACCTGGTCTCAACCTTGTCACCTTCTCAGCACATACCTTTCCTGCACACATAATCCTGCCTTTCTCCGTCGGTGCCTCATCCTACTAGGAAAAAAGCATGCCGCTCAAAAAGGCCGATGCCAGAGAAATCGAGGAGACACTGCCATTTTCCACATTTTTGCTGTCTACATATCCCCGCCTCCGGTGGAAGGCTGCCTATGTGGCCGGGCTGCGAAGGCAAGGCCGAAATCCTGGCATCCTGGGCCCCAGCAATCCAGTGGTTTATGGACGTGGGGACCCGGATGACATGTTTCCCACATACAAGAGGAATCCTTGGGCCCTTCGCTGGCTCGCCATTCAGCTCCGCGACGTCCACTACTGGCCCTGGCCTTTGGCCGGTGCCCCATTGCGCGAGTGCTCCGGAGCCATGTTTCTCCACCCATCACTATCATTCTGCCACCAGGGGATATGTGAGTGTGGGAGTCACCATTTGTCTGTCACTGGCAGCAGTGCCACGAGTCACTAGACTTCCAGGTACCAGCTGACCTAGGCTGCCTTCTGCCCCAGGCAAGGTCCGGAATCCTTTATCCCAGATGCTGACACCTGGGCACTGGCCGACATTAATTTTTATCAACACAGAGGTCTGAGTGAGGGTCAGCAGGCCAGCTAGGTGAAGTCAAGGCCAGGTGGGCGGGACTAAGGCTCCTTTGCCATCACCATGGAGACAGTCCCACCACCGGAAGAGTAGGCGGAGCGTATGATGGGCCCGGTGACAAGACTGAGCCAATGGCAGAGATCTGGCCCGCCAGGCAGATGACACAGGGCCCTCCATTATGACCTATGACACCTAGTGGCCACAGGATTTGAGCACACCCTGGGAAAGCCTACGCAGGCACAGGGGAGCCCCTGGTGCGGACTGGTTCAGGGCATTGGCAGAGCAGGCCAGGTACCTCTTTCCCACTTTCCTGAGGATATCACTACGCAAGGCATCCCCACTCAGCATCTCTTGCCTCTCTCTGTCTCTCTCTGGATGTGTTCATTCTCTGAAATCTCTTCCTTCTCCCCCTGAGTCACTTCACAGCTTGGAGTGCCTGATAGAGTGCCTAGAGACCAAAGAGCAAAGGGGGAAGGCCTCTGGCTCTACTGGTTGCCCATGGGCAGACAAGATCTGGTAGTTTATCTGGAAGGTCTAGAGAGTAGTGACTGATGGGGTAGCTACATCACCGGCGGACCCTGGCCAGGTGAAGCTTGCTGACATGCGGCAGCCTCTCCGGAGACTACTAATTCCGCTGGTAACATTGTATGCAAATACCTGGCTGAGTGCGAAGGGCAGAAAACATTGACACATACCTGCCAGAGGCCTATCCTGGGTCTGAAGAGTCCACCCCGGTCTCCAGCAACTCATCATCTCAGCACACACTTTGCCTGCACACAGGGAATCCGCCTCTCTCCACGAATGCCTTCTCCTGCTAGGAAACACACGATGGCACTCAGCCAAAGGAGAGCACAGGCAAAGTCAACTGAAGCCCGCATTTTCAAGATTTTGCCCTCTGCTGGGCCACAGCCTCCGGTGGCACACTGCATGTGCGTCACTTCTCCGAAGACAAGGCCGAAATCCGGGCATCCAGGGCCCCAGCAGTCCAGAGGCTGCGCATGGCGGCATACGGATCACCTCTTTGCCACGTACAGGAGGGAGGCCTCGGCCCTAGACTGGCTCCGCTAGAGCTCCACGACCTCAGCTATTTTTCCCGACCTTTGGCCCGTGCCCTTGTCAGTGTGTCACCTCTAGTTACACTTCACCTCCGACCACTCTCGATCCGCCACCTGCGGATACCTGAGCGTGGACATCAACATCTATCACTGTCTGCAGTGTCACAGGTCACTAGGTGTCTAGGCTCAGGCTGACCTTGGCTGTCTTCTGCCCAGGCAAGGAGCTTAATCCTTCAAAGGAAATGAGGACGCGTGGTCACTGGTCGACATCCCTTCTTTCATCTACACAGCCAGGTGGGCCAGGTGAAGGCTGAGTGCGGGGCCTAAGGCTTCCTTCCCAATCACCATGGAGACAGCCACCGCAAGGCTGGCCGGAACTTCTGACGGGGACGGGTCACAAACTCTGAGCCAATAGGAGAGGTCCAGCCTAACCGGCCGGTTCCGCAGAGCCCTCCATTTTACCCACGGACACGCAACGGCCCCTTCTGTCCTTGGCCACAAAATCGAGGGCACCCAGGGAATAACTTCACAGTAGGCAACCCCTGATGTGGACACGTTCGACATACTGGGACAGCAGGCAGGTACCTCTTTTCCACTTACGCTACGATATCAGTAGGCAAGGCGCCCTTCCTCAGCATCTATGGCCCCTCTTTGTATGTGTTCTTTTAAAGAAATCTCTTTTTTCTACCCCTGAGACACATCACAACTACGAGGGGCCTGAGAGGGAACCTGGAGATGAAACAGGGGAGGCTTCTGGCTGTACCGCTTCCCCGTGGCTAGAGAATAGCAGTTAGTCTCTCTGGAAGCTCTCAGCTTCTGTTGATCGACATGGGCAATACGGTAGGGGCGGACCCTGGCCAGGTGGAGCTTGTGGGCACATGCAACCTCTGGGGGAAGAATAATTCCGCTGCTGCTTTGTATGGTGTAAACCTCCCCACGCCAAGTGGGATGGGCACAGAACATTGACCCACACCTGCCAGGGGCCCTTCCTGGGACTAAAGATCCCAACCTGGTCTCAACCTTGTCACCTTCTCAGCACATACCTTTCCTGCACACATAATCCTGCCTTTCTCCGTCGGTGCCTCATCCTACTAGGAAAAAAGCATGCCGCTCAAAAAGGCCGATGCCAGAGAAATCGAGGAGACACTGCCATTTTCCACATTTTTGCTGTCTACATATCCCCGCCTCCGGTGGAAGGCTGCCTATGTGGCCGGGCTGCGAAGGCAAGGCCGAAATCCTGGCATCCTGGGCCCCAGCAATCCAGTGGTTTATGGACGTGGGGACCCGGATGACATGTTTCCCACATACAAGAGGAATCCTTGGGCCCTTCGCTGGCTCGCCATTCAGCTCCGCGACGTCCACTACTGGCCCTGGCCTTTGGCCGGTGCCCCATTGCGCGAGTGCTCCGGAGCCATGTTTCTCCACCCATCACTATCATTCTGCCACCAGGGGATATGTGAGTGTGGGAGTCACCATTTGTCTGTCACTGGCAGCAGTGCCACGAGTCACTAGACTTCCAGGTACCAGCTGACCTAGGCTGCCTTCTGCCCCAGGCAAGGTCCGGAATCCTTTATCCCAGATGCTGACACCTGGGCACTGGCCGACATTAATTTTTATCAACACAGAGGTCTGAGTGAGGGTCAGCAGGCCAGCTAGGTGAAGTCAAGGCCAGGTGGGCGGGACTAAGGCTCCTTTGCCATCACCATGGAGACAGTCCCACCACCGGAAGAGTAGGCGGAGTGTATGATGGGCCCGGTGACAAGACTGAGCCAATGGCAGAGATCTGGCCCACCAGGCAGATGACACAGGGCCCTCCATTATGACCTATGACACCTAGTGGCCACAGGATTTGAGCACACCCTGGGAAAGCCTACGCAGGCACAGGGGAGCCCCTGGTGCGGACTGGTTCAGGGCATTGGCAGAGCAGGCCAGGTACCTCTTTCCCACTTTCCTGAGGATATCACTACGCAAGGCATCCCCACTCAGCATCTCTTGCCTCTCTCTGTCTCTCTCTGGATGTGTTCATTCTCTGAAATCTCTTCCTTCTCCCCCTGAGTCACTTCACAGCTTGGAGTGCCTGATAGAGTGCCTAGAGACCAAAGAGCAAAGGGGGAAGGCCTCTGGCTCTACTGGTTGCCCATGGGCAGACAAGATCTGGTAGTTTATCTGGAAGGTCTAGAGAGTAGTGACTGATGGGGTAGCTACATCACCGGCGGACCCTGGCCAGGTGAAGCTTGCTGACATGCGGCAGCCTCTCCGGAGACTACTACTTCCGCTGGTAACATTGTATGCAAATACCTGGCTGAGTGCGAAGGGCAGAAAACATTGACACATACCTGCCAGAGGCCTATCCTGGGTCTGAAGAGTCCACCCCGGTCTCCAGCAACTCATCATCTCAGCACACACTTTGCCTGCACACAGGGAATCCGCCTCTCTCCACGAATGCCTTCTCCTGCTAGGAAACACACGATGGCACTCAGCCAAAGGAGAGCACAGGTAAAGTCAACTGAAGCCCGCATTTTCAAGATTTTGCCCTCTGCTGGGCCACAGCCTCCGGTGGCATACTGCATGTGCGTCACTTCTCCGAAGACAAGGCCGAAATCCGGGCATCCAGGGCCCCAGCAGTCCAGAGGCTGCGCATGGCGGCATACGGATCACCTCTTTGCCACGTACAGGAGGGAGGCCTCGGCCCTAGACTGGCTCCGCTAGAGCTCCACGACCTCAGCTATTTTTCCCGACCTTTGGCCCGTGCCCTTGTGAGTGTGTCACCTCTAGTTACACTACACCTCCGACCACTCTCGATCCGCCACCTGCGGATACCTGAGCGTGGACATCAACATCTATCACTGTCTGCAGTGTCACAGGTCACTAGGTTTCTAGGCTCAGGCTGACCTTGGCTGTCTTCTGCCCAGGCAAGGAGCTTAATCCTTCAAAGGAAATGAGGACGCGTGGTCACTGGCCGACATCCTTTCTTTCATCTACACAGCGGTCTAGATGAGGGTAAAGAGGCCAGGTGGGCCAGGTGAAAGCTGAGTGCGGGGCCTAAGGCTTCCTTCCCAATCACCATGGAGACAGCCACCGCAAGGCTGGCCGGAACTTCTGACGGGGACGGGTCACAAACTCTGAGCCAATAGGAGAGGTCCAGCCTAACCGGCCGGTTCCGCAGAGCCCTCCATTTTACCCACGGACACGCAACGGCCCCTTCTGTCCTTGGCCACAAAATCGAGGGCACCCAGGGAATAACTTCACAGTAGGCAACCCCTGATGTGGACACGTTCGACATACTGGGACAGCAGGCAGGTACCTCTTTTCCACTTACGCTACGATATCAGTAGGCAAGGCGCCCTTCCTCAGCATCTATGGCCCCTCTTTGTATGTGTTCTTTTAAAGAAATCTCTTTTTTCTACCCCTGAGACACATCACAACTACGAGGGGCCTGAGAGGGAACCTGGAGATGAAACAGGGGAGGCTTCTGGCTGTACCGCTTCCCCGTGGCTAGAGAATAGCAGTTAGTCTCACTGGAAGCTCTCAGCTTCTGTTGATCGACATGGGCAATACGGTAGGGGCGGACCCTGGCCAGGTGGAGCTTGTGGGCACATGCAACCTCTGGGGGAAGAATAATTCCGCTGCTGCTTTGTATGGTGTAAACCTCCCCACGCCAAGTGGGATGGGCACAGAACATTGACCCACACCTGCCAGGGGCCCTTCCTGGGACTAAAGATCCCAACCTGGTCTCAACCTTGTCACCTTCTCAGCACATACCTTTCCTGCACACATAATCCTGCCTTTCTCCGTCGGTGCCTCATCCTACTAGGAAAAAAGCATGCCGCTCAAAAAGGCCGATGCCAGAGAAATCGAGGAGACACTGCCATTTTCCACATTTTTGCTGTCTACATATCCCCGCCTCCGGTGGAAGGCTGCCTATGTGGCCGGGCTGCGAAGGCAAGGCCGAAATCCTGGCATCCTGGGCCCCAGCAATCCAGTGGTTTATGGACGTGGGGACCCGGATGACATGTTTCCCACATACAAGAGGAATCCTTGGGCCCTTCGCTGGCTCGCCATTCAGCTCCGCGACGTCCACTACTGGCCCTGGCCTTTGGCCGGTGCCCCATTGCGCGAGTGCTCCGGAGCCATGTTTCTCCACCCATCACTATCATTCTGCCACCAGGGGATATGTGAGTGTGGGAGTCACCATTTGTCTGTCACTGGCAGCAGTGCCACGAGTCACTAGACTTCCAGGTACCAGCTGACCTAGGCTGCCTTCTGCCCCAGGCAAGGTCCGGAATCCTTTATCCCAGATGCTGACACCTGGGCACTGGCCGACATTAATTTTTATCAACACAGAGGTCTGAGTGAGGGTCAGCAGGCCAGCTAGGTGAAGTCAAGGCCAGGTGGGCGGGACTAAGGCTCCTTTGCCATCACCATGGAGACAGTCCCACCACCGGAAGAGTAGGCGGAGCGTATGATGGGCCCGGTGACAAGACTGAGCCAATGGCAGAGATCTGGCCCGCCAGGCAGATGACACAGGGCCCTCCATTATGACCTATGACACCTAGTGGCCACAGGATTTGAGCACACCCTGGGAAAGCCTACGCAGGCACAGGGGAGCCCCTGGTGCGGACTGGTTCAGGGCATTGGCAGAGCAGGCCAGGTACCTCTTTCCCACTTTCCTGAGGATATCACTACGCAAGGCATCCCCACTCAGCATCTCTTGCCTCTCTCTGTCTCTCTCTGGATGTGTTCATTCTCTGAAATCTCTTCCTTCTCCCCCTGAGTCACTTCACAGCTTGGAGTGCCTGATAGAGTGCCTAGAGACCAAAGAGCAAAGGGGGAAGGCCTCTGGCTCTACTGGTTGCCCATGGGCAGACAAGATCTGGTAGTTTATCTGGAAGGTCTAGAGAGTAGTGACTGATGGGGTAGCTACATCACCGGCGGACCCTGGCCAGGTGAAGCTTGCTGACATGCGGCAGCCTCTCCGGAGACTACTACTTCCGCTGGTAACATTGTATGCAAATACCTGGCTGAGTGCGAAGGGCAGAAAACATTGACACATACCTGCCAGAGGCCTATCCTGGGTCTGAAGAGTCCACCCCGGTCTCCAGCAACTCATCATCTCAGCACACACTTTGCCTGCACACAGGGAATCCGCCTCTCTCCACGAATGCCTTCTCCTGCTAGGAAACACACGATGGCACTCAGCCAAAGGAGAGCACAGGTAAAGTCAACTGAAGCCCGCATTTTCAAGATTTTGCCCTCTGCTGGGCCACAGCCTCCGGTGGCATACTGCATGTGCGTCACTTCTCCGAAGACAAGGCCGAAATCCGGGCATCCAGGGCCCCAGCAGTCCAGAGGCTGCGCATGGCGGCATACGGATCACCTCTTTGCCACGTACAGGAGGGAGGCCTCGGCCCTAGACTGGCTCCGCTAGAGCTCCACGACCTCAGCTATTTTTCCCGACCTTTGGCCCGTGCCCTTGTGAGGGTGTCACCTCTAGTTACACTACACCTCCGACCACTCTCGATCCGCCACCTGCGGATACCTGAGCGTGGACATCAACATCTATCACTGTCTGCAGTGTCACAGGTCACTAGGTTTCTAGGCTCAGGCTGACCTTGGCTGTCTTCTGCCCAGGCAAGGAGCTTAATCCTTCAAAGGAAATGAGGACGCGTGGTCACTGGCCGACATCCTTTCTTTCATCTACACAGCGGTCTAGATGAGGGTAAAGAGGCCAGGTGGGCCAGGTGAAAGCTGAGTGCGGGGCCTAAGGCTTCCTTCCCAATCACCATGGAGACAGCCACCGCAAGGCTGGCCGGAACTTCTGACGGGGACGGGTCACAAACTCTGAGCCAATAGGAGAGGTCCAGCCTAACCGGCCGGTTCCGCAGAGCCCTCCATTTTACCCACGGACACGCAACGGCCCCTTCTGTCCTTGGCCACAAAATCGAGGGCACCCAGGGAATAACTTCACAGTAGGCAACCCCTGATGTGGACACGTTCGACATACTGGGACAGCAGGCAGGTACCTCTTTTCCACTTACGCTACGATATCAGTAGGCAAGGCGCCCTTCCTCAGCATCTATGGCCCCTCTTTGTATGTGTTCTTTTAAAGAAATCTCTTTTTTCTACCCCTGAGACACATCACAACTACGAGGGGCCTGAGAGGGAACCTGGAGATGAAACAGGGGAGGCTTCTGGCTGTACCGCTTCCCCGTGGCTAGAGAATAGCAGTTAGTCTCTCTGGAAGCTCTCAGCTTCTGTTGATCGACATGGGCAATACGGTAGGGGCGGACCCTGGCCAGGTGGAGCTTGTGGGCACATGCAACCTCTGGGGGAAGAATAATTCCGCTGCTGCTTTGTATGGTGTAAACCTCCCCACGCCAAGTGGGATGGGCACAGAACATTGACCCACACCTGCCAGGGGCCCTTCCTGGGACTAAAGATCCCAACCTGGTCTCAACCTTGTCACCTTCTCAGCACATACCTTTCCTGCACACATAATCCTGCCTTTCTCCGTCGGTGCCTCATCCTACTAGGAAAAAAGCATGCCGCTCAAAAAGGCCGATGCCAGAGAAATCGAGGAGACACTGCCATTTTCCACATTTTTGCTGTCTACATATCCCCGCCTCCGGTGGAAGGCTGCCTATGTGGCCGGGCTGCGAAGGCAAGGCCGAAATCCTGGCATCCTGGGCCCCAGCAATCCAGTGGTTTATGGACGTGGGGACCCGGATGACATGTTTCCCACATACAAGAGGAATCCTTGGGCCCTTCACTGGCTCGCCATTCAGCTCCGCGACGTCCACTACTGGCCCTGGCCTTTGGCCGGTGCCCCATTGCGCGAGTGCTCCGGAGCCATGTTTCTCCACCCATCACTATCATTCTGCCACCAGGGGATATGTGAGTGTGGGAGTCACCATTTGTCTGTCACTGGCAGCAGTGCCACGAGTCACTAGACTTCCAGGTACCAGCTGACCTAGGCTGCCTTCTGCCCCAGGCAAGGTCCGGAATCCTTTATCCCAGATGCTGACACCTGGGCACTGGCCGACATTAATTTTTATCAACACAGAGGTCTGAGTGAGGGTCAGCAGGCCAGCTAGGTGAAGTCAAGGCCAGGTGGGCGGGACTAAGGCTCCTTTGCCATCACCATGGAGACAGTCCCACCACCGGAAGAGTAGGCGGAGCGTATGATGGGCCCGGTGACAAGACTGAGCCAATGGCAGAGATCTGGCCCGCCAGGCAGATGACACAGGGCCCTCCATTATGACCTATGACACCTAGTGGCCACAGGATTTGAGCACACCCTGGGAAAGCCTACGCAGGCACAGGGGAGCCCCTGGTGCGGACTGGTTCAGGGCATTGGCAGAGCAGGCCAGGTACCTCTTTCCCACTTTCCTGAGGATATCACTACGCAAGGCATCCCCACTCAGCATCTCTTGCCTCTCTCTGTCTCTCTCTGGATGTGTTCATTCTCTGAAATCTCTTCCTTCTCCCCCTGAGTCACTTCACAGCTTGGAGTGCCTGATAGAGTGCCTAGAGACCAAAGAGCAAAGGGGGAAGGCCTCTGGCTCTACTGGTTGCCCATGGGCAGACAAGATCTGGTAGTTTATCTGGAAGGTCTAGAGAGTAGTGACTGATGGGGTAGCTACATCACCGGCGGACCCTGGCCAGGTGAAGCTTGCTGACATGCGGCAGCCTCTCCGGAGACTACTAATTCCGCTGGTAACATTGTATGCAAATACCTGGCTGAGTGCGAAGGGCAGAAAACATTGACACATACCTGCCAGAGGCCTATCCTGGGTCTGAAGAGTCCACCCCGGTCTCCAGCAACTCATCATCTCAGCACACACTTTGCCTGCACACAGGGAATCCGCCTCTCTCCACGAATGCCTTCTCCTGCTAGGAAACACACGATGGCACTCAGCCAAAGGAGAGCACAGGCAAAGTCAACTGAAGCCCGCATTTTCAAGATTTTGCCCTCTGCTGGGCCACAGCCTCCGGTGGCATACTGCATGTGCGTCACTTCTCCGAAGACAAGGCCGAAATCCGGGCATCCAGGGCCCCAGCAGTCCAGAGGCTGCGCATGGCGGCATACGGATCACCTCTTTGCCACGTACAGGAGGGAGGCCTCGGCCCTAGACTGGCTCCGCTAGAGCTCCACGACCTCAGCTATTTTTCCCGACCTTTGGCCCGTGTCCTTGTCAGTGTGTCACCTCTAGTTACACTTCACCTCCGACCACTCTCGATCCGCCACCTGCGGATACCTGAGCGTGGACATCAACATCTATCACTGTCTGCAGTGTCACAGGTCACTAGGTGTCTAGGCTCAGGCTGAACTTGGCTGTCTTCTGCCCAGGCAAGGAGCTTAATCCTTCAAAGGAAATGAGGACGCGTGGTCACTGGCCGACATCCTTTCTTTCATCTACACAGCCAGGTGGGCCAGGTGAAGGCTGAGTGCGGGGCCTAAGGCTTCCTTCCCAATCACCATGGAGACAGCCACCGCAAGGCTGGCCGGAACTTCTGACGGGGACGGGTCACAAACTCTGAGCCAATAGGAGAGGTCCAGCCTAACCGGCCGGTTCCGCAGAGCCCTCCATTTTACCCACGGACACGCAACGGCCCCTTCTGTCCTTGGCCACAAAATCGAGGGCACCCAGGGAATAACTTCACAGTAGGCAACCCCTGATGTGGACACGTTCGACATACTGGGACAGCAGGCAGGTACCTCTTTTCCACTTACGCTACGATATCAGTAGGCAAGGCGCCCTTCCTCAGCATCTATGGCCCCTCTTTGTATGTGTTCTTTTAAAGAAATCTCTTTTTTCTACCCCTGAGACACATCACAACTACGAGGGGCCTGAGAGGGAACCTGGAGATGAAACAGGGGAGGCTTCTGGCTGTACCGCTTCCCCGTGGCTAGAGAATAGCAGTTAGTCTCTCTGGAAGCTCTCAGCTTCTGTTGATCGACATGGGCAATACGGTAGGGGCGGACCCTGGCCAGGTGGAGCTTGTGGGCACATGCAACCTCTGGGGGAAGAATAATTCCGCTGCTGCTTTGTATGGTGTAAACCTCCCCACGCCAAGTGGGATGGGCACAGAACATTGACCCACACCTGCCAGGGGCCCTTCCTGGGACTAAAGATCCCAACCTGGTCTCAACCTTGTCACCTTCTCAGCACATACCTTTCCTGCACACATAATCCTGCCTTTCTCCGTCGGTGCCTCATCCTACTAGGAAAAAAGCATGCCGCTCAAAAAGGCCGATGCCAGAGAAATCGAGGAGACACTGCCATTTTCCACATTTTTGCTGTCTACATATCCCCGCCTCCGGTGGAAGGCTGCCTATGTGGCCGGGCTGCGAAGGCAAGGCCGAAATCCTGGCATCCTGGGCCCCAGCAATCCAGTGGTTTATGGACGTGGGGACCCGGATGACATGTTTCCCACATACAAGAGGAATCCTTGGGCCCTTCACTGGCTCGCCATTCAGCTCCGCGACGTCCACTACTGGCCCTGGCCTTTGGCCGGTGCCCCATTGCGCGAGTGCTCCGGAGCCATGTTTCTCCACCCATCACTATCATTCTGCCACCAGGGGATATGTGAGTGTGGGAGTCACCATTTGTCTGTCACTGGCAGCAGTGCCACGAGTCACTAGACTTCCAGGTACCAGCTGACCTAGGCTGCCTTCTGCCCCAGGCAAGGTCCGGAATCCTTTATCCCAGATGCTGACACCTGGGCACTGGCCGACATTAATTTTTATCAACACAGAGGTCTGAGTGAGGGTCAGCAGGCCAGCTAGGTGAAGTCAAGGCCAGGTGGGCGGGACTAAGGCTCCTTTGCCATCACCATGGAGACAGTCCCACCACCGGAAGAGTAGGCGGAGCGTATGATGGGCCCGGTGACAAGACTGAGCCAATGGCAGAGATCTGGCCCGCCAGGCAGATGACACAGGGCCCTCCATTATGACCTATGACACCTAGTGGCCACAGGATTTGAGCACACCCTGGGAAAGCCTACGCAGGCACAGGGGAGCCCCTGGTGCGGACTGGTTCAGGGCATTGGCAGAGCAGGCCAGGTACCTCTTTCCCACTTTCCTGAGGATATCACTACGCAAGGCATCCCCACTCAGCATCTCTTGCCTCTCTCTGTCTCTCTCTGGATGTGTTCATTCTCTGAAATCTCTTCCTTCTCCCCCTGAGTCACTTCACAGCTTGGAGTGCCTGATAGAGTGCCTAGAGACCAAAGAGCAAAGGGGGAAGGCCTCTGGCTCTACTGGTTGCCCATGGGCAGACAAGATCTGGTAGTTTATCTGGAAGGTCTAGAGAGTAGTGACTGATGGGGTAGCTACATCACCGGCGGACCCTGGCCAGGTGAAGCTTGCTGACATGCGGCAGCCTCTCCGGAGACTACTACTTCCGCTGGTAACATTGTATGCAAATACCTGGCTGAGTGCGAAGGGCAGAAAACATTGACACATACCTGCCAGAGGCCTATCCTGGGTCTGAAGAGTCCACCCCGGTCTCCAGCAACTCATCATCTCAGCACACACTTTGCCTGCACACAGGGAATCCGCCTCTCTCCACGAATGCCTTCTCCTGCTAGGAAACACACGATGGCACTCAGCCAAAGGAGAGCACAGGCAAAGTCAACTGAAGCCCGCATTTTCAAGATTTTGCCCTCTGCTGGGCCACAGCCTCCGGTGGCACACTGCATGTGCGTCACTTCTCCGAAGACAAGGCCGAAATCCGGGCATCCAGGGCCCCAGCAGTCCAGAGGCTGCGCATGGCGGCATACGGATCACCTCTTTGCCACGTACAGGAGGGAGGCCTCGGCCCTAGACTGGCTCCGCTAGAGCTCCACGACCTCAGCTATTTTTCCCGACCTTTGGCCCGTGCCCTTGTCAGTGTGTCACCTCTAGTTACACTTCACCTCCGACCACTCTCGATCCGCCACCTGCGGATACCTGAGCGTGGACATCAACATCTATCACTGTCTGCAGTGTCACAGGTCACTAGGTGTCTAGGCTCAGGCTGACCTTGGCTGTCTTCTGCCCAGGCAAGGAGCTTAATCCTTCAAAGGAAATGAGGACGCGTGGTCACTGGTCGACATCCCTTCTTTCATCTACACAGCCAGGTGGGCCAGGTGAAGGCTGAGTGCGGGGCCTAAGGCTTCCTTCCCAATCACCATGGAGACAGCCACCGCAAGGCTGGCCGGAACTTCTGACGGGGACGGGTCACAAACTCTGAGCCAATAGGAGAGGTCCAGCCTAACCGGCCGGTTCCGCAGAGCCCTCCATTTTACCCACGGACACGCAACGGCCCCTTCTGTCCTTGGCCACAAAATCGAGGGCACCCAGGGAATAACTTCACAGTAGGCAACCCCTGATGTGGACACGTTCGACATACTGGGACAGCAGGCAGGTACCTCTTTTCCACTTACGCTACGATATCAGTAGGCAAGGCGCCCTTCCTCAGCATCTATGGCCCCTCTTTGTATGTGTTCTTTTAAAGAAATCTCTTTTTTCTACCCCTGAGACACATCACAACTACGAGGGGCCTGAGAGGGAACCTGGAGATGAAACAGGGGAGGCTTCTGGCTGTACCGCTTCCCCGTGGCTAGAGAATAGCAGTTAGTCTCTCTGGAAGCTCTCAGCTTCTGTTGATCGACATGGGCAATACGGTAGGGGCGGACCCTGGCCAGGTGGAGCTTGTGGGCACATGCAACCTCTGGGGGAAGAATAATTCCGCTGCTGCTTTGTATGGTGTAAACCTCCCCACGCCAAGTGGGATGGGCACAGAACATTGACCCACACCTGCCAGGGGCCCTTCCTGGGACTAAAGATCCCAACCTGGTCTCAACCTTGTCACCTTCTCAGCACATACCTTTCCTGCACACATAATCCTGCCTTTCTCCGTCGGTGCCTCATCCTACTAGGAAAAAAGCATGCCGCTCAAAAAGGCCGATGCCAGAGAAATCGAGGAGACACTGCCATTTTCCACATTTTTGCTGTCTACATATCCCCGCCTCCGGTGGAAGGCTGCCTATGTGGCCGGGCTGCGAAGGCAAGGCCGAAATCCTGGCATCCTGGGCCCCAGCAATCCAGTGGTTTATGGACGTGGGGACCCGGATGACATGTTTCCCACATACAAGAGGAATCCTTGGGCCCTTCACTGGCTCGCCATTCAGCTCCGCGACGTCCACTACTGGCCCTGGCCTTTGGCCGGTGCCCCATTGCGCGAGTGCTCCGGAGCCATGTTTCTCCACCCATCACTATCATTCTGCCACCAGGGGATATGTGAGTGTGGGAGTCACCATTTGTCTGTCACTGGCAGCAGTGCCACGAGTCACTAGACTTCCAGGTACCAGCTGACCTAGGCTGCCTTCTGCCCCAGGCAAGGTCCGGAATCCTTTATCCCAGATGCTGACACCTGGGCACTGGCCGACATTAATTTTTATCAACACAGAGGTCTGAGTGAGGGTCAGCAGGCCAGCTAGGTGAAGTCAAGGCCAGGTGGGCGGGACTAAGGCTCCTTTGCCATCACCATGGAGACAGTCCCACCACCGGAAGAGTAGGCGGAGCGTATGATGGGCCCGGTGACAAGACTGAGCCAATGGCAGAGATCTGGCCCGCCAGGCAGATGACACAGGGCCCTCCATTATGACCTATGACACCTAGTGGCCACAGGATTTGAGCACACCCTGGGAAAGCCTACGCAGGCACAGGGGAGCCCCTGGTGCGGACTGGTTCAGGGCATTGGCAGAGCAGGCCAGGTACCTCTTTCCCACTTTCCTGAGGATATCACTACGCAAGGCATCCCCACTCAGCATCTCTTGCCTCTCTCTGTCTCTCTCTGGATGTGTTCATTCTCTGAAATCTCTTCCTTCTCCCCCTGAGTCACTTCACAGCTTGGAGTGCCTGATAGAGTGCCTAGAGACCAAAGAGCAAAGGGGGAAGGCCTCTGGCTCTACTGGTTGCCCATGGGCAGACAAGATCTGGTAGTTTATCTGGAAGGTCTAGAGAGTAGTGACTGATGGGGTAGCTACATCACCGGCGGACCCTGGCCAGGTGAAGCTTGCTGACATGCGGCAGCCTCTCCGGAGACTACTAATTCCGCTGGTAACATTGTATGCAAATACCTGGCTGAGTGCGAAGGGCAGAAAACATTGACACATACCTGCCAGAGGCCTATCCTGGGTCTGAAGAGTCCACCCCGGTCTCCAGCAACTCATCATCTCAGCACACACTTTGCCTGCACACAGGGAATCCGCCTCTCTCCACGAATGCCTTCTCCTGCTAGGAAACACACGATGGCACTCAGCCAAAGGAGAGCACAGGCAAAGTCAACTGAAGCCCGCATTTTCAAGATTTTGCCCTCTGCTGGGCCACAGCCTCCGGTGGCATACTGCATGTGCGTCACTTCTCCGAAGACAAGGCCGAAATCCGGGCATCCAGGGCCCCAGCAGTCCAGAGGCTGCGCATGGCGGCATACGGATCACCTCTTTGCCACGTACAGGAGGGAGGCCTCGGCCCTAGACTGGCTCCGCTAGAGCTCCACGACCTCAGCTATTTTTCCCGACCTTTGGCCCGTGTCCTTGTCAGTGTGTCACCTCTAGTTACACTTCACCTCCGACCACTCTCGATCCGCCACCTGCGGATACCTGAGCGTGGACATCAACATCTATCACTGTCTGCAGTGTCACAGGTCACTAGGTGTCTAGGCTCAGGCTGAACTTGGCTGTCTTCTGCCCAGGCAAGGAGCTTAATCCTTCAAAGGAAATGAGGACGCGTGGTCACTGGCCGACATCCTTTCTTTCATCTACACAGCCAGGTGGGCCAGGTGAAGGCTGAGTGCGGGGCCTAAGGCTTCCTTCCCAATCACCATGGAGACAGCCACCGCAAGGCTGGCCGGAACTTCTGACGGGGACGGGTCACAAACTCTGAGCCAATAGGAGAGGTCCAGCCTAACCGGCCGGTTCCGCAGAGCCCTCCATTTTACCCACGGACACGCAACGGCCCCTTCTGTCCTTGGCCACAAAATCGAGGGCACCCAGGGAATAACTTCACAGTAGGCAACCCCTGATGTGGACACGTTCGACATACTGGGACAGCAGGCAGGTACCTCTTTTCCACTTACGCTACGATATCAGTAGGCAAGGCGCCCTTCCTCAGCATCTATGGCCCCTCTTTGTATGTGTTCTTTTAAAGAAATCTCTTTTTTCTACCCCTGAGACACATCACAACTACGAGGGGCCTGAGAGGGAACCTGGAGATGAAACAGGGGAGGCTTCTGGCTGTACCGCTTCCCCGTGGCTAGAGAATAGCAGTTAGTCTCTCTGGAAGCTCTCAGCTTCTGTTGATCGACATGGGCAATACGGTAGGGGCGGACCCTGGCCAGGTGGAGCTTGTGGGCACATGCAACCTCTGGGGGAAGAATAATTCCGCTGCTGCTTTGTATGGTGTAAACCTCCCCACGCCAAGTGGGATGGGCACAGAACATTGACCCACACCTGCCAGGGGCCCTTCCTGGGACTAAAGATCCCAACCTGGTCTCAACCTTGTCACCTTCTCAGCACATACCTTTCCTGCACACATAATCCTGCCTTTCTCCGTCGGTGCCTCATCCTACTAGGAAAAAAGCATGCCGCTCAAAAAGGCCGATGCCAGAGAAATCGAGGAGACACTGCCATTTTCCACATTTTTGCTGTCTACATATCCCCGTCTCCGGTGGAAGGCTGCCTATGTGGCCGGGCTGCGAAGGCAAGGCCGAAATCCTGGCATCCTGGGCCCCAGCAATCCAGTGGTTTATGGACGTGGGGACCCGGATGACATGTTTCCCACATACAAGAGGAATCCTTGGGCCCTTCACTGGCTCGCCATTCAGCTCCGCGACGTCCACTACTGGCCCTGGCCTTTGGCCGGTGCCCCATTGCGCGAGTGCTCCGGAGCCATGTTTCTCCACCCATCACTATCATTCTGCCACCAGGGGATATGTGAGTGTGGGAGTCACCATTTGTCTGTCACTGGCAGCAGTGCCACGAGTCACTAGACTTCCAGGTACCAGCTGACCTAGGCTGCCTTCTGCCCCAGGCAAGGTCCGGAATCCTTTATCCCAGATGCTGACACCTGGGCACTGGCCGACATTAATTTTTATCAACACAGAGGTCTGAGTGAGGGTCAGCAGGCCAGCTAGGTGAAGTCAAGGCCAGGTGGGCGGGACTAAGGCTCCTTTGCCATCACCATGGAGACAGTCCCACCACCGGAAGAGTAGGCGGAGCGTATGATGGGCCCGGTGACAAGACTGAGCCAATGGCAGAGATCTGGCCCGCCAGGCAGATGACACAGGGCCCTCCATTATGACCTATGACACCTAGTGGCCACAGGATTTGAGCACACCCTGGGAAAGCCTACGCAGGCACAGGGGAGCCCCTGGTGCGGACTGGTTCAGGGCATTGGCAGAGCAGGCCAGGTACCTCTTTCCCACTTTCCTGAGGATATCACTACGCAAGGCATCCCCACTCAGCATCTCTTGCCTCTCTCTGTCTCTCTCTGGATGTGTTCATTCTCTGAAATCTCTTCCTTCTCCCCCTGAGTCACTTCACAGCTTGGAGTGCCTGATAGAGTGCCTAGAGACCAAAGAGCAAAGGGGGAAGGCCTCTGGCTCTACTGGTTGCCCATGGGCAGACAAGATCTGGTAGTTTATCTGGAAGGTCTAGAGAGTAGTGACTGATGGGGTAGCTACATCACCGGCGGACCCTGGCCAGGTGAAGCTTGCTGACATGCGGCAGCCTCTCCGGAGACTACTAATTCCGCTGGTAACATTGTATGCAAATACCTGGCTGAGTGCGAAGGGCAGAAAACATTGACACATACCTGCCAGAGGCCTATCCTGGGTCTGAAGAGTCCACCCCGGTCTCCAGCAACTCATCATCTCAGCACACACTTTGCCTGCACACAGGGAATCCGCCTCTCTCCACGAATGCCTTCTCCTGCTAGGAAACACACGATGGCACTCAGCCAAAGGAGAGCACAGGCAAAGTCAACTGAAGCCCGCATTTTCAAGATTTTGCCCTCTGCTGGGCCACAGCCTCCGGTGGCACACTGCATGTGCGTCACTTCTCCGAAGACAAGGCCGAAATCCGGGCATCCAGGGCCCCAGCAGTCCAGAGGCTGCGCATGGCGGCATACGGATCACCTCTTTGCCACGTACAGGAGGGAGGCCTCGGCCCTAGACTGGCTCCGCTAGAGCTCCACGACCTCAGCTATTTTTCCCGACCTTTGGCCCGTGCCCTTGTCAGTGTGTCACCTCTAGTTACACTTCACCTCCGACCACTCTCGATCCGCCACCTGCGGATACCTGAGCGTGGACATCAACATCTATCACTGTCTGCAGTGTCACAGGTCACTAGGTGTCTAGGCTCAGGCTGACCTTGGCTGTCTTCTGCCCAGGCAAGGAGCTTAATCCTTCAAAGGAAATGAGGACGCGTGGTCACTGGTCGACATCCCTTCTTTCATCTACACAGCCAGGTGGGCCAGGTGAAGGCTGAGTGCGGGGCCTAAGGCTTCCTTCCCAATCACCATGGAGACAGCCACCGCAAGGCTGGCCGGAACTTCTGACGGGGACGGGTCACAAACTCTGAGCCAATAGGAGAGGTCCAGCCTAACCGGCCGGTCCGCAGAGCCCTCCATTTTACCCACGGACACGCAACGGCCCCTTCTGTCCTTGGCCACAAAATCGAGGGGCACCCAGGGAATAACTTCACAGTAGGCAACCCCTGATGTGGACACGTTCGACATACTGGGACAGCAGGCAGGTACCTCTTTTCCACTTACGCTACGATATCAGTAGGCAAGGCGCCCTTCCTCAGCATCTATGGCCCCTCTTTGTATGTGTTCTTTTAAAGAAATCTCTTTTTTCTACCCCTGAGACACATCACAACTACGAGGGGCCTGAGAGGGAACCTGGAGATGAAACAGGGGAGGCTTCTGGCTGTACCGCTTCCCCGTGGCTAGAGAATAGCAAGTTAGTCTCTCTGGAAGCTCTCAGCTTCTGTTGATCGACATGGGCAATACGGTAGGGGCGGACCCTGGCCAGGTGGAGCTTGTGGGCACATGCAACCTCTGGGGGAAGAATAATTCCGCTGCTGCTTTGTATGGTGTAAACCTCCCCACGCCAAGTGGGATGGGCACAGAACATTGACCCACACCTGCCAGGGGCCCTTCCTGGGACTAAAGATCCCAACCTGGTCTCAACCTTGTCACCTTCTCAGCACATACCTTTCCTGCACACATAATCCTGCCTTTCTCCGTCGGTGCCTCATCCTACTAGGAAAAAAGCATGCCGCTCAAAAAGGCCGATGCCAGAGAAATCGAGGAGACACTGCCATTTTCCACATTTTTGCTGTCTACATATCCCCGCCTCCGGTGGAAGGCTGCCTATGTGGCCGGGCTGCGAAGGCAAGGCCGAAATCCTGGCATCCTGGGCCCCAGCAATCCAGTGGTTTATGGACGTGGGGACCCGGATGACATGTTTCCCACATACAAGAGGAATCCTTGGGCCCTTCGCTGGCTCGCCATTCAGCTCCGCGACGTCCACTACTGGCCCTGGCCTTTGGCCGGTGCCCCATTGCGCGAGTGCCTCCGGAGCCATGTTTCTCCACCCATCACTATCATTCTGCCACCAGGGGATATGTGAGTGTGGGAGTCACCATTTGTCTGTCACTGGCAGCAGTGCCACGAGTCACTAGACTTCCAGGTACCAGCTGACCTAGGCTGCCTTCTGCCCCAGGCAAGGTCCGGAATCCTTTATCCCAGATGCTGACACCTGGGCACTGGCCGACATTAATTTTTATCAACACAGAGGTCTGAGTGAGGGTCAGCAGGCCAGCTAGGTGAAGTCAAGGCCAGGTGGGCGGGACTAAGGCTCCTTTGCCATCACCATGGAGACAGTCCCACCACCGGAAGAGTAGGCGGAGCGTATGATGGGCCCGGTGACAAGACTGAGCCAATGGCAGAGATCTGGCCCGCCAGGCAGATGACACAGGGCCCTCCATTATGACCTATGACACCTAGTGCCACAGGATTTGAGCACACCCTGGGAAAGCCTACGCAGGCACAGGGGAGCCCCTGGTGCGGACTGGTTCAGGGCATTGGCAGAGCAGGCCAGGTACCTCTTTCCCCACTTTCCTGAGGATATCACTACGCAAGGCATCCCCACTCAGCATCTCTTGCCTCTCTCTGTCTCTCTCTGGATGTGTTCATTCTCTGAAATCTCTTCCTTCTCCCCCTGAGTCACTTCACAGCTTGGAGTGCCTGATAGAGTGCCTAGAGACCAAAGAGCAAAGGGGGAAGGCCTCTGGCTCTACTGGTTGCCCATGGGCAGACAAGATCTGGTAGTTTATCTGGAAGGTCTAGAGAGTAGTGACTGATGGGGTAGCTACATCACCGGCGGACCCTGGCCAGGTGAAGCTTGCTGACATGCGGCAGCCTCTCCGGAGACTACTAATTCCGCTGGTAACATTGTATGCAAATACCTGGCTGAGTGCGAAGGGCAGAAAACATTGACACATACCTGCCAGAGGCCTATCCTGGGTCTGAAGAGTCCACCCCGGTCTCCAGCAACTCATCATCTCAGCACACACTTTGCCTGCACACAGGGAATCCGCCTCTCTCCACGAATGCCTTCTCCTGCTAGGAAACACACGATGGCACTCAGCCAAAGGAGAGCACAGGCAAAGTCAACTGAAGCCCGCATTTTCAAGATTTTGCCCTCTGCTGGGCCACAGCCTCCGGTGGCACACTGCATGTGCGTCACTTCTCCGAAGACAAGGCCGAAATCCGGGCATCCAGGGCCCCAGCAGTCCAGAGGCTGCGCATGGCGGCATACGGATCACCTCTTTGCCACGTACAGGAGGGAGGCCTCGGCCCTAGACTGGCTCCGCTAGAGCTCCACGACCTCAGCTATTTTTCCCGACCTTTGGCCCGTGCCCTTGTCAGTGTGTCACCTCTAGTTACACTTCACCTCCGACCACTCTCGATCCGCCACCTGCGGATACCTGAGCGTGGACATCAACATCTATCACTGTCTGCAGTGTCACAGGTCACTAGGTGTCTAGGCTCAGGCTGACCTTGGCTGTCTTCTGCCCAGGCAAGGAGCTTAATCCTTCAAAGGAAATGAGGACGCGTGGTCACTGGTCGACATCCCTTCTTTCATCTACACAGCCAGGTGGGCCAGGTGAAGGCTGAGTGCGGGGCCTAAGGCTTCCTTCCCAATCACCATGGAGACAGCCACCGCAAGGCTGGCCAGAACTTCTGACGGGGACGGGTCACAAACTCTGAGCCAATAGGAGAGGTCCAGCCTAACCGGCCGGTTCCGCAGAGCCCTCCATTTTACCCACGGACACGCAACGGCCCCTTCTGTCCTTGGCCACAAAATCGAGGGCACCCAGGGAATAACTTCACAGTAGGCAACCCCTGATGTGGACACGTTCGACATACTGGGACAGCAGGCAGGTACCTCTTTTCCACTTACGCTACGATATCAGTAGGCAAGGCGCCCTTCCTCAGCATCTATGGCCCCTCTTTGTATGTGTTCTTTTAAAGAAATCTCTTTTTTCTACCCTGAGACACATCACAACTACGAGGGGCCTGAGAGGGAACCTGGAGATGAAACAGGGGAGGCTTCTGGCTGTACCGCTTCCCCGTGGCTAGAGAATAGCAGTTAGTCTCTCTGGAAGCTCTCAGCTTCTGTTGATCGACATGGGCAATACGGTAGGGGCGGACCCTGGCCAGGTGGAGCTTGTGGGCACATGCAACCTCTGGGGGAAGAATAATTCCGCTGCTGCTTTGTATGGTGTAAACCTCCCCACGCCAAGTGGGATGGGCACAGAACATTGACCCACACCTGCCAGGGGCCCTTCCTGGGACTAAAGATCCCAACCTGGTCTCAACCTTGTCACCTTCTCAGCACATACCTTTCCTGCACACATAATCCTGCCTTTCTCCGTCGGTGCCTCATCCTACTAGGAAAAAAGCATGCCGCTCAAAAAGGCCGATGCCAGAGAAATCGAGGAGACACTGCCATTTTCCACATTTTTGCTGTCTACATATCCCCGCCTCCGGTGGAAGGCTGCCTATGTGGCCGGGCTGCGAAGGCAAGGCCGAAATCCTGGCATCCTGGGCCCCAGCAATCCAGTGGTTTATGGACGTGGGGACCCGGATGACATGTTTCCCACATACAAGAGGAATCCTTGGGCCCTTCGCTGGCTCGCCATTCAGCTCCGCGACGTCCACTACTGGCCCTGGCCTTTGGCCGGTGCCCCATTGCGCGAGTGCTCCGGAGCCATGTTTCTCCACCCATCACTATCATTCTGCCACCAGGGGATATGTGAGTGTGGGAGTCACCATTTGTCTGTCACTGGCAGCAGTGCCACGAGTCACTAGACTTCCAGGTACCAGCTGACCTAGGCTGCCTTCTGCCCCAGGCAAGGTCCGGAATCCTTTATCCCAGATGCTGACACCTGGGCACTGGCCGACATTAATTTTTATCAACACAGAGGTCTGAGTGAGGGTCAGCAGGCCAGCTAGGTGAAGTCAAGGCCAGGTGGGCGGGACTAAGGCTCCTTTGCCATCACCATGGAGACAAATACTATCTCCTCTGAGTAGGCGGAGCGTATGATGGGCCCGGTGACAAGACTGAGCCAATGGCAGAGATCTGGCCCGCCAGGCAGATGACACAGGGCCCTCCATTATGACCTATGACACCTAGTGGCCACAGGATTTGAGCACACCCTGGGAAAGCCTACGCAGGCACAGGGGAGCCCCTGGTGCGGACTGGTTCAGGGCATTGGCAGAGCAGGCCAGGTACCTCTTTCCCACTTTCCTGAGGATATCACTACGCAAGGCATCCCCACTCAGCATCTCTTGCCTCTCTCTGTCTCTCTCTGGATGTGTTCATTCTCTGAAATCTCTTCCTTCTCCCCCTGAGTCACTTCACAGCTTGGAGTGCCTGATAGAGTGCCTAGAGACCAAAGAGCAAAGGGGGAAGGCCTCTGGCTCTACTGGTTGCCCATGGGCAGACAAGATCTGGTAGTTTATCTGGAAGGTCTAGAGAGTAGTGACTGATGGGGTAGCTACATCACCGGCGGACCCTGGCCAGGTGAAGCTTGCTGACATGCGGCAGCCTCTCCGGAGACTACTAATTCCGCTGGTAACATTGTATGCAAATACCTGGCTGAGTGCGAAGGGCAGAAAACATTGACACATACCTGCCAGAGGCCTATCCTGGGTCTGAAGAGTCCACCCCGGTCTCCAGCAACTCATCATCTCAGCACACACTTTGCCTGCACACAGGGAATCCGCCTCTCTCCACGAATGCCTTCTCCTGCTAGGAAACACACGATGGCACTCAGCCAAAGGAGAGCACAGGCAAAGTCAACTGAAGCCCGCATTTTCAAGATTTTGCCCTCTGCTGGGCCACAGCCTCCGGTGGCACACTGCATGTGCGTCACTTCTCCGAAGACAAGGCCGAAATCCGGGCATCCAGGGCCCCAGCAGTCCAGAGGCTGCGCATGGCGGCATACGGATCACCTCTTTGCCACGTACAGGAGGGAGGCCTCGGCCCTAGACTGGCTCCGCTAGAGCTCCACGACCTCAGCTATTTTTCCCGACCTTTGGCCCGTGCCCTTGTCAGTGTGTCACCTCTAGTTACACTTCACCTCCGACCACTCTCGATCCGCCACCTGCGGATACCTGAGCGTGGACATCAACATCTATCACTGTCTGCAGTGTCACAGGTCACTAGGTGTCTAGGCTCAGGCTGACCTTGGCTGTCTTCTGCCCAGGCAAGGAGCTTAATCCTTCAAAGGAAATGAGGACGCGTGGTCACTGGTCGACATCCCTTCTTTCATCTACACAGCCAGGTGGGCCAGGTGAAGGCTGAGTGCGGGGCCTAAGGCTTCCTTCCCAATCACCATGGAGACAGCCACCGCAAGGCTGGCCGGAACTTCTGACGGGGACGGGTCACAAACTCTGAGCCAATAGGAGAGGTCCAGCCTAACCGGCCGGTTCCGCAGAGCCCTCCATTTTACCCACGGACACGCAACGGCCCCTTCTGTCCTTGGCCACAAAATCGAGGGCACCCAGGGAATAACTTCACAGTAGGCAACCCCTGATGTGGACACGTTCGACATACTGGGACAGCAGGCAGGTACCTCTTTTCCACTTACGCTACGATATCAGTAGGCAAGGCGCCCTTCCTCAGCATCTATGGCCCCTCTTTGTATGTGTTCTTTTAAAGAAATCTCTTTTTTCTACCCCTGAGACACATCACAACTACGAGGGGCCTGAGAGGGAACCTGGAGATGAAACAGGGGAGGCTTCTGGCTGTACCGCTTCCCCGTGGCTAGAGAATAGCAGTTAGTCTCTCTGGAAGCTCTCAGCTTCTGTTGATCGACATGGGCAATACGGTAGGGGCGGACCCTGGCCAGGTGGAGCTTGTGGGCACATGCAACCTCTGGGGGAAGAATAATTCCGCTGCTGCTTTGTATGGTGTAAACCTCCCCACGCCAAGTGGGATGGGCACAGAACATTGACCCACACCTGCCAGGGGCCCTTCCTGGGACTAAAGATCCCAACCTGGTCTCAACCTTGTCACCTTCTCAGCACATACCTTTCCTGCACACATAATCCTGCCTTTCTCCGTCGGTGCCTCATCCTACTAGGAAAAAAGCATGCCGCTCAAAAAGGCCGATGCCAGAGAAATCGAGGAGACACTGCCATTTTCCACATTTTTGCTGTCTACATATCCCCGCCTCCGGTGGAAGGCTGCCTATGTGGCCGGGCTGCGAAGGCAAGGCCGAAATCCTGGCATCCTGGGCCCCAGCAATCCAGTGGTTTATGGACGTGGGGACCCGGATGACATGTTTCCCACATACAAGAGGAATCCTTGGGCCCTTCGCTGGCTCGCCATTCAGCTCCGCGACGTCCACTACTGGCCCTGGCCTTTGGCCGGTGCCCCATTGCGCGAGTGCTCCGGAGCCATGTTTCTCCACCCATCACTATCATTCTGCCACCAGGGGATATGTGAGTGTGGGAGTCACCATTTGTCTGTCACTGGCAGCAGTGCCACGAGTCACTAGACTTCCAGGTACCAGCTGACCTAGGCTGCCTTCTGCCCCAGGCAAGGTCCGGAATCCTTTATCCCAGATGCTGACACCTGGGCACTGGCCGACATTAATTTTTATCAACACAGAGGTCTGAGTGAGGGTCAGCAGGCCAGCTAGGTGAAGTCAAGGCCAGGTGGGCGGGACTAAGGCTCCTTTGCCATCACCATGGAGACAGTCCCACCACCGGAAGAGTAGGCGGAGCGTATGATGGGCCCGGTGACAAGACTGAGCCAATGGCAGAGATCTGGCCCGCCAGGCAGATGACACAGGGCCCTCCATTATGACCTATGACACCTAGTGGCCACAGGATTTGAGCACACCCTGGGAAAGCCTACGCAGGCACAGGGGAGCCCCTGGTGCGGACTGGTTCAGGGCATTGGCAGAGCAGGCCAGGTACCTCTTTCCCACTTTCCTGAGGATATCACTACGCAAGGCATCCCCACTCAGCATCTCTTGCCTCTCTCTGTCTCTCTCTGGATGTGTTCATTCTCTGAAATCTCTTCCTTCTCCCCCTGAGTCACTTCACAGCTTGGAGTGCCTGATAGAGTGCCTAGAGACCAAAGAGCAAAGGGGGAAGGCCTCTGGCTCTACTGGTTGCCCATGGGCAGACAAGATCTGGTAGTTTATCTGGAAGGTCTAGAGAGTAGTGACTGATGGGGTAGCTACATCACCGGCGGACCCTGGCCAGGTGAAGCTTGCTGACATGCGGCAGCCTCTCCGGAGACTACTAATTCCGCTGGTAACATTGTATGCAAATACCTGGCTGAGTGCGAAGGGCAGAAAACATTGACACATACCTGCCAGAGGCCTATCCTGGGTCTGAAGAGTCCACCCCGGTCTCCAGCAACTCATCATCTCAGCACACACTTTGCCTGCACACAGGGAATCCGCCTCTCTCCACGAATGCCTTCTCCTGCTAGGAAACACACGATGGCACTCAGCCAAAGGAGAGCACAGGCAAAGTCAACTGAAGCCCGCATTTTCAAGATTTTGCCCTCTGCTGGGCCACAGCCTCCGGTGGCACACTGCATGTGCGTCACTTCTCCGAAGACAAGGCCGAAATCCGGGCATCCAGGGCCCCAGCAGTCCAGAGGCTGCGCATGGCGGCATACGGATCACCTCTTTGCCACGTACAGGAGGGAGGCCTCGGCCCTAGACTGGCTCCGCTAGAGCTCCACGACCTCAGCTATTTTTCCCGACCTTTGGCCCGTGCCCTTGTCAGTGTGTCACCTCTAGTTACACTTCACCTCCGACCACTCTCGATCCGCCACCTGCGGATACCTGAGCGTGGACATCAACATCTATCACTGTCTGCAGTGTCACAGGTCACTAGGTGTCTAGGCTCAGGCTGACCTTGGCTGTCTTCTGCCCAGGCAAGGAGCTTAATCCTTCAAAGGAAATGAGGACGCGTGGTCACTGGTCGACATCCCTTCTTTCATCTACACAGCCAGGTGGGCCAGGTGAAGGCTGAGTGCGGGGCCTAAGGCTTCCTTCCCAATCACCATGGAGACAGCCACCGCAAGGCTGGCCGGAACTTCTGACGGGGACGGGTCACAAACTCTGAGCCAATAGGAGAGGTCCAGCCTAACCGGCCGGTTCCGCAGAGCCCTCCATTTTACCCACGGACACGCAACGGCCCCTTCTGTCCTTGGCCACAAAATCGAGGGCACCCAGGGAATAACTTCACAGTAGGCAACCCCTGATGTGGACACGTTCGACATACTGGGACAGCAGGCAGGTACCTCTTTTCCACTTACGCTACGATATCAGTAGGCAAGGCGCCCTTCCTCAGCATCTATGGCCCCTCTTTGTATGTGTTCTTTTAAAGAAATCTCTTTTTTCTACCCCTGAGACACATCACAACTACGAGGGGCCTGAGAGGGAACCTGGAGATGAAACAGGGGAGGCTTCTGGCTGTACCGCTTCCCCGTGGCTAGAGAATAGCAGTTAGTCTCTCTGGAAGCTCTCAGCTTCTGTTGATCGACATGGGCAATACGGTAGGGGCGGACCCTGGCCAGGTGGAGCTTGTGGGCACATGCAACCTCTGGGGGAAGAATAATTCCGCTGCTGCTTTGTATGGTGTAAACCTCCCCACGCCAAGTGGGATGGGCACAGAACATTGACCCACACCTGCCAGGGGCCCTTCCTGGGACTAAAGATCCCAACCTGGTCTCAACCTTGTCACCTTCTCAGCACATACCTTTCCTGCACACATAATCCTGCCTTTCTCCGTCGGTGCCTCATCCTACTAGGAAAAAAGCATGCCGCTCAAAAAGGCCGATGCCAGAGAAATCGAGGAGACACTGCCATTTTCCACATTTTTGCTGTCTACATATCCCCGCCTCCGGTGGAAGGCTGCCTATGTGGCCGGGCTGCGAAGGCAAGGCCGAAATCCTGGCATCCTGGGCCCCAGCAATCCAGTGGTTTATGGACGTGGGGACCCGGATGACATGTTTCCCACATACAAGAGGAATCCTTGGGCCCTTCGCTGGCTCGCCATTCAGCTCCGCGACGTCCACTACTGGCCCTGGCCTTTGGCCGGTGCCCCATTGCGCGAGTGCTCCGGAGCCATGTTTCTCCACCCATCACTATCATTCTGCCACCAGGGGATATGTGAGTGTGGGAGTCACCATTTGTCTGTCACTGGCAGCAGTGCCACGAGTCACTAGACTTCCAGGTACCAGCTGACCTAGGCTGCCTTCTGCCCCAGGCAAGGTCCGGAATCCTTTATCCCAGATGCTGACACCTGGGCACTGGCCGACATTAATTTTTATCAACACAGAGGTCTGAGTGAGGGTCAGCAGGCCAGCTAGGTGAAGTCAAGGCCAGGTGGGCGGGACTAAGGCTCCTTTGCCATCACCATGGAGACAGTCCCACCACCGGAAGAGTAGGCGGAGTGTATGATGGGCCCGGTGACAAGACTGAGCCAATGGCAGAGATCTGGCCCGCCAGGCAGATGACACAGGGCCCTCCATTATGACCTATGACACCTAGTGGCCACAGGATTTGAGCACACCCTGGGAAAGCCTACGCAGGCACAGGGGAGCCCCTGGTGCGGACTGGTTCAGGGCATTGGCAGAGCAGGCCAGGTACCTCTTTCCCACTTTCCTGAGGATATCACTACGCAAGGCATCCCCACTCAGCATCTCTTGCCTCTCTCTGTCTCTCTCTGGATGTGTTCATTCTCTGAAATCTCTTCCTTCTCCCCCTGAGTCACTTCACAGCTTGGAGTGCCTGATAGAGTGCCTAGAGACCAAAGAGCAAAGGGGGAAGGCCTCTGGCTCTACTGGTTGCCCATGGGCAGACAAGATCTGGTAGTTTATCTGGAAGGTCTAGAGAGTAGTGACTGATGGGGTAGCTACATCACCGGCGGACCCTGGCCAGGTGAAGCTTGCTGACATGCGGCAGCCTCTCCGGAGACTACTAATTCCGCTGGTAACATTGTATGCAAATACCTGGCTGAGTGCGAAGGGCAGAAAACATTGACACATACCTGCCAGAGGCCTATCCTGGGTCTGAAGAGTCCACCCCGGTCTCCAGCAACTCATCATCTCAGCACACACTTTGCCTGCACACAGGGAATCCGCCTCTCTCCACGAATGCCTTCTCCTGCTAGGAAACACACGATGGCACTCAGCCAAAGGAGAGCACAGGTAAAGTCAACTGAAGCCCGCATTTTCAAGATTTTGCCCTCTGCTGGGCCACAGCCTCCGGTGGCACACTGCATGTGCGTCACTTCTCCGAAGACAAGGCCGAAATCCGGGCATCCAGGGCCCCAGCAGTCCAGAGGCTGCGCATGGCGGCATACGGATCACCTCTTTGCCACGTACAGGAGGGAGGCCTCGGCCCTAGACTGGCTCCGCTAGAGCTCCACGACCTCAGCTATTTTTCCCGACCTTTGGCCCGTGCCCTTGTCAGTGTGTCACCTCTAGTTACACTTCACCTCCGACCACTCTCGATCCGCCACCTGCGGATACCTGAGCGTGGACATCAACATCTATCACTGTCTGCAGTGTCACAGGTCACTAGGTGTCTAGGCTCAGGCTGACCTTGGCTGTCTTCTGCCCAGGCAAGGAGCTTAATCCTTCAAAGGAAATGAGGACGCGTGGTCACTGGTCGACATCCCTTCTTTCATCTACACAGCCAGGTGGGCCAGGTGAAGGCTGAGTGCGGGGCCTAAGGCTTCCTTCCCAATCACCATGGAGACAGCCACCGCAAGGCTGGCCGGAACTTCTGACGGGGACGGGTCACAAACTCTGAGCCAATAGGAGAGGTCCAGCCTAACCGGCCGGTTCCGCAGAGCCCTCCACTTTACCCACGGACACGCAACGGCCCCTTCTGTCCTTGGCCACAAAATCGAGGGCACCCAGGGAATAACTTCACAGTAGGCAACCCCTGATGTGGACACGTTCGACATACTGGGACAGCAGGCAGGTACCTCTTTTCCACTTACGCTACGATATCAGTAGGCAAGGCGCCCTTCCTCAGCATCTATGGCCCCTCTTTGTATGTGTTCTTTTAAAGAAATCTCTTTTTTCTACCCCTGAGACACATCACAACTACGAGGGGCCTGAGAGGGAACCTGGAGATGAAACAGGGGAGGCTTCTGGCTGTACCGCTTCCCCGTGGCTAGAGAATAGCAGTTAGTCTCTCTGGAAGCTCTCAGCTTCTGTTGATCGACATGGGCAATACGGTAGGGGCGGACCCTGGCCAGGTGGAGCTTGTGGGCACATGCAACCTCTGGGGGAAGAATAATTCCGCTGCTGCTTTGTATGGTGTAAACCTCCCCACGCCAAGTGGGATGGGCACAGAACATTGACCCACACCTGCCAGGGGCCCTTCCTGGGACTAAAGATCCCAACCTGGTCTCAACCTTGTCACCTTCTCAGCACATACCTTTCCTGCACACATAATCCTGCCTTTCTCCGTCGGTGCCTCATCCTACTAGGAAAAAAGCATGCCGCTCAAAAAGGCCGATGCCAGAGAAATCGAGGAGACACTGCCATTTTCCACATTTTTGCTGTCTACATATCCCCGCCTCCGGTGGAAGGCTGCCTATGTGGCCGGGCTGCGAAGGCAAGGCCGAAATCCTGGCATCCTGGGCCCCAGCAATCCAGTGGTTTATGGACGTGGGGACCCGGATGACATGTTTCCCACATACAAGAGGAATCCTTGGGCCCTTCACTGGCTCGCCATTCAGCTCCGCGACGTCCACTACTGGCCCTGGCCTTTGGCCGGTGCCCCATTGCGCGAGTGCTCCGGAGCCATGTTTCTCTACCCATCACTATCATTCTGCCACCAGGGGATATGTGAGTGTGGGAGTCACCATTTGTCTGTCACTGGCAGCAGTGCCACGAGTCACTAGACTTCCAGGTACCAGCTGACCTAGGCTGCCTTCTGCCCCAGGCAAGGTCCGGAATCCTTTATCCCAGATGCTGACACCTGGGCACTGGCCGACATTAATTTTTATCAACACAGAGGTCTGAGTGAGGGTCAGCAGGCCAGCTAGGTGAAGTCAAGGCCAGGTGGGCGGGACTAAGGCTCCTTTGCCATCACCATGGAGACAGTCCCACCACCGGAAGAGTAGGCGGAGCGTATGATGGGCCCGGTGACAAGACTGAGCCAATGGCAGAGATCTGGCCCGCCAGGCAGATGACACAGGGCCCTCCATTATGACCTATGACACCTAGTGGCCACAGGATTTGAGCACACCCTGGGAAAGCCTACGCAGGCACAGGGGAGCCCCTGGTGCGGACTGGTTCAGGGCATTGGCAGAGCAGGCCAGGTACCTCTTTCCCACTTTCCTGAGGATATCACTACGCAAGGCATCCCCACTCAGCATCTCTTGCCTCTCTCTGTCTCTCTCTGGATGTGTTCATTCTCTGAAATCTCTTCCTTCTCCCCCTGAGTCACTTCACAGCTTGGAGTGCCTGATAGAGTGCCTAGAGACCAAAGAGCAAAGGGGGAAGGCCTCTGGCTCTACTGGTTGCCCATGGGCAGACAAGATCTGGTAGTTTATCTGGAAGGTCTAGAGAGTAGTGACTGATGGGGTAGCTACATCACCGGCGGACCCTGGCCAGGTGAAGCTTGCTGACATGCGGCAGCCTCTCCGGAGACTACTAATTCCGCTGGTAACATTGTATGCAAATACCTGGCTGAGTGCGAAGGGCAGAAAACATTGACACATACCTGCCAGAGGCCTATCCTGGGTCTGAAGAGTCCACCCCGGTCTCCAGCAACTCATCATCTCAGCACACACTTTGCCTGCACACAGGGAATCCGCCTCTCTCCACGAATGCCTTCTCCTGCTAGGAAACACACGATGGCACTCAGCCAAAGGAGAGCACAGGTAAAGTCAACTGAAGCCCGCATTTTCAAGATTTTGCCCTCTGCTGGGCCACAGCCTCCGGTGGCATACTGCATGTGCGTCACTTCTCCGAAGACAAGGCCGAAATCCGGGCATCCAGGGCCCCAGCAGTCCAGAGGCTGCGCATGGCGGCATACGGATCACCTCTTTGCCACGTACAGGAGGGAGGCCTCGGCCCTAGACTGGCTCCGCTAGAGCTCCACGACCTCAGCTATTTTTCCCGACCTTTGGCCCGTGCCCTTGTCAGTGTGTCACCTCTAGTTACACTTCACCTCCGACCACTCTCGATCCGCCACCTGCGGATACCTGAGCGTGGACATCAACATCTATCACTGTCTGCAGTGTCACAGGTCACTAGGTGTCTAGGCTCAGGCTGACCTTGGCTGTCTTCTGCCCAGGCAAGGAGCTTAATCCTTCAAAGGAAATGAGGACGCGTGGTCACTGGTCGACATCCCTTCTTTCATCTACACAGCCAGGTGGGCCAGGTGAAGGCTGAGTGCGGGGCCTAAGGCTTCCTTCCCAATCACCATGGAGACAGCCACCGCAAGGCTGGCCGGAACTTCTGACGGGGACGGGTCACAAACTCTGAGCCAATAGGAGAGGTCCAGCCTAACCGGCCGGTTCCGCAGAGCCCTCCATTTTACCCACGGACACGCAACGGCCCCTTCTGTCCTTGGCCACAAAATCGAGGGCACCCAGGGAATAACTTCACAGTAGGCAACCCCTGATGTGGACACGTTCGACATACTGGGACAGCAGGCAGGTACCTCTTTTCCACTTACGCTACGATATCAGTAGGCAAGGCGCCCTTCCTCAGCATCTATGGCCCCTCTTTGTATGTGTTCTTTTAAAGAAATCTCTTTTTTCTACCCCTGAGACACATCACAACTACGAGGGGCCTGAGAGGGAACCTGGAGATGAAACAGGGGAGGCTTCTGGCTGTACCGCTTCCCCGTGGCTAGAGAATAGCAGTTAGTCTCTCTGGAAGCTCTCAGCTTCTGTTGATCGACATGGGCAATACGGTAGGGGCGGACCCTGGCCAGGTGGAGCTTGTGGGCACATGCAACCTCTGGGGGAAGAATAATTCCGCTGCTGCTTTGTATGGTGTAAACCTCCCCACGCCAAGTGGGATGGGCACAGAACATTGACCCACACCTGCCAGGGGCCCTTCCTGGGACTAAAGATCCCAACCTGGTCTCAACCTTGTCACCTTCTCAGCACATACCTTTCCTGCACACATAATCCTGCCTTTCTCCGTCGGTGCCTCATCCTACTAGGAAAAAAGCATGCCGCTCAAAAAGGCCGATGCCAGAGAAATCGAGGAGACACTGCCATTTTCCACATTTTTGCTGTCTACATATCCCCGCCTCCGGTGGAAGGCTGCCTATGTGGCCGGGCTGCGAAGGCAAGGCCGAAATCCTGGCATCCTGGGCCCCAGCAATCCAGTGGTTTATGGACATGGGGACCCGGATGACATGTTTCCCACATACAAGAGGAATCCTTGGGCCCTTCACTGGCTCGCCATTCAGCTCCGCGACGTCCACTACTGGCCCTGGCCTTTGGCCGGTGCCCCATTGCGCGAGTGCTCCGGAGCCATGTTTCTCTACCCATCACTATCATTCTGCCACCAGGGGATATGTGAGTGTGGGAGTCACCATTTGTCTGTCACTGGCAGCAGTGCCACGAGTCACTAGACTTCCAGGTACCAGCTGACCTAGGCTGCCTTCTGCCCCAGGCAAGGTCCGGAATCCTTTATCCCAGATGCTGACACCTGGGCACTGGCCGACATTAATTTTTATCAACACAGAGGTCTGAGTGAGGGTCAGCAGGCCAGCTAGGTGAAGTCAAGGCCAGGTGGGCGGGACTAAGGCTCCTTTGCCATCACCATGGAGACAGTCCCACCACCGGAAGAGTAGGCGGAGCGTATGATGGGCCCGGTGACAAGACTGAGCCAATGGCAGAGATCTGGCCCGCCAGGCAGATGACACAGGGCCCTCCATTATGACCTATGACACCTAGTGGCCACAGGATTTGAGCACACCCTGGGAAAGCCTACGCAGGCACAGGGGAGCCCCTGGTGCGGACTGGTTCAGGGCATTGGCAGAGCAGGCCAGGTACCTCTTTCCCACTTTCCTGAGGATATCACTACGCAAGGCATCCCCACTCAGCATCTCTTGCCTCTCTCTGTCTCTCTCTGGATGTGTTCATTCTCTGAAATCTCTTCCTTCTCCCCCTGAGTCACTTCACAGCTTGGAGTGCCTGATAGAGTGCCTAGAGACCAAAGAGCAAAGGGGGAAGGCCTCTGGCTCTACTGGTTGCCCATGGGCAGACAAGATCTGGTAGTTTATCTGGAAGGTCTAGAGAGTAGTGACTGATGGGGTAGCTACATCACCGGCGGACCCTGGCCAGGTGAAGCTTGCTGACATGCGGCAGCCTCTCCGGAGACTACTACTTCCGCTGGTAACATTGTATGCAAATACCTGGCTGAGTGCGAAGGGCAGAAAACATTGACACATACCTGCCAGAGGCCTATCCTGGGTCTGAAGAGTCCACCCCGGTCTCCAGCAACTCATCATCTCAGCACACACTTTGCCTGCACACAGGGAATCCGCCTCTCTCCACGAATGCCTTCTCCTGCTAGGAAACACACGATGGCACTCAGCCAAAGGAGAGCACAGGTAAAGTCAACTGAAGCCCGCATTTTCAAGATTTTGCCCTCTGCTGGGCCACAGCCTCCGGTGGCATACTGCATGTGCGTCACTTCTCCGAAGACAAGGCCGAAATCCGGGCATCCAGGGCCCCAGCAGTCCAGAGGCTGCGCATGGCGGCATACGGATCACCTCTTTGCCACGTACAGGAGGGAGGCCTCGGCCCTAGACTGGCTCCGCTAGAGCTCCACGACCTCAGCTATTTTTCCCGACCTTTGGCCCGTGCCCTTGTGAGTGTGTCACCTCTAGTTACACTACACCTCCGACCACTCTCGATCCGCCACCTGCGGATACCTGAGCGTGGACATCAACATCTATCACTGTCTGCAGTGTCACAGGTCACTAGGTTTCTAGGCTCAGGCTGACCTTGGCTGTCTTCTGCCCAGGCAAGGAGCTTAATCCTTCAAAGGAAATGAGGACGCGTGGTCACTGGCCGACATCCTTTCTTTCATCTACACAGCGGTCTAGATGAGGGTAAAGAGGCCAGGTGGGCCAGGTGAAAGCTGAGTGCGGGGCCTAAGGCTTCCTTCCCAATCACCATGGAGACAGCCACCGCAAGGCTGGCCGGAACTTCTGACGGGGACGGGTCACAAACTCTGAGCCAATAGGAGAGGTCCAGCCTAACCGGCCGGTTCCGCAGAGCCCTCCATTTTACCCACGGACACGCAACGGCCCCTTCTGTCCTTGGCCACAAAATCGAGGGCACCCAGGGAATAACTTCACAGTAGGCAACCCCTGATGTGGACACGTTCGACATACTGGGACAGCAGGCAGGTACCTCTTTTCCACTTACGCTACGATATCAGTAGGCAAGGCGCCCTTCCTCAGCATCTATGGCCCCTCTTTGTATGTGTTCTTTTAAAGAAATCTCTTTTTTCTACCCCTGAGACACATCACAACTACGAGGGGCCTGAGAGGGAACCTGGAGATGAAACAGGGGAGGCTTCTGGCTGTACCGCTTCCCCGTGGCTAGAGAATAGCAGTTAGTCTCTCTGGAAGCTCTCAGCTTCTGTTGATCGACATGGGCAATACGGTAGGGGCGGACCCTGGCCAGGTGGAGCTTGTGGGCACATGCAACCTCTGGGGGAAGAATAATTCCGCTGCTGCTTTGTATGGTGTAAACCTCCCCACGCCAAGTGGGATGGGCACAGAACATTGACCCACACCTGCCAGGGGCCCTTCCTGGGACTAAAGATCCCAACCTGGTCTCAACCTTGTCACCTTCTCAGCACATACCTTTCCTGCACACATAATCCTGCCTTTCTCCGTCGGTGCCTCATCCTACTAGGAAAAAAGCATGCCGCTCAAAAAGGCCGATGCCAGAGAAATCGAGGAGACACTGCCATTTTCCACATTTTTGCTGTCTACATATCCCCGCCTCCGGTGGAAGGCTGCCTATGTGGCCGGGCTGCGAAGGCAAGGCCGAAATCCTGGCATCCTGGGCCCCAGCAATCCAGTGGTTTATGGACGTGGGGACCCGGATGACATGTTTCCCACATACAAGAGGAATCCTTGGGCCCTTCACTGGCTCGCCATTCAGCTCCGCGACGTCCACTACTGGCCCTGGCCTTTGGCCGGTGCCCCATTGCGCGAGTGCTCCGGAGCCATGTTTCTCCACCCATCACTATCATTCTGCCACCAGGGGATATGTGAGTGTGGGAGTCACCATTTGTCTGTCACTGGCAGCAGTGCCACGAGTCACTAGACTTCCAGGTACCAGCTGACCTAGGCTGCCTTCTGCCCCAGGCAAGGTCCGGAATCCTTTATCCCAGATGCTGACACCTGGGCACTGGCCGACATTAATTTTTATCAACACAGAGGTCTGAGTGAGGGTCAGCAGGCCAGCTAGGTGAAGTCAAGGCCAGGTGGGCGGGACTAAGGCTCCTTTGCCATCACCATGGAGACAGTCCCACCACCGGAAGAGTAGGCGGAGCGTATGATGGGCCCGGTGACAAGACTGAGCCAATGGCAGAGATCTGGCCCGCCAGGCAGATGACACAGGGCCCTCCATTATGACCTATGACACCTAGTGGCCACAGGATTTGAGCACACCCTGGGAAAGCCTACGCAGGCACAGGGGAGCCCCTGGTGCGGACTGGTTCAGGGCATTGGCAGAGCAGGCCAGGTACCTCTTTCCCACTTTCCTGAGGATATCACTACGCAAGGCATCCCCACTCAGCATCTCTTGCCTCTCTCTGTCTCTCTCTGGATGTGTTCATTCTCTGAAATCTCTTCCTTCTCCCCCTGAGTCACTTCACAGCTTGGAGTGCCTGATAGAGTGCCTAGAGACCAAAGAGCAAAGGGGGAAGGCCTCTGGCTCTACTGGTTGCCCATGGGCAGACAAGATCTGGTAGTTTATCTGGAAGGTCTAGAGAGTAGTGACTGATGGGGTAGCTACATCACCGGCGGACCCTGGCCAGGTGAAGCTTGCTGACATGCGGCAGCCTCTCCGGAGACTACTACTTCCGCTGGTAACATTGTATGCAAATACCTGGCTGAGTGCGAAGGGCAGAAAACATTGACACATACCTGCCAGAGGCCTATCCTGGGTCTGAAGAGTCCACCCCGGTCTCCAGCAACTCATCATCTCAGCACACACTTTGCCTGCACACAGGGAATCCGCCTCTCTCCACGAATGCCTTCTCCTGCTAGGAAACACACGATGGCACTCAGCCAAAGGAGAGCACAGGTAAAGTCAACTGAAGCCCGCATTTTCAAGATTTTGCCCTCTGCTGGGCCACAGCCTCCGGTGGCATACTGCATGTGCGTCACTTCTCCGAAGACAAGGCCGAAATCCGGGCATCCAGGGCCCCAGCAGTCCAGAGGCTGCGCATGGCGGCATACGGATCACCTCTTTGCCACGTACAGGAGGGAGGCCTCGGCCCTAGACTGGCTCCGCTAGAGCTCCACGACCTCAGCTATTTTTCCCGACCTTTGGCCCGTGCCCTTGTGAGTGTGTCACCTCTAGTTACACTACACCTCCGACCACTCTCGATCCGCCACCTGCGGATACCTGAGCGTGGACATCAACATCTATCACTGTCTGCAGTGTCACAGGTCACTAGGTTTCTAGGCTCAGGCTGACCTTGGCTGTCTTCTGCCCAGGCAAGGAGCTTAATCCTTCAAAGGAAATGAGGACGCGTGGTCACTGGCCGACATCCTTTCTTTCATCTACACAGCGGTCTAGATGAGGGTAAAGAGGCCAGGTGGGCCAGGTGAAAGCTGAGTGCGGGGCCTAAGGCTTCCTTCCCAATCACCATGGAGACAGCCACCGCAAGGCTGGCCGGAACTTCTGACGGGGACGGGTCACAAACTCTGAGCCAATAGGAGAGGTCCAGCCTAACCGGCCGGTTCCGCAGAGCCCTCCATTTTACCCACGGACACGCAACGGCCCCTTCTGTCCTTGGCCACAAAATCGAGGGCACCCAGGGAATAACTTCACAGTAGGCAACCCCTGATGTGGACACGTTCGACATACTGGGACAGCAGGCAGGTACCTCTTTTCCACTTACGCTACGATATCAGTAGGCAAGGCGCCCTTCCTCAGCATCTATGGCCCCTCTTTGTATGTGTTCTTTTAAAGAAATCTCTTTTTTCTACCCCTGAGACACATCACAACTACGAGGGGCCTGAGAGGGAACCTGGAGATGAAACAGGGGAGGCTTCTGGCTGTACCGCTTCCCCGTGGCTAGAGAATAGCAGTTAGTCTCTCTGGAAGCTCTCAGCTTCTGTTGATCGACATGGGCAATACGGTAGGGGCGGACCCTGGCCAGGTGGAGCTTGTGGGCACATGCAACCTCTGGGGGAAGAATAATTCCGCTGCTGCTTTGTATGGTGTAAACCTCCCCACGCCAAGTGGGATGGGCACAGAACATTGACCCACACCTGCCAGGGGCCCTTCCTGGGACTAAAGATCCCAACCTGGTCTCAACCTTGTCACCTTCTCAGCACATACCTTTCCTGCACACATAATCCTGCCTTTCTCCGTCGGTGCCTCATCCTACTAGGAAAAAAGCATGCCACTCAAAAAGGCCGATGCCAGAGAAATCGAGGAGACACTGCCATTTTCCACATTTTTGCTGTCTACATATCCCCGCCTCCGGTGGAAGGCTGCCTATGTGGCCGGGCTGCGAAGGCAAGGCCGAAATCCTGGCATCCTGGGCCCCAGCAATCCAGTGGTTTATGGACGTGGGGACCCGGATGACATGTTTCCCACATACAAGAGGAATCCTTGGGCCCTTCACTGGCTCGCCATTCAGCTCCGCGACGTCCACTACTGGCCCTGGCCTTTGGCCGGTGCCCCATTGCGCGAGTGCTCCGGAGCCATGTTTCTCCACCCATCACTATCATTCTGCCACCAGGGGATATGTGAGTGTGGGAGTCACCATTTGTCTGTCACTGGCAGCAGTGCCACGAGTCACTAGACTTCCAGGTACCAGCTGACCTAGGCTGCCTTCTGCCCCAGGCAAGGTCCGGAATCCTTTATCCCAGATGCTGACACCTGGGCACTGGCCGACATTAATTTTTATCAACACAGAGGTCTGAGTGAGGGTCAGCAGGCCAGCTAGGTGAAGTCAAGGCCAGGTGGGCGGGACTAAGGCTCCTTTGCCATCACCATGGAGACAGTCCCACCACCGGAAGAGTAGGCGGAGCGTATGATGGGCCCGGTGACAAGACTGAGCCAATGGCAGAGATCTGGCCCGCCAGGCAGATGACACAGGGCCCTCCATTATGACCTATGACACCTAGTGGCCACAGGATTTGAGCACACCCTGGGAAAGCCTACGCAGGCACAGGGGAGCCCCTGGTGCGGACTGGTTCAGGGCATTGGCAGAGCAGGCCAGGTACCTCTTTCCCACTTTCCTGAGGATATCACTACGCAAGGCATCCCCACTCAGCATCTCTTGCCTCTCTCTGTCTCTCTCTGGATGTGTTCATTCTCTGAAATCTCTTCCTTCTCCCCCTGAGTCACTTCACAGCTTGGAGTGCCTGATAGAGTGCCTAGAGACCAAAGAGCAAAGGGGGAAGGCCTCTGGCTCTACTGGTTGCCCATGGGCAGACAAGATCTGGTAGTTTATCTGGAAGGTCTAGAGAGTAGTGACTGATGGGGTAGCTACATCACCGGCGGACCCTGGCCAGGTGAAGCTTGCTGACATGCGGCAGCCTCTCCGGAGACTACTACTTCCGCTGGTAACATTGTATGCAAATACCTGGCTGAGTGCGAAGGGCAGAAAACATTGACACATACCTGCCAGAGGCCTATCCTGGGTCTGAAGAGTCCACCCCGGTCTCCAGCAACTCATCATCTCAGCACACACTTTGCCTGCACACAGGGAATCCGCCTCTCTCCACGAATGCCTTCTCCTGCTAGGAAACACACGATGGCACTCAGCCAAAGGAGAGCACAGGTAAAGTCAACTGAAGCCCGCATTTTCAAGATTTTGCCCTCTGCTGGGCCACAGCCTCCGGTGGCATACTGCATGTGCGTCACTTCTCCGAAGACAAGGCCGAAATCCGGGCATCCAGGGCCCCAGCAGTCCAGAGGCTGCGCATGGCGGCATACGGATCACCTCTTTGCCACGTACAGGAGGGAGGCCTCGGCCCTAGACTGGCTCCGCTAGAGCTCCACGACCTCAGCTATTTTTCCCGACCTTTGGCCCGTGCCCTTGTGAGTGTGTCACCTCTAGTTACACTACACCTCCGACCACTCTCGATCCGCCACCTGCGGATACCTGAGCGTGGACATCAACATCTATCACTGTCTGCAGTGTCACAGGTCACTAGGTTTCTAGGCTCAGGCTGACCTTGGCTGTCTTCTGCCCAGGCAAGGAGCTTAATCCTTCAAAGGAAATGAGGACGCGTGGTCACTGGCCGACATCCTTTCTTTCATCTACACAGCGGTCTAGATGAGGGTAAAGAGGCCAGGTGGGCCAGGTGAAAGCTGAGTGCGGGGCCTAAGGCTTCCTTCCCAATCACCATGGAGACAGCCACCGCAAGGCTGGCCGGAACTTCTGACGGGGACGGGTCACAAACTCTGAGCCAATAGGAGAGGTCCAGCCTAACCGGCCGGTTCCGCAGAGCCCTCCATTTTACCCACGGACACGCAACGGCCCCTTCTGTCCTTGGCCACAAAATCGAGGGCACCCAGGGAATAACTTCACAGTAGGCAACCCCTGATGTGGACACGTTCGACATACTGGGACAGCAGGCAGGTACCTCTTTTCCACTTACGCTACGATATCAGTAGGCAAGGCGCCCTTCCTCAGCATCTATGGCCCCTCTTTGTATGTGTTCTTTTAAAGAAATCTCTTTTTTCTACCCCTGAGACACATCACAACTACGAGGGGCCTGAGAGGGAACCTGGAGATGAAACAGGGGAGGCTTCTGGCTGTACCGCTTCCCCGTGGCTAGAGAATAGCAGTTAGTCTCACTGGAAGCTCTCAGCTTCTGTTGATCGACATGGGCAATACGGTAGGGGCGGACCCTGGCCAGGTGGAGCTTGTGGGCACATGCAACCTCTGGGGGAAGAATAATTCCGCTGCTGCTTTGTATGGTGTAAACCTCCCCACGCCAAGTGGGATGGGCACAGAACATTGACCCACACCTGCCAGGGGCCCTTCCTGGGACTAAAGATCCCAACCTGGTCTCAACCTTGTCACCTTCTCAGCACATACCTTTCCTGCACACATAATCCTGCCTTTCTCCGTCGGTGCCTCATCCTACTAGGAAAAAAGCATGCCGCTCAAAAAGGCCGATGCCAGAGAAATCGAGGAGACACTGCCATTTTCCACATTTTTGCTGTCTACATATCCCCGCCTCCGGTGGAAGGCTGCCTATGTGGCCGGGCTGCGAAGGCAAGGCCGAAATCCTGGCATCCTGGGCCCCAGCAATCCAGTGGTTTATGGACGTGGGGACCCGGATGACATGTTTCCCACATACAAGAGGAATCCTTGGGCCCTTCACTGGCTCGCCATTCAGCTCCGCGACGTCCACTACTGGCCCTGGCCTTTGGCCGGTGCCCCATTGCGCGAGTGCTCCGGAGCCATGTTTCTCCACCCATCATTATCATTCTGCCACCAGGGGATATGTGAGTGTGGGAGTCACCATTTGTCTGTCACTGGCAGCAGTGCCACGAGTCACTAGACTTCCAGGTACCAGCTGACCTAGGCTGCCTTCTGCCCCAGGCAAGGTCCGGAATCCTTTATCCCAGATGCTGACACCTGGGCACTGGCCGACATTAATTTTTATCAACACAGAGGTCTGAGTGAGGGTCAGCAGGCCAGCTAGGTGAAGTCAAGGCCAGGTGGGCGGGACTAAGGCTCCTTTGCCATCACCATGGAGACAGTCCCACCACCGGAAGAGTAGGCGGAGCGTATGATGGGCCCGGTGACAAGACTGAGCCAATGGCAGAGATCTGGCCCGCCAGGCAGATGACACAGGGCCCTCCATTATGACCTATGACACCTAGTGGCCACAGGATTTGAGCACACCCTGGGAAAGCCTACGCAGGCACAGGGGAGCCCCTGGTGCGGACTGGTGCAGGGCATTGGCAGAGCAGGCCAGGTACCTCTTTTCCACTTTCCTGAGGATATCACTACGCAAGGCATCCCCACTCAGCATCTCTTGCCTCTCTCTGTCTCTCTCTGGATGTGTTCATTCTCTGAAATCTCTTCCTTCTCCCCCTGAGTCACTTCACAGCTTGGAGTGCCTGATAGAGTGCCTAGAGACCAAAGAGCAAAGGGGGAAGGCCTCTGGCTCTACTGGTTGCCCATGGGCAGACAAGATCTGGTAGTTTATCTGGAAGGTCTAGAGAGTAGTGACTGATGGGGTAGCTACATCACCGGCGGACCCTGGCCAGGTGAAGCTTGCTGACATGCGGCAGCCTCTCCGGAGACTACTACTTCCGCTGGTAACATTGTATGCAAATACCTGGCTGAGTGCGAAGGGCAGAAAACATTGACACATACCTGCCAGAGGCCTATCCTGGGTCTGAAGAGTCCACCCCGGTCTCCAGCAACTCATCATCTCAGCACACACTTTGCCTGCACACAGGGAATCCGCCTCTCTCCACGAATGCCTTCTCCTGCTAGGAAACACACGATGGCACTCAGCCAAAGGAGAGCACAGGTAAAGTCAACTGAAGCCCGCATTTTCAAGATTTTGCCCTCTGCTGGGCCACAGCCTCCGGTGGCATACTGCATGTGCGTCACTTCTCCGAAGACAAGGCCGAAATCCGGGCATCCAGGGCCCCAGCAGTCCAGAGGCTGCGCATGGCGGCATACGGATCACCTCTTTGCCACGTACAGGAGGGAGGCCTCGGCCCTAGACTGGCTCCGCTAGAGCTCCACGACCTCAGCTATTTTTCCCGACCTTTGGCCCGTGCCCTTGTGAGTGTGTCACCTCTAGTTACACTACACCTCCGACCACTCTCGATCCGCCACCTGCGGATACCTGAGCGTGGACATCAACATCTATCACTGTCTGCAGTGTCACAGGTCACTAGGTTTCTAGGCTCAGGCTGACCTTGGCTGTCTTCTGCCCAGGCAAGGAGCTTAATCCTTCAAAGGAAATGAGGACGCGTGGTCACTGGCCGACATCCTTTCTTTCATCTACACAGCGGTCTAGATGAGGGTAAAGAGGCCAGGTGGGCCAGGTGAAAGCTGAGTGCGGGGCCTAAGGCTTCCTTCCCAATCACCATGGAGACAGCCACCGCAAGGCTGGCCGGAACTTCTGACGGGGACGGGTCACAAACTCTGAGCCAATAGGAGAGGTCCAGCCTAACCGGCCGGTTCCGCAGAGCCCTCCATTTTACCCACGGACACGCAACGGCCCCTTCTGTCCTTGGCCACAAAATCGAGGGCACCCAGGGAATAACTTCACAGTAGGCAACCCCTGATGTGGACACGTTCGACATACTGGGACAGCAGGCAGGTACCTCTTTTCCACTTACGCTACGATATCAGTAGGCAAGGCGCCCTTCCTCAGCATCTATGGCCCCTCTTTGTATGTGTTCTTTTAAAGAAATCTCTTTTTTCTACCCCTGAGACACATCACAACTACGAGGGGCCTGAGAGGGAACCTGGAGATGAAACAGGGGAGGCTTCTGGCTGTACCGCTTCCCCGTGGCTAGAGAATAGCAGTTAGTCTCTCTGGAAGCTCTCAGCTTCTGTTGATCGACATGGGCAATACGGTAGGGGCGGACCCTGGCCAGGTGGAGCTTGTGGGCACATGCAACCTCTGGGGGAAGAATAATTCCGCTGCTGCTTTGTATGGTGTAAACCTCCCCACGCCAAGTGGGATGGGCACAGAACATTGACCCACACCTGCCAGGGGCCCTTCCTGGGACTAAAGATCCCAACCTGGTCTCAACCTTGTCACCTTCTCAGCACATACCTTTCCTGCACACATAATCCTGCCTTTCTCCGTCGGTGCCTCATCCTACTAGGAAAAAAGCATGCCACTCAAAAAGGCCGATGCCAGAGAAATCGAGGAGACACTGCCATTTTCCACATTTTTGCTGTCTACATATCCCCGCCTCCGGTGGAAGGCTGCCTATGTGGCCGGGCTGCGAAGGCAAGGCCGAAATCCTGGCATCCTGGGCCCCAGCAATCCAGTGGTTTATGGACGTGGGGACCCGGATGACATGTTTCCCACATACAAGAGGAATCCTTGGGCCCTTCACTGGCTCGCCATTCAGCTCCGCGACGTCCACTACTGGCCCTGGCCTTTGGCCGGTGCCCCATTGCGCGAGTGCTCCGGAGCCATGTTTCTCCACCCATCACTATCATTCTGCCACCAGGGGATATGTGAGTGTGGGAGTCACCATTTGTCTGTCACTGGCAGCAGTGCCACGAGTCACTAGACTTCCAGGTACCAGCTGACCTAGGCTGCCTTCTGCCCCAGGCAAGGTCCGGAATCCTTTATCCCAGATGCTGACACCTGGGCACTGGCCGACATTAATTTTTATCAACACAGAGGTCTGAGTGAGGGTCAGCAGGCCAGCTAGGTGAAGTCAAGGCCAGGTGGGCGGGACTAAGGCTCCTTTGCCATCACCATGGAGACAGTCCCACCACCGGAAGAGTAGGCGGAGCGTATGATGGGCCCGGTGACAAGACTGAGCCAATGGCAGAGATCTGGCCCGCCAGGCAGATGACACAGGGCCCTCCATTATGACCTATGACACCTAGTGGCCACAGGATTTGAGCACACCCTGGGAAAGCCTACGCAGGCACAGGGGAGCCCCTGGTGCGGACTGGTTCAGGGCATTGGCAGAGCAGGCCAGGTACCTCTTTCCCACTTTCCTGAGGATATCACTACGCAAGGCATCCCCACTCAGCATCTCTTGCCTCTCTCTGTCTCTCTCTGGATGTGTTCATTCTCTGAAATCTCTTCCTTCTCCCTCTGAGTCACTTCACAGCTTGGAGTGCCTGATAGAGTGCCTAGAGACCAAAGAGCAAAGGGGGAAGGCCTCTGGCTCTACTGGTTGCCCATGGGCAGACAAGATCTGGTAGTTTATCTGGAAGGTCTAGAGAGTAGTGACTGATGGGGTAGCTACATCACCGGCGGACCCTGGCCAGGTGAAGCTTGCTGACATGCGGCAGCCTCTCCGGAGACTACTACTTCCGCTGGTAACATTGTATGCAAATACCTGGCTGAGTGCGAAGGGCAGAAAACATTGACACATACCTGCCAGAGGCCTATCCTGGGTCTGAAGAGTCCACCCCGGTCTCCAGCAACTCATCATCTCAGCACACACTTTGCCTGCACACAGGGAATCCGCCTCTCTCCACGAATGCCTTCTCCTGCTAGGAAACACACGATGGCACTCAGCCAAAGGAGAGCACAGGTAAAGTCAACTGAAGCCCGCATTTTCAAGATTTTGCCCTCTGCTGGGCCACAGCCTCCGGTGGCATACTGCATGTGCGTCACTTCTCCGAAGACAAGGCCGAAATCCGGGCATCCAGGGCCCCAGCAGTCCAGAGGCTGCGCATGGCGGCATACGGATCACCTCTTTGCCACGTACAGGAGGGAGGCCTCGGCCCTAGACTGGCTCCGCTAGAGCTCCACGACCTCAGCTATTTTTCCCGACCTTTGGCCCGTGCCCTTGTGAGTGTGTCACCTCTAGTTACACTACACCTCCGACCACTCTCGATCCGCCACCTGCGGATACCTGAGCGTGGACATCAACATCTATCACTGTCTGCAGTGTCACAGGTCACTAGGTTTCTAGGCTCAGGCTGACCTTGGCTGTCTTCTGCCCAGGCAAGGAGCTTAATCCTTCAAAGGAAATGAGGACGCGTGGTCACTGGTCGACATCCCTTCTTTCATCTACACAGCCAGGTGGGCCAGGTGAAGGCTGAGTGCGGGGCCTAAGGCTTCCTTCCCAATCACCATGGAGACAGCCACCGCAAGGCTGGCCGGAACTTCTGACGGGGACGGGTCACAAACTCTGAGCCAATAGGAGAGGTCCAGCCTAACCGGCCGGTTCCGCAGAGCCCTCCATTTTACCCACGGACACGCAACGGCCCCTTCTGTCCTTGGCCACAAAATCGAGGGCACCCAGGGAATAACTTCACAGTAGGCAACCCCTGATGTGGACACGTTCGACATACTGGGACAGCAGGCAGGTACCTCTTTTCCACTTACGCTACGATATCAGTAGGCAAGGCGCCCTTCCTCAGCATCTATGGCCCCTCTTTGTATGTGTTCTTTTAAAGAAATCTCTTTTTTCTACCCCTGAGACACATCACAACTACGAGGGGCCTGAGAGGGAACCTGGAGATGAAACAGGGGAGGCTTCTGGCTGTACCGCTTCCCCGTGGCTAGAGAATAGCAGTTAGTCTCTCTGGAAGCTCTCAGCTTCTGTTGATCGACATGGGCAATACGGTAGGGGCGGACCCTGGCCAGGTGGAGCTTGTGGGCACATGCAACCTCTGGGGGAAGAATAATTCCGCTGCTGCTTTGTATGGTGTAAACCTCCCCACGCCAAGTGGGATGGGCACAGAACATTGACCCACACCTGCCAGGGGCCCTTCCTGGGACTAAAGATCCCAACCTGGTCTCAACCTTGTCACCTTCTCAGCACATACCTTTCCTGCACACATAATCCTGCCTTTCTCCGTCGGTGCCTCATCCTACTAGGAAAAAAGCATGCCGCTCAAAAAGGCCGATGCCAGAGAAATCGAGGAGACACTGCCATTTTCCACATTTTTGCTGTCTACATATCCCCGCCTCCGGTGGAAGGCTGCCTATGTGGCCGGGCTGCGAAGGCAAGGCCGAAATCCTGGCATCCTGGGCCCCAGCAATCCAGTGGTTTATGGACGTGGGGACCCGGATGACATGTTTCCCACATACAAGAGGAATCCTTGGGCCCTTCGCTGGCTCGCCATTCAGCTCCGCGACGTCCACTACTGGCCCTGGCCTTTGGCCGGTGCCCCATTGCGCGAGTGCTCCGGAGCCATGTTTCTCCACCCATCACTATCATTCTGCCACCAGGGGATATGTGAGTGTGGGAGTCACCATTTGTCTGTCACTGGCAGCAGTGCCACGAGTCACTAGACTTCCAGGTACCAGCTGACCTAGGCTGCCTTCTGCCCCAGGCAAGGTCCGGAATCCTTTATCCCAGATGCTGACACCTGGGCACTGGCCGACATTAATTTTTATCAACACAGAGGTCTGAGTGAGGGTCAGCAGGCCAGCTAGGTGAAGTCAAGGCCAGGTGGGCGGGACTAAGGCTCCTTTGCCATCACCATGGAGACAGTCCCACCACCGGAAGAGTAGGCGGAGCGTATGATGGGCCCGGTGACAAGACTGAGCCAATGGCAGAGATCTGGCCCGCCAGGCAGATGACACAGGGCCCTCCATTATGACCTATGACACCTAGTGGCCACAGGATTTGAGCACACCCTGGGAAAGCCTACGCAGGCACAGGGGAGCCCCTGGTGCGGACTGGTTCAGGGCATTGGCAGAGCAGGCCAGGTACCTCTTTCCCACTTTCCTGAGGATATCACTACGCAAGGCATCCCCACTCAGCATCTCTTGCCTCTCTCTGTCTCTCTCTGGATGTGTTCATTCTCTGAAATCTCTTCCTTCTCCCTCTGAGTCACTTCACAGCTTGGAGTGCCTGATAGAGTGCCTAGAGACCAAAGAGCAAAGGGGGAAGGCCTCTGGCTCTACTGGTTGCCCATGGGCAGACAAGATCTGGTAGTTTATCTGGAAGGTCTAGAGAGTAGTGACTGATGGGGTAGCTACATCACCGGCGGACCCTGGCCAGGTGAAGCTTGCTGACATGCGGCAGCCTCTCCGGAGACTACTACTTCCGCTGGTAACATTGTATGCAAATACCTGGCTGAGTGCGAAGGGCAGAAAACATTGACACATACCTGCCAGAGGCCTATCCTGGGTCTGAAGAGTCCACCCCGGTCTCCAGCAACTCATCATCTCAGCACACACTTTGCCTGCACACAGGGAATCCGCCTCTCTCCACGAATGCCTTCTCCTGCTAGGAAACACACGATGGCACTCAGCCAAAGGAGAGCACAGGTAAAGTCAACTGAAGCCCGCATTTTCAAGATTTTGCCCTCTGCTGGGCCACAGCCTCCGGTGGCATACTGCATGTGCGTCACTTCTCCGAAGACAAGGCCGAAATCCGGGCATCCAGGGCCCCAGCAGTCCAGAGGCTGCGCATGGCGGCATACGGATCACCTCTTTGCCACGTACAGGAGGGAGGCCTCGGCCCTAGACTGGCTCCGCTAGAGCTCCACGACCTCAGCTATTTTTCCCGACCTTTGGCCCGTGCCCTTGTGAGTGTGTCACCTCTAGTTACACTACACCTCCGACCACTCTCGATCCGCCACCTGCGGATACCTGAGCGTGGACATCAACATCTATCACTGTCTGCAGTGTCACAGGTCACTAGGTTTCTAGGCTCAGGCTGACCTTGGCTGTCTTCTGCCCAGGCAAGGAGCTTAATCCTTCAAAGGAAATGAGGACGCGTGGTCACTGGTCGACATCCCTTCTTTCATCTACACAGCCAGGTGGGCCAGGTGAAGGCTGAGTGCGGGGCCTAAGGCTTCCTTCCCAATCACCATGGAGACAGCCACCGCAAGGCTGGCCGGAACTTCTGACGGGGACGGGTCACAAACTCTGAGCCAATAGGAGAGGTCCAGCCTAACCGGCCGGTTCCGCAGAGCCCTCCATTTTACCCACGGACACGCAACGGCCCCTTCTGTCCTTGGCCACAAAATCGAGGGCACCCAGGGAATAACTTCACAGTAGGCAACCCCTGATGTGGACACGTTCGACATACTGGGACAGCAGGCAGGTACCTCTTTTCCACTTACGCTACGATATCAGTAGGCAAGGAGCCCTTCCTCAGCATCTATGGCCCCTCTTTGTATGTGTTCTTTTAAAGAAATCTCTTTTTTCTACCCCTGAGACACATCACAACTACGAGGGGCCTGAGAGGGAACCTGGAGATGAAACAGGGGAGGCTTCTGGCTGTACCGCTTCCCCGTGGCTAGAGAATAGCAGTTAGTCTCTCTGGAAGCTCTCAGCTTCTGTTGATCGACATGGGCAATACGGTAGGGGCGGACCCTGGCCAGGTGGAGCTTGTGGGCACATGCAACCTCTGGGGGAAGAATAATTCCGCTGCTGCTTTGTATGGTGTAAACCTCCCCACGCCAAGTGGGATGGGCACAGAACATTGACCCACACCTGCCAGGGGCCCTTCCTGGGACTAAAGATCCCAACCTGGTCTCAACCTTGTCACCTTCTCAGCACATACCTTTCCTGCACACATAATCCTGCCTTTCTCCGTCGGTGCCTCATCCTACTAGGAAAAAAGCATGCCGCTCAAAAAGGCCGATGCCAGAGAAATCGAGGAGACACTGCCATTTTCCACATTTTTGCTGTCTACATATCCCCGCCTCCGGTGGAAGGCTGCCTATGTGGCCGGGCTGCGAAGGCAAGGCCGAAATCCTGGCATCCTGGGCCCCAGCAATCCAGTGGTTTATGGACGTGGGGACCCGGATGACATGTTTCCCACATACAAGAGGAATCCTTGGGCCCTTCACTGGCTCGCCATTCAGCTCCGCGACGTCCACTACTGGCCCTGGCCTTTGGCCGGTGCCCCATTGCGCGAGTGCTCCGGAGCCATGTTTCTCCACCCATCACTATCATTCTGCCACCAGGGGATATGTGAGTGTGGGAGTCACCATTTGTCTGTCACTGGCAGCAGTGCCACGAGTCACTAGACTTCCAGGTACCAGCTGACCTAGGCTGCCTTCTGCCCCAGGCAAGGTCCGGAATCCTTTATCCCAGATGCTGACACCTGGGCACTGGCCGACATTAATTTTTATCAACACAGAGGTCTGAGTGAGGGTCAGCAGGCCAGCTAGGTGAAGTCAAGGCCAGGTGGGCGGGACTAAGGCTCCTTTGCCATCACCATGGAGACAGTCCCACCACCGGAAGAGTAGGCGGAGCGTATGATGGGCCCGGTGACAAGACTGAGCCAATGGCAGAGATCTGGCCCGCCAGGCAGATGACACAGGGCCCTCCATTATGACCTATGACACCTAGTGGCCACAGGATTTGAGCACACCCTGGGAAAGCCTACGCAGGCACAGGGGAGCCCCTGGTGCGGACTGGTTCAGGGCATTGGCAGAGCAGGCCAGGTACCTCTTTCCCACTTTCCTGAGGATATCACTACGCAAGGCATCCCCACTCAGCATCTCTTGCCTCTCTCTGTCTCTCTCTGGATGTGTTCATTCTCTGAAATCTCTTCCTTCTCCCCCTGAGTCACTTCACAGCTTGGAGTGCCTGATAGAGTGCCTAGAGACCAAAGAGCAAAGGGGGAAGGCCTCTGGCTCTACTGGTTGCCCATGGGCACACAAGATCTGGTAGTTTATCTGGAAGGTCTAGAGAGTAGTGACTGATGGGGTAGCTACATCACCGGCGGACCCTGGCCAGGTGAAGCTTGCTGACATGCGGCAGCCTCTCCGGAGACTACTAATTCCGCTGGTAACATTGTATGCAAATACCTGGCTGAGTGCGAAGGGCAGAAAACATTGACACATACCTGCCAGAGGCCTATCCTGGGTCTGAAGAGTCCACCCCGGTCTCCAGCAACTCATCATCTCAGCACACACTTTGCCTGCACACAGGGAATCCGCCTCTCTCCACGAATGCCTTCTCCTGCTAGGAAACACACGATGGCACTCAGCCAAAGGAGAGCACAGGCAAAGTCAACTGAAGCCCGCATTTTCAAGATTTTGCCCTCTGCTGGGCCACAGCCTCCGGTGGCACACTGCATGTGCGTCACTTCTCCGAAGACAAGGCCGAAATCCGGGCATCCAGGGCCCCAGCAGTCCAGAGGCTGCGCATGGCGGCATATGGATCACCTCTTTGCCACGTACAGGAGGGAGGCCTCGGCCCTAGACTGGCTCCGCTAGAGCTCCACGACCTCAGCTATTTTTCCCGACCTTTGGCCCGTGCCATTGTCAGTGTGTCACCTCTAGTTACACTTCACCTCCGACCACTCTCGATCCGCCACCTGCGGATACCTGAGCGTGGACATCAACATCTATCACTGTCTGCAGTGTCACAGGTCACTAGGTGTCTAGGCTCAGGCTGACCTTGGCTGTCTTCTGCCCAGGCAAGGAGCTTAATCCTTCAAAGGAAATGAGGACGCGTGGTCACTGGTCGACATCCCTTCTTTCATCTACACAGCCAGGTGGGCCAGGTGAAGGCTGAGTGCGGGGCCTAAGGCTTCCTTCCCAATCACCATGGAGACAGCCACCGCAAGGCTGGCCGGAACTTCTGACGGGGACGGGTCACAAACTCTGAGCCAATAGGAGAGGTCCAGCCTAACCGGCCGGTTCCGCAGAGCCCTCCATTTTACCCACGGACACGCAACGGCCCCTTCTGTCCTTGGCCACAAAATCGAGGGCACCCAGGGAATAACTTCACAGTAGGCAACCCCTGATGTGGACACGTTCGACATACTGGGACAGCAGGCAGGTACCTCTTTTCCACTTACGCTACGATATCAGTAGGCAAGGAGCCCTTCCTCAGCATCTATGGCCCCTCTTTGTATGTGTTCTTTTAAAGAAATCTCTTTTTTCTACCCCTGAGACACATCACAACTACGAGGGGCCTGAGAGGGAACCTGGAGATGAAACAGGGGAGGCTTCTGGCTGTACCGCTTCCCCGTGGCTAGAGAATAGCAGTTAGTCTCTCTGGAAGCTCTCAGCTTCTGTTGATCGACATGGGCAATACGGTAGGGGAGGACCCTGGCCAGGTGGAGCTTGTGGGCACATGCAACCTCTGGGGGAAGAATAATTCCGCTGCTGCTTTGTATGGTGTAAACCTCCCCACGCCAAGTGGGATGGGCACAGAACATTGACCCACACCTGCCAGGGGCCCTTCCTGGGACTAAAGATCCCAACCTGGTCTCAACCTTGTCACCTTCTCAGCACATACCTTTCCTGCACACATAATCCTGCCTTTCTCCGTCGGTGCCTCATCCTACTAGGAAAAAAGCATGCCGCTCAAAAAGGCCGATGCCAGAGAAATCGAGGAGACACTGCCATTTTCCACATTTTTGCTGTCTACATATCCCCGCCTCCGGTGGAAGGCTGCCTATGTGGCCGGGCTGCGAAGGCAAGGCCGAAATCCTGGCATCCTGGGCCCCAGCAATCCAGTGGTTTATGGACGTGGGGACCCGGATGACATGTTTCCCACATACAAGAGGAATCCTTGGGCCCTTCACTGGCTCGCCATTCAGCTCCGCGACGTCCACTACTGGCCCTGGCCTTTGGCCGGTGCCCCATTGCGCGAGTGCTCCGGAGCCATGTTTCTCCACCCATCACTATCATTCTGCCACCAGGGGATATGTGAGTGTGGGAGTCACCATTTGTCTGTCACTGGCAGCAGTGCCACGAGTCACTAGACTTCCAGGTACCAGCTGACCTAGGCTGCCTTCTGCCCCAGGCAAGGTCCGGAATCCTTTATCCCAGATGCTGACACCTGGGCACTGGCCGACATTAATTTTTATCAACACAGAGGTCTGAGTGAGGGTCAGCAGGCCAGCTAGGTGAAGTCAAGGCCAGGTGGGCGGGACTAAGGCTCCTTTGCCATCACCATGGAGACAGTCCCACCACCGGAAGAGTAGGCGGAGCGTATGATGGGCCCGGTGACAAGACTGAGCCAATGGCAGAGATCTGGCCCGCCAGGCAGATGACACAGGGCCCTCCATTATGACCTATGACACCTAGTGGCCACAGGATTTGAGCACACCCTGGGAAAGCCTACGCAGGCACAGGGGAGCCCCTGGTGCGGACTGGTTCAGGGCATTGGCAGAGCAGGCCAGGTACCTCTTTCCCACTTTCCTGAGGATATCACTACGCAAGGCATCCCCACTCAGCATCTCTTGCCTCTCTCTGTCTCTCTCTGGATGTGTTCATTCTCTGAAATCTCTTCCTTCTCCCCCTGAGTCACTTCACAGCTTGGAGTGCCTGATAGAGTGCCTAGAGACCAAAGAGCAAAGGGGGAAGGCCTCTGGCTCTACTGGTTGCCCATGGGCACACAAGATCTGGTAGTTTATCTGGAAGGTCTAGAGAGTAGTGACTGATGGGGTAGCTACATCACCGGCGGACCCTGGCCAGGTGAAGCTTGCTGACATGCGGCAGCCTCTCCGGAGACTACTAATTCCGCTGGTAACATTGTATGCAAATACCTGGCTGAGTGCGAAGGGCAGAAAACATTGACACATACCTGCCAGAGGCCTATCCTGGGTCTGAAGAGTCCACCCCGGTCTCCAGCAACTCATCATCTCAGCACACACTTTGCCTGCACACAGGGAATCCGCCTCTCTCCACGAATGCCTTCTCCTGCTAGGAAACACACGATGGCACTCAGCCAAAGGAGAGCACAGGCAAAGTCAACTGAAGCCCGCATTTTCAAGATTTTGCCCTCTGCTGGGCCACAGCCTCCGGTGGCACACTGCATGTGCGTCACTTCTCCGAAGACAAGGCCGAAATCCGGGCATCCAGGGCCCCAGCAGTCCAGAGGCTGCGCATGGCGGCATACGGATCACCTCTTTGCCACGTACAGGAGGGAGGCCTCGGCCCTAGACTGGCTCCGCTAGAGCTCCACGACCTCAGCTATTTTTCCCGACCTTTGGCCCGTGCCATTGTCAGTGTGTCACCTCTAGTTACACTTCACCTCCGACCACTCTCGATCCGCCACCTGCGGATACCTGAGCGTGGACATCAACATCTATCACTGTCTGCAGTGTCACAGGTCACTAGGTGTCTAGGCTCAGGCTGACCTTGGCTGTCTTCTGCCCAGGCAAGGAGCTTAATCCTTCAAAGGAAATGAGGACGCGTGGTCACTGGTCGACATCCCTTCTTTCATCTACACAGCCAGGTGGGCCAGGTGAAGGCTGAGTGCGGGGCCTAAGGCTTCCTTCCCAATCACCATGGAGACAGCCACCGCAAGGCTGGCCGGAACTTCTGACGGGGACGGGTCACAAACTCTGAGCCAATAGGAGAGGTCCAGCCTAACCGGCCGGTTCCGCAGAGCCCTCCATTTTACCCACGGACACGCAACGGCCCCTTCTGTCCTTGGCCACAAAATCGAGGGCACCCAGGGAATAACTTCACAGTAGGCAACCCCTGATGTGGACACGTTCGACATACTGGGACAGCAGGCAGGTACCTCTTTTCCACTTACGCTACGATATCAGTAGGCAAGGAGCCCTTCCTCAGCATCTATGGCCCCTCTTTGTATGTGTTCTTTTAAAGAAATCTCTTTTTTCTACCCCTGAGACACATCACAACTACGAGGGGCCTGAGAGGGAACCTGGAGATGAAACAGGGGAGGCTTCTGGCTGTACCGCTTCCCCGTGGCTAGAGAATAGCAGTTAGTCTCTCTGGAAGCTCTCAGCTTCTGTTGATCGACATGGGCAATACGGTAGGGGAGGACCCTGGCCAGGTGGAGCTTGTGGGCACATGCAACCTCTGGGGGAAGAATAATTCCGCTGCTGCTTTGTATGGTGTAAACCTCCCCACGCCAAGTGGGATGGGCACAGAACATTGACCCACACCTGCCAGGGGCCCTTCCTGGGACTAAAGATCCCAACCTGGTCTCAACCTTGTCACCTTCTCAGCACATACCTTTCCTGCACACATAATCCTGCCTTTCTCCGTCGGTGCCTCATCCTACTAGGAAAAAAGCATGCCGCTCAAAAAGGCCGATGCCAGAGAAATCGAGGAGACACTGCCATTTTCCACATTTTTGCTGTCTACATATCCCCGCCTCCGGTGGAAGGCTGCCTATGTGGCCGGGCTGCGAAGGCAAGGCCGAAATCCTGGCATCCTGGGCCCCAGCAATCCAGTGGTTTATGGACGTGGGGACCCGGATGACATGTTTCCCACATACAAGAGGAATCCTTGGGCCCTTCACTGGCTCGCCATTCAGCTCCGCGACGTCCGCTACTGGCCCTGGCCTTTGGCCGGTGCCCCATTGCGCGAGTGCTCCGGAGCCATGTTTCTCCACCCATCACTATCATTCTGCCACCAGGGGATATGTGAGTGTGGGAGTCACCATTTGTCTGTCACTGGCAGCAGTGCCACGAGTCACTAGACTTCCAGGTACCAGCTGACCTAGGCTGCCTTCTGCCCCAGGCAAGGTCCGGAATCCTTTATCCCAGATGCTGACACCTGGGCACTGGCCGACATTAATTTTTATCAACACAGAGGTCTGAGTGAGGGTCAGCAGGCCAGCTAGGTGAAGTCAAGGCCAGGTGGGCGGGACTAAGGCTCCTTTGCCATCACCATGGAGACAGTCCCACCACCGGAAGAGTAGGCGGAGCGTATGATGGGCCCGGTGACAAGACTGAGCCAATGGCAGAGATCTGGCCCGCCAGGCAGATGACACAGGGCCCTCCATTATGACCTATGACACCTAGTGGCCACAGGATTTGAGCACACCCTGGGAAAGCCTACGCAGGCACAGGGGAGCCCCTGGTGCGGACTGGTTCAGGGCATTGGCAGAGCAGGCCAGGTACCTCTTTCCCACTTTCCTGAGGATATCACTACGCAAGGCATCCCCACTCAGCATCTCTTGCCTCTCTCTGTCTCTCTCTGGATGTGTTCATTCTCTGAAATCTCTTCCTTCTCCCCCTGAGTCACTTCACAGCTTGGAGTGCCTGATAGAGTGCCTAGAGACCAAAGAGCAAAGGGGGAAGGCCTCTGGCTCTACTGGTTGCCCATGGGCAGACAAGATCTGGTAGTTTATCTGGAAGGTCTAGAGAGTAGTGACTGATGGGGTAGCTACATCACCGGCGGACCCTGGCCAGGTGAAGCTTGCTGACATGCGGCAGCCTCTCCGGAGACTACTACTTCCGCTGGTAACATTGTATGCAAATACCTGGCTGAGTGCGAAGGGCAGAAAACATTGACACATACCTGCCAGAGGCCTATCCTGGGTCTGAAGAGTCCACCCCGGTCTCCAGCAACTCATCATCTCAGCACACACTTTGCCTGCACACAGGGAATCCGCCTCTCTCCACGAATGCCTTCTCCTGCTAGGAAACACACGATGGCACTCAGCCAAAGGAGAGCACAGGTAAAGTCAACTGAAGCCCGCATTTTCAAGATTTTGCCCTCTGCTGGGCCACAGCCTCCGGTGGCATACTGCATGTGCGTCACTTCTCCGAAGACAAGGCCGAAATCCGGGCATCCAGGGCCCCAGCAGTCCAGAGGCTGCGCATGGCGGCATACGGATCACCTCTTTGCCACGTACAGGAGGGAGGCCTCGGCCCTAGACTGGCTCCGCTAGAGCTCCACGACCTCAGCTATTTTTCCCGACCTTTGGCCCGTGCCCTTGTGAGTGTGTCACCTCTAGTTACACTACACCTCCGACCACTCTCGATCCGCCACCTGCGGATACCTGAGCGTGGACATCAACATCTATCACTGTCTGCAGTGTCACAGGTCACTAGGTTTCTAGGCTCAGGCTGACCTTGGCTGTCTTCTGCCCAGGCAAGGAGCTTAATCCTTCAAAGGAAATGAGGACGCGTGGTCACTGGCCGACATCCTTTCTTTCATCTACACAGCGGTCTAGATGAGGGTAAAGAGGCCAGGTGGGCCAGGTGAAAGCTGAGTGCGGGGCCTAAGGCTTCCTTCCCAATCACCATGGAGACAGCCACCGCAAGGCTGGCCGGAACTTCTGACGGGGACGGGTCACAAACTCTGAGCCAATAGGAGAGGTCCAGCCTAACCGGCCGGTTCCGCAGAGCCCTCCATTTTACCCACGGACACGCAATGGCCCCTTCTGTCCTTGGCCACAAAATCGAGGGCACCCAGGGAATAACTTCACAGTAGGCAACCCCTGATGTGGACACGTTCGACATACTGGGACAGCAGGCAGGTACCTCTTTTCCACTTACGCTACGATATCAGTAGGCAAGGCGCCCTTCCTCAGCATCTATGGCCCCTCTTTGTATGTGTTCTTTTAAAGAAATCTCTTTTTTCTACCCCTGAGACACATCACAACTATGAGGGGCCTGAGAGGGAACCTGGAGATGAAACAGGGGAGGCTTCTGGCTGTACCGCTTCCCCGTGGCTAGAGAATAGCAGTTAGTCTCTCTGGAAGCTCTCAGCTTCTGTTGATCGACATGGGCAATACGGTAGGGGCGGACCCTGGCCAGGTGGAGCTTGTGGGCACATGCAACCTCTGGGGGAAGAATAATTCCGCTGCTGCTTTGTATGGTGTAAACCTCCCCACGCCAAGTGGGATGGGCACAGAACATTGACCCACACCTGCCAGGGGCCCTTCCTGGGACTAAAGATCCCAACCTGGTCTCAACCTTGTCACCTTCTCAGCACATACCTTTCCTGCACACATAATCCTGCCTTTCTCCGTCGGTGCCTCATCCTACTAGGAAAAAAGCATGCCGCTCAAAAAGGCCGATGCCAGAGAAATCGAGGAGACACTGCCATTTTCCACATTTTTGCTGTCTACATATCCCCGCCTCCGGTGGAAGGCTGCCTATGTGGCTGGGCTGCGAAGGCAAGGCCGAAATCCTGGCATCCTGGGCCCCAGCAATCCAGTGGTTTATGGACGTGGGGACCGGGATGACATGTTTCCCACATACAAGAGGAATCCTTGGGCCCTTCACTGGCTCGCCATTCAGCTCCGCGACGTCCACTACTGGCCCTGGCCTTTGGCCGGTGCCCCATTGCGCGAGTGCTCCGGAGCCATGTTTCTCCACCCATCACTATCATTCTGCCACTAGGGGATATGTGAGTGTGGGAGTCACCATTTGTCTGTCACTGGCAGCAGTGCCACGAGTCACTAGACTTCCAGGTACCAGCTGACCTAGGCTGCCTTCTGCCCCAGGCAAGGTCCGGAATCCTTTATCCCAGATGCTGACACCTGGGCACTGGCCGACATTAATTTTTATCAACACAGAGGTCTGAGTGAGGGTCAGCAGGCCAGCTAGGTGAAGTCAAGGCCAGGTGGGCGGGACTAAGGCTCCTTTGCCATCACCATGGAGACAGTCCCACCACCGGAAGAGTAGGCGGAGCGTATGATGGGCCCGGTGACAAGACTGAGCCAATGGCAGAGATCTGGCCCGCCAGGCAGATGACACAGGGCCCTCCATTATGACCTATGACACCTAGTGGCCACAGGATTTGAGCACACCCTGGGAAAGCCTACGCAGGCACAGGGGAGCCCCTGGTGCGGACTGGTTCAGGGCATTGGCAGAGCAGGCCAGGTACCTCTTTCCCACTTTCCTGAGGATATCACTACGCAAGGCATCCCCACTCAGCATCTCTTGCCTCTCTCTGTCTCTCTCTGGATGTGTTCATTCTCTGAAATCTCTTCCTTCTCCCCCTGAGTCACTTCACAGCTTGGAGTGCCTGATAGAGTGCCTAGAGACCAAAGAGCAAAGGGGGAAGGCCTCTGGCTCTACTGGTTGCCCATGGGCAGACAAGATCTGGTAGTTTATCTGGAAGGTCTAGAGAGTAGTGACTGATGGGGTAGCTACATCACCGGCGGACCCTGGCCAGGTGAAGCTTGCTGACATGCGGCAGCCTCTCCGGAGACTACTAATTCCGCTGGTAACATTGTATGCAAATACCTGGCTGAGTGCGAAGGGCAGAAAACATTGACACATACCTGCCAGAGGCCTATCCTGGGTCTGAAGAGTCCACCCCGGTCTCCAGCAACTCATCATCTCAGCACACACTTTGCCTGCACACAGGGAATCCGCCTCTCTCCACGAATGCCTTCTCCTGCTAGGAAACACACGATGGCACTCAGCCAAAGGAGAGCACAGGCAAAGTCAACTGAAGCCCGCATTTTCAAGATTTTGCCCTCTGCTGGGCCACAGCCTCCGGTGGCACACTGCATGTGCGTCACTTCTCCGAAGACAAGGCCGAAATCCGGGCATCCAGGGCCCCAGCAGTCCAGAGGCTGCGCATGGCGGCATACGGATCACCTCTTTGCCACGTACAGGAGGGAGGCCTCGGCCCTAGACTGGCTCCGCTAGAGCTCCACGACCTCAGCTATTTTTCCCGACCTTTGGCCCGTGCCCTTGTCAGTGTGTCACCTCTAGTTACACTTCACCTCCGACCACTCTCGATCCGCCACCTGCGGATACCTGAGCGTGGACATCAACATCTATCACTGTCTGCAGTGTCACAGGTCACTAGGTGTCTAGGCTCAGGCTGACCTTGGCTGTCTTCTGCCCAGGCAAGGAGCTTAATCCTTCAAAGGAAATGAGGACGCGTGGTCACTGGCCGACATCCTTTCTTTCATCTACACAGCCAGGTGGGCCAGGTGAAGGCTGAGTGCGGGGCCTAAGGCTTCCTTCCCAATCACCATGGAGACAGCCACCGCAAGGCTGGCCGGAACTTCTGACGGGGACGGGTCACAAACTCTGAGCCAATAGGAGAGGTCCAGCCTAACCGGCCGGTTCCGCAGAGCCCTCCATTTTACCCACGGACACGCAACGGCCCCTTCTGTCCTTGGCCACAAAATCGAGGGCACCCAGGGAATAACTTCACAGTAGGCAACCCCTGATGTGGACACGTTCGACATACTGGGACAGCAGGCAGGTACCTCTTTTCCACTTACGCTACGATATCAGTAGGCAAGGCGCCCTTCCTCAGCATCTATGGCCCCTCTTTGTATGTGTTCTTTTAAAGAAATCTCTTTTTTCTACCCCTGAGACACATCACAACTACGAGGGGCCTGAGAGGGAACCTGGAGATGAAACAGGGGAGGCTTCTGGCTGTACCGCTTCCCCGTGGCTAGAGAATAGCAGTTAGTCTCTCTGGAAGCTCTCAGCTTCTGTTGATCGACATGGGCAATACGGTAGGGGCGGACCCTGGCCAGGTGGAGCTTGTGGGCACATGCAACCTCTGGGGGAAGAATAATTCCGCTGCTGCTTTGTATGGTGTAAACCTCCCCACGCCAAGTGGGATGGGCACAGAACATTGACCCACACCTGCCAGGGGCCCTTCCTGGGACTAAAGATCCCAACCTGGTCTCAACCTTGTCACCTTCTCAGCACATACCTTTCCTGCACACATAATCCTGCCTTTCTCCGTCGGTGCCTCATCCTACTAGGAAAAAAGCATGCCGCTCAAAAAGGCCGATGCCAGAGAAATCGAGGAGACACTGCCATTTTCCACATTTTTGCTGTCTACATATCCCCGCCTCCGGTGGAAGGCTGCCTATGTGGCCGGGCTGCGAAGGCAAGGCCGAAATCCTGGCATCCTGGGCCCCAGCAATCCAGTGGTTTATGGACGTGGGGACCCGGATGACATGTTTCCCACATACAAGAGGAATCCTTGGGCCCTTCACTGGCTCGCCATTCAGCTCCGCGACGTCCACTACTGGCCCTGGCCTTTGGCCGGTGCCCCATTGCGCGAGTGCTCCGGAGCCATGTTTCTCCACCCATCACTATCATTCTGCCACCAGGGGATATGTGAGTGTGGGAGTCACCATTTGTCTGTCACTGGCAGCAGTGCCACGAGTCACTAGACTTCCAGGTACCAGCTGACCTAGGCTGCCTTCTGCCCCAGGCAAGGTCCGGAATCCTTTATCCCAGATGCTGACACCTGGGCACTGGCCGACATTAATTTTTATCAACACAGAGGTCTGAGTGAGGGTCAGCAGGCCAGCTAGGTGAAGTCAAGGCCAGGTGGGCGGGACTAAGGCTCCTTTGCCATCACCATGGAGACAGTCCCACCACCGGAAGAGTAGGCGGAGCGTATGATGGGCCCGGTGACAAGACTGAGCCAATGGCAGAGATCTGGCCCGCCAGGCAGATGACACAGGGCCCTCCATTATGACCTATGACACCTAGTGGCCACAGGATTTGAGCACACCCTGGGAAAGCCTACGCAGGCACAGGGGAGCCCCTGGTGCGGACTGGTTCAGGGCATTGGCAGAGCAGGCCAGGTACCTCTTTCCCACTTTCCTGAGGATATCACTACGCAAGGCATCCCCACTCAGCATCTCTTGCCTCTCTCTGTCTCTCTCTGGATGTGTTCATTCTCTGAAATCTCTTCCTTCTCCCCCTGAGTCACTTCACAGCTTGGAGTGCCTGATAGAGTGCCTAGAGACCAAAGAGCAAAGGGGGAAGGCCTCTGGCTCTACTGGTTGCCCATGGGCACACAAGATCTGGTAGTTTATCTGGAAGGTCTAGAGAGTAGTGACTGATGGGGTAGCTACATCACCGGCGGACCCTGGCCAGGTGAAGCTTGCTGACATGCGGCAGCCTCTCCGGAGACTACTAATTCCGCTGGTAACATTGTATGCAAATACCTGGCTGAGTGCGAAGGGCAGAAAACATTGACACATACCTGCCAGAGGCCTATCCTGGGTCTGAAGAGTCCACCCCGGTCTCCAGCGACTCATCATCTCAGCACACACTTTGCCTGCACACAGGGAATCCGCCTCTCTCCACGAATGCCTTCTCCTGCTAGGAAACACACGATGGCACTCAGCCAAAGGAGAGCACAGGCAAAGTCAACTGAAGCCCGCATTTTCAAGATTTTGCCCTCTGCTGGGCCACAGCCTCCGGTGGCACACTGCATGTGCGTCACTTCTCCGAAGACAAGGCCGAAATCCGGGCATCCAGGGCCCCAGCAGTCCAGAGGCTGCGCATGGCGGCATACGGATCACCTCTTTGCCACGTACAGGAGGGAGGCCTCGGCCCTAGACTGGCTCCGCTAGAGCTCCACGACCTCAGCTATTTTTCCCGACCTTTGGCCCGTGCCCTTGTCAGTGTGTCACCTCTAGTTACACTTCACCTCCGACCACTCTCGATCCGCCACCTGCGGATACCTGAGCGTGGACATCAACATCTATCACTGTCTGCAGTGTCACAGGTCACTAGGTGTCTAGGCTCAGGCTGACCTTGGCTGTCTTCTGCCCAGGCAAGGAGCTTAATCCTTCAAAGGAAATGAGGACGCGTGGTCACTGGCCGACATCCTTTCTTTCATCTACACAGCCAGGTGGGCCAGGTGAAGGCTGAGTGCGGGGCCTAAGGCTTCCTTCCCAATCACCATGGAGACAGCCACCGCAAGGCTGGCCGGAACTTCTGACGGGGACGGGTCACAAACTCTGAGCCAATAGGAGAGGTCCAGCCTAACCGGCCGGTTCCGCAGAGCCCTCCATTTTACCCACGGACACGCAACGGCCCCTTCTGTCCTTGGCCACAAAATCGAGGGCACCCAGGGAATAACTTCACAGTAGGCAACCCCTGATGTGGACACGTTCGACATACTGCGACAGCAGGCAGGTACCTCTTTTCCACTTACGCTACGATATCAGTAGGCAAGGCGCCCTTCCTCAGCATCTATGGCCCCTCTTTGTATGTGTTCTTTTAAAGAAATCTCTTTTTTCTACCCCTGAGACACATCACAACTACGAGGGGCCTGAGAGGGAACCTGGAGATGAAACAGGGGAGGCTTCTGGCTGTACCGCTTCCCCGTGGCTAGAGAATAGCAGTTAGTCTCTCTGGAAGCTCTCAGCTTCTGTTGATCGACATGGGCAATACGGTAGGGGCGGACCCTGGCCAGGTGGAGCTTGTGGGCACATGCAACCTCTGGGGGAAGAATAATTCCGCTGCTGCTTTGTATGGTGTAAACCTCCCCACGCCAAGTGGGATGGGCACAGAACATTGACCCACACCTGCCAGGGGCCCTTCCTGGGACTAAAGATCCCAACCTGGTCTCAACCTTGTCACCTTCTCAGCACATACCTTTCCTGCACACATAATCCTGCCTTTCTCCGTCGGTGCCTCATCCTACTAGGAAAAAAGCATGCCGCTCAAAAAGGCCGATGCCAGAGAAATCGAGGAGACACTGCCATTTTCCACATTTTTGCTGTCTACATATCCCCGCCTCCGGTGGAAGGCTGCCTATGTGGCCGGGCTGCGAAGGCAAGGCCGAAATCCTGGCATCCTGGGCCCCAGCAATCCAGTGGTTTATGGACGTGGGGACCCGGATGACATGTTTCCCACATACAAGAGGAATCCTTGGGCCCTTCACTGGCTCGCCATTCAGCTCCGCGACGTCCACTACTGGCCCTGGCCTTTGGCCGGTGCCCCATTGCGCGAGTGCTCCGGAGCCATGTTTCTCCACCCATCACTATCATTCTGCCACCAGGGGATATGTGAGTGTGGGAGTCACCATTTGTCTGTCACTGGCAGCAGTGCCACGAGTCACTAGACTTCCAGGTACCAGCTGACCTAGGCTGCCTTCTGCCCCAGGCAAGGTCCGGAATCCTTTATCCCAGATGCTGACACCTGGGCACTGGCCGACATTAATTTTTATCAACACAGAGGTCTGAGTGAGGGTCAGCAGGCCAGCTAGGTGAAGTCAAGGCCAGGTGGGCGGGACTAAGGCTCCTTTGCCATCACCATGGAGACAGTCCCACCACCGGAAGAGTAGGCGGAGCGTATGATGGGCCCGGTGACAAGACTGAGCCAATGGCAGAGATCTGGCCCGCCAGGCAGATGACACAGGGCCCTCCATTATGACCTATGACACCTAGTGGCCACAGGATTTGAGCACACCCTGGGAAAGCCTACGCAGGCACAGGGGAGCCCCTGGTGCGGACTGGTTCAGGGCATTGGCAGAGCAGGCCAGGTACCTCTTTCCCACTTTCCTGAGGATATCACTACGCAAGGCATCCCCACTCAGCATCTCTTGCCTCTCTCTGTCTCTCTCTGGATGTGTTCATTCTCTGAAATCTCTTCCTTCTCCCCCTGAGTCACTTCACAGCTTGGAGTGCCTGATAGAGTGCCTAGAGACCAAAGAGCAAAGGGGGAAGGCCTCTGGCTCTACTGGTTGCCCATGGGCAGACAAGATCTGGTAGTTTATCTGGAAGGTCTAGAGAGTAGTGACTGATGGGGTAGCTACATCACCGGCGGACCCTGGCCAGGTGAAGCTTGCTGACATGCGGCAGCCTCTCCGGAGACTACTAATTCCGCTGGTAACATTGTATGCAAATACCTGGCTGAGTGCGAAGGGCAGAAAACATTGACACATACCTGCCAGAGGCCTATCCTGGGTCTGAAGAGTCCACCCCGGTCTCCAGCAACTCATCATCTCAGCACACACTTTGCCTGCACACAGGGAATCCGCCTCTCTCCACGAATGCCTTCTCCTGCTAGGAAACACACGATGGCACTCAGCCAAAGGAGAGCACAGGCAAAGTCAACTGAAGCCCGCATTTTCAAGATTTTGCCCTCTGCTGGGCCACAGCCTCCGGTGGCACACTGCATGTGCGTCACTTCTCCGAAGACAAGGCCGAAATCCGGGCATCCAGGGCCCCAGCAGTCCAGAGGCTGCGCATGGCGGCATACGGATCACCTCTTTGCCACGTACAGGAGGGAGGCCTCGGCCCTAGACTGGCTCCGCTAGAGCTCCACGACCTCAGCTATTTTTCCCGACCTTTGGCCCGTGCCCTTGTCAGTGTGTCACCTCTAGTTACACTTCACCTCCGACCACTCTCGATCCGCCACCTGCGGATACCTGAGCGTGGACATCAACATCTATCACTGTCTGCAGTGTCACAGGTCACTAGGTGTCTAGGCTCAGGCTGACCTTGGCTGTCTTCTGCCCAGGCAAGGAGCTTAATCCTTCAAAGGAAATGAGGACGCGTGGTCACTGGTCGACATCCCTTCTTTCATCTACACAGCCAGGTGGGCCAGGTGAAGGCTGAGTGCGGGGCCTAAGGCTTCCTTCCCAATCACCATGGAGACAGCCACCGCAAGGCTGGCCGGAACTTCTGACGGGGACGGGTCACAAACTCTGAGCCAATAGGAGAGGTCCAGCCTAACCGGCCGGTTCCGCAGAGCCCTCCATTTTACCCACGGACACGCAACGGCCCCTTCTGTCCTTGGCCACAAAATCGAGGGCACCCAGGGAATAACTTCACAGTAGGCAACCCCTGATGTGGACACGTTCGACATACTGGGACAGCAGGCAGGTACCTCTTTTCCACTTACGCTACGATATCAGTAGGCAAGGCGCCCTTCCTCAGCATCTATGGCCCCTCTTTGTATGTGTTCTTTTAAAGAAATCTCTTTTTTCTACCCCTGAGACACATCACAACTACGAGGGGCCTGAGAGGGAACCTGGAGATGAAACAGGGGAGGCTTCTGGCTGTACCGCTTCCCCGTGGCTAGAGAATAGCAGTTAGTCTCTCTGGAAGCTCTCAGCTTCTGTTGATCGACATGGGCAATACGGTAGGGGCGGACCCTGGCCAGGTGGAGCTTGTGGGCACATGCAACCTCTGGGGGAAGAATAATTCCGCTGCTGCTTTGTATGGTGTAAACCTCCCCACGCCAAGTGGGATGGGCACAGAACATTGACCCACACCTGCCAGGGGCCCTTCCTGGGACTAAAGATCCCAACCTGGTCTCAACCTTGTCACCTTCTCAGCACATACCTTTCCTGCACACATAATCCTGCCTTTCTCCGTCGGTGCCTCATCCTACTAGGAAAAAAGCATGCCGCTCAAAAAGGCCGATGCCAGAGAAATCGAGGAGACACTGCCATTTTCCACATTTTTGCTGTCTACATATCCCCGCCTCCGGTGGAAGGCTGCCTATGTGGCCGGGCTGCGAAGGCAAGGCCGAAATCCTGGCATCCTGGGCCCCAGCAATCCAGTGGTTTATGGACGTGGGGACCCGGATGACATGTTTCCCACATACAAGAGGAATCCTTGGGCCCTTCGCTGGCTCGCCATTCAGCTCCGCGACGTCCACTACTGGCCCTGGCCTTTGGCCGGTGCCCCATTGCGCGAGTGCTCCGGAGCCATGTTTCTCCACCCATCACTATCATTCTGCCACCAGGGGATATGTGAGTGTGGGAGTCACCATTTGTCTGTCACTGGCAGCAGTGCCACGAGTCACTAGACTTCCAGGTACCAGCTGACCTAGGCTGCCTTCTGCCCCAGGCAAGGTCCGGAATCCTTTATCCCAGATGCTGACACCTGGGCACTGGCCGACATTAATTTTTATCAACACAGAGGTCTGAGTGAGGGTCAGCAGGCCAGCTAGGTGAAGTCAAGGCCAGGTGGGCGGGACTAAGGCTCCTTTGCCATCACCATGGAGACAGTCCCACCACCGGAAGAGTAGGCGGAGTGTATGATGGGCCCGGTGACAAGACTGAGCCAATGGCAGAGATCTGGCCCGCCAGGCAGATGACACAGGGCCCTCCATTATGACCTATGACACCTAGTGGCCACAGGATTTGAGCACACCCTGGGAAAGCCTACGCAGGCACAGGGGAGCCCCTGGTGCGGACTGGTTCAGGGCATTGGCAGAGCAGGCCAGGTACCTCTTTCCCACTTTCCTGAGGATATCACTACGCAAGGCATCCCCACTCAGCATCTCTTGCCTCTCTCTGTCTCTCTCTGGATGTGTTCATTCTCTGAAATCTCTTCCTTCTCCCCCTGAGTCACTTCACAGCTTGGAGTGCCTGATAGAGTGCCTAGAGACCAAAGAGCAAAGGGGGAAGGCCTCTGGCTCTACTGGTTGCCCATGGGCAGACAAGATCTGGTAGTTTATCTGGAAGGTCTAGAGAGTAGTGACTGATGGGGTAGCTACATCACCGGCGGACCCTGGCCAGGTGAAGCTTGCTGACATGCGGCAGCCTCTCCGGAGACTACTAATTCCGCTGGTAACATTGTATGCAAATACCTGGCTGAGTGCGAAGGGCAGAAAACATTGACACATACCTGCCAGAGGCCTATCCTGGGTCTGAAGAGTCCACCCCGGTCTCCAGCAACTCATCATCTCAGCACACACTTTGCCTGCACACAGGGAATCCGCCTCTCTCCACGAATGCCTTCTCCTGCTAGGAAACACACGATGGCACTCAGCCAAAGGAGAGCACAGGTAAAGTCAACTGAAGCCCGCATTTTCAAGATTTTGCCCTCTGCTGGGCCACAGCCTCCGGTGGCACACTGCATGTGCGTCACTTCTCCGAAGACAAGGCCGAAATCCGGGCATCCAGGGCCCCAGCAGTCCAGAGGCTGCGCATGGCGGCATACGGATCACCTCTTTGCCACGTACAGGAGGGAGGCCTCGGCCCTAGACTGGCTCCGCTAGAGCTCCACGACCTCAGCTATTTTTCCCGACCTTTGGCCCGTGCCCTTGTCAGTGTGTCACCTCTAGTTACACTTCACCTCCGACCACTCTCGATCCGCCACCTGCGGATACCTGAGCGTGGACATCAACATCTATCACTGTCTGCAGTGTCACAGGTCACTAGGTGTCTAGGCTCAGGCTGACCTTGGCTGTCTTCTGCCCAGGCAAGGAGCTTAATCCTTCAAAGGAAATGAGGACGCGTGGTCACTGGTCGACATCCCTTCTTTCATCTACACAGCCAGGTGGGCCAGGTGAAGGCTGAGTGCGGGGCCTAAGGCTTCCTTCCCAATCACCATGGAGACAGCCACCGCAAGGCTGGCCGGAACTTCTGACGGGGACGGGTCACAAACTCTGAGCCAATAGGAGAGGTCCAGCCTAACCGGCCGGTTCCGCAGAGCCCTCCACTTTACCCACGGACACGCAACGGCCCCTTCTGTCCTTGGCCACAAAATCGAGGGCACCCAGGGAATAACTTCACAGTAGGCAACCCCTGATGTGGACACGTTCGACATACTGGGACAGCAGGCAGGTACCTCTTTTCCACTTACGCTACGATATCAGTAGGCAAGGCGCCCTTCCTCAGCATCTATGGCCCCTCTTTGTATGTGTTCTTTTAAAGAAATCTCTTTTTTCTACCCCTGAGACACATCACAACTACGAGGGGCCTGAGAGGGAACCTGGAGATGAAACAGGGGAGGCTTCTGGCTGTACCGCTTCCCCGTGGCTAGAGAATAGCAGTTAGTCTCTCTGGAAGCTCTCAGCTTCTGTTGATCGACATGGGCAATACGGTAGGGGCGGACCCTGGCCAGGTGGAGCTTGTGGGCACATGCAACCTCTGGGGGAAGAATAATTCCGCTGCTGCTTTGTATGGTGTAAACCTCCCCACGCCAAGTGGGATGGGCACAGAACATTGACCCACACCTGCCAGGGGCCCTTCCTGGGACTAAAGATCCCAACCTGGTCTCAACCTTGTCACCTTCTCAGCACATACCTTTCCTGCACACATAATCCTGCCTTTCTCCGTCGGTGCCTCATCCTACTAGGAAAAAAGCATGCCGCTCAAAAAGGCCGATGCCAGAGAAATCGAGGAGACACTGCCATTTTCCACATTTTTGCTGTCTACATATCCCCGCCTCCGGTGGAAGGCTGCCTATGTGGCCGGGCTGCGAAGGCAAGGCCGAAATCCTGGCATCCTGGGCCCCAGCAATCCAGTGGTTTATGGACGTGGGGACCCGGATGACATGTTTCCCACATACAAGAGGAATCCTTGGGCCCTTCACTGGCTCGCCATTCAGCTCCGCGACGTCCACTACTGGCCCTGGCCTTTGGCCGGTGCCCCATTGCGCGAGTGCTCCGGAGCCATGTTTCTCTACCCATCACTATCATTCTGCCACCAGGGGATATGTGAGTGTGGGAGTCACCATTTGTCTGTCACTGGCAGCAGTGCCACGAGTCACTAGACTTCCAGGTACCAGCTGACCTAGGCTGCCTTCTGCCCCAGGCAAGGTCCGGAATCCTTTATCCCAGATGCTGACACCTGGGCACTGGCCGACATTAATTTTTATCAACACAGAGGTCTGAGTGAGGGTCAGCAGGCCAGCTAGGTGAAGTCAAGGCCAGGTGGGCGGGACTAAGGCTCCTTTGCCATCACCATGGAGACAGTCCCACCACCGGAAGAGTAGGCGGAGCGTATGATGGGCCCGGTGACAAGACTGAGCCAATGGCAGAGATCTGGCCCGCCAGGCAGATGACACAGGGCCCTCCATTATGACCTATGACACCTAGTGGCCACAGGATTTGAGCACACCCTGGGAAAGCCTACGCAGGCACAGGGGAGCCCCTGGTGCGGACTGGTTCAGGGCATTGGCAGAGCAGGCCAGGTACCTCTTTTCCACTTTCCTGAGGATATCACTACGCAAGGCATCCCCACTCAGCATCTCTTGCCTCTCTCTGTCTCTCTCTGGATGTGTTCATTCTCTGAAATCTCTTCCTTCTCCCCCTGAGTCACTTCACAGCTTGGAGTGCCTGATAGAGTGCCTAGAGACCAAAGAGCAAAGGGGGAAGGCCTCTGGCTCTACTGGTTGCCCATGGGCAGACAAGATCTGGTAGTTTATCTGGAAGGTCTAGAGAGTAGTGACTGATGGGGTAGCTACATCACCGGCGGACCCTGGCCAGGTGAAGCTTGCTGACATGCGGCAGCCTCTCCGGAGACTACTAATTCCGCTGGTAACATTGTATGCAAATACCTGGCTGAGTGCGAAGGGCAGAAAACATTGACACATACCTGCCAGAGGCCTATCCTGGGTCTGAAGAGTCCACCCCGGTCTCCAGCAACTCATCATCTCAGCACACACTTTGCCTGCACACAGGGAATCCGCCTCTCTCCACGAATGCCTTCTCCTGCTAGGAAACACACGATGGCACTCAGCCAAAGGAGAGCACAGGTAAAGTCAACTGAAGCCCGCATTTTCAAGATTTTGCCCTCTGCTGGGCCACAGCCTCCGGTGGCATACTGCATGTGCGTCACTTCTCCGAAGACAAGGCCGAAATCCGGGCATCCAGGGCCCCAGCAGTCCAGAGGCTGCGCATGGCGGCATACGGATCACCTCTTTGCCACGTACAGGAGGGAGGCCTCGGCCCTAGACTGGCTCCGCTAGAGCTCCACGACCTCAGCTATTTTTCCCGACCTTTGGCCCGTGCCCTTGTCAGTGTGTCACCTCTAGTTACACTTCACCTCCGACCACTCTCGATCCGCCACCTGCGGATACCTGAGCGTGGACATCAACATCTATCACTGTCTGCAGTGTCACAGGTCACTAGGTGTCTAGGCTCAGGCTGACCTTGGCTGTCTTCTGCCCAGGCAAGGAGCTTAATCCTTCAAAGGAAATGAGGACGCGTGGTCACTGGTCGACATCCCTTCTTTCATCTACACAGCCAGGTGGGCCAGGTGAAGGCTGAGTGCGGGGCCTAAGGCTTCCTTCCCAATCACCATGGAGACAGCCACCGCAAGGCTGGCCGGAACTTCTGACGGGGACGGGTCACAAACTCTGAGCCAATAGGAGAGGTCCAGCCTAACCGGCCGGTTCCGCAGAGCCCTCCATTTTACCCACGGACACGCAACGGCCCCTTCTGTCCTTGGCCACAAAATCGAGGGCACCCAGGGAATAACTTCACAGTAGGCAACCCCTGATGTGGACACGTTCGACATACTGGGACAGCAGGCAGGTACCTCTTTTCCACTTACGCTACGATATCAGTAGGCAAGGCGCCCTTCCTCAGCATCTATGGCCCCTCTTTGTATGTGTTCTTTTAAAGAAATCTCTTTTTTCTACCCCTGAGACACATCACAACTACGAGGGGCCTGAGAGGGAACCTGGAGATGAAACAGGGGAGGCTTCTGGCTGTACCGCTTCCCCGTGGCTAGAGAATAGCAGTTAGTCTCTCTGGAAGCTCTCAGCTTCTGTTGATCGACATGGGCAATACGGTAGGGGCGGACCCTGGCCAGGTGGAGCTTGTGGGCACATGCAACCTCTGGGGGAAGAATAATTCCGCTGCTGCTTTGTATGGTGTAAACCTCCCCACGCCAAGTGGGATGGGCACAGAACATTGACCCACACCTGCCAGGGGCCCTTCCTGGGACTAAAGATCCCAACCTGGTCTCAACCTTGTCACCTTCTCAGCACATACCTTTCCTGCACACATAATCCTGCCTTTCTCCGTCGGTGCCTCATCCTACTAGGAAAAAAGCATGCCGCTCAAAAAGGCCGATGCCAGAGAAATCGAGGAGACACTGCCATTTTCCACATTTTTGCTGTCTACATATCCCCGCCTCCGGTGGAAGGCTGCCTATGTGGCCGGGCTGCGAAGGCAAGGCCGAAATCCTGGCATCCTGGGCCCCAGCAATCCAGTGGTTTATGGACATGGGGACCCGGATGACATGTTTCCCACATACAAGAGGAATCCTTGGGCCCTTCACTGGCTCGCCATTCAGCTCCGCGACGTCCACTACTGGCCCTGGCCTTTGGCCGGTGCCCCATTGCGCGAGTGCTCCGGAGCCATGTTTCTCTACCCATCACTATCATTCTGCCACCAGGGGATATGTGAGTGTGGGAGTCACCATTTGTCTGTCACTGGCAGCAGTGCCACGAGTCACTAGACTTCCAGGTACCAGCTGACCTAGGCTGCCTTCTGCCCCAGGCAAGGTCCGGAATCCTTTATCCCAGATGCTGACACCTGGGCACTGGCCGACATTAATTTTTATCAACACAGAGGTCTGAGTGAGGGTCAGCAGGCCAGCTAGGTGAAGTCAAGGCCAGGTGGGCGGGACTAAGGCTCCTTTGCCATCACCATGGAGACAGTCCCACCACCGGAAGAGTAGGCGGAGCGTATGATGGGCCCGGTGACAAGACTGAGCCAATGGCAGAGATCTGGCCCGCCAGGCAGATGACACAGGGCCCTCCATTATGACCTATGACACCTAGTGGCCACAGGATTTGAGCACACCCTGGGAAAGCCTACGCAGGCACAGGGGAGCCCCTGGTGCGGACTGGTTCAGGGCATTGGCAGAGCAGGCCAGGTACCTCTTTCCCACTTTCCTGAGGATATCACTACGCAAGGCATCCCCACTCAGCATCTCTTGCCTCTCTCTGTCTCTCTCTGGATGTGTTCATTCTCTGAAATCTCTTCCTTCTCCCCCTGAGTCACTTCACAGCTTGGAGTGCCTGATAGAGTGCCTAGAGACCAAAGAGCAAAGGGGGAAGGCCTCTGGCTCTACTGGTTGCCCATGGGCAGACAAGATCTGGTAGTTTATCTGGAAGGTCTAGAGAGTAGTGACTGATGGGGTAGCTACATCACCGGCGGACCCTGGCCAGGTGAAGCTTGCTGACATGCGGCAGCCTCTCCGGAGACTACTACTTCCGCTGGTAACATTGTATGCAAATACCTGGCTGAGTGCGAAGGGCAGAAAACATTGACACATACCTGCCAGAGGCCTATCCTGGGTCTGAAGAGTCCACCCCGGTCTCCAGCAACTCATCATCTCAGCACACACTTTGCCTGCACACAGGGAATCCGCCTCTCTCCACGAATGCCTTCTCCTGCTAGGAAACACACGATGGCACTCAGCCAAAGGAGAGCACAGGTAAAGTCAACTGAAGCCCGCATTTTCAAGATTTTGCCCTCTGCTGGGCCACAGCCTCCGGTGGCATACTGCATGTGCGTCACTTCTCCGAAGACAAGGCCGAAATCCGGGCATCCAGGGCCCCAGCAGTCCAGAGGCTGCGCATGGCGGCATACGGATCACCTCTTTGCCACGTACAGGAGGGAGGCCTCGGCCCTAGACTGGCTCCGCTAGAGCTCCACGACCTCAGCTATTTTTCCCGACCTTTGGCCCGTGCCCTTGTGAGTGTGTCACCTCTAGTTACACTACACCTCCGACCACTCTCGATCCGCCACCTGCGGATACCTGAGCGTGGACATCAACATCTATCACTGTCTGCAGTGTCACAGGTCACTAGGTTTCTAGGCTCAGGCTGACCTTGGCTGTCTTCTGCCCAGGCAAGGAGCTTAATCCTTCAAAGGAAATGAGGACGCGTGGTCACTGGCCGACATCCTTTCTTTCATCTACACAGCGGTCTAGATGAGGGTAAAGAGGCCAGGTGGGCCAGGTGAAAGCTGAGTGCGGGGCCTAAGGCTTCCTTCCCAATCACCATGGAGACAGCCACCGCAAGGCTGGCCGGAACTTCTGACGGGGACGGGTCACAAACTCTGAGCCAATAGGAGAGGTCCAGCCTAACCGGCCGGTTCCGCAGAGCCCTCCATTTTACCCACGGACACGCAACGGCCCCTTCTGTCCTTGGCCACAAAATCGAGGGCACCCAGGGAATAACTTCACAGTAGGCAACCCCTGATGTGGACACGTTCGACATACTGGGACAGCAGGCAGGTACCTCTTTTCCACTTACGCTACGATATCAGTAGGCAAGGCGCCCTTCCTCAGCATCTATGGCCCCTCTTTGTATGTGTTCTTTTAAAGAAATCTCTTTTTTCTACCCCTGAGACACATCACAACTACGAGGGGCCTGAGAGGGAACCTGGAGATGAAACAGGGGAGGCTTCTGGCTGTACCGCTTCCCCGTGGCTAGAGAATAGCAGTTAGTCTCTCTGGAAGCTCTCAGCTTCTGTTGATCGACATGGGCAATACGGTAGGGGCGGACCCTGGCCAGGTGGAGCTTGTGGGCACATGCAACCTCTGGGGGAAGAATAATTCCGCTGCTGCTTTGTATGGTGTAAACCTCCCCACGCCAAGTGGGATGGGCACAGAACATTGACCCACACCTGCCAGGGGCCCTTCCTGGGACTAAAGATCCCAACCTGGTCTCAACCTTGTCACCTTCTCAGCACATACCTTTCCTGCACACATAATCCTGCCTTTCTCCGTCGGTGCCTCATCCTACTAGGAAAAAAGCATGCCACTCAAAAAGGCCGATGCCAGAGAAATCGAGGAGACACTGCCATTTTCCACATTTTTGCTGTCTACATATCCCCGCCTCCGGTGGAAGGCTGCCTATGTGGCCGGGCTGCGAAGGCAAGGCCGAAATCCTGGCATCCTGGGCCCCAGCAATCCAGTGGTTTATGGACGTGGGGACCCGGATGACATGTTTCCCACATACAAGAGGAATCCTTGGGCCCTTCACTGGCTCGCCATTCAGCTCCGCGACGTCCACTACTGGCCCTGGCCTTTGGCCGGTGCCCCATTGCGCGAGTGCTCCGGAGCCATGTTTCTCCACCCATCACTATCATTCTGCCACCAGGGGATATGTGAGTGTGGGAGTCACCATTTGTCTGTCACTGGCAGCAGTGCCACGAGTCACTAGACTTCCAGGTACCAGCTGACCTAGGCTGCCTTCTGCCCCAGGCAAGGTCCGGAATCCTTTATCCCAGATGCTGACACCTGGGCACTGGCCGACATTAATTTTTATCAACACAGAGGTCTGAGTGAGGGTCAGCAGGCCAGCTAGGTGAAGTCAAGGCCAGGTGGGCGGGACTAAGGCTCCTTTGCCATCACCATGGAGACAGTCCCACCACCGGAAGAGTAGGCGGAGCGTATGATGGGCCCGGTGACAAGACTGAGCCAATGGCAGAGATCTGGCCCGCCAGGCAGATGACACAGGGCCCTCCATTATGACCTATGACACCTAGTGGCCACAGGATTTGAGCACACCCTGGGAAAGCCTACGCAGGCACAGGGGAGCCCCTGGTGCGGACTGGTTCAGGGCATTGGCAGAGCAGGCCAGGTACCTCTTTCCCACTTTCCTGAGGATATCACTACGCAAGGCATCCCCACTCAGCATCTCTTGCCTCTCTCTGTCTCTCTCTGGATGTGTTCATTCTCTGAAATCTCTTCCTTCTCCCCCTGAGTCACTTCACAGCTTGGAGTGCCTGATAGAGTGCCTAGAGACCAAAGAGCAAAGGGGGAAGGCCTCTGGCTCTACTGGTTGCCCATGGGCAGACAAGATCTGGTAGTTTATCTGGAAGGTCTAGAGAGTAGTGACTGATGGGGTAGCTACATCACCGGCGGACCCTGGCCAGGTGAAGCTTGCTGACATGCGGCAGCCTCTCCGGAGACTACTACTTCCGCTGGTAACATTGTATGCAAATACCTGGCTGAGTGCGAAGGGCAGAAAACATTGACACATACCTGCCAGAGGCCTATCCTGGGTCTGAAGAGTCCACCCCGGTCTCCAGCAACTCATCATCTCAGCACACACTTTGCCTGCACACAGGGAATCCGCCTCTCTCCACGAATGCCTTCTCCTGCTAGGAAACACACGATGGCACTCAGCCAAAGGAGAGCACAGGTAAAGTCAACTGAAGCCCGCATTTTCAAGATTTTGCCCTCTGCTGGGCCACAGCCTCCGGTGGCATACTGCATGTGCGTCACTTCTCCGAAGACAAGGCCGAAATCCGGGCATCCAGGGCCCCAGCAGTCCAGAGGCTGCGCATGGCGGCATACGGATCACCTCTTTGCCACGTACAGGAGGGAGGCCTCGGCCCTAGACTGGCTCCGCTAGAGCTCCACGACCTCAGCTATTTTTCCCGACCTTTGGCCCGTGCCCTTGTGAGTGTGTCACCTCTAGTTACACTACACCTCCGACCACTCTCGATCCGCCACCTGCGGATACCTGAGCGTGGACATCAACATCTATCACTGTCTGCAGTGTCACAGGTCACTAGGTTTCTAGGCTCAGGCTGACCTTGGCTGTCTTCTGCCCAGGCAAGGAGCTTAATCCTTCAAAGGAAATGAGGACGCGTGGTCACTGGCCGACATCCTTTCTTTCATCTACACAGCGGTCTAGATGAGGGTAAAGAGGCCAGGTGGGCCAGGTGAAAGCTGAGTGCGGGGCCTAAGGCTTCCTTCCCAATCACCATGGAGACAGCCACCGCAAGGCTGGCCGGAACTTCTGACGGGGACGGGTCACAAACTCTGAGCCAATAGGAGAGGTCCAGCCTAACCGGCCGGTTCCGCAGAGCCCTCCATTTTACCCACGGACACGCAACGGCCCCTTCTGTCCTTGGCCACAAAATCGAGGGCACCCAGGGAATAACTTCACAGTAGGCAACCCCTGATGTGGACACGTTCGACATACTGGGACAGCAGGCAGGTACCTCTTTTCCACTTACGCTACGATATCAGTAGGCAAGGCGCCCTTCCTCAGCATCTATGGCCCCTCTTTGTATGTGTTCTTTTAAAGAAATCTCTTTTTTCTACCCCTGAGACACATCACAACTACGAGGGGCCTGAGAGGGAACCTGGAGATGAAACAGGGGAGGCTTCTGGCTGTACCGCTTCCCCGTGGCTAGAGAATAGCAGTTAGTCTCTCTGGAAGCTCTCAGCTTCTGTTGATCGACATGGGCAATACGGTAGGGGCGGACCCTGGCCAGGTGGAGCTTGTGGGCACATGCAACCTCTGGGGGAAGAATAATTCCGCTGCTGCTTTGTATGGTGTAAACCTCCCCACGCCAAGTGGGATGGGCACAGAACATTGACCCACACCTGCCAGGGGCCCTTCCTGGGACTAAAGATCCCAACCTGGTCTCAACCTTGTCACCTTCTCAGCACATACCTTTCCTGCACACATAATCCTGCCTTTCTCCGTCGGTGCCTCATCCTACTAGGAAAAAAGCATGCCGCTCAAAAAGGCCGATGCCAGAGAAATCGAGGAGACACTGCCATTTTCCACATTTTTGCTGTCTACATATCCCCGCCTCCGGTGGAAGGCTGCCTATGTGGCCGGGCTGCGAAGGCAAGGCCGAAATCCTGGCATCCTGGGCCCCAGCAATCCAGTGGTTTATGGACGTGGGGACCCGGATGACATGTTTCCCACATACAAGAGGAATCCTTGGGCCCTTCACTGGCTCGCCATTCAGCTCCGCGACGTCCACTACTGGCCCTGGCCTTTGGCCGGTGCCCCATTGCGCGAGTGCTCCGGAGCCATGTTTCTCCACCCATCATTATCATTCTGCCACCAGGGGATATGTGAGTGTGGGAGTCACCATTTGTCTGTCACTGGCAGCAGTGCCACGAGTCACTAGACTTCCAGGTACCAGCTGACCTAGGCTGCCTTCTGCCCCAGGCAAGGTCCGGAATCCTTTATCCCAGATGCTGACACCTGGGCACTGGCCGACATTAATTTTTATCAACACAGAGGTCTGAGTGAGGGTCAGCAGGCCAGCTAGGTGAAGTCAAGGCCAGGTGGGCGGGACTAAGGCTCCTTTGCCATCACCATGGAGACAGTCCCACCACCGGAAGAGTAGGCGGAGCGTATGATGGGCCCGGTGACAAGACTGAGCCAATGGCAGAGATCTGGCCCGCCAGGCAGATGACACAGGGCCCTCCATTATGACCTATGACACCTAGTGGCCACAGGATTTGAGCACACCCTGGGAAAGCCTACGCAGGCACAGGGGAGCCCCTGGTGCGGACTGGTGCAGGGCATTGGCAGAGCAGGCCAGGTACCTCTTTTCCACTTTCCTGAGGATATCACTACGCAAGGCATCCCCACTCAGCATCTCTTGCCTCTCTCTGTCTCTCTCTGGATGTGTTCATTCTCTGAAATCTCTTCCTTCTCCCCCTGAGTCACTTCACAGCTTGGAGTGCCTGATAGAGTGCCTAGAGACCAAAGAGCAAAGGGGGAAGGCCTCTGGCTCTACTGGTTGCCCATGGGCAGACAAGATCTGGTAGTTTATCTGGAAGGTCTAGAGAGTAGTGACTGATGGGGTAGCTACATCACCGGCGGACCCTGGCCAGGTGAAGCTTGCTGACATGCGGCAGCCTCTCCGGAGACTACTACTTCCGCTGGTAACATTGTATGCAAATACCTGGCTGAGTGCGAAGGGCAGAAAACATTGACACATACCTGCCAGAGGCCTATCCTGGGTCTGAAGAGTCCACCCCGGTCTCCAGCAACTCATCATCTCAGCACACACTTTGCCTGCACACAGGGAATCCGCCTCTCTCCACGAATGCCTTCTCCTGCTAGGAAACACACGATGGCACTCAGCCAAAGGAGAGCACAGGTAAAGTCAACTGAAGCCCGCATTTTCAAGATTTTGCCCTCTGCTGGGCCACAGCCTCCGGTGGCATACTGCATGTGCGTCACTTCTCCGAAGACAAGGCCGAAATCCGGGCATCCAGGGCCCCAGCAGTCCAGAGGCTGCGCATGGCGGCATACGGATCACCTCTTTGCCACGTACAGGAGGGAGGCCTCGGCCCTAGACTGGCTCCGCTAGAGCTCCACGACCTCAGCTATTTTTCCCGACCTTTGGCCCGTGCCCTTGTGAGTGTGTCACCTCTAGTTACACTACACCTCCGACCACTCTCGATCCGCCACCTGCGGATACCTGAGCGTGGACATCAACATCTATCACTGTCTGCAGTGTCACAGGTCACTAGGTTTCTAGGCTCAGGCTGACCTTGGCTGTCTTCTGCCCAGGCAAGGAGCTTAATCCTTCAAAGGAAATGAGGACGCGTGGTCACTGGCCGACATCCTTTCTTTCATCTACACAGCGGTCTAGATGAGGGTAAAGAGGCCAGGTGGGCCAGGTGAAAGCTGAGTGCGGGGCCTAAGGCTTCCTTCCCAATCACCATGGAGACAGCCACCGCAAGGCTGGCCGGAACTTCTGACGGGGACGGGTCACAAACTCTGAGCCAATAGGAGAGGTCCAGCCTAACCGGCCGGTTCCGCAGAGCCCTCCATTTTACCCACGGACACGCAACGGCCCCTTCTGTCCTTGGCCACAAAATCGAGGGCACCCAGGGAATAACTTCACAGTAGGCAACCCCTGATGTGGACACGTTCGACATACTGGGACAGCAGGCAGGTACCTCTTTTCCACTTACGCTACGATATCAGTAGGCAAGGCGCCCTTCCTCAGCATCTATGGCCCCTCTTTGTATGTGTTCTTTTAAAGAAATCTCTTTTTTCTACCCCTGAGACACATCACAACTACGAGGGGCCTGAGAGGGAACCTGGAGATGAAACAGGGGAGGCTTCTGGCTGTACCGCTTCCCCGTGGCTAGAGAATAGCAGTTAGTCTCTCTGGAAGCTCTCAGCTTCTGTTGATCGACATGGGCAATACGGTAGGGGCGGACCCTGGCCAGGTGGAGCTTGTGGGCACATGCAACCTCTGGGGGAAGAATAATTCCGCTGCTGCTTTGTATGGTGTAAACCTCCCCACGCCAAGTGGGATGGGCACAGAACATTGACCCACACCTGCCAGGGGCCCTTCCTGGGACTAAAGATCCCAACCTGGTCTCAACCTTGTCACCTTCTCAGCACATACCTTTCCTGCACACATAATCCTGCCTTTCTCCGTCGGTGCCTCATCCTACTAGGAAAAAAGCATGCCACTCAAAAAGGCCGATGCCAGAGAAATCGAGGAGACACTGCCATTTTCCACATTTTTGCTGTCTACATATCCCCGCCTCCGGTGGAAGGCTGCCTATGTGGCCGGGCTGCGAAGGCAAGGCCGAAATCCTGGCATCCTGGGCCCCAGCAATCCAGTGGTTTATGGACGTGGGGACCCGGATGACATGTTTCCCACATACAAGAGGAATCCTTGGGCCCTTCACTGGCTCGCCATTCAGCTCCGCGACGTCCACTACTGGCCCTGGCCTTTGGCCGGTGCCCCATTGCGCGAGTGCTCCAGAGCCATGTTTCTCCACCCATCACTATCATTCTGCCACCAGGGGATATGTGAGTGTGGGAGTCACCATTTGTCTGTCACTGGCAGCAGTGCCACGAGTCACTAGACTTCCAGGTACCAGCTGACCTAGGCTGCCTTCTGCCCCAGGCAAGGTCCGGAATCCTTTATCCCAGATGCTGACACCTGGGCACTGGCCGACATTAATTTTTATCAACACAGAGGTCTGAGTGAGGGTCAGCAGGCCAGCTAGGTGAAGTCAAGGCCAGGTGGGCGGGACTAAGGCTCCTTTGCCATCACCATGGAGACAGTCCCACCACCGGAAGAGTAGGCGGAGCGTATGATGGGCCCGGTGACAAGACTGAGCCAATGGCAGAGATCTGGCCCGCCAGGCAGATGACACAGGGCCCTCCATTATGACCTATGACACCTAGTGGCCACAGGATTTGAGCACACCCTGGGAAAGCCTACGCAGGCACAGGGGAGCCCCTGGTGCGGACTGGTTCAGGGCATTGGCAGAGCAGGCCAGGTACCTCTTTCCCACTTTCCTGAGGATATCACTACGCAAGGCATCCCCACTCAGCATCTCTTGCCTCTCTCTGTCTCTCTCTGGATGTGTTCATTCTCTGAAATCTCTTCCTTCTCCCTCTGAGTCACTTCACAGCTTGGAGTGCCTGATAGAGTGCCTAGAGACCAAAGAGCAAAGGGGGAAGGCCTCTGGCTCTACTGGTTGCCCATGGGCAGACAAGATCTGGTAGTTTATCTGGAAGGTCTAGAGAGTAGTGACTGATGGGGTAGCTACATCACCGGCGGACCCTGGCCAGGTGAAGCTTGCTGACATGCGGCAGCCTCTCCGGAGACTACTACTTCCGCTGGTAACATTGTATGCAAATACCTGGCTGAGTGCGAAGGGCAGAAAACATTGACACATACCTGCCAGAGGCCTATCCTGGGTCTGAAGAGTCCACCCCGGTCTCCAGCAACTCATCATCTCAGCACACACTTTGCCTGCACACAGGGAATCCGCCTCTCTCCACGAATGCCTTCTCCTGCTAGGAAACACACGATGGCACTCAGCCAAAGGAGAGCACAGGTAAAGTCAACTGAAGCCCGCATTTTCAAGATTTTGCCCTCTGCTGGGCCACAGCCTCCGGTGGCATACTGCATGTGCGTCACTTCTCCGAAGACAAGGCCGAAATCCGGGCATCCAGGGCCCCAGCAGTCCAGAGGCTGCGCATGGCGGCATACGGATCACCTCTTTGCCACGTACAGGAGGGAGGCCTCGGCCCTAGACTGGCTCCGCTAGAGCTCCACGACCTCAGCTATTTTTCCCGACCTTTGGCCCGTGCCCTTGTGAGTGTGTCACCTCTAGTTACACTACACCTCCGACCACTCTCGATCCGCCACCTGCGGATACCTGAGCGTGGACATCAACATCTATCACTGTCTGCAGTGTCACAGGTCACTAGGTTTCTAGGCTCAGGCTGACCTTGGCTGTCTTCTGCCCAGGCAAGGAGCTTAATCCTTCAAAGGAAATGAGGACGCGTGGTCACTGGTCGACATCCCTTCTTTCATCTACACAGCCAGGTGGGCCAGGTGAAGGCTGAGTGCGGGGCCTAAGGCTTCCTTCCCAATCACCATGGAGACAGCCACCGCAAGGCTGGCCGGAACTTCTGACGGGGACGGGTCACAAACTCTGAGCCAATAGGAGAGGTCCAGCCTAACCGGCCGGTTCCGCAGAGCCCTCCATTTTACCCACGGACACGCAACGGCCCCTTCTGTCCTTGGCCACAAAATCGAGGGCACCCAGGGAATAACTTCACAGTAGGCAACCCCTGATGTGGACACGTTCGACATACTGGGACAGCAGGCAGGTACCTCTTTTCCACTTACGCTACGATATCAGTAGGCAAGGCGCCCTTCCTCAGCATCTATGGCCCCTCTTTGTATGTGTTCTTTTAAAGAAATCTCTTTTTTCTACCCCTGAGACACATCACAACTACGAGGGGCCTGAGAGGGAACCTGGAGATGAAACAGGGGAGGCTTCTGGCTGTACCGCTTCCCCGTGGCTAGAGAATAGCAGTTAGTCTCTCTGGAAGCTCTCAGCTTCTGTTGATCGACATGGGCAATACGGTAGGGGCGGACCCTGGCCAGGTGGAGCTTGTGGGCACATGCAACCTCTGGGGGAAGAATAATTCCGCTGCTGCTTTGTATGGTGTAAACCTCCCCACGCCAAGTGGGATGGGCACAGAACATTGACCCACACCTGCCAGGGGCCCTTCCTGGGACTAAAGATCCCAACCTGGTCTCAACCTTGTCACCTTCTCAGCACATACCTTTCCTGCACACATAATCCTGCCTTTCTCCGTCGGTGCCTCATCCTACTAGGAAAAAAGCATGCCGCTCAAAAAGGCCGATGCCAGAGAAATCGAGGAGACACTGCCATTTTCCACATTTTTGCTGTCTACATATCCCCGCCTCCGGTGGAAGGCTGCCTATGTGGCCGGGCTGCGAAGGCAAGGCCGAAATCCTGGCATCCTGGGCCCCAGCAATCCAGTGGTTTATGGACGTGGGGACCCGGATGACATGTTTCCCACATACAAGAGGAATCCTTGGGCCCTTCGCTGGCTCGCCATTCAGCTCCGCGACGTCCACTACTGGCCCTGGCCTTTGGCCGGTGCCCCATTGCGCGAGTGCTCCGGAGCCATGTTTCTCCACCCATCACTATCATTCTGCCACCAGGGGATATGTGAGTGTGGGAGTCACCATTTGTCTGTCACTGGCAGCAGTGCCACGAGTCACTAGACTTCCAGGTACCAGCTGACCTAGGCTGCCTTCTGCCCCAGGCAAGGTCCGGAATCCTTTATCCCAGATGCTGACACCTGGGCACTGGCCGACATTAATTTTTATCAACACAGAGGTCTGAGTGAGGGTCAGCAGGCCAGCTAGGTGAAGTCAAGGCCAGGTGGGCGGGACTAAGGCTCCTTTGCCATCACCATGGAGACAGTCCCACCACCGGAAGAGTAGGCGGAGCGTATGATGGGCCCGGTGACAAGACTGAGCCAATGGCAGAGATCTGGCCCGCCAGGCAGATGACACAGGGCCCTCCATTATGACCTATGACACCTAGTGGCCACAGGATTTGAGCACACCCTGGGAAAGCCTACGCAGGCACAGGGGAGCCCCTGGTGCGGACTGGTTCAGGGCATTGGCAGAGCAGGCCAGGTACCTCTTTCCCACTTTCCTGAGGATATCACTACGCAAGGCATCCCCACTCAGCATCTCTTGCCTCTCTCTGTCTCTCTCTGGATGTGTTCATTCTCTGAAATCTCTTCCTTCTCCCTCTGAGTCACTTCACAGCTTGGAGTGCCTGATAGAGTGCCTAGAGACCAAAGAGCAAAGGGGGAAGGCCTCTGGCTCTACTGGTTGCCCATGGGCAGACAAGATCTGGTAGTTTATCTGGAAGGTCTAGAGAGTAGTGACTGATGGGGTAGCTACATCACCGGCGGACCCTGGCCAGGTGAAGCTTGCTGACATGCGGCAGCCTCTCCGGAGACTACTACTTCCGCTGGTAACATTGTATGCAAATACCTGGCTGAGTGCGAAGGGCAGAAAACATTGACACATACCTGCCAGAGGCCTATCCTGGGTCTGAAGAGTCCACCCCGGTCTCCAGCAACTCATCATCTCAGCACACACTTTGCCTGCACACAGGGAATCCGCCTCTCTCCACGAATGCCTTCTCCTGCTAGGAAACACACGATGGCACTCAGCCAAAGGAGAGCACAGGTAAAGTCAACTGAAGCCCGCATTTTCAAGATTTTGCCCTCTGCTGGGCCACAGCCTCCGGTGGCATACTGCATGTGCGTCACTTCTCCGAAGACAAGGCCGAAATCCGGGCATCCAGGGCCCCAGCAGTCCAGAGGCTGCGCATGGCGGCATACGGATCACCTCTTTGCCACGTACAGGAGGGAGGCCTCGGCCCTAGACTGGCTCCGCTAGAGCTCCACGACCTCAGCTATTTTTCCCGACCTTTGGCCCGTGCCCTTGTGAGTGTGTCACCTCTAGTTACACTACACCTCCGACCACTCTCGATCCGCCACCTGCGGATACCTGAGCGTGGACATCAACATCTATCACTGTCTGCAGTGTCACAGGTCACTAGGTTTCTAGGCTCAGGCTGACCTTGGCTGTCTTCTGCCCAGGCAAGGAGCTTAATCCTTCAAAGGAAATGAGGACGCGTGGTCACTGGTCGACATCCCTTCTTTCATCTACACAGCCAGGTGGGCCAGGTGAAGGCTGAGTGCGGGGCCTAAGGCTTCCTTCCCAATCACCATGGAGACAGCCACCGCAAGGCTGGCCGGAACTTCTGACGGGGACGGGTCACAAACTCTGAGCCAATAGGAGAGGTCCAGCCTAACCGGCCGGTTCCGCAGAGCCCTCCATTTTACCCACGGACACGCAACGGCCCCTTCTGTCCTTGGCCACAAAATCGAGGGCACCCAGGGAATAACTTCACAGTAGGCAACCCCTGATGTGGACACGTTCGACATACTGGGACAGCAGGCAGGTACCTCTTTTCCACTTACGCTACGATATCAGTAGGCAAGGAGCCCTTCCTCAGCATCTATGGCCCCTCTTTGTATGTGTTCTTTTAAAGAAATCTCTTTTTTCTACCCCTGAGACACATCACAACTACGAGGGGCCTGAGAGGGAACCTGGAGATGAAACAGGGGAGGCTTCTGGCTGTACCGCTTCCCCGTGGCTAGAGAATAGCAGTTAGTCTCTCTGGAAGCTCTCAGCTTCTGTTGATCGACATGGGCAATACGGTAGGGGCGGACCCTGGCCAGGTGGAGCTTGTGGGCACATGCAACCTCTGGGGGAAGAATAATTCCGCTGCTGCTTTGTATGGTGTAAACCTCCCCACGCCAAGTGGGATGGGCACAGAACATTGACCCACACCTGCCAGGGGCCCTTCCTGGGACTAAAGATCCCAACCTGGTCTCAACCTTGTCACCTTCTCAGCACATACCTTTCCTGCACACATAATCCTGCCTTTCTCCGTCGGTGCCTCATCCTACTAGGAAAAAAGCATGCCGCTCAAAAAGGCCGATGCCAGAGAAATCGAGGAGACACTGCCATTTTCCACATTTTTGCTGTCTACATATCCCCGCCTCCGGTGGAAGGCTGCCTATGTGGCCGGGCTGCGAAGGCAAGGCCGAAATCCTGGCATCCTGGGCCCCAGCAATCCAGTGGTTTATGGACGTGGGGACCCGGATGACATGTTTCCCACATACAAGAGGAATCCTTGGGCCCTTCACTGGCTCGCCATTCAGCTCCGCGACGTCCACTACTGGCCCTGGCCTTTGGCCGGTGCCCCATTGCGCGAGTGCTCCGGAGCCATGTTTCTCCACCCATCACTATCATTCTGCCACCAGGGGATATGTGAGTGTGGGAGTCACCATTTGTCTGTCACTGGCAGCAGTGCCACGAGTCACTAGACTTCCAGGTACCAGCTGACCTAGGCTGCCTTCTGCCCCAGGCAAGGTCCGGAATCCTTTATCCCAGATGCTGACACCTGGGCACTGGCCGACATTAATTTTTATCAACACAGAGGTCTGAGTGAGGGTCAGCAGGCCAGCTAGGTGAAGTCAAGGCCAGGTGGGCGGGACTAAGGCTCCTTTGCCATCACCATGGAGACAGTCCCACCACCGGAAGAGTAGGCGGAGCGTATGATGGGCCCGGTGACAAGACTGAGCCAATGGCAGAGATCTGGCCCGCCAGGCAGATGACACAGGGCCCTCCATTATGACCTATGACACCTAGTGGCCACAGGATTTGAGCACACCCTGGGAAAGCCTACGCAGGCACAGGGGAGCCCCTGGTGCGGACTGGTTCAGGGCATTGGCAGAGCAGGCCAGGTACCTCTTTCCCACTTTCCTGAGGATATCACTACGCAAGGCATCCCCACTCAGCATCTCTTGCCTCTCTCTGTCTCTCTCTGGATGTGTTCATTCTCTGAAATCTCTTCCTTCTCCCCCTGAGTCACTTCACAGCTTGGAGTGCCTGATAGAGTGCCTAGAGACCAAAGAGCAAAGGGGGAAGGCCTCTGGCTCTACTGGTTGCCCATGGGCACACAAGATCTGGTAGTTTATCTGGAAGGTCTAGAGAGTAGTGACTGATGGGGTAGCTACATCACCGGCGGACCCTGGCCAGGTGAAGCTTGCTGACATGCGGCAGCCTCTCCGGAGACTACTAATTCCCGCTGGTAACATTGTATGCAAATACCTGGCTGAGTGCGAAGGGCAGAAAACATTGACACAATACTATCTCTCTATGTCCTGGGTCTGAAGAGTCCACCCCGGTCTCCAGCAACTCATCATCTCAGCACACACTTTGCCTGCACACAGGGAATCCGCCTCTCTCCACGAATGCCTTCTCCTGCTAGGAAACACACGATGGCACTCAGCCAAAGGAGAGCACAGGCAAAGTCAACTGAAGCCCGCATTTTCAAGATTTTGCCCTCTGCTGGGCCACAGCCTCCGGTGGCACACTGCATGTGCGTCACTTCTCCGAAGACAAGGCCGAAATCCGGGCATCCAGGGCCCCAGCAGTCCAGAGGCTGCGCATGGCGGCATACGGATCACCTCTTTGCCACGTACAGGAGGGAGGCCTCGGCCCTAGACTGGCTCCGCTAGAGCTCCACGACCTCAGCTATTTTTCCCGACCTTTGGCCCGTGCCATTGTCAGTGTGTCACCTCTAGTTACACTTCACCTCCGACCACTCTCGATCCGCCACCTGCGGATACCTGAGCGTGGACATCAACATCTATCACTGTCTGCAGTGTCACAGGTCACTAGGTGTCTAGGCTCAGGCTGACCTTGGCTGTCTTCTGCCCAGGCAAGGAGCTTAATCCTTCAAAGGAAATGAGGACGCGTGGTCACTGGTCGACATCCCTTCTTTCATCTACACAGCCAGGTGGGCCAGGTGAAGGCTGAGTGCGGGGCCTAAGGCTTCCTTCCCAATCACCATGGAGACAGCCACCGCAAGGCTGGCCGGAACTTCTGACGGGGACGGGTCACAAACTCTGAGCCAATAGGAGAGGTCCAGCCTAACCGGCCGGTTCCGCAGAGCCCTCCATTTTACCCACGGACACGCAACGGCCCCTTCTGTCCTTGGCCACAAAATCGAGGGCACCCAGGGAATAACTTCACAGTAGGCAACCCCTGATGTGGACACGTTCGACATACTGGGACAGCAGGCAGGTACCTCTTTTCCACTTACGCTACGATATCAGTAGGCAAGGCGCCCTTCCTCAGCATCTATGGCCCCTCTTTGTATGTGTTCTTTTAAAGAAATCTCTTTTTTCTACCCCTGAGACACATCACAACTACGAGGGGCCTGAGAGGGAACCTGGAGATGAAACAGGGGAGGCTTCTGGCTGTACCGCTTCCCCGTGGCTAGAGAATAGCAGTTAGTCTCTCTGGAAGCTCTCAGCTTCTGTTGATCGACATGGGCAATACGGTAGGGGAGGACCCTGGCCAGGTGGAGCTTGTGGGCACATGCAACCTCTGGGGGAAGAATAATTCCGCTGCTGCTTTGTATGGTGTAAACCTCCCCACGCCAAGTGGGATGGGCACAGAACATTGACCCACACCTGCCAGGGGCCCTTCCTGGGACTAAAGATCCCAACCTGGTCTCAACCTTGTCACCTTCTCAGCACATACCTTTCCTGCACACATAATCCTGCCTTTCTCCGTCGGTGCCTCATCCTACTAGGAAAAAAGCATGCCGCTCAAAAAGGCCGATGCCAGAGAAATCGAGGAGACACTGCCATTTTCCACATTTTTGCTGTCTACATATCCCCGCCTCCGGTGGAAGGCTGCCTATGTGGCCGGGCTGCGAAGGCAAGGCCGAAATCCTGGCATCCTGGGCCCCAGCAATCCAGTGGTTTATGGACGTGGGGACCCGGATGACATGTTTCCCACATACAAGAGGAATCCTTGGGCCCTTCACTGGCTCGCCATTCAGCTCCGCGACGTCCGCTACTGGCCCTGGCCTTTGGCCGGTGCCCCATTGCGCGAGTGCTCCGGAGCCATGTTTCTCCACCCATCACTATCATTCTGCCACCAGGGGATATGTGAGTGTGGGAGTCACCATTTGTCTGTCACTGGCAGCAGTGCCACGAGTCACTAGACTTCCAGGTACCAGCTGACCTAGGCTGCCTTCTGCCCCAGGCAAGGTCCGGAATCCTTTATCCCAGATGCTGACACCTGGGCACTGGCCGACATTAATTTTTATCAACACAGAGGTCTGAGTGAGGGTCAGCAGGCCAGCTAGGTGAAGTCAAGGCCAGGTGGGCGGGACTAAGGCTCCTTTGCCATCACCATGGAGACAGTCCCACCACCGGAAGAGTAGGCGGAGCGTATGATGGGCCCGGTGACAAGACTGAGCCAATGGCAGAGATCTGGCCCGCCAGGCAGATGACACAGGGCCCTCCATTATGACCTATGACACCTAGTGGCCACAGGATTTGAGCACACCCTGGGAAAGCCTACGCAGGCACAGGGGAGCCCCTGGTGCGGACTGGTTCAGGGCATTGGCAGAGCAGGCCAGGTACCTCTTTCCCACTTTCCTGAGGATATCACTACGCAAGGCATCCCCACTCAGCATCTCTTGCCTCTCTCTGTCTCTCTCTGGATGTGTTCATTCTCTGAAATCTCTTCCTTCTCCCCCTGAGTCACTTCACAGCTTGGAGTGCCTGATAGAGTGCCTAGAGACCAAAGAGCAAAGGGGGAAGGCCTCTGGCTCTACTGGTTGCCCATGGGCAGACAAGATCTGGTAGTTTATCTGGAAGGTCTAGAGAGTAGTGACTGATGGGGTAGCTACATCACCGGCGGACCCTGGCCAGGTGAAGCTTGCTGACATGCGGCAGCCTCTCCGGAGACTACTACTTCCGCTGGTAACATTGTATGCAAATACCTGGCTGAGTGCGAAGGGCAGAAAACATTGACACATACCTGCCAGAGGCCTATCCTGGGTCTGAAGAGTCCACCCCGGTCTCCAGCAACTCATCATCTCAGCACACACTTTGCCTGCACACAGGGAATCCGCCTCTCTCCACGAATGCCTTCTCCTGCTAGGAAACACACGATGGCACTCAGCCAAAGGAGAGCACAGGTAAAGTCAACTGAAGCCCGCATTTTCAAGATTTTGCCCTCTGCTGGGCCACAGCCTCCGGTGGCATACTGCATGTGCGTCACTTCTCCGAAGACAAGGCCGAAATCCGGGCATCCAGGGCCCCAGCAGTCCAGAGGCTGCGCATGGCGGCATACGGATCACCTCTTTGCCACGTACAGGAGGGAGGCCTCGGCCCTAGACTGGCTCCGCTAGAGCTCCACGACCTCAGCTATTTTTCCCGACCTTTGGCCCGTGCCCTTGTGAGTGTGTCACCTCTAGTTACACTACACCTCCGACCACTCTCGATCCGCCACCTGCGGATACCTGAGCGTGGACATCAACATCTATCACTGTCTGCAGTGTCACAGGTCACTAGGTTTCTAGGCTCAGGCTGACCTTGGCTGTCTTCTGCCCAGGCAAGGAGCTTAATCCTTCAAAGGAAATGAGGACGCGTGGTCACTGGCCGACATCCTTTCTTTCATCTACACAGCGGTCTAGATGAGGGTAAAGAGGCCAGGTGGGCCAGGTGAAAGCTGAGTGCGGGGCCTAAGGCTTCCTTCCCAATCACCATGGAGACAGCCACCGCAAGGCTGGCCGGAACTTCTGACGGGGACGGGTCACAAACTCTGAGCCAATAGGAGAGGTCCAGCCTAACCGGCCGGTTCCGCAGAGCCCTCCATTTTACCCACGGACACGCAACGGCCCCTTCTGTCCTTGGCCACAAAATCGAGGGCACCCAGGGAATAACTTCACAGTAGGCAACCCCTGATGTGGACACGTTCGACATACTGGGACAGCAGGCAGGTACCTCTTTTCCACTTACGCTACGATATCAGTAGGCAAGGCGCCCTTCCTCAGCATCTATGGCCCCTCTTTGTATGTGTTCTTTTAAAGAAATCTCTTTTTTCTACCCCTGAGACACATCACAACTATGAGGGGCCTGAGAGGGAACCTGGAGATGAAACAGGGGAGGCTTCTGGCTGTACCGCTTCCCCGTGGCTAGAGAATAGCAGTTAGTCTCTCTGGAAGCTCTCAGCTTCTGTTGATCGACATGGGCAATACGGTAGGGGCGGACCCTGGCCAGGTGGAGCTTGTGGGCACATGCAACCTCTGGGGGAAGAATAATTCCGCTGCTGCTTTGTATGGTGTAAACCTCCCCACGCCAAGTGGGATGGGCACAGAACATTGACCCACACCTGCCAGGGGCCCTTCCTGGGACTAAAGATCCCAACCTGGTCTCAACCTTGTCACCTTCTCAGCACATACCTTTCCTGCACACATAATCCTGCCTTTCTCCGTCGGTGCCTCATCCTACTAGGAAAAAAGCATGCCGCTCAAAAAGGCCGATGCCAGAGAAATCGAGGAGACACTGCCATTTTCCACATTTTTGCTGTCTACATATCCCCGCCTCCGGTGGAAGGCTGCCTATGTGGCTGGGCTGCGAAGGCAAGGCCGAAATCCTGGCATCCTGGGCCCCAGCAATCCAGTGGTTTATGGACGTGGGGACCGGGATGACATGTTTCCCACATACAAGAGGAATCCTTGGGCCCTTCACTGGCTCGCCATTCAGCTCCGCGACGTCCACTACTGGCCCTGGCCTTTGGCCGGTGCCCCATTGCGCGAGTGCTCCGGAGCCATGTTTCTCCACCCATCACTATCATTCTGCCACCAGGGGATATGTGAGTGTGGGAGTCACCATTTGTCTGTCACTGGCAGCAGTGCCACGAGTCACTAGACTTCCAGGTACCAGCTGACCTAGGCTGCCTTCTGCCCCAGGCAAGGTCCGGAATCCTTTATCCCAGATGCTGACACCTGGGCACTGGCCGACATTAATTTTTATCAACACAGAGGTCTGAGTGAGGGTCAGCAGGCCAGCTAGGTGAAGTCAAGGCCAGGTGGGCGGGACTAAGGCTCCTTTGCCATCACCATGGAGACAGTCCCACCACCGGAAGAGTAGGCGGAGCGTATGATGGGCCCGGTGACAAGACTGAGCCAATGGCAGAGATCTGGCCCGCCAGGCAGATGACACAGGGCCCTCCATTATGACCTATGACACCTAGTGGCCACAGGATTTGAGCACACCCTGGGAAAGCCTACGCAGGCACAGGGGAGCCCCTGGTGCGGACTGGTTCAGGGCATTGGCAGAGCAGGCCAGGTACCTCTTTCCCACTTTCCTGAGGATATCACTACGCAAGGCATCCCCACTCAGCATCTCTTGCCTCTCTCTGTCTCTCTCTGGATGTGTTCATTCTCTGAAATCTCTTCCTTCTCCCCCTGAGTCACTTCACAGCTTGGAGTGCCTGATAGAGTGCCTAGAGACCAAAGAGCAAAGGGGGAAGGCCTCTGGCTCTACTGGTTGCCCATGGGCAGACAAGATCTGGTAGTTTATCTGGAAGGTCTAGAGAGTAGTGACTGATGGGGTAGCTACATCACCGGCGGACCCTGGCCAGGTGAAGCTTGCTGACATGCGGCAGCCTCTCCGGAGACTACTAATTCCGCTGGTAACATTGTATGCAAATACCTGGCTGAGTGCGAAGGGCAGAAAACATTGACACATACCTGCCAGAGGCCTATCCTGGGTCTGAAGAGTCCACCCCGGTCTCCAGCAACTCATCATCTCAGCACACACTTTGCCTGCACACAGGGAATCCGCCTCTCTCCACGAATGCCTTCTCCTGCTAGGAAACACACGATGGCACTCAGCCAAAGGAGAGCACAGGCAAAGTCAACTGAAGCCCGCATTTTCAAGATTTTGCCCTCTGCTGGGCCACAGCCTCCGGTGGCACACTGCATGTGCGTCACTTCTCCGAAGACAAGGCCGAAATCCGGGCATCCAGGGCCCCAGCAGTCCAGAGGCTGCGCATGGCGGCATACGGATCACCTCTTTGCCACGTACAGGAGGGAGGCCTCGGCCCTAGACTGGCTCCGCTAGAGCTCCACGACCTCAGCTATTTTTCCCGACCTTTGGCCCGTGCCCTTGTCAGTGTGTCACCTCTAGTTACACTTCACCTCCGACCACTCTCGATCCGCCACCTGCGGATACCTGAGCGTGGACATCAACATCTATCACTGTCTGCAGTGTCACAGGTCACTAGGTGTCTAGGCTCAGGCTGACCTTGGCTGTCTTCTGCCCAGGCAAGGAGCTTAATCCTTCAAAGGAAATGAGGACGCGTGGTCACTGGCCGACATCCTTTCTTTCATCTACACAGCCAGGTGGGCCAGGTGAAGGCTGAGTGCGGGGCCTAAGGCTTCCTTCCCAATCACCATGGAGACAGCCACCGCAAGGCTGGCCGGAACTTCTGACGGGGACGGGTCACAAACTCTGAGCCAATAGGAGAGGTCCAGCCTAACCGGCCGGTTCCGCAGAGCCCTCCATTTTACCCACGGACACGCAACGGCCCCTTCTGTCCTTGGCCACAAAATCGAGGGCACCCAGGGAATAACTTCACAGTAGGCAACCCCTGATGTGGACACGTTCGACATACTGGGACAGCAGGCAGGTACCTCTTTTCCACTTACGCTACGATATCAGTAGGCAAGGCGCCCTTCCTCAGCATCTATGGCCCCTCTTTGTATGTGTTCTTTTAAAGAAATCTCTTTTTTCTACCCCTGAGACACATCACAACTACGAGGGGCCTGAGAGGGAACCTGGAGATGAAACAGGGGAGGCTTCTGGCTGTACCGCTTCCCCGTGGCTAGAGAATAGCAGTTAGTCTCTCTGGAAGCTCTCAGCTTCTGTTGATCGACATGGGCAATACGGTAGGGGCGGACCCTGGCCAGGTGGAGCTTGTGGGCACATGCAACCTCTGGGGGAAGAATAATTCCGCTGCTGCTTTGTATGGTGTAAACCTCCCCACGCCAAGTGGGATGGGCACAGAACATTGACCCACACCTGCCAGGGGCCCTTCCTGGGACTAAAGATCCCAACCTGGTCTCAACCTTGTCACCTTCTCAGCACATACCTTTCCTGCACACATAATCCTGCCTTTCTCCGTCGGTGCCTCATCCTACTAGGAAAAAAGCATGCCGCTCAAAAAGGCCGATGCCAGAGAAATCGAGGAGACACTGCCATTTTCCACATTTTTGCTGTCTACATATCCCCGCCTCCGGTGGAAGGCTGCCTATGTGGCCGGGCTGCGAAGGCAAGGCCGAAATCCTGGCATCCTGGGCCCCAGCAATCCAGTGGTTTATGGACGTGGGGACCCGGATGACATGTTTCCCACATACAAGAGGAATCCTTGGGCCCTTCACTGGCTCGCCATTCAGCTCCGCGACGTCCACTACTGGCCCTGGCCTTTGGCCGGTGCCCCATTGCGCGAGTGCTCCGGAGCCATGTTTCTCCACCCATCACTATCATTCTGCCACCAGGGGATATGTGAGTGTGGGAGTCACCATTTGTCTGTCACTGGCAGCAGTGCCACGAGTCACTAGACTTCCAGGTACCAGCTGACCTAGGCTGCCTTCTGCCCCAGGCAAGGTCCGGAATCCTTTATCCCAGATGCTGACACCTGGGCACTGGCCGACATTAATTTTTATCAACACAGAGGTCTGAGTGAGGGTCAGCAGGCCAGCTAGGTGAAGTCAAGGCCAGGTGGGCGGGACTAAGGCTCCTTTGCCATCACCATGGAGACAGTCCCACCACCGGAAGAGTAGGCGGAGCGTATGATGGGCCCGGTGACAAGACTGAGCCAATGGCAGAGATCTGGCCCGCCAGGCAGATGACACAGGGCCCTCCATTATGACCTATGACACCTAGTGGCCACAGGATTTGAGCACACCCTGGGAAAGCCTACGCAGGCACAGGGGAGCCCCTGGTGCGGACTGGTTCAGGGCATTGGCAGAGCAGGCCAGGTACCTCTTTCCCACTTTCCTGAGGATATCACTACGCAAGGCATCCCCACTCAGCATCTCTTGCCTCTCTCTGTCTCTCTCTGGATGTGTTCATTCTCTGAAATCTCTTCCTTCTCCCCCTGAGTCACTTCACAGCTTGGAGTGCCTGATAGAGTGCCTAGAGACCAAAGAGCAAAGGGGGAAGGCCTCTGGCTCTACTGGTTGCCCATGGGCACACAAGATCTGGTAGTTTATCTGGAAGGTCTAGAGAGTAGTGACTGATGGGGTAGCTACATCACCGGCGGACCCTGGCCAGGTGAAGCTTGCTGACATGCGGCAGCCTCTCCGGAGACTACTAATTCCGCTGGTAACATTGTATGCAAATACCTGGCTGAGTGCGAAGGGCAGAAAACATTGACACATACCTGCCAGAGGCCTATCCTGGGTCTGAAGAGTCCACCCCGGTCTCCAGCGACTCATCATCTCAGCACACACTTTGCCTGCACACAGGGAATCCGCCTCTCTCCACGAATGCCTTCTCCTGCTAGGAAACACACGATGGCACTCAGCCAAAGGAGAGCACAGGCAAAGTCAACTGAAGCCCGCATTTTCAAGATTTTGCCCTCTGCTGGGCCACAGCCTCCGGTGGCACACTGCATGTGCGTCACTTCTCCGAAGACAAGGCCGAAATCCGGGCATCCAGGGCCCCAGCAGTCCAGAGGCTGCGCATGGCGGCATACGGATCACCTCTTTGCCACGTACAGGAGGGAGGCCTCGGCCCTAGACTGGCTCCGCTAGAGCTCCACGACCTCAGCTATTTTTCCCGACCTTTGGCCCGTGCCCTTGTCAGTGTGTCACCTCTAGTTACACTTCACCTCCGACCACTCTCGATCCGCCACCTGCGGATACCTGAGCGTGGACATCAACATCTATCACTGTCTGCAGTGTCACAGGTCACTAGGTGTCTAGGCTCAGGCTGACCTTGGCTGTCTTCTGCCCAGGCAAGGAGCTTAATCCTTCAAAGGAAATGAGGACGCGTGGTCACTGGCCGACATCCTTTCTTTCATCTACACAGCCAGGTGGGCCAGGTGAAGGCTGAGTGCGGGGCCTAAGGCTTCCTTCCCAATCACCATGGAGACAGCCACCGCAAGGCTGGCCGGAACTTCTGACGGGGACGGGTCACAAACTCTGAGCCAATAGGAGAGGTCCAGCCTAACCGGCCGGTTCCGCAGAGCCCTCCATTTTACCCACGGACACGCAACGGCCCCTTCTGTCCTTGGCCACAAAATCGAGGGCACCCAGGGAATAACTTCACAGTAGGCAACCCCTGATGTGGACACGTTCGACATACTGCGACAGCAGGCAGGTACCTCTTTTCCACTTACGCTACGATATCAGTAGGCAAGGCGCCCTTCCTCAGCATCTATGGCCCCTCTTTGTATGTGTTCTTTTAAAGAAATCTCTTTTTTCTACCCCTGAGACACATCACAACTACGAGGGGCCTGAGAGGGAACCTGGAGATGAAACAGGGGAGGCTTCTGGCTGTACCGCTTCCCCGTGGCTAGAGAATAGCAGTTAGTCTCTCTGGAAGCTCTCAGCTTCTGTTGATCGACATGGGCAATACGGTAGGGGCGGACCCTGGCCAGGTGGAGCTTGTGGGCACATGCAACCTCTGGGGGAAGAATAATTCCGCTGCTGCTTTGTATGGTGTAAACCTCCCCACGCCAAGTGGGATGGGCACAGAACATTGACCCACACCTGCCAGGGGCCCTTCCTGGGACTAAAGATCCCAACCTGGTCTCAACCTTGTCACCTTCTCAGCACATACCTTTCCTGCACACATAATCCTGCCTTTCTCCGTCGGTGCCTCATCCTACTAGGAAAAAAGCATGCCGCTCAAAAAGGCCGATGCCAGAGAAATCGAGGAGACACTGCCATTTTCCACATTTTTGCTGTCTACATATCCCCGCCTCCGGTGGAAGGCTGCCTATGTGGCCGGGCTGCGAAGGCAAGGCCGAAATCCTGGCATCCTGGGCCCCAGCAATCCAGTGGTTTATGGACGTGGGGACCCGGATGACATGTTTCCCACATACAAGAGGAATCCTTGGGCCCTTCACTGGCTCGCCATTCAGCTCCGCGACGTCCACTACTGGCCCTGGCCTTTGGCCGGTGCCCCATTGCGCGAGTGCTCCGGAGCCATGTTTCTCCACCCATCACTATCATTCTGCCACCAGGGGATATGTGAGTGTGGGAGTCACCATTTGTCTGTCACTGGCAGCAGTGCCACGAGTCACTAGACTTCCAGGTACCAGCTGACCTAGGCTGCCTTCTGCCCCAGGCAAGGTCCGGAATCCTTTATCCCAGATGCTGACACCTGGGCACTGGCCGACATTAATTTTTATCAACACAGAGGTCTGAGTGAGGGTCAGCAGGCCAGCTAGGTGAAGTCAAGGCCAGGTGGGCGGGACTAAGGCTCCTTTGCCATCACCATGGAGACAGTCCCACCACCGGAAGAGTAGGCGGAGCGTATGATGGGCCCGGTGACAAGACTGAGCCAATGGCAGAGATCTGGCCCGCCAGGCAGATGACACAGGGCCCTCCATTATGACCTATGACACCTAGTGGCCACAGGATTTGAGCACACCCTGGGAAAGCCTACGCAGGCACAGGGGAGCCCCTGGTGCGGACTGGTTCAGGGCATTGGCAGAGCAGGCCAGGTACCTCTTTCCCACTTTCCTGAGGATATCACTACGCAAGGCATCCCCACTCAGCATCTCTTGCCTCTCTCTGTCTCTCTCTGGATGTGTTCATTCTCTGAAATCTCTTCCTTCTCCCCCTGAGTCACTTCACAGCTTGGAGTGCCTGATAGAGTGCCTAGAGACCAAAGAGCAAAGGGGGAAGGCCTCTGGCTCTACTGGTTGCCCATGGGCACACAAGATCTGGTAGTTTATCTGGAAGGTCTAGAGAGTAGTGACTGATGGGGTAGCTACATCACCGGCGGACCCTGGCCAGGTGAAGCTTGCTGACATGCAGCAGCCTCTCCGGAGACTACTAATTCCGCTGGTAACATTGTATGCAAATACCTGGCTGAGTGCGAAGGGCAGAAAACATTGACACATACCTGCCAGAGGCCTATCCTGGGTCTGAAGAGTCCACCCCGGTCTCCAGCAACTCATCATCTCAGCACACACTTTGCCTGCACACAGGGAATCCGCCTCTCTCCACGAATGCCTTCTCCTGCTAGGAAACACACGATGGCACTCAGCCAAAGGAGAGCACAGGCAAAGTCAACTGAAGCCCGCATTTTCAAGATTTTGCCCTCTGCTGGGCCACAGCCTCCGGTGGCACACTGCATGTGCGTCACTTCTCCGAAGACAAGGCCGAAATCCGGGCATCCAGGGCCCCAGCAGTCCAGAGGCTGCGCATGGCGGCATACGGATCACCTCTTTGCCACGTACAGGAGGGAGGCCTCGGCCCTAGACTGGCTCCGCTAGAGCTCCACGACCTCAGCTATTTTTCCCGACCTTTGGCCCGTGCCATTGTCAGTGTGTCACCTCTAGTTACACTTCACCTCCGACCACTCTCGATCCGCCACCTGCGGATACCTGAGCGTGGACATCAACATCTATCACTGTCTGCAGTGTCACAGGTCACTAGGTGTCTAGGCTCAGGCTGACCTTGGCTGTCTTCTGCCCAGGCAAGGAGCTTAATCCTTCAAAGGAAATGAGGACACGTGGTCACTGGCCGACATCCTTTCTTTCATCTACACAGCGGTCTAGATGAGGGAAAAGAGGCCAGGTGGGCCAGGTGAATGCTGAGTGCGGGGCCTAAGGCTTCCTTCCCAATCACCATGGAGAAAGCCACCGCAAGGCTGGCCGGAACTTCTGACGGGGACGGGTCACAAACTCTGAGCCAATAGGAGAGGTCCAGCCTAACCGGCCGGTTCCGCAGAGCCCTCCATTTTACCCATGGACACGCAACGGCCCCTTCTGTCCTTGGCCACAAAATCGAGGGCACCCAGGGAATAACTTCACAGTAGGCAACCCCTGATGTGGACACGTTCGACATACTGGGACAGCAGGCAGGTACCTCTTTTCCACTTACGCTACGATATCAGTAGGCAAGGCGCCCTTCCTCAGCATCTACGGCCCCTCTTTGTATGTGTTCTTTTAAAGAAATCTCTTTTTTCTACCCCTGAGACACATCACAACTATGAGGGGCCTGAGAGGGAACCTGGAGATGAAACAGGGGAGGCTTCTGGCTGTACCGCTTCCCCGTGGCTAGAGAATAGCAGTTAGTCTCTCTGGAAGCTCTCAGCTTCTGTTGATCGACATGGGCAATACGGTAGGGGCGGACCCTGGCCAGGTGGAGCTTGTGGGCACATGCAACCTCTGGGGGAAGAATAATTCCGCTGCTGCTTTGTATGGTGTAAACCTCCCCACGCCAAGTGGGATGGGCACAGAACATTGACCCACACCTGCCAGGGGCCCTTCCTGGGACTAAAGATCCCAACCTGGTCTCAACCTTGTCACCTTCTCAGCACATACCTTTCCTGCACACATAATCCTGCCTTTCTCCGTCGGTGCCTCATCCTACTAGGAAAAAAGCATGCCGCTCAAAAAGGCCGATGCCAGAGAAATCGAGGAGACACTGCCATTTTCCACATTTTTGCTGTCTACATATCCCCGCCTCCGGTGGAAGGCTGCCTATGTGGCCGGGCTGCGAAGGCAAGGCCGAAATCCTGGCATCCTGGGCCCCAGCAATCCAGTGGTTTATGGACGTGGGGACCCGGATGACATGTTTCCCACATACAAGAGGAATCCTTGGGCCCTTCACTGGCTCACCATTCAGCTCCGCGACGTCCACTACTGGCCCTGGCCTTTGGCCGGTGCCCCATTGCGCGAGTGCTCCGGAGCCATGTTTCTCCACCCATCACTATCATTCTGCCACCAGGGGATATGTGAGTGTGGGAGTCACCATTTGTCTGTCACTGGCAGCAGTGCCACGAGTCACTAGACTTCCAGGTACCAGCTGACCTAGGCTGCCTTCTGCCCCAGGCAAGGTCCGGAATCCTTTATCCCAGATGCTGACACCTGGGCACTGGCCGACATTAATTTTTATCAACACAGAGGTCTGAGTGAGGGTCAGCAGGCCAGCTAGGTGAAGTCAAGGCCAGGTGGGCGGGACTAAGGCTCCTTTGCCATCACCATGGAGACAGTCCCACCACCGGAAGAGTAGGCGGAGCTTATGATGGGCCCGGTGACAAGACTGAGCCAATGGCAGAGATCTGGCCCGCCAGGCAGATGACACAGGGCCCTCCATTATGACCTATGACACCTAGTGGCCACAGGATTTGAGCACACCCTGGGAAAGCCTACGCAGGCACAGGGGAGCCCCTGGTGCGGACTGGTTCAGGGCATTGGCAGAGCAGGCCAGGTACCTCTTTCCCACTTTCCTGAGGATATCACTACGCAAGGCATCCCCACTCAGCATCTCTTGCCTCTCTCTGTCTCTCTCTGGATGTGTTCATTCTCTGAAATCTCTTCCTTCTCCCCCTGAGTCACTTCACAGCTTGGAGTGCCTGATAGAGTGCCTAGACACCAAAGAGCAAAGGGGGAAGGCCTCTGGCTCTACTGGTTGCCCATGGGCAGACAAGATCTGGTAGTTTATCTGGAAGGTCTAGAGAGTAGTGACTGATGGGGTAGCTACATCACCGGCAGACCCTGGCCAGGTGAAGCTTGCTGACATGTGGCAGCCTCTCTGGAGTCTACTACTTCTGCTGGTAACATTGTATGCAAATACCTGGCTGAGTGCGAAGGGCAGAAAACATTGACACATACCTGCCAGAGGCCTATCCTGGGTCTGAAGAGTCCACCCCGGTCTCCAGCGACTCATCATCTCAGCACACACTTTGCCTGCACACAGGGAATCCGCCTCTCTCCACGATTGCCTTCTTCTGCTAGGAAACACAGGATGGCACTCAGCCAAAGGAGAGCACAGGCAAAGTCAACTGAAGCCCGCATTTTCAAGATTTTGCCCTCTGCTGGGCCACAGCCTCTGGTGGCACACTGCATGTGCGTCACTTCTCCGAAGACAAGGGCGAAATCCGTGCATCCAGGGCCCCAGCAGTTCAGAGTCTGCGCATGGCGGCATATGGATCACCTCTTTGCCACGTACAGGAGGGAGGCCTCGGCCCTAGACTGGCTCTGCTAGAGCTCCACGACCTCAGCTATTTTCCCGACCTTTGGCCCGTGCCCTCGTGAGTGTGTGACCTCTAGTTATACTTCACCTCCGACCACTCTCGATCCGCCACCTGCGGATACCTGAGCGTGGACATCAACATCTATCACTGTCTGCAGTGTCACAGGTCACTAGGTGTCTAGGCTCAGGCTGCCCGTGTCTGTCTTCTGCCCAGGCAAGGAGCCTAATCCTTCAAAGGAAATGAGGACACGTGGTCAGTGGCCAACATCCTTTCTTTCATCTACACAGCGGTCTAGATGACGGTAAAGAGGCCAGGTGTGCCAGGTGAAGGCTGAGTGCGGGGCCTAAGGCTTCTTTCCCAATCACCATGGAGACAGCCACCGCAAGGCTGGCCAGAACTTCTGACGTGGACGGGTCACAAACTCTGAGCCAATAGGAGAGGTCCAGCCTAACCGGCCGGTTCCGCATAGCCCTCCATTTTACCCATGGACACGCAACGGCCCCTTCTGTCCTTGGCCACAAAATCGAGGGCACCCAGGGAATAACTTCACAGTAGGCAACTGCTTATGTGGACACGTTCGACACACTGGGACAGCAGGGAGTACCTCTTTTCCACTTACACTAGGGTACCAGTAGGCAAGGCGCCCTTCCTCAGCATCTATGGCCCCTCTCTGTATGTGGTCATTCAGAGAAATCTCTTCATTCTACCCCTGAGACACATCACAAGTATGAGGGGCCTGAGAGAGAGCCTGGAGATGAAACGGGGTAGGCTTCTGGATGTACCACTTCCCCGTGGCTATAGAATAGTAGGTAGTCTCTCTGGAAGGTCTTAGCTTCTTTTGATCGACATGTGCAATACAGTGGGGGCGGACCCTGGCCAGGTGGAACTCGTGGGCAGATGCAACCTCTCCGGCGACGAATAATTCTGCGGGTGCTTTGTGTGGTGAAAAGCTCTCCCTGCCAAGTGGGATGGGCAGAGAACATTGACCCACAGCTGCCAGTGGCCTCTCCTGGGACTAAAGATCCCAACCTGGTCTCAGCATCGTCACCCTCTAAGCACACACCTTTCCTCCATACATAAGCCATTCCTTTCTCCGTCAGTGCCTTATCCCACTAGGAAAGAAAGCATGCCGCTCAGAAAGGCCGATGCCAGGGAAATCAAGGAGTCACTGCCATTTTCCAAGTTTTTGCTCTCTCCATGTCCCCGCCTCTGGTGGATTTCTGCGTATGTGGCCGGGCTCCGAAGGCAAGGCCGAAATCCTGGCTGCCTGGGCCCCATCAGTCCAATGGTTTATGGTTGTGGGGATACGGACGACCCGTTTGCCGCATTTAGAAAATGAACATTCAATATAGAACATAGAGTATGGAATAGAGAATATAGAAAATATAGAGTATAGAAGAATTCAGAATATTGAACATAGAATATAGAATGTAGAATACAAAACACACATTATGAAATAAAGTATAAATTACACAGAACATAGAATATATATTATAGAATATAGAATGTAAAATATAGAATACACAATATAGAAGAATATAGGACAAATGTAGAATATGCAGTATAGAATATAGAAAAATATAGTATGTAAAAAGAGAATCTGGAAGAACGTTGACTATAGAATACAGAATATAGAGGAATTTAAAATATAGAATGTGGAATATAAAATATGCAATGTAGAATATGGAAGAATATTGTATGAAGACAAATATGGAATATAGAACATCAAATATAGAATACAGAGTATGGAATAGAGAATATACAAAAATAGAGAATGTAGAAAAACATCGAAGAACACAGATCACAGAATATAGAGACTTTAAAATATAGAATATGATACAGAGAACACTGAAGATACAATACAGAATATAAAAGAACTTTGAAAATAGAAGAATATAGTGTATAGAAGATTTGGAATAAAGAAGAGTACAGAATATACATTATAGAAGAACATAGCATAAAGAATACAGAATATAGAAGAAAATAGAATATAAATTCAGAATATAGAATACAGAAGAATATAATATGTACAATGTAGAATAGCGATTATAGAATGCAAACTATAGAATGAAGAATATAGGAGAATATAAATTACAGAATACAGAAGATTATAAATTATACAATAGACATGATTATGGAAAATACAATGTAGAATGTAAAATGTAGAATATAGGAGAAAATGGAATACAGAATATACAAGAATATGGAATGTTGAATATAGTATCAAGAATATGGAATATAGAATACACAAAAATATAGTATATGTAAAATATAGAAAAAAGAAAATTGAATATAGAACATAGAATACAGAAAAATCTAGAATATAGAATCTAGAAGAATATAGACTGTAGAATTTAGAATACAGAATGTAGAATATAGAAGATTTTAGAATATAGAACATAGAATATACAGTACAGAATACAGAATATGGAATATACAACCTAGACTATGGAAAAATATAGAAATAGAATATAAAAGAATATAGAACATAGAAGAATATAGAATGTAGAATATAGAATATAAAATACAGAATATAGAGTATAGAAGAATTTAGAATGTAGAATATAGAATATGGACTATAGAATACAGAGGAATATAGTATATAGAATATAGAACATAGAAGATACAATACAGAATATAAAAGAAAAAAGAATATAGATCATAGAAGAATATAGAATATGGAAATATGAGAATGTAGAATATAATTATAGAAGAATATAGAATGTTGAAAAATAGAGAATACAGAATATAGGAAAACATAGAGCATAAATTTAGAATATAGAAGATACAGATATATGAATGCAGAATATAGAAGAATAAAGAAAATAGATGACAGACTACAGAATATAGAAGACAGAACGCAGAAGAAAATAGAATACTCACAAATATAGGGTATAGGATATACACTACTGAAGAATACAGAATACAGAAAGTAGAAGAATATAGATTACAAACTATAGAAGAATATAGAATGTAGAATAGAGAATACGGAATAGACTATAAAAGAGAATATTAGATTACAGAAGAATATAGAGATTAGAAGGCAGAATATACAATAAAAATATAGAAGATAGAAGAATACAGAATTCAGAAAAATTTAGAACATAAAATGTAAAATATAGAAAAAAATTGAATATAAAATGTAGAATGGAGAACATGGAATATGGAATAGGGTACAGAGAAGAATAAAGAATATTGAAAATTTTAAAATATAGAATGTAGACTGCAGAATATTGAATATAGAATTTAGAATGTACAATATACAATACAGCTGATAGAAGAATATAGATTATAAGTGAAGAATATAGAATAAGAATGTAGAAGAGTATAGAATGCAGAACATAGAAGAATATAGAATGTAGAATACAGAATAAGGAATATAGAATGTAGAATACAGAAGAATAGAGTATATAAAAATATAGAATATAGAACATTGACTATGGAATATAGAATACAGAGTATGAAATAGAGAATATAGAAAAAATATAGAATAGAGATAAATATAGACTATAGAATATAAAAAAAAAATTTTTTTTATAGAATAGAATATGTAGAAAGTAGAATTTAGAATATAAAATATAGAATATAGAACATAGAATATAGAGGAATATAGATTATAGAAGATTCTGGAATACAGAATGTAGAATTAAATACAGAATATAGGAGATGGAATATAAGAGAATATAGAATGCAGAATATAGTATACAGAATATGCAATATGGAATATAAAATATGGAAAATTATAAAATATATACACTATATAAAAAAATTGAATATAGAATACAGACAATGGAACATAGAAAAATACAGAATAAAGGATATAAAACATAGAATAAAAATACATAACATAGAGAATAAACATTACAAATATAGAAGATTACGGAATGTAGAATGTAAAATACAGAATATACAATATAGAAGAATATATGATACAGACTATGGGAGAATATAGAGTATAGAATGTAGAATACAGAAAATTATATAGAAAAGTATATAATATAGAAAAAGAACACTGAATATGCAACACAGAGTATGGAATATAGAATGTAGAAGAACATAGAATATAGAATGTAGAATACAAAATATAGAATATGAAATAAAGCATAAAGAACACAGAATATAGAACAATATAAAGAATATAGAAGATAATGGAATATAGAATATAAAATGCAGAATATACATACAGAAGAATATAGAATACAGAATATAGATGAATATAGAATATAGAAGGAAGAATGAAGAATATGGAATATAGAATACAGAAAAATATAGTATGTAGAAAAATATAGACGAATATGGAAGAAAATAGAATACAACATAGAATATGGAGGAATTTAAAATATACAATGCAGAAAGTAGAATATGGAATATGAAATGTGCAATATAGAATATAGAGGAATATTGTATGTAGAAAAATATAGAATATAGAACATCGAATATAGACTAGAGTATGGACTATAGAATATAGAAAAATATAGAATACAGAAGAACATAGATTATAGAATGTAAAGAATTTCAAATATAGAATATGGAACATAGAACACTGAAGATAGAATACAGAATATAAAAGAACTTTGAAAATAAAAGAATATAGTGTATAGAGGATTTGGAATAAATAAGGATACAGAATATACATTATAGAAGAATATAGCATGGATAACAGAATATAGAAGAACATAGAATATATGTTTAGAATATAGAATACAGAAGAATATAAAATGTACAATGTGAAATACAGATTACAGGATGCAAAATATAGAATGAAGAATATAGGAGAATATAGATTATAGAATATATAAGATTATAAATTATACAATACAGAAGATTATGGAATATAGAATGTAGGAGAATATGGAATACGGAATATAGAAGAACATAGAATGTTGAATATAGTATCAAGAATATGGAATATAGAATACACAAAAATATAGTATATGTAAAAATATAGAAAATGGAAGATTGAATATAGAACATAGCATATAGAAGAATGTAGAATACAGAATGTAGAATATAGAAGATTTTAGAATATAGAATGTAGAATATACTTTATGGAATATAGAATACAGAAGAATATAGTATAAAGAAAAATATAGAATATACAACATAGAACATCGAATATAGAATAGAGAGTATGGAATATAAAAAAAAGGAAAATATAGAATATAGAAGAACATAGAATTTAGAATGTGGAATATAGAATACAGAGGAATTTGGAATATAGAATACAATACAGGGTATTAATAGAGAATATAGAAAAGCATAGAATAGAGATAAATATAGAATATAGAGTATGTACAAAGTACAATAGAGAATATAGAGTATAAAATATAGAATAAGGAACATAGAATATAGAAGAATATACATTACAGAATATAGAAGATTCTGGAATATAGAAGATGGAATATAAGAGAATATAGAATGTAGAATACAGTTTACAGAATATGCAATATGGAATATAGAATACTGAAATTATAAAAAAAATATAGACTATAGGAAAAAACATTGAATATAGAATACAGACAATGGAATATAGAAAAATATAGAATGTAGAATACAGAATATAAAATATAGAATAAAAAATACATAATATAGAGAATATACATTATAGCATATAGAAGATTATGGAATATAGAATGTACAATGTAAAATATACAATATAGAACAATATATGGTACAGACTATAGAAGAATATAGAATATAGAATACAGAAAATTATACAAAAAAATATAGAATATAGAAAAAGAACATTGAATATAGAACACAGAGTATGGAATATAGAATATAGAAAAAATAGAATATAGAAGAACATACAATGTAGAATACAAAATATAGAGCATGAAATAAAGCATAAAGAACACAGAATATAGAAGAATATAGATTATAGAATATAGAAATAATGGAATATGGAATGTAAAATACAGAATCTACAATATAGAAGAATATAGAATTCAGAATATAGAATAATATAAAATATAGAAGGAAGAATGTAGAATATGGAATGCAGAATACAGAAAATTATAGTATATAGAAAAATATAGAATATGGAAGAACATAGAATAAAGAATTTAGAATGTAGAATACAGAACATAGAATATGGAAGAATTTAAAATACACAATGTAGAATATAGAATATGGAATATAGAAGAATACTGTATGTAGAAAAATATAGAATATAGAATACAGAGTATGGGATATAGAATATACAAAAATATAGAATATAGAAGAACATAGATTATAGAATATAGAGAATTTAAAATATAGAATATGGAACACAGAACACTGAAGATAGAATACAGAATGCAAAAGAACTTTGAAATAGAAGAATATAGTGTATTCTATATTTTACATTGTACATTCCATAATTTTCTATATTCTATATTCTATAATCTGTATTCTATAGTCTTTATTCTATATTTTATATTCTATTTCTGTATTCTACATTCTACTTTCTATATTCTAAATTCTGTATTACATGTTCTTGTATAATCTATATTCTGTATTGTATAGTCTTCTACTGTGTATATTCTTCTATAATGTATATTCTATATTCTTCTGTATTCTATATTCTAATTCTTCTATATTCTCTATTCTTCCATATTGTGTATTCTACATTCTACTATCTTCTTTTTCTTGTATTTTCTACAGCCTTCTCTATTCTCCATTCTTCTATATTCTAAATTTATATTCAATATTCTTCTGTAATGTATATTCTATAATCCATATTCTTGTTTATATTCTTCTGTATTCTATATTCTTCTGTATTCCATATTCTTGTATATTCTATATTCTACTATTTTCTATATTCTTTTACATTCTGTATTCTATCTTCTGTGTTCTATGTTCAGTTTTCTCCTATGTACTATTTCCTTCTATATTCCATATTCTATATTCTAAATTCTTCTATATTCTATATTCCACATTCTAAATTCTATCTTCTATATTCTATATTTTCCTATATCCTATAAACCATAGTCTCTATTCTATATTCGATGTTCTATGTTCTATATTCTATATTTTTCTCTATGCTATATTCTTCTGTATTCTATATTCCATATTGTATAGGCTACATTTTAAAATCTTCTATATTCTACATTCTATATTAAACATTTGCAATTTTTCTATATTCTATATTTTTCTATATTCAATCTTCTATTTTCTATATATTTACATATACTATATTTTTGTGTATTCTATATTCCATATTCTCTATACTGTACTCAACATTCTATATTCTTTTCTGCAGGACTCTCCGTTCAGGTCTATTCTTGCCTGCGGGACTCTCCGTCGGGGCCTATTCTTGCCTACAGGGCTCCTCTATTCTGGCCTGTTCTTGCCTGTGGGACTCTCTGTTCCGGCCTGTTCTCGCCTGCAGGCCTCTCCGTTAGTGCCTCTTCTTACCTGTGGGGCTCCGCTATTCGGGCCTATCCTGGCCTGCGGGACTCTGCGTCCGGGCCTATTCTCGCCTGCGGAACCTTCCGTTCGGGCCCATTCGTGCCTGTGGGACACTCCGTTCGGTCCTATTCTTGCCTGTGGGATCATTCGTTTGGGCCTATTCTTGCCTGTGGAACCTCCGTTCGGGCCTAATCTTGCCTGCGGGAGCATCCTTTCATTCCTCCTCTTGCCTGCGGGGCTCTTCTATTTGGGCCTGCTCGTGCCTACGGAGCTCCGTTATTCGGGCCTGTTTCAGCCTGCGGGCCTCCGTTATTCGGGCCTGTTTGAGCCTGCGGGCCCCGTTATTCGGGCCTGTTCATGCGTGCGGGGCTCCGCTATTCGGCGTGTCCGCACGTGCGGGCTTCTGCTATTGGGGCCGTTCGTCAGTGCGGGGCTCCGCTCTTGGGGCCTGCTCGTGCCTGCGGAGCTCCGGTATTCGTGAGTGTTCTTGTGTGGCGGTTCCGCTATTCGGCGTGTTCGTACGTGCCAGGCTCCGCTATTCCGGCCTGTTCTTGCGTGTGGGGCTCCTCTATTCGGGCATGTTCTTGCCTGCGGGACTCCTCTGTGCGGTCCTATTCTTGCCTTCGGGACTCTGTTCGGGCCTATTCTTGGCTACAGGAATCTCCGTTCTGGCCTATTCTTGCCTGCAGCACTCTCCATTTGGGCCTATTCTTTCCTGCGGGACTCTCCGTTCAGGTCCGTTTTTGCCTGCAGGACCCTGTTGAGGCCTATTCTTGCCTACAGGGCTCCTCTGTTCTGGCCTGTGGGAATCTCCGTTCGGGCTTATTCTGGCCTTCGGGACTCTCCATTCTGGCCTATTCTCGCCTGCGGGACTCTCCGTTAAAGCCTATTCTGGCCTGCGGGACTCTGTTCGGGCCTATTCTTGCCTGCGGGGCTCTTCTATTCAGGCCTATTCTTGCCCGCGGGACTGTGTAAGGGCCTTTTCTTGCTTGCCTGAGTCCCGGTTCGGGACTATTCTTGCCTGCGTGAGTCCCAGTTCGGGACTATTTTTGCCTGCGGGACTCTCCTTTCAGGCTTCCTCTTGTTTGCGGGGCTCCTCTTATTCCGGCCTCTTTGTGCCTGTGGAGCTCCGTTATTGAGGCCTTTTTCTGCGTGCGGGGCTCTGCTATTTGGGCCTGTTCTTGCCTGTGGGGCTCCTCTATTAGGGGATATTCTTGCCTGTGGGACTCTCAGTTTGGGCCTATCCTTGCCTGCGGGATTCTCCATTTGGGCCTATACTTGCTTGCAGAACTCTCTGTTCGGGCCTATTCATGCCTGCGGGGCTTTCCTTTCGAGACTATTCTTGTCTGCGTCCTTTCGGGCTTTTCCTCACCTGCGGGGCTCCGCTATTCGGGCCTGTTCATGCATGCGGGCTACCCTATAGAACTATACGATACAGAATATAGATTATAGAAGAACATAGAATACAGAATTTGGAATATAGAAACTAGAATGTAGAATAAAAGAAAAGAATGTAGAATACAAAATATAAAATATAAAATGGAGAGTATTGATTATGGATTATAGAATATAGAAAATTATGAAATGTAGAATGTAAAATACAGAAGAATATAGAATGCATACTATAGAAGAACACAGAATGTAGAATATAGGATATAGAATATGGAACATAGGATATACCATACGGAAAAACAGTATATAGAAAGATAAAGAATACTGAACATAGAACTTTAAATATACAATATAAAATACAGAGAATGGAATATAGAACCTAGATTATGGAAGAATATAGAAATAGAATATAAAAGAATATAGAATTTAGAATGTAGAGTATAAAATATAGAATATAGAAGAATTTAGAACGTAGAATATAGAATATGGACTATAGAATATAGAGGAATATAGTATATAGAAGAACATAGAAGATACAATACAGAATATAAAAGAAAAAAGAATACAGAAAAATACAGAGTATAGAAGAATAAGGAATATGGAAAATAGGAGAATGTGGAATATAATTATAGAAGAATGTAGAATATTGAAAAATATAGAATACAGAATATAGGAAAACATAGAGCATAAATTTAGAAGATATAGGATATAGAATGCAGAATATAGAAGAATAAAGAATATAGATGACAGACTACAGAATTTAGAAGATAGAATGTAGAAAAAAATAGACTATTGACAAATGGAATATAGGGTATAGGATATACAGTATTGAAGAATAGAGAATAAAGTAGAAAAATACAGATGTCAAAATATAGAAGAATGTAGAATAGAGAGTATAAGAGAATAGATTACAGAAGAATATAGAATATAGAGATTAGAAGGTAGAATATACATAAAAAATATAGAATATAGAATTCAGAAAAAATTTAGAATATAAAATGCAGAATATAGAATATAGAAGAAAATGGAATGTAGAATGGAGAATATAGAATATGGGATAGGGAATAGAGAAGAATAAAGAATATTGAAAAATTGAGAATATAGAATGTAGACTAGAATATTGAATATAGAATTTAGAACGTACAATATGGAATATAGCAGGTAGAAGAATATAGATTACAACAGAACAGTATAGAATGTAGAATAAGAATGTAGAAGAGTATAGAATACAGAACATAGAAGAATATAAAATGCAGAATGTAGAATATAGCATATGGAATATAGAACGTAGAATACAGAAGAATATAGGATATAAAAAATATAGAACATCGAATATGGAATATAGAATACAGAGTATGGAATAGAGAATATAGAAAAATATAGAATAGACTTAAAGAATGTAGAGTATGTACAAAGTAGAATAAAGAACATAGAATACAGAAGAATATAGATTATAGAATATAGAATATTCTGGAATATAGAATTAAATATAGAAGATGGAATATAAGAAAATATAGAATGTAGAATATAGTTTACAGAATATGCAATATGGAATATAGAGTACATAAAATTATGAAAAATATAGAATATAGAAAACAACATTGAATATAGAATACAGACAATGGAATATAGAAAAATAAAGAATTTAGAATACAGAATGTAGAATACAGAATGTAGAATACAGAATATAGAATATAAAACATAGAACAAAAATACATAGTATAGAGAATATACATTATACAATATAGAAGATTATGGAATATAGAATGTAGAATGTAAAATACAGAATTTACAATATAGAAAAATATATGATACAGACTATAGAAAAATATAGAGTAAAGAATGAAGAATATAGAATACAGAAAATTGTATAGAAAAATATAGAATATAGAAAAAGAACATTGAATATAGAACACAGAGTATGGAATATGTAATATAGAAAATATAGAGTATAGAAAAATATAGAATGTAGAATACAAAATATAGAATATAAAATAAAGGGTAAAGAACACAGAATATAGATTATAGAATGTAGAAGATAACGGAATGTAGAATATAGACTTTAAAATACAGACTACAATATAGAAGAATATAGAGTACAGAATATAGTAGAATATAGAAGGAAGAATATGGAATAGAGAATACAGAAAAATATAGTATATAGAAAAATATAGACTAGAAGTATATGGAAGAATATAGAATTTAGAATGTAGAATATAGAATACAGAGCATAGAATATGGAAGAATTTAAGATATACAATGTGGAATGTAGAATATAGAATATGAAATATGAAATATAGAATATAGAAGAATAGTGTATGTGGAAAAACGTAGAATGTAGAACATCAAATATAAAATAACAGAGTATGGAATATAGAATATACAAAAATATAGAATATAGAAGAATATAGATTATAGAATATAGAAAATTTAAAATATAGAATATGGAACATAGAACACAGAAGATAGAATACAGAATATAAAAGAACTTTGTAAACAGAACAATATAGTGTATAGAGGATTTGGAATAAAGAAGAATATAGAATATACGTTACAGAAGAATATAGCTTAAAGAATACAGGATATAGAAGAAAATAGAATATAAATTTAGAATATAGAATGCAGAAGAATATAAAATGTACAATGTAGAATACAGATTACACAATGCAAAGTATACAGTGAAGAATACACGAAAGTATAGATTATAAATCATACAATATAGAAAATAATGGAATATAGAATGTACAGTGTAAAATATAGAATATAGGAGAACATAGAATACGGAATATAGAAGAATATAGAATATACAAGGGTATGGGAAATACAAGAAAAAGAATATAGTAGAATGTAGAATACAGAATATTGAAGAATACAGAATATGGAATAGAGAATATAGAAGAATTAGGATATAGAATACAGAAGAATACAGAATATACATTATAGAAGAATGTACACAGTAGAAAACTATACAACAAAGAATATAGATTACTGAAGAACATAGAATACAGAATTTAGAATATAGAATGTAGACTACAGAATATAAAATACAGAATAAAGACTATAGAATACAGATTGTAGAATACAAAGAATTATGGAATGTAGAAAGTAAAATATAAAAGAATACAGAATGTAGACTATAGAATATGGAACATAGAATATACCACACAGAAAAATATAGTATATATAAAAACAAAGAATGTAGAACATAGAACTTTGAATATACAATATAGAATACAGAGTATGGAATATAGAACCTAGAATATGTAAAAATATAGAAAGAGAATATAAAAGAATATAGAACATAGGAGAATATAGAATTTAGAATGTAGAATATAAAGTATAGAATATAGAGAAATTTAGAACGTAGAACATAGAATATAGAGGAATATAGTATATAGAGGAACATAGGACATAGAAAATACAATGCAGAATATAAAAGAAAAAAGAATATAGAGTATAGAAGAATATGGAATATGGACAATAGGAGAATGTAGAGTATAATTATAGAAGAATATAGAAAACTGACAAACAGAATACAGAATATAGGAAAATATAGAGCAAAAATTTAGAATATAGAAGATATAGGATATAGAATGCAGAATATAGAAGAATACAGAATATAGACGACAGACTACAGAAAATAGAAGATAGAACGTAGAAGAAAATAGAATATGGACAAATATGGAATATAAGGTATCGGATATATACTATTGAACAATATAGAATAAAGAAAGTAGAAGAATATAGATTACAGACTATAGAAGAATATAGAATGTAGAATAGAGAATATGGAATAGAGAATACAAGAGAATATTAGATTACAGAAGAATATAGAATATAGAGATTAGAAGGTAGAATAAATACTAAAAAATATAGAATATAGAAGAACATAGAATTCAGAAAAATTTAGAATAGGAAACGTAGAATATAGAAGAAAATGGAATATAGAATGTAGAATAGAGAACATAGAATGTGGAATAGAGTATAGAGAAGAAAAAGAGTATTACAAAATTTAGAATATAGAATGTAGACTGTAGAATATTTAATATACAATTCAGAATGTACAATACAGAATATAGCAGATAGAAGAATATAGATTATAAGAGAAGAATATAGAATGTAGAATAAGAATGTAGAAGAGTATAGAATACAGAACATAGAAGACTATAGAATATAGAATGCAGAATGTAGAATATGGAATATATAATATAGAATACAGAAGAATATAGTATATAAAAAATATTGAATATAGAACACAGAATATACAATATGTGATATAGAATACAGGGTATGGAATAGAGAATATAGAAAAATATAGAGATAAATATAGAATAGCATATGTACAAAGTAGAATACAAAATATAGAATAAAGAACGTAGAATATGGAAGAATATAGATTGTAGAATATTGAAGATTCTGGAATATAGAATGTAGAATTAAATATAGAAGATAGAATATAAGAGAATATAGAATGTAGAATAGAGTATACAGAATATGCAATATGGAAAATAGAATACAGAAAATTATTAAAAATATAGACTAGAAAAAAATAGAGAATAAAATCAAAGGAATTAGAAAATATAGAATTTAGAAAATAGAATGTAGAATACAGAATATAAAATATAGAATAAAAATACATAATATAGAGAGTATACATTATACAATATAGAAGATTATGGAATATAGAATGTAGAATGCAAAATACAGAATATACAATATAGAACAATATATGATACAGACTATAGAAGAGTATAGAATGTAGAATATAGAATACAGAAAATTATAGAATATGGAAAAAGAACATTGAATACAGAACACAGGATGGAATCTAGAATATAGAAAATATAGAATATAGAAGAATATAAAATGTAGAATACAAAATATAGAATATAAATAAAGCATAAAGAACACAGAATATAGAAGAATATAGATTATAGAATATAGAAGATAATGGAATAAGAATATAGAATGTAAAACAAAATATACACTATAGAAGAATATAGAATATAGAAAAATGTAGAATATAGAAGGAAGAATGTAGACTGTGGAATATAGAATACAGAAAAATATATAGAATATGGAAGAACATAGAATAAAGAATTTAGAATGTAGAATACAGAATATAGAGCATAGAATATGGAAGAATTTAAAATATACAATGTAGAATATGGAATATGAAATATAGAATATAGAAGAATATTGTATGTAGAAAAATATAGAATATAGAACATTGAATATAGAATGCAGAGTATGGAATATAGAATATACAAAAATATAGAATATAGAAGAACATAGATTACAGAAAATAGAGAATTTGAAATATAGAATATGGAACATAGAACACTGAAGATAGAATCCAGAATGTAAAAGAACTTTGAAAATAGAATATAGTGTATTCTTCTATATTTTACATTCTACATTCCATAATTTTCTGTATTTTATAATCTGTATTCTATTCTATAGTCTTTATTCTACATTTTATATTGTGTATTCTACATTCTACTTTCTATATTCTAAATTCTGTATTATATGCTCTTGTATAATCTATATTCTGTATTGTATAGTCTACTGTGTATATTCTTCTATAATGTGTATTGTATATTCTTCTGTGTTCTATATTCTAATTCTAAACATCCCCACATAACCCTGCTCACCTGGAACCATTGATGAGAGTTTCCAGACAACTCATCTGGGGACCAACAACCCAGATACCCCAAACCCAACCACCCTGCAATCAGCAGAGCACACACACAGCACCCAACCCCAAAACTAGGAAGATCACCCACTGCACCCACAGCCAGGGTCCAGCTGGACAGACAAACACACCACCTCAACAGAAACACCACCTATATCCTCAACAGCCCCAGGAGAGACCCACACTCACACATGCAGTCAGTCATTCCTCCACCAACCCTGAGAAGGGTAGTGAGAGCATCAAAATGGCAAAATTAGAGACCAGAGCAAAACACAGGCCCAGCCTACTTGGATATATCAAAACAAAACAAAATTTCAGGGTTCAACAAACACACAGTAAATAAATACATATAATAATTTCTTGATGCTTCGGAAACAACAGACAATATCAAATCACAAAAAGAAGCAGGACAGGATGGAGTCAGCAAGTGACTGAAATAAAGAACAAAAAAACTGCCGGGGGTAAGAAACAGCCTGTGAAAACACAGGCAAAACCAAGAAAAATATAGACAAAATCGAGGAAGGCACTGACAAAATGAAAGAAAGCAACAAACAAACAAAAAACCCATTGTTGTCAAGTTGTTTACAACTCATAAAAGCGATAAAGAATGCAGGAAAACCATATAAAAATGAAACAACTAGAAACCATACAAAAACATCAACTAGAAAGCCAAAAGATTAAGAATAAAATTTCAGAAACAGACAACTCAAAAGAAGGATATAGGACCAGAATTGAAACGATGGAAGACAGATTAGTGAAATTAAAGAAAAGTCCCTTGATACCAATTTGAGGAAAAATCAGAAAAAAGAATGAAGAAATCCTAATAATTATGTGGGACACTATCAAGAGGAAAAACTTGCATATGATAAGAGATCCAATGGATGGGGCTGGGTGCAATGCAAAACACAGAGACAATTGTCAAAGTAATCCTGGCAGAAAACTTCGCTATCTATCATCATGAAAGACAAGAAGATACCCATCCAAGAAGCGCAATGAACCCCACACAGGATAGAGCCCAAAGAAAGTCACCAAGACTTATAAACAAATGTGCAAATAAAAAGGACCAAAGACAAAGAATCCTGAGATCAGCTAAGGAAAAATAAAGTCACCTATCTAAAAAGGGGAACCAATAAAACTAATCTCCAACTATGTAGCTAAAACCACGTAGGCAAGAAGACAGTGGGAAAACCTATATAAAAGGTTGAAGGCAAAAAAAAACCCAGTCGGCAATTCTATATTCAGTAAAACTGTCTCTCATATACAATGGCAACATTAGAATATTTCCAGATACGCAGAAATTAAGGGAATTTGTAAAAACCAGACCAAACTTACAAGAAATATTAAAGAGAGTCCTTCGAATAGAGAACCAAAAACATTAAACAATAATCTGATATTTGGATGCAGGACAGACCACCCAGATACCAACCCAAATAAAGAATTTTAAAAATAAAACAAAGCTAAAAGGCTAAAAACAGGGAACCAAAGACATCAATATGTAAATGATGACACCAAAACAAAAAAGAGGGAATAAATGGTGTAGTTATAGAACTTTCATATGGAGAGGAAGCCAAAGCGATATCAATAAATAAAAGACTGTTTTAAACTTAGGAAGATAACGGTAAATTTCAAGGTAATAACATAGAGGCGGTCTGGTGGTGCATTGGTTAAGTGCTCGGCTGCTAACCAAAATGTCATTGCACTGAAAGTCTTAACTAAAGAAATCTAGAAAGAGAAAGAAAGAAAGGACATCCAAATTGGAAGGAAGAAGCAAAATTTTCCCTATACACAGATGAAATGAACCTATACATAGAAAACTCCAAGGATTCCACAAAAAAACTACTGGAACTAATAGAAGGATTCAGCAAAGTAGCAGGGTACAATATCAACATATAAAAAATCAGTTGGATTCCTCTACATCAACAAAGAGAACTTCAAAAAGTAAATCACAAAAAGAATGCCATTTATAATAGCCCCCCAAATGATAAAATACTTGGGAATAAATCTAACCAAGGATATAAAAGACCTATACAAAGAAAACTACAAAATGCTACTGCAAGAAACCAAGAGACCTATATAATTGGAAGAAAAAAAAATGCTCATGGATAGGAAGACTCAACACCATAAAAATGTCAATACTACCTGAAGTGATCTACAAATATAATGCAAGACCGATCCAAATTGCAACAGCATTCTTTAATGAGATGGAAACACTAATCACCAACCCAATGTGAAAAGGAAAGAGGCCTTGGATAAGTTAAGTGCTACTAAAGAAGAACAAGGTAGAAAGAAGGCCTCGCACTACTGAATCTTAGAACCTACTATACAGGCATGGCAATCAAAACAGACTGGTATTTGTACAATGACAAACACACAGACCGATGGAAGAGAACTTAGAACACAGATGTAAATCCATCCTGCTATGGGCCGCTGATATTTGACAAAGGGCCGAATTTTGTTAAATTGGGAAAAGACAGTCTCTAACAAATGGCACTGGCAAAACTGAATGTCCATCTGTAGAAAAAATGAATCAGGACCCATACTTCACATCATAAACAAAAACTAACTCAAAATGGATCAAAGACCTAAATATAAAACCTAAAACAAAAAGGATTTCATTTTACTTGTTTCAGCAATCAACATCCATGGAAGCAGCAGTGGGCAAATCTGCTACAAAAGACCTCCTTAAAGTGTTAAAAAGCAAGGATGTCACCTTGAAGACTAAGGTGCCCCTGACCCAAGCAATGAAAGCTGGATGATGAGTAAGGAAGACTGAAGAAAAATTGGCATCTGTTGGTGAAGAATATTGAATATATCATGATGTGCCAAAATAAGGGACAAATCTGCCTTGGAAGAAGTACAGCCAGAATGCTCCTTAGAAGCAAGGATGGTGAGACTTCATCTCATATACTTTGGGCATGTTGTCAGGAAGGATCAGTCTCTGGAGAAGGACATCATCCTTGGGAAAGAATAGGGTCAGTGAAAAAGAGGAAGGCCCTCAACAAGATGGACTGACATGGTGGCTGCAACAATGGGCTCACGTATAGCAATGATTGTGAGGATGGCACAGGATCGGGCAGTGTTTCCTTTTGTTGTGCAGAGGGTGGCTATGAGTCAGAAATGACTCGAGGGCACCTAGCAAAAACAACAACAATAATTTAAGGAGATGGAAATTATAACAAAGTACCGAATACAAATTAACATTAATCTTTCTCAAACTCTTGCAAAAGAAAATAGGAGGGAACACTTTGTAACTGATTCTACGATGACATAATCGCCCTGACACCAAAGCCAAAAAACCCACAATATCCCTTATGAATATGAATAAAATCTTCAACAGAGTACTAACAAACCAAATCCAGCAGCAAAATACTAGCAAACCAAACATAGCAGCATATTGAAAAGACTATAAACCACGTCCCAGTGGAACTTATCCCACAAATGCAAGAGTTGTTAAGCATAAATATCAATTAATTAAGAAAATGAAGGAAAAATGATTTGATTAATGAATGCAGAAACATTATTTCACAAAATCCAAGACCCTTTCATAATAAAATCATTCAACAAACTAGAAATGTAAGGAAACTACATGTATCTGATTAAGGACACTTATGAAATACCCACAGCTAACATCACACGCATTGGTGAAAGACTACAAGTTTTCCCCTAACATCAGGAACAAGACAAGGATGCCTGATTTCATAACTCTTATTCTACATATTTCTGGAAATACTAGACGGAAAAGTTAGGCTAAATTTTTTTTTAAAGGCATTTGGATTTGGAAAGAAGTAAAATTTTTCCTATTCAAGATGACAAGATCTTATACATAGAATATCCTAAGGAATTCTCTCTCTCTCTCACATACACACACCCAAAAATATACAATACAAAAAAAAAAAACAAAAAGAAACTGTTAGATTTAATATACAAATTCAACAGAATGGCAGGATATCAGATCAACACACAAAAATACAGTTCTGGAAAGCCAAATTTTTATTATTTATCTGTTTATTTATCTATCCATCTATTTAGTGATTTGTTGATATAGCTATCTCTTTAACTACTTATTCATCTATTCATTCATGCATATGTCTGTCTGTATGCCCGCCCATCCATCCATCCATCCATCCATCCATCCATCCATCCATCCATCCATCCATCCATCCATCCATCCATCCATCCATCCATCCATCCACCCACCCACCCACCCACCCACCCACCCATCCATCCTTCCATCCATCCATCCATCGTGTTCATTCATTTATTTATCTCTCTCTCTGTTTACTTATTACCCTTTTGAGCTTCACATTTCTTCAACACCAAACTTCAAAATGACCTGGATTTTAAGGGAGAAAACATGTCAATGACTTCTTAATTATGCCTATGGGAAAAATTGATTCACTTGATTAGTTTTCTTCATTACACGTTTGCTTTAAATCTGCTTTAAATTACTTCTCATGAAGCTTGATCCAAAAAAATTGGATGATCTTTTTTTTCTTTTTTTTCCTTATTTGTATGAATTTAAAGAGCTTAAATTTGGAGGAAAAGAGACTTAATGATTCTCTCTAGGTTCACTATTTGGGCCCAAGCACCCATGTGTATAGACTCAGTGCTTCTCAGGTGGTGGCAAAAACATTCATTTGCCCTGTGTTGGCTATTAGGTAGGAAGGTTGCCCCTGGCTGGAAGGAGGTCAGCCCTCAACAGTGATCATGTCGTTGGGAGAGTCTTTTGAACCTGAGCAGAGAGAGTGACTATATTTATAGAGTTTGTTTAAGTAATTCTCAGTGCAGAGAGTTTGTTCTATTTTTGTTTGTTGAGATTTTAGTAGAACCACGTAACACAGGGGTGTAGAAAGCTGTTAAAAGGATTTGTGCCTGTGTTTGAGCAAAGCAGTGCAGGTGATGCTTCCATCCCTGAATCTTAGTTTATGTAAAATAATAATCAAAAAAGCGGTAAAAACAGCAGCATCAATAATAATCATCATTAAAGCTCTTTGTTGAGTGCAGCATTCTGGACAATGTTGTAAGTTGTTTGCATGTGTTAACGAATTTACTTTTTAATAAACAATATTAGTGGTAGATGCTATTACCGGTAACACTTGAAAGTTAATAATTAATACCTGAATCAAGAGAGCAAATACCTTCTTACCTGTCCAGGCCCCTTCCAAGATTATATTGATTTTATATTTGCATTTTTGTTTTCTGGTTATAAAATCAAGTGCCAAAAACTGCACAAGTTTCACATTATTCAAAATTTACAAATGTCACCTTCATATTCTAGGTATATTTCCAGCAGTGAACAAAAGTGAGGCAAGTGTTGACCATTCATAGGACTCAATTCTTCAGTTAGACTCTGAGATTTGGTTTCCAGAATGCTTATGTTTTATCCTATGACTGACTCAATGATTGTTTGACGACTGGAGTTTCTTTGTAAGGTGTTTTAGAGAATAATGAGATAAAATATTTCAAATTAAGAAGTAATTATGTTATAAATTATAATTGAGGAAAAATGAAGATAAGAACTTACTGATGTGACTTATATCTCTGTGTGTGATAGAGTTAACCTATGTATTTTCTCTCTAAACTCTGACCTACATCACCTTTCTTCTTAAGTTATTGCACATTTCTTTTTCCTACTTGAGCACAGCAGCTGTCTTATGTCATCCCAAGGAATTAGGTAAGAGAGTTGGCTGGTTAAAATCCCACTTCACTTTAATTTTTCCAGATTAAATATATCTCATTCAAATAGAACAAATTTAAGTGGGCATCATGCCAAAATCTAAATTCCTGTCTATGAACTTGGAGACATTTAAACCTTAGGGGCTGAAACATTTATGTTGGATCTGTGGACTTCCAGAAAGCTGAGTCTCTTACTTCTATGGTCAAGCCAACTTGTTTATTTTGAGAATAAAATTATTGCAGTATTTAACATAATATCTCCTACATTATACAATTCTCAGTATTGCATGAATATTTTGTACAGAAAAAAATCAAAGTAAATATTAGTCGATTACTAATCACATGGAGTCTAAATCTACACGCATATTTTAAAGGTAAAATAGAGTTAACTGGTTTTTCTTTTTTTAACATTCAGTTAAGATCAGTTATTTGATTTGTTTTTCACTTGAACAAATATATTTTGAGCCTTGACCCTTTGTTCTTTTTTTTTTCTCCCAGGAGTGTAGATACTAAAAAAAACTAGGCCTCATAAAATATCACCTACAATTTCTACAATGTGCTTAATTGTGGGCTAGAGACCTAGTTCCCCCAGAAGGCCTCTGAGAAACAAAATATGAATTCCACCATGATTAGGCAGTCAGCCCATGTCTATCAAGAGGTTGAAAGCCTCATATAAGGATGAGAAAATGAGTTTGAACATTTCTTTTTTTATTAAAATTTTTCGTGGTAAATGATTGAAGGCTTATTGTCTGAAGCAAAAAAAAAAAACCAAAGGCCATCTTGCATACTCGTAGTGTGGTAACAGTTCCTGAAATGTGTTTCAGATTAGAGGTTTCTACAGTTTTGGGTTCCTTTTCAAATCTATTTCTCTGCCACCCCGTAGAGGTGCCAAATAAAGTAGCTTGATTATTCATGATATATGCAGTTTGTCTCTGTGACTCTTTGGTATATATAACCAACAAACAATATAATTTAACTTAAAACTTTGTGAAAGACGGACTTGCTGTGAGTATGTAACACTATCCCCAAGTGGGGTGACAGGGAAATCTGTTTAATTTTGCAGACCCCTTCCCCAGCGTCTTACCTAATGTTTTATTTCAAATAAAATTTCCTGGGAAAATGAAACATATCTCTATATGAGACACTATATATCTCAACTGAAATAAGTTTTAAAATTAATTACTTTATATCTGGAAAAGAATGTGGATGTCTACACATCTAATGAAGAAGAATGTGCTTTTCAATGCAGTAGCTTATTCTTCAGTTTTAAAAACATGACCCGCTGGATGTGAGCAGTCTCCTTCATAACAACAACCATTCAAATTTCAAATAGCTGTTTTAGGCCACTAATTACTCTGAATTTAACCTAAAATATTACAATACCTTGGAGACTTTACTACAATTCATATCAAAAAGATCAATATACAACTAATCTCAGGGACACTATTTAAAGGAATGTGTTTTATTTGATAAATTATGTAGAGTGGATTGTATTGTTTTTTTTTGCATACTCATTTCCTTGATTTGCATGATTTCTGGGCTGCCCAAATTATTCAGATTACATTTGAACGATTTCTGCAAAAATGAGTAGCAAGGTAAGTTATGGGAGATTGATTTGACCATACATTGAACTGAAATTTTCTTGGGGCGGCAATCACAAAGGAGCAAGGTGAGAGACATTTCTTGGTAAGGTGAGATAAGGGTTAGGGTTTGAAGGTCCAGTGCAACCCCTACTGGGCAACAAGGCCCTGCAGCTATCACTCATAGTCTTGATTGGGGTAGAAAAAACATTTCTTTCTTATTTTTGCCTTACCACTTTGTATTATGCTTAGGACATAGTCATGTTCAGGAATGTTATTAGAAAGGTGAAAGGTTGTAAACTATGTAAAGTATTTCAAGCAATACAAACACCTGTTGAGAAACTTATGCAGTGGTATTAAAATATTTTGTAAATTGTTTTATTTTTAGTGAAATATATATGCTTATATGCATATGTATATATGTGTATATAATGTGTAACTGTCTAGTTTTCATAACCGATTTTGAATACATGTACATTATCTCAACAAGTTGATGTTTTTAGTTCCTTTCTCCATTTTCATCATGTGCCCTTCATTTCAAATTTCTCCTGTATGTTTAGTGCATTTCTATAAATTACACGAGAAAAATTCCTAATATGAAACTGTTAGTTAAAAAAAAAAAAGCGGTTTCCATCAAGTCTATTCTGACTCAAAGCCACCCTGTAGGACAGAGTAGAACTGCCCAGTATGGCTTCCAAGGAGCCGCTGGTGGAATCGAGCTGCAAACCTTTTGGTAAGCAGCCCTAACTCAACGACCGCGACAGGTATGAATATGATCAAAGGTCATGAGAAATGATTAGCAAGTTTTGAAAAGATCTACCATGTTTTACCAAAACTATGCTACTGCATATCTGATAACGTTGCTCACAACATTTTTGGCCTAATAATTTAATAAAGTTTTTTTGCTTAACTAGGTTTTAATATTTTTGGATTATTTATTTCAGGCCTTCTATCTCATTTTTGATGTATCACTTATTTGTATATTTTTTTCCACTTAGTCAGCTCTTTTCATTTTTATTATTAATTTTTGGTAAATTGGATTTTATTTGTGATATTAAAATTTTTTATTCTAAGAATTTAATTTGGGTTCTTGTTTAGATTTATAATTCTTTACATAAAATTTTTGGGGGTAAAAACTACAAAATCAAAATAACGACCCCCACTTAGTGAAATGAGCATTCCAATAGATTGGAAATTGTTGCCAGTGTTCCCATTTTCTTTTTTTTAATAAATTTTTCCTTCCATATATATGTTTATATTACTTTGTCATTCAAAAGTTTATACACGATTTTTTTCATGGCATTGGCTGCAATCCCTATTGTGTCAGCACTCTCCCCCTTTCCACCCCACATTCCCACATTCCATTTGTCCAATTTTCCTGTCCCTTCATGCCTTCCCCTCTCTGTTTTTTGGCAGGTGTAGCCCATTTGATGTCATATACTGTTCGTTTTATAGGCCTGTCTTACCTTTGGCTGAAAGGTAAACTTCGGGGGTGGCTTCGGTTCTGAGTTAGAAGGATCTCCGGGGCCAGAGTCTCCAGGGTTCTTCTCTGACTGGGATTACAACACAAAGTCCTGGACAGAGTGGGAGAAAATGTAGAACAGACGATCAAATTCACAAAAAGAACAGACTTCTCTACATATTTTATTGAAGGAGCCCTGGTTGTACAGTTGTTAAGCACTGGGTTTTAACCCAAAGGTCAGGGGTTGGAACCTACCAGGAACTTCAAGGGAGAAAGATGTGGCAGCCTGTTTCCATAAAGATTAACCCACTGCCATCCAGTAGATTCCAACTCATAGTGACCGTATAGGACAAAGTAGGTTTCAAAGGCAGTAAATCTTTACAGGAGCAGACTGCCACATTTTTCTCCCTCAAAGCACCTAGTAGGATCACACCACCAACTCTTCTGTTATCAGCCAAACACATAACCACAGCACAAACAGGGCTCCTTCTGTACTGATGGTAGCTTAGAAATCCTATGGGGCAGTTCTGCTCTGCCCAAGGGGTCACTATGAATTGGAATTGACTCCATGGCAATGGGCAGAGTATATAATTTATTGATGATATATAGGCATATAATAGTTATATAACTTCTATAAACCCACTGCCATGGAGTCAATTGCAACTCATAGTGACCTTATAGGACAGAGTAGAACTGCCCCGTAGGGTTTCCAAGGCTTTAAATCTTTACAGGAGCAGACTGCCACATCTTTCTCCTCCTGTTCAGCAGCTGGTGGGTTCCAGCTACCGCCTGCCTTTCAGTTACCAGCTCAGTGCTATAATCACTACAGCAGGATCAAGACTCCTGATAACTTCTACAGCTATTGTATTCTTACTTTCCTATTTTTCTATCACACCCAGTTATCAAGCTATTTTATCACATTTATATCCGTAAAATTTTACGTTGTTTTTCCTCCTCTTCATTCTCTTATCAGCATTTAAAAAAAAATTTTATTTTTAACTTGATCATTTTCTTTCAGATTTTTATTAAAAAATTGCATCATGGTCTGAAATATATAACCTATCTTGAAATTTAGCTTGTATTTACATCAATTGGTTTACAGTGAACTAGCTTGCAATGACATTTATTTTGTCCTTTCAGTTACGTGTGTTTGCATTTGATATTTTTAAAACATAAGCCAGTTTTTTGCATAACCATACTTAAATAATATTTTATTATCATTGAGTATTGTTATTACTAATGTAAAAAATTTTAAGAATATTAAAAATATACTCATAATGTATTAAAATATTGCAAACTATAAATTATAATTTATACAATTTATCGAACACTTTTAGCAAGTTAAATGTTTTTCATTTATCAGGTTTTCAAAAACAGTAAAGCTTTTAAATAGAAAATTTTTTTCTTTTTTGTGTTGTTATTTTTATTTGTCATATTCTATTTCATGGGTTAGAATATTCAAAAAAATCATAATGTTGTTAGAATAAGTCTTTGTTTTTTTCTGAATTATACAAACATCCATCATTATTTTATATCACTGTGTTTGCTGTTTTAGAAAAATGCACTGTTCTTTGAGAAAGGCCTATAATGAAGAATGATGGTTCAATAGGATCAAAGCTTTTTAGAATATATGAAATGTGTGTAATACCTTTCCTATATAACTTAGTGATATGATTACTTATAGTCAAATGTGCCTTAGTTTATACCAACTTGGCTGACTATAGATAATGTTAAAAACCAAATTTCTACAAGATTAGATTTGTATATGAACCCATAAGTTTAACTTGCAATTTATGAATGGGAAGTTTCAGACAAGAGCTTTCTAATTCATGAATGGCAACTACAGGTTATGAGTTCTTATACAAATTTAATTTTGTAAAAATTTTGTTTTTAACAGTTCTGGTGATGGGGATGGGATTAATGGAACGTTTTGAACTAGGTTAAGCTCAGCAGGCAAGTCTTAATTGGTTAACTCACATTTTGGCTTCTGGGAAGGTCAGGCATTTGCAGAAACTAGACTTAGGTTTGGTTTGCTGATGTGGGGCTTAGCATAAGTGACTGCACCTTAGACCAAATATAGTCAGGTCATCAATAAATATAACTTTATGATAGATCATTGAAATCTACATGCTAGAATTGTATTTATATTTGCATGTATGTATAATCAACAGTTGGTATTGTCAATTACTTTTCTTATTTGTCACACTTTATATTAAAGCTGACTAGTTTTTATTGAAAATAATTTTAATTTCTCAACTTTGTTGAGCAATCTTTGTAATAACAATTACCTAAAACTTTCAAATTTTAATGGGGCATCAATACCTTTTGACTCCATATCTCAACTGAGGAGCAAGTAATAACATTTTACTAACTGACATTTCGTCCAAGTGCAGTTTAAATGTAAATTTCCCCTATTAATATAAAAGGACCAAGTCAAATTCAAAAGGCCATTCTTGACATGTTCCTTGAGTTAAACTTAGATTAATAACTGCTAATGTAACATTTTAATGTTTCTTTCTCCAGCCCTTCTTAAAGGTCTTGCATATTTGTTTTTTGCCTGGGCAACAAATTTCCACATGCAATTACAGATATTATAGAAATAACCACCAATTCATTTGTAAGAGTTGTAGTACTCCTGACATACAAATGCTAATATAACATTTATTACAACCTATAGCCAATATAATTTCAAAATTGAGAAATGGAGAAAGAAATTCTTTTTGTAAGAATATTATACCATATTTGAACATCACTGTCATGTTTAATTACTTAAATGAATGGAGTGGAAGATTTTTTTTCTCATACCAAGTAAGCACATCTCTGATCTCTCATCTTGAAGATATTTAAAAGGGGAGAAAAGACTCATGTTGGCAAATCATCTAAATGTTTATTTCCAGATAATATTTCTATTTTGAAAAAAGTAAAAAAAAAAACTTTATCTTTTTTTTTTTTCCAAATTGGCCATTGCTCAACAGATGCAGATTCAGTGTAAAGAGACAGGGAGAGAAATAGTCACCTAAAGTGATTCAAGGAAATTCTACTGCATTTAATAATCATTTTGTTTTCTTCTGAAGGACATTCAATGTTGTTTACATTGAATTTTCAGATATTGTATGCTTTATTTTTATTTAAGCCATGAAGACAGAAAATCAAACTTTTGGAGCAGAATTTATTCTTCTTGGCTTTTTCCAATATGGCCAAATGAACACTGTCCTCTTTGTCACCATTGCGGGCCTCTTCTCAGTGACTTTGATGGGGAATATCATACTGATCCACGTCATCCGACTGGACACTCCGCTCCACACTCCCATGTACTTCCTCCTCAGTCAGCTCTCCTTCATTGACATGATGTACATCTCCACCACGGTACCCAAGATGGCAGCAAACTTTCTGTCAAATAATAAGACCATTACTTTTTTAGACTGTAAGATTCAAACCTTTGTAGTCTTGACCCTTGGTGGAACTGAAGCTCTTCTTCTTGGTTTCATGTCTTATGATAGATATGTAGTGATCTGTCACCCTTCACATTATCCTGTGCTCATGAGCAAGACGATCTGTTTGTCCATGGTCACATGTGCATGGGCCAGTAGTTCTATCAATGCTTTAATACATACATTGCATGTATTTCAACTTCCATTCTGTACATCTCGGATCATTAACCACTTTTTCTGTGAAGTTCCATCTCTAATGCCTTTGGTGTGTCAGGACACCTCCCAGTATGAATTTACTGTCCTCTTTAGTGGCCTTATCATTCTGCTACTACCATTCATGGCCATTCTGGCTTCCTATGCCCGGGTGCTTGTTGCGGTGTACCAGATGAGCTCAGGTAAAGGGCAGACAAAAGCCATCTCCACGTGTTCCTCTCATCTGATTGTGGCAAGCCTATTCTATGGGACTACTCTCTCCACCTATACAAGGCCACATTCCTTGCATTACCCTGAGGAAGATAAAGTGGTCGCGGTATTTTACAGTATCATTATACCTCTTCTGAACCCATTTATCTACAGTCTGAGGAATAAGGAGGTCATGGGGGCCATGAGAAGAGTGCTGGGAAAATGGATATTTGTACAGAAAATATGACTTTAGGAACCCTTTATAGTTTGAAACTGAACAACATGATTTGATTAGCCTACTGTCTAGAGAGATGTAAGCTCCAAGAAATGTTTACAAAATAAATAATTAGACAAATGCCTTCATTTCGCCTCTTTTCAGAAATAACTAAATCATTACTATTGGAACTGGACTGATTTAGAATGTATAAGCAAGAGAATGGTTGCCATTATCTACGTTGTTTATCTTCTAAAGCAGTAGATTTAGTACCTGTAAACACAATACTCCTATGTCATAGCAAATATTTTTTCTTCTTTAATTTGCTGAAATAAAATGCAAAGAAAATATAATGTATTGCAAAATGCATAATATCTAGATAATATATATGATGATCAAACTGTAGTTCATTGAACAAAAGTTTTAATGCTTTAACTTTGTATGTGACGCTATTATAGGCATGGTGATATGGGATTGAGCATTATAAAACTGACATAAATGTCTGCTCTCTTAAAGTTTACATTTCATTGTGAAGAGAAAGACAATATGTAAAATTAATGCATAAATTGTACAGTATATCAAAAAGTATTTAATTACCATGAAGAAAAACTAAGTAGAAAATTGGAATAGGGAAACTAAAAGATGTTTGCAATTATAAGTAAAATACAGAAAGGAGAAACAAGAACGTGACAATTTGTCCGACTGAAAGGAGTTAAGGAAGAGAATCAAGTGGACATCTGAGAGAGAGTGTTCTGGGAAGAGCAAAGAGCAAGTGAGAACTTCCTGTGATGGGAACATGTCCTGCATAGTCACAAAAGATCAAGGAGTAAATTGGTAAGACTTAAGCAATAGGTAGATGTAATGGGGCCAGAACATGTAGTATAAACTAGATCAGTATGAGGATTCTGGATTTTAACCCAAAATGCTGGGCAACCATTGCTGAGTTGTGAGTATAGAATTGATGTGAACACAAGGAGGCCATTGCAGTAGCCCAGGTGTGACAAAATATGGCCTTGGATCGAAGTGATATTAGTGGAGGAGCAAAAACTGGCCAGATTCAGGAGACTGGGAGAAAGCAGATATTTGAGTTTTGTGGACACATTGGGATATGAAATGCTACGAAATAAGAGACATTCAGAATTGGGCTAAGACTTGGACTAAATAATTGGAAATATGGAGTTGTCATCATAATAGTTTGGGGGAAGCCACAGGTGGAGCGTTTTCATCATTCAGCATCTCTTGTGCTACTTTCATGTTGACCTCTTGGCCCCACAAACGCAGTCATTATTCTGACTTCTATCACCATTAAATAGAAGCTCTTATTTCTCATCACCATTGGGTAGAAACTTTGGAATCAGAAAAAAAAAAAGTTCTCTTTAATATCTGGCTTCTTTTAGTCAACATATTTAAAAGATTTAACCATATTTTTGTGTGTCTCTGTAATGCCATCATTTATATTACAAAGCTGCATTCCATTGTATGGCTCCTGAGCAATTGTTTCTGTTCTGATGCAGGAAATATTTGGCTATCATGAATAAAACTGCCATAAAACTTCCTGCACAAATGCTTTTTGAGAACATGTTAAGTGAATTATCTTGTATATACATCAAAGATTGAAATTGCTTGGTCATATTTTTCATACATGTATAGCTATGAATGTGTTATCGCCATGTGGGTTTAATCATTTGTATTCCATTCAGCAATACAAGAGAAATTCTTAGAGTCTAATTGTTGATAATAAATAATGCAGTGACTTGCTAAACTACCTGGCACTAAATATAAAATTGGATATAAGCCATGATGATAAAATCCAACCAGTGCTCAAACAGTGCATGAATAATGGTATTGGAAGAAAGTATACATTTTCTGTGAAGTATTTAGGATAATCACTGACAAGATTGTTTTTAATCCGTTGTCAATAATTTTAATAATTATGGTTTGTAATTCACAATGTTCGGTTTTCCACAACAGCAACAACAAAATATTAGGCATGCAAATAAACAGAAGCACATGGCTCATTCACAGGAAAAAATAAAAAAATTTGAAACAATCCCTGAGTCAACTCAGATATTGGAATTACTAGAGAAATATATCAATGAACTGTATTAAATATGTTCAAGGTGCTAACGGATACCATGTACAAAGGACTAAAGGTAACCAGTGAAATAATGTCTTAACAAATAGAGACTGCCAATAAGGAGATAGAAATTATAAAAAGATACCAGATAGAAATTAACAACAATCTTTCTCAAACTCTGCCAAAAAATAGAAGGCAACTCATTCTAGAATGACATTATCACCCTGATACCAAAGCAAAAAAAAAAAAAAAAATCACAATATACCTTATGAATATGGATGCAAATCTTCTACAAAATACTAACAAACCAAATTCAGCAGCAAATTGCAACAAAATACTAGCAAACCAAATAGGGCAGCATATTGGAAGGACTATACACCACGACCCAGTGAAACTTATCCCACAAATGCAGGAGTGGTTAAACATAAATATCAATTAATTAAGAGAATGAACAAAAATAATTATATTAATTGATGCAGAAAAATCATTTGACACACTCCAATACCCTTTCATAATAAAATCACCCAACAAACTAGAAATGTAAGGAAACTGCTTGTATCTGATTAAAGACAGTTATGAAATGCCCACAGCTGATATCACTCACATTGGTGAAAATTTAAAAGTTTTTTCTGTAATGTCAGGAACAAAACAAGGATGCTTGAGTTCACAACTCTTATTCCATATTATTACGTAAATACTAGCCAGAAAAGTTAGGAAAAAAAAAAAATAGGAAATGGCATTCAAATTTGAAAAGAAGTAAATTTGTTCCTATTCAAATGACATGATCTTATATACAGAATATCCTAAGAAATACTCTGGGCTCAAGCATAACAATGATTGTGAGGATGGCACAGGACAGAGCAGTGTTTCCTTCTGGTGTACATAGGAGTCGCTATGAGTCAGAACAAACTGGACATCACCTAACAACAGCAGCAAAGAATACACACACACACACAACAAACCAACAAAAACAAAAATAAACTATTAGATTTAATATACAAATCCAACAAAATTGCAGGATGTCAGATGAAAACACACAAATCAGGTTTTGACTAGAGCTCTGGAGAACCAAACTTGATATCTCTGCTTATTTGGTTATTCATTCATTTATCTCTCTCTATTTATCTATTGATTACTCTCTTATACTTCAGATTTCTTCAATACCAAACTTTAGGTCTTTGAACCTTATCAGAGAGAGTGACTGTATGTACAGGGCTTATTTTAAGTAATTCTCCCTGTAGATAGTTTGTTCTAGTTTTGTTTATTTTTTCTCTTAAAACTTTAGTAGAACCTGGTCACACTGGGATGGGGAAAGCTTTTAGAAGGATTTGTGTCCACATTTGAGCAAAGCAGTGGAGGAGATGCTTCCATCCTTGAATCTATCTTAGTTTATGTAAAATAATAATCCAAAAAGGCAGTAAAAACAGCATCATCATTAATAATCATCATTAAGCTAATATTTATTAAGGGCTTGCAGCATGCTGGACAACATTCTAAGTTGTTTGCATGTGTTAACTAATTTAATTTTTAATAATATTAGCTGTAGATGCTATTATTAGAGTAGATAATCTATGAATCGAGAGAGCAAGTAATACATTCCTGCTTCTGCAATTCAGAGTGAGTCACCCCCATTCTACCTTCCACCATCACGCTCCACTTTTACTCCCTGATTTAATATATGGGCCGGTGAGAGATATCTCTCTTTTTATGCCACAGGAAGAGTTCCAGGTTTTCATGTTCTCATACCCATCCAAAGTAGCTGACAACTGTCTGTGTATAATACACAAATATTTTTCTCACGCAATATCAAGTGATAATAAAACAATAACAATGAGCACCACTTAAAGGTATCAAACCTAACTTCAGAGGTAGATTTTCTTTGAAACATAAGAAACTTGAACTGCAGATCCTCTCACCTGTGCAGGCCTCTTCCACAGCCATATCAATTTTATATTTGTATTTTTGCTCTCTTGTTCTTAAAGAAAATGTCAGAAACTGTACAAGTTTCACAGTATTCAAAACTTACATATATCACTTCAATATTCTAGAAATCCTTCCACAAGTGACTGAATGTGAGGCAAATGTTGACTATTCATAGGACTCAATCGTTCAGTAAAAATCTGAATTAGGGTTCCTAAACCCCTGTGTTTCATCCTAAAACTGACTCCGTGATTGTTTGGCCCCTGGAGTTTTCTCGGGAAGGTGATTTAGAGAATAATGAGACAAAATATTTCAAATTAAGGAGTAATTATTATAAATAATAATTTATGAATTATAAAATAATATATATATTATAATTGGAGAAAAATGAAGATAAGATATACGACGTGACTTACATCCCTGTCTGTATATAAGAGAATAAACCTGTGTATTTTCTTCCCAAAATCTAACCCACATCGAGTTTCTTCTTAAGTTATTGCACTTTTCTTTTCCCATTCTTGAGCACAGCAGCTATTTCATGTCATCCCATAGAATCAGGTAAGGGAATTGACTGGTTAAAATTTCAACTCACTTCAATTTTTCCAGATTAAGTACATCTCATCGAAATAGAACAACACTATTGAGCACCATGCCAAAATCTAAATTCTACTCTACACGTGGGCACTTTAACCCTTAGGGATCACAGCATTTGTATTTGATCTGTGGACTTTCAGAAATCAGAGTCCCTTACTTCCATGGCCAAGCCAACATTCCTATTTTGGGAATAAAATTATTGCAAAATTTAGCACATTTAATAATATCACCTATATTAGATAACTCCTCAGTATTTCATGCATATTTTGTATAGAAAAAAAATCAAACTATGTATTAGCTGATTACTAACTATATGGAGTCAAGATCTACATACGTATTTTAAAGGTAAAATAGTTAACTTAAAAAAAAATCTTTTAAAAGCAATCAGCTAATATCAATTATTTGATTTTTTTTTCACTTGAACAAATATATTTTGAGACTTGACCCTTTGTTCATTTCCCTCCCTCCCCCAGGACTGCAGACACCAGGACTAATAAAATATCACTTGTAATTTGTACAATGTGCTTAATCACGGACTAGAGGTCTAGTTTTCCCAGAAGGTCTCTGAGAAACACAATAAGAATTCCACCCTGATCAGGCAGCCAGCCTGTGTCCACCGAGAGGTTTAAAGTCTTATATAAGGACGAGAAAATGAGTTTGAACATTTGATTCTTTTTTCCACTAAATTTTTCGTGGTAAATGGTTGAAGACTTATTTGCTGAGGCAAAAAAAAAAAAAAAAAAAAAGCAATCCTGCAAGGTCATAGAATGGTAACACTTCCTAAAATGTGTTTCAAATTAGAGATTTCACAGCTTTGGATTTCTTTGTGAATTTATTTTTCTGCCACCTTGTAGAAGTGTCAAGTAGCTCGATTTTCCTAATATATGCAGCTTTGTCTGTGACTTTTTAATATATATGACAAACAAATAATATAATTTAACTTAAAATTTTTTGAAAGACAAACTTGCTGTGCCTCTCTAATGCTGTGCCCAAGTGGGGTGACAGGAAAATCTTTTATGTAATTTTGCAGATCCATTTCCCAACTCCCTGTTTAATGATTTATTTAAAAAAAAAAAAAAAAGTCTTCTAGGAGAATGAAACAGATCTCTATAAGAAAGATGATATATCTCAATTAAAATAAAATTTTAAACTATTTTTTATATATGTAAAATAATCTATATGTCTAACTGGAAACCCTGGTGGCGTAGTGGTTAAGTGCTACAGCTGCTAACCAAGAGATCGGCAATTCAAATCTGCCAGGCGCTCCTTGGAAACTCTATGGGGCAGTTCTGCTCTGTCCGATAGGGTCGCTATGAGTCGGAATCAACTCGAAGGCAGTGAGTTTCTAATGAAAAAGAATATGGTTTTCAACACAGTGGCTGATTTTTCAGTTTTAAAAACATGGCCTGCTATAGGTAAAGCAGTCTCGTTCATAATAACAACCATTCAGATTTCAAATAGCTCTTTGGGGCCATTTATTACTCTGAATTTAACCTAAAATATTATAATACCTTGAATACTTTGCTACAATTCGTGTCAAAAAGCTCAATATACAACTAATCTCAGGGACACTATTTAAAGAAATGTGTTTTATTTGATAAATTATGTAGAGTGAATAGTATTTTTCTTGCACGCCCATTTCCTTTGATTTGGGCGATTTCTGGGCTGGCTAGATTATCCACATTACATTTGGATGATCTCTGCAAAAATTGAATATCCAGGTATGTTATCTGAGATTAATTTGGCCATATATTGATTTTAAATTTTCTTAGGACAGCAATCACAAAAGAGCAAGGTGAGAGACGTGTCTTCGTAAAGCGAGAAAAGGGTAGGGTTTCAAGGTCCAGTGCAACCCCTACTGGGCAGGATGGCCCTGGAGGCATCACTTGTAGTCTGGACTGGAGTAGAAAAAAATGTTTCTTTCTTATTTTTGCCTTGCCACTTTGTATTATGCTCAGGGCATAGTCATATTCAACAATATTATTGGAATGGTGAAAGGCTGTAAACTATTTCAAGCAATACAAATTCGTGGTGCGAATCTTTGCAGTTGAATTAAAATATTTTGTAAATTGTTTTATTTCAAGTGAAATATATATGCATACATGCATATGCATATATATTTCTATATGTAATGTGTAACTGTCTAGTTTTCATAACTGATTTTGAATACATGTACTTTATCTTACCAAGCTGATATTTTTTAGTTCCCTTATCTGTTTTTATCATGTACTCATCATTCTAAATTGCTTCTGTAAAGCATATTACATACATTTATTATACTTCTACAAATTATTTACACAATGAAAATTCCTAATATGATATTGTTAGTTCAAAAAAAAAAAGTATGCCTTAGTTTATATGAACTTGGCTGACTATAAAAAAAAATTTTTTTTTTTTTACTATAGATAATGTAAAAAATAAAATTTCTACTAGAGTAAATTTGCATGTGAATTTATAAGCTTTATTTGCAATTCATGAATAGGAAGTTTCAGACAATAGCTTCCAATTCATGAATAGCAAATATAGCTTATGAGCTCATATACAAATTAGATTAATCTTGTAGAAATTTCATTTTCAACAGATTTGGTGATGGAATTAATGGGACATTTTGAACTGGGTTAAGCCCAGCAGGCAAGTCCTAACTGGTTAATCCACATTTCAGCTTCTGAGGTCAGGCATTTACTGAACAAAGACTTACATTTGGGTTTGCTCATGTGACTACATCTTGGACCAAGTATAGTCAAGTTAACGGTAAATATAACTGATGATGAGTCATTGAATTTTATATGCCAGAATTGTATTAGTATTTGCATGTGTATAATCAACAATTGTTATTGTCAGTTAATTTTGTGCTTTGCTGCTAACCAAAGGGTTGGCAGTTCGAGTCTACCAGCCACTCCTTGGAAACCCTGTGGGGCAATTCTACTCTGTCCTATAGGGTCTCTGTGAATCGGAATCAACTCAACAACAAGGCGTTTTATATTAAAGTTGGCTAGTTTTTAATTGAAAATATTTTCTAGTTCTTAACGCTGTTCTGCAATAAGAATTATCCAAAACTTTTGAATTTTAAAAAAGCCATCAGTAGTCTTTTGATTTCATATCCTGATTGAGGAGCAAGTAATAAACTTTTACTAATTGCCACTTCTTCCAAGTGCAGTTTAAATGTAAGTTTCCCCAATTAATATAACAGGACTAAGTAGAACTAAAAATGCCATTCTTGACGTGCTTCTTGAGTTAAATTTAGATGAATAATTGTTAACTTGTATTTTAATGATTCATTCTCCAACCATCCCTTAGGTCTGGCATATAGATAGATAGACAGACAGATAGATAGATGATAGACAGACAGATAGGCAGACAGACGGACAGATAGATAGACAGACAGCAGACAGACAGATCGATCAACCGATCGATCTTTTTTTTTTTGGAGGGCTTTGTCAATGAATTCCCATTTACACTTACAGATGTTATCTATATAACCACCAATTCATTTAGAAGAGCTAAAATATTCCTGACCCACAAATGTTAATATGATTTTTATTACAATGTATAAAAAAATACAAATTCAAAATTGAAAAATGGAGTCAAGACTTTTTTTTAAAGAATATTATACCAAGTTTAACCAACAGTGCAATTCTAAACTATATGTATGAAGGAATTGAGTGAAAGATTTTTTCACAACACGTGAACATGTCTCTAGTCTATCATCATGAAGATATTTACAAGGGGAGTAATAACTCATGTTGGCAAATCATCTAAATGTTTTATCCCCATATTATATTTTTATTCTGTGATCAATTTTAAAGAAATGTTATTTTTATTTTATTTTATTTTTCAAAATGCCCATTGCTCAATACACACAGATTCAGTGCATAAAAACCCAAAACCAAACCCATTGCTGTTGAATTGATTCTGACCTGTAGTACCCTATAGGACAGAGAAGAACTGCCCCATAGAGTTTGCAAGGAGTGCCTGGTGAATTCAAACTGCTGACCTTTTGGTTAGCAGGTGTAGCACTTAACTACTACACTACCAGGTTTTCCTGTATAAAAACAGGGAGAGACATAGTCACCTAAGCTGATTAAAGGGAATTCTACTGCATTTAATAATCATTTTGTTTTCTCTCAAAGGTCAATCAGTGTTGTTAATGGAATTTTCAGATATGGTCTGCTTTGTTTTGATTTAAGCCATGAAGACAGAAAATCAAACGTTTGGAGCAGAGCTTATACTTCTTGGCCTTTTCCAATATGGCCAAATGAACAAGATACACTTTGTTGCCATTACTGTCATCTTCTCAGTGGCTTTGATGGGAAATATCATACTGATCCCCCTCATCCGATTGGACACTCTGCTCCACACTCCCATGTACTTCCTCCTCAGTCAGCTCTCCTTCATTGACATGATGTACATCTCCACCACGGTACCCAAGATGGCAGCAAACTTCCTGTCAAATAGTAAGACCATTACTTTTTTAGGTTGTGAGATTCAAACCTTTCTGTTTTTGACTTTCGGTGGAACTGAGGCTCTTCTTCTTGGTTTCATGTCTTATGATAGATACATAGCAATCTGTCACCCTTTACATTATCCTGTGCTCATGAGCAAGACAATCTGTTTGTCCCTGGTCACATGTGCATGGGCCAGTAGTTCTATCAATGCTTTAATACATACATTGCATGTATTTCAACTTCCATTCTGTACATCTCGGATCATTAACCACTTTTTCTGTGAAGTTCCATCTCTAATGCCTTTGGTGTGTCAGGACACCTCCCAGTATGAGTTTACTGTCCTCTTTAGTGGCCTTATCATTCTGCTACTACCATTCATGGCCATTCTGGCTTCCTATGCCCGGGTGCTTGTTGCGGTGTACCAGATGAGCTCAGGTAAAGGGCAGACAAAAGCCATCTCCACGTGTTCCTCTCATCTGATTGTGGCAAGCCTATTCTATGGGACTACTCTCTCCACCTATACAAGGCCACATTCCTTGCATTACCCTGAGGAAGATAAAGTGGTCGCGGTATTTTACAGTATCATTATACCTCTTCTGAACCCATTTATCTACAGTCTGAGGAATAAGGAGGTCATGGGGGCCATGAGAAGAGTGCTGGGAAAATGGATATTTGTACAGAAAATATGACTTTAGGAACCCTTTATAGTTTGAGACTGAACAACATGATTTGATTAGCCTACTGTCTACAGAGAGGTAAGCTCAAAGAAATGTTTACAGAATAAATAAATGTAACAATGCCTTGGTTTCTCCACTTTTCAGAAATAACTAAAGCTTTGTTATTGGAACTGGGTGGATTTGAGGTGTAAAAGCAAGAGAATGGTTGCCATTTTCAACTTTATCTTCTAAAGCAATAGATTTAATGACTGTCAACACAGTACTCCCATGTCATAACAAATTTTTGGTACCTTTTTTAATATTCTGAAATAAGATGCACATGAAATATAATTTACCATATAATACATAATATCAGGAAAATACATATGATGACCAAACTACAATATAGAGCAAAATGCATACATCCACTTATTTATTTATTTATTCATTTATTGAACAAGGGCTTTAATGCTTTAACTCTGTATGTGACACTGTTATAGGCACTGGTGAAATGGGATTAAACAAGAAAAAACTGACATAAGTCTCTGCTCTCATGAAGTTTACATTTTATCGTGGGGAGAAAGACAGTATATAAAATTAACGGGTAAAGCGACCTTATATGAGTTGGAATCGACTCGACAGCACTGGGTTTGGGTAAATTTCGGAGTATACCAAAAAGTATTAATCACCATGAAGAAGAACTAAGTGGAAAATTGGAATCAGGAAAACAGAGGATATTTGCAATATTAAGTCAAATAGTCAGAGAAGGGAGAACCAAGAATGCAACATTTGTCAAAAACTAAAAGGAGTCGAGGACAAGAGACAAGTGGATATCTGTGGATGAATGTTCTGGGAAGAGCAAAGAACAAGTGAGAACTCCCTGAGGTGGGGACATGCCCAGCACAGTCACAAAAGATCAAGGAGTAAATTGGTGCGACACAGGAAATAGGTATATGTTTTGGGGCTGGGTCTTACAGTGTAAATTAGGTCAACGTGAGGATTGTGGCTTTGAACCTAAAACAATGGGCTACCATTGCAGAGTTGTGGTAGAGAACTGATGTGGGCAGGAGAAAGCCATTGCAGTAGTCCAGCTGTGACAAGATATTACCTTTGTCAAGGTGATGTTAGTGGAGGAGCAAAAACTGGCCAGATTCAGGAGACTGGGAGAAAGCAGACATTTGAGTTTTGTGGACACATGGGATGTGAAATACCATGAAATAAGAAGCTTTCAGAATTGGGCTAAAACTTGAAATTAACAACTGGAAGTATGGAACTGTCATCATTACAGCTTGAGGGAAACCACAGGTGAAGTATTTCATTATTCATCATCTCTTATGCTACTTTCATGTTAATGCCTTGGGCCGATAATTACAATCATTATTCTGGCTTCTATCACCGTTAAATAGAAGCTCTTATTTCTCATCACCATTGAGTAGAAACTTTTAAATCAGAAAATAAGTTCTCTTTGATGTCTGGTTTCTTTTCCTAAACATATTTAAAAGGTTTAACCATATTTTTGAGTGTCTCCATCATTTTTATTACAAAGCTGAATTCCACCATATGGCTTAGAATAATTATTTCCATTCTGATGTCAGAAATGTTTGGCTATAATGAATAAAACTACCATAAAGCTTCCTGTATAAGTGTTTTTTTGAGAACACGTGAACTCAATTCTCTTGTATATATACCTAAATTGAAATTGCTTGGTCATAAATTAGGCACGTGTTTAGCTCTATTAGCGTTATCCAAATTGGATTTAATCATTTATTTTCCAATCAGTAATATATGAAAACGTCTTAGAGTCTGAGTGTTGATAATAAGTAATGCAGTGGGTTGCTAAACTACTTGGTGTTAAATATAAAGTGGGATATAAACCATGAGAGCAAAATACAACCAGTGTTCCATCAGTGCATGAACAATGGTATTGGAAGAAAGCGTATATTTCTGTGAAGTATTTTAGAGATTCACTGACAAGATTTTTTGGATCCTTTGTCAATAATTTTAATAATAATTATATGTAATGGCCTTTAGGAACACTCATTTTTGGTTCAAGACAAAATGCGTTTATTGGTCTATGAGTGCCTTACTTCGGTCAGTTTGTTTATAATATAATGTATACTAAGTTCACCACCCAACCCAACAACTAAAATAGTAAATTTGTTTATCTTTAGTGCTCCTCCAACTCATGGCGACCCCATGTGTGTCAGAGTAGAACTGTTCTTGGTAGGGTTTTCAACTGCTTATTTTTCTGATGTAGATCACCAATCCATTCTTCTGAGGTGCCTCTGGGTAGACTCGAACCACCAAGCTTTCAGTTAGCAGTGACTATGTTAACTGTTCGCACCATCCAGGGACTGCTCATATCCTTCTATACCTCCACCATCATTCTGAATTTTTAGTTTTTTAATTCTCTTGCTATAATTATAATATAGAATTCATAGGGTATTAGAAAATATTTTTAGATGCTGTAGAACTTAATAAAGGGGTCTTAAGTTGTAGATAATCTTTTTGGAAATTGATTGTTTTTTCAGTTGACATTACTCTCTCCAGGTTGAATGAAATGACAGCCCATTCTATTTTATTGTTGAATGGCATTCTGTTCTAAGACTATACTACACATTTATCTATTTTTTGTTGTTGGTGTTGTGGCTGATGGATGCTTGTTTTATTTCTAGTTGTCTACTATTATATACAATGCACTTATAAACATTGTTGCATTTGTCTTCTGTTTCCCATAAACAAGAGTTTGTATTTTGTATATATCTATGAATGGAATTGGTGGTGAAATTACTTAAGTGTGTAAACCATTTGTGTTTTACAGAAAGTTTGAAATTCTAATTTATACTTACTACCAAACACGAAAATAACAAATCCATATTTTAATAAATGTACATTCAAATTTAATGAATTTTAACATATTTAAATATTTTTCACACAGACTGCATGAAAGTTCACATCTGCAGACCACATCAGTCGCTGAAGTATATGGTTGCATGTCCAGTTGCTAGCTTCAAGTTTCAGGTAATCTCCACCCCCAGCTTCTTGATCTTGGCCTTAGAGTTTTATACATCCTTGATCTTTTATTATTGTAATTAATTTTTGTAGTATTTTTGACCATTTCCATTCTTTTGAGCTCCAATAGAGCCTAAACCTGACTAAACACGATGCTTAAACTTCAATGGCTATAGCTAACAAACTTTTTTAAGTAAATAGCAATTTGAAGGATGATTTGTGTAAGTTACATAGAATAAAGAAATCCATATACAGTACATTCACAACTAATCAGATGGATTATGACAAATTGAACAAACCTATATGAAAGTAGTAACATATTAGCACTTGAGAAGATTCCTCATGCCTCCCCCTAGCTGCTACCCATACTTACTTGTAATGAAACCATTATATTTAAGTGCATTATCCATGAATTATACTGAACAATGAAAAAATAAATCATTTCAATTATTACATAAATTCAATATAATCCCCATTAGAATCCCATCAGTGTGTGCATGTGTGTGTGTTTAATTTACAAGTTGGCTATAGAATTTATACAAAATGATGCAAAAAACAGTAATAGCTCAACAGGAGTTTTAAAAATAATTAAATGAGATGCATCATTCTACGTGATATCAAAAATCTATATTGATATAATCATAGATCAATGGAAGAGAATACATAAACCAGATGCACACATACGTGTACGATGATGAGTCACATATGTCAGGTGCTTGTATGGGGAGTGATAAAAGGATACACATTTCAGTGAAAGTTGTTGGATCAATTGTATATCCGTGTATATTTTTAAAAAATGAGGTGTGGATAATGTCAGTGAAAATGACCAAGTTGATAGCCTCATTGCTTCGGTGGAGGGCCTGTTCCTGCACAGAAACAACAACAAAGCAAAAAGTGTTAGAATCAACTTTTTTAGAAATTTAGAAAGTTTTAAAATATTTACAGCAACCAAGCAAATACTGAAATAAGACAAAACCAGAAAACCAAACCCACTCCCGTCAAGTCGATCCCAACTCATAGCGACCCTATAGGACAGAGTAGAACTGCACCATAGAGTTTCCAAGGAGCGTCTGGTGGATTCGAACTGCTGACCTCTTGGTTAACAGCCATAGCACTTAACCACTACGCCACCAGGGTTTCTGAAATAAGAGAAAGGCCACTTAAAAACATCAGGAGAGGGGATGTTACAGAAAACAGTGTGTTAAGAAGGTGCAGGATTCATTCCCTCCACTGAAGCAATGAAAAAAACCAAAACCAAACCCAATGCCGTCGAGTCGACTCCCACTCATAGCGACCCTATAGAACAGAGTAGAACTGCCCCATAGAGTTTCCAAGGAGCGCCTCGAGGCTTCGAACTGCCGACCCTTTGGTTAGCAGCCGTAGCACTTAACCACTAGGCCACCAGGGTTTCCCTGAAGCAATGAATAAGTGGAAAAAAAAAACTGACAGAATAAACATTAAGTGCTTCATGAGAAAAGATGCTGTTGAATTTTGATGAAAAATTGTGGCGTTTTTGTTTATTCACCTACTATCCCCCATTCTCCACTTGGCAGCTGCCATGAAGACAGCAGCCCACATTCCTGGTGTGGCTTGCTGGTGCCAGGGTGTGGACAAGACAGATCTTTTTTCTAAAAATGATGTTGTTGATTTTGACCAATCTGGTAGTTCCAGAGATACCTGCTCTGAGATAGGCCTTGGCTTTACTCCTCTCAGACATGAGTGGCTACCAGGTGGTATCTGTCTGTCAAAAGCTTTAAAGACATATAATGCCATAACCAGCTGAGGTAAGGAATGGAGAACAGGGAAAGAAGCAGACAAACCTGATAGCCTGGAAAAGAAGAGGCTGACGAGGCTAATGCATGGGAAAATAAACTGTTTTAGAGATACTGAATGTACTAAAGGATCAGAGATCCAATGTACATACCCAGGTTGAATGCATGCTCAGACAAGACCTGAGAGGACCCTAGGTTTGAGCCTCTGGCAGATCTTTGGGCTCTGCACAAACGGAGGTGTAGACTAAGGCCCAGTTTTAGGTGGCCTGGCTAAGCATTGAAAGAGTACCTAATTCAGAGTCAATCTTCAATGACCAGGAAAGGTTTTTAGTTTTCTTTTTCTTCTCTTTTTGACTCCAAAAAAGGTCTTTATCAGGTCACTGGTTGACCACTAAAATAACTGAAGATAGACTTCAGTGACCACACATGGCAAAGAATACAGTCTATGCAAAATAATAAATACATACAAACAAAAAAACAAATAGTTTGGAAATGTCACTAAACAGATGACCGCAGCCCTCAACAATAACAGCAAGCACTAGGTAGGCTGGAGAATCTGTTTTTCAGAGTTAACACATTATAAAATTCACAAAGCTGGAAATCTATCTGGCGTTATCTTAAACAGTTAGAAATAGAACTACCATACAACCCAGAAATCCCACTCCTAGGAATATACCCTAGAGATACAAGAGCCTTCATACAAACAGATATATGCACACCCATGTTTATTGCAGCTCTGTTTACAATAGCAAAAAGTTGGAAGCAACCAAGGTGTCCATCAACGGATGAATGGGTAAATAAATTGTGGTATATTCACACAATGGAATACTACGCATCGATAAAGAACAGTGACAAATCTCTGAAACATTTCATAACATGGAGGAACCTGGAAGGCATTATGCTGAGCGAAATTAGTCAGAGGCAAAAGGACGAATATTGTATAAGACCACTATTATAAGATCTTGAGAAATAGTAAACCTGAGAAGAACACATACTTTTGTGGTTACGAGGGGGGGAGGGAGGGAGGGTGGGAGAGGGCTTTTTATTGATTAATCAGTAGATAAGAACTGCTTTAGGTGAAGGGAAAGACAACACTCAATACATGGAAGGTCAGCTCAATTGGACTGGACCAAAAGCAAAGAAGTTTCCGGGATAAAATGAATGCTTCAAAGGTCAGCGGAGCAAGCGCAGGGGTCTGGGGAACATGGTTTGCGGGGACTTCTAAGTCAATTGGCAAAATAATTCTATTATGAAATCATTCTGCATCCCACTTTGAAATGTGGCGTCTGGGGTCTTAAATGCTAACAAGCGGCCATCTAAGATGCAGCAATTGGTCTCAACCCACCTGGAGCAAAGGAAAATGAAGAACACCAAGGCCACACAACAACTAAGAGCCCAAGAGACAGAAAGGGCCACATGAACCAGAGACCTACATCATCCTGAGACCAGAAGAACTAGTTGGTGCCCGGCCACAATCGATGACTGCCCTGACAGGGAGCACAGCAGAGGACCCCTGAGGGAGCAGGAGATCAGTGGGATGCAGACCCCAAATTCTCATAAAAAGACCAAACTTAATGGTCTGACTGAGACTGGAGGAATCCCAGTGGTCATGCTCCCCAGACCTTCAGTTGACACAGGACAGGAACCATCCCTGAAGACAACTCATCAGAAATGAAAGGGACTGGTCAGCGGGTGGGAGAGAGATGCTGATGAAGAGTGAGCTAATTATATCAGGTGGACACTTGAGATTGTGTTGGCAACTCTTGTCTGGAGGGGGGATGGGAGGATAGAGAGAGAGGGAAGCAGGCAAAATTGTCAAGAAAGGAGAGACTGAAAGGGCTGACTCAAGAGGGGGAGAGCAAGTGGGAGTAGGGAGTGAGATGTATGTAAACTTATATGTGACAGACTGATTGGATTTGTAAACGTTCACTTGAAGCTTAATAAAAGTTATTAAAAAAAAATTCACAAAGCTCAGTGTTTGGTAAAAATACTAGGCATGCCAGATACAGGGAAGTGCAACCAATTCACAGGAAAAAAAAAAATCGGTAAAAGCGGTCCCTGAAAAACCAATGACATAGAATTGCTAGGCAAATCGTTTAAATCTACTGTGTTAAACGTGGTCAAAGACCTAAAGGAAATCAGGAGAATAATGTCTCAACAAATAGAGAATATCAATAATGACAAAGAAATTATAAAGAAAGCATCAAATAGAAATTAACATCAATCTTTCTCAAACTTTTCCAAAAACTAAAAGGAAGGAATAATTTGTAACTCAATCCATGATGCTCTCAGCATCCTGATATTTAGCCAGACAAAGCCATCAGAAAAAAATATTGCATAGAAATATCTATGGAAATCCTCAACAAAATGGTAAAACTCCAATCCAGCAGCATATTAAAAGAACCATATGCCGTAACCCTGTGTGCTTTATCCCACAAGTGCAGGAGTAGTAGCTCAACATATAAAAGTCAATCAGTGTAATGCAACACATTAATAGAATGTAGGGAGAGGGGGATGATCTATCAACTGATGCAGAAAAAAAGCGTTTAACAAAAAACACTCAAAAATCAGGAATAAATGGGAACTTCCTATTGTGTGAGAGTCAAAAATGGCCTCCGTGTATTAGCCCCAAGTTGTTTACTTCTTCAAGTAAGCTGAGGTGTATTATATGGAAAAAAAAAAAAAAAACTGGCATGAAACTCAAACTTGTACATGTCCAACTGATTTAAAAATAGCCCAAATTTTTAGCCACTTAGAACCTGCCTGTTTTACATACCCTGCAAAACTGGACTCAACTTCTGCTAGTCCTAAAAAAAAAAAAAGATAAATTCCTGTAGTTATAAAGACCCTAAGATGCTGCTGCTTTTAGAGCTCTCTGACCCAGAGACTTATCACCTGGCTGCAGGAGGATATCGCTTCTCACCCCTGGGAGCTTTCTTGCTCTCTTCTTCTGATGCTACCTGTGACTCTAGCCTCTGGAAGACCTCCTGCTACAGGGACCACCCCCTTGCATGTGACTTTCAATGTGTTGGCCCCATTAAATAGCTTGTTGTGCAATACTGTCATATAGCTCTGAATTTCCTTCACCTCAGTACACTTCCTTAAAATGATAAAGGACAGTTGTGAAAAACCAACAATTAACATTATACTCAATGGTGAAAGACTGAAAGATTTTGCCATAAAATCAGGAACACGGCAAGGGTATCTCTTTTCCCTACTTCTATTCAACACTGTGGTCTTTTTGTTCACCTCTGTGAATGTGAAAACTGGACAATGAAAAAAGAAGGCAGAAGTACTGATGCGTGGAAGTGTGGTGTTGGTGAAGAATATTGAATGTACCATGGATTAACAAAAGAACAAAAAAAATCAGTCTTACAATAAAACAATGAAATGTTCCTTAGGAATGAGGATGGCAAGACTTCATCTTACTTACTTTGGACACATTATCTGGAAAGACTGATCACTAGGAAAAGAAGTCCTGTTAGGTGAAGTAGAAGATCACAAAAATAAAGGAAACCCTCAAAAAGATGGATTGACGCAATAACCACAACAATGGACTCAAACATACCAACAATCATTAGGATGGCACGGGACCAGGGAAAATTTCTTTCTCTTATATATTAGGTTACTTTGAGTAGAAGCCAACTAAATAGCAACTGCTCTCAACAACATTCAGCGCAAGACATCAACAACAACATAGCTACAGCTTATCTTCATATAAAACAAAAAACACCACCAGTTGCAGTAGAATCAAACGCAACTCACAGTGACCCGTTGGGTGTCGGAGTAGAACTGGGCTCCGTCAGTAGGCTGCACTGTGTGTCTGTACCATAATTTGTTTCCCATTCGTCTGTTGGTGAGCATTTAGGTTGTTTACATCTTTGTGCTGTTGTGAATGGTGCTCCAATGAGCATGGTATGCATATGTCTATTCCTGCGACTGCTCTTTTTTCTCTTGGGTATATTCCTATGAGTGGGATTGCTGGATCTTATGGAATTTCTACTTCTAGCTTTTTAAGGAAGCACCAGATTGTTTTCCAAAGTGATTGTATCATTTTACATTCTCACCAGCAGTGCATGAGAGTCCAATCTCTCCACAACCTCTCCAACATTTTTATTTTGTGTTTTATGGATTAACCAAACCCATCACCATCGAGTCATTTCTGACTCATAGAGACCCTATAGGACAGAGTAGAACTGCCTTGTGGAGTTTCCAAGGAGCGCCTGGTGGATTCCAACTGCTGACCTTTTGGTTAACAGCATTTAACCACTACACCACTAGGGTTTCCATTTTTTGGATTAGTGCCAGTGTTATTGGGGTGATAAGGCATCTCTTTGTAGTTTTAATTTGTATTTCTCTGGTGGCTAATGATCATGAGCATTTCCTCATGTGTACATTAGCCACCCGAATATCTTTTTTGGTGCAGTGTCTGTTCATATGCTTTGCCCATTTTTAATTTTTTTATTTGTCTTTTTGTTGTTGAGGTGTTGCTGTATTTTGTGGATTTTAATGATTAGACCCTTACCAGATATGTCATAGCTAAAAATTTCTTCCCGATCTGTAGGTTCTGTTTTTACTCTTTTGGTGAAGCCTTTCGATGAGCATAACTGATTTTTAGCAGATCCCAGTTATCTAGTTTCTCTTCTGATGTTTCTGCATTGTTAGTTATGGTTCCGTTTATGCCATGTATTAGGCCTCCTAGCATTGTCCCTATTTTTTCTTCTGTGATCTTTATCATTTTAGGTTTTATATTTAGGTCTTTGATCATTTTGAGTTAGTTTTTGTGCATGATGTGAGGTATGGGTCCTGTTTCTTTTTTTTGCAGACAGATATCCAGTTATGCCAGCACCACGTGTTAAAGAGGCTGTCTTTTCCCCCATTTAATGGACTTTGGGCTTTTGTCAACTATCAGCTGCTCATAAACCAAACCCACTGCTGTCGAGTCAATTCCGACTCATAGCGACCCTATAGGACAGAGTAGAACTGCCCCATAGAGTTTCCAAGGAGCACCTGGTGGATTCAAACTGCCAACCTTTTGGTTAGCAGCTGTAGCAATTAATCACTACACCACCAGGGTTTCAGCTGCTCATAAGTGGATAGATTTACGTCTGGGTTCTCAATTTTGTTATATTGGTCTATGTGTCTGTTGTACCAGTACCAGCCTGTTTTGACTATCATGGTGGTATAATAGGTTCTAACATCAGGTAGTGTGAGGCCTCCCACTTTGGTCTTCTTCTTCAGTAATTCTTTACTTATTTGGGGCTTCTTCCTTTTCCATATGAAGTTTGTGATTTGTTTCTCCAACATGCTAAAAGTTGTCATTGGAATTTGGATTGAGATTGCATTATATCTGTAGATCACTTTGGGAAGAACTGACATTTTCATAGTGTTGAGTCTTCCTGTCTATCAGCATGGTATGTTTTTCCACTTATGTAGGTCTCTTTTGATTTCTTGCAATAGTGTCTTGCAGTTTTCTTTATGTAGGTTTTTTACATCTCTGTTTAAATTTATTCCTAAATACTTTATCTTCTTGGGGGCTTTTATAATGGTATTGATTTGGTGATTTCCTTTTGGAAGTTCTCTCTGCTGGTATAGAGGAATCTGACTGACTTATGTATGTTTATCTTATATCCTGATACTTTGCCAAAATCTTCTATTAGTTGTAGTAGTTTTCTTGTGGATTCTTTGGGGTTTTCCATGTATAAGACCATATTAGCTGCAAGGATACTTTTACTTCTTCCTTACCAATTTGGATGCACTTTATTTCTTTTTCTTGCCTTATTCATCTGGCTAGGGCCTCCAGTACAATGTTGAATATGAGTGGTGACAAAGGGCATCCATGTCTGGTTCCCCTTCTGAAGGGGAATGCTTTAAGACTCTTCATTTAGGATGATGTTGGTTGTTGGCTTTGCATAACTGGCCTTTATCATGTCCAGGAATTTTCATTCTATTCCTATTTCGCTGAGAGTTTTTATCAAGAATGGGTTTTGGACTTTTTAAAATACCTTTTCTGCATCAATTGATAAGATCATGTGGTTCTTGTCTTTTGTTTTATTTATGTGATGGATTACATTGATTGTTTTTCTAATGTTGAACCATTCCTGCGTACCTGGTATGAATCCCGTGTGGTCATGGTGAATTATTTTTTGATATGTTGTTGAATTCTATTGGCTAGAATTTTGTTGAGGATTTTTGGGTCTATATTGGTGAGGGATATTGGTCTGTAATTTTCTTCTTTTTGCGGATCTTTACCTGACTTTTCTATCATGGTTATGCTGGCTTCATAGAATGAGTTTGCGAGTATTCCATCCTTTTCTATGCCTGAAATGCCTTTGGTAGTAATGGTGTTAACTCTTCCCTGAAAGTTTGGTAGAATTCTCCAGTGAAGCTGTCTGGGCCAGGGCTTTTTTGTTGTTGGTGGTTTTTATTTTTTTAATTATCTCTTCAATCTCTTCTTTTGTTGTGGGTTTATTTAATTTTTCTACCTCAATTTGTGTTAGTTTAGGTAAGTAGTGTGTTCCTAGAAATTTGACCATTTCTGCTAGATTTTCAAATTTGTTAGAGTACAATTTTTCATAGTATTCTGTTATGATCCTTTTTATTTCCATTGGGTCTGTTGTGATATCACCCATTTCATTTCTTTTTTTTTTTTTTATAATAACTTTTATTAAGCTTCAAGTGAACGTTCACAAATCCAATCAGTCTGTTACATATAAGTTTACATACATCTCACTCCCTACTCCCACTTACTCTCCCCGTCTTGAGTCAGCCCTTTCAGTCTCTCCTTTCTTGACAATTTTGCCGGCTTCCCTCTCTCTCTATCCTCCCATCCCCCCTCCAGACAAGAGTTGCCAACACAATCTCAAGTGTCCACCTGATATAATTAGCTCACTCTTCATCAGCATCTCTCTCCCACCCGCTGACCAGTCCCTTTCATTTCTGATGAGTTGTCTTCGGGGATGGTTCCTGTCCTGTGTCAACTGAAGGTCTGGGGAGCATGGCCGCCGGGATTCCTCCAGTCTCAGTCAGACCATTAAGTTTGGTCTTTTTATGAGAATTTGGGGTCTGTATCCCACTGATCTCCTGCTCCCTCAGGGGTCCTCTGCTGAGCTCCCTGTCAGGGCAGTCATCAATTGTGGCCGGGCACCAACTAGTTCTTCTGGTCTCAGGATGATGTAGGTCTCTGGTTCATGTGGCCCTTTCTGTCTCTTGGGCTCTTAGTTGTCATGTGGGCTTGGTGTTCTTCATTTTTCTTTGCTCCAGGTGGGTTGAGACCAATTGCTGCATCTTAGATGGCTGCTTGTTAGCATTTAAGACCCCAGACGCCACATTTCAAAGTGGGATGCAGAATGATTTCATAATAGAATTATTTTGCCAATTGACTTAGAGGTCCCCGCAAACCATGCTCCCCAGACCCCCGCGCTTGCTCCGCTGACCTTTGAAGCATTCATTTTATCCCGGAAACTTCTTTGCTTTTGGTCCAGTCCAATTGAGCTGACCTTCCATGTATTGAGTGTTGTCTTTCCCTTCACCTAAAGCAGTTCTTATCTACTGATTAATCAATAAAAAGCCCTCTCCCACCCTCCCTCCCTCCCCCCCTCGTAACCACAAAAGTATGTGTTCTTCTCAGGTTTACTATTTCTCAAGATCTTATAATAGTGGTCTTATACAATATTTGTCCTTTTGCCTCTGACTAATTTCGCTCAGCATAATGCCTTCCAGGTTCCTCCATGTTATGAAATGTTTCAGAGATTTGTCACTGTTCTTTATCGATGCGTAGTATTCCATTGTGTGAATATACCACAATTTATTTAACCATTCATCCGTTGATGGACACCTTGGTTGCTTCCAACTTTTTGCTATTGTAAACAGAGCTGCAATAAACATGGGTGTGCATATATCTGTTTGTATGAAGGCTCTTGTATCTCTAGGGTATATTCCTAGGAGTGGGATTTCTGGGTTGTATGGTAGTTCTATTTCTAACTGTTTAAGATAATGCCAGATAGATTTCCAAAGTGGTTGTACCATTTTACATTCCCACCAGCAGTGTATGAGAGTTCCAATCTCTCCGCAGCCTCTCCAACATTTATTATTTTGTGTTTTTTGGATTAATGCCAGCCTTGCTGGTGTGAGATGGAATCTCATCGTAGTTTTAATTTGCATTTCTCTAATGGCTAATGATCGAGAGCATTTTCTCATGTATCTGTTGGCTGCCTGAATATCTTCTTTAGAGAAATGTGTGTTCATATCCTTTGCCCACTTCTTGATTGGGTTGTTTGTCTTTTTGTGGTTGAGTTTTGACAGAATCATGTAGATTTTAGAGATCAGGCGCTGGTCGGAGATGTCATAGCTGAAAATTCTTTCCCAGTCTGTAGGTGGTCTTTTTACTCTTTTGGTGAAGTCTTTAGATGAGCATAGGTGTTTGATTTTTAGGAGCTCCCAGTTATCGGGTTTCTCTTCATCATTTTTGGTAATGTTTTGTATTCTGTTTATACCTTGTATTAGGGCTCCTAGGGTTGTCCCAATTTTTTCTTCCATGATCTTTATCGTTTTAGTCTTTATGTTTAGGTCTTTGATCCACTTGGAGTTAGTTTTTGTGCATGGTGTGAGGTATGGGTCCTGTTTCATTTTTTTGCAAATGGATATCCAGTTATGCCAGCACCATTTGTTAAAAAGGCTGTCTTTTCCCCAGTTAATTGACACTGGTCCTTTGTCAAATATCAGCTGCTCATACGTGGATGGATCTATGTCTGGGTTCTCAATTCTGTTCCATTGGTCTATGTGTCTGTTGTTGTACCAATACCAGGCTGTTTTGACTACTGTGGCTGTATAATAGGTTCTGAAGTCAGGTAAGGTGAGGCCTCCCACTTTCTTCTTCTTTTTCAGTAGTGCTTTGCTTATCTGGGGCTTCTTTCCCTTCCATATGAAATTGGTGATTTGTTTCTCTATCCCCTTAAAATATGACATTGGAATTTGGATCGGAAGTGCGTTAAATGTATAGATGGCTTTTGGTAGAATAGACATTTTTACTATGTTAAGTCTTCCTATCCATGAGCAAGGTATGTTTTTCCACTTAAGTATGTCCTTTTGAATTTCTTGTAGTAGAGCTTTGTAGTTTTCTTTGTATAGGTCTTTTACATCCTTGGTAAGATTTATTCCTAAGTATCTTATCTTCTTGGGGGCTACCGTGAATGGTATTGATTTGGTGATTTCCTCTTCGGTGTTCTTTTTGTTGATGTAGAGGAATCCAAGTGATTTTTGTATGTTTATTTTATAACCTGAGACTCTGCCAAACTCTTCTATTAGTTTCAGTAGTTTTCTGGAGGATTCCTTAGGGTTTTCTGTGTATATAATCATGTCATCTGCAAATAGTGATAACTTTACTTCTTCCTTGCCAATCTGGATACCTTTTATTTCTTTGTCTAGCCTGATTGCCCTGGCTAAGACTTCCAACACGATGTTGAATAAGAGCGGTGATAAAGGGCATCCTTGTCTGGTTCCCGTTCTCAAGGGAAATGCTTTCAGGTTCTCTCCATTTAGAGTGATATTGGCTGTTGGCTTTGCATAGATGCCCTTTATTATGTTGAGGAATTTTCCTTCAATTCCTATTTTGGTAAGAGTTTTTATCATGAATGGGTGTTGGACTTTGTCAAATGCCTTTTCTGCATCAATTGATAAGATCATGTGGTTTTTGTCTTTTGTTTTATTTATGTGATGGATTACATTAATGGTTTTTCTGATATTAAACCAGCCTTGCATACCTGGTATAAATCCCACTTGATCAGGGTGAATTATTTTTTTGATGTGTCGTTGGATTCTATTGGCTAGAATTTTGTTGAGGATTTTTGCATCAATGTTCATGAGGGATATAGGTCTATAATTTTCTTTTTTTGTAATGTCTTTACCTGGTTTTGGTATCAGGGAGATGGTGGCTTCATAGAATGAGTTGGGTAGTATTCCGTCATTTTCTATGCTTTGGAATACCTTTAGTAGTAGTGGTGTTAACTCTTCTCTGAAAATTTGGTAGAACTCTGCAGTGAAGCCGTCCGGGCCAGGGCTTTTTTTTGTTGGGAGTTTTTTGATTACCGTTTCAATCTCTTTTTTTGTTATGGGTCTATTTAGTTGTTCTACTTCTGAATGTGTTAGTTTAGGTAGGCAGTGTTTTTCCAGGAATTCATCCATTTCTTCTAGGTTTTCAAATTTGTTAGAGTACAATTTTTCATAATAATCTGATATGATTCTTTTAATTTCATTTGGTTCTGTTGTGATGTGGTCCTTCTCATTTCTTATTCGGGTTATTTGTTTCCTTTCCTGTATTTCTTTAGTCAGTCTAGCCAATGGTTTATCAATTTTGTTAATTTTTTCAAAGAACCAGCTTTTGGCTTTGTTAATTCTTTCGATTGTTTTTCTGTTCTCTAATTCATTTAGTTCAGCTCTAATTTTTATTATTTGTTTTCTTCTGGAGCCTGATGGATTCTTTTGTTGCTCACTTTCTATTTGTTCAAGTTGTAGGGACAGTTCTCTGATTTTGGCTCTTTCTTCTTTTTGTATGTGTGCATTTATTGATATAAATTGGCCTCTGAGCACTGCTTTTGCTGTGTCCCAGAGGTTTTGATAGGAAGTATTTTCATTCTCGTTGCTTTCTATGAATTTCCATATTCCCTCCTTGATGTCTTCTATAACCCAGTCTTTTTTCAGGAGGATATTGTTCATTTTCCAAGTATTTGATTTCTTTTCCCTCATTTTTCTGTTATTGATCTCTAGTTTTATTGCCTTGTGGTCTGAGAAGATGCTTTGTAATATTTCGATGTTTTGGACTCTGCAAAGGTTTGTTTTATGACCTAATATGTGGTCTATTCTAGAGAATGTTCCATGTGCGCTGGAAAAAAAAGTATATTTTGCAGCAGTTGGGTGGAGAGTTCTGTATAAGTCAATGAGGTCAAGTTGGTTGATTGTTGTAATTAGATCTTCCGTGTCTCTGTTGAGCTTCTTACTGGATGTCCTGTCCTTCTCCGAAAGTGGTGTGTTGAAGTCTCCTACTATAATTGTGGAGGTATCTATCTCGCTTTTCAGTTCTGTTAAAATTTGATTTATGTATCTTGCAGCCCTGTCATTGGGTGCATAAATATTTAATATGGTTATGTCTTCCTGATCAATTGTCCCTTTTATCATTATATAGTGTCCTTCTTTATCCTTTGTGGTGGATTTAAGTCTAAAGTCTATTTTGTCAGAAATTAATATTGCTACTCCTCTTCATTTTTGCTTATTGTTTGCTTGATATACTTTTTTCCATCCTTTGAGTTTTAGTTTGTTTGTGTCTCTAAGTCTAAGGTGTGTCTCTTGTAGGCAGCATATAGATGGATCGTGTTTCTTTATCCAGTCTGTGACTCTCTGTCTCTTTATTGGTGCATTTAGTCCATTTACATTCAGGGTAATTATAGATAAATAAGTTTTTAGTGCTGTCATTTTGATGCCTTTTTATGTGTGTTGTTGACAATTTCATTTTTCCACACACTTTTTTGTGCTGAGGCGTTTTTCTTAGTAAATTGTGAGATCCTCATTTTCATAGTGTTTGACTTTATGTTAGTTGAGTCGTTACGTTTTTCTTGGTTTTTGTCTTGAGTTATAGAGTTGTTATGCCTTTTTGTGGTTACCTCATTATATACCCCTATTTTTCTAAGTAAAAACCTAACTTGTATTGTTCTATATCGCCTTGTATCACTCTCCATATGGCAGTTCAATGCCTCCTGTATTTAGTCCCTCTTTTTGATTATTGTGATCTTTTACCTATTGACTTCCATAATTCCCTGTTATGTGTATTTTTTTTTTTAATTAATCTTAATTTGTTTGTTTTTGTGATTTCCCTATTTGAGTTGATATCAGGACGTTCTGTTTTGTGACCTTGTTTTGTGCTGATATCTGATATTATTGGTTCTGTGACCAAACAATATCCTTTAGTATTTCTTGTAGCTTTGGTTTGGTTTTTGCAAATTCTCTAAACTTGTCTTTGTCTGTAAATATCTTAATTTCGCCTTCATATTTCAGAGAGAGTTTTGCCGGATATATGATCCTTGGTTGGCAGTTTTTCTCCTTCAGTGTTCTGTATATGTCGTCCCATTCCCTTCTTGCCTGCATGGTTTCTGCTGAGTAGTCAGAACATATTCTTATTGATTCTCCCTTGAAGGAAACCTTTCTTTTCTCCCTGGCTGCTTTTAAAATTTTCTGTTTATCTTTGGTTTTGGTGAGTTTGATGATAATATGTCTTGGTGTTTTTCTTTTTGGATCAATCTTAAATGGGGTTCGATGAGCATCTTGGATAGATATCCTTTCGTCTTTCATGATGTCAGGGAAGTTTTCTGTCAGAAGTTCTTCAACTATTTTCTCTGTGTTTTCTGTCCCCCCTCCCTGTTCTGGGACTCCAATCACCCGCAGGTTATCCTTCTTGATAGAGTCCCCCATGATTCTTAGGGTTTCTTCATTTTTTTTAATTCTTTTATCTGATTTTTTTTCAGCTATGTTGGTGTTGATTCCCTGGTCCTCCAGATGTCCCAGTCTGCATTCTAATTGCTCGAGTCTGCTCCTCTGACTTCCTAGTGTGTTGTCTAATTCTGTTATTTTATTGTTAATCTTTTGGATTTCTACATGTTGTCTCTCTATGGATTCTTGCAACTTATTAATTTTTCCACTATGTTCTTGAATAATCTTTTTGAGTTCTTCAACAGTTTTATCAGTGTGTTCCTTGGCTTTTTCTGCAGATATCCTAATTTCATTTGTGATATCATTAAGCATTCTGTAAATTAGTTTTTTATATTCTGTATCTGATAATTCCAAAATTGTATCTTCATTTGGGAAAGATTTTGAATCTTTTGTTTGGGGGGTTGGAGAAGCTGTCAGGGTCTGCTTCTTTAAGTGGTTTGATATGGATTGTTGTCTCCGAGCCATCACTGGGAAACTAGTTTTTCCAGAAAATCCGCTAAAAAAAAAACTGCAGTCAGATCCCTATCAGAGTTCTCCCTCTGGCTCAGGCTATTCAGATGTTAATGAAGCCGCCTGGGGAGGGTGGGGGAGGGAACAGAGAGATAGGAGAGTAGCACCTCAGAATATAGCCAGAGTTGCTTATCTTGCTTGGAATGACTGTTATATCTGAGATTCCCGCGGGCGCATCGCCTATGTGTGCTGGCTGTGTGGAGATTGCCCCCAGGGGGTCTGGCCCGCTGGAGTCACGGTCAGATCCTCCGCTTCCAGCCCCACGCCCAGCGTCAAGGCTCCCCTACTGGGACGGTGCACTCTCAACTCCAAAACCAGTCGCTGCCTCCCGGGGACTTCTCGTCCCACCAGCCGCGTGGCCGTGCCACCCCCGTGAACCAGGTAGGCCCCCTCCCGGGGTTAGTTCAGATGGGTGGAGTAGCTCCCCGTGCTTGTGCCGCGACCAAGTGTCCCGGCTGGAACGCTGTTCTCCCCACTCCAATACCAGTCGCTGCCTCCCGGGGACTTCTCCTACCGGCTGCGTCCCACGCCACCCGCGCGACCCGGCTGGTCCCCTTCCCGGGGTTAGTTCAGGGGGTGGAGCAACTCTCCGTGTTTATGGCGTACCTGCGAGCAGTCCAAATCCCTGCGGGACGGTTCCCGGCTCGGATGCTGCTCTTTCTGCTCCAAGATCAGTCACTGCCTCCCGGGGACTTCTCCTACCGGCTGCGTCCCACGCCGCCCGTGGAACCGGCTGGTCCCCCTCCCGGGGTTAGTTCAGGGGGGTGGTGCAGGTCTCTGTGCTTGTGCCGTACCTGACTGGTACGCTGGCTCCAGGGCTCTGGAAACTATCGCTGCTTCCCCGTATTAGTTCGTTCTCCGTCTCTAAATCCGTGTTTGTTGTTCAGGGTTCGTAGATTGTTATGTATGTGATCGATTCACTTGTTTTTCCGTGTCTTTGTTGTAAGAGGGATCCGAGGTAACGTCTGCCTAGTCCGCCATCTTGGCTCCGCCCCCCCCATTTCATTTCTTATTTAGGTTATTTGCTTCCTCTCCTGTTTTTTCTTTTGTCAATTTGACCAATGGTTTATTGATTCTGTTGATCTTTTCAAAGAACCATCTTTTAGTATTGTCTACTCTTTCAATTGTTTTCCTATTCTCTATCTCATTCATTTCTGCTCTAACCTTTATTATTTCCTTTCTTCTAGTGCCTGAGGGCTTCTTTTGTTTCTCTCTATTTGTTCAAGTTGTAGGGGTAATGTTTTGATTTTGGCACTTTCTTCTTTTTGAATGTGTGCATTTATTGTTATAAACTGACCTCTAAGCACTGCTTTTGCTGTTTCCCAAAGGTTCTGGTGAGACATGTTTTCATTCTCATTTAATTCTATGAATCTATTTTTTCCATCCTTGATTTCTTCTATAATCCAGTAGTTTTTAAGCAAGGTGGTGTTCTGTTTCCATGCATTTGATTTTTTTTCCTTGCTGTTTCTGTTATTGATTTCTAATTTTATGTCATTATAATCAGAAAAGATGCCATGTAAAATTTCAGTGTTTTGAATTCTGTTAAGGTTTGCTTTGCAGCCCCATATGCAGTTTATTCTGAAGGATGTTCCATGTGAGTTGGAAAAGAATGTATACTTGGCTGCTGCTGGATAGATTTCTGTATATGTCTATGATCTTCTGTATCTTTATTTTCTTTCTACATGTTCTGTTCTTCATTGAAAGTGGTGTGTTGAAATCTACTATTATGATGGATTATCTATTTCTCTTTCCAATACTATTAGGGTTTGTTTTGTGTGGTTTGGAGCCGTCTCATTAGGTGCTTATGTATTTATTATAGTTATGTCCTCCTGGTGTATTGACCCTTTAGAGGTTAAGCTGTGTCCTTTCTTATCCTTTGTGGTGAATTTTGCTTTAAATATGTTTTGTCAGAGATTAATATTGTCTCTCCTGCTCTTTTTTTGTGGTTGTTTACTTGATATTTTTTCCATCATTTTAGTTTTAGTTTGTTTGTGTCTTTGAGTCTAAGTCGTGTCTGTTATAGGCAGCATATAGACAGATTGCGTTTTTTTAATCAATTTTGCCACTGTTCATCTCTTTATTAGCGCATTTAGTCCATTTACTTTCAGTGTAATTATTGATTGGTACGAGTTTAGTGCTGTCATTTTGTTGTTGTTGTTGCTTGTTTTTTTGGTGGTGCTAGCAGTTTCTTTGTTCCACTTAATTTTCTGTGCTGTTGAGTGGTTTTTCTTATGTATTCTCTTTTCATATTTTTTCATTATTGTTTATTTTGTTTTTGCTAAGTCCTCATGTTTTTCTTATTTTGATGGGTAGGTTTGTTAGCATCCTTTGTGGTTACCTTAAAATTTACCTTTATTTTTCTAAATTTAAACCAACATTTTATTTCTTAATATTGCCTTTAACTTCCTCTCCATATGTTCTGGTGTGGCACAGGTGTCCAGGTTTTCAGTCACCAAATGTGTGGTGCAGACTCTCACCTACAGTCCCAGACTGTCAGGGCTGCATATTGGTGTTTGAAGCAGGAACAGGTATCCGGCTGCTGTAGGGGGTATGTGTGGAACAAGGCAGGGGACTGGTGGCTGCCCCTGGATGCCTTGGTGAGGGTGTGTTCCTTTTTCCCTAGAGCATGTAGTGAGGGGTATTGCAGCTGGTCCTTGGGCACACAGTCCTTTTGACTGTAGGGAATGGGAGACACCGTTTATTCTCAGACCCCTATTACACGAGTGGCTAGACGGAGTGAGGAAACCCTGGTGGTGTAATGGTTAAGTGCTACAGCTGCTAACCAAAGGGTCGGCATTTCGAATCCACCAGGCGCTCCTTGGAAACTTTATGGGGCAGTTCTACTCTGTCCTATAGGGTCACTATGAGTCGGAATCAACTCGACGGCACTGGGTTTTTTTTTTTTTTTTTTTTGGTTTAGATGAAGTGAATGTTACCACCAGCCCTCAGGCCTCTGGGGTAGGTGGCTGAGGTTCTGTGCTTAAGAGGCAGGGCCATGTCAAATGTCATAAGTCTGCAGCTCCCCCTTGGCTGCTGAAGTTGAAAATGGGCTTCAGGTGTATGCCCTGCTGTTATGATAATGATGGCATGTGGTGTTGAATCAGCCCACACAGGTCTAAACCCACTGACCCAGTGCACACAGGTCTAGGCAGGAGTAAAGGATTCTGCAAGTGTGCGGACCCCTTATGCCAGTGGCTCAGTGAAGGGGCAGGGCCTCCTGACTCACCCCGAGTTCCTGGCTTAGGGAGAGTGACGGTTGTTGAATACTGCCAGACTGGTTTCAGAGCAGAGCAGGGTGGGGTGTGGGTGAGGGGAAGTAACCAGTTCTCCACTGTGAAACTCTGGGAGTAGAATTTATTTTGCCTCCCAGTGCTAGGTTAGATGTTTGCACTTAACGTTTGCAGGTCCAGCGCTGCTTCCACCTAGCTCCAGAGGTGTGTGCAGACTCGCTGCTGCCCAGCTTCACCCGATATGGTGAGGTGCATCCCAAACACTACTGCTCACCTCAGCCTGCAGGCACAGGATGACCTAGTCAGCAGGGCACTGGCAACCTAACAACTGGCACTTCTTTGCTGTTTTTGAATTATCCCTCCTTCTCCCTGCCACTCAATCCAACTCTTCAGCTTTGTCTCTTATGATCAGGGCTTCTAGATTGTTATATATAATCAATTCACTTGTTTTTTCAGGTCTTTGTTGTAAGAGGGACAACAGGAAGAGTCTGACTATCCCACCGTCTTGGCCACACCTCTTGGTTTCCTATTTCTGCTGTATCAAATTACCACTCATTTAACAAAATTTATTATCTTAGAGTTCTGAAAGTAAGAATTCTGAGATTGTTCTCACTGGGCTAAAATCTAGGTGTTCATAAGGTTCTCTTTCCTCTGGAGGCTCTGTAAGAGAGCTGTTTCCATGCCTTTCCACCTTTTAGAGGCTAACCACATTCCTTCACTCATGATCCATGTCTTGGTCTTCCAGTCTGCTATAACAGAAATACCACAAGTGGATGGCTTCGACAAAGAGAAGCTTATTCTCTCACAGTCCAGTAGGCTAGAAGTCCAAATTAAGGGTGCCAGCTCCAGGGGAAGGTTTTTGCTCTCTGTTAGTTCTGAAGGAAGGTCCTTGTGATGCATCAGTCTTCCCTTGGTCTGGGAGCATCTCAGCACAGGAACCTCAGGTGCAAAGGACACCCTCTGCTCCCAGCACTGCTTTCTTGGTGGTATAAGGCCCCCCATCTCTCTGCTCATTTCTCTCTTTTATATCTCAAAGAGATTGGCTTAAGACACTATCCAAACTTGTATATCTCATCAGTATATCTGCCACTAATCCATCTCATTTCATCATAGTGATAGGATTTACAGCACAGGGAAATCACATAAAATGATGGACAATCACACAATACTGGGACTCATGGCCCAGCTAAGCTGACAGACATTTTTGGGGAACACAATTCAATCCATGACAATCCACTTCCTCTTTTTTCAAAGCCAACAATTTTGAGCTGAGTCCTTCTCACACTGCTATCTCTGATTCTCTCTTCCTCTTCCCTCTCCCACTTTTAAGGCCCTTGGGATTACAATGAAACCACCTGGATAATTTAGGATACTCTTTCTTAAGGTCAGCTGATTAACAATTTTAATTCCATGTACAATCTTAATTCTCCTTTGCCATGTAACTTAACATATTCACAGATTCCAGGGATTGAGACAAGGACACCTTTGGAGAATCTTTTTCCTGTCTTCCGTATTGATATTTTGTAAAACCATGTCTGTTCAACAGGCAGACATCAAGGCCAGCTCCTGGCAATACAAAAACCTAATTGATAGTGCCAGGTCAGCTCCCAGATGTCAAAAAATATTCTGTTTCTTCTTCTAGGATATTTGTACTCAGGTCTCTTCCCTTTGAGTTAATTCATCTCACTGTACTATGACTTTTTGTTTAACTGTATCTATTTACAAACTTCAATAAAATTAAAAATATCTCTACTGCAGAAAAAAAAGTATTAAAATTATTAATTAAACAAGTACAATTTTGCAATGACTATAGTGGCTATTGTGCCAGTCTGCCTCAACAAAGGTCTCCCTTACCCTCTCTGGCCCGGTATTTCCCCAAGCATGAGGTCCTGCATTAGATTGATCCCTCCTAATGGTTTATCCAAAGGAAGTGAGTCAGACAATGTTCTGTTGTGATCCATAAGTTTTACATTGGCTAATTATTGGAAGTAGACCACCAGACCATTCTCCTAGTCTAATCTTATTAAGTTTTTAACCTTGTAACTTAACTTTACTAAGATCCAGTTTCATCAAAAGTCAGTGGGAGCTAAAAATAACATCTTCATGATTCTGCTTCGATGAAATCATGCAAATAGACTGTTAGAAACGATGTAGCTCAATCAGTAATTTCTCAATAAATATTTTTTAAATAATTTTTATTGTGCTCTAAGTGAAAGTTTACAAATCAAATAGGTCTCTCACAAAAAAAACTTATATACTCCCAATTGCTATCCCCCTAATGAGACAGTCCCCTCTCTCCCTCCACTCTCTCTTTTCATGTCCATTTCACCAGCTTCTAACCCCCTCCACCCTTTCATCTCCCCTCCAGGCAGGAGATGCCAACATAGTCTCAAGTGTCCACCAGATCCAAGAATCACGCTCCTCACCAGCGTCCCTCTCCAACCTATTTTCCAGTCCAATCCATGTCTGAAGAGTTGGTTTCAGGAAAGGTTCCTGTCCTGGGCCAACAGAAGGTCTGGGGGCCATGACCACCAGGGTCCTTCTAATCTCAGTCAGACCATTAAGTCTAGTCTTTCTATGAGAATTTGGGGTCTGCATCCCACTGCTCTCCTGCTCCCTCAGGGGTTCTCTGTTGTGCTCCCTGTCAGGGCAGTCATGAGTTGTAGCCGAGCACCATCTAGTTCTTCTGGTCTCAGGATGATGTAGTCACTGGTTCATGTAGCCCTCTCTGTCTCTTGGGCTCGTAATCACCTTGTGTCCTTGGTCTTCTTCATTCTCCTTTGATCCAGGTGGGTCGAGACCAATTGATGCATCTTACATGGCTGCTTGCTAGCGTTTAAGACCCCAGATGCCACTCTTCGAAGTGGGATGCAGAATGTTTTCTTAATAGATTTTATTGTGCCAACTGACTTAGATGTCCCCTGAAACCATGGTCCCCAGACCCCTGCCCCTGCTACGCTGGCCTTCGAAGCATTCAGTTTATTCAGGAAGCTTCTTTGCTTTTGGTTTAGTCCAACTGTGCTGACCTCCCCTGTATTGTGTGCTATCTTTCCCTTCACCTAAAATAGTTCTTATCTACTATCTAAACCCCTCTCCCGCCCTCCCTCCTGTAATGACAAAAGAATGTTTTCTTCTCAGTTAACTATTTCTCAAGTTCTTATAATAGTGGTCTTATACAATATTTGTCCTTTTGCAACCGACTAATTTCACTCAACATAATGCCTTCCAGGTTCCTCCATGTTATGAAATGTTTCACAGATTCCTTGCTGTTCTTTAACGTTGCATAGTATTCCATTGTGTGAATATACCATAATTTATTTATCCATTCATCTGTTGATGGGCATCTCGGTTGCTTCCAGCTTTTTGCTATTGTAAACAGTGCTGCATAAACATGGGTGTGCATATATCTGTTTGTGTAAAGGCTCTTATTTCTCTAGGATATATTCCAAGGAGTGGGATTGCTGGATCCTATGGTAGTTGTATTTCTAGATTTTTAAGGAAGACCCAAATTGATTTCCAAAGTGCTTGTACCATTTTACATTCCCACCAGCAGTGTATAAGTGTTGCAATCTCTCCACAGCCTCTCCAACATTTACTATTTTGTGTTTTTTGGATTAACGCCAGCCTTGGTGGAATGAGATGAAATCTCATTGTAGTTTTGATCTGCATTTCTTTAATGGCTAATAATCGTGAACATTTCTTATAGTGAAGTGTCTATTCATATCTTTTGCCCATTTTTTTAAATAACTTTTATTAAGCTTTAAGTGAACGTTTACAAATCCAATCAGTCTGTCACATATAAGTTTACATACATCTCACTCCCTACTCCCTCTTGCTCTCCCCCTCTTGAGTCAGCCCTTTCAGTCTCTCCTTTCTTGACAATTTTGCCGGCTTCCCTCTCTCTCTATCCTCCCATCCCCCCTCCAGACAAGAGTTGCCAACACAATCTCAAGTGTCCACCTGATATAATTAGCTCACTCTTCATCAGCGTCCCTCTCCCACCCGCTGACCAGTCCCTTTCATTTCTGATGAGTTGTCTTCGGGGATGGTTCCTGTCCTGTGTCAACTGAAGGTCTGGGGAGCATGGCCGCCGGGATTCCTCCAGTCTCACTCAGACCACCAAGTTTGGTCTTTTTATGAGAATTTGGGGTCTGCATCCCACTGATCTCCTGGGTCCTCTGCTGTGCTCCCTGTCAGGGCAGTCATCAATTGTGGCCGGGCACCAACTAGTTCTTCTGGTCTCAGGATGATGTAGGTCTCTGGTTCATGTGGCCCTTTCTGTCTCTTGGGCTCTTAGTTGCCGTGTGGCATTGGTGTTCTTCATTTTCCTTTGCTCCAGGTGGGTTGAGACCAATTGCTGCATCTTAGATGGCCGCTTGTTAGCATTTAAGACCCCAGACGCCACATTTCAAATTGGGATGCAGAATGATTTCATAATAGAATTATTTTGCCAATTGACTTAGAAGTCCCCGCAAACCATGTTCCCCAGACGCCCGCGCTTGCTCCGCTGAGCTTTGAAGCATTCATTTTATCCCGGAAACTTCTTTGCTTTTGGTCCAGTCCAATTGAGCTGACCTTCCATGTATTGAGTGTTGTCTTTCCCTTCACCTAAAGCAGTTCTTATCTACTGATTAATCAATAAAAAACCCTCTCCCACCCTCCCTCCCTCCCCTCCTCGTAACCACAAAAGTATGTGTTCTTCTCAGGTTTACTATTTCCCAAGATCTTGTAATAGTGGTCTTATACAATATTTGTCCTTTTGCCTCTGACTAATTTCGCTCAGCATAATGCCTTCCAGGTTCCTCCATGTTATGAAATGTTTCAGAGATTCGTCACTGTTCTTTATCGATGCATAGTATTCCATTGTGTGAATATACCACAATTTATTTACCCATTCATCCGTTGATGGACACCTTGGTTGCTTCCAACTTTTTGCTATTGTAAACAGAGCTGCAATAAACATGGGTGTGCATGAATCTGTTTGTATGAAGGCTCTTGTATCTCTATGGTATATTCCGAGGAGTGGGATTTCTGGGTTGTATGGTAGTTCTATTTCTAACTGTTTAAGATAACGCCAGATAGATTTCCAAAGTGGTTGTACCATTTTACATTCCCACCAGCAGTGTATAAGAGTTCCAATCTCTCCGCAGCCTCTCCAACACCTATTATTTTGTGTTTTTTGGATTAATGCCAGCCTTCCTGGTGTGAGATGGAATCTCATCGTAGTTTTACTTTGCATTTCTCTAATGGCTAATGATCGAGAGCATTTTCTCATGTATCTGTTGGCTGCCTGAATATCTTCTTTAGTGAAATGTGTGTTCATATCCTTTGCCCACTTCTTGATTGGGTTGTTTGTCTTTTTGTGGTTTAGTTTTGACAGAATCATGTAGATTTTAGAGATCAGGCGCTGATCCGAGATGTAATAGCTGAAAATTCTTTCCCAGTCTGTAGGTGGTCTTTTTACTCTTTTGGTGAAGTCTTTAGATGAGCATAGGTGTTTGATTTTTAGGAGCTCCCAGTTATCGGGTTTCTCTTCATCATTTTTGGTAATGTTTTGTATTCTGTTTATACCTTGTATTAGGGCTCCTAGGGTTGTCCCAATTTTTTCTTCCATGATCTTTATCGTTTTAGTCTTTATGTTTAGGTCTTTGATCCACTTGGAGTTAGTTTTTGTGCATGGTGTGAGGTATGGGTCCTGTTTCATTTTTTTTCAAATGGATATCCAGTTATGCCAGCACCATTTGTTAAAAAGGCTATCTTTTCCCCAGTTAATTGACACTGGTCCTTTGTCAAATATCAGCTGCTCATACGTGGATGGATCTATGTCTGGGTTTTCAATTCTGTTCCATTGGTCTATGTGTCCGTTGTTGTACCAGTACCAGGCTGTTTTGACTACTTTGGTGTATAATAGGTTCTGAAGTCAGGTAAGGTGAGGCCTCCCACTTTCTTCTTCTTTTTCAGTAGTGCTTTGCTTATCTGGGGCTTCTTTCCCTTCCATATGAAATTGGTGATTTGTTTCTCTATCCCCTTAAAATATGACATTGGAATTTGGATCGGAAGTGCGTTAAATGTATAGATGGCTTTTGGCAGAATAGACATTTTTACTATGTTAAGTCTTCCTATCCATGAGCAGGGTATGTTTTTCCACTTAAGTATGTCCTTTTGAATTTCTTGTAGTAGAGCTTTGTAGTTTTCTTTGTATAGGTCTTTTACATCCTTGGTAAGATTTATTCCTAAGTATCTTATCTTCTTGGGGGCTACTGTGAGTGGTATTGATTTGGTGATTTCCTCTTCGGTGTTCTTTTTGTTGATGTAGAGGAATCCAAGTGATTTTTGTATGTTTATTTTATAACCTGAGACTCTGCCAAACTCTTCTATTAGTTTCAGTAGTTTTCTGGAGGATTCCTTAGGGTTTTCTGTGTATATAATCATGTCATCTGCAAATAGTGATAACTTTACTTCTTCCTTGCCAATCCGGATACCCTTTATTTCTTTGTCTAGCCTAATTGCCCTGGCTAAGACTTCCAACATGATGTTGAATAAGAGCGGTGATAAAGGGCATCCTTGTCTGGTTCCCGTTCTCAAGGGAAATGCTTTCAGGTTCTCTCCATTTAGAGTGATATTAGCTGTTGGCTTTGCATAGATGCCCTTTATTATGTTGAGGAATTTTCCTTCAATTCCTATTTTGGTAAGAGTTTTTATCATGAATGGGTGTTGGACTTTGTCAAATGCCTTTTCTGCATCAATTGATAAGATCATGTGGTTTTTGTCTTTTGTTTTATTTATGTGATGGATTACATTAATGGTTTTTCTGATATTAAACCAGCCTTGCATACCTGGTATAAATCCCACTTGATCAGGGTGAATTATTTTTTTGATGTGTTGTTGGATTCTATTGGCTAGAATTTTGTTGAGGATTTTTGCATCAATGTTCATGAGGGACATAGGTCTATAATTTTCTTTTTTTGTAATGTCTTTACCTGGTTTTGGTATCAGGGAGATGGTGGCTTCATAGAATGAGTTGGGTAGTATTCCGTCATTTTCTATGCTTTGGAATACCTTTAGTAGTAGTGGTGTTAACTCTTCTCTGAAAGTTTGGTAGAACTCTGCAGTGAAGCCGTCCGGGCCAGGGCTTTTTTTTGTTGGGAGTTTTTTGATTACCGTTTCAATCTCTTTTTTTGTTATGGGTCTATTTAGTTGTTCTACTTCTGAATGTGTTAGTTTAGGTAGGTAGTGTTTTTCCAGGAATTCATCCATTTCTTCTAGGTTTTCAAATTTGTTAGAGTACAATTTTTCATAATAATCTGAAATGATTCTTTTAATTTCATTTGGTTCTGTTGTGATGTGGCCCATCTCGTTTCTTATTTGGGTTATTTGTTTCCTTTCCTGTATTTCTTTAGTCAGTCTAGCCAATGGTTTATCAATTTTGTTAATTTTTTCAAAGAACCAGCTTTTGGCTTTGTTAATTCTTTCAATTGTTTTTCTGTTCTCTAATTCATTTAGTTCAGCTCTAATTTTTATTATTTGTTTTCTTCTGGTGCCTGATGGATTCTTTTGTTGCTCAGTTTCTATTTGTTCAAGTTGTAGGGACAGTTCTCTGATTTTGGCTCTTTCTTCTTTTTGTATGTGTGCATTTATTGATATAAATTGGCCTCTGAGCACTGCTTTTGCTGTGTCCCAGAGGTTTTGATAGGAAGTATTTTCATTCTCATTGCTTTCTATGAATTTCCTTATTCCCTCCTTAATGTCTTCTATAACCCAGCCTTTTTTCAGAAGGGTGTTGTTCATTTTCCAAGTATTTGATTTCTTTTCCCTAGTTTTTCTGTTATTGATCTCTAGTTTTATTGCCTTGTGGTCTGAGAAGATGCTTTGTAATATTTCGATGTTTTGGACTCTGCAAAGGTTTGTTTTATGACCTAATATGTGGTCTATTCTAGAGAATGTTCCATGTGCGCTAGAAAAAAAAGTATATTTTGCAGCAGTTGGGTGGAGAGTTCTGTATAAGTCAATGAGGTCAAGTTGGTTGATTGTTGTAATTAGATCTTCCGTGTCTCTGTTGAGCTTCTTACTGGATGTCCTGTCCTTCTCCGAAAGTGGTGTGTTGAAGTCTCCTACTATAATTGTGGAGGTATCTATCTCGCTTTTCAGTTCTGTTAAAATTTGATTTATGTATCTTGCAGCCCTGTCATTGGGTGCATAAATATTTAATATGGTTATGTCTTCCTGATCAATTGTCCCTTTTATCATTATATAGTGTCCTTCTTTATCCTTTGTGGTGGATTTAAGTCTAAAGTCTATTTTGTCAGAAATTAATATTGCTACTCCTCTTCTTTTTTGCTTATTGTTTGCTTGATATATTTTTTCCATCCTTTGAGTTTTAGTTTGTTTGTGTCTCTAAGTCTAAGGTGTGTCTCTTGTAGGCAGCATATAGATGGATCGTGTTTCTTTATCCAGTCTGTGACTCTCTGTCTCTTTATTGGTGCATTTAGTCCATTTACATTCAGGGTAATTATAGATAAATAAGTTTTTAGTGCTGTCATTTTGATGCCTTTTTATGTGTGTTGTTGACAATTTCATTTTTCCACATACTTTTTTGTGCTGAGGCGTTTTTCTTAGTAAATTGTGAGATCCTCATTTTCATAGTGCTTAACTTTATGTTAGTTGAGTCGTTACGTTTTTCTTGGTTTTTATCTTGAGTTATAGAGTTGTTATACCTTTTTGTGGTTACCTTACTATTTACCCCTATTTTTCTAAGTAAAAACCTAACTTGTATTGTTCTATATCGTCTTGTATCACTCTCCATATGGCAGTTCAATGTCTCCTATATTTAGTCCCTCTTTTTGATTATTGTGATCTTTTACCTATTGCCTTCCATGATTCCCTGTTATGTGTATGTTTTTTTAATTAATCTTAATTTGTTTGTTTTTGTGAATTCCCTATTTGAGTTGATATCAGGACGTTCTGTTTTGTGACCTTGTTTTGTGTTGATATCTGATATTATTGGTTCTCTGACCAAACAATATCCTTTAGTATTTCTTGTAGCTTTGGTTTGGTTTTTGCAAATTCTCTAAACTTGTGTTTGTCTGTAAATATCTTAATTTCGCCTTCATATTTCAGAGAGAGTTTTGCTGGATATATGATCCTTGGCTGGCAGTTTTTCTCCTTCAGTGCTCTGTATATGTCGTCCCATTCCCTTCTTGCCTGCATGGTTTCTGCTGAGTAGTCAGAACATATTCTTACTGATTCTCCCTTGAAGGAAACCTTTCTTTTCTCCCTGGCTGCTTTTAAAATTTTCTGTTTATCTTTGGTTTTGGTGAGTTTGATGATAATATGTCTTGGTGTTTTTCTTTTTGTATCAATCTTAAATGGGGTTCGATGAGCATCTTGGATAGATATCCTTTCGTCTTTCATGATGTCAGGGAAGTTTTCTGTCAGGAGTTCTTCAACTATTTTCTCTGTGTTTTCTGTCCCCCCTCCCTGTTCTGGGACTCCAATCACCCGCAGGTTATCCTTCTTGATAGAGTCCAACATAATTCTTAGGGTTTCTTCATTTTTTTTTAATTCTTTTATCTGATTTTTTTTCAGCTGTGTTGGTGTCGATTCCCTGGTCCTCCAGATGTCACAGTCTGCATTCTAATTGCTTGAGTCTGCTCTTCTGACTTCCTAGTGTGTTGTCTAATTCTGTAATTTTATTGTTAATCTTTTGGATTTCTACATGTTGTCTCTCTATGGATTCTTGCAACTTATTAATTTTTCCACTATGTTCTTGAATAATCTTTTTGAGTTCTTCAACAGTTTTATCAGTGTGTTCCTTGGCTTTTTCTGCAGTTGTCCTAATTTCATTTGTGGTATCATTAAGCATTCTGTAAATTAGTTTTTTATATTCTGTATCTGATAATTCCAAGATTGTATTTTCATTTGGGAAAGATTTTGATTCTTTTGTTTGGGGGGTTGGAGAAGCCGTCATGGTCTGCTTCTTTAAGTGGTTTGATATGGATTGTTGTCTCCGAGCCATCACTGGGAAACTAGTTTTTCCAGAAAATCCGCTAAAAAAAAAATGCAGTCAGATCCCTATCAGAGTTCTCCCTCTGGCTCAGGCTATTCAGATGTTAATGAAGCCGCCTGGGGAGGGTGGGGGAGGGAACAGAGAGATAGGAGAGTAGCACCTCAGAATATAGCCAGAGTTGCTTGTCTTGCTTGGAATGACTATTATATCTGAGACTCCCGGGGGGCACGTCGCCTATGTGTGCTGGCTGTGTGGAGATTGCCCCCGGGGGGTCTGGCCCGCTGGAGTCACGGTCAGATCCTCCGCTTCCAGCCCCACGCCCAGCGTCAAGGCTCCCCTACTGGGACGGTGCACTCTCGACTCCAAAATCAGTCGCTGCCTTCCGGGTACTTCTCGTCCCTCCAGCCGCGTGGCCGTGCCGCCTCCGAGAACCAGTTGGGCCTCCTCCCGGGGTTAGTTCAGATGGGTGGAGCAGGTCCCCGTGCTTGTGCCGTGACCGAGTGTCCCGGCTGGGACGCTGTTCTCCCTGCTCCAATACCAGTCGCTGCCTCCCAGGGACTTCTCCTACCGGCTGTGTCCCACGCTGCCCGCGCGACCCGGCTGGTCCCCTTCCCGGGGTTAGTTCAGGGGGGTGGAGCAACTTTCCCTGTTTATGCCGTACCTGCATCCAGTCCAAATCCCTGCGGGACGGTTCCCCGGCTCGGACGCTGCTCTTTCTGCTCCAAGACCAGTCACTGCCTCCCGGGGACTTCTCCTACGGGCTGCGTCCCACGCCGCCGGTGAAACCAGCTGGTCCCCCTCCCGGGATTAGTTCAGGGGGGTGGAGCCGCTCTCTGTGCTTGTGCCGTACCTGACTGGTACGCTGGCTCCAGGCTCCGGAAACAATCGCTGCTTCCCCGTATTAGTTCGTTCTCCGTCTCTAAATCTGTGTTTGTTGTTCAGGGTTCGTAGATTGTTATGTATGTGATCGATTCACTTGTTTTTCCGTGTCTTTGTTGTAAGAGGGATCCGAGGTAGCGTCTGCCTAGTCCGCCATCTTGGCTCCGCCTGTCTTTTGCCCATTTTTTAATTGGGTTATTTGTCTTTTTGCAGTTGAGTTTTTGCAGTATCATGTAGACTTTAGAGATCAGGCGCTGATCGGAAATGTCATAGTTGAAAACTTTTTCCCAGTCTGTAAGCCTTTTTACTCTTTTGGTGAAGTCTTTGGATGAGCATAGATTTTTGATTCTTAGGAGCTCCCAGTTATCTAGTTTTTGTTTTGCATTTTTAATAATGTTTTCTATACTATTTACGCCATGTATTAGGGCTCCGAACAGTGTCCCTATTTTCTCTTCCATGATCTTTACCTTTTTAGATTTTATATTTAGGTGTTTGATACATTTTGAGCTCAGTTTTTTTGCATGGAGTGAGGTATGGGTCTTGTTTCATTTTTTCCAGATGGATATCCAGTTATGCCAGCACCATTTGTTAAAAAGACTGTCTTCTCCCCCATTTAACTGTTTTGGGGCCTTTGTCAAAAATCAACTGCTCATATGTGGATGGATTTATATCTGGATTCTCAATTCTTTTCCACTGGTCCATGTATCTGTTGTTGTACCAGTACCAGGCTGTTTTGACTACCGTGGTGGTATAATAGGTTGTAAAATCAGGGAAAGTAAGGCCTCCCACTTTGTTCTTCTTTTTCAGTAATACCTTATTTATCCGGGGCTTCTTTCCCTTCCATATGAAGTTGGTGATTTGTTTCTCCATCTCATCAAAGAATGCTGTTGGGATTTGGATTGGAATTGCATTAAATGTATAGATCCCTTTTGGCAGAATAGACATTTTTATAATGTTAAGTCTTCCTATCGATGAGTAAGGTATGTTTTTCCACTCATGTAAGTCTCTTTTGGTTTCGTGCAGAAGTGTTTTGCAGTTTTCTTTGTATAAGTCTTTTACATCTCTGGTAAGATTTATTCCTAATTATTTTATCTTCTTGGGGGCTACGGTAAATGGCATTGATTTGGTGATTTCCTCTTCAATGTTCTTTTTGTTGGTGTAGAGGAATCCAACTGATTTTTGTATGCTTATCTCGTATCCTGATACTCTGCTGAACTCTTCTATTAGTTTCAGTAGTTTTCTGAAGGATTCCTTAGGGTTTTCTGTGTATAAGATCATGTCACCTGCAAATGGAGATACTTTTACTTCTTCCTTGACAATCTGGATGCCCTTTATTTCCTTATCTAGCCTAATTTCTCTGGCTAGGACCTCCAACACAATGTTGAGTAAGAGCAATGATAATGGGCATCCTTGTCTGGTTCCCAGTCTCAGTGGGAATGCTTTCAGGCTCTCTCCATTTAGGGTGATGTTTGCTGTTGGCTTTATATAAATGCCCTTTATTATGTTGAGAAATTTTCCTTCTATTCCTGTTTTGCTCAAGTTTTTATCATGAATAGGTGTTGGATTTTGTCAAATGCCTTTTCTGCATCAATTGATAAAATCATAGGATTCTTGTCTTTTGTTTTATTTATGTCATGGATTACATTAATTGTTTTTCTAATGTTGAACTATTCCTGCGTACCTGGTATGAATCCCACTTGGTCATGGTGAATTATTTTTTGATATGTTGTTGAATTCTGTTGGCGAGAATTTTGTTGAGGATTTTTGCATCTAAGTTCATGAGGGATATAGGTCTATAATTTTCTTTTCTTGTGGTGTCTTTACCTGGTTTTGGTATCAGGGATATGGTGGCTTCATAGAATGAGTTTGGTAGTATTCTGTCCTTTTCTATGCTCTAAAATACCTTAAGTAGTAGTGGTGTTAACTCTTCTCTGAATGTTTGGTAGAACTCTGCAGTGAAGCTGTCCAGACCAGGGCTTTTTTGGGGTGGGGGGGTTTGATTGCCTTTTCCATCTGTTCTTTTGTTATGGGTCTATTTAGCTGTTCTACCTCTTTTTGTGTTAGTTTAGGTAGGCAGTGTGTTTCTAGGAATTCACCCATTTCTTCTAGGTTTTCACATTCGTCAGAGTACAATTTTTCACAAAAATCTGATATGATTCTTTTAATTTCAGTTGGGTCTGTTGTAATATCGCCCATCTCATTTCTTATTCAGGTTATTTGGTTCCTCTCCTGTTTTTCTTTTGTCAGTTTGGCTAGTGGTTTATCAATTTTGTTAATTTTTTCAAAAAAACCAGCTTTTGGTCTTGTTAATTATTTTCATTTTTTTTTTCTATTTCTTTTAGTTCAGCTCTAATTTTTAGTATTTGTTCTTTTTTCTGGTGCCTGTGAGTTTCTTTTGTTGCTCTCTTTCTATTTGTTCAAGTTGTGGGGATAATTCTTTGATTTTGGCCCTTTCTTCTTTTTGTATGTGTGCATTTATTGATATAAATTGACCTCTGAGCATTGCTTTCACTGTGTCCCAGCGTTTTTACAGGAAGTGTTTTCGTTCTCATTGGAATTTCTTTATTCCATCCTTAATGCCTTCTGTAATCCAGTCTTTTGTTTTGTTCAGTTTCCAAGTGTCTGATTTCTTTTCCCTGCTTTTCCTGTTATTGATTTCCACCTTTATGCCCCTATGGTCAGAGAAGATGCTTCGTAATATTTGAATGTTTTGGATTCTGCTAAGGCTTGTTTTATGCCCTAATATGTGGTCTTCTAGAGAATGTTCCATGTGCACTAGAAAAGAAAGTATACTTGGCTGCTGTCAGGCGGAGTGTTCTGTATATGTCTATGAGGTCAAGTTGGTTGATTGTGGCATTTAGGTCTTCCGTGTCTTTATTGAGCTTCTTTCTGGATGTCCTGTCCTTCACCAAAAGTGGTGTGTTGAAGTCTCCTACTATTATTGTTTTGTTAGAAATTAATAACTCAATAAATATTAACTGTTCTGATTTTTGTTATTGATTTTAATATTATTATTTTCTCTTTTAATTTATTTATTCAGGGTTACCAGAATTTGACTTATATTTCTACTTCCATTTTCTTTTTTCTCATATTATTGACTATATCCATAGGTATATGCCTGTTGGGAAATAAAATTCAAATATCCCTTCATAGATTGGTTTGACAATCCTAGTATAATTATATAACATAATTGTGTGGTTTGTCTATCTAACCACATTGCACATGCAAACAGGATGTGCCTCAAACTAGCAGACAACTAGGAATGAGGCATGTACAACCACTGGCATCAACCATTCCATGAGTGCTACGGCCATCTGTGATCAAGACATTTACACAATATTGGCAAAGTGAAAGCCACTATTATTATTTCTAGAAAGCAAACAGTAAACAGTAAAACAAATTCTCAAAGCAGATCTGCTTATTCTTTTCCAAACTACTCATATTCTTTCTAATATCACTGTACTGGCACGTTGTGTTTCTGGTCAAATGTTGTCTTCATGTCACCTCTACCTCTGGCTACCACCATGCTACCTGGGACACCTGCATGGCTTCCGAGGCTTCTGTTCTACCCCTGGGCCTCACTGGGCCTTGCTTCACTAATGGAAAGACCCCTGCACAGGATCTCCTGAGCCTCTGCCACTGGGCCCTTCTTGACCTATGCTGCTGCCTCCTACCATGCTACCCAGGCCAGAGTGGTTCTCTGTCTTGCTGTCATGATACCAAGGCCTACCCTGCATGAGGGAATGTATTGTTCCCACCACGATGCCCGAAGGGGGAAGGAAGCAAATTACACCAGCCACACTCAGGTCTCTGTCCCACAGGTACAAGTGTTGCAGTACTTTAGTAGGAGGCACACCCCTGCACAAACACACTCAGTTCTCTCTCTATGGACCAGCAAGGCCACCATCCCTGTCTTCACTATTACAACTCTCTCTTCTTGATATAGGGAGTTCTAAGTGCAGGGACCCTGGGCCCAAAGGCTGCACTCCACTCTACGCTCTTTTTGATGGTAGTGAGGGGCCCCAGAACCTCTGTGGATTTGGCCCTTATATAAGCCTAACAGAATAGGAACAGCGACCAATCTCCTTGTTGGACCACATAGGGCACAATCCCATTAAGTGAATTTTCAATCCACTAGTTTTGTAGTAAATCTACTAATACCTTGCAAAATTTTGGCCCAGACAATCATTTTGTGAAGTTACAAGACCAGGGCAAGAAAGCCATATAAAAGTGATTCATTGCACTGCAATAATTCAGCCCATTTTCTTAACCCTTAACCAGTTCATAAGCAGAGCTATAACAAATCAATCAGTTAATGCTTATTATATTTTGATTATGTAGCACAGCATCGTATAACCTCCCATATTGGAGCTCCTGAGTGGTGCAAACACTTATACTGTATAATCTCCTGGAGCGGAGCCCCTGGGTGGTACAGTTAACATGTTCAGATGCTAACTGAGAAGATGGAGGTTCAAGTCCACCCAAAGGCACCTTGGAAGAAAGACCTGGTGATCTAATTCTGAAAAATCACCCATTAAAAACTCTACAGAGCACAGTTCCACTCTGACACACACAGGGTTGCCATGAGTCAGAGGTAACTCAATGGTAACTGATTTTTACTGTTTTCTGTTGCAAGATAAAGACATTAAAAAAAACTCTCATTACTGTACGTCAGTTCATAAGTCAACATATCCTGCTAAAGCAGAGAAGAAAGGAGATACTGAAATTATACTTGTTTGATAGATCTGGTGCTTTATATTTATTCCATACCCAAAACCAAAACTAAACCCATTGTCATCAAGTCTATTCCAACTCATAGCGACCCAATAGGACAGAGTAGAACTGCCCCATGGAGTTTTCAAGGAGCTTCTGGTGAATTTGAGCTGTTGGCGTTTTGGTCAGCAGCTGAGCTCTTAACGACTGCACTACCAGGGCTCCTTATTCTATACAGTAGCCTCTAAAAATAATCCTATGGAAGAGGCATTATGATGCCCCTTTTACAGATGATTAAACTCAGGCTCAGAGAGGTTATATAACAGGCCCAAAATATATAGCTAGAAAGTTTCAAGACTGGAAAAGTTCAATTCGGTCATGGCCTTTTGTTGGGTAAGACATGTCTAAAAGTCCACTCTGTTCCCACATCATTACCAGCTCTTTCTTGACACATTAGTTATTGTGAAAGTTTAGGTTAACAGGATTATGGACTAAGTGTATTTTCCAGGCATGAGTTAAGTGCTTTATGCATCGCAACTCATTTAATACTAATAATATTATAAGGCAAGCATCAGATTCAAAATAATCCCATTCTGACTTTAGCAGGTTGATAAAACAGGCCATTTTCTTCAGAGATCAAATATCCTGAGATTTTAAAATAGTCCTGTATGGAGGTAATAAATGAGGAGAGCATGTGGTCATCTGTATTCTTCCGAATGCTTTCCCACGAGCATTTCTGCAGCCTGGAGCTCAGGAATCCCTAAGGCTTTAGCCAGGTGCCTTGTATTTTATACCGGCAACAGAGGCATTGGTGGGGATCCGAACAGTGATCTGGGAACCAGAGGCTTAGAGTATTCCACACCTCCTGCACGGTGGCTCCTCTGATGCAGGTTAGTGCTACGACTCCTAGACTGAGTGCTTACAACAGGGGATGGTATGCGCTAATGCTTTCACTGTGGCCCACTTAATTTCTGTAATTTAAAAAACTATATCACAATCATACTATTTGGAAACCACGGAAATTAAAGCACCTGGATTGCACTTGATAACATCATAACTATTCCTTTTATATTCTTCCATATACATTTTTTACAATTTGTTTATACAATTAGCATGATATCTAAGAGTGTCCCAGCTGTTATATTGTGTTCCATGGGAAATTTATTAGTTCTGTAATAATTCAGGATGCACGTTGTGGAAAACCTTGCAAAATAAGCCCTTTGTGTTTACAGGGTCTCCTCCCAGCCCTTCTTTTTTAGTCATATTTTAGAATGATATCCACAACGTATGGCAATGCTTCAAGGGACAAGACTAGCTCTCTGGCTGTCACTCCGAATTGCCAAATTGACTAATAAAGGATTTTTCACTTTTACCCTGAGATTAATTTTCATTGCATTCCTACCAGTAATGCATATCATAAAGAAACATTGAGTGTATAATGTTTGAATGCATAAAAATTATAAAAATTTAGTTTAAACTATGTATTAATTTCCAGTGAGAAAGAACATCCTTTCATACTTATATTGCACTAACGTATCTTTATCAAATTATAATTATGAAAATAATACTACGGGTATTTCCCAGTGTAAGACAGGGTTCCATTCTGAAGACTCTTGTCATGTCAGTTCTGATATAAGTAGAATATCTATTTTTTAAAAAATATTCATTATTTTTGCCTCCTATTATCAATATCTTTATAAATCCAATCTTTATTTGTCTTTGGGATTGGCATGAGAATGATAACATCAACAAATTACGTGCTACAACGTTATAAGTAGTACATATTACTAAGAATAAGATGTACAAAGATAAGAAAGGATAGTCATAGGGCAGTTCCTTGTAACTCAAATATGTCTTAAGTCGGGGACGATCTGTACTAAGCTTTTTACGAAAGTTGAGTCTTAGTTAACACTCTGACTCTAAGGTAAATGGATGCATATATCTGATTCTATTAAATTCTCTATTCATGAATTTCTCTTTGGGGAAAAGTTTGTGTAGAGATAAAATTTATGTTGGCTATCTTTTATTGATAACATACTAAATATAAATAATTTAATTAAACATTCTACATGCACTATCTTTTTTCATTTTTACAAAGTAGAACAGTTACCCATTTTAAATACACTAACCTGAGACGCACAGTTTATAAGAGAGCTGCCTAACTTCACAGAACTCACAGTTGCTCCAATGAGCTCCAGCAGATTTCCCAGACTGAGATGCACTAGGAAGGAAAGGCGAGCGATATACTTCTGAAAAGTCAGCCAAAGTGAACCCAATAGATGGCAATAGTCCGATCAACAACCGATTATGGGAATGGCGCAGGACTGGGCAGCATTTTGCCCGGGGTAGCCGTGTGTTAGGTGACTTAATGGCATCTAACAACAACGATGTGTTTGAGAGCCCATTCTTTATGTTGTTTGCTTTATTCAAAAAGTTTTGTCACTATTAAGATAATAATTGGAACAAAAAACTGGCTGGCAAGCCCAAAATAACTGTGGGGAGTTTACTTTCATGACTAGGATTTTGGACCCATGCTTCCTACTTTTGAGACCAGGGAAAAATAAATTAATCTAACCCTCCATTCCTTCATCTGCAAATCCAAATCCTCTTCTACTTTGGTAGTGTGGAATTACAAAGAATTGAATTCACTTGGGAACAACTGCCTTTTTGATGTGAAATACAGATAATATTGTCTCTTTTTACCTGCTATTTTAAAATTTTTTGATTGAATTTTGAGACATTATTGAATTTGTGACAAGTTTCATGATATCTGTTACAATTCTTATAACACATTGAATATTAAAGGCATGAGAACACATTGCAAAATTAATAATCAAATAACCTAATAGCCTTGGAATAATTAAATTTACCATGGTCATGAGTGTTTCCTCTATGTTCAAAATAAATTCATAGACGGTAGACAGAGGACAGACAGAAAAATCTAAAGGAACAGAGAAAACATGTCACTTATGCTGAAAAATGAAGACTGATACGTAATGATATTTTTGTTCTTTGATATGAAATAAGTAACATTACATTACATGTGAGTTATGGGAAAACACTAATTTTACTTTCAAAATATTTTGGTAGGAAACATCTTTAGATGACCAATAATAACATAATAATGATAATAATCAATAACTTTATAGAGCTATCTTCTTGTGCATGCATTCTCCAGTGTACTTATATGCATTTTATTTTGTAATTATCAAATAATCCTATAGTAGATACTACTATGTCATCTCATTTTGCACATAATGAAACTGAGGTTTAAGCATATTGCTCAAATTTATCCAACTACTAAACAGTGGCATAGGTATTCAAACTCAAGAAACCTGGCCATTAAATATGTACTTTTATGTTCAATCTTCAGATGAATGCAGCTACCAGTTTAAATGTTTACTATTAGATCAGTCATGTAACTTTTCTGAACTTAGTAATTCATGCCGACTAAATGTGAAATATACATTTATTTCACATTATATGAACTGTCCAGCAAATAAAATGCCTGATATGATAATATTTCAAATACTCTTAGTTTAAAATAATTTCATCTTAAATTTAAATCTACAGAAGACTTTCAAAATCATATTCATTGAATCTTGGCGTCTGAGAAACATTGGAAAGCTGCCCTTAAGCTCAGGGCCTTAGCAGGTGGTTATCAAATCGCCGAAGCAGAGAATGAGCCCCGCTGGAAACAAATGAAACCAGTGCTCCAGTACAGCTGTCTACCAAAGTCTGCAAATTTTCCCAGTCTAGAAACAAGGAGAGTGGCTCATAGCAAAGTAAGTGACCTTCCCCAAATATCACACGTATTTGTGAACAAAATATGGACAGGTCTTTAGAGTTCTGACTCCTAGTCTTCGTGTTATTTAAGCAACTCGTAACTCGTATGTCTATACCCAGTATGCCCTGACCCAGGGCAGGCTTAAGTGAATGAACTTTGCATGTCATGACCTCCAGTTCAGCGGCAGCCAGAGACACAGACCTGTCCATCCACCCAATGCAGTAAGAAATGCTAACAAAGAAAATAGATTAGGAAAGGAAAATGTTTCCTTAAAAATAGAAAGTCATATGAATTTAAAAAGTAATAGGAAAACACAGCTTACCTGAAACTAATAGGAAAGTGAATACATTATTTTAAAAAAAAAAAATCTACAGACACAGACTACTTTACACCTATGTTTTAGTGGCCTTTAAGGACACTGATTATCCCTATTTTGTTTTAAAAAAAAATCAGAGGCTACACATTAAAAGATGAACTATAGCAATACATTTTGTGAGTTTAATATGTTTAATATTCATGCATGCAAAGACAGTACAATGTAATATTAAATCAACAATGATCATAGATTCAAACAACTGATATACCAATAACAAGTTGTTTGATCCAAATAACATTGAAATTGTTTAAAATGGTAGCCTATTAATGAAATGCAGAACATTAATATTAAATTATTAATATCATATAAGTATCCCAAATATATGTAATGTAAAATACAAAACTTCAGTCCAAAATAACAAAAATGTCAAATATATAAAATCAACTGGAGAAGATATTCACAATGCATATAAAATAACAAGTTATAAAGATATATAAATTATATACATAAATACATAAATTACAAAATACATGGGAAATTCTTCAAATTATTAAGAAAAAAGCCAAACAATCTAGAAATCATGAATAAGAGATATTCACAGAGAATTTGCAGAAGAAATCCAAGAGGTCGATGAGTAGATTAAAAGAGTTTCTGCCATGTAACTTAAATGACATGCAATTTAAATTTATTTTCACACTTATTTGATTGCTGTTAATTATCGCATCTAACAGTAAAATATGTGGAGGAATTATCACACAAATTGACAGTTGACTGGAGTGTAAAAGGTGGAGGTGCAATTATCTTAAACCCAAAATATTCTAGTAAAATATTTACTTGAGAAAATATCGCCACATGCACAAGGATATGGGTTATATTAACAAAAGATTGGAAAGAAGCTAAGTATTCTTAAATAAACATTATATATATACATGTATATTTATATATATAAATTGCATATATATGATGTAATAAAATTTGGCAGTAGTTAACAATATATTAAACTGATATATATATATATTTCACTCAAAATATATATATTTGAGGGAACAAAGCATAAAAGAATGATATGTTCACTATTATAGCATATTTATATCAATTTTGAAAAATGGAACGTCTACATATTTTAATGATATGAAAGTCATTGTTGGTATATACTAAGAATCAAAAAATTTTAATATGTATTAAAGGTCTGAAGATCATAGACCATTCACAAAATTTGCAAAGTTTTCCAAATAAGTTACAGAAAAACTAAAAAAGGATTTACTACACCACAGATTATGACTGAAGTCCAAACATAATACTGTTGGTAATCCTGAATTCACAGCTCTCTTTCACAATTTGAATTTGTGAGCAAAAGACACCACTTACCTAAGTATAATAGGTGAATCCATTTACGTATGCATCCATTCCTACCACCAAAAATACTTAGATGTAAAAGAAATGGAAGTTATAGATTCTAGTGAAAAGAGAAGCTATTCTGAAAGTGAATGAGTACCTGTATATTTTACCTGTGGGAGATGTTGGACCTCAGGTTCATTATATGAGAATATCATTTGGATAAGTCATAATTAATGGATTAGTTTTTGTCTTCTACTTTTAAAAGCATAAAATTATTGATGTCCAAATTTACATGAAAATTGCATGCAATATGAATTATGTTCATTTATGAAATTATTAACTTTTTTTGAATGGATAAAACCAAAACACCTGTGCTGTCAAGTCAATTCTGACCCTACAGGATAGGCTTGCCCCATTGAGTTTCCAAGGAGTGGGTGGTGAGTTTGAACAGCCAACCTTTTGGTTAGCTGCCAAAAACTTAACCACTGTGCCACCAGGGCTCCCTTAGAATGGATATATAAATTAAAACCAGCAGCATTGTTTAAGAACATAATACATAAAAGTTTAAATGTTGAGGGGGTTCTAAACTTAACGAGATGTAGGCACCATGATCCGGAATGCAAGTCATGATAATATAAATGATATGGCGATGGGTACAGTAGTATCTGTGGAGGCTGAAAGCCTAGTGTGTTTAGAGCACAGGCTGCATGTAAGTGTGGAATAGAGAATTTTTGCTTTTGTTTTTTCCCCATCAAACTTAGTTTTATTGGTTGTAATTTTTTTGAAACTTTTGAAATTTTAATTTGTCTTGATATTGAAGAAAATCATGTGAGAATCGATTAAGCAAATATCTAAAACACATGCAAAAGTAATAACTATAGGCATATCACCTCAATACCTACTAAAGTGCATAAACCTGAATTTCCTTCAATATAGAAATACCAAAAGGGTAAAGAACTCGGATTGCATAAGTAATATTTCATAACGCCATAAGTAAATTATGTGTGGCATACTGACAAATTATTAGAAAACAATAGAGGTATAATTTGTACCACTGTATATGTATGTTATCTAATTTTGTGTGAATAAAAAATAATGTATAGTAACAGCAGAGATGGATAGTAGTATGCTATGGCAAAAATCTTGTTTGTAAGTGAAAGATTAAAGTAGTAAGTAGTCCTCCAAGCCTGAGATTTCCCAAGTCATTTGATCAAGTTTTCATAAAGATATGTACAAGCTTCATTTTAAACAAATCTCATTTCTGCATCATTCTTACATCTTTCAGGCACCAGTAGAGCCATGGTCAATGCCAACGGCACCACAGGAATAAACTTCATTCTTCTAGGGCTCTTTAACCACACACAGATCCACCTATTCCTGTTTGCCATGGTGCTTATGATCTTCATCACCTCACTGATGGGCAACACCCTTATGATCATTCTCATTCATGTGGACCCTCAACTCCACATGCCCATGTACTTCCTGCTTAGCCAGCTTTCTTTCATGGACATGCCGCTGGTCTCCACCATCGTTCCCAAAATGGCAGCCAACTACCTGATGCACACTAGGTCTATCTCTCCCACTGGCTGTGGAGTCCAGATCTTCCTTCTTCTCACTCTGGGAGGGAGTGATTTCTTCCTCTTAACGGCCATGTCCTATGACCACTATGTGGCCATATGTCACCCACTGCGCTACCCCATTCTCATGAGTCAGAAGCTCTGTTTACTCGTGACATCAGGTTCCTGGCTCCTGGGAGGGATCGATGGGCTGATGCAGGCTGGTGCCACTTTGAGCTTCCCTTACTGTCACTCACGGGAAATCAATCACTTTTTCTGTGAAGCACCATCACTGGTACGCCTTGCCTGTGCTGACACCACAATTTTTGAGTTTTTCATGTATTGTATGTCTGCTGCATTCTGATGCTCTTGATCCCTTTGTCTCTCATTTTGGCCTCATACAGCCTTATCCTGGCTGCAGTGCTCCGCATGCAGTCAGCTGGAGCGCAGAAAAAAGCCTTTAAGACTTGCTCCTCTCACCTGGTGGTTGTGGGACTCTTCTACGGCACCATCATGTTCATCTACATGAGGCCCAAATCTAACGGTTCAGAGGACCATGATAAGGTGGTCTCAGCTTTTTATACCATCTTCACACCTGTCTTGAACCCCCTTATATACAGTGTGAGAAACAAAGAAGTCAAGGGGGCCTTGAGGAGGTGGCTGGAAAAACATTTTATGTGATATCAATGCTGAGCATAATTTGCCAAAATGGCAGCAACCAAACTGGTTACAGGTTACGTTTCTAAAATATCGTTTTGCTATTTTGTTCATCCCATTTAAATTCTTCTTTTGTGTTGTATCAAGTTATTTTGCTCTTGCTTTGCCAATCTGGCTGCATTGTTCCTATATGATTATTTTTTATATATGATAAATTAATTAAAAATTATATTTGTCCTCCTGTCATAACTTGCAGTGGTGTTTTTAGTCTGAAATTAGGGCTCTGACAATAAGTATGAGTGATTGAGTTTATAAATAGCATATGATACGTGTATAATTTGTATTTTTTGATAAATAATGGAAATCATTAATTTTGATGGGGATAATACCTTTTGAAAACAAAACGTAGATCCTAAATCACATAATAAAGATAAAATAAATTCACATGAAATAAGGACCCAATGTGACCATCAAACATAAAATACGTAAGAAGATATCAAGAAATATTTGCAAAATGTTGCTGTGGGAAGATTTGTTAAAGAAACTTCCAGACAGAATATAAAAATGCTAATTGGCTTTTCATGACCTATGTTAAAACGTAAGAGCAGAGAGATGAGCTGAAGAAAAAATATATTGTGTACAAAGGAGTCAGTACACAGTGGATTCAAAAATAAAACTTTCAGCGAAGAAGTCTCAAATTAAGAAAGGGCCTCAGGCCAAAGATCCAACACAAGTTGTGACTCTAAAATCATTTATTAAGGCTTCAGGACGATTTAAGACACAGTGCCTTAAATAAACATCCAAAGAGACAAAAGACCTTCTATAAATCTTGAGAGTCTTGTAGATTCTCTTTAGTTAAAAATATATAGGACTACTAAAATGTTTTAGGGCACTGTAGTGCAGCAGAGTCACAGGAAGCCCAAGGTTGGTAGTTGTGGGTTTTGTCTAATGGAGTAAATTCCAGTAAGATTCATGGAAAACTCGCAATGTTTGCAAGCATGTTTTTCTGACAGAAATATCACTAGTTTGGTCTAAGGAATAAGCTGATTGAGGTGACTACTCAGTTTTCTCATGGTAGAGCAAGGGTGACTCAGAAAGCAGAGGCAAAAATCATGTAGAATAATTCCCAGAGAATCACACTGAATCTTAATTAAGGAGCTGGCAACAATTTCTACCAGAATTTTAGAATTGCAAGTGACTGTATGCTGCCCCATTCCCTGTTTTAAGAAGTGTCTTAAGAGTAATTGTGTTGGTGCAATTATAGAATCCCCATGCTGTGACAAAGAGAGAAACCAAGACTTCTAGTGCACATCCCCAGCTGAGAGCCCAGCCAAATTCAAAGCCATTTTTTTCAGTCCTTGGTGGCACATCATGCAAGTGTATCTTTCAGCTCCCAACTGAGCCACTTCCACTGATGTTGCATGGAGTAGAGATGAGCTGTCCCTGATGAAACCTGTTGAAATTGCAAATTCATTTGCAAAATAAATAATTGTTATTTTAAACTGCTGTGCTTTGTGGATACACACACACACACACACACATATACACACACTGGAATAGTGCTTAGGTGAATATATGTGTTACCTAAAACCCATAATAAAGATATGAACTACATTTGAATAAAAGGGGTTATAATTCTCTTTCCCTACTTCATATAATCTGGAACCATTGTTCTGAATATAATATTTTTATCTGTTTAGAATTATTTTATATTACAGAGAAGTCTTACCACTTTGGCTTTGATTAAAGTTTTAAGATGTTCTAGAAGTGAAAAATCAAAAACAATGTGGTTGAGGAAAAACCACTTAGATTTTTCTGTGAGAAGGCCGGGGTTGCCGTCTGGGATCAGTCAACTAAGAACAGGTACCTTGGGTAAGTTAGCTTCTCTGATATACAGCTATCCTGTCTGTAAAAACAGCATTCCTAAAATTAAAAATATATATATATAATCAAGATTAAATTTAAGTTAGTAATGTGAAAATAACATGACAGAGACTTCAGTGCCTGGAAACATGGCAGATGAGGTACCATAACCAACACACAGAGCTAGTTGAATAGATAGATAGACAGACTTGGAAACAGATTACAGGTATGTGGATCTAAGTTTTTCTTTCATGCATTAAAGAACTGCATATATATACCACAGACACACACATACACAAATAAAAACAGTAATTAGAAAAATAAGGCAGAAGGAAGTAGCTTCTTTACCAGAACATTAGTCAAAGGAAATAAAAAAACAATGCTGTATCAACTTTCATGGCTCTGTGTTTCATGGACAACAGGAGATAAACTACAAGGCCCCTAAAGGTGAGGATTCAGAAGAACTCTGAATAAACCAGGGAATGTAAGGGACAACACAATTCTGTCTGAGTTAGCTAGAAATTAACCTCCCAGCTCCTCAAGTAGGTCCAGGAAATCTGCAGAAAATTCTTTCTCAGTGAATGGCACCAAGTAGAGTGGCTGAGAACTCGGTCAAGAACTTGTAGGTCACATAAAAAGCCCATAATTGTCTGCTGGAGAGAGAGGTCCCATGGAGCAGCATTGCGGCACTAGACATGGGAGTGAAGAAGTATTCTTGGACATCCAGCCCAATAGGTTTTCAGATGACTCCAGCCAGTATCTGATTGCAACTTCAAAATGGACATTCTAGCAGAGAACCAACCCACTCAACCCAGAATCCTGGGGAGATAATAACTTATTGTTTTAAACTGCCAAGTTTCGTAGTGGTTTCTTAGACAGCAATAGCTGTGAAGATATGAGTTAAAATATATAATACCTTTTATTGTTTGAGTAGATGAAGTTGTAATAAAATTAGTTTTTGATTAATTAAGTGTATGGTACATTATCCTAGATTATCACTAAACATAAAAAAAGTAAAGTGCATATTGCCTTAAATGATACAAAGAAATTGTGAAATGCAAAAAATAATCAATCCAAAGAAGACACGAATGAGATGAAGGGGGGACACGGAGAAGATAGGTAACTACAAATAACTACATTGAATAATATAAAGATTTTTTTAATTTAAAATAAAAACACTAATAAGCTGAAAAACACAAGTTTTTCAGCAAATGTAAATAGAAATGTTCCAAGCAAAGAATCTAGACTGGAGAAAACCTTTTAGTATTTTAAATTGTTATTCTTAGGTTCCTTCATGTCGATTCCTACTCAGAGTGACCCTATGCGCATCGTAATGAAACACTGCCCCATTTCGCCCAACCTAACTATCATTTCTATGTTTGAGTCCATTATCGCGGCCACTGTGTTAATCCATCATTTTTTGCTGACCCTCTACTTCACTAAGCATGATGTCCTTCTCCAGGGACTGGTTCCTCCTTATAATATGCCCAAATTACATGGGACAAAATCTCGCCATCCTCGCTTCTAAGGAGCATTCTTGCTGTACTTCTTCCAAGACAAATTTGATCATTCTTTTGACAGTCCATTTTATATTCAATGTTTTCCACCAGCACAGTGATTCTAAGGCATCGATTCTTCTTTGGTCTTCCTTACTCATTGCCCATCTTTCACATGCATAAGAGGCAACTGAAAATACAATAGCTTGGGTCAGGTGCACCTTAGTCCTCAAAGCGACATTTTTGCTTTTTAACACTTTAAAGAGGGCTTTTGCAGCCAATTTGCCAAATGCAATACATCCTTTGATTTTTTGACCGCTGCTTCCACTGGAGTTAATTGTAGATCAAAGTAAAATTAAATCCTTGACAACGTCAGTATTTTCTCAGTTTATCATGAGGTTGGTTACTGGTCCAGTTGTGAGGATTTTTGTTTTCTTTATCTTGAGGTGTAATTCATACTGAAGGCTGTAGTCTTTGATCTTCATCAGCAAGTGCTTCAAGTCCTCTTCACTTTCAACAGGCAAGGCTGTGTGTTCTGCATATTGCAGGTTGTTTATGAGTTTTTCTCTAATGCTGATGCTGCCTTCTTCATATAGTCCATCTCAGATCATTTGCTCAGCATACAGATTGAATAAGTGTGGTGAAAGGATACAGTCCTAACACACATCTTTTCTGATTTCAAACTAAGCAGTGTCCCATTGTTGTGTTCCAATTGCTGCCTCTTGGTCTATGTAGAGAATCTGCATGAGCAAAATTAACTGTCCTGGAATTCCCACTCTTTGCAATGTTATCCAAAATTTCTTATGATCTACTCAGTCAAATGCCTTTGAATAGTCAATAATTAACACATAAAAATTTCTCTGTTCCACAGTCAGCCCCTGGCCTTGTTCTGACTGATGATATTGAGCTTTTCCTTTGTCTCTTTCCGTAGATGTAGTCGTTTTGGTTACTGTGTATTCCATCTGGTGAGGTCCATGTGCATAGTCGCCATTTATGTCGGTGAAAAAAGGTATTATTAATGAAGAAGTCATTGGTCTCACAAAACTCTATCATTCAATCTCCGGCATTGTTTCTATCACCAAGGCCATATTTTCCAACTACCAATTGTTCTTCTTTGTTTCCAACTTTCACATTCCAATCACCAGTAATTACCAATGCATCCTGATTGTACGTTCACTCAATTTCAGACTACAGAAGCTGAAAAAATATTCAATTTCTTCAACTTTGTTCTTAGTGGTTACTGCCTAAATTTGAATGGTAGTCGTATTAACTGGTCTTCCTTATAGGCCTATGGATATTATCCTATCACTGACAGCACTGTACTTCAGGATAGACCTCGAATTGTTCTTTTTGACGATAAATGTAACACCATTCTCTTCAAGTTGTCATTTCTGGCATAGTAGGCTATGTGTTATCCAATTCAAAATGGCCAATATCAGTCCATTTCAGCTCACTAATGCCTAGGATATCGATGCTTATGTGCTCCATTTCGTTTTTGAAGATTTCCAATTTTCCTAGATTCATACGTCGTATATTTCAGGTTCCAAGCATTAGTGGTATTTTCAATTGCCTCATATGCATGTGAAAGATGGACAATGAATAAGGAAGACTGAAGAAGAACTGATGCCTTGGAATTGTGGTGTTGGCAAAGAATATTTAATATACCAAAAAAAAGAACAAACAAATCTGTCTTGGAAGTAGTACAGCCAGAATGCTCCTTAGAAGCCGGGATGGTGATACTGCATCTAACATACTTTGGCCGTGTTGTCAGAAGAGATCAGTCCCTGGAGAAGGACATCATGCCTGGTAAAGTACAGGGTCAGCTTAAAAGAGGAAGACCCTCAATGAGATGGATTGACACAGTGTCTGCAACAATGGGCTCAAGCATAACAACGAGTGTAAGTATGGCACGGGGCCGGACAGTGCTTCTTTCTGTGGTACATAGGATCGCTATGAGTCGGAAGCGACTCCACTGCACCTAATAACAACAACAATAAACATCTTTCTGGTATTCTCAGCTTTTCGCCAAGATCCACTGGACATCAGCAATTATATCCCTCCTTCCATGTCATTTTATTTTTTTTCTTTTAAATCAGGATTTTTTTAATTTTAATATTTATTTAACCACAACTTATTTAAAAAAGAAAAGAAAAGAAAGGGAACGTATATCTGTGTACCAAAAGCCTAGTACACAGAGCACATATTTCTTGTAGATCAGAGTCAATATACATGGTTGTCTGCTCAATGGATCAGAATCAAGTCATACAGAAATACAGCTGTATATGGCTTCAGTATGTCATATCCTCTTTGACAAGACAAGTGATGGAACTTACCATTGTGCCAGTTGGGTAGTGCTCACATAGTTCATCTGAAGAGTTGGTGTTTCTTACTCTTTGGTCGGCCATCCTAATGATCCATATCTTTCTTCATTATAATACCCTGATTCCATTACCCTTTGAAATCCTTCCATTGGCTATATACTTACATATTCAAATTTATCTCTCTGGGTTTATAGTTTCAGTCTTCCTCAATACATTTAATCAATTAATATACAAAAACAGAACCACCGTGGCCAGAAGTAGAACTGAAGTTAATGTAACAGTGGTTAAGAATTTCAACCTAGGTTTACATTCCTACCCATTACTATCCACAGGAACCTGGATGTGATAATAGCACCTACTTAATGGGGTTAATACGGGCATGGAATGAACAATGTATGAAAAGTACTTGGTACTGTTCCTGACAGTGCACAATAAACGTTGTAATTATAATTAACAATGCACAGGTCTTTGTTATTATGTGATAACAATGATGGAAATAATAGTAATTCCCAAATGCTATCAGGTGGATATTTTGATTTTTCTCTCTTTTTTTTAAATTATGCTTTAGATGAAGATTTACAGAGCAAATTAGTATCTCATTAAGCAATAAATACACATATTGTTTTGTGACATTGGTTGCCAACCCTACACCATGTCAACATTCTACCCTTGTCAACCTTGGGTTCCCCATTATCAGCTTTCCTGTTCCCTCCAGCCTTCTCATCCTTGCCCCTGCGTTGGTGTGCCCATTTAGTCTTGATTTGTTTTATGGGTCTGTCTTACCTTTGGCTGAAGGGTGAACCTCAGGAGTGACTTCAGTACTGATTTAAAAGGACGCTTAGGGGACATACTCTTGAGGTTTCTCCAGTCTCTGTCAGACCAGTAAGTATGGTCTTTTTTTGTAAGTTATAGTTTTGTTCTGCATTTTTCTCCAGTTCTGTCCTGGACCCTCTGTTGTGATCCTTGTCAGAGCAGTCGGTGTTGGAAGCTGGGCACCATCTAGTTGTGCTGGACTCAGTCTGGTGGAGGCTGTGGTAGTTGTGGCCCATTAGTTTCCACATCCTTTTCTGAATCAGTTTGAATTTCTGGAAGTTTCCTGTTGATGTACTGCTGCAGCCATTTTTTAATTATCTTCAGCAAAATTTTACTTGAGTGAAATTTTAAGGAGGCATATTTAAATATAAAGACAAAGAATATATGAAATTTAAAAGGTCAAAAAGATACGTAAGACAAATATTAATTAAAAGGAAAGATGGTTTAGCTATAAAATATTAAACAAAGCAGACTTTAAAGAAAAAAAATCTCTAGATATGAAGATGCTCACACACACCATATAAGACAGGCTCTATTTTTTGGATTATTAGCTTGGAGTCCTGGTGGTGCAGTGGTTAAAAGCTGCCACTTACCAAAAGGTTAGCAGTTCAAATCCACCAGCTGCTCCTTGAAAACCCTACAAGGCAGTTCTACTTTGCCCTATAGGGTTGCTATGAGTTGTAATTGACTCAACATGATTGGTTTTTATTTTTTCATACTAGCCAGCATGTTTTGTAATGCTCCTTGGTTTTCAGATACTTTCACTGACTTTATTTGACTCTATACCAAGGAGAACTACATTTCCCAAGATCCTTTGCCAGCATATTTCTTGTAGGAAATCACAATGTAAGACTGTCAGAAGATTAGAAAGGCTATAGGACAGAAGTCAGCAAATTTGTCCTCCTCTCTTTCCCCACTTCAACTATAGTTCCTGGAAGTAACCATGGCTCGCCATGATTTCACTTCCAATGAGATAGCCACACTATCCATGGTTTCAAATATTGTCTGCTGGTCCTCACCTTGGTTCTGGGTTCTGCATGAGGGCCCCACCCATGGGGTCCTGGAAGCCATCTTGTCCTGCTGTTTGACGGTTTCCTGGGTGTTGGGAGCAACATACTGATGGGAGTCTCTAGGTCGATTCAGCTTCCCTTGTTTGGTTCCTTGAGTCCTTCATCTCCTATTGAAGTACTCATCTGAATTTTGTTCTCTCTTTTGAAATAGCTAGTGATCTTTCTCCTGATAACTGGTTTTTAGATGAGGAAATTAGGCTTAGAAAACTTAAATAAGTTTTTGAAAGAGACAACCTACTGGAGACATTTTCTTATGATGATGAATAGAGAAAAGTGAAAATATAATATCACTGAAACTCTAGGCTTGGAAGTGGTATACAGACACTTTCAGCCACATGCTATTGAGCAAACTTTATCACATAACTAGGTTAATGCGTGATGGAGTGAAGAAGTGTGCTCCTCATGTGATCAGCAGAAGGCAGTAAATATTTGTCAAATGGTAGTCTCTTTATCACAGACTCCAATCACCATGGGCAGAAAGTTAGTTGAAAACACTCTTTAGCAACCATAAGAGCATATTCCACAATTATCATGGTAGGTAGGAAACCCTGGTGGTGTGGTGGTTAAGTGCTATGGCTGCTAACCAAAAGCTTGGCAGTTTGAGTCTACCAGGCGCTCCTTGGAAACTTTATGGGGCAGTTCTACTCTGTCCTATAGGGTGACTATGAGTCAGAATCGACTCAATGGCAGCGGGTTTTTTGTTGGGTTTTTCGTCACGGCAGATAAGGTAATATGAATCTTTTAAAAAGCATATCTCAGAGAGAAGACCCGGGGCAATGCTATAAAAAATAAATGAGAAAACTACTCCAAGGAGGCAGAAAAGTGGCCTTATCAGTGACTATTCCTCATCTGAAATATAGTAGGCCTTTAAATGTCTGCCTAATGGAATTTCAGAACTTCTGGGGGCCCATGATTCCTGTGGATATCTCATTCTTTCCTAATACCAGTGTTTATTTCTGTTATCCTGTCCCTGTCCAACCAAGACATGCTGGATATTTGGATAACTGGGAAATTTAGATAATTCACAGGTCATCAGATAAAAGATGGACCTTATTGGTGATTTTTTTTATTGGTGACTGCTTATCACCAAGAGATCCTGGGCTTTGAGCTTATTCCATGACTGAATGGGACATTTGGTTGTCTCCTTTGGAGAGGACTTGGGACCCAGAAGGGTGAACTACTTGATTAGGAATGTGGGTTAGTCATCTGATCTTCATCCTTCCTGTCTCAAGCTTAGATTGCACTTCCCTTTTCTTTGAAGTTACGTGTGGACTGTGAAACATTAGTGCAAGTGACATGTGTAACCCATGGCAAGAATTAAGAGCCAGTGAGTGAAATTCCATGTTCTTTACGTCTCGGAAACTCTATGGGGCAGTTCTACTCTGTCCTATAGGGTCGCTATGAGTCGGAATCGACTCGACGGCACTGGGTTTTGGGTTTTACATCTTCCATAAATTGCTGTTGCTTCACAATGAGGGAAGCACCATCAGCCTGTGTCCCTGAGGGAGGACAAATCCCAAGATAACATGCAGCGTGATCCAGAAATCCACTATTGTGGTTTTATGACAGAGATTTTTTTAAATCACTGGTGTTATACTACAGCATAAACTAGAATATTATAACTAATTGCCCACATTCTAGACAAAAATTCATGTTTGTGATTCCACTCATCTAAAATTAACAAAATCTTGTCATTCCAGTGAGAAATTTGGGAATGTAGCTAAGTACACAGAGGGTAAAATTTCAATGTTGAAGGGGAATCAGATTTGTGTAAGTGGTAAAGACCAATGTTAAAACAATTTGGTAGTTTTTAAAATTTTTTCTAACAAAATAAGACATAAACTCTGAAGTAACCCAATCTTCAAAAATACTGATACAGGATAGATGGAAATTACATAGGAGAATACAAAATAAATTCTTTTGTTCTTCTCATGTTTTATAGAATTAATTAGGAGTCCCAAAGACAAGGAAATAATCCCAGAAATTATACTTTTCATTAAGATTTCTGCCATTTTATTTTCATATCAAAAATATTTGAAAGGTAGAAATAAATATATCCTTCCAGCTTTCAAAAATAGTCACTGAGTGTATCACAATAAACTGTTCTCTTAATTTGTTTCGTTTCTGTCAGTATGCAATAAAATTGCCAAGGAAAACAATAAGGCATCAGCTGATATACTGGATTATGCAATGCTGAGTATATTCCTCAGCCTCCCTCAGAGGATGCACATGACCCCTTTCCTCACGAAAGGTGCTCTCACTTGTAAATTACTTTCACAGAAAAACAAACAAATATTTCTAATGCTAAGAAAACGTGGCTATAGGCATCAGATGATAGTGGGTAGAGCACCAAAATCAGAAAAAAAGTATTTACTTTTTATTAGATGAAATAAATTTCTAAATGTTCACCATCACTACTCATTTTTCTTTTGGTATCTGGAGACCATAAACATCACTATTCGTGGCACCATGACCTGCATGGTGACTAAGAAATGATAAATGTTTGATAGCCTAATTGTTGACCTAAATAATATGTAAATTGGTGGCTATATTTTCTTTTTTTATGTTGCATAAAGTAAGTTCCCTAAAACCCGTTGCCATCGAGTGGGTTCTGACTCCGACCAACCCTATACGACAGAGTAGAACTGTGCCATAGGGTTTCCAAGGAGTACCTGGTGGATTTGAACTGCTAACCTTTTGGTATGCAGCTGTAGCTCTTAACCGCTATGTTACCAGGGTTTCCAAAGGGAATCCAGGGTCTTATATCAAAACTTGCTACTACATTCTGTAAATTGTATTTACAGGCTTGGAGTGGATAAGAAAAGAAATTATAAACAAGAAGTTGAAAAATGGACTCATTGAGAAAAAATGTATATATATATAGTCCAATCAAATGAATTATTTGCAAGGGAAAAAGAATTAATATTTTGTTATAAAAGCTATGATTGGCAATAAATTTACTTTAAGTGAAATAATAATAGCAAGATATAAAATTGTTCTAATTTGAAATTTTTAAGCTTAGTTTAAAAATCATAAACAAAGTGAGGGTAATGGGGAAGTTATGGTATACGGAAGTTTTTCAGAAGTAAATATTTAGCAAATGTGTATGGATAACAATTCTTTTTTTAAATATTAAGTATTCTTTTTATTGTGCTTTAAGTGAAAGTTTACAATTTGAGTAAGTTTCTCATACAAAAAACTTATACAGACATGGTTAAGGTGATCCTAGTTGCTCTCCCTACAATGTGACAGCACTCTCCTTCTTTCTCCCCTGTGTACTTCCTGTGTCCATTCCTCCAGTTCCTGTCCCCTTCTGCCTTCTCATCTCGCCTCCAGACAGGCTCTACCCACACGGTCACAATGTGTCTACTTGAGCTAAGAAGTACAATCCTCACCAGTTTCATTTTATGTCTTATAGTCCAGTCTAATCTTTGTCTGCAGAAGTGGCTTCGGAATGGTTTTAGTTTTGGGCTAACAGAGAGTCCAAGGGCCATGACCTCTGGAGCCCTTCCAGTGTTCAGTCAGACCGTTTAGCCTGGTCTCTTTTACTAGAATTTGAGGTCTGCATTCCACTTTTCTCCTGCTCCATCAGAGATTCTCTGTTGTGTTCCCTTTCAGTGCAGTCATTGGTGGTAACCGGGCACCATCTAGTTATTTCCTTGAGTCTTTGGTGTTCTTCATTCTCCTTTGCTCCGGGCGGATTGAGATCAATTGGTGCATCTTACATGGCCGCTTGCTAACTTTCAAGACCCCGGACACCACTCATCAAAGTGGGATGTGGAATACTTTCTTAACACAATTTGTTACGTCAGTTGACCTAGATGTCCCCTGAACCATGGTCCCCAGACCCCCACCCTTGCTACTCTGTCCCTCAAAGTGTTTCGTTGTATTCAGGAAACTGCTTAGCTTTTGGATTAATCCAGTTGTGCTGACTTCCCCTGTATGGTGTTGTCCTTCCCTTCACCTAAAATAATTCTTGTCTACTCCGTAATTAGTGAATATCCCTCTTCCTCCTTCCCCATTCTCGTAATCATCAAAGAATGTTTTCTTCTGTGTTTAAACCTTTTCCTGAGTTCTTATAATAGTGGTCTCATGCAATATTTGTCCTGCAACTGACTAATTTCAATCAGCATAATGCCTTCCAGATTTCTACATGTTATATTTCATGGATTCATTGTTTTTCTCTATTGTTGCATCGTATTCCATTGTGTGAATATACCATAATTTGTTTATCCATTTATCCATTGGTGGGCACCTTGATTGTTTCCATCTCTTTGCTATTGTAACAGTGCTGCAGTGAACATGGGTGTGCATATATCTATTCTTGTAGGGCTCTTATTTCTCTACACTATATTCCAAGGAGTGGGATTGCTGGATCGTATGGTACTCCTATCTTTTTAAGGAAACGCCAAATCGATTTCCTAAGTGGTTGTACCATTTTACATGCCCACCAGCAGTGTATAAGTGTTCCAGTCTCTCCACAACCTCTCCAACATTTGTTATTTTGTGTTTTTTAGATTAGAGCCAGCTTCGTTGTGGTAAGATGGTATCTGATTGTAGTTTTGATTTGCATTTCTCTAAAGGCTATTGATCATGAGCGTTTCCTAACGTAGCTGTTAGCTGCCTGAACGTCTTATTTGGTGAAGTTTCTGTTCATACACTTTGCCCATTTTTTAATTGGTTTATTTGTCTTTTTGTTGTTGAAGTTTGGCAGTATCTTGTAGATTTTAAAGATTTAGACACTGATCAGATTTGTTGTAGCCAAATTTTTTTTCCCAGTCTATAGGTAGTCTTTTTACTCTTTTGGTGAGGCCTTTGGATGAGGGTAAGTGTTTCGTTTTTAGAAGCTCCCAGTTATCAACTTTACCTTCCAGTGTTTGTGCATTGTTGGCAATGTTTTGTATACTGTTTATGCTATGTTTGAGGGCTACTAGAGTTCTTATTTTTTCTTCCATGATCTTTATCATTTTAGATTTTATATTTAGGTCTTTGATCCATTTTGAGTTAGTTTTTCTGCATGGTGTGAGAGGTATGGGTCTTGTTTCATTTTTTTGCAGATGGATATCCAGTTATTCCAGCACCATTTGTTAAAGAGACTGTCTTTTCTCCATGTAATGGACTTTGGGCCTTTGTTAAATACAAGCTGCTCATACATGGATGAATTTATGTCTGAATTCTCAACTCTGTTCCATTGGTCTATGTACCTGCTGTTGTGCCAGTACCAGGCTGTTTTGACGACCCTGGTGTTGTAATATGTACTAAAATCAGGTAGTGTGAGGCCTCCCACTTTGTTCTAATTTTTCAGTACTGTTTTACTTATCTAGGGCCTATTCCCTTTCCATATGAACTTGGTGGTTTGTTTCTCCATCTCATTAAAAAATGCCATTGGAGTTTGGATCAGGCTTGCATTTATCTACAGATTGCTTGGAGTAGAATAAACATTTTCACAATCTTGAGTCTTCCCATTGAAGAACAAGGTATGTTTTTTCACTTATGTAGGTCTCTTTCGGTTTTTTGCAGCAGTGTCTCATAGTTTTCTTTGTATAGGTCTTTTATGTCTCTGGTTAGATTTGTTCCTAAGTATTTAATCTTCTTGGGGCTATTGTAAATGGTATTCATTTCATGATTTCCTCTTCGGCTTTTTCTTTGCTCATATAGAGGAATCCAACTGGTTTTTGCATGTTTACACGTTTATCTTGTGTCCCGATACTTTGCTGAAATCTTCTATTAGTTCCAGTAGTTTTCTTGTGGATTCTTTAGGGTTTTCTGTGTATAAAATCATATCATCTGCAAATAGAGATAGTTTATTTCTTCCTTACCAATTTGGATGCTTTTTTTTTTTTTTTCCTAGACTAATAGCTCTGGCTAGGACCTCCAGAACAATGTCGAATAAAAGTGATGATAAAGGGCATCCTTGTCTGGTTCCCGTTCTCAAGGGGAATGATTTCAGACTCACTCCATTTAGGGTGCTGTTGGCTGTTGGCTTTACATAAATGTCCTTTATTATGTGGAGGAATTTTCCTTCTATTCCTATTTTGCTGAGACTCTTTATCATGAATGGGTGTTGGACTTTGTCAAATGCCTTTTCTGCATTAATCCATAAGATCATGTGGTTCTTGTCTTTTATTTATATGATGGATTACACTGATTGTTTTTTAAATGTTAAACCATCTCAGCATACCTAGTATGAATCCTACTTGGTCATGGTGAATTACTTTTTCAATATGTTGTTGGCTAGAATTTTGCTGAGGGTTTTTGTGTCTAAGTTCATGACGAATATTGGTCTGTAATTTTCTTTTTTTGTGGTGTCTTTTTTTTTAGAATGAGATTGGGAGTATTCCATCCTTTTGTATGTTCTGAAATACCTTTAATAGTAGTGGTGTTAACACTTCTCTGAAAGTTTGGTAGAATTCTCCAGTGAAGTCATCAGGGCCAGGGCTTTTATTTATTGGGAATTTTTAATTATCTTTTCAATTTCTTCTTTTGTTATAGGTTTATTTAGTTGTTCTACATCTGTTTGTGTTAGATTAGGTAGGTAGTGTGTTTCTAGAAATTTATCCAATTCTTCTAGGTTTTCAAATTTGTTGGAGTACAATTTTTCATAATATTCTGTTATGATTCTTTTAATTTCAGTTGGGTCTGTTGTAATATTGCCGATCTCATTTCTTATTCGGGTTATTTGCTTTCTCTCCTATTTTTCTTTTGTCCATTTGGCCAATGGTTTATCGATTTTGTTGATCTTTTTATAGAACCAGCTGTTGGTCTCGTTAACTCTTTCAATTGTTTTTCTTTTTTCTATTTCATTTAATTCTGCTCTAATTTTTATTATTTTGTTTCTACTGGTACCCTAGGACTTCTTTTGCTGCTTTCTTTCTATTTCTTTGAGTTGTAGGGATAATTCTTTGATTTTGGCCTTTTCTTCTTTGGATGTGTGCATTTATTGCTATAAATTGACCTCTGAGCACTGTTTTGCTGTGTCCCACAGGTCCTGGTAGGAAGTGTTTTCATTCTGATTTGATTCTACGAATTTCTTTATTCCATCCTTAATTTCTTCTATAACCCAGTAGTATTTCAGCAAGGTGTTGTTCAGTTTCTGTGTGTTTGATTTTTTTTTCACTTGCTTTATGTTATTGGTTTCTACTTTTATGGCATTACGGTCAGAAAAGGTGCTTCGAGATATTTTGATGTTTTGGATTCTGTTAAGACTTGCTTATGACCTAATATGTGGTCTATTCTGGAGAACGCTCCATGTGCATTGGAAAAGAAAATATGCTTGTCTGCCGTTGGGTGGGGTGTTCCGTATGTGCCTATGAGATCAGGTTGGTTGATTGTGTCATTTAGATTTTCACTGTCTTTATTTAGCTTCTTTCTGGATATTCTGTCCTTCACCAAAAGTGGTGTGTTGGAGCCTCCTACTATTATTGTAGAGCTGCCCATCTCTGTTTTCAGTGCTTTTAGAGTTCATTTTATGTATTTTGGAGCCCTGTCATTGGGTGCACAAAAGGGTCCTTCCTTATCCTTTGTGGTAGATTTTACTTTAAAGTCTATTTTGTTAGAAATTGATATTGCCGCTCTTCTTTTTTGGTTGTTGTTTGTTTGGTATCTCTTTTCCATCCTTTGAGTTTTAGTTTGTTTGTATCTTTATGTCTAAGGTGTGTCTCTTGTAGGCAACATATAGGCAGATCATTTTTTTTTAATCCATTCTGCCACTCTCTGTCTCTTTATTGGTGCATTTAGTACATTTACATTCAGCGTAATTATGTCTAGGTATGAGTTTAGTGCTGTCATTTTGATGTCTTTTTTGGGGTTGTTGACAGTTTCTTTTTTCCACTGAATTTTCTGTGCTGAGTAATTTTTCTTTATGTATTGTCTTTTCCTCTTTTCCATTGCTGTTGCTTTTGTTTTTGCTGTCTTCATGTTTTTCTTTTTTTATTATTATTTTGATGTGCAGGATTGTTATTTTCCTTTGTGATTACCTTGATATTTACCCCTATTTTCATACTCCATATGAAAGATCTATGACTACATCTTTTAGTCCTTCTTTTTTGAGTTAATGTTGTCATCTTTTACTTCCTGATGTCTGTTTCCCTGTTCTGAGCATTTTAGCTTTGATTTAGTTTTGTGATTTCTCTGTCTTGGATGATATCTGGTTTCCCTGTTCTCTGTTCTTGTCTTGGATTGTGATCTGATGTTATTGAGTTTCTAACTGGAGGATTTCCTTTAGAATTTCTTGTAATTTTGGTTTGGTTTTGGCAATTTCCCTCAACTTCTGTTTATCTGGAAATGCCATAATTCACCTTCATATTTGAGACAGTTTTGCTGGATATATAATTCTTGGCTGGCAATTATTTTCCCTTTAAGTCTTTATATATGTCCTCCCATTGCCTTCTTGCCTGCATGGTTTCTGCTGAGTAGTCCGAGATTAGTCTTACTGACTGTCCTTCACAGGTGACTTTTTGTTTATCCCTAGCTGCTCTTAAAATTCTCTTTATCTTTGGTTTTGGCAAGATTGACTATAATATGTCTTGATATCTTTCTTTTGAGATCTACCTTCTGTGGGGTTAGACGAGCATCTTGGATGGATATCTCATCTTTCATGATATCAGGGAGGTTTTCTGCCAACAAATTTTCAACAATTTTCTCTGTATTTTCTGTTTTTCCTCCCTGTTCTGGTACTCTGATTACTTGTAGGCTATTTCTCTTGATAGAGTCCCACATGATTCTTAGGGTTTCTTCATTTCTTAAAATTCTTTTATCTGATTTTTCTTTGAATATATTGGTGCCAAGTATTTTGTTTTCAGTCTCACTAATTCTGACTTCACTTTCTTGAATTCTGCTCCTTTGACTTTCTACTGAGTTGTCTAATTCTGAAATTTTATTGTTGATCTTCTGAGTTTCTGACTGCTGTGTCTCTAAGGATTCTTGAAGCCTATTAAATTTTTTGTTATTCTCTTGAATAACCTTCTTAATTCCCTCAACTGCTTTATCTGTGTGTTCCTTGGCTTGTTCTGCATTTTGCCTGATCTCTTTTTTATTTTTTTCTTTCCTGATATCTTGAAGAGTTCTGTATATTAATATTTTGTATTCTATCTCTGGTAATTCTAGGAATATATCTTCATCTGGAAGATTCCTCAATTCTTTGCTTTGGAAGCTTGCTGACATGATCATTGTCTGCTTCTTTATGTGATTTGATGTTGACTGTTGTCTCTGTATGTTTGCATACTGTGTCCTAGCTTCTTGCTTTGTTTTGTTTTGAAATACTTAATAAACTTAATAGGCTGCTCAAATTAGTTGGCTTGATTAATGGAGCCTTTGAAGCTCTAATGTCCTGTCACCAGATGGCTAGAGCTGTTATCAGATATATGAGCCTAGAAGTCCACTCAGTTTTCTTGTAAGGATTCAGCTCAGATTTCCAGGTAGTTGGTCACCAAGTGTGTGGTGTAGGCTCTCACCTACTGTCTTTGAGGAGCAGTGGCGATTGGTGTATGCACAGGTCTCTTGTTGCATCAGGTGGTCACACTCTGAGCAAGGTAGGGGGCTGACAACCTTTCCCTGAGTGTTTGTGAGGAAGACATGTCCCTGTTCTCTAGAGTGCACAAGCGGGTGAGCTCTGCAGCCATACCACTGACACCCGATACTTTTAACTGTAAGGACTGGGAGGCACCACTTATCCTTGTATCCCTGATATGGGTGGCTAGCTGGTATAGGTGGAGCCACCAGTCCTCAGGCCCCTGATGTGGGTAGTTGAGGACCCTCCTTAATAGAGCAGTGTCAAGCATCAAGAACCCACCTCGCCACTGCACAGCTGAAACCGTTAAAGTCAGACCTTAGGCCACACGCCCATGCACTGTAAGAAGAACCCAGCTCCTGAAATGGGCCACACAGTTCTATGCAGGGGTGAAAGCCATTCAAAGTCTATGGACCACTTGCGCCTGGCCAGGAGCTGCTTCTGCCCTGAGTTTCCAGCTTAGAGGAGCCATCAGATCATTTTTTCCCTGTTTGTTAATTTGTTCCTTCTCCAGTGGCTCTGGTTGCATGCCAGGACCTATCTCAGGCCCAGGGAAATCGAATGTCACTGAAGCCAGCTCGGGGGCCTGGGACAGAGGGGTGATGGCTCAGTTAAATGGGGGAGAGTTTTTTTGAAAAGGGAGGTATTTGATCTGTGCAGTGAATTAAATGCTAGCACTTATGCAGAGAGCGCTGTTCTTCTCTGATTCTGGAGGCATGAGTAGACTCTGTGCCACTGGCTCTCTGTGGCTGGGGAAACCGTGTACAGAAAGCTACTGCCAGCCCCTCTGCAGTCACACCAGCAGATCAGGGATGAGGGGCACTGGTTCCCACTGAGTTAGGTCCGGCAACTTCTTGCTGCTTCTGAACCATATCTCCCTCCCTCTGTTGCTAAGTCCAATTTCTTAACTTTGCCTTTGATGTTCAGGGCTTCTAGCTTGTCATATATATAATCAATTTACTTGTTTTTTCAGGTCTTTGTTGTAAGAGGGACTATCAGAAGCATCTGACTACTCCACTGTCTTGGCCCTGCCTGCATCTGATGCATTCTTGTCTAGCTATATTTGATAGATATTTTTCTAGGTTAGAATATAAGTTTTCCTAATGCTTTCAAAGTAGACATTATGTTCTCATGCCTGACTGATGGAAATTCACAGTCATGGGAATGCTTTCCTTTTTTTTTTTTTTTTGATTCAAAAAATCCTCTTATAAAATGTAATAAAGAAAAGTATGTAAAGTTGTTTATTTGCATTTTATGAATTCCTAACTTGGATTATTTCTAGCACAAATATAAATATTGAAAAAACTGCAAATATATCATCACAAAGTTTCACAATCCATATTTGCAACAATGGCTGAGGGCACCTGCTTTCCCTTGGACCATTACTATTACTATTTTTAAATCTTCCAATATCTGCTAAACCATTTGGAAAAATGATGAATTCCAACTGCCATTTTAATTTAAATTTATTTTTTAGTGAAATTAGATAAATTTCCATGAATATAGTAGTGCCTTCTTATCTTCTACTGGACTCTCCTGACATATATTTTGCTCATTTTTATACTTTTATGTTGATTTGAGGAGTGCTATAGGAAACCCTGGTGGCATAGTGGTTAAGAGCTATGACTGCCAGTCAGAAGGTCGGCAGTTTGAATCCACCAGGTGCTCTTTGGAAACCCTATGGGACAGTTCTACTCTGTCAAAATTGACTCAATGACAATAGGTTTTGGTTTATATGTATCATAAAGACAGGAAAGAAAGAAGAGACCAAAACGGATGTCAAAAGAGACTTCGAAACTTGCTCTAAAATATCCGGTAGCTAATGGGAATAGAAGAAATTAAGAAGTAGAAGAGCTGAACAGAAGATTCAAAGGGCAGCTTGAAAGACAAAATAAAATATTATAATGAACTGTGCAAAGATCTGGAAGTAGAAAATCAAAAGGGAAGAAAACTCTCAGTATTTCTCAAGTCAAAAGAACTGAAGAAAAATTCAAGCTGCAAGTCGCAATATTGAAGGATTCTATGGGCAAAATATTGAACGAAATATCAAGAGAAAGATGGAAGGAATACACAGAGTCATTATACCAAAACTAATTGGTCAATGTTCAACATTTCAGGATGTAGCATATGATCAAGATCCAAAGGTACTGCAGGAAGTCCATGCTATGCTGAAAGGAATGGCAAAAAACAACGGTCCAGGAACTGACAGAGTACCAACTGAGATGTTTCAACAAACAAATGCAGCACTGGAAGTGCTCATTTGTCTATGCCAAGAAATTTGGAAGACAGCTACCTGGCCAACCAACTGGAAGAGAGCCAATATATATGCCTATTCCCAAGAAAGGAGGTCCAATCAAATGCAGAAATTCTTGAACAATATCATTAATATCACATACAAGCAAAATTTTGCTGAAGATCATTCAAAAGTGGCTGTAGCAGTGTATTGACAGGGAACTGCCAGAAGTTCAAGATGAATTCAGGAGAGGATATGGAATGAGGGATATCATTGCTGATGTCAGATGGATCCTAGCTGAAAGCAGAGAATACCAGAAAGATGTTTACCTGTGTTTTACTGACTATGCAAAGACATTCGACTGTGTGGATCATAACCAATTATGGATAACATAGCAAAGAATGGGAATTTAGAGCACTTAATTTTGCTCATAAGAAACTTGGACATAGATCAAGAGGCAATCGTTCCAACAGAACAAGGGGATACTTCATGGTTTAAAGTTAAGGAAGATGTGCATCAGGTTTGTATCTTTTCACCATACTTATTCAATCTGTACGCTGACCAAGTAACCTGAGAAGCCAGACTGTATAGAAGAATTTGGCATCAGGATTAGAGGAAGACTCATTAACAACCTGTGATATGCAGATGACAAGACCATGCTTACTGAAAGTGAAGAGGACTTGAAGCACTTAGTGATAAAGATCAAAAACCACAGCCTTCATTATAGATTACACCTCAACATAAAGAAAACAGAAATCCTCACAACCAGACCAGTAAGAAACGTCATGATAAAAGGAGAAAATATTGAACTTGTCAAGGATTTCATTTTACTTGGAGTGACAATCAAAGCAGCATTCAAGAAATCAAATGACGTGTTACTTTAGGCAAATCTGCTGCAAAAGACTTCCTTAAAGTGTTAAAAAGCAAAGATGTCACTTTAAGGACCACGGAGTGCCTGATCCAAGCCATGGTGTTTTCAACTGCCTTATACGTGTGTGAAAGCTAGACAAGGAGTAAGGAAGACCAGAGAAGAGTTGGTGCCTTTGAATAATGGTTTTAGTGAAGAATATTTAATGTACCGTTGACTGCCAAAAGGAGAAAAAAATCTGTCCTGGAAGAAGTACAGCAAGAATATCCTACTGAGCAGTTACATCTCTCTTATAGGGTTGCTGTAAGTTGGAATCAACTCAATAACATGGGTTTCATTTGGTTTAAGTGGAGTTCAAGGAAAAAATGTTTTATATAAATATCACAAAATACATTTCCTAAATCTAAATTGATAATTTAGATTTAGGAAATGTATAAATTTTGTTGCATTTTTTATTTATGAGAAAATAAAATTTGTAACTCTTCAGGGTTATACTTTATCTATATTAATGGGGTGCCAATTATACTTTCTGAGCATTCTTTTTAGTTCATATGATTTTTCAGTTGAGTCTAATAGTGTTTCAGGTTGATTATATCATACGTAAATACCATTCGTTTTTGCTAGCTTTTCAAAGGTAAGATATTTTTGGTTCCAGTGTTGTTTGCCATGATATCCAGGTCTACAACTTCCAAGAAAAATGTTGAGTATTTGATCCTTAATGTTTGATTGTAACATTGAGGGAAAACATTAACAGTGTTTTATTTTCCATTTAAACTATGTATGCATTTTATCATATTACAGATTTTTTTCTGCCTCTTCTAGACTATTAAAAAAAATTAGTATGTTTGTATTTAGTGTTCTATGGGAATTTGTATTATTTTTTACCAAAAAGGTTTATCCCCCACTGATGTGATGTCAGGGTTTTTCTCTAATTTGGACTCATCAATGACTTCTCTCTTTCTTTAACATCTTATATACAACATTTTCTGTTGGTTGTATCTTCAGAATAGATTCCATATCTGCCCACTTCTAAATTACTCCCTTGCCAACACCCTGGGCCTGGCTGCCACTACAGCTTGCTCAGACACTGTAAGGGCCTCCTAACTGCTCTCCCAACCTTCAGTTTTTCCCTCTAGAGTCTAATCAGACAACAACCAGGTGGAAGTTCTTAAAACATTACTCAGGTGACATGTCTCTCTGATCAAATCTTTTCAAAGATTTTAAATAAATCCAAGTCCTTTAGGCTGCCATGATAATCTTTTGGACATATCTCTCGCCTCACTACACAGCAACCTTCTCTCCCTTGATTTCTGCTGTGCATCCTGCTTGTTTTGTTTCATTTTCTCTAGGCCTTTGGACTGGGGTTTGTTCTCTCTCCTAGTATTTTTTTTTTTTTTTGCATATTTTCCTGTTGTTTGGCTCTCCCCTATCATTCAGATCTCTGCTGAGATATCACTGTTAAGAAAGGACTTTGCTGACCAACTAATTTAACCTATAAATTAACATTCTACTTCAATGCCTTGCTCATTTTGTAAGCATTAGCATCACTTTGATTTTTACTGTTATCTCTATTTGTATATGCATTTTTTGTGTATTTCTACATTGGACTGTAAGTTTCTGATGGGCAGAGAATTTGTCTGATGGTTTACTTATGTTTCTATGGGACCTGAAACAGCAGTTGACAAACAATATGCACTTACTTAACATTTTTTTTTTGTATTTTTTTATTAACTTTTATTAACCTTCAAGTGAACGTTTACAATTCCAATCGGTCTGTCACATATAAGTTTACATACATCTTACTCCGTTCTCCCACCTGCTCTTCCCTTATTGAGTCAGCCCTTTCAGTCTCTCCTTTCGTGACAATTTTGCCAGCTTCCCTCTCTCTCTATCCTCCCATTCCCCCTCCAGACAAGAGCTGCCAACACACTCCCAAGTGTCCACCTGATATAATTAGCTCACTCTTCATAAGCATCTCTCTCCCACCCGCTGACCAGTCCCTTTCATGTCTGATGAGTTGTCTTCGGGGACGGTTCCTGTCCTGTATCAACAGAAGGTCTGGGGACCATGGCCGCCGGGATTCCTCTAGTCTCAGTCAGACCATTAAGTATGGTCTTTTTATGAGAATTTGGAGTCTGCATCCCACTGATCTCCTGTTCCCTCAGGAGTTCTCTGTTGTGCTCCCTGTCAGGGCAGTCATCGATTGTGGCCAGGCACCAACTAGTTCTTCTGGTCTCAGGATGATGTAGGTCTCTGGTTCATGTGGCCCTTTCTGTCTCTTGGGCTCCTAGCTGTCGTGTGACCTTGGTGTTTTTCATTCTCCTTTGTTCCAGGTGGGTTGAGACCAATTGATGCATCTTAGATGGCCGCTTGTTAGCATTTAAGACCCCAGACGCCACATTTCAAAGTGGGATGCAGAATGTTTTCATAATAGAATTATTTTGCCAATTGACATAGGAGTCCCCTCAAACCATTTTCCCCAGACGCCCGCCCCTGCTCCACTGACCTTTGAATCATTCATTTTATCCCGGAAACTTCTTTGCTTTTGGTCCTGTCCAATTGAGCTGATCTTCCATGTACTGAGTGTTGTCTTTCCCTTCACCCAAAGCAGTTCTTATCTACTGATTAATCAATAAAAAACCCTCTCCCTCCCTTCCCCCTTCGTGACCACAAAAGTATGTGTTCTTCTCAGTTTTTACTATTTCTCAAGATCTTATAATAGTGGTCTTATACAATATTTGTCCTTTTGCCTCTAATTTCGCTCAGCAGAATGCCTTCCAGGTTCCTCCATGTTATGAAATATTTCAGAGATTCGTCACTGTTCTTTATCGATGCGTAGTATTCCATTGTGTGAATATACCACAATTTATTTACCCATTCATCCGTTGACAGACACCTTGGTTGCTTCCAGCTTTTTGCTATTGTAAACAGAGCTGCAATAAACATGGGTGTGCATATATCTGTTTGTGTGAAGGCTCTTGTATCTCTAGGGTATATTCCTAGGAGTGGGATTTCTGGGTTGTATGGTAGTTCTATTTCTAACTGTTTAAGATAACGCCAGATAGATTTCCAAAGTGGTTGTACCATTTGACATTCCCACCAGCAGTGTATAAGAGTTCCAATCTCTCCGCAGCATCTCCAACATTTATTATTTTGTGTTTTTTGGATTAATGCCAGCCTTGTTGGAGTGAGATGGAATCTCATCGTAGTTTTAATTTGCATTTCTCTAATGGCTAATGATCGAGAGCATTTTCTCATGTATCTGTTGGCTGCCTGAATGTCTTTAGTGAAATGTGTGTTCATATCCTTTGCCCACTTCTTGATTGGGTTGTTTGTCTTTTTGTGGTTGAGTTTTGACAGAATCATATAGATTTTAGAGATCAGGCGCTGGTCGGAGATGTCATAGCTGAAAATTCTTTCCGTCTGTAGGTGGTCTTTTTACTCTTTTGGTGAAGTCTTTAGATGAGCATAGATGTTTGATTTTTAGGAGCTCCCAGTTATCGGGTTTCTCTTCATCATTTTTGGTAATGTTTTGCATTCTGTTTATGCCTTGTATTAGGGCTCCTAGGGTTGTACCTATTTTTTCTTCCATGATCTTTATCCTTTTAGTCTTTATGTTTAGGCCTTTGATCCACTTGGAGTTAGTTTTTGTGCATGGTGTGAGGCATGGGTCCTGTTTCATTCTTTTGCAAATGGATATCCAGTTATGCCAGCACCATTTGTTAAAAAGACTATCTTTTCCCCAACTTACTGACACTGGTCCTTTGTCAAATATCAGCTGCTCATACGTGGATGGACTTATATCTGGGTTCTCAATTCTGTTCCATTGGTCTATGTGCCTGTTGTTGTACCAGTACCAGGCTGTTTTGACTACTGTGGCTGTATAATAGGTTCTGAAATCAGGTACAGTGAGGCCTCCCACTTTCTTCTTCTTTTTCAGTAATGCTTTGCTTATCCGGGGCTTCTTTCCCTTTCATATGAAATTGGTGATTTGTTTCTCTATCCCCTTAAAATATGACATTGGAATTTGGATCGGAAGTGCGTTAAATGTATAGATGGCTTTTGGTAGAATAGACATTTTTACTATGTTAAGTCTTCCTATCCATGAGCAGGGTATGTTTTTCCACTTAAGTATGTCCTTTTGAATTTCTTGTAGTAGAGCTTTGTAGTTTTCTTTGTATAGGTCTTTTACATCCTTGGTAAGATTTATTCCTAAGTATTTTATCTTCTTGGGGGCTACTGTGAATGGTATTGATTTGGTGATTTTCTCTTCGATGTTCTTTTTGTTGATGTAGAGGAATCCAAGTGATTTTTGTATGTTTATTTTATAACCTGAGACTCTGCCAAACTCTTTTATTAGTTTCAGTAGTTTTCTGGAGGATTCCTTAGGGTTTTCTGTGTATAAGATCATGTCATCTGCAAATAGTGATAACTTTACTTCCTCCTTGCCAATCCGGATACCCTTTATTTCTTTGTCTAGCCTAATTGCCCTGGCTAGGACTTCCAGCACGATGTTGAATAAGAGCGGTGATAAAGGGCATCCTTGTCTGGTTCCCGTTCTCAAGGGAAATGCTTTCAGGTTCTCTCCATTTAGAGTGATATTGGCTGTTGGCTTTGCATAGATGCCCTTTATTATGTTGAGGAATTTTCCTTCAATTCCTATTTTGGTAAGAGTTTTTATCATAAATGGGTGTTGGACTTTGTCAAATGCCTTTTCTGCATCAATTGATAAGATCATGTGGTTTTTGTCTTTTGTTTTATTTATGTGATGGATTACATTAATGGTTTTTCTGATGTTAAACCACCCTTGCATACCTGGTATAAATCCCACTTGATCAGGGTGAATTATTTTTCTGATGTGTTGTTGGATTCTTTGGCTAGAATTTTGTTGAGGATTTTTGCATCTATGTTCATGAGGGATATAGGTCTGTAATTTTCTTTTTTTGTAATGTCTTTACCTGGTTTTGGGATCAGGGAGATGGTGGCTTCATAGAATGAGTTGGGTAGTATTCCGTCCTTTTCTATACTTTGAAATACCTTCAGTAGTAGTGGTGTTAACTCTTCTCTGAAAGTTTGGTAGAACTCTGCAGTGAAGCCGTCCGGGCCAGGGCTTTTTTTTTTTGTTGGAAGTTTTTTGATTACCGTTTCAATCTCTTTTTTTGTTATGGGTCTGTTCAGTTGTTCTACTTCTGAATGTGTTAGTTTAGGTAGGTAGTGTTTTTCCAAGAATTCATCCATTTCTTCTAGGTTTGCAAATTTGTTAGAGTACAATTTTTCATAGTAATCTGATTCTTTTAATTTCATTTGGTTCTGTTGTGATGTGGTCCTTCTCGTTTCTTATTTGGGTTATTTGTTTCCTGTATTTCTTTAGTCAGTCTAGCCAATGGTTTATCAATTTTGTTAATTTTTTCGAAAAACCAGCTTTTGGCTTTGTTAATTCTTTCAATTGTTTTTCTGTTCTCTAATTCATTTAGTTCAGCTCTAATTTTTATTATTTGTTTTCTTCTGGTGCCTGATGGGTTCTTTTGTTGCTCACTTTCTATTTGTTCAAGTTGTCGGGACAGTTCTCTGATTTTGGCTCTTTCTTCTTTTTGTATGTGTGCATTTATCGATATAAATTGGCCTCTGAGCACTGCTTTTGCTGTGTCCCAGAGGTTTTGATAGGAAGTATTTTCATTCTCGTTGCATTCTATGAATTTCCTTATTCCCTCCTTGATGTCTTCTATAACCCAGTCTTTTTTCAGGAGGGTATTGTTCATTTTCCAAGTATTTGAGTTCTTTTCCCCTAGGTTTTCTGTTATTGATTTCTAGTTTTATTGCCTTGTGGTCTGAGAAGATGCTTTGTAATATTTCGATGTTTTGGACTCTGCAAAGGTTTGTTTTATGACCTAATACGTGGTCTATTCTAGAGAATGTTCCATGTGCGCTAGAAAAAAAAGTATACTTTGCAGCAGTTGGGTGGAGAGTTCTGTATAAGTCAATGAGGTCAAGTTGGTTGATTGTTGTAAGTAGGTCTTCCGTGTCTCTATTGAGCTTCTTACTGGAATTCCTGTCCCTCTTCGAAAGTGGTGTGTTGAAGTCTCCTACTATAATTGTGGAAGTGTCTATCTCACTTTTCAATTCTGTTAAAATTTGATTTATGTATCTTGCAGCCCTGTCATTGGGTGCATAAATATTTAATATAGTTATGTCTTCCTGATCAATTGTCCCTTTTATCATTATATAGTGTCCTTCTTTATCCTTTGTGGTGGATTTAAGTCTAAAGTCTATTTTGTCAGAAATTAATATTGCTACTCCTCTTCTTTTTTACTTATTGTTTGCTTGATGTATTTTTTTCCATCCTTTGAGTTTTATTTTGTCTGTGTCTCTAAGTCTAATGTGTGTCTCTTGTAGGCAGCATATAGATGGATCGTGTTTCTTTATCCAGTCCGTGACTCTGTCTCTTTATTGGTGCATTTATTCCATTTACATTCAGCGTAATTATAGATAAATAAGTGTTTAGTGTTGTCATTTTGATGCCTTTTCATGTGTGGTGTTGGCAATTTCATTTGTCCACATACTTTTTTGTGCTGAGACGTTTTTCTTAGTAAATTGTGAGATCCTCATTTTCATAGTGTTTGACTTTATGTTGGTTGAGTCATTACATTTTTCTTGGCTTTTATCTTGAGTTATGGATTTGTTATACTTTTTTGTGGTTACCTTATTATTTACCCCTATTTTTCTACGTAAAAACCTAACTTGTATCATTCTATATCGCCTTGTATCGCTCTCCATCTGGCAGTTCAATGCCTCCTGTATTTAGTCCCTCTTTTTGATTATTGTGATCTTTTACCTATTGACTTCCATGATTCCATTATGTGTATTGTTATTTTTTTAATTAATCTTAATTTGTTTGTTTTTGTGATTTCCCTATTTGAGTTGATATCAGGACATTCTGTTTTGTGACCTTGTATTGTGCTGGTATCTGATATTATTGGTTTTCTGACCAAACAATATCCTTTAGTATTTCTTGTAGCTTTGGTTTGGTTTTTGCAAATTCTCTAAACTTGTGTTTATCTGTAAATATCTTAATTTCTCCTTCATATTTCAGAGAGAGTTTGGCTGGATATATGATCCTTGGCTGGCAGTTTTTCTCCTTCAGTGCTCTGTATATGTCATCCCATTCCCTTCTTGCCTGCATGGTTTCTGCTGAGTAGTCTGAACTTATTCTTATTGATTCTCCCTTGAAGGAAACCTTTCTTTTCTCCCTGGCTGCTTTTAAAATTTTCTGTTTATCTTTGGTTTTGGCGAGTTTGATGATAATATGTCTTGGTGTTTTCCTTTTTGGATCAATCTTAAATGGGGTTCGATGAGCATCTCAGATAGATATTCTTTCGTCTTTCATGATGTCAGGGAAGTTTTGTGTCAGGAGTTCTTCAACTATTTTCTCTGTGTTTTCTGTCCCCCCTCCCTGTTCTGGGACTCCAATCACTCGCAAGTTATCCTTCTTGATAGAGTCCCACATGATTCTTAGGGTTTCTTCATTTTTTTTAATTCTTTTATCTGATTTTTTTTTCAGCTATGTTGGTGTTGATTCCCTGGTCCTCCAGAAGTCCCAGTCTGCCTTCTAATTGCTCGAGTCTGCTCCTCTGACTTCCTATTGCGTTGTCTAATTCTGTAATTTTATTGTTAATCTTTTGGATTTCTACATGCTGTCTCTCTATGGATTCTTGCAACTTATTAATTTTTCCACTATGTTCTTGAATAATCTTTCTGAGTTCTTCAACAGTTTTATTGGTGTGTTCCTTGGCTTTTTCTGCAGTTTGCCTTATTTCGTTTCTGATGTCTTGAAGCATTCTGTAAATTAGTTTTTTCTATTCTGTATCTGATAATTCCAGGATTGTATCTTCATTTGACAAAGATTTTGATTCTTTTGTTTGGGGGGTTGTAGAAGCTGTCATGGTCTGCTTCTTTATGTGGTTTGATATGGACTGCTGTCTCCGAGCCATCACTGGGAAACTAGTTTTTCCAGAAAATCTGCTGACTGGTAAGCTGGCTCCAGGCTCTGAAAACAATCGCTGCCTCTCCGTATTTGTTCATTCTCCATCTCTAAATCTGTGTTTGTTGTTCAGGGTTCATAGATTGTTATGTATGTGATCAATTCACTTGTTTTTCCGAGTCTTTTTTGCAAGAGGGATTATTAATCACATCGTTTTGTTCTATTTTATATTCTCCATTGTCTAAACAGAAGCATAGCAAAAGGGGGGCAGAGGAGGGCACATGCACCAGGGTCCAAGTCCAAGGGTGCAGCAGACAAGGTACAGAATGATTTTAGGCGCCACATATATGAAAGCCAGACAAGAGGGGGGAAGACATTTCTGCTGACTCATCAACATCTATTCATCTTGAAATTTGGGATAGGGAAAGGCTGAACTTAAAGATTGCCCCTGGAAACTCCTTACCCTCACTATGCCCTGTGTGTGAAATATACTACAAAGTATAAGAATTGCAACTTTCTTGATATTTTGATAAAAGTAACATAAAAATTATACGACAGCAATTTGCTTTGGATTTTAATGGTTCAGTAGCTTTCTGGTTTAGGTATTTTCTATTCAGTGTTTTTTTGGTATTTTATTGATTATATTTTGTTAATGTATATCTGTGAACAGACTTACACGCGTGTATATGAATGCACACTTGCATGCACACACTCCTAGACTCGTGAACACACATATCCACTCAAGGATTTCATGGATAAAATTATAATATTGACATGAAGGTAGATCTCAATAATTCTTGAGTTATAGAAAGTTAATGGTTAAGAAGACTAAATTCCACCAATACTGTTTATATATTCTACGCAAATCTAATAAAAATCACAACAAAATTTGTAAAGAAAATGACAAACTAATTCTAAAACTTATGTAGGTATGTAAAGGCCCAATAGTAGCCAGAGTAATACCAAAAAATAAGTAACAGCCCCTACCAGATACCTGACATTTTGTAATAAATGAACAGTGCTGTGTCCTTATTTAAATAAACAGACTTCTCATTTGACTAAATCCAGTTTTTTTTTTTTTTTTTAGTTTATGTCATTGTTTAATTTCTACAACCAAATTTATACTTCCAAATAGAATCTCTTCCCTGAAATCCGTGGTTGAATATCAACTTCCAAGGTAATATCTCCATGAGGATATATATTAAGTATTCAAAATTGACATATTTGAAGTTTAAAGGTTGATTACGCTCTCCAGGATATTTTCCTGCTCAATCTTCACCCTATCGTTAAATGATGCCTTTATTCAACCAAAGCTTTAGTAGCATCCCTGACTCCACTGTTCTCTCAAAGAATGCATTATTCAGCATTTCCTCATTGTCTTCAGGACTTTGCTACTTTTGCTATTTTCCATAGTTGATGGTTCAAGTCATCATACTTACTCACCTGTACTTTTGTAGTATCTACCTAAATGGTCTTACTGTGCCCATCTTTGTACCATAAAGCACATGGAATAATCCATTTAAAGTATGTTAGATTTTATTAAGGTTCTACTCAATTTTACAAAAACTTGAGTTGAATGGAAAGCTTTTAAAATTAAACTCAAGGCCCAACTCCACATGGCCTCCATTATTGTATGCTCCTCAATTCCTATTACATCACTGGGCTCTTTCATTGTATTACATCTATATTTTGCTGAGGTTTCTTCTTTGGATAATAACTCATCTCTTATTTTAGGGCTTTAGCCAGTTCATTTGCTTTGAGCAGTCTGCTTCTAGAAATGATAGAGAGACTTCATCCCTGAACCAGTTACTATCTTGTCCTTTTACCTTACTTTTTAAATTTTTCTTCAGATAGCAAGGCACCATCTTACTATATATATGTAATTATGTGTATCTATTTCTGTCTACTACTAGAAAAAGAATCGATGCATGCAAACTCCAGTATTGATGAAGAATATTCAATATACCATAGACTCCCAATAGAATGAATGTTTAGTCATTCAGTCTTAGAAGAAATACAACCAAAATGTACCTTAGAAATTAGGATGGTGTCTTAGTCATCTAATGCTGCTATATCAGAAATACCACAGGAGGATGGCTTTAACAAAGAAAAATTTATTCTCTCACTGTCTAGTAGGCTACAAGTCCAAATTCAGGTCGTGAGCTCCAGGGGAAGGCTTTCTCTCTCTGTCTGCGCTGGAGGAATGTCCTTGTCATCAATCTTCCCTTGGTCTGGGAGCATCTCAGTGCAGACCCAAAGGACATGCTCTGCTTCAGCACTCCTTTCTCGGTGGTATGAGGCCCCCATGTCTCTCTTCTCACTTCTCTCTTTTGTATCTCAAAAGAGATTCACTTAAGACACTACCTGATCTTATACATTTCATCAACATAACTTCTGCTAATCCATCTTATTACATCATAGTGATGGGGTGTACAACACTTAGCGAAACCACATCAGATCGTAAAATGATAGGCAATCATAGAATCGTACAAGGGAATCATGACCTAGGCAAGTTGACAGATATTTTGGGGGGAGGACACAATTCAATCCATGACAGATGGTGAGACTTCAAATTGCTTGCTTTGGACATGTCATCAGGAAAAACTAATTGCTGGAAAAAGGTACCATGTTTGGTAAAGTAGAGAGCCAACCAAAATGGGGGAAACCCTCAGTGAGACGGATTAACCCAATAGCTGCAACAATGGACTCAAAATACCAAAGATCATGAAGATGTTACAGGACATGGCAATCTTTCATTTTATGATGCATAAAGTCACCATAACTCGGAACCAACTTGATGGCAGCTAACAACAACTAGAATGCATATACTTTGACATCCTGCTTGGTACCCGAAAAAAATATTTGTGTCCAGAAAGTATTTCTTGGATGAGTGAATGCAACTTGTGTAGATTAGATTATTAGTCACCAAATATTGACATTATTCCCCTGCTTGCCCCCACACACATAGACCTACACTGTCTCCATGGGAGGAGTATATTTCCTGACCCACTGACACTAGTCTTGGCCATGGTACTTGGTTAATGGAATGTGGATATGAGTGTGAGTGTGGTGTTTCCCAGCCTAGTCTGTAAGAGACTTCTCCTCTGAAAGCTTGAAGTTCTACCATGAGATGAACATGCCTCAAGTGTCTGCTGCCCCTTCAACTTGTCCAAGGAAATTAAGAGATGCATGGAAACAACCTGAACTCAAAACCTAGCTGATCTGTAGAGTTGCATGAAATACTTTTTATTATTTGTCACTAAGATTCTGTGGTTGTCTTTCATGCACTATTGTAGTAAATTCTGACTAATATCCCAACCCAGTGCCTTCGAGTCGATTCCACGACTAATATAAGAACATGATATGGAAGCCAAATACAGGCCTAATGGTATATGAAATATATGATTAATTCACTATACCTAGAAACAAGGGAGAGGGTTATCCTTGGTGCATCCTGAGTAGCGGGGTATTTCTCTTCTCTTTCACGTCAGGATTTGCGATATGACTTGCTGGGCAAATGGAATATGAGTGAAGTGAAGGATTCCACATTCAAACAGAAGAATTAAGTGCCATTTATCTGGTTCCAGGCATATTCCTATGCATTTGCCATGATAGTGGCTAACATAAGAGCTGCTAACCACAAATGAAATAGGAAAGATGATAATACAGAGCAGATTTGCACTTGACTCACATCCAAGAGGTATTATAAATGAGAAATATCCCCACATTTTAAGTCAATGAAGCTTGTGGATTGTCAATCAACTAGGATAGAGTTCAAGCCCAGTTCCAAGGATATAATCTAACCATTTCACCAATAACTGTAATCCCATTTGTCGTGATTATGTCTGGAGCATGAATTAAACCAGATGTTGTCTAATTAGGTCAGTTGTTTATTTTTCCTAAAGGGGTTCATGCACCTGTAATTATTATACAAGTTTGAACTCAGGTTTTTTTTTTTTTTAACCCAGTTAAAACAAATTTTAACTGATTTAGTGATAATGCAAAAAAAGTGCTGTTGCTGATAATAATGGCGATGATATACACCCGTCCCAACCCATATGTATTTTATATAATTAATACTGACAGGAGCTTGGGTGAAATTTTGACTTGCTCTACAAGCATGACTAGAAACCAGTGAGATATCATAGATGTCTCCTATGAACAATAGGCATATTGGTTTTGACAGACCCTAAACCAAAGAGGTCTCTATAATAGCTGACTTGAATATCATATTTTTAATACCATTAGGTGACCATTTATATATTTTTATAACTGGTCCTTATTAATGGTAAGATAAACGGGACATTAATAGATTTGAATATCAGTATAACAACAGGGAACTGCAAGAAATTCAAGCCAGATTCAGAAGAGGGAGTGGAACCAGGGATATCATTGCTGATGTTAGATGGATCCTGGCTGAAAGCAGAGAATACCAGAAGGATGTTTACTTGTGTTTTACTGGCTATGCAAAGGCATTTGACTGTGTGGATCATAACAAATTACGGATAACATTGTGAAGAATGGGAATTCCAGAACACATAATTGTGTTATCAGGAACCTGTCCATGGATCAAGAGCCAATTGTTCAGACAGAACATGGGGAGACTGAGTGGTTTACAGACAAGAAAGGTGAGTGTCAGGGTTGTGTCCTTTCACCATACCTATTCAATCTCTGTGCTGAGCAAATAATCTGAGGAACTGGACTACATGAAGAAGAATGAGGTATCAGAATTGGAAGAAGACTCATTACAGCCTGCATTATGCAGATGACACAACTTTGCTTGCTGAAAGTGAAGAGGATTTGAAGCATTTACTGAGGAAAATAAAAGACTACAGCCTTCATTATGGATTACACTTGAACATAAAAAACCAAAAATCCTCACTATTGGACCAATAAGCCAAACCATGATAAACAGAAAAAAGATTGAAGTTGTCAAGGATTTCATTTTACTTGGATCCACAATCAATACCCATAGCAGCAGCAATCAAGAAATCAAAAGATGCTATTTCCAGAGGCAGAGCCAAAGTGGCAGAATAGACAGGCGCTTCCAGCGAGCTCTCTTTACAACAAACACCTGAAAAAAACAAGTGAAACAAGTATATTTATGACAAGCTAGGAGCCCTGAGTATCAAAGGCAAGCTTAGAAAAAGAACTGAGGGGCAGGGGGAGGAAGAGATGGTTCAGAAGTGGAGAGGAGTTACCAGACCTGAATCATGGGGAACCCTCAGGCACCATTCCCAGGAGCTGCAGTGGCTGGTTGGTACTAGCGTTCGGCCACAGTTTCCTCAGGGAGAAGCAGCCAGCCATACAGCCTACTCAGACCTCCGGAACCAGAGAAGAATGGCGCTCTCAGCAAAAGCTAATTACCTTCATATATTTCACTGCAATCCCCACTCTGCACCCCCACCCCCCTACTCCCAAGATGGCTTCAGTGGCTGACTTCCCTGGGCCTGAGATAGGTCCTGTTTAGAGCCTAGACCCATCCTCACGGGCTTTGAGAAGGAGTAAATTTGCAACTGGGGAAAATCTTAATTTACCAGCTCCATTAACCAGGGAAGCTCAGGACAGAAGCAGCTCCTGATCAGACATAAGCGGTCCATGGACTTTGACAACCTTTCCCCTCTGCATGGACCTGTCTGGGCCTATTTCAGGAGAATAGGCCCCTGTTGGCAGACAGCAACTATTTCAGCTGTGCAGTGGAAAGGTGGGTGTTTGATGTTTGACATTGCTTTGCCTATTAAACAGGGTCCTCACCTACCCATATCAGGGGCCTAAGGACAGATGGCTCCACTCAGGTCACCCAGCCAACCACAAAAGGGGTCCGAGGATAACTGGTACTTCTCAGTCCTTACAACCAAAAATATTGGGTGCTCATGGTCCATCTAAAGAACCCACCCAACTGTACACTCTAGGGAATAGGGGCACACTTTCTTCAGAGACACTTGGGGGATGATTCTCAGCCCCCTGCCTTGTTCAGAGTATGACCACCTGCTACAACCAGATACAGGTACCTGCACCAATCACCCCTGCCCCTCTAAGGGTGTAGGACACAGCCTGCACCACACACTTGATGATCAGCTACCTAGACAACTGAGCTGAATTCATACAAGAAAACTGAATGCACTCCTAGACTGATCTGCCTGATAACAGCTCTAACCATCTGGTGAGAGGACATCAGAGCACCAAAATTGAAAATAATCAAGTTAGCTCACTCAAGCAACCCATCTGGGCATATCAAAACAAAACAAAGCAAGAAGCTATGACACAGTAAGCAAACATAAAATAAACTAATACAATAACTTATAGATGGCTCAAAGAAAACAGTCAATTTCAAGTCACATAAAGAAACAGACCATAATCACCTCAACAAACTCTCAAAACAAAGAATCAAGGGATCTTCTAGATGAAAGTGCATTCCTGGAATTACCAGAGGCAGAAAACAAAACATTAATATGCAGAACCTTTCAAAACATCAAGAAGGAAATAAGGCAATGCGCAGAACAAGCCAAGGAACATACAGATAAAGCAATTGAAGAAATTAAAAAGATTATTCAGGAACATAAGGAAAAATTTCATAAGCTGGAAAAATCCATAGACAGACAGCAATCAGAAATTCAGAAAATTAACAATAAAATTAAAGAAATAAACAACTCCAATAGAAAGCCAGAGAAGCAGATTTGAGCATATGGAAGGCATAATTTCTGAACTTGAAGATAAGCACTTGGCACTCATACGTTTGAAGAAAAATCAGACAAAAGAATTTTTAAAAAATGAAGAAAGCTTAAGAATCATGGCAGACTGTATCAAGGGAAATAACCTACGAGTAATTGGAGTATCAGAACAGGGAGGGATAACACAAAATACAGAGAAAATTGTTGAAGATTTTTTAGCGGAAAACTTCCCTGATGTCATGAAAGATGAGAAGATATCTATCCAAGATACTCATCTAACTGAACATGAGACAGATGTCAAAAGAAAGTCTCCAAGACAGATTATACTTGAACTTGCCAAAACCAAAGATAAAGAAAGAATTTTAAGGGTAGCTAGGGATAAAGTAAAAGTCACCTAGAAAGGAGAGCCAATAAGAGTAAGCTTGGACTACTAGGCAGAAACCACACAGGCAAGAAGGCAATGGGATGACATATAAAAAGTTGAAGGAAAAAATTGCCAACCAAGAATCATATATCCAGCAAAAATGTCTCTCAAATATAAAGGTGAAATTAAGACATTTCCAGATAAACAGAAGTTTAGAGAATTCATAAAAACCAAAGCAAAACTACAAGAAATACTAAAGGGAGTTCTTTGGCTAGAAAATCGATAATATCAGTATCAACCAAAGACTAGAACACTGGGCAGAGCAACCAGAAGTCAACCCAGATGGAGAAATCCAAAAAAACAAAGCAAAATTATTTAAAAAAAAAAAAGCTCAAAACAGGGTAACAGCAATGTTATCATATAAAAGAAGACAACATTAGAATAATAAAGAGGGAGTAAGAAATGTTATCATACACCTTCTATATGGAGAGGAAAATATGGCAATACAAAGAAATAGAAGTTACATTTAAATTTGGAAAAATAGGGGTAAAGAATAAGGTAACCACAAAGGAGACAAACTATCCTACTCATCAAAATAAAATACAAGGGAAAAATACAGACTCAGCAGAAACAAAATCAACAACAACAAATATGAGGAAAAGACAATATATAAAGAAAATCTACTCAGCATATAAAATCAAGTGGGAAAAAGAAACTGTCAACACACAAAAAAAGACATCAAAATGATAGCACTAAATGCACACCTATCCATAATTACTCTTAATGTAAATGGACTAAATGCACCAATAAAGAGACAGAGAGTGGCAGAATGGATTAAAAAACAAGATCCGTCTATATGCTGCCTACAAGAAACATACATTAGAATTAGAAACACAAACTAAAACTCAAAGGATGGAAAAAAAAATCAAGCAAACAACAATCAAAAAAAGCAGGAGTAGCAATATTAATTTCTGACAAAATAGACTTTAAAGTTAAATCCATCAGAAAGGATAAGGAAGGACACTATATAATGATTAAAGGGACAATACACCAAGAAGATATAACCATATTAAATATTTACACACCCAATGACAGGGCTGCAATATACATAAAACAAACTCTATCAGCATTGAAAAGTGAGATAGATAGCTCCACAATAATACCAGGAGATTTCAACACACCACTTTCGCTGAAGGACAGGATATCCAGAAAGAAGCTCAATAAAGACACGGAAGATTTAAATGCCACAATCAGCTAACATGACCTCATAGACATATACAGAACACTCCACCCAACAGCAACCAACTATACTTTCTTTTCTAGTGCACATGGAACATTCTCTAGAATAGACCACATATTAGGCCATAAAACAAGCCTTAGCAGAATCCAAAACATTGAAATATTACAAAGCATTTTGTCTGACCAGAGGCCATAAAAGTGGAAATCAATAACAGGAAAAACAGGAAAAAGAAATCAAACACTTGGAAACTGAACAATACCCTGCTCCAAAAAGATTGGATTATAGAAGACATTAAAAAAAAAAAATAAGGATGGAATAAAGAAATTGATAGAATCCAATAAGAATGAAAACACTTCCTAACAGAACCTTTGGGACACAGCAAAAGCGGTGCTCAGAGGCCAAATTATATCAATAAATGCACACATACAAAAAGAAAAAATGGCCAAAATGAAAGAATTATCTCTACAACTTGAAGAAATAGAAAGACAGCAACAAAAGAAACTCACAGGCACTAGAAGAAAACAAATAATAAAAATTAGAGCAGAACTAAATGAAATAGAAAACATAAAAACAATTGAAAGAATTAACAAGATCAAAAGCTAGTGTTTTTGAAAAAAATGAACAAAATTGATAAACCACTGGCCAAACTGACAAAAGAAAAACAGGAGAGGAACCAAATAACCCGAATAAGAAATGAGATGGGCCATATCACAACACACCCAACTGAAATTAAGAGACTCATATCAGATTACTCTGAAAAATGGTACTCTAACAATTTGAAAACCTAGAAGAAATGGATGAATTCCTAGAAACACATTACCTACTTAAACTAACACAAACAGAGGTAGAACAACTAAATAGACCCATAACAAAAGACGAGGTGGAAAAGGTAATCAAAAAACTCTCCCCCCCCAAAAAAAAGCTCCGACCCGAACAGTTTCACTGAAGAGTTCTACCAAACTTTCAGAGAAGGGTTAACACCACTACTACTAAAGGTATTTCAGAGAACAGAAAAGGACAGAATACTCCCAAACTCATTCTGTGAAGCCACCATATCCCTGATACCAAAACCACATAAAGACATCACACACACACACAAAAATTACAGACCTATATCCCTCATGAACTTAGATGCCAAAATCCTCAACAAAACTCTAGCCAATAGAGTTCAACAACATATCAAAAAAATAATTCACCATGACCAAATGGGATTCATACCACGTATGCAGGAATGGTTCAACATTGGAAAAACCATTAATGTAATCTATCATATAAATAAAACAAAAGACAAGAATCACATGATTTCATCAGTTGATGCAGAAAAGGCATTTGACAAAGTTTGACACCATTCATGATAAAAACTCTCAGCAAAATAGGAATAGAAGGAAAATTCCTCAACATAATAAAGGGCTTTGATACAAAACCGATAGCCAACATCATCCTAAATGCAGAGAGCCTGAAAGTATTCCCCTTGAGATAGGGAACCAGACAAGTTTGCCCTTTATCAACACTTTTATTGAACACTGTGCTGGAGGTCCTACCCATAGCAATTAGGCTAGATAAAGACATAAAGACATCCAGATTGGCAGGGAAAAATAAAAGTATCTCTATTTGCAGATGACATATCTTATACACAGAAAACCCTAAGGAATCCTCCAGAAAACTACTGAAACTAATAGAAGAGTTCAGCAGAGTATCGGGATACAAGATAAACATACAAAAATCAGTTGGATTCCTCTACACCAACGAAAAGAACACCGAAAAGGAAATCCCCAAATCAATACCGCTTACAATAGCCCCGAAGAAGATAAAATACTTAGGAATACATCTTACCAGAGATGTAAAATACCTAAACATAGAAAACTAGAAGACGCTACTGCAAGAAACCAAAAGAGACCTACCTATGTGGAAAAACATATGTTGCTCATGGATAGGAAGACTTAACATTATAAAAATGTCTATTCTACCAAAAGCAATCAATAGATTTAATGCAATTCCAAGCCAAATTCCAACTTTTTAAAAATAATTTGTATTGTGCTTTAAGTGAAAGCTTACAAATCAAGTCAGTCTCTCACATATAGACTTATATACACCTTACTACACAATGAGATAGCCCGCTCCCTCCTTCCAGTCTCTCTTTTCGTGACCATTTTGTAAGCTTCTAACCCTCTCATCTTCCCTCCAAACAGGAGATGTCAACATCGCCTCAAGTGTCCACCTGATACAAGTAGCTCACTCCTCATCATCTCTCTCTCCAATCCGTTGTCCAGTCCAATCCAGGTCTAATGAGTCCAATGACATTTTTTAATGAGATGGAGAAAAAATCACCATCTTCATAGGGAAGGGAAAGAGGCCCCAGATAAATAAAGCATTCCTGGAAAAGAAGAATAGAGTGGGAGGCCTCACTCTACCTGATTTTAGAACATATTACACTGCCACAGTAGTCAAAACAGCCTGGTACTCCTACAACAACAGATACATAGACCAATGGAACAGATTTGAGAATCCAGACATAAATCCATCCACATATGAGCCGTTGATATTTGACTAAGGCCCCAAAACAGTTAAACGGGGAAAAGACAGTTTTTTTTAACAAATGATGCTGGCATAACTGGATATCCATCTGCAAAAAAATGAAACGAGACCCATACCTCACTCCATGCACAAGAACAAACTCAAAATGGATCAAAGACCTAAATATAAAATCTAAAATGATAAAGATCATGGAAGAAAAAATAGCGACACTGTTCGGAGCCCTAATACATGGCATAAACAGTATATAAAACATTATTAACAATGCAGAAGAAAAATTAGATAGCTGGGAGTTCCTAAAAATCGAACACCTATGCTCATCCAAAGACTTCACCAAAAGAGTTAAAAGATTACCCAGACTGAGGAAAAGTTTTTAGGTATGACATTTCCAATCAGTGCCTGATCCCTAAAATCTACATGATACTGCAAAAATTCAACTACAAAAAGACAAATAACACAATTAAAAAATTGGTAAAAGATATGAACAGACACTTCACTAAAGAAGACATTCAGGTAGCTAACAGATACATGAGGAAATGTTCATGGTCATTAGCCATTAGAGAAATGCAGATCAAAACTACAATGAGATTTCATCTCACTCCAACAAGGCTGGCATTAATCCAAAAAACACAAAACAAGAAATGTTGGGGAAGTCGTGGAGAGATTGGAACACTTATACACGGTTGGTGGGAATGTAAAATGGTACAACCACTTTGGAAATCAATTTGGCGCTTCCTTAAAAAGCTACAAATAGAACTACCGTAAGATCCAGCAATCCCACTCCTTGGAATATATCCTAGAGAAATAAGAACTTTTACAGGAACAGATATATGCACCCTTATGTTCATTGCAGCACTGTTTAAAATAGCAAAAAGATGGAAGCAACCAAGGTGCCCATTAACGGATGAATGAATAAATAAACTTTGGTATATTCACACGACAGAATACTACACATTGATAAAGAACAGTGATAAATCTGTGAAACATTTCATAACATGGAGGAACCTGGAAGGCATTATGCTGAGTGAAATTAGTTACAAAAGAATAAGTATTGTATAAGACCACTACTATAAGAACTGAGAAATAGTTTAAACAGAGAAGAAAATATTCTTTGATGGTTAAGAGAGATGGGAGGGAGGGGGGAAGGAGAGGGATATTCACTAATTAGGTAGTAGATAAGAACTACTTTAGGTGATGGGAAAGACAACACACAATACAGGGAAGGTCAGCACAACTGGACTAAACCAAAAGCAAAGAAGTTTCCTGAAGAAACTGAACGCTTCGAAAGCCAGAGTAGCAGGGGCAGGGGTTTGGGGACCATGGTTTCAAGGGACATCTAAGTCAATTGGAATAATAAAATCTATTAAGAAAACATTCTGCATCCTACTTTGGAGATTGGCATCTGGGGTCTTCGGCCCTAGCAAGCGGCCATCTAAGATGCATCAATTGGTCTCAGTCCACCTGGATCAAAGGAGAATGTAGAACACCAAGGACACAAGGTCATTAAGAGCCCAAGAGACAGAAAGGGCCACATAAACCAGAGACTACAACAGCCTGAGACCAGAAGAACTAGATGGTGCCCAGCTACAACTGATGACTGCCCTGACAGGGAACACAGAGAACCCCTGTGGGAGCAGGAGAGCAGTGGGATGCAGACTCCAAATTCTCTAAAAAGACCAGACTTAATGGTCTGACTGAGACTAGAAGGACCCTGGTGGTCATGGCCCCCAGACCTTCTGTTGGCCCAGGACAGAAACCAACTCTTCAGACAGGGATTGGACTGGACAATAGGTTGGAGAGGGATGCTGGTGAGGAGTGAGCTTCTTGGATCAGGTGGACACTTGAGACTATGCTGGCATCTCCTGTCTGGAGGGAAGAGGAGAGGGTAGAGAGGGTTAGAAGCTGGAGGAATGGACATGAAAAGAGAGAGTGGAGGGAGGGAGTAGGCTGTCTCATTAGGGGAAGAGCAATTGGGAGTATGTAACAAGGTGAATATAAGTTTTTGTGTAAGAGACTGACTTGATTTGTAAACTTTCACTTAAAGCACAACAAAATTTAAAAAATTAAACAAATCAAAAGACGCATTGCATTAGGTAAATCTGCTGCAAAGGACTTCTTTAAAGTGTTGAAAAGCAAATATGTCACCTTGAAGACTAAGGTGTACCTGACCCAAGGCATTGTGTTTTCAATCACCTAATATGCATGTGAAAACTGGACAATGAATAAGGAAGACCAAAGAAGAATTGACACCTTTGAATTTTGGCCTTGGCAAAGAATATTGAATGCACTGCCAAGAGAAGGAACAAATCTGTCTTGGAAGAAGTACAACCAGAATGCTCCTTAGAAGCAAGGATGGCGAGACTGTGTCTTACATACTTTGGACATGTTGTCAGGAAAGATCAGTTCCTGGAGAAGGACATCATGCTTGGTACAGTACAGGATCAGTGGAAAAAAAGGAAGACCCTCAAAGAGAGAGACTGACACAGTGGGTGCGACAATGGGCTCAAGCATAGTAACGATTGTAAGAATGGCACAGGACCAGGCAGTGTTTTGTTCTGTGATACATAGTTTGGCTATGAGTCAGAACAGACTTGATGGCACCTAACAACAATCGACTTGAAAATGATACCTTCAGTTCTTTTTTTACTCCAATTTACTGAACGCTCTGTAATTCTGGTTGACTCATAGTGCCACAGTATTTCAAATTTATTTTCCTAACTTTTTTCAGATTCTTTGAAATGATCCTACTGAGTGATTTGGATAACTTTTATATACAACTTCCATCAACCTAGTTGCATGGTACATTCAAATATTAACAACAAAAAAAAAATTAGTCAACCCATTTATTTAAGTCTGATCAGAGCCACTTCATTTCTCACAAAATGATTTAATAAATATCTAATTATTTTACAAATAGTTGTGTTGACATTTGCAAACATATTCCATTTTTTCATGCTGTACTTGAGTCATATTAAGCCCTGATATCCTCCTTCCTTTTGGGAATGTGAGAGTGGAGAGGCAATTAAGAATAATCCACAGCGGGCTCCAGTCAGGCATTTCCTTTCCATGGACCCTTCCTTTATGATAAAAATCTCACATGAGATGATTCTAGATGATATAATTATCAAGGGAGAGTAAAATCCCCATGTTTCCATATGATGTTTCATTTCACTGGGAATTAAAATTACCTTGATTAGTGTTTATTTTCCTGGTGCCACACACAAGCAGTTGCACATAGAAGATATTGCTTATTTAAGATGTTTCTATTCATTTGTTTAACTTAATAGTCTTCTTTGGGACCCAGTCAAGACAGCCAAATTGCATTTGGTTCTTTTTCTCGTCTTTATGAGCCAATGATGTAATCACCAGGAAGGTAAGTAGCTATAAAAATGAATGTTTCTGCAAAAATGACTTTAAATGCATGACTGCAGGACATCAGGAATGTTCTGGATGAAATATGATGAATATGTTGCTGCTTCTAAGATTTTGTGGAAACCCTGGTGGCATAGTGGTTAAGTGCTACAGCTGCTAACCAAAGGGTCAGCAGTTTGAATCCTCCAGGCGCTCCTTGGAAACTCTATGGGGCAGTTCTACTCTGTCCTATAGGGTCGCCATGAGTAGGAGTGGAGTCGACTCGACGGCACTGGGTTTGGTTTGGTTTTTCGGTTCTAAGATTTTGCAGGTAAGGATAAATTTTCTTAATCTTTTTATTCCCATAAATGATTGTCTAATCAAATATACATTATTCTATTTTAAACACCATTGTAGAAGCAACCTTCTGTATGTTCCTGCTACGAACATATTTTACCTTTTGTTTATTACTGTTCTAGTCCTACTCTTCTGAGAACCAATCCTTTTGAAATCCTTACCTGCTCTTCATATTAGGTGTCTAACTTACTCTTCTTACATTAATAACAAAATATTAATATCTATATTTATAAATTTATCACTTCAACATGACAGTTAAATTATCTAGCCTGATGTATGGATTCAATAGATAATAAGTAACATATTTATATTTTCTTACTATTTTAAATAACTTTCGCATGTCATGTGAGGCAGACAGTGCAGGAATTACCTACATTTCAATTTCAGGAAGCTAAATTTGCTTACTTATATGCATACCCCCAATAGCATATAAACACTGAAATTCAACCTAGCGTTTATGAATTCACAATAAAACTGAAAGGGAAAAAAAAAGAGGCAGCATAGAAAGAAAGAAGAAAGGAAGGAAGGAAATGTAACTGAGTAAACCGTCTAGAAGCTTGGAGTAAAGAAGGCAAAAAAAAAAAAAATAGCAATATTTGTTAGTATTGTCAGAAGTAAGCTTCATACGTCTGTATATATGTATATATGTATATTCTTTCCAGATGAAGGTCATCGTCCCATTCTGTGGGTGAGTAAATCAAGGCTACGGAAAGTAAAGAAGCATACTTAAAGTCATCAGCCAATTAAGGGCAGAGTGGGATTACAAAGACAAATCTGCCTAATTAAAAAGCCAACATTGTATCAATGATATTTCCCTTAACGTTATAATGGCTCCCACTTTATACTTACAGTGTAAGCATTGCTGGACAGTATAAAATATTTGATTCCTGAGTTTCCTATACAAAAAAGTAATGATGAAAGTGGTGAGAAATTTAAAGTATTGAACACTACAAACACTCTGGGCTGTACCATACATAATACGACATGAACAATTGACTTCGTTCTCCAAAAGTAAAAGATAAAAAATATTAGACAGTAAAGATAATTTAAATCTATTAGCCAGCAAAACATGTGAAAATAGTAGCCTAACCACTCCTGATCGTCTACAGGGTTAGCATCATAATCACTATTCAGAGACTGATGCTGAGTTTGTGCCATTGAGAATGGGTGAAAACAGGAGCACCAACTGGTCTCAAAGGCATTTAAACCCCTACTGAGATTTGGAGCTAATCATTTTATCTTACTTATTTGGAATTTATTATAATTTTTGATCAATTTACATTTTAAACTTTTAAACATTACATAATTCTCTTTGACATATTTCATGCACTAAATACATAGCTGGAATATAAGCTTATCAATTTATCTGACTTATTACAAGAAAGGAGTCCTGGTGATGTAGTGGATTACAACCTGGCTGCTAACCAAAAGGCCGACAGTTCAAATCCACCAGCCACTCCTTGGAAGCCCTTATGGCGCAGCTCTCCTCTGTCCTATAGAGTCGGTATGAGTTGGAATCAACTTGATGACAACAGGTTTGGTTTAGTTTTTTTATCACAAGAAAAATCTAAATGTTAACATCATTTTTGGTGAATTTATATTTTGAAATTTTAAAAAATGTGTATATCTAAAAAAAGCATAGATTGTAACCTGTTTTACAAATGTTGAAATTAAGTTTTATAGTCAGTAAGTATTGCCGATATACAGCTAGTCAATGAAGGAAGTAAAACCCGGGTAATTGAAACTTGATTCTAAATCCCATTCTGTCTCCACAAAAATGTAATTACCCATATGTTTAATCATGCCTGAACTCTGAGTGGACAAGAAGAAATATAATAAAAGAAAACAACAACAGCAAATAAAATGAAACACTGTTTTAACTGTTAAGGTAGAGAAATAAGAAAGACATTTGAAAGTAAATACCAAGGCTTCAACAACAGGTAAAGAGCGCAATAAGGCAGTAAACATGTTGAGTCGACAATAGTGACGAGGTAAAAAAAAAAAAAAAGACTTCACAGGGATACAGAGTGATCAGTATCACATAAAATGGTGGTGGGACTAGAACTTGGGTTTACAGCTTTGCGAAGATTTTCAAAGCTATTTAGGAAGTGGTAAAGGGAAAAGTAATGGATTCAGAATGGGAAGAGTTGTGAGCAAAGCTATGTTTATGTAATGATTTAAGCATTTTTTCTACAGCATGGGACTTGTAAAATGATTTATTGCACTAAAATAATACGTGAATGACATGGACAACTAGTTTAATTCCAATAAATCAGAAATTGCAACACCTGCTAAAAGGAAAAGCTGCTGGATGCACATTTTGAAGCATCTAGCTATTTTATTTCGGTGTCAAGATGCTCCTCTCTTTTACATAATGCTGGTAACCTCTGCTGCACTTATTTTTTATTCTTTGTTTTCTGTTTGTATCTGTCATGATAATAGACATCTATTGACTTATTCTGCTGTTTAATGTGTTTTTATTTGTTTTTGTCTTTTTTAACCATCCGAATTATTACATTAAATATTTATCTACAAGTACACCTACAGTTATGGAACATATTTGTTGTTGAAACTTTCATGTCAAAATATTTTTTGATTCAATATTCTCTAGCCACAATAGTCCCTCCAACTCTTTAAACCATTGGAACATCACTTTATAATTTGAAATGTAATGATATACACATTATTACACACCTGATTGCTGCCTTAAGCCACATAGTGGTGAAAAATTTATATAGAGACGATGATTTGACAAAATAGTGGTTTGCCTAATAATAAAACTTAACATTTTTATAAGATTTTTCACTGTACTTTTCAAGGAGAGATTTGAAGCCAATTCTTGAACAATGCTCTTGGCAGGCTGAAGAATTTTTACCTTAGTAGAAGGTGAAGAGCAGTGGCAGATATTGAGACAAAGCTGTCTTTCTTCCTGTGCTGAGATGAAGGTCCGTGTTGCTGTGTGGAACTGCATCAGGTAGAGAATTTCTAAAGGGAGCCAAGACCCGCTATGCAATTTCTTCATCCTTAGAGTTAAATAACCATAAGAATATTTCCTATACTTCAATTTATTCTTGAACATTGAGTGAATGGTCAAAAAAATGAATGACATTGGGTAATATTTGTGAGAAACCTACGTGTAGAATGTTCATTATATGTACACAGAACTCTGGGTATATGGAGCAAGAAAAATATCTACAAAAAATATGAATTAATTAAGAGAATTAGATTCTGGCAACCAACACAGAACCAATATGCACTTATGTCTTTAGTGATGTTCAATATCCAATGCCTTTATTTTTAACTGACTTGCTTACAGAGCTGTGTTTTGTTCTAGAGATCAGTGTTACGAAGGCAAGTGGGACTTGCTGAGGCACCGCAAATGCAGTCAGTGTGATTGTGTGTATCCAACTGGGGATCCGTCACCAACACTGTCGGGAAACTGCTGGTAAGTAAGCACTTTTATTCAACCTGTTTCTGACTAAAAGAGCCAGTCCCCAAAATATACTAAAAGGTGGATGTCATGGATTGTATTATGTCCCCCCCGAAAAATGTGTGTACCAAGTTGGTTAGGCCATGATTCCCAGTGTTCTGTAGTTGTCCTCCATTTTGTGATTGTAATTTTATGTTAAAGAGGATTAGGGTGGGATTGTAACAAAAAACATTACTAACAATGTACAAGTACCCAAAGAGAAATTAGGTAACTCCTAAAAATCAAACACTTATGCTCATCCAAAGTCTTCACCAGGAGAGTAAACTGATTGCCTACAGCCTGGGAAACAGTTTTGAGCTATAACATTTCCGATCAGCATCTGATCTCTAAAATCTACATGATATTGCAAAAACTCAATAACAAAAAGACAAATAATCCATTTTAAAAATGGGCAAAGGATAGGAATAGGCACTTCAACGAAGAAGACATTCAGGCAGGTAACAGATACATGAGGAAATGCTCATAATCATTAGCCGTTAGAGAAATGTAAATCAAAACTACAATGAGATACCATCTCACTCCAACAAGGCTGCCATTAATCCCAAATCACAAAATAATAAATGTTCGAGAGGTTGTAGAGAGACTGGAACACTTATTCACTGCTGGTGGGAGTTTAAAATGGTGCAGCCACTTTGGAAATCAATCTGGCACTTCCTTAAAAAGCTAGAAATAGAACTACCATAGCATATGGCAATCCCACTCCTTGGAATATATCTTAGAGAAATAAGAGCCTTTATATGAACAGATATATGCACAACCATGTTCATTGCAGGACTGTTTACAATAGGAGAAAGATGGAAGTAACCAAGGTGCCCACCAACAGATGAATGGATAAATAAATTGTGGTACATTCACACGATAGAATACTTCACATAGATCAAGAACAATGATGAATCCGTGAAATATTTCATAGCTTGGAGGAATCTGGAGGGCATTATGCTGAGTGAAATTAGTCAGTTGCAAAAGGACGAATATTGTATGAGACCACTATTATAAGAACTCAAGAAATAGTTTAAACAGAGAAGAAAATATTCTTTGATGGTTATGAGGGTGGGGAGAAAGGGAGGGAGAAGGATATTCGCAAATGAGATAGTAGACAAGAACTATTTTAGGTGAAGGGAAAGACATCATACAATAAAGGAGAGGTCAGCATAACTGGACTAAACCAAAAGCAGTTTCCTGAATAAACCAAAAGCTCCAAAGGTCAGAGTAGCAGGGGCAGCAGTAGGGGGACCATGTTTTCAGGGGACATCTAGGTCAATTGGCATAATAAAATCTATTAAGAAAACATTCTGCATCCCACTTTGGTGAGTGGCGTCTGCAGTCTTAAAAACACTATCAAGCGGCCATCTAAGATGCATCAATTGGTCTCAACCCACCTGGAGCAAAGGAGAATGAAGAACACCAAAGATACAAGGTAATTATGAGTCCAAAAGACAGAAATGGCCACGTAAATCCAAGACTACATCAGCCTGAGACCAGAAGAACTAGATGGTGCCCGTCTACAACTGAAGACTGCTACGACAGGGAACGAAACAGAGTATCCCTGACGGAGCACGAGAGCAGTGAGATGCAGACCTCAAAGTCCCATAAAAAAATCAGACTTAATGATCTGACTGAGACTAGAGGAACCCTAGAGGTCACGATCCCCAGACCTTCTGTTGGCCCAAGACTGGAACTATTCCCAAAGCCAACTCTTCAGACAGGGATTGGACTGGATTATAGCATGGAAAATGATAGTGGTGAGGAGTGACCTTCTGGTCTCAAGTGGACACATGAGACTATGTGGGCAGCTCCCGTTTGGAGGGGAGATGAGAAGGCAGAGGGGGACAGAAAGTGGCTGAATGGACATGGGGAATACAGGGCTGAGAGAAGGAGTGTGCTGTCTCATTAGTGGGAGAGGAACTAGGAGTACATAGCAAGCTGTATACTAATTTTTGTATGAGAGACTGACTTGATTTGTAAAGTTTCACTTAAAGCACACACACAAAAGATGGAAAGAATACACAGAGTCACAGTACCAAAAGAAATGGTCAACTTTCAGTCATTTCATGAGGTGGCATATGATCAAGAACTGGTAGTAGTGAAGCAAGAAGTCCAAGCTACACTGAAGGCACTGGTGAAAAACAAGGCTCCAGGAGCTGACAGAATACCCACTGAGTTGGTTCAACGAACAGATGCAGCACTGTTCATGCCCACTCCACTATGCAAAGAAATTTGGAAGCTAGCTACCTGGCCAACAGACTGCAAGAGATGCACGTTTGTATCCATTCCAAAGAAAAGCGATCCAACAGAATGTGGAAGTTATCAAATGTAAGTGATAGTAAATATGGTAAACAAACAAACAAAGAAACTCTATCTATTCTACACTGAATATGACATTCTATCCCCAGGAGATCTAGTGAGTTTATGATGTTGTTGTTAGGTGCTGTTGGGTCAGTTCCAACTCATAGCGACCCTGTGTACAACAGAACGGAACAGTGCCCAGCCCTGGGCCTTTCTCATTGCGATGTTTGAGCCCACTGTTGCAGCCACCGTCTCAATCTGTCTCATTGAGGATCTTTGTCTTTTTCACTGACCGTCTACTTTACCAAGCACAATGTCTTTTTCCAGGGACTGATTCCTCCTGATAATATGTCCAGAGGACGTGAGACCAAGTCTTGCCACCCACCTTTCTAAGGAGCATTCTGGCTGTACTTCTTCCAAGACAGGTGTGTTCATTCTTCTAGCAGTCCATGGTATATTCATTATTCTTCACCAACAACATAATTCAAGTTTCTGTTCTTTTGCCTTCCTTATTCATTGTCCAGCTTTAGCTGCACATGAGGCGATTGAAAATATCATGGCTTGGTTCAGGCACACCTTAGTCCTCAAAGTGACATCTTCGATTTTTAACACTTTAAAGAGGTCTTTTGTAGCAGATTTGCCCAATAAAATATGTCGTTTGATTTCTTGACGGCTGCTTCCATGGGTGTTGATTGTGGATCCAAGTAAAATGAAATCCTTGACGACTTCAGTATTTTGTCTGTTTACTGTGATTTTTTTATTGTTCCAGTTGTGAGGATTTTTGTTTTCTTTATGTTGAAGTGTAATCCATACTGAAGGCTGAAGTCTTTGATCCTCATCAGTAAGTGCTTCAAGTCGTCTTCACTTTCAGTAAGCAAGGTTGTGTCATCTGCATGTCTAGGCTGTTAATGAGTCTTCCTCCAATCCTGAGGCCCCTTCTTCTTCATATAATCCAGCTTTTTGGACTGTTTGGATTATATGTTTTTTTAAAGACACTGAGTTTTTGGTAATTTACTATGGCAGCCCTAGAAAATGAATACAGAGCCCTTCACCAAGAACAAGTCAAGTTAGCACCAAAAATGCTCCTGTAAGGGTAGCCACGTAACATGAGACATGGCAGTTTTAAAAAGTATGAAGTAAAACTCTCAGCTTTGACAGACAAAGGGCTCCTCTAAGACTAAGTTCATTGCTGTTGAGTCGATTCTATCTCATAGCAACCCTAAAGGACAGAGTAGAATTGACCCATAGGGTTTCCAAGGAGTGGCTGGTAGATTCGAACTGCTTGAATAAGTATTGTGAAAAAATACAACCCTGACACACAACTTTTCTGAGCTTAGTATTAAAACAAAACAAAAAAGTCGCTGTCGAGTGGATTCTGACTCATAGGGACCCTATAGGACAGAGTAGAGCTTCCCCACAGGGTTTCCAAGGAGTGACTGGTAGATTCAAACTGCAGACCTTTTGGTAGCACCCAAATGCATAATCATCGCACCACCAGTGGCTTTCAAATCAGCTATAGGCTGATGATCTCCAAATTCTTAGAACCTGGAAAACTACTCTACCTCTGAGTGGTATCCACAGCTGGGAACTGTTCTTCACACTTGGATGACCTCAGACATCCAAATCTAACATGTCCAGAAAAAATCGTTTGGTCATTTTCTCAAGTTTGTTCCTCCATGGTTTTCCACATGGTAGAGAATAGCTCTGGTGACCATGCGCTCATGGTAGCCTGAATTCTAGAAGTCACCTTTGATTCTCCGTTCCCCTCATCCCATACATCTGATCCACCAGCAATTCTTGGCAGCTCAAGCTCCAAAGTACACCTCAAGCCTGCCCACTGTTCCCACCTGCACTACCACCATCACTCCTCACCCTGACCACTGCAGAAGCATCCTGACTGGTCCTCTGTATTTGCTGTCTTCAAGTTCTCCTGGGCTACAGTTAATTCCTGGGACACATTCTTTCTCAAGACCATTGAACAATAGAAGGAGAAGGGCATTTAGTTGTATGCTACCTCCTCTGCTTGAGCTGCATGTCCCTCAGAAATCCCTTTTCACTGCCCACTCTATAATGTCTCTTTTCCAATTTCCTGTCTTTGGCCGCACTGCTTTGATAGCGTGCATGCATGTGTGCTTCAGGGGTCATGTAGACAGCTGCTTGGAGGAATTTTTCTTAGTACAATCATGGTTGTGTGCCATCAAGAGATTCTGACTCATATCAACCCTGTATGACAACTTAGAACTGCCTCACAAGGTTTCCTAGGTTGCAGTCTTTATGGCACAGCCCTGGTGGCCCCGTGGTTAAGAGCTTGGCCACTAACCAAAGGGTGGACAGTTCGAATCTACCAGTTGGTTCTTTGCAGAAAGACATGGCAGTCTGCTTCTGTAAAGACTTATAGTCTTAGAAACCCTATGGGGCAGTTCTGCTCTGCCCTATAGGGTCACTATGAGTCGGAATTGATTCAACAGCAACTGGTTTGGATTTTGTTTGGTTAGAATCTTTACGGGAGCCCATCTCCAGATCTTTTCAACCCTTGAGCTGGTGGGTTCCAACGGCCCACCTTTCAGTTAGCCAAGCACTTAACCGTTGCACCTCCAATACTTAACTCTGCACGCGAGAGGGCCCTCTCCTGACGTCTCCCGTCTCCTCACCCCGCACACCTTGGCATTCTCCTTGCTTCTAGACCCCACCCTTCCCTCTGGAGGCCCAACCCCCCCCACGCCCGCCCCACACCCGGGCCGCTGGGCCGGGCCAGCAGCCATGTTCCACGCCATCTAGCCAGTTACTCCCGGAAGCGCTGGGACGGGTGGTGAGGGGTCCGGGCCGGATGGCGCGCCTTAGAGAGGATGCTGTTCGTGCTGCTTTCCCTGCCGTGTTCTCTGAAAGGTATGAAACTCCGGCAGCTGGGTGGAGGGACCAGCTCCCAGACTGAACAAGCCTGGCCCCTCGAAGGTGTGGAGGGAAGGCACCAGGAGTGCGGGTCCCAGTCCCAGCATCCCGTGGGCTCCAGAGGTTGGAGAGTCCGGACGTTGGGTTAGCAGCTCGCGTCGCCCCCTCCAGCTTACCCCATCCCGAGTGATCCTCGGGGGCGGACGCTGCGTGGGGGCGGGCGGATGCAGCCACTCTACGGGCTGCGAGAGGGAGCCTCTGGCCCGGGAGACGCAGCTGGTCCGGGAAATTTGCATCCCCATGGCTTTGCAGCGGGGGAGGGGGGTCCAGCCACGGGATCCAGCTGCGGAGTGCCCTCGGGCCTGGGGGCTTGAAGGGCTTGGGGAGAAAGGCCGTGTCCAGGGCTGCGCCCAGGTCCCTACTCTGCCCGGGGCGGGTTTGCGGGCCAAGCTGGGGGATGGGGGCCTGCCCACCCCGCCCCCCACCTGCTCCCTCTGCCAGAGGGGAAACCAAGGCCTAGAGTTCGTCCGGGAAGGTGAGATTCCAGACTGAGGGCGGGGCACTCGCCCCCATTCCTCCTCCCACCCCCACCAGACTCCGTAGGGTGCCACGGACAGGGGAGAGAGGGATCCCCCGCCCAAGGCCATGCTGCCCCTTATTGTTTTGGGCGCTGTGCCTGGGAGGCTGAGGCACCCCGCGCCCGCGCCTGGCCGGTCTACTCTTGGGGCTGTGGCGTCGGCGCGGCCCCACCAGGAAAGGAAGGGGTCCTGGGAATCTGTGGAGCAGCGTGGGGATCCTACTCCTTGTGGAAGCAGCAGCGATTCAGTGTCTGTTAACAGTGTGGATGCCGGGTCCCGCTCCCCCTCTGGGTGGCGGGGGTGGGGGTAGCAGGAAGGGGTCCTGAGCAACCAGGTCGTTTGTTAACTTAAACGTTTGTGCGGCGCTGTGTACCGGTCACTGTGGACGGGGTCTCTGGTGCTGAGGGGATTTGAGGGTTCCTCACACTGGCGGGATTTGGAGCCTCTACCCTGGTGGCAGTAGGTTTAGTGGGTTACCCTGGTGGCGTAGTGGTTACCCAGGTTGGCAGTTTGAATCCACCAGGCGCTCCTTGGAAACTGTGGGGCAGTTCTACTCTGTCCTATAGCGTCACTATGAGTCAGAATTGACTCGATGGCAACGGGTGTGTTTTTTTTTTTTTTTTTTAGGTTGGAGATTAGGTGTCTCTCGGGCTGACATTTGAAGGTCTGGAGCTGACGGTTTATGAGGGTTTCTAAGGGTTTTAAGCGCTCCGGCCATGGGCACCAACCCGATCTTCCAGCCCCTGCGGATGGACCGCCCCCCCCCCCGGGGGATTGGCTGCTCTGGGACCCCAAGCCCAGAGGGCGGTGAGAAGCTGACAAACGTGAGTGATGTCCTGCAGGCTCCAGTTGGCGGGGCAGCCCTGCTCACATGGTCTCAATACCGGCAATCGGGCAGTCAGCTTCGTGCCTAGGGGTGGTTTCCGAATGTTCCCTCGTGTCCCCCCACCTGTGCGGGGCGACAACTCTCCCCTGGGTGGGGACCTAGTAGAGGCCTGCAGGGCATCAGGGTATGGAGGGGCAGAGCTTGGGCGGGGAGGGCGCGGCCCTGCAGGTTCCTCTACGTGACCACGGCGGGGGGCTGCGGGTCCTGAAGCCTCGGCCTGGTAGAGGACCCACTAGGTCACGCAGAAGGAGTGGGTTAGGATAATCATAGCATTAATGGGAGTATTGAGAGAGCGCCCTGGGGCCTTGGGTCCCTCGGGAAGAAAAGCTTCTGCTGTCGCCACTGCAGCGGTACCCAGGTCGTCCCGGCTTAGGTCCAGGAGGTTCCGGTGCTCGGAGGGCCTGGTGGGCAGAACAGAACCGGCGGTGCGCGCGCCCTCTCGCGGCCTTGCACCGAATCGCTGAAGTTCAGTGTCAGGCGATTCTAAGCCTTGGTTTTGGAACTGAATAGTGAAGCAGAGCAAATGATGCAGTGCCTTGATGGGACCGGTGGAGACATCAAGAAGCAAAGCACAGCTCAAACTTCAAAATTCCACTGAGTGTTAGTACGATTTCGAGGGAGAAAATAGACGGAGAGTCGAGAGGCCCAGAGATGCAGAAGGGTTAGAGGATTAGGGTTAGGGGTTAGGGTTTGGGGGTTAGAGGTTTGGGAGTTAGGTTTAGGGGTATAGGTTTTAGGTGGTTGGGGGTTGGGGTTAGGGCTGGGGTTACTAGGCTCGGGCACAAGTGGTTTAGGGTTAGGGTTAGAGTGAGGCTGAGGTTGATTCCCCAGTCTTGTGTACCGTCTTTCCTTCGCCAGAGTTACCACCGATCTGTTGTTTGGTTGGAAACCCTGGTGGCGTAGCGGTTAAGAGCCATCGGTGCTAACCAAAGGTCTGCAGTTCGAATCCACCAGGCACTCCTTGGAAACTCTATGGGGCAGTTCTAATCTGTCCTGTAGGATCGCTATGAGCTGGAATTGACTCGACAGCAGTGGGTTTGGTTTTTTTGGTTATTGTTTAGTTGGCTTTTCTCTACCCACTCTTCGTCTCCCTGGTGAACATCAAGGATTGTTTCTGTGCGTAAATGTTTTCATGAGTTTTTATGATAGTGGTCTCTCACTGTATATGTCATTTTGTGATTGACTTAGTCAGTGTGATGCGCCCCAGATTCATCCATGGTGTGAGATGTTTCGGAGATTCATCATTGGTCTTTATTGTCGTGTAGTGTTCCACTGTGTGTATGTACCGTAGTTTGTTTATCCATTCCTCTGTGGACGAGCACTTAGGTTGTTCCCATCTTTTTGCTACTGTGAATAATGTTGCAGTGAACACGGGTGTGCATATGTCTATTCCTGTGACTGCTCGTGGAAACCCTGGTGGCTAGTGGTTATGTGCTACGGCTGCTAACAAAAACGGTTAGGGTTTGGGGTTAGGGATGTTAGGGTTAGGGTTGTTAGGGTTTGGGGTTAGAGTTTAGGGTTAGGATTTTTTGGTTGGGGTTAGGTGTTAGGGTTAGGTTTAGGGTTTGAAGTTAGAGTTTGGAGTTACAGGTTAGGTGTTAGGGGTTGCAGTTTGGGGTTTAGGGTTTTGGGGTTTAGTCGTTAGGGTTTGGGTTAGGTTTTAGGGGTTAGAGGTTAGGTTTAGGGTTGGGGTTGGTGTTGGGTTTGTTTGGGATATGTGGTTTGGGGTTAGAGGGTGGGTGTTAGAGGGTTGGGGTCTAGAGGGTTGGGGGTTAGAGATTGAGGGAGTTAGAGGGTCAGGGGTTAGAGGGTGAGGGGGTTAGAGGTGAGAAGATTATAGAGTGAGGGAGTGAGAAGGTGAGGGTGTGAGGGGGTGAAGGTTAGGGTTTAGGGTTAGAGGGTTTAGGCTTAGGGTTCAGAAGCTTGGGGTTAGGGGGTTAGGGTTTCAGGGTTCAGAGGTTGGGGTTGGTGTTGTGGTTAGGGTTAGAGAGTTAAGGTTAGAGGGTTAGGCTTAGAGGATTAGGGTTAGGGGTTAGGGCTAGGGCTTAAGGTTTAGGGGTTTGGGGTAAGGTTTTGGGGTTTAGGATTAGAGGGTTAGGCTTAGGGCTTAGAGTTTAGGGTTTTAGGATTTAGAGTTTAGGGCTTAGGGCTTAGAGCCTAGGGTTTAGGGCTTAAGGTTTAAGGCTTAGAGTGAGCTTTAAGGCTGGGGGCTGGGGTTAGGGTTTAGGGTATTAGGGTTAGAGGGTTTGACGGTTTAGTGTTTAAGTTTAGGGTTTAGGGGTTAGGGGTTGGGGTTAAGGGTGTTAGTGTTTAGGGTTTTGGCGTTTAGGGTGTTAGGGTTAAATGTGTTAGGGCTAAGGGTGTTAGGGTTTTGCGTGTTAGGGTTTTAAATGTTATGGTTTAGGGTTTAGAGTTAAGTGATAGGGTTAGGCTTAGGCTCATTCTTAGGTTTAGGGCTAGGGATTTGAGGTTTAGGGTTTGGGGTTGGGTTTGGAGGTTAGGGTTAGGATTAGGGCTAGGGTTAGAGGGTTAGGGCTAGAGGTTAGAGTTAGAGGGTTCAGGTTTCGGATTAGGGTTTCATGTTAGCGTTAGAGGGTTAGGGTTCGAGGGTTAGAGTTAGGGTCATTAGGGTTAGGGTGGTTAGGGGTTAGGGTTAGGTATTAGGGTTTACGGTTAGGTTTAGGGTTTGGGGTTTGAGGTTTGGGTTTAGGGTTTGAGGCTTAGAGTATAGGGTTTAGTGTGTAGGGTTTTGATGTGTAGTGTTTTGGGGTGTAGGTGTTTAGGTTGTAGAGTTTAGGGTATAGGCGTTAGGGTTTGGGTTAGGGTTAGAGTTTAGGGCCTTGGGGGTTAGGACCTAAGGGCTTAGGGTCTTAGGGGCTTTGGGGCTCAGGGCTTAGGGGCTAGAGTTAGAGGGCTAAGGCCAGAGGGCCAGAGGGCCAGAGGGCCAGAGGGCCAGGGTTATGGTTTGATTCCTGGCTGGCAATTTTTTTCCTTCAATATTTTGTGTAAGTCATCCCTTTGCCTTCTTGCCTGCATGATTTCTGCTGAGTAGTCCAAGTTTTTTATTATTTACTCTCCTTTGTTGGTGACTTCCTTTATCCCTAGCCTCTCTTAAAATTCTCTTTATATTTGATTTTGGCAAGTTTGATTATTATGTGTCTCGGTCACTTTCTTTTGAGATCTACCTTATGTGGAATTCGATGAGCATCTTTCATGATATCATGGAAGTTTTCTGCCAACAAATCTTCAACAGTTCCCTCTGTATTTTCTGTTAGCCCTCCCTGTTCTGGTACTGAAATCACTCATAGTTATTTCTCTTGATAAAGTCCCACATGATTCTTTGGATTTCTTCATTTAAAATTCTTTTATCTGCTTTCTCATCAAATATATTAGTCCCAAGAGTTTGATCTTCAATCTCAGTAATTCTGCCTTCCAATTCCTCAATTGTGCTCTTCTTACTTTCTATTGAGTTTTCTAACTGTAATTTTATTGTTAATCTTCTCAATCTCTGATTGCAGTCTCTCTATGGTTTCTTACAGCTTATTAAATTTTTAATTATGTTCTTGAGTAACCTTTTTAATTTCTTCAGCTGCTTTATCTTTGTGTTCCTTGGCTTGATCTGCATTTTGCCTCATCGGAGAAATCCTTAGGCCCTTCACTGGCTCGCGATACAGCTCCACGACGTCCACTACTGGCCCTGGCATTTCGCCGGTGCCCCACTGAACGTGTGCTCCGGAGCCATGTTTCTCCACCCATCACTATCCTTCTGCCACCAGGGGATATGTGAGTGTGGGAGTCACCATTTGTCACTGGCAGCAGCGTCACAAGTCACTAGACTTCCAGGTACCCGCAGACCTAGGCTGCCTTCTGCCTCAGGCACAGTCCCGAATCCTTTATACCAGACGCTGACACCGGGCCACTGGCGGACATTCATTTTGATCAACACAGAGGTCTGAGTGAGGGTCAGCAGGCCAGGTACGTGAAGTGAAGGCCAGGTGGGCAGGACTAAGGTTTCTTTGCCATCACCATGGAGAGAGTCTCCCCACCGGAAGAGTGGGCAGAGCTTATGATGGGCCTGGTGACAAGACTCAGCCAATGGCAGAGATCCAGTCCGCCAGGCAGATGACACAGGGTCCTCCATTGTGACCTAGGACACCTAGTGGCCACAGGATTTGAGCACACCCTGGGAAAGGCTATGCAGGCACAAGGGAGCCCCTGGAGTGGACTGCTTCACGGCATTGGCAGAGCAGGCCAGGGTCCAATTTTCCCACTTTCCTGAGGATATCAGTACGCAAGACATCCCCACTCAGCATCTCTTGCCTCTCTCTCTGTATGTGTTCATTCTCTGAAATCTCTTCCTTCTCTCCCTGAGTCACTTCACAGCTTGGAGTGCCTGATAGAGTGCCTAGAGACGAAAGAGCAAAGGGGGAAGGCCTCTGGCTCTACTGGTTGCCCATGGGCAGAGAAGATCTGCTAGTCTATCTGGAAGGTCTAGACAGTAGTGACTGATTGGGGAGCTACATCACGGGTGGACTCTGGCCAGGTGAAGCTTGCTGACATGTGGTAGCCTCTCCGGAGACTACTAATTCTGCTGATGACACTGTATGCAAATACCCGGTTGAGTGCCACGGGCAGAAAACATTGACACATACCTGCCAGAGGCCTGTCCTGGGTCTGAAGAGTCCACCCTGGTCTCCAGGGTCTCATCATGTCAGCACACACTTTGCCTGCACACATGGAATCTGCCTTTCTCCACGAATGCCTTCTCCTGCTAGGAAACACAGGATGGCACTCAGCCAAGGGAGAGAACACGCAAAGTCAACTGAAGCTCCCATTTTCAAGATTTTGCTTCTGCTGGGCCACAGCCCCCGGTGGCACACTGCATGCACGTCACTTCTCCAAACACAAGGCCGAAATCCGGGCATCCAGGGCCCCAGCAGTCCAGAGTCTGCGGGTGGCAGCATACTCTGCGGAAGGTGACACCTCTTTGCCACGTACAGGAGGGAGGCCTGGGCCCTTGACTGGCTCCGCTAGAGCTCCACAACCTCAGCTATTTTCCCTGACCTTTGGCCCGTGCCCTCATGAGTGTGTGATCTCTAGTTACACTTCTCCTCTGACCACTCTGAATCCGTCAACTGCGGATACCTGAGCGTGGACATCAACATCTATCGCTGGCTGCAGTGTCACAGGTCACTAGGTGTCTAGGCTCAGGCTGACCTTGGCTGTCTTCTGCCCACGCAAGGAGCCTAATACTTCCAAGGAAATGAGGATGCTTGGTCAGTGGCCGACATCCTTTCTTTCATGCACAGAGCGGTCTAGATGAGGGTAAAGAGGCCAGGTAGGCCAGGTGAAGGCCGAGTGCGGGGCCTAGGGCTTCTTTCCCAATCCTCATGGAGACAGCCACCAGAAGGCTGGGCGGAACTTCTGACGGGGACGAGTCACAAACACTGAGCCAATAGGAGAAGTCCAGCCTAACCAGCCCGTTCCGCAGAGCCCTCCATTGTACCCATGGACACACAACGGCCCCTCGTGTCTTTGGCCACAAAATCGAGGGCACCAGGGAATAATTTTACAGTAGCCAACCCCTGATGTGGACACGTTCGACACACTGGGACAGCAGGCAGGTACCTCTTTTACACTTACGCTAGGATATCAGTAGACAAGGCGCCCTTCCTCAGCATCTATGGCTCCTCTCTGGATGTGTTCATTCAGAGAAATCTCTTCCTTCTACCCCTGAGACACATCACAAGTATGAGGGGCCTGACAGAGAGCCTGGAGATGAAACGGGGGAGGCTTCTGGCTGGACCGCTTCCCGGTGGGTAGACAATAGCAGGTAGTCTCTCTGGAAGGTCTTAGCTTCTGTTGATTGACATGGGCAATACAGTAGGGGCGGACCCTGGCCAGGTGGAGCTTGTGGGCAGATGCAACCTCTCAGGCTACGAATAATTCCACTGCTGCTTTGTTTGGTGAAAACCTCCCCCGCCAACTCGGATGAGCAGAGAACATTGACCCACACCTGCCAGGGGCCTTTCCTGGGACTAAAGATCCCAACGTGGTCTCAACGTCGTCACCCTTTCGGCACACACCTTTCCTACACACATACTCCTGCCTTTCTCCGTCAGTGCCTTATCCTACTAGGAAACAAAGCATGCCACTGAAAAAGGCCAATGCTAGGGAAATTGAAGAGATGATGCCATTTTCCAAATTTTTGCTGTCTACATGTCCCCGCCTCCGGTGCAACGCAGCGTATGTGGACGGGCTCCAATGGCAAGGCCGAAATCCTGGCAGTCTGGCACTGCAGTCCAGTGGTTTATGGACGTGGGGACACGGATGACCTGTTTGCCACATATAGGAGAAATCCTTGGGCCCTTCACTGGCTTGCAATTAAGCTCCACGACGTCCACTCCTTGCCCTGGCCTTTGGCTGGTGCCGCATTTAAAGTGTGCTCCGGAGCCATGTTTCTCCGCCCATCACTATCCTTCTGCCACCAGGGGATATGTGAGTGTGGGAGTCACCATCTGTCACTGGCAGCAGCGGCAGAAGTCACAAGACTTCCAGGTACCCACAGACCTAGGCTGCCTTCTGCCCCAGGCAAGGTCCCCAATCCTTTATCCCAGATGCTGACACCTGGCCACTGGCGGACACTCATTTTGATCAACACAGAGGTCTGAGTGAGGGTCAGCAGGCCAGGTAGGTGAAGTCAAGGCCAGGTGGGCGGAACTCAGGCTTCTTTGCCATCACCATGGAGACAGTCCCCCCACAGGAAGAGTGGGCAGAGCTTATGATGGGCCTGGTGACAAGACTCAGCCAATGGCAGAGATCCAGCCCAACAGGCAGATGACACAGGGCCCTCCATTGTGACCCAGGACACCTAGTGGCCACAGGATTTGAGCACACCCTGGGAAAGGCTATGCAGGCACAAGGGAGCCCCTGGTGCGGACTGCTTCAGGGCATTGTCATAGCAGGCCAGGGTCCAATTTTCCCACTTTCCTGAGGATATCAGTAGGCAAGACATCCCCACTCACCGTCTCTTGCCTGTCTCTCTGTATGTGTTCATTCTCTGAAATCTCTTCCTTCTCCTCCCAGGCACTTCACAGCTTGGAATGCCTGATAGAATGCCTAGAGACGAAAGAGCAAAGAGAGAAGGCCTCTGGCTCTACTGGTTGCAGATGGGCAGAGAAGATCTGCTAGTCTATCTGGAAGGTCTAGAGAGTAGTGATTGATTGGGGAGCTACATCCTGGGCGGACCTGGCCAGGTGAAGCTTGCTGACATGTGGCAGCCTCTCTGGAGACTACTAATTCCACTGATAACATTGTATGCAAATATCCGGGTGAGTGCCATGGGCAGAAAACATTGACATATACCTGCCAGAGGCCTATCCTGGGTCTGAGGAGTCCACCCCAGTCTCCAGCGACTCATCTCAGCACACACTTTGCCTGCACGCACGGAAACCGCCTCTCTCCACGAATGCCTTCACCTGCTAGGAAACACACGATGTCACTCAGCCAAAGGAGAGCACAGGCAAAGTCAACTGAAGCCCCCATTGTCAAGATTTTGCTTCTGCTGGGCCACAGCCCCCGGTGGCACACTGCATGCACGTCACTTCTCCAAAGACAAGGCCGAAATCCGGACAACCAGGGCCCCAGAAGTCCAGAGTCTGCAGAAGGCGGCACATGGATCGCCTCTTTGCCACATACAGGAGGGAGACCTGTGCCCTAGACTGGCTCCGCTAGAGCTCCACGACCTCAGCTATTTTCCCTGACCTTGGGCCCGTGCCCTCATGAGTGTGTGATCTCTAGTTACACTTCTCCTCCGACCACTCTGAATCCGCCACCTGCGGATACCTGAGCATGGAAATTAACACCTGTCACTCGCTGCAGTGTCACAGGTCACTAGGTGTCTAGGCTCAGACTGACCTTGGCTGTCTTCTGCCCAGGCAACTAGCCTAAGCCTTCAAAGGAAATGAGGACACGTGGTCACTGGCCGACATCCTTTAACCAACACTGAGTCCCTGGTCAGCATCCTGGAGTCCTGGCAAGAAGAGCCAGGCACCTCCAGGAGCATCTGGAGCAGGAGACAGGGGCTGAAGAATCTACCACACCTACTGGTGCTGCTACACATGTGGGAGGCCTGGCTGCAGAGATTGCAGGCATGGCCTCAGGGTCAAAGGAGAAAGCACCTGAAGACGTGCTAGGACTCTTAGACTGAGAGAAGCAGGATGTCTGGACTGCAAAATATGCACCCTTCAGGGAAGAAGTTCATTCAAGCTTCTTAAACTCACCTCACCTGGAAAATCCATCCTCTTTTAGCCTTGTGCCCCTTCCACGCCCCCTCTAGTACAAAGAGAGATGCAGCCCTACGGCACCAGGGTGGAAGAAGCCCCAGGATAGCTGTCCGAAGACATGAGGCCCACTCAAAAGCTTCCCCCGCCAAGGAGAGAAGAGGACAAGACTTACCTGCAGATGAGGTCTCAGGGCCCTGAGAATGAGCATAATGTCTGTAAGGAAAGAGAAATAGGATTTCAGTGGGACATGGAAGTCTGAGAAAGAGCCTCTGCAAAGATAGCTCTAAGGGAGGTGTGATTGTGAAGGTGGGCTGGTCACTGAGTTCTTTGTAGTACAAGGTAGCAGACAGAAGCCAGACTCTGGGGGGAACCTGCCTGCCGGTGAGCAGTGGGCATAAAACCCTAAACCAATGAGAATCGAATCCCTTCCCAGCAGCTTCTGCACAGATCAGTGATGTTTGCTTGGTCTTTCTCTTTTCTGTGGTCTAACCTGATCTGTTCTGAGATCAGAGAGTTGGAATAGAAAAGCCTGACTGAGATGAAACGAGCAAAGAGAAGACAAGGCCTCCTAAATCTGGTGAAGACAGAACACAGATAACCAAAGGTGAGGATGGGAAGAAACAGATTGAGTTCCAAGTCCCATCCACAGTATCCCAGGGCCTGGAATCCCTGGAAGTGCCAGAGGTGTGTGCTCCCTGGGAGATGCGACCCCAAGTGTCAGAGGAAGCCCTACGGAGCAAGGAAGGGAGGGCAGGGTCTCTAGGATGGGCACTTCCATACAGGCTGCCCATGTGAATTTCTCAGAGTGACCGTGACAGATCCTGAGAGGGACAGTTTGAGGCAAAGGAAAGTAAGTTTTCTGAAGAGGGGTGAATTCCGCCTTCTCCTGACAATGAAACAGAAATCCCGTCCTGCTCAGAGGTACTGAGTAGGAGGGATTGTGAATTCCCATCCTGCACAGAGGTTGGCTGGGAAGTTCGACTGTCTAAAGACAATGTGGCCAAAGTCTTCTTTATCTTTCAAAGATATATCTTTAACTTCCTGCAAATTCAATCCTGGATAAAAGCCTAGAATATACAAGTGTGGGTTTTTCAGGAGAGCAACAAGGGGAGAAGGTGATAGTGACATATCAGAGAAGGAGAACAATAGTCTAAGGGTCCCTGTGTTACTTAATGAATCACAGACAGTGTCAAGCATTCTTCCTTACCTGTAGACATGCAAATGCAGTAGATGTTTTAGCAATAACTGAATTAATCCTCACAGAATTCTTTTTGGCCATTTCCAGGTACAGAGACCAGAAGAATTCATTAGTTACAAGAGCAAGCAATAATTCGCTGGTCTGAATTTTGTTCAATTTCTGTGTTTGCCCTTCACAAATGGATAAAAGTCTCTGAATCTGGCATTGAAGACAGTGTTTTCTCTATTGTTATGGATTGAATAGTGTCCCCCAAAATGTGTGTCAACCTGGCCAGGCCATGATTCCCAGTATTGTGTGGTTGTCCTGCATTTTGTGATCTGATGTGATTACTTATGTGTTGTAAATTCTAACCTCTGTGATGTTAATGAGGCGGGATTAGAGACAGTTAGGTTAATGAGGGAGGACACAATCTACAGGATAAGGGTGAGTCTTGAGTCAGTCTCTTTTGAGATACAAAGAGAAAAGTGAGCAGAAATGAGAGGGACCTCATACCACCAAGGAAGAAGTGCCTGGAGTGGAGCAGGTCCTTTTGACCCAGCGTCCACGCACTGAGAATTTCCTAGGCCAGGGGAAGATGGATGACAAGGACTTTCCCCCAGAGCCACAAAGAGAGAAAGCTTTCTCCTAGAGCTGGTGTCCTGACTTCAAACTTCTTGCTTCTTAAACTGTGAGAGAATAAGTTTCTGTTTGTTAAAGGCATCCACTTGTGGAATCTCTGCTATAGCCACACTAGATAACTAAAAAACACATATATAAAATAGTCAAAAAAAAAATGTTTCAAATACACACACATACACGTATGATGTTATTAAACTTTAAAAGATGTTACATTCTTATAACACATTTAACAACAGAGATTTGTATACAGAAGTTATAATAAGAGCCATCCCCACATAATTATATTGTACCTGCTCCCCCAAAGTGTCCAGTGTCCAAAGATACATATGTACCCTTTTACACACTTCTTTTTGCTTGGACACATGTAAGTACATTCATTTGTTTGTTTTTATGGAAATTAGGTCACATTCTACCCATGTTTTCCTCTGAATCACTCTTCACTTGACAATTTTTCATGGTTCCTCTAAATCAGCAGACATGGAAGAAGCACTCTTTTTGGTTCTTCTTATTTTTAACTCCCACCACTCTTCTGTCAGTTTGTTGTACTGTGGTGGCTTGCATGTTGCTGTGATGTTAGAAGCTATGCCACCGGTATTTCAAATACCACCAGGTTCACCCATGGTAGACTGGTTTGAGTGGAGCTCTGGATTTAGACAGACTAGGAAAAAGGACCTAGTGATCTATTTCTAAAAAAAACTGGCCAGTGAAATCTTACGAATAGTACTGGAACACTGTCTGACTGAATGACAGAGGATAACCCCTTAGGTTGGAAGGCACTCAAAATACAAGTGGGGAAGAGCTACCTCCTCAAAGTAGATCCCAGTTTAATGACGTTTCCTGATGGGCACAACTCATAATGAGAAGAAACTGATGCAAATATCCTTTAATAATCAGAATGTGGAATGAAGGAAGTATGAATCTAGGGAAATTGGAAGTCATCAAAAATGAAATGGAATGCATAAAGGTCAGTAATCCAAGGCATTAGTGAGCTGAAATAGCTTGGTTTTGGACATTTTAAAGTAGACAATGATATGTTCTACTATGCCAGGATTGAGATACTGAAGAGAACGGCATCATATTCATCGATAAAAAGAACATTTCAAGATCTTTTCTGAAGTAGAACACTACGAACAATAGGATAATATCCACAGGCCTACTAGGAAGACCAGTTAATAAGACTATTATTCAAATTTACACACAAATCATGAATGTGAAAGATGAAGAAGTTGAAGGTTTTTACCAAGTTCCGCAGTTTGAAACTGATCAAACGTGATGCATTAATCAATCAAGATGTACTGATAATTACGTAATTAGGATGCGAAGTTGAAAACAAAGCAGACAAATCAGCAGTTGGAAAATAAGGTATTGATGATAGAAATGACAATGAAGCTTACATGATAGAATTTGGCAAGACCAATGACTTATTCATTGCACATACCTTTCGTCAGGAACATAAATGGTGACTATACTCATGAACTATTCCAGGCAGAATAGATAGGAATCAAATTTGTGGAAGGTGATGATGGAGAAGGTCAATATCATGAGTCAGAATCAGGCCAGGGGCTGACCGCAGAACAGATGATCAGTTGCTCATATTCACGTTCAAGTAGAAGCTGAAGAAAATTAAAACAAGTCCATGAGTCAAAGTATGCCCTTGAGTATATCAAACCTGAATTTAGAGACCATCTCAAGAATAGATTTGATGCACTGCACACTAATGATCGAAGACCAGATTAGTTGTGGGATGATAGCAAGGACATCATATATGAAAAAAACAAAAAGTCATTAGAAAGACAGGAAAGAAAGAAAAGACCAAAGAGGATGTCACAAGAGACTCTGAATCTTGCTCTTGAATGTACAGTAGCTAAAGAGAATGGAAGGAAAAATAAAGTAAAAGAGCTCAACAGAATACCTGAAAGCGAAGCTGGAGAAGACAAAGTATGATAATAATAATGTGAACAGATCTGGAGTTAGAAAACCAAAAGGGAAGAAAACACCTGGCATTTCTCAAGCTGAAAGAACTGAAGGAAATATTCAAGCCTCTAGGTGCAATACTGAAGGAAGGATTCTATGGGGAAAATATCGAACAACACAGGAAACATCAAAAGAAGACGGAAGGAATACACAGACTCAATACACCAAAAAGAATTGGTCGACATTCAACCATTTCAGGAGGTAGCATTGGATCAAGAGCTGATGGTACTGAAGGAAGAACTCCAAGCTGCACTGAAGGCATTGGCAAAAAACACGGCTCCAGGAACTGATGGAGTACCAAATGAGATGTTTCAACACAGGGACGCAGTGCTGGAGGCGCTCACTTGACTATTCCAATATATTTGGAAGACAGCTACCTGACCAAATGACTGAAAGAGATCTACATGTGTACCCATTTCAAAGAGAGGTGGTCCAACGCAATGCGGAAATTATCGAGCAATGTCATTAACATCCCACGCAAGAAAAATTTTGCTGAATATAATTTAAAAACAGTTGCAGCAGTACACAGATAGGCAACTACCAAAAATTCAAGCTGGATTCAGAGGAAGACATGGAATGTGGGATATCATTTCTGATGTCTGATGGATCTTGGCTGAAAGTAGAGAATATCAGTAAGATGTTTACCTATTTTTGTTTCCTACACAAGCACACTCAACTGTGTGGCTCATGACAAATTATGGATAGCTTAGCAAAGAATGGGAATTCCAGAACACTTAACTGTAGTCATGCGGAATATCTACGTAGACCAAGAGGCAGTCATTTGAGTAGGGCAAGGTGATACTCTGTGGTTTAAAATCAGAAAGTTATGTGTCATGGTAGTATCCTTTCACCATACTTACTCAATCTGTATGCTGAGCAAACATTCTGAGAAGCTGGTCTCGAAGAACAAGAACATGGCATTAGTTTTGGAGAAAGATTCACTAACAACCTATGATATGCAGCTGATACGACCTTGCTTGCTGAAAGTAAAGAGGACTTGAAGCAGTTGCTGATGAAGAGCAACCACTACAGCCTTCACTATGGATTACACCTCAACATAAAGAAAACAAAAATTCTCACAACTGGACCAGTAAGCAACACCATGATAAACAGAGAAAATACTGAAGTCATCAAGCATTTCATTTAACTTGAATCCATAATCAATGCCCACAGAAGCAGCAGTCAAGAATTCAAACAATGTATTGCATTGGGCAAATCTGTTGCAAAAGACCTCCTTAAAGTGTTGAGAAAGAAAGATGTCACTTTGAGGACTAAGGTGTGCCTGAGCAAAGCCATGATATTTTCTATCACCTCACATGCTTGAGCAAGTTAGACAATGAATACGGAAAACCGAAGAACTGATTCATTTAAAATATGGTGTTGGCAAAGAATACTGAATATACCATGGACTGCCAGAAGAATAAACAAAACCATCTTGGAAGAAGTACACCAAGAATGCACCTTAGAAGCAAGGATGGCGAGACTTCGTCTCACGTGCCTTGGACATATTTTCAGGAGGGACCTGTCCCAGGAGAGGCTCATCATGCTTGGAAAAGCTGAGGGTCAGAAAAAAAGAGGAAGGCGCTCAACAACATGAACTGACACAATGGCTGCAAGAATGGGCTCAAACATAGCAATGATTGTGAGGATGGTTCAGGATCAGGTGGTGTTTCATTCTGTTTTACACAGGATCGATGGCATCTAACAGCCACAACTAACATATGTATGCGTGTATGTGTGTGTGTATATATATATATACCCATTGCCATCGAGTCGTTTCCAACTCATAGTGACCCTACAGGACAAAGTAGAACTGCCCCACAGAGTTCCCAAGGAGCGCCTGGTGGATTCGAACTGCTAACCTTTTGGTTAGCAGCTATAGCTATTAACCATTATGCGACTAGGGTTTCCATATATATATATATATATATATATATATATATATATATATATATATATATATATATATATATATATTCTCTTCACTAGTTTTGCATCTCTAGAGATCCCAGGCTAAGACATTTGGTACCTACTGTGGTTCTAGAGGAACCAAATCTTAAGGATGAGTTTTCTGAATTGATTCTCAAGTCTGGCTAGTCTTAAAGGCACTGATGACTGTCTCCAGTAGTAAACAGGCTATTGCTAATCCATGGTGGGAGGTGACAATAGAAATACGCAAAATACTACTACCACTGGATCAAATATTTGTGAGAGACAAGGCTCTGCCTGATTACATATTTGATACTTTTCTATAATTTTGTCAGAATAAGAATAATAAGGAAGCTGCTTGGTTAGTCCTGCTTTTGCTAGCCACACTGGTGAATGAAAGAAATGGGCTCAAAGCTGAAGCACCACATACAAGATCTGAAAGCTGCCACTTGTGCCCAGAAAGAAAACCATATTTCTTATAGTAACAAGGCTAATGCTGCCAAAAATAAACTCAGATTCTTATCATAAGAGTGACTGAATTAAAGCGCTAGTTGAATATCCAGCCTCAAATGGTGTCTGAAGTTAGAGTGAGGGCACTGATTGGGAAGAAATGGGATCCTGAAACTCAGGATGAGGACATATGGGCAGACAGTCAGGAAGCGGGGGACAATGAACCTCCAATTTCTATTGAATCGCTCTTCCTAACAGAACCAGACCTCTTACTCCCATCTGAAGAGATTCTCTAACTCTGCCGCTAAGGCACCCTTCCCAGTAAAACAATTATCCCTTCCACCTCCATCTGATGAGATTACCCCAGCTGTGCCTGAAGTGTCTTGTTTGAGTTATCTCCTGGGGTGGTATCTGGGGCATTGCCTGGGGCATCACCTTAGGCAGATGTCTTATAAGACACGGCTGAACATCCCACTGCCACTGCCCATTTTTGCTTCTAGACCTATACCTAGACTTCAGTCCCAACAAGCCCCAAAAGGTGAACTATGAAGTGTGACCCAGGAGAAGGTATGCTAAACTCCAAAAGAACTACTTGATTTTTCTAATATATATATACAGAAACCTGGTGAATATGTGTGGGAATGGCTATTATGGGTGTGGGATAACGGTGCAAGCAACATAAAGGTGGATTAGTCTAAGTTTATTGATATAGACCCAGGAAGCATAGATTCTTCATTCAGTGTTTCAGCTTCAGAGGTTAGAAAAGGATCTCATAGTTTATTTGGTTGGTTTACTGAAGCATGGATTAAGTGGTGGCCTACAATAAATCAAGTGGAAATGGCAGATCTGCCATTGTATACTGTAGGAGAAGGTAACCAAAGGCTGAGGGAAACTGGCAGGTTAGAATGGATTTATTAGGCTGGACCCACAGACCCACACACGGAGTGCCCAGAGGGCTCTCTTTTTACCATAGCAGTGAGGTACAAATTTGTGCAGCAAGCCCCAGCATTATTGAAGACTTCTGTGGTTGCTATTTTATGTAAGTAAGAGTCCACAGTGAGAACTGCCCTAACTGAATTAAGACACCTAACTACAATGCAGTTGACTGGACCCCATGGTGGTAACAGCCAAGTGGTGGCACTCAATGAACAAAGACAAGGTGGGTGTGGTTACCATAACAGACAGTAGAGTCAAAGCAGTAATCAGAATAGTCTGCTCACATGGATTTATGGCAATGGCTACTTAGTCATAGTGTCCCTGGGAGTGAAAGAGCTGGGAAATGTACATCTCCTGGTACCTAGTGTCTTAGCTATCTAGTGCTCCTGTAACAGAAATACCACAAACGGATGACTTTAACAAAGAAAATTATTCCCTCACAGTCCAGGAGGCTTTATAAGTCCAAATTCAGGGTGCCAATTCCAGGGGAAGACTTTTTCTCTCTGTCACTCCTAGGGGAAGGTCTTTGTCACCAGTCTTCCCCTGGACAAGAAGGTTCTCAGCACAGGGATCCTAGGTCCAAAGGATGCACTGCTCCTGACACTTCTTTCTTGGTGGTACTGAGGTCCCCCGTCTCTCTGCTCTTTTCTCTTTTATATCTCAAAAGAGACTGACTTAAAACACAACTTAATCTTGTAGATTGAGCCCGGCCTCCTTAACATAACTGCTTCAAATTTTCGCTCATTAACATCATAGAGGTAGGATTTACAATACATTGGAAAATCACATCAGCTGACAAAATGGTGGATAATCGCACAATACTGGGAAGCATGGCCTAGTCAAGCTGATATATACATTTTGGGAAGACAGAGTTTAATCCATAACACCTAGTATGCAGCTATCGACCTGTTAATGCCTTTTTCTCCATACCCATTTGGAAGTATCACCAGAAACAGTGTGCCTTCTCTCTGACCTAAGTATATAAGGACGAAATAATATAGAGGAATCTCTGTTACATTTTCTCCATCTTACCGTTATTTGGCCTCATAGGCAGACCCAGTCACTTAATTGCACGGCAGAATGAAGAGATTAAAGCCCAACATTCTTGCCAGTGGACCAGGAAGGTAGCTGCTCAGACATCAGAGAGCCTCAGAGAGACAGAGACCAGGTGGCTCAAGAGAGGGATACCATAAAGTTGTTTTTCATACCCCCCTCCACTCCCATAGTTGCATATGCTTTCCTCTGACCCCAAGAAGTAGATCAATCCTTTGAGAACTGCATTATGGGTTAGAACACCAACAAGGTCCCAGACTGAGTGACACTCCCATAGATTACATCCAAATATCATTGCAAAGTCTTCAAAATCTGAACTGACATCTGAGCCACAGCATCCAGAAGTTGGGAAAGAACATGCAGCCTGAACATAACTGGGTCAAGTGATTGCTAAAACAAACAACATCGACATTTTCTGTAAGATTGAAGTAAGACATAGTCTTAGAATCATAGACAAAAACTTTAAAAAGCTACTTTAACCATGCTCAAAGAAGTAACAGTCACACCTTAGAAAAATAGAAAAATACATAGAAACCATTCACAAATGAAAATTTTAGACAGGAAAAATAGAGATAAAAAATTCACTTGACCAGCGGAATGCTGTTGACAGACAAAAGGATCAATGAGATGAAAATAGTTCAATTGAAAATATCCAATCTGAAAACAGAGGACAAATATTGAAAAAAAAATGAACAGAGCCTCAAAAAAATCCAAAAATACCTAACATTTATTTATTGGAATTCCTTAAGGTGTAGAGAAAATATATAGTGTAGAAAAAAATATCTGAAGAAATACTGGCTCAACACTTTCCCAATTTGTTGAAAGACATAAACTTACAGATTCAAGAAGCTATGCAAACTCCAACAAGTTAAACTCACATAATTTTACACCCAAATGCCTCACTGTCAATTGTGGAATAACAAGGACCAAGAAAATATCTTCAAAGAAGCTAGAGAGAAAACAACTCATTTCACACAGGAGAAACCATTGGAATGACTCTGTATTCATCATCAGAAGCCATGGAGGCCAAAAGGCTGTGAAAACAACATTTTTTCAACACTGAAAGAAAAGAAACATTAACCCAGTGTTCTATAGGCTGTTATTTCCTTCATGAGTAAAGGAAAAATATTGACATTCTCAGGTGAAGGACGCTTAAGAGAATTCATCGCCACCAGACTTGTTCTAAATGAAACACTAAGGAAGTTCTTCAGGTGGTAGACTTGGAATTTCAGGAATTATGGAAAGCAACAAAGTCGAAAGTACCTTCTGAAGTTTGCCGTTCAGCCAAAGATTAGACAGGTCTACAAAACAAACAATAACACACGTGAAGAAAGTGTTTCTTAGTTCAATCGTGTGTATGAGACCAAAGGTGCAAAACCTGCCCAAAAGCACAGAAAAGAGGGCAGGATGGAACAGGAATCATGGCGGATGGGAACGGGGAACTGGAGCATAGAAGAGAATATTGACACATCATGAATATTGCCACCAATGTCACAAACCAATTGTGTATAAATGGCTGAACAAGAAAGTAATTTGCTTTGTAAAGTTTCAAATAAAGCACAATAAAAATTTTTTAAAAAGTGGTAGGTATCTGGGTAAACATATTACGCCAACCCTGCTGTCACTGCACAACATGGCGCAGGACTCCCCTCTTTGGATAGACTTGCTAGCCTATTGGAAACACTTTGGAATATACTCTTGGTGGCAAATTAGTATTAGAGAATGGGATTATTTTGAAAATATGAGATGTCTGTACTCATGTCTGGTGAATAAACTGGATAATAAAATTTTCAGAGCGAAATGAGATGTTCTAACAGAAAAATAGGCCTGAATTCCCACGTGGGCCATGAGCCTAATCTGAAGGCCTTTCCCAGAGAGGCATTTCAGGCACTTCTAGAGCAGCAGGAGCACTGGGGAATGCATGTATCAACCTCCCCCAGGGCCTTCTCTGAGGAGTAAGTACCTGCTTTAGTACTAAGCTTAAAAAAAAAAAAGCTTAGGGGTTCATAAATAGTCATTCTGCATAAGGTCTTCAGGTTCAAGTCTGTAATCCAGCTGGGATTCTGTGTGTGCTGCATCTCTGCATCAAAAGAACATGCTTCTAGAAGCAGAATGCCAGGAGAGAGGCGGTTGGGCAGTTGGGGGTGGGGGGTGCTGCGCAGACAGGGGTGCCCAAGGGAGGCACAATATAGTCATTCTGCAGCAGGTCTAGTCCTTCTGCATAAGAATTAGAATGCTTCTGTCAATGCATAATAGTTTACATGCAGGACATAAACAAAGTGACTGAAGGACAAAGTCAAATAGTAAACCAAGCCACTCCCTGTCAATCCTTACCTGAGAGGGTCTTCATGAAGACTTCCGGGGATGGAGAAGGACACAGTAAACGCTGATTTATTTTACCTCTTCCTTCCTCAAGAAACAGGAACTGGTGTTAAGACGTCAGGTGTCAAGCCCCAAACTCCTCTTCTGGTCTGTATTTAAGCTGTATAATAAAACTGGGATCAGGCAATCAGCCGTGAGCAGACAGACCCAGAGTATTCCCAGTGCCCCACATCTTTGAGCTCCAGTGAGATCCTGTTCTTAGTCACTAGATTAGCAGAGGAGCTGAAAGACTGAAATTCCGTGTTTTAAGGCAACTTGGGCTTCAAACAGTCACATATTGCTAAAGTCGTATTTCTCTGTGTTAATTTATGATCCTTAACTCAAATCTGGAGTTTGGAGCTCATTTTGATAACTCCTCATTAGTCTGCATAGACTAGAGTCTGCTCACAGTCAGTGATGACAATGGAGGAAACAAAGTCCCTAGCCCAGAGGAGGGACTGCTCCCCATATTTGGGGCAATGCCCCTGGGAAGCATCGGCGAGGTGCACTTTGGCCTCTGTGGCTTTGCCTTCTGCTCCTGGAATTGCACCCTGGGGGCCTCCATATGCAGACCCAGAGTCCGTGGGTGACCACAACTCCCCCGTTCTGGGTCATCGTCCGGACACACGTTGCGATATGCTTTCTGCCCTCCTTTCCAGCATAAGCGCTGCGATCACAAGTGGCAGAACCAGTTCTCAGGTCCAGACCCTAGACCTTGCCCTCCTTGGCCTTAGGCTTCCCTAGTCCTGGTGGAACCTGCAAGCCTGGCGGATGCGAGGTTAGCACCCGGCTGGGTGGGCTTGGGCCTGTCTCAAAAGGCTCATGGCGCACTCAGGTTCCTCCTCCTTGGAGCCTGTGGGCTTGCAGTGGGCAGCCCGGCATCTCGTGCCTCCCTTGGGAGCCCTCTCTGAGCAGCAGCTCCCCTCCCCCTCCCCCGCCAACCACCCAACAGTCGCACTGCCTGCTTTCTGCTTCTAGAAGCGTGTTCTTTTGATGTACACATGCAGCACACACAGAAGCTCAGTTGGATTACAGACTTGAACCTGAAACGCACAACTTTAAAACTACTAGATGGGGGGGGGAGGTTATTGGCAGTGAAAAAAGCAAAAAAAAAAAAAAATAAGAAAGAGAACAATTACAAAAAAAGTATTAGAAGACTGTATCCTCACATTATGGACTCAAGAAAGTTGCGGATAAACAACCGCGTAGATAGCATACTGTTGTCTCTTTGCAAATAAGTCTTAAATGAGGGAATTTGGTACCGGGAAGAGTTGCAGAGCCTGACTTTGGGGAAATCTGGGATTGATGAATTGCCTTGCATGAGGCTACAAGCCCTGATAATCAATATTTGAAGATGAGATTCGAGCAACCTAGAACATGTATCAGAATTTTTTCTAAGTAAATTAGCACCAGAAGATGCCTTTAACCACTAAATAAAATGGGTCAGTAGTTCAAGATCTCCCTAAAAAGAAAACGGCAGACCTAGATCGTTTCCAGTCAGGTTCCAGCAAACATGCAAGAAACAGTCATTTTAATCTTGTACATAGTCAACAGAGATTAGAAAACCATGAGATACTCCCCTAACTTGATCCTTAAGGCTAGTTTAAAAATGATAACAAATTAGAGAAGGATGGTAGAAGAAGAGTTAGAGGACAAGCACACTCAGTAACTGAGATGCAAAACTCTACGTAAGATGCCAGCAAAGGAAATCCAGCAAAGTATAAACCACGTAACATGCCATGATCATGTAGGCATACAAATTTGAGTGAACGTTAAAGATTTAGTAATTTCATTCACCACATGCATAGGTGAAAGAAGAGAAGACATATGCTCACCTCAAGAGATGGGGGCAAAGCAGGTTGATAAAATCCAATCACATGGAGAGATAAGGACTAGGAGCAAATATGGAACAGAAAAGGAGTTCCCGAACGTGGAAAACTACAACTAGCATGATAGTTCATGGTGACGTGTGGGACATTCTCTTTAAAATTAATAAACAATAAAATAAGGGTGCTTCTATCATTACTTTTATTAAACATTGAACACCGGAAGTGTAAGCTAGTACAAAAAGAGAAAAAGTATAACTGCTATTCATAGATTATAGGACTGTCTCCATTGAAAACTGTAGAAAATACCGGAATTAATAGTAATCATAAATAAAAAATAAATTGAAATTTCAATGCATCAGCATCAAGCTGACTCTGTCATAGCTCTTAGGTGAAAGCAAAGGACACTGATAGGGAAAGAGCAGGTTCGGGTGGTCTAGACCAAGGAGGGAAGAAAATTATTCTGCACTGGGCTGAACTTATAAGAACGGGTCTTATGTGTGTTAGTTACCTAGTCCCTCCATAACAAAAAATAACACAACTGGATGGCTTTAAAGAACAGAAATTTATTTTCTCACAGTTTAGCAGGTGGTCGTTCGAATTCAGGGCATGGCTGTAGTGGGAGGTCCTTCCTTGTCTACCTCAGCTTCTAGTAGATGCCAGCAATCATTTGTGTTCCTGGCCTTCTAGAAGCATCTGTCTTCTTTGTCTGTCTTCCTTTTCACCTGTTTGAGTCTGTGTGTATTCTGCTCCTTTTATAACTAAGAAGAGTTAGGCTTAGGACCCACCCTACATTGGTATGACCTCATTCACATAATAAAAGCAGGCCCCCTCTTTCCTAACAAGGTCAGATTTACAGGTACAGGGGTTAGGATTTCCACAGACATTTTGGAGGGACACAATTCAATCCCTAACAGTCGACTTACCAGATATTCTGGATTGAGAGTACTCGCATGAACAGCTGAGAGTGGTTCCAATTCTTTGCTACATTCGTTGGCTGAAACTTGTCTCAATGGTCACCCAAAGGAATGCTAGAGCAATTTATTGTGTAGGACCTGGCCAACCATTCCTAATCAAGTCCATTGTGTGGAAAAACACACAATCCCATCACCAAAGCCTTGAGAAATTCATGGATAAGAAAAGAATGGTGGTTGGAACCAAGAATTGTTTCATAGCCTAGATAACATGGTACAGGTGTTAGATATTCACATGGAGATGTCAGGTAATAAAACTTCACCCCACATGGGGATGTCAAGGATAATACCAACAGCTAATGTTCATTGAGTACCTACACTGGTGCCAGGCACTCCTGTGCTTTTTCTTTCATGTTTGCTTTTCATGATGGCCATATGAGGAATGTATCATTATAATGCCTAAAGAGGTCAATACAGAGAGCTAGGCTCACATTTGAATATATGAGTCTGGACCCAGGAGGAGTTTGAATGGATGGAGGTATAAACCTCACGTCCTTAGCTACAAATAGACAGCAGTAAACTCACTGAGGCATCCTAGAGAGAGGGTGTCAATAGAGAGAGGAACAGGCACCAAGCCCAAGGGTACTCGGGTATCTAGAAGCCTGCCAGGTGAACAGCAGCCAACAAGCCTCTCTGAAGTCCAGTGTGGTTCCTGGAGGGTTGTCTGTCCTTGCTCTCAGCTGCATTTCCCCAGTGCCCCTCCCACCTGCACTGGGTTGTCCCCTTCATGAGGACAGGGGCAGTGTGTACCTTTCACCACTGTATCTGCATAACATAGACTACTTCTGGCCCATGGAATATACTGACTGAATGAAAAATAAACGATAAGTACGTAAAATCCTTCGTAGTTGATACCTTGGGATACATTAAGGAGCTTCATGAGTAAGAGGGAGAAAAACTGATCAGGGCTGCTTCTGAGACCATCTCTTAGGCGTAAAGAGTGTTAAACAATAATTAAACAAAGAGATTTAATGGCAGAGATGTATGTTAAAAAGATGTAAGTATACGTTGAAGATTACTAGAAACATGCACATTTATTATTGCAACTATAGTTCAAATTGTTAAAAAAAATATACTACATGCACACAGAATATTATAAAGTAATTTAATGCTCTCATTAAAAAAAACAAAAAAAATTATCATGAGAAAAGACTAATGATGAATGAAAATATCAGGATATAATATCCGTGTTAATATACATAAATGTGTGTGCTAATACACACATAAAACCAGTTGCCATTGAGTCAGTTCTGATTCATGATGACACCAGCGTGCCAGAGTAGAACTGTACTCCATAGGGGTTTCAATGGCTGAGTTTTCGGAAGTAGACTGCCAGACCTCTCTTTCATAGCAATTCTGGGTGGACCTGAACTCCAACTTTCTGTCAGCAGCTCAAGATATTAACCATTTGCACCAACCAGAGACTCTAACACACATACATGCCAATGTAAGTAAGATAACAGACATATCGGAACGTTAGTAATTTATTCTATGCATTACGTATGTTTTCTTGTTATTTATTGCATACTTTCCCATTGCTTCCAAGTTTTTGAGGAATAGAATGTACTTCTGGAAAAATTCATGAGAGATTTTTAAGTAATGAAATAATCAACAGAAACAGAATGAGTAAATCTGTGGCAAGGCAGCCCATGAACCCAAGATTACAGTAACACTGGTATGAAAAGCAGAATTGTGGAGTCCTGAAGCTCAGTGGTCCCATGCATGCATCAGGAAAGAGGGAAGAGCAAATAAACAAGGAGAAAATACAGTGAGCCAGAGGAGTGGGAGCCCTCTGTTGTGGGCACAGTTTTCTCATGAAACTTTAGATGGACACAATGGGTGGGATTATCCACTTCCATCACACAAACATTTTTATTACCCTTGATTTTAACGGAACTATGTTATAAAAACAAATGATAAAATAAAGTATAATAAAAGAATAAATCTCATAGTGGACTACTATCATTTTCCCCAGCCACTGAGGAGGGCAGGAAACACACACGGGAAAGAAGATGGAGCAGTGTGAAGAATCATGCTTAGTGAGGAGGGGAGTGTTTCTGAGACAGGCCTTACTTGCTACCACCTAGGGAAGCAGGCAGCCGTGCAGGACCAACTGGAAGAAATGGCACATTATTTCTGAGACCTACTCCAGCTCATAACAAATTATGGATAACATGGGGAAGAATGAGATTTCCAGGACACTTAATTGTTCTCAGGAGAAACGTGTACACAGAAAAAGAGGCAGTCATCTAAACAGAACAAGGAATACTGCATGGTTTAAAGTCAAGAAAGGTGTGCATCTCCATTGTATCCTTTCACCATACCTATTCGACCTGTATGCTGAGCAAATAATCCGAGAAGCTGGACTGTCTGAAGAAGAATAAGGCGTCAGGATTGGAGGAAGACTCATTAATAACCTGAGATATGCAGATGATACAATCTCGCTTGTTGAAAGTGAAGAGGCCTTAAAGCATTTACTGAAGAAAATCAAAGACTACAGACCAACAGCCTAACAACAGGACCAATAAGCAACATCAGGACAACGGAGAAAATGTTGACATCACTAAGGGCTTCATTTTACTTGGATCCACAATAAACACCCATGGAAGCAGCAGTCAAGAAATCAAATGACACGTTGCATTGGGCAAATCTGCTGCCAGAGACCTCTTTAAAGTGTTCAAACGCACAGATGTCACCTTGAAAACTAATGTGCCCCTGACTCAAGCCATGGTGTTTTCGGTCACCTCATACGCACACGAAAGGTGGGCAATGAATAAGGAAGACTAAAGAAAAATTGAAGGCACTGAATTACGGTATTTGCAAAGAATATTGAATATACCACGGACTGCCAAAAGAATGAACAAATCTGTCTTGAAAGAAGTACAGCCAGAATATTCCTTAGAAGCAAGAATGGCGAGGCTTCATCTCACATATTTTGGACATGTTGTCAGGAGAGATCGGTCCCTGGAGAAGAAAGTCATACCTGGTAACAAGTGGCCACAACAATCGGCTCAAACATAACAACGACTGTGAAGGCGACGATAGGTAGTTTAACATACATTTTGACCCATACGAATTAAAATTTAAACAATTATTTCATGCCTTTTTGTAGCGGTTTCAGAATATACAATTAAAATAAATGTAAACAATTAATAGAAAAAATCTCTGAAAATAAAATTTAATTTTTTTAAGTCACTGCTCCATACCCCAAATCTAAATGGCTTGATATAAAGCACTGGTCTTTGTGATTCACAAAAAGCAGGTGCCAATTCCTGAACAAGAACTGAAGTGACAGGAGAAACTCCCCATGCTGTTAGAGCCCTGAGTGTGGGCCCTAATCCAATAATCTGTCCTCATTAATTCCTTTTCATTTCATCTCTGTGCAAGAGGGGAGGGAGAAGGTGAGAGAGGGTTACATGTGCCTATTCTGTTCTTTAGCATCTAGTTCACTGCCAGGAACAAGTATTCAGAAGAGGCTACAAAACATTAAAGTACAAATAAGGAGGAAAACCTCCTAGTATATATATGTATTAGGTGGCACAAAGAGTTAAGTGCTCAGCTACTAACTGAAAGGTTGGCAGTTTAAATCCACTCAGTTGCCTTGGAAGAAAGGCCTGGCAATCTACCTCCAAATGGTCACAGCTATTGAAAACCGTATGGAGGGCAGTCCTACTCTGAAAACTCACGGGGTCGTCATGAGTGAAAATCTCCTCAACGGCAACTGGATTGGTAATCTATATATGGCATAAATGTTGGGAAAATTAGCTTCTGAACATATACACGGCATACAGAATACACTGCACATTAGTATTATGTGCCAAAACCCACTGTCATCAAGTCGATTCTAACTCATAGTGACCCCAAAGGACAGAGTAAAACTGCCACATAGGGTTTCCAAGGCTGTAAGTCTTCACTGAAGCAAGCTGCCACATCTGTCTCCTGCAGAGAGGCTGGTGGGTTCGAACCACTGACCTTTCAGTTAGCAGCCAAGTTCTTTAGCCACACAGCCACTAGGGCTCACTGCTGTCATGTACAGTGATTACATAAGCAAATTCTGAAACAAACTGCCTGGGTTTAAATCCTAACTCAATCTATCAGCTGGTTGATCTGGGCACGTTACTTTACCTCTCACTGCCTCAGTTTCCCATTTCTAAAATGGGTCTTATTCAAAAGGTTGTTACGCAGGTTAAATAAAACACACAAGGCACTTAGAAAAAGGCCTTACACACAGAATGAACACAATAAATGTTAGCTTTCATAATTATTAAGGGAATACAAACAGCTTAGTTGAAGAAACTTCCATCGAGAAATAGTTGCGTTCCAAAATTCATGTGTAAAGTCATTTACATCAACTGTTAAAGTTGTATGTTTAGATTCAAGTGATTACTGAGGTGTGTTATGATCTTGAACAGAGTTCAGGGGACTATACAGGCTGACTCTGCATGCCCTTCTCCTGCACATCCATTCCATCTCCCTTGGAGCCCAGACATCATGTTATCAATTAAACCCCTCCCACACTGGTGGTGTACTGTTTAAGAGCTACAGCTGCTAACCAAAAGGTCATCAGTTCAAATCCACCAGGCGCTCCTTGGAAAGTCTATGGCACAGTTCCGCTCTGCCCTATTGGGCCGCTATGAGTTGGAATAGACTCAGTGGCAATGGGTTTTTAATGGGTATGAGTTAACTGTTCAGTGCTTAAAGACATATCAAAAGCAACCACGAACACAAAAGTATAGTAAAAAGTTCTTATTTCAGAATAGCAAAACCTTTTTCTAACACAGTGGTGTATTAGGGTGGACTGTGTATCAAGAGGAGGCCTGGTGGCATAGTGGTTAAGAGCTCAGCTGCTAACCAAAAGGTCAGCAGTTCGAATCCACCAACTAGTCTTTGGAAACTCTATGAGGTAGTTCTACTCTATGCTATAGGGTCTCTATGAGTTAATATCAACTAGGGTCTGTATGGGTTGGAATCAACTTGATGGTGACAAGTTTGATTTGGTTTGGATTAAATTATGACCCTAAAAAATGTGTGTCTCAACTTGGTTAGGCCATGATTCCCACTATTGCATAGTTGTCCTTCATTTTGTGATTGTAATTTTACTGTAAGAGGATTAGGGTGGGATTGTAACACCACCCTCACTCAGGTCACCTTTCCCTGAGGTGTGGCCTGCACCACCTTTTATCTCGCAAGAGGTAAAAGGAAAGGGAAGCAAGCGGAGAGTTGGGGTCCTCAGACTATCAAGAAAGCAGCACCAGGAGCAGAGCATGTCCTCTGGACCCAGGGTCCCTGCACCTGAGAAGCTCCTTGACCATGGGAAGGCTAAGGACAAGGACCTTCTTCCAGAGCCGAAAGAGAGAGAAAACTTTCCCTTAGAGCTGATGCCTTGGACTATTCACCTACTTTAATGTGAGGTATTAAATTTCTCTTGGTTAAAGCCATCCACTCATGGTATTTCTGTTATGGCAGCACTAGATGATGAAGACAGTGGGTAAAGGTGGAAGAGGTGGATGAAGGACAAAAAAAGAAAAATGGACAACAAGAGAAATATAAGAATTCAGAGAACTGTGAAAATTTAATTCCTGAATATACTTTCTTTCTCCTCCCTGTAACTGTAAGGACTTTTCTCATATACAGCATATATAAGTAAATCCTTGCAATATTTAAAACACTTAGATTTTTGTAAAACTCATTCTCTGAAAACTCATGGTGGCCCCATTAATTTGTGGCTTAAAAACAACTCAGAACTAAAAAGAAACATAAATAAATAAATAAAGGCGCTGCTGTCAATACTATCTCTCTATGTTTTCCTGTTATCCACAACCCACACACTTGGGAGTTAATTTTCCAGGGTCAGTGTTCATAGACCATCCTCTTTCTCTTACCACCACCCCACCACCCTTAATTATTTAGAAAAGGCAGGGCCAGTCAGTGCTCCAAACATCAAGATTTCTCTCCAAAATGCCAACTCGCACTTGGGGAGCAGGCTACATTCTCAGCTATCAGCAATTCCACTAGCCCGTGCAGATAAGGAACATGTCTCCACTGAACTGTTCGTTGTAATTAAAAAAAAAAAAAGTAAAAAACTGTTTCTTAAAACCAGAAAAAAAACAAAAAAAACAGGCATTTCCCTATTACCCACCCACCCCACTCTCCCACACCGAGTGCTCCCCTCACCACACACACACTCAAATATTTCCTACCAAGGGTGTGTCCCAAGCACGGGGTCTGGCTCCACTCTTCTTTTACACCCCTTGGAGGCCTCTGGAGAAACCATACCTTTGGTTGGCAATTCCCTGAACCCTGCCTATTCAAGCTGGCACTTATTCAAAAAGGCAGGTGAGTCTTCAAGTCAGGTTTTTAAAAGGAGTTTAAGAGGAGCCAGGTGATATGCCTACTCACCCTCAAGTTTCTCAAAGGTAATAATTTCTTGAGATGTGTACAATGTCTCAACTATGGGTTAATTAAATCCCTTAGGATGGTGGGCATAGGAAAATCCTCCATCTCAATGCCCCCCACTTTGAAAAAAAAGAGGGGGAATCTCCAAAATCACAAATTTGAATTTCTACATACTTGATTGAACTAAGGAGTAAGTTCCTCATGTGTGTTATTCTTGGTTTGAGCCTGGTGGTGCAGTGGTTAAGAGCTCAGCTGCTAACCAAAAGGTCTGCTGTTTGAATCCAACAGCTGCTCCTTAGAAACCGTATGGGGTAGTTCTACTCCGTCCTAGAGGGTTGCTAAGAGTCAGAATTCACTGGATGGCAATTGGTTTGTTTGTTTTTCAATCTTTGGCTGAAAGGTAGACTTTGTTATCAATTTATTAAATCAACTGGTAATTTGCTGGATATTTCTCGTACAGGAACTTATGATGTCTTCAAATCCAGCTAATCAGGTTTAGGGAGAGAGAAACTTCTCTACCTTAGCCTCCCTGCCACTCCCACACCTTTTTCATTGATTTCCATGCCCTGTTTAAGTAACATCATTCATTACTTCTCACTATCTAGGTTATCTGAGCCAATTCATGGCAGTCAATTCCACCTGAGCCCTAGGATACCCTCATTTTACATACTCTGCCCTGTTGTTCCTTCACAAATGGCTGACCTCACATCTCCCCTTGAATGTCTACTAGGCATCTCAAACTTAATGTGGTTCAAATAAAATTCTTCGTCCAAGTGTCTTATCTACCTCCCAGTCTTCCTTATCTCAGCAAATGTTCTCACTATCGTCTGGGTTGTTCAGGACAAAAACCTAGAAATCATCCTTGATTTCTCTCCTTTATTCAAATCTTGTATCCAATCCATTGACACATATTCTGGACTCTTGGCGCTACCTTAAAATAAATCCTGACTCTATCCACTTCTCACTACCTCCACCTTACAGCCACCATCATCTCTTGGTTAAAACTGGACTCCATGCCACCGATCTTCCCTCTTACAGTCTACATAACAGCATCACCTCAGTGGCTTCTCATGGCAATTAGGAAAAATTCCCAAATCCTTCCCATGGTCTTTCATGATGCGGGGCTTGCCCACCATACTAACCTCATTTCCTAACAGTCTTCCCTCGGTTCACTCCACACTAGCCATGACTTATTTCCTGAGCTTCCTCAAAACATGCCAGAACACTTGGTTATTTAAGGGCCTCAGAAACAACTCTTTCCTTTATTGGCAATATCCTCCCTCCAGAACTTCATACAGCTATTCTCTCCTTTGATATAGGTCAGTTATCTCCTCAAATATCCTGATCCCATAAGCCTTTACTAACTATTAATCTAAAACAGCTCACCCCACTCATTCCCTCACATGCAACTCTGTCTTATTTTCAAAATATTTAGCTCTCCTTGACATTTTTTGTTAATTATTACCTGTAAATGTATTTTTTGTGGTTGAGAATATATGCAGCAAAACATACACCAACTCAACAGTTTCTACCTGTACAATTTAACGACACTGGTTACATTCAAGTTGTGCAACCATTCTTACCCTCCTTTTCTGAGTAGTTCCTCTGTCATTAGCATAAACCCACTGCTCCTTAAGGTTCCTATCTAATCTTTTCAGTAGCTGTTGTCAATCTGATGCCATATAGACAGTTCTTAAAAGAGCATATGCTCAAGGTAGACCATTTTTATTAGTTAAGTAGCTAATGTTCTGGAGCCCTCGTGGCACAGTGGTTAAGTGATACGGTAGCCAAGCAAAAGAAGAGCAGTTTGAATCCACCACCTACACCTTGGAAACTCTATGGGGCAGTGCTATTCTGTCCTACAGGGTCTCTGAGTCGGAATCAACTCAACAGCAACAGTATGGTGTTTCCTTTTTTATACTTCAGTTTTAAGATGATTCAACGGAATGCTTTTGGTGTAATGTTTAAAGATTATCTCACGGCAATAGTTTCAGGAGTTCATTCACCCTCAATGGCTCCAAAAAGTCTAGGGTTCATGAGAATTTGAAATTCTGTTCTGCATTTTCCCCCTTTTGATCAGGGCTTTTCTATGGACTCTTTGATCAAAATGTTCAGCGACAGTAGCCGGGAACCTTCTGGTTCTTCTGGTCTCATGGCATGCTAGATGTTCTTTTAAAAAACATGAGTGGATGCTGGAGGTTATCAAATACTTATTTTATTACACCTATTAGTATAATCACATTTATTTTTCCTGTACATATGGCAAATTATACTGATTCATTTTTGAATGTTAAACTAACCTTGAATTCTTGGGATAGACCGAACTTGGTCATAATATATTCTTCTTTAGAGTATTGCTGGATTTGTTTTGCCTATTTCTTTTTATATTTTGCATCTATGTTCATCAGTGACATTGGCCTGTAATTTTCCCATCTTGTGCTGCTCTTGTCAGGTTTTGGTATCAATATTCATTCTACAAGCTTTATAAAATGAGTTTGGGTATATATTTCATTTTATATTGAAGAATTTGTGAAGTATTTCTTGAATATTTGGCAGAATTTGCAGGAAAAGCCATCTGACATGAAGTTTTCTTTTTGAGAATAGTTTGAGCTCCAATTCAATTCTATTAACAATTGTGGAATTACTTTTGCTTCCTGTTTCTTCTTGAATCGTTGTTATTAACTTACATGGTATGATACGTTTGCCTACTTTACCTAAATTTGCAAATTTATTAGCTAATATGGTTCATAACATTCTCACATTATCTTTAAGTTCTGCAAGATCTGTAGTCATTTTCTTTCTAATTCCTGATATTCGTTATTTATACCTTCATTCTTTTTCACTTGATCAATCTTGCCTAAAGTTTCTCAATTTTACTAGCATTTTCTAAGAATCAACTTTAGTCTTCGTTGATCGTCTTTTGCATGTATCCAATCATTAATAGAAACAAAAATTCCTATGAATGTTTGTTTCTGTTTTTTTCCCAACATTTTGAATGGATGTTTAACTCACTTATTTTTCAAAATTTGTTCTTTCCAATTATATTTTTCAGGCTATAAGTTTCCTATTTTATATTGTCTGTACTGCACCAATTTTTATATGCACTATGTTCATAATTGTTCACTTCAAAATATATTCTAATTTTCATTATGATGTCTTTTCTAACGCCTAGTATTTTAAAATATCCAAGCACATGGAGATTTTGTATTTTCTTTTTCTAAGATTTTTTTTTTAATTATGCTGTACTTACACAGTATCCTCTATATTATTGCAGACTCTTGAAATTTGTTGAGACTTGCTTTATAACACAGTATACAGTTAATTTTTATAAACACTATGTATATGCATGAGATGAATGTATATTCTTTAGTGGTTAGATAATGCACACACATACACATATATCAATTTGGTATTTTTATACATGTTAAATCTTCTGTATCCTTGACAATTTATGGACTTCTATGTTTCTGAGGGGTGTGTTAAAAATCTATTATGATGCATGATGTCAAAAGGAGCCCCAGTAGTGCAGTGGTTAAGCACTCAGCTGTTAAATCTTTTGATTTGATCCACCAACTATTCCACAGGAGAAAGATATGACAGTTTCCTTCCATAAAGATTACAGCCTTAGAAACCCTTTGGAGAAGTTCTACTCCATCCTATAGTCACTATGAGTCAGAACTGACTCAACAGCACATAAGAAAAAAGGTATGATGTGATGGAAACTGAGCAGTACAAAGGTATAAGAATTGGTCCTACCTCCAGGGTCAAAGGATGAAGGACAGAGAAAACAGCAGAGACATCCAAAAGCTTGGAAAAAAGGGGGCTGAGAGGACAATGGTTGGTGGTTTAAGGGCTTTGAAGGGCTACCACATATACTGAGGAATCTGGAGTGCAATATTCTTGCCTAAGGATGAAGACATGCTCATAAAGATCCTGACAAAGCTTTAGGCTTGCACCTCTGGCTGATCTTTGGGCTCCACGGGGGCAGGAAGTGAAGGCTAAGGCAGAGTTTTAGGCGCTCTTGCTTAGCACTGAAAGAACACCCCAGTTCAGAGCCAATCTGCAAAGACTGGGATAATGTTACTTTTTCTTTTTGGCTACAAGTATTTAAAGAAATCACTGTCAGGTCATGAACTGACTGCTGTCATAACAGAACAGAACTTCAGTGTCCACACATGAGAAGACATACAATCTTTGCAGAAATAGTTTGGAAACATCACTAAGCAAATGGATGACTGGCCCTCAACAATTAAAAAAAAAAAAAGCAAACCCTAATGACTGGAGGGAATCTGATTTCCAGAGTTACATTATAATATTTAAGATATCCAGTTTTCAACACACTATTTTAAGTCATAAAAGGAAAAAGAAAAGGATGGTTCATTTGTTAAGAAGAAAGAAAGAAGAGAATGAACAGAAAGCATCCCTAAGGAAACACAGATACTGGGATTACTAGACAAAGATTTTAAACCAATTGTCTTAAATTTCCTCAAAGAGCTCAAGAAACCATAGACAAAAAAAAAAAGGAAACCAAAAGAAGAATGTATGAACCAGTAGAAAATATTAATAAAGAAATATTATACAAAAGAACCAAATAGAAATTATAGAGCTGAAAAGTAGAATAGCTGAAATAAAATTTTCATTAGAGGAGCTCAACAGCAGATTTGAGCAAGAAAGCAGGAAAATGTAAACTTGAAAAAGCACAACTGAAATTGTTCTAACTGAGGAGCATAAAGGAAAAAGAATGAAGAGAATGAACAGAGCCTAAGGGACCTGCGGGACAACATCAAGCATACCAATATACTCATTAAGGAGTCCCAGAAAGGAAAGAAAGATGAAAGGACAGAAAGAATATTTGAAAACGTAATGACTGGAAGTTTCCCAAATGTCATCTAGATATCCAAGAAGCTCAATAAACTCAAATGACAATAAATACATAGATATCCACAGAGAGACATAATCAAAATGTCAAAAGACGAAGACAGAAACTTGAAAGTAGCAAGAGATAAGTGACCCCTAATGTACAAGAAGAGAGTCTCAACAAGTTTAACTGTTGATTTTTCATCAGACACCATTGAGATGAGAAAATAGTGGGATGATGTATTTAAGATACTGGAAAAAAAATACAGAAACAAAACTATGAACCAAGATGTCAATATCTAGCAAAATTATCTTTCAAAAATGAAGGCGAAATTAAGACATGCCCAGATACACAAAACCTGAGGGAGTATGTTAGCAGCAGAACTGCCTTATGAGAAATGCTACAGGGAATCATCCTGGCTGGCATGGAAGGACACTAGACAGTAACTGGAAGCCATAAAAAGAAACAAAGACTCCGTAAAGGTAACTACTTAGATAAAACAAAGTCAGTAATATTTTTATATCACGCCTCTCTTTTTTTCATATATGATTTAAAGCACGAATGCATAAAAATACTTACACATCTCTCTTAATGGACACACAATGTATAAAGATGCAATTTTTGTATCAGCAACGTAAGTAGGGGAGGTAACTGAGCTGAATAAAAGCAGAATTTTCTATACTGTTGAAGCTAAATTTGTATTAATTAAAAGAAGATTGTTATAAATATAAGATATTAATTGTAATCCTCATGCTCACCACTAAGAAGTTAAAAAATATAAGGAAAGGAAACAAGGAGAGGATCAAAATTGTACACTTGAAAAAAAATCATTCAAACACAAAAGTGGACAGTAGTGAAGAAAATGAGAAACAAAATACGTATATCACCTACTATTACAAAGTAGAAGATATAAGTCCTTCCTTATCATTAATCGCTTTAAATATAAATAGATTAAATTCACAATTGGGATCATTAAAGTTGTGTGTCAACTTTGTTGGACCATGATTCTCAGTGCTTTGGCAGTTATGATGTAGTTTAGCAGTCGTAAAACGATGCAATCACTTCCATGATGAGATGTGATATAATGTGATTACCTCCATGATGGGATCTGCTGTGAGTAGCCAATCAGATGTAAGGGAGTTTCCTCAGGGGTGTGGACTGCATCCAATATAGGTGGACTTTCTGGCAAGGCTCTTGAGCTTTTGCTCACTCTGAATCCTGCAGCTGTCTCCTCTTCATCTGATCTCAAGTTTTTGGGACTTGAACTCTCAGCTTACCTTCCAATTTTGGGATTCATCAGCCTCCGCAGTCTGTGAGCCGCGGCCTGCCAGCTTACCTGCCGATCTTGAGATTTGTCAGCCTTTGCAGCCTGTGAGCCACAGACCTGTTGTATGACCTGCAGATCTTGAGTTCTGCAGTTCCTGCATCTATGTGAGTCAGGAGAAGCCACCAGCCTGACCCATGGACTTGAGACTTACCAGCCTCTACAGCCTCGGGAACCATTTCCTTGATATAAATCTATTTATATATAAATACATACATATATATATCTCACTGGTTTTGCTTCTCTAGAGAACTCAGCCTAAGATACCAATTAAAAGACAAACACTGGCAGAATGAATAAAAAAATCATTTGATTGCTATCAAGCTGATCTGACTCATGGTGACCCCTCGCCCCATGTGTGTCAGAGTAGTAGTGACACACAAGTGTGTCAGTTCAACGGCTAATTTTTCAAAAGTAGATCGCCAAGCCTTTCTTCCGAAGTGCCTCTGGGTGGACTCAAACCTCCAACATTTTGGTTAGCAGCTGAATGCATTAACCGTTTGCACCTCCCAAGGACTCTATGTTTATTTCTGTATTACTTGTCTTTATACTATATACATACACACACACATAGACATCCATGAGTGGTTCATACAGATGCTTTGGACTTCGACTAGCAGGGCTCTATTAATTATTGATAGAAAAGTACTGATACCAATTACAAATGCGTATTTGTCCATTTCCCCTTTCAGATTTATTAGTTTTTGTATTTTGGAGCCCTGTTGTTAAATATGTACACATTTAGGATGGTTTTATCTTTTTGGAGAAGTGAACCTTTATTTTGTTATGTCCCTACCTATTCCCAATAATACTCCTTTTTCTGAAGTATAATTTGTCTGATATTAATATAGTACTGCAGTAGAACTGGATAATTTTCAACCATTTCAAGAGGTAGCATAAGATCAAGAACTGATGGTATAAAAGGAAGAAATCGAAGCTGCATTGAAGGCATTGGTGAAAAAACTATCCTCTCTCCACCATCTTCACTAACCCTGACACCAACTGTCCCTCACACAGCACTCCCTACTTCTCTGCTGGGTTCAATAATTCATTGCAACGGCCACACAGAGCTCACAGTCCATATTCATGATTATGGGGTTTATTAGGGAAGTAACAGTTATAACTCAGGCTCAAAGATACTCAGAATACAGTTCTTCTATTAGGACAGCCTCTTCCCTCCTGTGCTCATAGGTGTGCCTCTGCCTGGCCTTGGGACTCTCTCCAAAGGCACTCAGCTTTCCTTCTCCATGGGCCATCATCTCCTATAGCCGGGTCCCTGTTGCTTGGTCTCTCCTGCCATGGCATCTTACCGTCTTCAGGGTTACAGCTTCCTCTCTCTATCTCAGTCTCCTGCTTCTAGGAGCTTCTCAGTGCAGGGATCTCAGGTCCATAATATATGCTCAGCTCCTGGCTGTTCTTCCTTGATGGGAGTTGAATCCTCCTCTTTGCTCTGGAACTGGTTCTCTTTGAAGGGAAAACTAAACAATCCCCTTGGTGAGCCACAATTACCCTATCACACAGTCCTGCCCAAGTACCAGGGTAGATGTTATAAGACCATGGCTAGAAAGGCCACACAAAGTAAACAATCACATCACAGTACCTTGGACTCGTTTTTCGAGTGAAGTATCAAAAATCCCATCAGAACGGATTGGTAAAGAACATAATCAATAGCAAGAACATTTTCATAATTATGTTTTCTGTATTTGGAAGAAATCTATAGCACTATTCTTATTTTGCCAATTCACAGGGATCACAGAGATTAGTGGTAGATATTGCAGTACCAGAAAACTCTCTGGTGAAACAGTCTGTGAGCAGTTTTACAAACACGGATATTCCACCAGAGTCAAAAGAATGACGTTACATTAATCATCAAAGAGAACATTTCAAGATCTAGCCTGAAGTACAATGTTGTCACTGATAGGCTAATATCCATACACTTATAAGGAAGACCAGTTTATATGACTATTCAAATTTATGCACCAACCACCAATGCCAAAGACAAAGAAATTGAAGATTTTAAACAACTTCTGCAGTCTGAGATTGATCAAACGTGCAATCAAGATGCATTGATAATTACTGGTCATTAGAATGTTAAAGTTGGAAACAAAGAAGGAAAAGTAGTTGAAAAATACAGCATTGCTGATAGAAATGATGCCAGAAATCTCATGAAAGAAGTTTGCAAGACCAGTGACTCATCCACTGCAAATATTTTTTTTCACCAACATAAACGGCAGCTATACACGTGGACTTTACCAGTTGGAATACACAGGAATCAAACTGACTACATCTGTGGAAAGAGAAGATGGGAAAACTCATATCATCAGTCGGAACAAGGCCAGGGATCGATTGTGAAACAGACTATCAATTGCTCATATGGGAGTTCAAGTTGAAACGGAAGAAAAGTAGAATAAGTCAAAAAGGGCCAAAGTATGACCTTGAGTATATCTCACCTGTATTTAGAGACCACCTCAAGAATAGATTTTATGTGTTAAACACTAATGACTGAAGACCAGGTGAGTTGTGGAATGACATCAAGGACATCACACATGAAGAAAGCAAGAGGTCCTTTAAAAGACAGGAAAGAAAGAAAAGACCATAATGGATGTCGGAAGAGACTCTGAACGTTGCTCTTGAATGTCGAGTAGCTAAAGGGAAAGGAAGAAATGACGAAGTAATAGAGCTGAACAGAAGATTTCAAAGGGTGGCTTGAGAAGAAAAAGTATTATAATGACATGTGTAAAGATCTGGGGATGAATAACCAAAACGGAAGAACACACTCAGCATTTCTCAAGCTGAAAGAACTGAAGAAAAAATTCAACCCTTGAGTTGCAATACTGAAGGATTCTACGGGTATAATATTAAATGACGCAGGAAGCATCAAAAGAAGATGAAAGTAATACCCACAGTCACTATGCCAAAAAGAATTGGTCGACCTTCCACCATTTCAGGAAGTAGCATATGATCAGAAACCGATGATACTGAAGGAAGAAGTCCATGCTGCACTGAAGGAATTGGTGAGAAAAAAAAGCCTCCGAGAACTGATGGAATACCAACTGAGATGTTTCACCAAATGGATGCAGCACTGGAATCGCTCACTTGTCTAATCCCAAGAAATTTGGAATACAGCTACCTGGCCTACGAACTGGAAAGGATCCATATTTATGCCGATTCCTAAGAAAGGTGATCCAACCAAATGTGGAAATTATCAAACAATATCATTAATATCACATGCAAGTAATATTCTGCTAAAAATCATGCAAAAGCAGCTGCAGCAGTACATTGACAGGGAACTGCCAGAAATTTAAGCAGGATTCAGAAGAGGACATGGAAGGAGGGATATCACAGCTGATGTCATATTGATTCTGGCCGAAAGCAGAGAATACCAGAAAGATGTTTAAACCTGTGTTTTATTGACTATGCAAAGGCATTTGACTGCTTGGGTAATAACAAATTATGGATAACATTGCAAAGAGTGGGAATTCCAGAACACTTAATTGTGCTGATGAGGAACCTGATCAAGAGGTAGACGTTCAAACAGAAAAAGGTGATACTGCGTGGTTTAAAGTCAGGAAAGGTGTGTATCAGGGTTGTATTCTTTTACAATACTTATTTAATCTGCAAATAATCTGAGAAGCTGGACTTTACCAAGAACACGACATCAGGATTGGAGGAAGACTCACTAACAACCTGCATTTTGCAGATGACACAACCCTGCTTGCTAAAAGATAAGAGGACTTGAAGCACTTAATGATGAAGATCAAAGACCGCGGCCTTCAGTAGAGATTGCACCTCAACATAAAGAAAACAAAAATCCTCACAACTGGACCAATGAGCAACATCATGATCAACGGAGAAAAGACTGAAGTTGTCAAGGATTTCATTTTATTTGGATCCACAATCGACACCCATGGAAACAGCAGTTAAGAAATCAAAAGATGCACTGACATCAGGCAAATCGGCCCAAAAGACCTCCAAAGTGTTGAAAAGCAAAGACATCACCTTGAAAACTAAGATGCAACCGATCCAAGCCAAGGTGTTTTCAGTGGCCTCGTATGTGTGGGAAAGCTGGCTGATGAATAAGGAAGACCGTAGAAGAATTGATGCCTTTTAATTGTGTTGGTGAAGAATTCTGAATATACCATGAACTGCCAAAAGAAGGAAAAAATCTATCCTGAAAGAAGTATAACGAGAATGTACCCTAGCCTAGAAGCAAAGATGGCTGGCTAGACTACATCCTACAATACTTTGGACCTGTTTTCAGAAGGAATTAGTCCATGGAGAAGGATATCATGTACTATTTCTTTGGACTATCTAAGACCTCAAGAACAAAATCTCATGGTCCAAATTAACATTTTTACTTACTAATTTTCAAATGTAGCCCTGGTGGAACAGTGGTTAAGAGCTTGGCTGAAACTAAAAGGTCTCAACCAGCCTCTCCTTAGAAACCCTACTGTGCAGTTCTATTCTGTCCAATAGGGTCACTGTTAGTTAAAATTTAATCCACAGCAATGAGTTATTTAATTTTCAAATATAAATTTTTTTGTGTTAATATCTAAATTCTAAAGTAAATTTTATTTTATAAACTTCCGGTTTTATAAATTTATTTTCTATTATTCAAATTTATTGTTATGGTAGAATCAAATTTAAAAAGTGACATTAATTTTCAATCCAGGCAAAATGAAACGGCAATAACTAAGTGCTGTACAAAAATGGAAGCCTGCAGAAGATAAAAAGAAAATGATCTGTGAATCCCTAAAGACTATTCCAAAATTCGTTTTTAGAATGTAATAAATCAGCAGAGACTTCTTGCATTAAAGGTACGTGCTTAATGGGTGGAAATCATCTTACTAGTACCACTAGTGCTGAAATTAACGATGGCAATACAAATATAACAGAATTTGTTCCAAATTCTGCAACTATTTCTTGCTGTAGTAAAAAAAAAAAAAGAAATTAGTAATGATCTAGAAAGTGAAACTAAGAGTATTAAATTGTCACATCTGCAGACCCCATAAATAACAGAAATGCAGATCCTGCCTTGTGGAATAATTTTCTTCCAATGAAGTAAATTACTGGATCAAAAGAGGCCCAAGTGATTGTCAACATCACATTTGTCCACTTGTAAATTTGTGTTGAAAATTTCTGGACGGTAAACAAACTTCTGTAGCCAGAATTTTTTCTAGAGTGCAATGTTAATGATGAAAATTATAAGAGGGAGTGGCTACTGCAATCTCCATCAGTCAGCTCTGTGTATTGTTTTGTTTGCAAACCTACTAACCAAACAAACAAACCCGTCATCCTCATTTAATTCTCGAATTGTTACAGATGAATTTAGCAATTGGTGCAAATTGAATAGGATCGGTAAACATGAAAATAGTTCAATTCACAGAGATTATGTTATCATATTTAAACCAAACACATTGTTCTGGCTTAATTTATGAACTGGAATCACAAATTAATGAACATCAGTATTGAAAAGCCATTTTGTAATGTGTCTTTGTTTTCCTAACAATCACTGAATGTGGACTATCTTCGTGAAAAAGAAATGAAGTCTTTGGGTCCCCACGAAATGGAAAATTTTAAAGTTGGCTTCAACTTGTTGCTCATTTGATCTATTTTTAACGAGTCACATCTCAAAATACGGTAACACAGGAAAGGGCAATCCATCCTATAATTCTAAAATAATGTGTAAAAAATTTATAATCTTGATAAGTGATGAAGTTCAATCAACCACTGTCAGTGAAATAAGTATAGCTCGATATTTTATTTTGTCTGTGGATTCCACTTCTGAGCCTTCTCATACAGGCCAGCTAAGTATTGTTTAAAGATCCATATCTCCAACAGACAGAAAACCTGTGTGGTGATTTATCACATTTGCTAGCTTAAAAAATCTAAAAAATCATACTAGTAAAGACATTGTGAAGCAAGTGTTTCACTAATTATGTGAAGTTTGCAAAATTGATTTTTCTAAGTGCAGAGACCAATCCTGTGACAATGCTGCCATTACGTCACTGCATTATAAAGGCATGCGACAGAAAATTCTGGAATGAAATTAATATGCCCTTTTCATACCAAGGTGCTGCACATTCACTTAATTTTGTAGGATGTATCACAATAGATTTTTTTTGTCCAAAAGCAATTGATATTTTTTCTAATATTCAGTTACTTTACAAATTTTTTGCCACCTCTATTCACTGATGAGCTGTTCTTAAAACACATTCAGGCAATGATTGAGCATTAAAATGTCTAATACACATTGGGAAGCACATGCTATAGCAACAAGTACAATTCTAGGTGCCACACAGAATATTGCTGAAGACCAGATACAAAAAGGAAACACCAAAACAGAAGCTAAAATCATCGCTGCCTTAGTCATCTAGTGCTGCCATAACAGATACCATAAGCGGATGGCTTTAACAAAGAGAAATTTATTTTCTCACAGTCTAAAAAAAAAAAAAAAAGGTTACAATTCAGGACGTCAGCTCCAGGGGAAGGTTTTCTCTCTCTGTTGATTCTGGAAGAAGGTCCTTGTCCTCCATCTTCCCATGGTCAAGGAGCTTCTCAGGCGCAGGGACCCCGGGTCCAAAGGACATGCTCTGCTCTTGGTAGTATGAGGTCCCCAACTCTCTTTCCTTTCATCTCCTGAGAGATAAAAGGTGGTACAGGCCACACCCTAGGGAAACTCCCTGTATCTCGGATCAGGGAGGTGTTAAAATCCCACCCTAATCCTCTCAACATAGAATTACCATCACAAAATGGAGGACAACCTCACATGGCCTATCCAAGTTGATACACACATTTTGGGGGGACATAATTCAATCCATGACATTATACCCTTTGGCCCCCACCCCAAATCACATTCTTGCAAATGGAAAACATATTCATCCCATCACAAACCAAAACCAAACCCACTGCCGTCCAGTTGATTCTGACTCATAGCGACCCTATAGGACAGAGTAGAACTTCCCCATAGAGTTTCCAAGGAGCGCCTGGCAGATTCGAACTGCCGACCTTTCAGTTAGCAGCCATAGCACTTAACCACTACGCCACCAGGGTTTCCTCATCCCATCATAGCATAGAAAAAGTCTTAAATCAAGTCCAAGTCCAAACTTCAAAAATCCCTCTTCATCTGTGAAATCTAGGACACAAGTTATCTGCTTCCAAAGGTACAATGGCATAAAAGGCACAAGCTAGACATTTGCATTACAAACTGAAGAAACTTGAGGGAAAGAAGGCGTAACATGCACCAAGCGAGTCAGGAGAACACATCGCATTAGCCCTCAAAGACATTGCAAACCAAGTGTTTCACTAATTAGGAGAAACTTGCAAAATTGATTTTTCTAAGTGCAGAGACCAATCCTATGACAATGCTGTGAAATGTCACTGCATTATAAAGGCATGCAACAGAAAATTCTGGAATGTAATGAATATGCCATTTTCATACCAAGGTGCTGCATATTCACTTAATTTTGTAGGATGTATCACAATGGATTTTTGTCAAAAAAATGATTTTTTCTTCTATTCAGATATTTTACAAATTTTTTGCCATCTCTATTCACCGATGAGCTCTTCATAGGAAATGATCAGCATTAAAATGTCTTTCTAATACCCACTGGGAAGCACATGCTATAGCAACGAGTGCAATCCTGGAATCACACACTCAGATTCTAGGTGCCATAGAGAATATTGCTGAAGACCAGTCACAAAAAGGAGATACCAGAACAGAAGCTTAAAACGTCGCCAACAAAATGTAAACACAGCCCATATATTTATGTTTGTTATGTATAATAATATATTGCATTATTTTCATTTGACGAGTCAATTCTCCAAGATTCAGAAGTAAATTTATAGACATGCATGGATCTCTACCAGCTATTAACAAGATATTTACATAAGAGAATATTTTGAAAACACAATAAAACAAATACTGCCAAATACTGATTATCAAGCAGTTTATTGTTGCAGAAGCATTAAAAGAAACAAGTAAATGACAGAAATGCTCCAGAAGTATTGAGTGCCAGGGATCAATTTCACACAACCATCCTCACTGACACACCTGAATCTTGCATGAAATGAAGGGTGAAGATGTATGAAGTTCCTTCTGATATTTTTTTCCTTCTTAATGTGAATATAACTGATGAAGAATTCCTGAAGGTACCCAATAAACCAGCACAGGCTTATCCTGACGAGAAAACCCTGGTGGCACAGTGGGTAAGTGCTACGAATGCTAACCCAGAGGACAGCAGTTCAAATCCACCAGGCGCTCCTTGGAAACTCTATCGGGCAGTTCTACTCTGTCCTATAGGGGCGGGATGAGTCAGAATCGACGCGACGGCAGTGGGTTTGGTTTTTATCCTGATGACTTAAGATAAACCTTTATGGAGAAGTGCTACAATTTCATTCTTACATTAGAATTAAGTTTAGAGATTGAAGACAAATTTTACTCATGTAGGCGTGTAAACCAAAAAACCAAACCCATTGCTGGTGAATTGATTTCAGCACATAGCAACGCTATAGGACAGAATAGAATTGCCCCCATAGGGTTTCCATGGAGCAGCTAATGTATTCGAACTGCCAAGCTTTTGGTTAGCAGCTGAGTTCTTAACCACTGCACCACCAGTGCTCCAAATATACTCTGGCCCAGTAGTTCAAATGCAACACCCGCTCCTTGAAAACCCTATGAGGCAGTTCTACTCTGACCTATAGGGTCATTATGCATCAGAATCGACTCCAACCCAACAGGTTTGTTCTGCCTACTGCCTCATCCCTATTTCATTTTCTCAGAGATAAGTTTCTGTGATAGTGTCAGATTCAGGAATGTGATGAAAAATGTCTCTTGTAGGGGTGGGGCCAAGATGGCAGAATAGTCAGATGCTTTGTGTAGCCCCTCTTATAACAAAGACCCAGAGAAGTAAATCGATTATATATGACAATCTAGGAGCCCTGAACATCAAAGGTGAAGTTACAGAATTGGACTTAGTGGCAGGGGGAGGGGGATATGGTTCAGAAGCAGTGAGAGGTGGACAGATCTGACCCGGCAGAAACCAGCACCCTGCAGGCTGGATCGGATGGCATGTGCGGTGACACAAGCAGTGACGCTCGGGACATGTTTTTCACATCAGAAGAGACTGAGTGGTAGAAAGTCTACACAAGTCTCCAGAACCAGTGAAAAGCAGTGCTAAGTTGGCAAAAGATAAGTACATGCATTTAAAATGCCACACAAATCAAAAATCATCCCCTTTGGGAAGAACATCTCTCCCATTTACCTGCTTCCTCCCTCTCTGTTTTTAGTCTTAGACCAGCTTCGGCTATTTCTGGGTCCCCTGGGCCAGAAGTAGGAACTATCACATGCCCTGGAGCAGGAACAAACAACAAAAAATAATCTGCCAGCTTCCCTAAGCCAGGAACTCAGGAAAGGCACAGACATAAGGGGTCCAAAGACTTTCACCCTTGCATAGACCTGTGTGGGCCCATTTCAACAGCGTAGGCCCTCATTAGCACACTACAACAGGGTATATACCTGAAGCCTATTTTCAACTCTATCAGCTATAAAGTGGAGTGGCAGGTTCGGGATATTTGACAATGTTCTGCCAATTAAACAGGGTCCTCACCTACCCACATCAGTGACCTGAGGGTTGGTGGCTCCACCCACGTCACCTAGCCACCCAATTCAGGAGTCCAAGAATAAGTGGTGAATCCCAGTCCTTACAACCAACAGCATTGGGTGCCCATGGTCTGGCTGTAAAACCCACACACCTATGTGCTCTAGGGAACAGGGACATGCTTTCCTCCCAGACACTCAGGGGCAGTCATTCCCCCCACAGTAGCCAGACACCTGTACCTACACCAATCAACCCTGTCTGTGCAGGACTGTAGGTGAGAGCCTACACCACACACTTGGTGACCGACTACGTGGACAACTGAGCTGAATCCATACAAGAAAAGTAAAAGGGCTCCTAGGCTCACATACCTAGTAACAGCTCTGATCACCTGGTGACTGGATGTAAGAGCTTCAAAGGTGCCAATAATCAAACTAGCTCAACCAAGCAGCCTATTTGGGCATATTAAAATAAAACAAGAAACTAGGACACAATACAACAACAACAACAACAAAACCAAACCCAGTGCCATCAAGTAGGTTCCGACTCAGTATGCAAACATAAAATAAATGAATATAATAACTTATTGATGGCTCAGAGACAAGTGTAAATATCAAATAACATAAAGAGGCAGACCATGATGGATTCAGGAAGCTCCCAAAACAACAAATCAAGAAATCTTCCAAATGAAGAAAAATTCCAGGAATTACTGGAGGTAGAATTTAAAAGATTAATAGACTGAGCCCTTCAAGAGATCCAGGAGGAGATCAGGCAAAACGAAGAACAAGCCAAGGAACACACAGATAAAAAATACTATCTCTCTATGAAAGTTACACAAGAATATAATGACAAATGTAACAGGCTGCAAGAATCCATAGAAAGACAGCAAGCAAATCCAAAAGAGTAACAATAAAATTTCAGAATTAGACAACCCAATAGAAAATGAGAGGAGCAGAATTGAGGCACTGGAAGTCAGAATTAGTGAGACTGAAGATAAAGCTCTTGACGCCAACTTATTTGAGGAAAAATCAGATAAAGTAATTTTTTTAAATTGAAGAAACTCTAAGAATTATGCGGGACTCTATCAAGAGTGATTGGAACACCAGAATTGCGGCAGGGGGTGGAGGGATAGCAGAAAACACAGTGAGAACTGTTGAAGACTTTTTGGCTAAAAACTTCACTGATCTTGTGAAAAATAAGAAGATATCTATCCAAGATGCTTACTGAACCCCACCCAAGGTAGATGCCAAGATAAAGTCACCAGGACATATAATAATCTTGCTTGCCAAAACCAAAAATAAAGAGAGAATTTTAAGAGTAGCTAGGGATAAACAAAAAGTCACCTATAAAGAAGGGTCAGTAAGACTAAGCTCGGACTACTCAGCAGAAACCATGCAGGCAAGAAGGACATATACAAAGCCCTGAAGGAAAAAAAAAATTGCCTGCCAAGAACTATATATCCAGCAAAACTGTGTCTCAAATATGACGGTGAAATTAGGACATTTCCAGATAAGCAGAAGTTTAGGGAATTTTTAAAAACCTAACCAATATGACAAGAAATAATAAAGGGAGTTCTCCAGTTAGAAAATCAATAACATCAGCTAACAACCCAACACTAGAACACGGGACAGAACAACCAGATATCAACCCACGTAGGGATGTCACAAATAAATCAAAGCTAAAACACTGAAAATGTAGAAACAGAGACATCGATCTGTAAAAGATGACAACATTAAGAGAAAAAAGAGGGACTAAATAATGTAGTCATAGATCTTTCATATGGAGAGGAAGTCAAGACGATATAAAGAAATAAAAGATTGGTTTAAATTTAGAAAAACAGAGGTAAATGTTAAGGTAACCCAAAGGAAACTAGCAATCCTACACATTAAAATAAAAAAAACAAGGAAAACATAAATTTTCGGCAAATACAAAAGCAACAACAAGGAAAAAGATGAAAGACTAAAAAGAAAAACGATTCAGCACAGAAAAAATTAATTAGCAGTAAATACAAAGGCAACAAAAATGAAGAGGATGGAAAGAAAATGCACAAAGAACAACGACTCAACAGAGAAAATTAGGTGGAATAAGGAAAATGTCAACAAGACATTCACAAAAAAGACGAAAATGACAGCACTAAACTCATAACTATGAATAATTACGATAAATGTAAATGGTTTAATTGCACCAATAAGGAGACAGAGAGTAGCAGAATGGATTAAAAAACATGATCCTTCTGTATGCAGACTGCAAGAGACACACCATAGACTCAAAGACATAAACAAACTAAATCTCAAAGAATGGAAATATATATATATATCAAGCAGACAACAATAAAAAATAAGAGTGGCAATATTAATCTCTGATAAAACAGGCTTTAAAGTAAAATCCGCCACAAAGGAAAAGGAAATACACTATATAATGATTAAAGGGTCAATATACCAGGAAGACAAAATCATAATAAATACTTACATACCCAATGACAGGGCTCCAAAATACATAAAACAAACTCAAACAGCATTGAAAAGAGAAATAGCTCCACAATAATAGTCGAAGACTTCAACATACCACTTCTGATGACAGACAGGATATCCATAAACAAGCTCAATAAAGACACGGAAGATCTAACTACCACAATCAGCCAACTTGATCTCATAGACTTAAACATAACACTTCACCCAACGGTAGTCAAGTAAACTTTCTTTTCTAACGCTCATGGAGCATTCTTGAGAATAGACCACGTATTAGGCCACAAAGCAAGCATTAACAGAATCCAAGACATCAAAATATTACACAGCATGTTTCCTGACCATAAAGCCATAAAAGTCAAAATGCTGTCGTTATCACACATTTTAATTTCTTACATATTTTAAACCCAATAAAGTCTATTCTTATTATGTTATGCAGTCAGTAATCCTCTATTTTTACCCATTTCATTAACTTTCATTCCTTCTTGCATCTTAAGCCTTTCACCCTATTTTCTTTCTGCTTGAAGAATACCTTTGGAATTTTCTTTAATGTGGGCATGCTGATGTTAACTTATCTAGGTTTTGTTTGTCTGAAAACAAAAGGTCTTTGCTCGTTCATGAAGGATGTTTTTCCTCAGCATAGAGTTCTGGGTTGCCATGGATTTTCTCTCTATAATTTAAATATACCATCTTATTGTCTTACGGTTTTCACTATTTCTGTACAGAAGTCATCGGTCAGTTTCTTTGTCCTTTAAAGATAATCTTTTAGTAGTGTTCAATTATTTGCTTTTTGTGGGGTTTTTTGTCTTTAGCTTCAGCAGTCCTACTATGAATTTCTTTGTATTTACCCTACATGGGTCTTATAAGGAAACCCTGGTGGCGTAGTGGTTAAGCGTTACGACTGCTAAGCAAAAGGTCAGCAGTTCGAATCCACCAGGCGCTCCTTGGAAACTCTACGGGGCAGTTCTACTCTGTCCTATAGGGTCGCTTTGAGTCAGAATCGACTTGACAGCAGTGGCTTTGTTCTTTTTTTTTTGGTTTGGGTTTTGTAAGTCTTCTAGAATCCGTGACTTGATATCTTTAATCATTTGAGGAAAATTCTCAGCAATGATCTCAGTTTTTCTGCCTCATTCTTTTTCTTCCTTCTTAAAGTATTTTATGCTAGATATTCTCATTGTATTCTCTGTATCTTATTCCTTTTTATATTATATATATTTTTCCTTTTGTCTATGCCTCTATTTTCTTCCAACATGTCTTCCAGTTCACTAAATCTCTCTTCAGCATTTGTAATCTGCTGTTATATACATACATTAAGATTTTAACTTCAGCTGTAGTTTTCAGTTGACTTTCTAAGTTTATCTTTTTCGTAGTTTCTAGTTTTTTGCCAAATTTCTAAGTCTTGCCTTTATTTCTTTGAACATAATAGAGTTATTTCACTGTTTTTGTCTGATAGTTCAAATATCTAGTTTTTCTGTGGATCTCATTCTGTTATTTGTTGTTTCTACAGGTTTCACTCTTTTCTTTCTTTTTTAAAAAAATTGTTGATTATATTAGAGAGGCGAGGCCAAGATGGCAGACTAGTGAGACGCTGCCAGTGATCCCTCTTACAAAAAAGACCCGAAAAAACAAGTGAAGCGATTATATTTATGACAAGCTAGGAACCCTGAACATCAAAGGCAAAGTTAGAAAATGGACTCAACGGCAGAGGGAGGGAGAGACTATTCAGAAGTGGAAAGGAGTTACTGGACCTGAATTGCCAGGAACCCTCAGGCACCATTCCCTGGAGCGACTGCAGCGAGGCTGGCAGTAGCGTTCCAGAGGCGCTTCACTCAGGGAAAGACAGCAAGTTGCACAGACTACTCACACCTGCAGAACAAGAGAAGAACGGCACTCTCGGCAAAAGCTAATTACTTGTGTTTATTTTACCACGCCCCCAGCCCCCAAGCCGGCTTCAGTGGCTGTCAACTTCCCTGGGCCTGAGATAGGCCCCGGTAGCACTCTGAGCCATTCTTCTGTCCTTGAAGAAGATATAAGTTCACAACTGGGGGAAAGATAATCTGCCAGCTCAATTAAGCTGGGGAGCTCAGGACAGAAGTAGCTCTTGTTCAGGCACAAACGGTCCATGGGCTTTGAATATCTTTCACCCCAGCATGGACCTGTGTGGGCCCATTTCAGGAGAATAGGCCCTTGTTGCCAGACTGCAATGGTTTCAGCTGGACGGTGGAAAGATGGGTGTTTGATGTTTGACACTGCTTTGCCTATTAAACAGGGTCTTCACCTACCCACATCAGGGGCCTAAGGACTGGTGGCTCCACCCACAATACCTAGCCACCTGTGATAGGGTTCCAAGGATAAGTAGTACCGCCCAGAACTTACAACCAAAAGCATTGGGTACCCACTGCCCTTCTGCAGAACCCACCCGTGTGCTCTACAGAACAGGGATGCACTTTCCTCACAGACACTCAGAGGACAGCTGTCAGACCCCTGCCTTGATCAGAGCCTGACCCCCTACTGCAGCCAGATACTTCTGCCTACACCAATAACCCCTGCCCCTCTAAGACTGTAGGACAGAGCCTGTACCACACACTTTATGACCAACTACCTGGGCACCTGAGTTGAATCCATACAAGAAAAATAAATGAACTCCTAGGCTCATATATCTGGTAACAGTGCTAGCCATCTGGTGATAGTACATTAGAGCTTCAAAAGTGAAAATAATCAACCTAACGCACTCAAGCAGCTTATTTGGGTATACCAAAACTAAACAAAGCAAGAAGCTAGGATACAAAAAGCAAGCATAAAATAAACTAATACAATAACTTATAGATGGCTCAGAGACAACAGTCAATATCAAATCACATAAAGAGGCAGACACGGGGGCAGGACCAAGATGGCTGACTAGGTAGAAGCTTCCGCTTATCCCTCTTGAGACAAAGACTCGAAAAAACAAGTGAATCAATTACATAAAGGACAATCTACAAACCCTGACCATCAAACACAGAACTAAGGAGTTGACCTGAGTGACAGGGGAGTGAAAAGCCACACTGCAGCAGCGACCGCTTCCGGAGCCAGTGTCCCACGCCACAGCCTTGAGCCCTCACGGTTTCCTGGTGTCAGAGTGGTGGGGCTGATTGTGGCTTACTGAGACAGGGAAGCACGGATGTAGGCCTAACCTCAGGACCAACCTCAGAGGGGACCCAGGCAGCACACGCAGGCTCCACACAGACGCGGCTGGCAGGGAAATGAAAAACCACGGGGAAGCAGCAACTGGTTTTGGAGCCTGGAGTGCAGCGCCCCAGAAAGGAAACCTTGGTGCTGGGTGTTGGACAAAGTGTGGGGGAGCTGATTGTGGCTTCCTGAGATGGTGTGAGCATGGACGCAACCCTAACCCTCTGGGACAGTCTCAGCAGGGATACAGCCAGCACACGCAAGCTACACAACGCTCTGGAATCTCAGAAAAAACAGTCCTCACCAAACAACATAAGTAACTTTGTATATTTTGCCAGGTTACTCTCTTCTATATATCTGATTCCACCCCTCATTGCCCCAGCCAGCTTCATTAAGACTGGAATTCCCTGTGCCAGAGAGTGAAGTGCACTGCTCGATTTTTTTTTTCTTCTTTCTTTTCTAACCCATTCTCCTGGCCTGAGAAAAGTACCATTTAACAATCAAAGAAAAAATCCTTCCCTGACTTCCCTAAACTGCAATTAACAATACAGAATCAGCTCCATCCAGGCATTAAGAGACCCATAGTCTTTGGCTTTCACCCTACAGGTAACTAGGTGGCTATTATAATGCAAAGGTAATTCTGATAGAGATCTGACCATAATTGTTTTAGCTCAGCAGTGGAAAGGCAAGTTTTGGAGGTCAGATACCTCTGTACCTATTAAACAGAGCCCTCACTGGTCCACACCAGCGAAAAGAGGGCTGAAACTCCACCCACACCACCTAGCCACCTGCTAGAGGAGTCTGAGAATAGTGACGTCTACCCAAGTATTGGGTGCCTAAGATACAGCTGCAGAGCTCACCCACCAGAGCACTCTAGAGAATAGAGCCACACCTACCTCACTGACACTTGAAGGAAGGCTGTCAGCATCCTGCCCTCCTCGAAATGTGACCCCCTACCACTAATAGAAACTGGCACATACAACCATCACCACTACTCCTCTAAGATAATAGGTGAGAGCCTACACCACACACTAGGGGACCAGCTATCAGGACACCTGAGCTGATTCTATTCAAGAATAGTGAATGGGCTCATACACTTATATACCTGGTAACAGCTCAGGCAAGCTGGTAATAGGATGTAAGTGATTCAAAAGCTACAGCAATCACGATACCACAATCTAGTAGCCCATCTGGGTGTATTGTAACAAAACAAAACAACAAGATAAGACTCAGTGAGCAAATATAAAAGAAAATATTACAAAATCTTATAGATGGCTCAGAGACAGCAGTCGACATCAAATCACATGAAGAAGCAGACCATGATTGATTCTACAAACCCCCAAATCAAAGAATCAAAATCATTCCCGGATGTAGATACATTCCTAGAATTGCCAAATGTAGAATATAAAAAAATTGTATACAGAATGCTTCAAGACATCAGAAATGACCTCACAAATGAAATAAGGCAATCTACAAAAAAACCAAGGCATACACGGATAAAGCAGTTGAAGAAATCCAAAAGATTATTCAAGAACATAGTAAAAAAATTAATAAGCTGTAAGAATCCATAGAGAGATAGCATTCAGAAATCCAAAAGATTAACAATAAAGTCACAGAATCAGACAACTCAATAGGAAGTCAGAGGAGCAGACTCGAGGAACTGGAATGCAGAGTGGGGGAGCTGGAGGATAAGGCAACTGACACAAATATAGTTGAAGAAAAATCAAATAGAATTTAAAACTATGAAGAAACCCTAAGAATCATGGGGGACTCTCTCAAGAATAATTTGCGTGTGATTGGAGTTCCGGAAGAGGGAGGGATAACAGAAAATACAGAGAGAATAGTGGAAGATCTGATGGCAGAAACATTCCCTGGCATCGTGAAAGATGAAAAGGTATCTACCCAAGATGCTCATCGAACCTCATACAAGATAGATCCCAAAAGAAAATCACCAAGACATACCAAAACCAAAGATAAAGAGAAAATTTTAAAAGCACCCAAGGATAAACGAAAAGTTACCTACAAAGGAGAATCAATAAGTTTGCACTACTCGGCAGAAACCATGCAGCCAAGAAGGCAATGGGATGACATATATAGAGCACTCAAAGAGGAAAAACTGTCAGCCAACAATCATACATCCAGCAAAACTCTAAAACATGAAGGTGAAATTAAGATATTTACAGATAAACACAAGCTTAGAGAATTTGCAAAAAACGAACCAAAACTGCAAGAATTACTAAAGGAAATTCTTTGGTCAGAAAATCAATAATATCAGATACCAACACAAGGTCACAGAACAAAACATCCTAATATCAACTCAGATAGGGAAATCACAAAAACAAAATAAGATTAATTAAAAAAAAATTACTCAAAACAGGAAATCATTGATGTCATTATGTAAAAGATTACAACAGTCAAAAAAGAGGGACTAAATACAGGAGGCATAGATCTTACATATGCAGAGGAAACCAAGGTGATATAGGGTGAAACAAGTTAGGTTTTTACTTAGTCAAACTGGGGTAAATATTAAGGTAACCACAATGAGGTCTAACAATTCCATACTTCAAAATAAAAACCAAGATAAACATAACGACTCAGCAAAATAAATTCAACTACTATGAAAGGGAGGAACACACATTCTACAAAGAAAACTCAACACAAAAAAGTAAATGGAAAAATGAAATTGTCAAAAACAGGCATCAAAATGACAGCGCTAAACTCATACTTATCTATAATTACACTTATGTAAACGGACTAAATTCACCAATAAAGAGACAGAAAGTTGCAGACTGGATAAAAAAACACTATCAGTCTGTATGCTGCATAAAAGAGACACACCTTAGACTTGGAGACACAAATAAACTAAAACTGAAAGGACGGATAAAAATATATCAAGCAAACAACAATCAAAAAAGAGCAGGAGAGGCAATATTTATTTCCAACAAAACAGACTTTAAAGTTAAATCCACCACAAAGGATAAAGAAGGACACTACGTAATGATTAAAGGGACAATTTACCAGGAAGATACAACTATATTAAATATTTATGCACCCAATGATAGAGCCACAACATTCATAAAACAAACGTTAACAGAATTAAAAAGTGAGATAGACACCTCCACAATTATGGTAGGAGACTTCAACACAACACTCTCGGTGAAGGGTAGGAAATGCAGTCAGAAGCTCAATAGAGACACAGAAGGTCTAATTGTTACAATTAAACAACTTCACTTCATAGACTTATACAGAACACTCCACCCAACAGCTGCAAAGTATAATTTTTTTTTTAGTGCACATGAAACATTCTCTAGAATAGATCACATATTAGGTCATAAAACAAGCCTTTGCAGAATGCAAAACACTGAAATATTACAAAACATCTTCTCTGAACAAAAGACCGTAAAAGTAAAAATCAATAACAGAAAAACCAGGGAAAAGAAATCAAATGCTTGGAAACTGCACAATACCCTGCTCAAAAAAGACTGGGTTATGGAAGACCTTAAGGAGGGAATAAAGAAATTCACAGAATTCAACGAGACTGAAAACACTTCCTATGAAAACCTTTGGGACATGGTGAAAGCAGTGCTCAGAGGTCAATTTATATCAATAAAGGCACACATATTAAAGAAGAGCCAAAATGAAAGAACCGTTCCTACAACTTGAACAAACAGAAAGAGAGCAACAAAAGAAACTGTCAGGCACCAGAAGAAAGCAAAAAATAAAAACTACAGCAAAATTAAATGAATTAGAGAACAGAAAAACAAATGAAAGAGTTAACAAGGCCAAAAACTGCTTCTTTGAAAAAAATTAACAAAATTGATAAAACACTGGCCAGACTGACTAAAGAAATACAGGAAAAGAAACCAATAACCCGAATAAGAAATGGGATGGGCCATATCACAACACATGCAACTGAAATTAAAACAATCATATCAAATTACTACAAAAAATTGTACTCTAACAAATTTGAAAACCTAGAAAAAATGGATGAATTCCTAGAAACACACTGCCTACCTAAACTAACACACACTGAAGTAGAACAACTAAATAGACCGATAACAAAAAGAGATTGAAAAGGTAATCAAAACACTCCCAACCAAAAAAAGCTCTGGACCTGACGGCTTCACTGCAAAGTTCTACCAAACTTTCAGGGAAGACTTACTACTACTACCGAAGGTATTTCAAAGCATGGAAAAGGACGGAATACTACCTAACTCCTTCTCTGAAGCCAGCATAACCCTGATACCAAAACCAGCTAAAGACAACACAAAGAAAGAAAATTACAGACCTATATCCCTCATGAACATAGATGCAAAAATCCTCAACAAAATTCTAGCCAATAGAATTCAACAACGTATCAAAAAAATAATCCACCATCACCAAGTGGGATTTATACCAGGTATGCAAGGTTGGTTCAATATTAGAAAAACAATTAATGTAATCCACCACATAAAAAAAGACAAGAACCAAATAATTTTATCAATTGATACAGAAAAGGCATTTGACAAAGTCCAACACCCACTCATGATAAAAACTCTCAGCAAAATAGGAATAGAAGGAAAATTCCTCAACATAATAAAGGGTATTAGTACAAAGCCAATACCCAGCATCATCCTAAATGGAGAGCCTGAAAGCATTTCCCTTGAGAAGGGGAAACAGACCAGAATCCCCTTTATCACCGCTCTTATTCAACATTGTGCTAGAGGTCCTAGCCAGAGCAACTGGGCTAGACAAAGAAATAAAGGGCATCCAGATTGGTAAGGAAAAGAGTAAAATTATCTCTATTTTCCAACGACATTATCTTATACACAGAAAACCCTAAGGAATCCTCAAGAAAATTATTAAAACTAATAGAAGGGTTCAGCAGAGTTTCAGGTTACAGTATAAACGTACAAAATCAGTTGATTCCTCTATATCAACAAAAAGAACATTGAAGAGGAAATCATCAAATGAATACCATTCAGAGCAGCCCCCAAGAAGATAAAATACTTAGGAATAAACCTCACCAAAAACCAAAACCGCTATACCAAGAAAACTACAAGGTACTACTGCAAAAAAACAAAAGAAACCTACGTAATTGGAAAAACATACCTTGCTCATGGATAGGAAGACAACATTGTAAAATTGTCCATTCTACTAAAAGCCATCTATAGATACAATGCACTTCCGATCCAAATTCCAATGACATTTTTTAAAAAGATGGACAAACAAATCACCAACTTCATATGGAAGGGAAAAAAGTCGTGGATAAGTAAAGCATTACTAAAAAAGAACAAAGTGAGAGGACTCACTCTGCCTGATATTAGAACCAATTATACTGCCACAGTAGTCAAAACAGCCTGATACTGGTACAACAACAGACACATAGACCAATGGAACAGAATTGAGAATCCAGATATAAATCCATCCACATATGAGCAGCTGATATTTGACAAAGGCCCAGTGTCAGTTAATTGGGGAGAAGACAGTCTTTTTAACAAAAGGTGCTGGCGTAACTGTATATCCATCTGCAAAAAATGAAACAGGACCCATACCACACACCATGCACAAAAACTAACTCCAGATGGATCAAAGACCTAAACATAAAATCTAAAACAATAAAGATCATGGAAGAAAAAATAGGGACATTAGTAGACCTAATACATGGCATAAACAGAATACAAAACATTACTAAAAATGACGAAGAGAAACCAGATAACTGGGAGCTCCTAAAAATCAAACACCTATGCTCATCTAAAGACTTCACCAAAAGAGTAAAAAGACCACCTACAGACTGGGAAAAAGTTTTCAGATAAGACATCTCCGCCTGGCGCCTGATCTATAAAATCTACATGACTCTGCTAAAACTCAACCACAAAAAGACAAACAACCCAATTAAAAAATGGGCAAAGGATATGAACAGGCACTTCACTAAAGAAGTCATTCAGGCGGCTAACAGATATATGAGGAAATGCTCTCGATCATTAGACATTAGAGAAACGCAAATCAAAACTACAATGAGATTCCATCTCACTCCAACAAGACTGGCATTAATCCAAAACACACAAAATAATAAATGTTGGAGAGGCTGTGGAGAGACTGGAACACTTATACACTGCTGGTGGGAATGTAAAATGGTATACAACCACTTTGGAAATCAATTTGGTGCTTCCTTAAAAAGCTAGAAATAGAACTACCATACAACCCAGCAATCCCGCTCCTCGGAATATATCCTAGAGAAATAAGAGCCTTTACACAAATAGATATATGCACATCTATGTTTATTGCAGCACTGTTTACAATAGCAAAAAGATGGAACCAACCAAGGTGCCCATCAATGGATGAATGGATAAATTATAGTATATTCACACAATGGAATACTACACATTGATAAAGAACAGTGATGAATCTGTGAAATACTTCATAACATGGAGAAACCTGGAAGGCATTATGCTGAGTGAAATTAGTTGCAAAAGGTCAAATAGTGTATAAGACCACTATTATAAGATCTTGAGAAATAGTTTAAACTGAGAAGAACATATTCCTTTGTTGTTATGAGAGGGGGAGGGAGGGGGGTAGGAGAGGGGTATTTACTAAAGAGATAGACAAGAACTATTATGGGTGAATGGAAGGACAACACTCAACACAGTGGAGGTCAGCACAACTGGACTAAACCAAAGCAGTTTCCTAACGCTTCAAAGGTCAGCAAAGCAGGGGCAGATGTTTGGGAACCATGTTTTCAGGCGACATCTAAGTCAACTGGCATAATAAAATCTATTAAGAAAACATTCTGCATCCCACTTTGAAATGTGGCGTCTCGGGTCTTAAATGCTAACAAGCGGCCATCTCAGATGCATCAATGATTCTCAACCCACCTGGATCAAGGGAGAATGCAGAACACCAAGAACATAAGATAATAACGAGCCCAAGAGACAGAAAGGACTACATGAACTAGAGACTACATCATCCTGAGACCAGAAGAACTAGATAGTGCCGGGCCACAACCAATGACTGCCCTGACAGGGAACATAACAGAGATCCCTTGAGGGAGCAGGAGAACAGTGGGATGCAGACCCCAAATTCTCATAAAAAGACCAGACTTAATGGTCTGACTGAGACTGGAAGGACTCTAGTGATCATGGCCCCCACACCTTCCATTTATCCACTACGGGAACCATCCCCAAAGCCAGTTCATCAGACATGGATTGGACTAGACAATGGGTTGGAGAGGGATGCTGGTGAGGTGTGAGCTACTTGGTTTGGGTGGACACTTGAGACAATGTTGGTATCTCCTGCCTGGAAGGGAGATGGGTGGGTAGAGGGCCTTAGAAACTGGCAAAACGGTCACGAAAAGAAAGAGTGGAAGGAGGGAGTGGGCTCTCCCATTGGGGGGAAAGTAATTGGGAATATGTAAGTAGTTGTGTATAAGTTTTCATGTGAGAGACTGGCTTGATTTGTAAACTTTCACGTAAAACACAACAAAAATTATTAAAATAAAAAAAAAGCTGACCCATGATTGCTTCAACAAGCTCTCAGAACAAAGACTCAAGGAATCTTCTGGATGAAGGTGCAATCCTGGAATTACCAGATGCAGAATACAAAAGATTAATATACAGAACTCTTAAAGACATCAGGAAGGAAATGAGGCAAAATGCAGAACAAGCCATGAAACGCACAGATAAAGCAGCCGAAGAAATTAAAAAGGTTACTCAAGAACATAATTAAAAATTTAATAGGCTGCAAGAAACCATAGAGAGACTGCAATCAGAAATTCAGAAGATAAACAATAAAATTACAGAGATAGAAAACTCAACAGAAAGTAAGAAGAGCACAATTGAAGAACGGGAAGGCAGAATTACTGAGATTGAAGATAAAACACTTGGGACCAATATATTTGAAGAGAAACCAGATAAAAGAATTTAAAAAATGAAGAAATCTGAAGAATCATGTGGGACTTTATCAAGAGAAATAACTATGAGTGATTGGAGTACCAGAACAGGGAGGGCTAACAGAAAATACAGAGGGAACTGTTGAAGATTTGTTGGCAGAAAACTTCCCTGATATCATGAAAGATGCTCATCGAATTCCACATACGGTAGATCTCAAAAGAAAGTGACCAAGACATATAATAATCAAACTTGCCAAAATCAAATATAAAGAGAATTTTAAGAGAGGCTAGGGATAAAAGAAGTCACCAACAAAGGAAAGTAAATAATAATAAACTTGGACTACTCAGCAGAAATCATGCTGGCAAGAAGGCAATGGGATGACTTATATAAAATATTGAAGGAAAAAAACTGTCAGCCAGGAATCAAACCATAACCCTGGCCCTCGGGCCCTCTGGCCCTCTGGCCTTAGCCCTCTAACTCTAGCCCCTAAGCCCTGAGCCCCAAAGCCCCTAAGACCCTAAGCCTTTAGGTCCTAACCACCAAGGCCCTGAACTCTAACCCTAACCCAAACCGTAACCATATACCCTAAACCCTACAGTCTAAACACCTACACCCCAAAACACTACACACAAAAACCATACACACTAAACCCTATACTCTAAGCCCAAAACCCTAAACCCAAACCTCAAGCCCCAAAGCCCAAACCCAAAACCTAACCGTAAGCCCTAAACCCTAACACCTAACCCTAAACCCTAATCACCCTAACCCTAACGACCCTAACCCTAACAACCCTAACCCTAACTACTCTAGCCCTAACCCTCCAACCCTAACCCTCTAACGCTAACATGAAACCCTAACCCAAAACCCTAACCCTCTAACTCTAACCCTCTAACCCCAACCCCCAAACCCAACCCCAAACACTAAACCTCAAATCCCTAGCCCTAAACCTAAGAATGAGCCTAAGCCTAACCCTAAAACACAACCCTAAACCCTAAACCATAACACGCGAAACCCTAACACGCGAAACCCTAACACCCTTAGCCCTAACACATTTAACCCTAACATCCTAAATGCCAAAACCCTAAACACTAACACCCTTAACCCCAACCACTAACCCCTAAACCCTAACTTAAAGCCTAAGTCATCTAACCCTCTAACCCTAATACCCTAACTCTAAACCCTAAAACCTACACCCTAACCCCAGCTCCCAGCCCTAACCCTCACTCTAAGCCTGAAACCCTAAACCCTAAGGCCTAAACCCTAGGCTCTAAGCCCTAAACCCTAAGTCCTAAAACCCTAAACTCTAAGCCCTAAGCCCTAAACCTAACCCTCTAACCCTAAACTCTAAAACCTTACCCCAAACCCATCCCAAACCCCTAAACCTGAACCCCTAAACCCTAGCCCTAACCAATAACCCTAAATCTCTAAACTATACCCCTAACCCTCTAACCCTAACCCTCTAACCCTAACCACAACACCAACCCCAACCTCTGAACCCAAAAACCCTAACCCCCAACCCTAAGCCTCTGAACCCTAAGCCTAAACCCTCTAACCCTAAACCCTAACCTTCACCCCCTCACACCCTCACCTTCTCACTCCCTCACTCTATAATCTTCTCAACCTCTAACCCCCTCACCCTCTAACCCCTCACCCTGACTCCCTCAATCTCTAACCCCCAAACTCTAAACCCCAACCCTCTAACACCCACCCTCTAACCCCAACCCTCTAACCCCAAACCACAAATCCCAAACAAACCCAACCCCAAGCCTAAACCTAAATCCCTAAAACCTAACCGAAACCCTAATGACTAAACCACAAAACCCTAAACCCCCAAAACCCTAAACCGCAAACTGCAACCCCTAACACCTAACCTGTAACTCCAAACTCTAACCTCAAACCCTAAACCTAACACCTAACCCCAACCCAAAAACCCTAACCAAAAAACCCAACCCTAAACTCTAACCCCCAAACCCCAACCCCTAACCCCAAACCCTAAGGACTTTAACTCTAACAACCCTAACCCTAACATCCCTAAGCCCAAACCCTAACCCTTTTTGTTAGCAGCCATAGCACTTAACCACTAGCCACCAGGGTTTCCATGAGCAGTCACAGGAATAGACATATGCACACCCGTGTTCACTGCAACATTATTCACAGTAGCAAAAAGATGGAAACAACCTAAGTGCTCATCCACAGAGGAACGGATAAACAAACTACGGTACATACACACAGTGGAACACTACACGACAATAAAGACCAATGATGAATCTCCGAAACATCTCACACCATGGATGAATCTGGAGCGCATCATACTAAGTCAATCACAAAACGACATATACAGTAAGTGACCACTATCATGAAAACATTTACGCACAGAAACAATCTTTGATGTTCACCAGGGAGACGAAGAGTGGGTAGAGAAAAGTCAACTAAACAATAACCAAAAAAACCAAACCCACTGCCGTCGAGTCGATTCCAGCTCATAGAGACCCTATAGGACAGATTAGAACTGCCCCATAGAGTTTCCAAGGAGCACCTGGTGGATTTGAACTGCAGGCCTTTGGTTAGCACCGGTGGCTCTTAACCACTACGCCATCAGGGTTTCCAACCAAACGACAGATATGTGGTAACTCTGGTGAAGGAAGAGACGGTACACAAGACTGGGAATCAACCTCAGCCTCACTCTAACCCTAACCCTAAACCACTTGTGCCCGAGCCTAGTAACCCCAGCCCTAACCCCAACCCCCAACCACCTAAAACCTATACCCCTAAACCTGACTCCCAAACCTCTAACCCCCAAACCTGGACCCCTAACACCAAACCCTAACCCCTAACCCTAATCCTCCAACCCTTCTGCATCTATGGGCCTCTCGACTCTCCGTCTATTTTCTCCCTCCAAATCGTACTAACACTCAGTGGAATTTTGAAGTTTGAGCTGTGCTTTGCTTCTTGTTGTCTCCACCGGGCCCATCAAGGCACTGCATCATTTCTTTGCTCTGCTTCACTATTCAGTTCCAAAACCATGGCTTAGAATCACCTGACACTGAACTTCAGCGATTTGGCGCAAGGCCGCGAGAGGGCGCGCGCACCGCCGGTTCTGTTCTGCCCACCAGGCCCTCCGTGCATGGGAACCTCCTGGACCTAAGCCGGCACCAACCTGGGTACCGCTCCAGTGGCGATAGCAGAAGCTTTTCTTCCCGAGGGACCCAACGCCCCAGGGCGCTCTCTCAATACTCCCATTAATGCTGTTATTATCCTAACCCACTCCTTCTGTGAGACCTAGTGGGTCCTCGACCAGGCCCAGCCTTCACGACCCGCACCCCCCTGCCGTGGTCATGTACAGGAACCTGCAGGGCCGCACCCTCCCCGCCCAAGCTCTGCCCCTCCACACCCTGATGCCCTGCAGGCCTCTACTAGGTCCCCGTCCAGAGGAGAGTTGTCGCCCTGCACGGGGTGGGGGGACACGAGTGAACATCCGGAAACCACCCCCCAAGCACGAAGCCAACTGCCCGTATTGAGACCATGTGAGCAGGGCTGCCCCTCCTACTGGAGCCTGCAGGGCATCACTCACGTTTGTCAGCTTCTCACTGTCCTCTGGGCTCGGGGTCCCAGAGCAGCCAATCCCCCCAGGGCGGGGGGGGGGCAGTCCGTCCGCAGGGGCTGGAAGATCGGGTTGGCGCCCATGGCCGGAGCGCTTAAAACCCTTATAAACCCTCATAAACGGCCAGCTCCAGACCTTCAAATGTCAGCCCGAGAGACACCTAATCTCCTCCAACCTAAAAAAAAAAAAAAACACACGTTGCCTTCGAGTCAATTCTGACTCATAGCGACCCTATAGGACAGAGTAGAACTGCCCCACAGAGTTTCCAAGGAGTGCCTGGTGGATTCAAATGGCCAATCTTTTGGCTAGCAGCCTTAGCACTTAACCACTACGCCACCAGGGTAACCCACTGAACCCACTGCCACCAGGGTAGAGGCTCCAAATCCCGCCAGTGTGAGGAACCCTCAAATCCCCTCAGCACCAGAGACCGCATCCACAGCGACTGGTACACAGCGCCGCACAAATGTTTAAGTTAACAAACGACCTGGTTGCTCAGGACCCCTTCCTGCTACCCCCACCCCCGCCACCCAGAGGGGGAGCGGGACCCGGCATCCACACTGTTAACAGACACTGAATCGCTGCTGCTTCCACAAGGAGTAGGATCCCCACGCTGCTCCACAGATTCCCAGGACCCCTTCCTTTCCCGGTGGGGCCGGGGCCCCGCCGACGCCCCAGCCCCGAGAGTAGACCAGCCGGGCGCGGGCGAGGGCGCGGGGTGCCTCAGCCTCCCAGGCACAGCGCCCAAAACAATAAGGGGCAGCATGGCCTTGGGCGGGGGATCCCTCTCTCCCCTGTCCCTGGCACCCTACGGAGTCTGGTGGGGGTGGGAGGACGAATGGGGGCGAGTGCCCCGCCCTCAGTCTGGAATCTCACCACCCCTGGGCGAACTCTGGGCCTTGGTTTCCCCTCTGGCAGAGGGAGCAGGTGGGGGGCGGGGGGGCAGGCGCCCATCCCCCAGCTTGGCCCGCAAACCCGCCCCGGGCAGAGTAGGGACCTGGGCGCAGCCCTGGACACAGCCTTTCTCCCCAAGCCCTTCAAGCCCCCAGGCCCGAGGGCACTCCGCAGCTGGATCCCGCGGCTGGACCCCCACCCCCGCCCCCCGCAAATCCATGGGGATGCAAATTTGCAGACCAGCTGAGTCTCCCGGGCCAGAGGCTCCCTCTCGGAGCCCCTAGAGTGGCTGCGTCCGCCCGCCCCCGAGCCGCATCCGCCCCTGGGGATCACTCGGGACGGGGTACCCTGGAAGGGTCGATGCCAGCTGCTAACCCAAAGTCCGGACTCTCCAACCTCTGGAGCCCACGGGATGCTGGGACTGGGAACCGCCCTCCTGGCGCCTTCCCTCCACACCTTCGAGGGGCCAGGCTTGTTCAGTCTGGGAGCTGGTCCCTCCACCCAGCTGCCGGAGTTTCATACCTTTCAGAAAACACGGCACGGAAAGCAGCACGAACAGCATCCTCTCTAAGGCGCGCCATCCGCCCGGGCCCCTCACCACCCGTCCCAGGGCTTCCGGGAGTAACTGGCTGGAGGGCGAGGAACATGGCTGCCGGCCCCGCCCAGCGGCCCGGGTGTGGGGCGGGCGTGGGGGGGTTGGGCCTCCAGAGGGGAGGGTGGGGTCTAGAAGCAAGGACAACGCCAAGGTGTGCGGGGTGAGGAGATGGGAGACGTCAGGAGAGGGCCCTCTCGCGTGCAGAGTTAAGTATTGGAGGTGCAACGGTTAAGTGCTTGGCTAACTGAAAGGTGGGCCGTTGGAACCCACCAGCTCAAGGGTTGAAAAGATCTGGAGATGGGCTCCCATAAAGATTCTAACCAAACAAAATCCAAACCAGTTGCTGTTGAATCAATTCCGACTCATAGTGACCCTATAGGGCAGAGCAGAACTGCCCCATAGGGTTTCTAAGACTGTAAGTCTTTACAGAAGCAGACTGCCATGTCTTTCTGCAAAGAACCAACTGGTGGATTCGAACTGTCCACCCTTTGGTTAGCAGCCGAGCTCTTAACCACGGTGCCACCAGGGCTGCGCCATAAAGACTGCAACCTAGGAAACCTTGTGAGGCAGTTCTAAGCTGTCGTACAGGGTTGATATGAGTCAGAATCTCTTGATGGCACACAACCATGATTGTACTAAGAAAAATTCCTCCAAGCAGCTGTCTACATGACCCCTGAAGCACGCATGCATGCACGCTATCAAAGCAGTGCGGCCAAAGACAGGAAATTGGAAAAGAGACATTATAGAGTGGGCAGTGAAAAGGGATTTCTGAGGGGCATGCAGCTCAAGCAGAGGAGGTAGCATACAACTAAATGCCCTTCTTCTATTGTTCAATGGTCTTGAGAAAAAATGTGTCCCAGGAATTAACTGTAGCCCAGGATAACTTGAAGACAGCAAATACAGAGGACCAGTCAGGATGCTTCTGCAGTGGTCAGGGTGAGGAGTGATGGTGGTAGTGCAGGTGGGAACAGTGGGCAGGCTTGAGGTGTACTTTGGAGCTTGAGCTGCCAAGAATTGCTGGTGGATCAGACGTATGGGATGAGGGGAATGGAGAATCAAAGGTGACTTCTAGAATTCAGGCTACCATGAGCGCATGGTCACCAGAGCTATTCTCTACCATGTGGAAAACCATGGAGGAACAAACTTGAGAAAATGACCAAAAGATTTTTTCTGGACATGCTAGATTTGGATGTCTGAGGTCATCCAAGTGTGGAGAACAGTTCCCAGCTGTGGATACCACTCTGAGGTAGAGTAGTTTTCTGGGTTCTAAGAATTTGGAGATCATCAGCCTATAGCTGATTTGAAAGCCACTGGTGGTGCGATGATTATGCATTTGGGTGCTACCAAAAGGTCTGCAGTTTGAATCTACCAGTCGCTCCTTGGAAACCCTGTGGGGAAGCTCTACTCTGTCCTATAGGGTCCCTATGAGTGAGAATCCACTCGATAGCGACTTTGTTTTGTTTTGTTTTGTTTTAATACTAAGCTCAGAAAAGTTGTGTGTCAGGGTTGTATTTTTTCACAATACTTATTCAAGCAGTTCGAATCTACCAGCCACTCCTTGGAAGCCCTATGGGTCAATTCTACTCTGTCCTTTAGGGTCGCTATGAGATATAATCGACTCAACAGCAATGAACTTAGTCTTAGAGGAGCCCTTTGTCTGTCAAAGCTGAGAGTTTTACTTCATACTTTTTAAAACTGCCATGTCTCATGTTACGTGGCTACCCTTACAGGAGCATTTTTGGTGCTAACTTGACTTGTTCTTGGTGAAGGGCTCTGTATTCATTTTCTAGGGCTGCCATAGTAAATTACCAAAAACTCAGTGTCTTTAAAAAAACGTATAATCCATACAGTCCAAGAAGCTGGATTATATGAAGAAGAAGGGGCCTCAGGATTAGAGGAAGACTCATTAACAGCCTAGACATGCAGATGACACAACCTTGCTTACTGAAAATGAAGAAGACTTGAAGCGCTTGCTGATGAGGATCAAAGACTTCAGCCTTCAGTATGGATTACACTTCAACATAAAGAAAACAAAAATCCTCACAACTGGAACAATAAACAGAGAAAATACTGAAGTTGTCAAGGATTTCATTTTACTTGGATCCACAATCAACACCCATGGAAGCAGCCGTCAAGAAATCAAACGACATATTTTATTGGACAAATCTGCTACAAAAGACCTCTTTAAAGTGTTAAAAATTGAAGATGTCACTTTGAGGACTAAGGTGTGCCTGAACCAAGCCATGATATTTTCAATCGCCTCATATGCAGCTAAAGCTGGACAATGAATAAGGAAGACAAAAGAATTGAAACTTGAATTATGTTGTTGGTGAAGAATAATGAATATACCATGGACTGCTAGAAGAATGAACACACCTGTCTTGGAAGAAGTACAGCCAGAATGCTCCTTAGAAAGGTGGGTGGCAAGACTTGGTCTCACGTCCTCTGGACATATTATCAGGAGGAATCGGTCCCTGGAAAAAGACATCGTGCTTGGTAAAGTAGACGGTCAGTGAAAAAGACAAAGATCCTCAATGAGACAGATTGAGACGGTGGCTGCAACAGTGGGCTCAAACATCGCAGTGAGAAAGGCCGAGGGCTGGGCACTGTTTCGTTCTGTTGTACCCAGGGCCGCTATGAGTTGGAACTGACCCAACAGCACCTAACAACAACATCATAAACTCACTGGATCTCCTGGGGATAGAATGTCATATTCACTGTAGAAAAATAGAGTTTCTTTGTTTGTTTGTTTACCATATTTACTAATACTATGATTTACATTTGATAACTTCCACATTCTGTTGGATCGCTTTTCTATGGAATGGACGCAAACGTGCGTCTCCTGCAGTCTGTTGGCCAGGTAGCTAGCTTCCAAATTTCTTTGCATAGTGGAGTGAGCATCTACAGTGCTGCATCTGTTTGTTGAACCAACTCAGTGGGTATTCTGTCAGCTCCTGGAGCCTTGTTTTTCGCCAGTGCCTTCAGTGTAGCTTGGACTTCTTGCTTCACTACTACCAGTTCTTGATCATATGCCACCTCATGAAACGACTGAAAATTGACCATTTCTTTTGGTACTGTGACTCTGTGTATTCTTTCCATCTTTTGTGTGTGTGCTTTAAGTGAAACTTTACAAATCAAGTCAGTCTCTCATACAAAAATTAGTATACAGCTTGCTATGTACTCCTAGTTCCTCTCCCACCAATGAGAAAGCACACTCCTCTCAACCCTGTATTCCCCGTGTCCAGTCAGCCACTTTCTGTCCCCCTCTGCCTTCTCATCTCCCCTCCAAACGGGAGCTGCCCACATAGTCTCATGTGTCCACTTGAGACAAGAAGGTCACTCCTCACCACTATTTTTTCTATCCTATAATCCAGTCCAATCCCTGTCTGAAGAGTTGGCTTTGGGAATAGTTCCAGTCTTGGGCCAACAGAAGGTCTGGAGACCATGACCTCCAGGGTTCCTCTAGTCTCAGTCAGATCATTAAGTCTAATTTTTTTACGGGACTTTGAGGTCTGCATCTCACTGCTCTCGTGCTCCGTCAGGGATACTCTGTTTCGTTCCCTGTCGGGGCAGTCTTCGGTTGTAGATGGGCACCATCTAGTTCTTCCAGTCTCAGGCTGATGTAGTCTTGGATTTACGTGGCCATTTCTGTCTTTTGGACTCATAATTACCTTGTATCTTTGGTGTTCTTCATTCTCCTTTGCTCCAGGTGGGTTGAGACCAATTGATGCATCTTAGATGGCCGCTTGATAGTGTTTTTAAGACTGCAGACGCCACTCACCAAAGTGGGATGCAGAATGTTTTCTTAATAGATTTTATTATGTCAATTGACCTAGATGTCCTCTGAAAACATGGTCCCCCAACTGCTGCCCCTGCTACTCTGGCCTTTGGAGCATTTGGTTTATTCAGGAAACTGCTTTTGATTTAGTCCAGTTATGCTGACCTCTCCTTTATTGTATGTTGTCTTTCCCTTCACCTAAAATAGTTCTTGTCTACTATCTAATTTGCGAATATCCTTCTCCCTCCCTTTCTCCCCAACCTCATAACCATCAAAGAATATTTTCTTCTCTGTTTAAACTATTTCTTGAGTTCTTATAATAGTGGTCTCATACAATATTTGTCCTTTTGCAACTGACTAATTTCACTCAGCATAATGCCCTCCAGATTCCTCCAAACTATGAAATATTTCACGGGGAGGGGGGGAGGGAGGGAGGGAGAGGGTTTTTTTTACTGATTAATTAGTAGGTAAGAACTGCTTTAGGTGAAGGGAATGACAACACTCAATACATGCAAGGTCAGCTCAATTGGACTGGACCAAAAGCAAAGAAGTTTCTGGGATAAAATGACTGCTTCAAAGGTCAGCGGGGCAAGGGCGGGGGCTTGGGGACCATGGTTTAAGGGGACTTCTAAGTCAATAGGCAAAATAATTCTATTATGAAAAAATTCTGCATCCCACTTTGAAATGTGGTGTCTGGGGACTTAAATGCTAACAAGCGGCCATCTAAGGTGCATCAATTGCTCTCAACCCACCTGGAGCAAAGGAGAATGAAGAACACCAAGGTCACACGACAACTAAGAGCCCAAGAGACAGAAAGGGCCACATGAACTAGAGACCTACATCATCCTGAGACCAGAAGAATTAGTTGGTGCCCGGCCACAATAGATGACTGCCCTGACAGGGAGCACAACAGAGAACCCCTGAGGGAGCAGGAGATCAGTGGGATGCAGACCCCAAATTCGCATAAAAAGACCATACTTAATGGTGTGACTGAGACTAGAGGAATCCTGGCGGCCATGGTCCCCAGACCTTCTGTTGGCACAGGACAGGAACCATCCCTGAAGACAACTCATCAGACATGAAAGGAACTGGACAGTGGGGGGGAGAGAGATGCTGATGAAGAGTGAGCTAATTATATCAGGTGGACACTTGAGATTGTGTTGGCATCTCATGTCTGGAGGGGAGATGGGAGGATAGAGAGAGTGGGAAGCTGGCAAAATTGTCACGAAAGGAGAGACTGGAAGGACTGACTCATTAGGGGGAGAGCAAGTGGGAGTACGGAGTAAGATGTATGTAAACTTATATGTGACAGACTGACTTGATTTGTAAACGTTCACTTGAAGCTCAATAAAAGTTAATAAATATATATATATTAATGGTCACCTAATGGTATTAAAAATATGATATTCAAGTCAGCTATTATAGAGACATCTTTGGTTTAGGGTCTGTAAAAACCAATATGCCTATTGTTCATAGGAGACACCTGTGATATCTCACTGGTTTCTAGTCATGTTTGTAGAGCAAGTCAAAGTTTCACCCAAGCTTCTGTCAGTATTAATTATATAAAATACATATGGATTGGGACGGGTGTATATCATCACCATTATCATCAGCAAAAGCACTTTTTTTGCATTATCACTAAATCAGTTAAAATTTGTGTGAACTGGGTTAAAAAAAAAACCTGAGTTCAAACTTGTATAATAATTACAGGTGCATGAACCCCTTCTAGAATAAATAAACAATTGACCTAATTAGACAACATCTGGTTTAATTCATGCTCCAGAAATAATCACGACAAATGGGATTACTGTTATTGGTGAAATGGTTAGGTTATATCCTTAGAACTGGGCTTGAACTCTATCCTAGTTGATTGACAATCCACAAGTTTCATTGACTTAAAATGTGGGGATATTTCTCATTTATAATACCCCTTGGGTGTGAGTCAAGTGCAAATCTGCTCTGTATTATCATCTTTTCTAATTTCATTTGTGGTTAGCAGCTCTTATGTTAGCCACTATCATGGCAAATGCATAGGAATATGCCTGGAACCAGGTAAATGGCACTTAATTCTTCTGTTTGAATGTGGAATCTTTCACTTCACTCATATTCCATTTGCCCAGCAAGTCATATGGCAAATCCTGACGTGAAAGAGATGAGAAATACCCCGCTACTCAGGATGCACCAAGGATAACCCTCTCCCTTGTTTCTAGGTATAGTGAATTAATCATATATTTCACATACCATTAGGTCTGTATTTGGCTTCCATATCATGTTCCTATATTAGTCATGGAATCGACTCGAAGGCACTGGGTTGGGATATTAGTCAGAATTTTACTACAATAATGATGCATAAAAGACAACCACAAAATCTTAGTGACACATAATAAAAAGTATTTCATGCAACTCTACAGATCAGCTAGGTTTTGAGTTCAGGTTGTTTCCATGCATCTCTTAATTTCCTTGGACAAGTTGAAGGGGCAGCAGACACTTGAGGCATGTTCATCTCATGGTAGAACTTCAAGCTTTCAGAGGAGAAGTCTCTTACAGACTAGGCTGGGAAACACCACACTCACACTCATATCCACATTCCGTTAACCAAGTAACATGGCCAAGACTAGTGTCAGTGGGTCAGGAAATATACTCCTCCCATGGAGACAGTGTAGGTCTATGTGTGTGGGGGCAAGCACAGGAATAATGTCAATATTTGGTGACTAATAATAATAATTTTTTTTTTTAATAATCTAATCTACACAAGTTGCATTCACTCATCCAAGAAATACTTTCTGGACACAAATATTTTTTTCAGATACCAAAGCAGGATGTCAAAGTATATGCATTCTAGTTGTTGTTAGCTGCCATCAAGTTGGTTCCGAGTTATGGTGACTTTATGCATCATAAAATGAAAGATTGCCATGTCCTGTAACATCTTCATGATCTTTGGTATTTTGGGTCCATTGTTGCAGCTATTGGGTTAATCCGTCTCACTGAGGGTTTCCCCCATTTTGGTTGGCTCTCTACTTTACCAAACATGGTACCTTTTTCTAGCAATTGGTTTTTCCTGATGACATGTTCAAAGTAAGCAATTTGAAGTCTCACCATCTGTCATGGATTGAATTGTGTCCCCCCCCCAAAATATCTGTCAACTTGCCTAGGTCATGATTACCTTGTGTGATTCTATGATTGCCTATCATTTTACGATCTGATGTGGTTTCGCTAAGTGTTGTACACCCTATCACTATGATGTAATAAGATGGATTAGCAGAAGTTATGTTGATGAAATGTATAAGATCAGGTAGTGTCTTAAGTGAATCTCTTTTGAGATACAAAAGAGCAAAGTGAGAAGAGAGACATGGGGGCCTCATACCACCGAGAAAGGAGTGCTGAAGCAGAGCATGTCCTTTGGGTCTGAGATTCCTGCACTGAGATGCTCCCAGACCAAGGGAAGATTGATGACAAGGGCATTCCTCCAGAGCAGACAGAGAAAGCCTTCCCCTGGAGCTGACGACTGAATTTGGACTTGTAGCCTACTAGACAGTGAGAGAATAAATTTTTCTTTGTTAAAGCCATCCTCCTGTGGTATTTCTGATATAGCAGCATTAGATGACTAAGACACCATCCTAATTTCTAAGGTACATTTTGGTTGTATTTCTTCTAAGACTGAATGAGTAAACATTCATTCTATTGGGAGTCTATGGTATATTCAACATTCTTCATCAATGCTGGAGTTTGCATGCATCGATTCTTTTTCTAGTAGTAGATAGACAGAAATAGATACACATAATTACATATATATAGTAAGATGGTGCCTTGCTATCTGAAGAAAAATTTAAAAAGTAAGGTAAAAAGACAAGATAGTAACTGGTTCAGGGATGAAGTCTCTCTATCATTTCTAGAAGCAGACTGCTCAAAGTAAATGAACTGGCTAAAGCCCTAAAATAGAAGAAACCTCAGCAAAATATAGCTGTAATACAATGAAAGAGCCCAGTGATGTAATAGGAATTGAGGAGCATACAATAATGGAGGCCAGGTGGAGTTGGGCCTTGAGTTTAATTTTAAAAGCTTTCCATTCAACTCAGGTTTTTGTAAAATTGAATAGAACCTTAATAAAATCTAACATACTTTAAATGGATTATTCCATGTGCTTTATGGTACAAAGATGGGCACAGTAAGACCATTTAGATAGATATTACAAAAGTACAGGTGAGTAAGTATGATGACTTGAACCATCAACTATGGAAAATAGCAAAAGTAGCAAAATCCTGAAGACAATGAGGAAATGCTGAATAATGCATTCTTTGAGAGAACAGTGGAGTCAGGGATGCTACTAAAGCTTTGGTTGAATAAAGGCATCATTTATTGATAGGATGAAGATTGAGCAGGAAAATATCTTGGAGAGCCTAATCAACCTTTAAACTTCAAATAAGTCAATTTTGAATACTTAATATATATCCTAATGGAGATATTAACTTGGAAGTTGATATTCAACCATGGATTTCAGGGAAGAGATTCTATTTGGAGATATGAATTTGGTAGTTGTAAGCATAGAGATAGAAATTAAACAATGACATAAACTAGATTTAGTCAAATGAGAAGTCTGTTTATTTAAGTAAGGACACAGCACTGTTCATTTATTACAAAATGTCAGGTATCTGGTAGGGGCTGTTACTTATTTTTTAGTACTACTCTAGCTACTATTGGGCCTTTACATACCTACATAAGTTTTAGAATTAGTTTGTCATTTTCTTTACAAATTTTGTTGTGATTTTTATTAGATTTGCATAGAATATATAAACAGTATTGGTGGAATTTAGTCTTCTTAACCATTAACTTTCTATATCTCGAGAAGTATTGAGATCTACCTTCATGTCAATATTTTAATTTTATCCATGAAATCCTTGAGTGGATATGTGTGTTCACGAGTGTAGGAGTGTGTGCATGCATGTGTGCGTTCATATACACGCGTGTAAGTCTGTTCACAGATATACATTAGCAAAATATAATCAATAAAATACAAAAAAAATACTGAATAGAAAATACCTAAACTAGAAAGCTACTGAACTAGTAAAATCCAAAGCAAATCACTGTCGTATAATTTTTATGTTACTTTTATCAAAATATCAAGAAACTTGCAATTCTTATACTTTGTAATATATTTCAGACACAGGGCATAGTGAGGGTAAGGCATTTCCAGGGGCAATCTCTAAGTTCAGCCTTTCCCTATCCCAAATTTCAAGACGAATAGATGTTGATGAGTCAGCAGAAATGTCCCCCCTCTTGTCTGGCTTTCATATTTGTGGCGCCTAAAAGCATTCTGTACCTTGTCTGCTGCACCCTTGGACTTGGACCCTGGCGCACGTGCCCTCCTCTGCCCCCCTTTTGCGATGCTTCTGTTTAGACAATGGAGAATATAAAATAGAACAAAACCATGTGATTAATAATAATCATACAAATTCTAGTTGCATGACCAAGGACAAGTTACTTAACCTCTCTGAGCCTCAACTTTGTCATCTGTACAATGGCAGTAATAACAGTAACAGATTCAATAGAAGTAATAGGTCTTGACGTTGTGAGGATTAACTAGTTGCCATCCAACTGATTTCATCTCATGGCAAGCCCATGTGTGTCAGAGCAGAACTGTACTCTGTAGGGCTTTCAATTGCTGTGACCTTTTGGAGGTAGATCACTAGGTCTTTCTTCTGAGGTGCCTCTGGGCAGATTGAAACCACAAATATTTTTGGTTAACAGCAAAGAGCTTAATAATTCGTGCAACTAGGGACTCCCTGTGAAAGTTAAGTGACTTATTATAAACAAAATGTGTAGAACACTGCTTGGTATATTGTAGTTGCTACTTAATTGTTATCAATATATCATGAATATTTATGGCATTATCACTGAAACATTTGATAACAAAGAGAACAAAAATATAAAGTTGGACAAGTCTCACTTATGCATATTATTTAATACCATAAATAAAATCCCAGAAAATGTGTGCTATCAGTAGATAAAAAGATACTGTATTTTAAACATATATTTGTAATTACAAAATTCCTAAGATGGTCCTACAATAGGACCAGTACAATCATCCATTCATTAAAAAATATTAAGTAAGTGCATATTGTTTGTCAACTGCTGTTTCAGGTCCCATAGAAATGGAAGTAAACCATCAGACAAATTCTCTGCCCAGCAGAAACTTACATTCCAATGTAGAAATACACAAAAAATGCATATACAAATAGAGATACAGTAAAACTCAAAGTAATGCTAATGCTTACAAAATGAGCAAGGCATTGAAGTAGAATGTTAATTTATAGGTTAAATTAGTTGGTCAGCAAAGTCCTTTCTTAAGAGTGATATCTGAGCAGAGATCTGAATGAAAGGGGAGAGACAACCAACAGGAAAATATGCAAAAAAAAAAAAAAAAATACTAGGAGAGAGAACCAACCCCAGTCCAAAGGCCTGGAGGCAATGAAACAAAATAAGGAGGATGCACAGCAGAAATCAAGGGAGAGAGGGGTGCTCTGTAGTGAGGTGAGAGATATGTCCAAAAGATTATCATGGCAGCCTAAAGGACTTGGATTTATTTAAAATCTTTGAAAAGATTTGATCAGAGAGACATGTCACCTGAGTAATGTTTTAAGAACTTCTCCCTGGTTGTTGTCTGATTAGACTCTAGAGGGAAAAATTGAAAGTTGGGAGAGCAGTTAGGAGGCCCTTTCAGTGTCTGAGCAAGCTGTAATGGCAGCCAGGCCCAGGGTGTTGGCAAGGGAGTAATTTAGAAGTGGGCAGATATGGAATCTATTCTGAAGATACAACCAACAGAAAGTGTTGTATATAAGATGTTAGAGAAAGAGAGAAGTCAATGAATACTCCAAATTAGAGAAAAACCCCGACATCACATCAGTGGAGGAGAAACATTTTTGGTAAAAAATAATACAAATTCCCATAGAACACTAAATACAAACATACTAATTTTTTTTAATAGTCTAGAAGAGGCAGAAAAAAATCTGTAATATGATAAAATGCATACATATTTTAAATGGAAAATAAAACACTGTTAATGTTTTCCATCAATGTTAGAATCAAACATTAAGGATCCAATACTCAACATTTTTCTTGGAAATCGTAGATCTGGATATCAACACTGGAACCAAAAAATCTTACCTTTGAAAAGCTAGCAAAAACGAATGGTATTTACGTATGATATAATCATCCTGAAACACTATTAGATTCAACTGAAAAATCATATAAACTAAAAAGAATGCTCAGAAAGTATAATTGGCACCCCATTAATATAGATAAAGTATAACCCTGAAGAGTTATAAATTTTATTTTCTTATAAAATAAAAAATGCAACAAAATTTAAATTATCAATTTATATTTAGGAAATGTATTTGGTGATATTTATATAAAACATTTTTGCCTTGAATGCCACTTAAACCAAATGAAACCCATTGTTATTGAGTTGATTCCAACTTACAGCAACCCTCTAAGAGAGATGTAACTGCTCAGTAGGACATTCTTGCTCTACTTCTTCCAAGACAGATTTTTTTCTCCTTTTGGCAGTCAACGGTACATTAAATATTCTTCACTAAAACCATTATTCAAAGGCACCAACTCTTCTCTGGTCTTCCTTACTCCTTGTCTAGCTTTCACACACGTATAAGGCAGTTGAAAACACCATGGCTTGGATCAGGCACTCCGTAGTCCTTAAAGTGACATCTTTGCTTTTTAACACTTTAAGGAAGTCTTTTGCAGCAGATTTGCCTAAAGTAACACGTCATTTGATTTCTTGAATGCTGCTTTGATTGTCTCTCCAAGTAAAATGAAATCCTTGACAAGTTCAATATTTTCTCCTTTTATCATGACGTTTCTTACTGATCTGGTTGTGAGGATTTCTGTTTTCTTTATGTTGAGGTGTAGTCTATAATGAAGGCTGTGGTTTTTGATCTTTATCACTAAGTGCTTCAAGTCCTCTTCACTTTCAGTAAGCATGGTCTTGTCATCTGCATATCACAGATTGTTAATGAGTCTTCCTCTAATCCTGATGCCAAATTCTTCTATACAGTCTGGCTTCTCAGGTTACTTGGTCAACGTACAGATTGAATAAGTATGGTGAAAATAAAGAAAACAAAAATCATCAAAACTGAACCAATAAGCAGCAACATGATAAACAGAGAAAAGACTGAAGTTGTAGAGGATTTCATTTTGCTTGGATCCACAATCAACATCCAGGAAAGCAGCTGTCAAAAAAATCAAATGTCTTATTGTATTGGGCAGATTGGCTGCAAAAGAGTTCTTTAAAGTGTTCAAAAGCAAAGATGACACTCTGAGGTCTAAGGTGGGCCTGTCCCAAGCCATGGTATTTTCCATCGCCTTATATGCATTTTTTTTTTTTACATGCATGCAAAAGCTGGGACAATAAATAAGGAAGGCTGAAGAAGTACTGACACCTTCGAATTATGGTGTTGGCAAAAAAATATTGAATATACCATGGGCTACCAGAAGTAGAAACAAATCTGTTTTGGAAGAAGTATGACCACAGTGCTCCTTAGAAGCGAGGATGATGAGGCTCTGTCTCACGTACTTTGGACATGTTATCAGGAGGAACCAGTCCCTGGACAAAGACATCGTGCTTGATAAAGTAGAAGCTCAGCAAAAAAGAGGAAGTTCCTCAATGAGATGGATTAACACAGTGACTGCAACAGTGGTCTCCAACATGGTGACAACTGTGAGGATGGTGCAGGACTGGGCAGTGTTTCCATCTGTGGTCCATAAGGTCAGTATGAGCTGGAACTGATTAGATCCACCTAACAAGAACAACACAACAGCAACAATGTACGGCAATTTCACATGGGTTTCACCACGTCTTTGATGTGGTGGTTGACAGGTGAAATGGTGCACTGTAGATTAGTGGGAAGGCACAACTGGACCCATGCATAACCTTGCTTATTGGGTCACAGGCTGTGACAGTAATAATTCCTGCTTAGGAGAATTTGAAAGCTGTTCATTGTGGATGTGTGAGGGACTCCGAAATACTTGCAGAAATTTCCAAGTGGGTGGGGTGCTCTAGTGTGAGCATCAGGAGGAATGGACCTAATGTGTGCTTTACATTCTCTGCAGATTATGACACAATCAAACATTCCCTTTTCACTGTCTTGCAAATTGTAAGAGAACAGGGGGAATTTTTAGGCAGGACGCTTTCAAAACACATGACAAGAAAATTTATTGAAACATTAAATTCAAAATAAAATTTTCCTATATTTTTCTTCCTTCTCTATCTTATTTCAAGGAGGTAGTTGGACTCACAGGGTTGAACCTCTGAAGCTTTGAGACCCTGAAGAGCCTGTTGTAAAAGTCTCAGCTCACTGGAGTAATCACACTGCGTGAACTGAAACCCAGGGGAGGAGTGAGAGTCGGATAGCAGAGTCCTAGAAATAGAAAAGGGGTTGGCCCTGCTTCTTGACAGTGCCCTGGGGTAGACGGCAGCACCTCAAAGGATAATGCAGGCACATAGGTACACAAACCCCATCATGGTGTTCGCAGCCCTGCCAAGGTTCTCCTGCTCCAGCTAGGAATGGAAGGAGCAGAGCCAATACTTCTAGAGAAATCACCCACGTAGGCTGGGGCAATGGGTGTTTTGAAGCCTGTCTCCAAACCTTGGTCCTTCATTAGACCCCAGGAATTATTGCATATCTGGATGAGGAGGAAACCTAAAAATAAGTACGGTGAAAATCCACCACCCCGTCCCCCCCCCCGCCCCCCAATTTTGTAAGCAGGCTGCTCTGAGCTGGAATTCAGTTTATTTAAAGAAATATCATGCTTTTTTTCACACAGGATTTTATGCAGATTCACACTTATGATTCATATTATTCATTTATCCATTAAGTCAACAAAGATCTACTGTATACTGACTACATGTCAGACCCTATGCCATGTACTCTTGATGATAAGATAACTCAGAGAAGGTCCCTCATTGCCTGATCAGAGAAAGAGCCAAGTTAACCGTTGTATCAGTTGTGTATTGCTGTGTAACAAATGACCCCAAAATGTAGCACTTAAAAGAACAACCACTTACTAAGCTCAGAGTTATTCTGGTTGTCAATTTGGGGATCTTCCTATCTGGGCCAAGCACAGTGACTCGCAGCAGGCCTTCCTCATGTGTCTACAATTCGCTTCCAGGTCAGCTAGGAGCCATTTCATCTAAAATCAACTCAGTGAAACTGCTGGATCCTCTCTCCAATGGTCTCCCATCATCCAGCAGGCTGGTCTGGGTCCGTTCCCATGGGTTCTCAGGCTTTAAGAGCAACAAAAGGGCAAGTCTGAATGCAAAGTCCTTTCAACTCTCACCTTGTATCCGGTTCACTACTATCCTAATGGCCAAAGCAACCGTAAGGTCAGCCTCAACTGAGGGTGCAGAAAGACTCCTGCTGCTGAGGAAAGGCGCTCCAGAGTCTCACAGAAGGCATGGACACAGAGAGAGGGAGAATGTGTCGACCTTCCTAAAATCATCTGTGGCAAGTAAATGTAATTGTGTTTTATGTGGTGGTAAAGGGTATCTTGAATACAAAGGTGTACAGAGCAAGAAGTGGACAAATTTACCAGGAAAAGGGTCAGGGAAGATCTCAACTAGGAAGTGATGCCTGAACCAAGTTGGGAATATGGTTGGATAGTTAAGGGATGACAAAGGCCCAGAATCCAGGAAACCCCAAGAATTCTCTAGAGGCTTCAGTACAAGGTGAGGGATGGCTTGATGAGAACATTCTGAGGAGACAGAGTGAAGCCACTGGTGCATTTGTCAACAGGCACAGATCGTCTTTTGTTCTGTTTTCCAACCAGTCCTCCCTCCTATACAGTTGGGAGTCACACAAAACGAGCCCCTAGCATCTTCGTGTTAAAATTTCTATTTTCTACCGAGAAGTCAGCACCTCTCTCATCACCTCCCCAACTTTCCTAATTTCTTCCATAATAGATCTCCCCATTTCCAGGATCTTTTTCTAAATGGCATCCAAAACAAAAATAGAGTCTGGAAGAAGCAGAGGTCATGGGCTTTCCCAAGTCAACTCCTAAACCTCCTATTCTGGCTGCATAAAAGTCCTGAGTCTTAGGGCTTTTTGGTGAGGCCATAAGCCTAACCTGTTCCAACAGGGTCAGTTCTCTTCACCACATACTTCACCAGGGAGAGTAGGCCAGGAGATGGGAAGGGGGACAACATCTCCTAGTCAGAGTGAAGAGCCTGTGTGAAGCCTCAGAGGCTAAGGAGACCTGAAAAGGGTGCAGAGTGGATGTTGTATGACCAGGGCTGGAGAGACGATTCAAATTGAGTTAAATGAGAGGATTTGGTGGAAGCAACTGCCTATCACACTATTTTCATTCCCTGTATGCTCTCTCTCCCTCCCAAGGGATGGTAACCTCTTTGAGTGCAGAGAGAAGTTTTAATTTATTTTTAATATATAATCTCCCTCCTCCCAGCCCCCAAGCCCCTACTTCAACAGTTGCCATATTTTCCTTGCTGCCCAGCTTCGCTTCAAACTGGGCCCATAGAACCGAGCAGTGTCAACAATGATGTCACACAAGGGCTATGGAAGTCTTGGTGCTCGCTCAGATGTCAACTGCTCTTTGGAGAGGGTGCCGATCTGAGGTCTCCTGCAGGAGAGTGTCTTTAGATAGCAAATCCAGGAAATTCAGGACTACGTCAGAGTCTCCAAGTCATGAAAGATTCAGATATCATCAGTAACTGGGAGGAGGAATAGAGATCCTTCAGAATACCATTATTTTTGGATGTCTTCACCCAGACAGGATGAATCAGTGATAAACGAAGAAGAGGCCTTTCTCTAAGACTCTAAATAAGGGTGGGAGGAAAAATCTCCCAGATGGGTGAGAGCTAGGGAACTAGGGGATCTGATTTCCACAGAAATCAGGGCTATGACAGGAGAAGATGAAGGATTTGAGGTGAACAGATAGGGTCATAAGGAGGATTGACCTAAGAAAGCATTTCCTGTCATTTGGTAGATAATTCACCAAAGTTTGTAATGTCAATGGGAAATGCAGGAATAAATCAATGATCAAACTTAGGATTCTGAGAAATTTCTGGAATAAGTGCAGAAATAATACTCAATTGTTCTGGCCTTTAAACCTGATGGAAAGGAAGGAAGCCAGTGTACAACTGGGACAGAGAATGTAGGACTGAGGAAAGGGTGGTTAGGGAAAAGTGTACTGCATTATTATATTTTCTAATGAGATGGAATGAACATACTATGTGAAGAACTAAGAAAATTTTCACGAGGTTCTAGGAGTGGGTGGTGTGAAGAAGTACAGGGCCCACATCATTGTCAACCATGCAGCCCCAGCCTGTTAGGGCAGAAGAAGGTCTTTCAGACTCCTTCCCTAGACCCAGGAACTCATCTTCTCCTCCTATGTCTCCTCCCTACCTCTCCCCCAGGGCCTAAATCCCTCACAGCAAAGATAGCTACAGGATAGAATTTTTTACATTCCTACTTGACTTAACCTGAGCTTCATCTAGGATTACTAATTTCCCACTGTATCACAGGCCAGTTTTGTTGCTCTCCCCACTACCATTATCTCTGATGCCCCCTAGCCTATGCTGCCCTCCCCTGGCCGTGCTTCCTGCTCCTTCCTGGTTTTCTGACACCCTCTTGACAAGTCCCCCATCCCATCTTCTGTCTGTCCCTGGAGCTTTCACTCCCCTCCCAAACTGCTTCCATTCATTTCTTCGTTAACTCACCAATCCTTCCTTCATATTCAGAAATGTACACAGACCCTTAGGCTGACATTACAGCACACCCAGCCACACTCAGGTGAGGTTCTTGTATGTTGCCCACCTGAGGTTTGTGGCATCAAAACTCTCAGAAATGGACATCTGTTTCTGCCTCACCCTGAAGGAGTGCTTCTCATAGCAACATGGTAAGGGCCTTCTGTTCAGAAAAGGGCAATTTTAACCTTCTACCCTGGGTTGGTTAAGGATACAAGGAGAAGCTTTATATGCATATAAAATACAAATTTTTCTAAGTATGCTTCCTCCTATAAATACCCTTCCCTTAAAAGAAGGCTGAAAAGAGTTTAAAAAGTGATGACAATTTCTCCTGTTTCACTGTTTACACTCTAAATCTGTTATGAAAATCACTTTCATAGAAAATGTCTCTCAGAGAAGTCATGTGTGATTATGAAAGTTCAGACAAATGAGGTCATTTTCAAGTTCCAAAGGAACAATTTCATTTGGCATTCAACAAATGCCAAAAAAATTAATGTGGAGACCCTCTCTTTGCAATAGAAATTATCAGTGTATTATAGTCCTTTGAAAGACTATAGACTTCTGTTATGAAGTGCTAATATCACAAAAGATTTCCCGGAGGAGACTTGGTCTCCCACAGTGATGTTCCCCAAAGATGGAAGGTCCCCAGGGAAAAAGGAAGAACCCACAGGTCCTGCAGAGGTGGAGGACAGTGATGATGGAGAGGCTCCCAGGGACACCTGAAACCAGGGTCTTGGGTCACAGTTGAGAACTCAGTGCCCAGAGGGTTCATGTAAGTTAACTCTTTATTATCAGAAGTCTCAACCCAAGAGGAAAGTGCCACTCAAGCCAGAATATCGGAAGCAAAAAACGTAAGCTTCAGGTCCAGGAAGACTCCTTAAGAATCAGAGAGATCTTCTTTCTCAGCTTCCTCTGAACAGATATCTCACTCATCAAGCTACTCCAGAGAAGCAATGAGCCAAGTATGTGTATTTCACCCAAGTGTGTACAGTTAAGGGGGTAGCCGTGGTCTGGCAGACCAAAACATCCCATGCCTCCGTAGGCAAGATGCCCCCAGTCTTGAGGCCAAGTTCTCAAAGACAGCCCCATCGGCTCTGCTTCCAGTCTACACAATACCTAAGCCTCGGTCAGCATCCTGGAGTCCTGGCAAGAAGAGCCGGGCACCTTCAGGAGCATCTAGAGGAGCAGAGACAGGGGCTGGAGAGGCTACAGCACCTACTGGTGCTGCTGCAGATGTGGGAGACCTGGCTACAGAGGGTACAGGCATGGCCTTAAAGTGTGGGCCCTTCTGGAAAGACATCCTTTCAGGCTCCTTTCACCCACTACACCTGTAAAATCCTCACATGTGCCTTCCTCCCCACCCCACTCCATCCCCTTAACTGCATGGAGAGCTCCAGCCGGAGGGGGAACTGGATGGAAGAAGCATCAGGACAGCTGATCATAGACACCAGGTCTGCTCAGAGGCTCTCTTGGAGAGGAAACGACAGGCCTCATCTGGATGGTGAGCTCTTGAGGCCTTGAGGATGAGCACAGCATTAGTAGGGAAAGTGAAATGGGATTTCAGTGGGACTTGGGAGACTGAGAGGGAGCCTCTGTAATGACAGCTCTAAGGGAAGTGTGACGGTGAAGGGGGCATCACCACGTTATTTGTGACAGAAGGAGCCAATGAGACAGTAGGCTGTGGGGAAACCTGCCTGCAGGTGAGCAGTGGGCATAAAGCCCTAAACCAATGACAGTCAATTCCTTTCCCAGCAGCCTCCACACATAATCAATGACACTTGTTTCATCTTTCTCTTTTCTGTGGTCTAGCCTGAACTGCCCTGAGATCAGAGAACTGGAAGAGAAAAGCCTGACTGAGATGAAAGGAGCAAAAGAGAAGGCAAGGCCTCCTAAACCTGGTAAAGACAGCCAGAGTACAGATAACCAAAGGTTGAGGGTAGGAAGGGGCAGCTTGAGGCCCAGGCTCTGCAGGCCCAGAAAAGCCCAAGTCCCATCCTTAATATCAAGCTCCAGGGCCTGGGAAGCCCTGGAAGTGCCAGAAGTATGTCCACCCTGGGAAATGAAACCCCAGTTGGCACAGGGAAGCCCTCAGGGGTAAGGAAGGATAGACAGGGCCTCCAGGTCAGGCACCTCCACCTGCAGGCTGTCCTACTTTTATTTCTCAGAGTGGAAGTGAGGGGTCCTATATGGGACTGGTTGGGGTTGATGGCAGCAAGCGTTCTGAAGTGGGTAAATTCTGCAGTCTCCTGATAAAGAAACAGAAAGACTGAAATGCTCAGAGATACTGAGTGAGAGGGGTCTTGCATTCCCATCCTATGCAGAGGCTGCCTGGGAGGTCCACCTGTCTAAAGACCTTGTGGACAAAATCTTCTTTATCTTTAAAAGATGTATCTTTCCAGTTAACTTCCTCTATGTTGAGTCCTGAAAAATGGCCTACAATGTATACCATGGGTTTTCCAGTAGATCAACAAGGGGAGGAACGGGGTAGTGGGACATCAGAGAAAAAACTGTCTAATGGTCCACTTGTTACTTAATGAATTGCACATGGTGTCCAGCATTCTTCCTTACCCCGAAGACATGTACACGCAGTAGATGTTTGAACAATGACTACATTAATCCTGACAGAACTCTTTTTGGCCATTTCCAGGTATAGAGACCAGAAGAGGTCATTAGCTCCAAGAACAAGCAAGAAATTTGCTGAGACTTTTGTTCCATCTCTGAGTTTGCTCTTCATCCAGTGGTGAAAGTCTCTGAATCCAGTATTGATGACAGTGTTTTGCCTATATAAAATAACAGCCAATAAAACTGTTTTAAATATATACATATATATATTTCTATGATTTTTTTTTTACTTTGAAAACTTTTGTATTCTTATTATAACACATTTAACAACACAGATCTTTATAAGAATTATAATAAGAGCCATCCCCACATGTGTAAATTTTACCTGCTTCTCCAAGGTGTCCGTGTTCAAAGACACATGTGTACCTCTTCACACATTCCTGTTTGCTGGAACACATATGCATAGTCACAGGTACACACGTAGCTTTATGGTTTGTTTGCTCTTCTGGAGATTAGGTCACACTCTACCCACATGTTTCTCTGCACCATTCTTCACTTGACAATTTATCTTGTTTCCCATAAGTCAGTAGACATCGCAGTAACACTATCTTTTTGGTTCTTCTAATTTTTAACTCATATATAAACGGGAACATACCAAAAAAACAAAAAACCCGAACTCACTGCCAGCAAGTTGATTCCGACTCATAGCAACCCTATAGAACAGAGTAGAGCTGCCCATTGGGTTTCTAAGGAGCAGCTGGTGGATTTGAACCACTAATCTTTTGGTTAGCAAGCGAGCTTTTAGCCACTGTGCCACCAGGGCAGTACACACTGTCAACAGTCACATACAACTCTACAGAAATGAAAAGACATATCATCAATGCTTTTGAAGCATACTGTTTCTATATGTTTTAACTCTCCTCTGCCTGTCTTTTCCGACAAGTGAATCCAAGGGAATTCACACTAAGAATCTGTTAAGTTTATCTCATTATCCTTGCTTAAACCGTTAAACAGTTATAAAACTCTGCAGATTCCCTATTTAAATTACACGTTCATGAAGAAACGTGCATTTTCTTCCTGAAATAATATGATAAATTCACATTACCAAGGTTGAGCAAATCCGTGTTGTTTCCATGTCCCAGTGGTAGACATTAATTCAGCAGTCAATTAACAAAAAATGTTTTAACAGAATTATTTAAACTGTGAATTCCTCTGAGATTGAAAATATACCAAGTATAAATGCAACACTTTGCACTGGGTTTTCTCCTCGAAATGAACACATTTTTCTTTCAAGTTTATTTTTCATGTCCTTTGGTACTAAGTACTTCTCTTTAAGACCTCAACTAGAAGCTGGGAAGGCTTATCTCCTGAGAAGGAACCAAAGAGATCTCACTTACTGACAGAAAGATGGGGCCAAACCAGATCTCAGGGATGACAATCCCTTTTGTAATGGGCCCAAGAACTCACATGCATTATATTTGATTTCTCTGAGATCCAGGTCAGTCATGGTGCTTCCCAAACTTCACTGTGCACCCAGATCACCTAAGGATCGTGTTAAAATGATGAGTCTGAGTCAGGAGGTCTGGGTTGAGGCCCAAGAGTCTACATTTCCATCAAGGTTCCAGGTGCTACCAGTGCTGCTGGTCCCTGGATCCCAGCCTGAGGAGAGAGGTCCTAGAATATCCAAATGAAGAATTCAGATTCAAGAAGATTCAGGGAATAAAGAAGAAACATCTACATCAATTCAACTGGCCATACCTCTGAGAAGGGTGGGGGTCAAAAGTGCCTAGAGCAACCATCCTTCATTCCCAAACCCAACCGGGATATCAGAGCAGTAGCCAGAGCCATGGCTGGGTTCCTGTGCTCAGCCCACCAAGGTACAAAGAAGAGTAATACGGATTGGTGAAGTCAGAAGTGGCCGAGTCTACTTCTATCATAAGCACGGGTGTGAGTGTTGACCTCAATACATGCAGGCCCAACTTGTGACTCCCTCCTTCTAGACCTGGTGAGGCTCCATGACCTGTGGTCAGCTCAGAATTCTTCCATAAGAGACACCTCTGAGACAAATTTGATGAGAAGATCTGTGGCCTTGGGATTTTCTGATGGGCTTGGTGTCTGTTTTGGGGCGCAGATTTGACACGGGGGGGCCTTTCTTTCTTTCCATGGGGCTCTCTGACCCTTGCTGACATCGCAAGATCAGATGCAGCGAGTGCCCAAAAGAGCAAAAAAGAGGGGATGTTGGTTGGGCCTGGGTGAGGGGTGTCAACTTGAATCTCAGTGGTGGGAGGGGGACATGGAGCATTTCACGTGCATGTCTCCAGCATAAAGAGTAGTTAGGAAATCCCAGTCTACAGCTTTGGCTGCAAATGAGAGGCATGGAAAGCCCTGGAATCACCAGAGATATGACAGTTGTGCCTCCATCATTGGGAGAAGAGATAGCAGAGAATTTCCCTATTCGAGCTGTCTTTCTTTGGATTCATGCATCCATTCCACAAATATTGAACTACCTAAAACATACTACACTAGGAAGTGTTCTATCTATGATCGGGGGATATATATCAATGCATAAAGCACACAAAAATTCCTGTCCTCACTAAGCTTATAGTCCAGTGGAGAGACAATAGATAATAAATGTAATAAAGTAGGAAATATTTATTATGTTAAAGGTGATAAGTGCTAGTAATAAAATAGGGCACAATTAGTGAAGGTGACAAAGACTTCCTCCAAAACTGATAGAGAAAGCCTTCCCCTGGAGCTGACACCGTGAATTTGGATCACCAGCCTATTAGACTGTGAGAAAATAAATTTGTCTTTGTTAAAGCCATCCTCTTGTGGTATTTCTGTTGTAGCAGCACTAGATGACTAAGACAGAATTTGGTACTGAGAGAATGGGGTGCTGCTCTAACAGATACTTAAAATGTGGAAGTGGTTTTGAAACTGTAAATGGACAGACTCAGAAGGAAGTGAGGAGAACTGGTAACACCGGAGAAGGTACCGATGGTGAGAAACAGCAGCAGAGGACCAGCAGCAGCAGGGAGCCAGGAGCAGCACACCCAGGAAACCAGGGCCAGGCAGTGCTGAAGTCAACCCAAGGAGCGAGAGAGCTGAGTGCCTGTGTGCTGGAGGATTCCTGGCAGAGTGGGGTGCCTCCAGGCACTTATCGGGGGAGCTACTGAGCTTTGGAACACTTGCCCCAATAGGACAGATGTGGGCATAAGGCCAGAGGGCCAAGAAGCCAAAAAGCAGAGGTTAAAAGAGACAAGGAACACTGTAAGCTGAGCTGCCTTAGTCTCAAAAGGTATAGCCTTGACCTCTGGGATTTCAAAGTGGAGCCATGACTTCTGGTGTTTCTAAGGGTGGAGTCGCCACTCAGATGGACCAGGAGAATGGTATGACTAAAGTCGAGGGAGCAGAGTTGCCATCAAAGTGGGTCAGGAAGGCAGAGCTGAACCCCAGGGCTCTGGGGCCTCCGCTCAGAATCTGGAGAGTGTGGCCAATACCTAGAGTCTAGAGGGCTGGGCCATTGTGTAAATGGTCTCAGAGAACAGAGGATTATTTGCAAAGCCTTTAGGGATAATGTAATGTGTTCTGTTAACTTGCTTGGTGCTTGTTATCCCTTCTATTCTTCTAGTTTCTCCATTTGTAATGGAAACGTACAGCTTGCACTTGTCCTGCCACTGCATTTGAAAACAGAAAACTTATATTCTAGATTTCACAGATGAAGAGGAATGTTTGGATTTTAGACTAGGAGTTGATTTAAGACTTTTGCTGTCATATGATGGGGTAAATACATCTTACATGTAGCAAGGACATGAATTTGGTTGGGGGGCAAAGGGTGGAATGTCATGGATCAAACTGTGTCTTCCCAAAATATGAGTCAACTTGGTTAGGCCATAATTCCTAGTATTGTGTGCTTGCCCTTCATTTTGTGATTGTAATTTTATGTTAAAGAGGATTAGGGTGGGATTGTAACCCCCTTACTAAGGTCACATCCCTGATCCAATGTAAAGGGAGTTTCTCCGGGGTATGGCCTACACCACCTTTTCTTTTCAAGAGATAAAATGAAAGAGAAGTAAGCAGAGAGTTGGAGATCTCATAACACCAAGAAAGCAGTGCTGGGGTTCCTGCACAGAGAAGCTCCTAGTCCAGGGGTAGATTGGTAACAAGGACCTTCCTCCAGAGATGACAGAGAGAGAAAGACTTCCACTGGAGCTGGTGCTCTGATTTTGGACTTTTAGCCTACTAGGGTATGAGAAAATAAATTTCTCTTTGTTAAAGCCATCAGCTTGTGGTATTCCTGTTACAGCAGCACTAGATGACTAAGACAGTTAAAGGTGATAAGTGCTAGTAATAAAATAGGGCAGGGCTAGGGAGCATGTGAGTGTGAATGGGAGGGAAGAGTTTCCCTGGTTGCAATTTTAAATGGGTGGTCAGGGTAACCCTTAATGAGGAAATGGATTTTGAGCAATGAATTTTAAATGGTGAGCTAATTAGTCACATCTAAATCCTAGATTCTGGGGGCCAGAGGTGGTGCTGGAATGGGCCAGGACATGGGCAGAGCTGTGAGCTCATCTCAGGGAACCATGGAGATTTCCCTCTCAATATGGCTATGCTGTGCCACCTTGAAATAGGCTATAGGATTTCAGGGCTGGCCCCAGGGAAATAGGTCATCTCCCCATCTGCGCACTGCATGGGTTTTCCCTCTGATTTTCTCCTCTTGGGCAGCAGACACCCGTTTTGAGAAGCTGGGCTAAGGGAAATGCTCTCCAAACCCCTCTATAAGGTCACCTGGTTTTTTTACTTAACCAGAAGCAGAACCTAGGTATTCTGGTCAAAGGCATGCAGGATGCCGAGTGGGCCCCAGTGGTGGTATAGACGGACTGATCCTCTTTTCTCAGTGATAGCTTCATAACACGTTCATTCAGGGGCCTGGCCCTGGACTGCTCCCTGTGTGGGAAGGACTATTCTGTGTGGTCTCTGTGATGATCCCTGATTACTTCTGAGGAGCTCGGGTTTATAGGCCATTTTAGGTGCCTCTGCTATAATCTGCCTTCTAGTGACTCTTCTCCATTGGGTTTTTGCTTTTTCTCTATTCACTGAGAGAGATCTTAACATATTCTGAATGCCTATCCTTAGGTAGTTATGTTCATTGCAAATATCCCCACCCACCCCCCCCCCCGAGTTTGTGGCATTTTTTCCCCTTTTTCAGTAAGAATGAAAACTTCATTGGTTTGAAAAATACTGAATTTAAAAAGTGCCTTTCTTGCAGGATTTTCTAAGAATTCCCATATTGTCTCTTAGTCACACTCACAGCAGAGGCCTTGGAAATGAGACATTGGGCAATATCATTCTGGACCCCAAATGAGCAGTGTTAACAGAAAAACGGGACTGAATTCCCATGTGGCCAGGAACCAGGCCTGAAGGCCTTCCCCAGGGAGGCATTTCAAAGTTGTCTGGAGCAACGGGTGTGCCTCCCAGGGAATCGTGAATGAACCTCTCCACAGGCCTGCTTTGAGGGGTGCCCACTCACTTATGTACCAAGCTTAGTGCTTAAAATGTCGTCATTCTGCTTACAGTCTAGGTAAGAATTAGAATGCTTCCCTGAGGGGAAAATTCTTCATATGTGCTCCATAATCAAAGCACCTCAGGACAAAGTTTAAAAGAAAAGCAAGGCACTTCCCACCAGTCCTTAACTGAGAGGGTCTTCGTGAGAATTTCGTGAGACTCACGGAAAAGGACACAGTAAATGCCGCCTTCTTTTCTCCTCAAGAAAAAAAAAAAAAAACTGGCGCTAAGATGTCAGGCATTCCACAATCTCCTCTTCTCGTCCCGTATCTAAGTTTTCTAATAAAACTAGGAACCAAGCGATCAGCTGCTGTGAGAAGAGAACCCAGGAGTATTTCCAGTCTATGTCATGTTTGAGCTTCAGTGAAACCCTGTTTCAAGTCATTAGATCGGTGGAGGAGCTGGAAGGCTGAAACTACTGGCCCTCGGACTTGCGGGAAGGACGGAGTGTGGTTGACAGGGCCTCCTGGGCTATTCTTTGCCCCAAGAGGCTTTGGAGGCTCCTTCGTGTTAAAGCAAAGGCCTTTCAGGCCTAGCCAATAAGAGCAGCGAAAGACTTTGAAAGAAGAAACGGACTCAGGAGGGGCAGGTTTGAAGCTTTTCGTCTTCAGTCAGCTTTCTGGCTTCAGGTCACCCTGGCCCCTGGCTGCCTGCAGAACCGGGCCTTTCTAACTCATCCACCTCTCTCTCCCTCCCAGCTTTCCCTCAGCACCATGGGCTGTGGCTTCTGCCAGTTATGATGGTGTCCTTTCAGTAGCTCCTTGCACCTTTCAGAGTGGGCAGGTGCTCAGGGTATAGAGCACAAACCCACAGTGTCCTTCAAAACCCAAACCTACTGCCATCAAGTCGATTCCAACTCATAGAGACCCTGTACAACACAGTAGAACTGCCCCACAGGGTTTCCAAGGCTGTAAATCTTCACAGAAGCAGACTGCCACCTCTTCTCCTGTGGAGTGGCTGGCAGGTTTGAACCACCAAACTTTTGGCTAGCCGCTGAGCACTTTAACCACTGTGCCACCAGGGCTCCTTACAGTACCCTTTGTTGTCCTTTAGCAGAAACACTGCTGAGAGGACATGAGGCCTGACTGATCCTGAGGCTCAGATGGGGAGAACCCGAGGAGTGGGTGGGAGTATTGACTTCAGAAAATCTCAGCTTCCTCAGGGTCAGGTCCCTGGGGTCAAGCCCGAGTGTTGGAAAACTGAAGTGGTTCTGAACCTCAGTGTGTTGAATGTCTAGTACACAGGCCTGGGCAGTCCCTGGAGGATTCTCAGACCTTATTCTGGCCAGCACTGGGGAAACCCTCACGGGGCGACGAAAGCAGCAATATTCCTGGGGATCTTTATTCCAGGATCTGAACTCAGTTTGTACAGTCTTGGGAGGTGGAAGATGAGAAAGTTAGGGACCAGGCAGAGTGTCAAAAGAGGAGGCTCATTTCACGTCCTTTGGATTCTTGTTTCATTCCCCCCCTCCCGCCTTTTTTTTAGCAACTAGGGCTCCAAACAGGCATTTATTGTTTCGAGCTCATTTTGTTAACTCTGTCTGAGCAGAGAACAGTCTGCTCACAGCTAGTGATGAGAATGGGGGAAACAAATTCCCTAGCCCACACCAGGGCAGGCTTTGCTGCAGGAAATCCTTGCAGCTTAGCTCTGCTATCTTCTTCTGTCTCCCCTAGACTGAGCAAAGCAGAGGGGTGTGTGGAAAACCTGCCACAGCCATTCTCAGTAGGGGCCTGCTCACAGCTGACCTCTAAAATAAAGCCTTCCATTGTATCAGGACCAGAATTGCCTGAAGAGCTTCTTAGAAGTGTAGATCCCTAGATACCCCCTCCCCAAATTGCTGAGCAGCTAGGGGCCCATGAACCACTCTCTAGCACCTTCCATGGGGGTCTTCCAGGGTGGGGTCTACAGTGGCAGAGTCATGGGAGGGTGGGGGCAAAAGAACTGATAGATGTCACAGGAGCCAACAAAATGGAGGTGGGAGGAAAAGAAGAAAGAACTAGATAGGGCTGAGAAGAAAATCTAGGAAAACATGTCATTGGAAAGAAACCACCCAACTAAAATCATGGGACCTCGTCCTGGGAGTGCACAGGCTCAGGACCTCAGTGCAAAGCAGCTTCATGAGGCAACTCTCCCTGCAGCTTCTGTTGCGGAATGCCAGGCTGGTGGAAAAACAGTGCAAGAAATTCAGGCTGACAAAGGGGTCACATGCAAGAGGAACTGCTGCCAGGGCTTGGCCTGTAAGCACCACTTCACCCTCCCCGTGCGGTGCTGCAGCTCTGGGAGCCTGGGGATCCCCACAGTCTGATCGTGGCCTTCAATCTAGGGGTGAGCCCTTGGGAGGACTCTTCCCAGTGCGGTGCAGGTGGTGAGTCCTGACTGGAGAGAGGGTCCACCTGACAGTGTGGCCTCTTTGGCCTGGCCTTTTCCTCCTGGAAGTGCACCCCCCGGGGTTTCCTATGGATGGATTTAGAAACCCATGTGTGATCGCAACTCACTCACCCGTGCCTAGCGTCCTAGGGATACCCGACAGCTGACTGATTCGCAGCGGAAGTGCTGCGGGCCCGGCGGTGCACGCGGAGCTCCTGAAGTCCAGGTTCTGGGCCACCCCCTCCGTGGCATTGGCCTCCCCCTAAATTTTAGTGGTAGCAATGAGGAGACTGGTGGGGGAGACCCAGAGGGATGAGGGCAGGGGCTGAAGCCTGGCTGGCAGGCAGGTATGAGGGGAGCTGGCCCTTCGCCAGAGGCACCGGACCCAGGCTCAGGTCCTCTGCCAGCCCTGCTGGGCGCAGGACTCCGTGACGCCCTGGAGTGCTCCTCTCCCCGCGCGCAGCACCCACTGTGGTTGGCCCAACCGCCCCAACTGCCTCTCCCTGCCTTTTAGTTTCACAATGTGCGTGTGTGTGTGTGTGTGTATAACATTTTTGTGCTTTAGGTGAAAATTTACATAGTAAATTAGTTTGCCATTCAGCAATTCATACACAAATTGTTCCTCGACATTGGTTGCAATCCCGGCAATGTGTCAGCACCCTCCCCATCCCCACCCTCCTGAAAAATGTGTCCTTTTGATGCCCACATGCAGCTGGACACCACAACATACCACACACAAAGGGAATCTCAGCTGGGTTTCAGACCCAGACATAAAAGCACAACTTTAAAACAATTACGATACGGTATGAAAAAGAAATTAAGTAAAGACAAAAATAGAAAATAAAAGAATATTTGAAGACAGTATCCTCCCTATTTTGGACTCAGGAGCCTGTGGGCACGACACTGCTTGGGTGGCACACTGTTCATTTCTTTTCAGAAAATACAAAGTCTGAGAGGAGGGAACTGGTACCAGGAGTGGATGCAGGAAAGGACCTTTGTGGAAATGGGGAGAATCTGGGATTGATCAATGGGTTTGGATAAGGCTGAAAAGAGTGAATATCCACATAATCTTTAAAGATGGGTTTCTAGCAGCCTAGAGCACACATTGGAAACTTCTCTAATAAATTATTGCCAGAAGATTCCATGAAGCAAAATGGATTGTTGTTGTCGCTACTTGCCGTTGAGTCGAAAATGGATTAGAGTTAAAAATCTTCCTGCAAAGAAAATTACAGGCCTGGTTGGCTCTCAGATTTCATGAAGCATGCAAACAGTTAATTTTGGTCTTAGACAGGATCCATCAAAGAATAGATGAAGATGAAACTCTCCCCAACTTGCCCACGAAGCTAAATGCAATCATGGTCGGCAAGGTCAATGTGTTTGTTATCTACTGGTGCGCAACGAATTATCCCAAAACTTAACAAATGTGGGATAGACTACAAAACAGTCCATTCATTTTGATAAAATTCACAACTAAACAAAGATAGCTATAATTACTTCTATCCCAGAATATAGTTTTGACGGTGAATGAATAAGCCAGAAATTTTAAATAACGAGGGTAACTATTAAAAGATTTTAAAACTTTTTTAATGCTGATATAATTGCAAACCTAGAAGACGAATATAAAATTGCTGATAAAGTGGCAGGATATAGGACATATATACCAAAATCAGTGCTATATTTTCGACCAGAAATAAGCACGCGAAAAAATGGAAATGGGAAGGATAGACCATTCTTTTTTCTCTGCTATTTGATTGTACCAAATAGTGTCAAAAACAATAAGATACTTAGGGAAATGTTTTGATAGAAACGGTAAGGAACCTATATGAAGAAAATAATCTACTGAAGTAAATAAAACAAAACCCGAATGAACGCAAAGAAATATGCCTGTTCTCCCAAACGTGAAGACTTGTAAAATAAGTCAAGTGTTTCAAAACTAAGATATATATATAATGTGATTCCCATTGGAATATCAAAATAGTTGTCTGTTGAACTGAACACAGAGTAGAACTGCCACTTAGGGTTTTTTCTGAGGGGGAAGGAAGGGGGCTGTAATTTTTCCAGAAGCAGATTCCCAGGTCTTTCTCCTGTAGAGCTGCTGGGTGCGTTCGACCCGCCAACCTCTCGGTTAGCAGCCAAGTGCTTAACCATTGCACCGCCAGGGCTCCTTATACCAAAGAACAGACAATTGAAATATGAAAAAGGATAGTAAGTGCAGCCTTCTTTCATTGAATAATAGAACATATTAATACATTATACTAAACCAAAAAACCAAACCCATGCTGTCGAGTCGATTCTGACTCATAGTGACCCTATAGGACAGGGTAGAACTACCCCATAGTTTCCAAGGAGCGCCTGGTGGACTTGAACTGCCAACCTTTTGGTTAGCAGCCATAGCTCTTAACCACTGCGCCACCAGGGTTTATACTAGGAACTGAGAAATACACCAATGGAACAAAATAGAAAATTCATAAGGAGATCCTAATAACCACGAAGACAGAGTTGATATTTCAACTAGGCAAAATTATGATTTACATAATAAATGGTGCTGACTCAACTGATTGTCCTTATAGAAAAGTGTGCCAAAATACCACATGGATTTACAAATTTAATGTATAAATCAACAACAATCTTAACAGAAAATTACGAAGTTACATGTAAGATTTTCTTAACCTATATAGGAAATCCAGAAATTCTAAGAGAAAAGGTAGATGTAATTGAGCATAAAACATTTCAATTATTGAAGAGAGGAAAATATCACTCGCAAAAAAAAAAAAAAAAGAAAAGATAAACAAGCAAAAGATTTAAAAATTTGAAACGTAGATGACAAAGGACTAATAACTATTCCTACTTTAGATGAAGGAGACACAAAAATTTGGCATTTGGAAAATGAGCAATGATTTTTTTTAATAATATTTTATTATGTTTTTGGTGAAACTTTACGCAGCAAATTAGGTTCCTGTCTGACAATTTCTACAAAAATCATTCAGATCTTTCACAGCGTGTCAACAGTGTCTTTAATTGTGTTCTGGTTGTTCCATTTCCAGTACTCTAGTTTCCCTGCCCCCTTATCATCTCGTCTTTGCTTTAGAGTAATGGTTGACATTTTGGCTGCATATAATGGCTTTTTAATGGAGTGCCGTACTGATGGATAATACCCTTTATTTTGTGTGCCAGTCTGCTATTTCGCTAAAAGATGAACTCAGGGAATAGTTTCAGTACAAGGTTTAAAGAGTATCTCAGGGTGATAATCTCAGGGAGTCCTCTAGTCTCAACTGGTCCAGTAAGTCTGGACTTTTTAATAACCTGAGTTCTGTTCTTCATTTTTCTCCCACTTTTTCAGCATCTATGTATCGTGGCCCTCATCAGCACTGTTGGTAATGAGCAATTACCGACCATTCAGAAAATATCCAAATCCCCAATAAAAATAATCAAAGTTTCAAAAACACTGATAGTTAAGAAAATGTCAATCAAAATCCCAGTGAAACTGGCACAATTTAAAAATCAACACCACTTATGGCTGGGTGGGCTGTGGGAAGAAGGATGCCCTCAGACATGGCTGGAAAGGTGCTGTCATGGATGGAATTATGTCCCCTCCAAAAGGTATATATCAATTTGTCTGGGCCATGATTCCCAGTATTGTGTAATTGTCCTCCACTTTTGATTGTAATTTTACGTTAAAGAGGATTAGGGTGGGATTTTAACACCCTTACTATGATCCAGTGTAAATGGAGTTTCCCTGGGGTGTGGCCTGCTCCACTTTTTACCTTACAAGAGATAAAAGGAAAGGGAAGCAATTGACCTGAGATTCCCACACTGAGAAGCTCCCAGACCAAGGAAAGAGTGATGACAAGGACCTTTCTCCAGAGCTAGCAGAGATAGAAAGCCACCCTGCATTTGGATTTGCAGCCTACTAGACAGTGAGAGAATAAATTTCTCTTTGTTAAAGCTATCCACTTGTGGTATTTTTGTTAAAGCAGCACTAGATGACAAAGACAGGTGCGTTACTACAGGCTCATAGGGGAAAGACATAGACATGGCTCTATACTTTTTAAAACATTCTTTGAACTGGAAATGTCACTCATTAGAATCTACCCCACAGATACAAATCCTAGAGTATATAGTAACCCTACAGGACACAGTAGAACTGCCTCATACAGTTTCCAGGGAGCAGCTGGTGGATTCGAACTGCCAACCTTTTGGTTAGCAGCTGGGCTCTTAACCACTGTGCCACCAAGGCTCCATGTAGTATATGCAAAGGATGGTTATTGTTAAAGACAAAAAAGGAAAAATAAAATTATTGCCCATTGATGATGTGATATTATGATAAAATTTTAATACATAATATTCAAATATTCCAGTAATATTAGAATAATAATATAATAACCATATCATATAATAATATATGGTAGTCATTAGAATGAAACAGAGCTATAGAAGATTAGTAAGTGAAATCACTGTGAAGTATCATTGAAGAAAAAAAAGCAAGACAGAGAGAAGTATATATATAAAGTGAGCCCCTATGGGTAAAACAATAACAAATAACCAAATGTATTTACATAAGCATATAAAAAAATTTTTTTATATGTATATATATATATGTCCATAAATGAGTAGATGTGGTTATTTGCATGTATGAGTATGATAGTTAAGCAAGAATAATAAGATAGAACACTTACCTGATTGTTGATATGAACTATCTTAGATTCAGTTATGGGAAGGGACAAGGGGTGGGGAGCTAGAACATACTGAAAAGACTATGCTTAATCGACTCAATGGCAGCAGATTTTTTTAAAGATCATAGCTGCTATGTGTTTTCATTTCTGTAGAATTATATGAAAGTGTATAGGTTGCACATTGTCATTGTTCCCATTTATTTACATTCTTTGTGTATAAATACGAGTTAAAAAATTAGAAGAACCAAACAGCATTAGTTCCATATCTACTGACTTACAGGGGGCCATGATCAAATGTCAAGTGAAAAAAGGGGCAAGGAGCAATGTGGGTAGACTGTGTTGAAGGTTCTGTAACAGCAAACATGCAAATAGATCTACATGGATACGTACAACTGTAACATGTGTCCCAGAAAAGAGAAATGTAAGGAAGGACACACATGTGTCTTTGAACACTGGACACCTTGGGAGAGCAGGAGCATCATACATATGTAGGGATGGCTTGTATTATAACTTCTTTACAAATTTGTACTGTTACGTATGTCATAATAAGATTATAAGATATTTGCAAGTCGTAAAATATGACATATATGTTTTTAAAACTATTTTTTTTATGTTGTTGTTGTTGTTAGGTGCCATCAAGTTGGTTCCGACTCATAATCACCTTATGTACAACAGTAGGAAATACTACCCCATCCTGCACCATCCTCACACCTGTTGCTGTTTGATCCCATTGTTGCAGCCACTGTGTTAATCCATCTTGTTGAGGGTCTTCCTCTTTTTCTTGTAGGAAAAAAAACAATCTTTAATGTCAGATCAGAGATTTTAATCCCTGGATAGAGAACACAAACACAGACTGTACAAAAGTCAGACTCTGCAGATTTCATGTTTGGTATATGGAGCCAGTGACCTCTTCTGATCTCTATCCCTAGAAAGGACCAAAAAGAATTCTGCGAGGCTCAATACAGTAACTCTTAATGCATGTACACGTGTATACGCAAAGATGAGGGCTGAACACCATGTGCAATTGAGTAGGTAACGCAAGGCACAAAGAAGAGTCTCCTTGTCAGGTATGCTATTACCATCTTCCTCCCCTCATTGCTCTACTGGAAAACCCACCCTTGAGCACTCCAGGCCTTTTATCAGGACTCAGTGGCAATGGGTTTGGCTTTGGTTTAAACTTAGAGGAAGTTAACTGGGAAATTGCTGCTTTTAGGATAATGAAGACTATGGCCATAAGTCTTTAGACAGGTGGACCTCTTCAGACACCTCTGCCCACCTTGTAAACATCAGGCCCCTGGCAGTTCTGTACCTCTGAGAACCGTAGGCTTTCCTTTTTCATCCTCTGGTACTGGCAGAATTAATCCTGTCTCAAAGCTCTCGCTTCTGTCTGCCTCTGACCCCGTCCCTCGCAGGAGCCATTACTGTCACTGAGAAATATACACAGGGCAGCCTGTGGATGGAGATGCCTGTCCTGGAGGCCCTGCCCTCCCTTCCTTGCTCCTGAAGGCTTCCCTGTGCCATTTGGGGTCTTATCTCCCAGGAGGGTCAACATGCCCCTGGCACCTGCAGGGCTTCCCAGGGCGTGGGACATGATGATGTGTCTAAGACTTGGGCTTTTTTGTTCATTATACAGTCTGGGCCTGAATCTGCCCCTTGCTGGCCTCACCTCTAACCATCTGTGTTCTCCCAGGGTTAAGAGGCCTCGTCTGCCTTTGTTCCTATACTTCCAGCCCAGTCTTTTTCTTCCGGTTCTCTGACCTCAGGATTGGCCAAATTATACCACAGAAAAAAAGAAAGAACAAGCTAGTGTCATTGATATGTGCAAAATCAAACAGAAAAATCTTTTTTAAAAGAAAAAAAAAGTTCCCTTACATCCTAGGAACTCATCCTTTGCATGAGTTATGCAGACACTACTAGATCAACTGTTACGCAGAAAAGGGTGACACCCAGGAGAGTTTTTCTAAACCATCTCCCAGTCCAGTCCAAAGAGGCCCAGTACCCAGTGCCGCCAAGTCGATTCCGACTCATAGTGACCCTATAGGACAGAGTAGAACTGCCCCATAGAGTTTCCAATGAGTACCTGGTGGATTCGAACTGCCGACGCTTTGGTTAGCAGCCCTGGCACTTAACCAATACACCATGAGGGTTTCCTCCAAAGAGGCAACACTAAATCACAGCAATAAACCCAAATCCCCCCAGCGAGGGCAGTAGACTTGAATGCGGTGAGCTCTTTATTTCACCACCTCCTCCTCTTTGCCCAACCAGGACCTCTTCCTTTCTATGCTTGGAGGATGATGAGAAGTGACCCAGAGTCCTTGGTTAGGGCCTTATGCCCACTGCTCACCTACAGGCAGGTCTCCCCACAGCCTACTCTCTCTCTGGTTCCTTCTATGCAAAAAACTCAGTGACACCCCGTTCACCAGCACACTTCCCTTGGAGCTGTCTTTCCAGGGTCCCCCTCAGCCTCCCAAGTCCCACTGAAATCCCATTTCTCCTCCCCCTCCTTATGCTGTGCTCATTCTCAGGGTTCTGAGACCTCACCATCCAGATCAGGCCTGTCCTCTCCTCTCCTAGGCTAGGGGAACCTCTGAGCAGACCTGGTGTCTGCAGTCAGGTGTCCTGGGGCTCCTTCCATCCAGGTTCCCCTAGGATTGCAGCTCTCCATGCACTTGGAGTAGTTGGGTTGGGGCACAGGCTGGGAGGAGAGGTTCTTACAGGGCAGGTGGGTTAAAGGAGCCTGAACAGAGGCCTTAACAGAACAAAAACCTACTGTCTTGTTGATTTCAATGCATGGTGAACCCAGGTGTTTCAGAGTAGAACTGCACTGCACAGAGTTTTCAACGACTGTGATAGTACAGAAGTAGATTGCCAGGCCTTTCTTCCGTGGGCCACATATCTTTTGGGTAGCAGCTGATGAGACAACCCACATTTCCCGGCACAAATGCCCTGCTCCTCCCAGTCCCAAGTTGCTAGCAGGTCTTCAGGCTCTTCCTCTTCTGCTGTGTCCCCACCCTCTGTAGCCTGGCCTCCTCCCTCTGCAACCTCACCAGCTGGTGCCTCAACCTCCTCAGCTGCTCTCTCTGCTTCTCCAGCTGCCCCTCCAACTCCTGCAGATGGCACTCCTCTCCCACACCTTCCTCTTCTTGGAGGCCATCAAGTGGCCTTGGCCAGCTGGTGGCCGCCTCTGGGCTCGCGTGGGGGTGAGGGTGGCAGTTCCTTTTCCAGCAGCTCTTCACACAGGACCTGGCAGCTGAAGTCCTGGCGTAGTCCATGCTCCACGTGAGCCACCAGGGCCTCCTGGGACTTGAACACAAGGCAGCAGGCCAAGCAGTGGAAGCTGCGCTCATGGGTCACTAGCCACTCCGGGGTGGCTGCATGGGGGCTTTCCCCATGCTCCTCTCCTTAGATGCTGGGCTCGGTGGTGCGGGCCTGGGGCCCCTCCTTCCAAGGCCCCAGGGTGCTCACCAGGGACTCAGTGTTGGCCAGACTGGGGGCACAGCGACGGTGCTCTACTCAGAGAGCTCGGCCTCAAAGACTTGGGGCATCTGTCCCACGGGGGCAAAGGAGGTTTTGGTCTGCCAGGCCACAGCCACCCACTTGACCGTGCGCACCTGGGTGAAATATGCACACCTTACCCATCGCTTCTCTGGGGTAGCCCCTTAGCTGGATGAATGAGATGTCTGCTCAGCGGAAGCTGAGGGAAAAGGCCTCTCTGATGGTAGTGGAGTCTTCCTGGCCCTAGAGCTTGGGTTTTTTGCTTGAGATGTTGTGGATTCTTGGGCATTTTCCTTTTGGATAGAGACCTCTGAGAATAGTTAATTTATATGAGCTCTCATGGCCCTGATCTTCATATAGGAGCCCAAGGCTCTGGTCTCAGGAATCCCTGGAGGCCTCTCCATCACCAGCATCCTCCACCTCTGCAGACCTCGTCCCTTCTCTCTTTCCACAGAAGCTACCATATTTTTGGGGGCATTGCTGTGAGCAATAAAATCTCTGCAAAATGGTACCAATGATAATAGCCATTTCCAAGCAGTGGATTCTGACTCATGGCTATACCATGTGTTACAGAGTAAAGCTGCACTCCATAGAGTATTCTTGGCTGTAATCATTATGACAGCAGAAGCAAGGCCTCTCTTTCAGGACGCACCTGTGTGAGTTGGAACCACTAACCCTTCGTTTATCTGTAGAGCACAAACGGTTTGTGCCACCAAAGGTCCCCTTCTAGTGATAGTAGTGCCTTGTAACAAAAGTTCACGCCCTTTGAAAATAGTATTGTGGGGTTTCATATTTGTAAACAAAGAATCTTCAAGTTAATTTTTTCGTGGCATTGATATGTTGAATGCCAAGTGAATTCCCTCCTTTGGAACATGTAAATGTCCTCATTTCCCTGAACCTTTTTAACAGTCTGAAACTTCTCCTAAAGATTTCTTCTACACCGGTGATTTTCTTACCATATTTAACAAGTAAACATTCAAACAGGAGAAATGCTCATCTCTTTTAACTCTCTTTGAAGGGAGGACTTTTATAGAGGCGCCGTACCTAAAGAGAAAGAAAAATTTGTATACTTTGTTAAAAACCTTACAGGTATACCTCTTCCTTGTACCCTTCCTAAACAAGCAACAGAGGGTTAAACTCATCTTTCTGTAAACAGAAGTCCCCTCTACAGGTCCATCTTAGATGAACTCTTTAAAGGTCCTCAGGCAGAAAACAGATGACTGTATGTATCTGAGAGTCTTGATTCCACAGACGTCAGTGGTCAAATAAAACTACCTCACCTGGGTGTGTCTGGGTGGGTTGTCCATGTCAGCCTAAAGGTCTGTAGGTTTTTCTGTATCTGAGGGAAGGACTGGAGAGCTCAGAGAGAAGAAGGAGATGGAGGTAGGTTGTGTGAGTTGGATGGACAGAAAACTCCAAGGTGAGATACAGGATAGAGAGGAGGGACCTCCCAGGAGTATGTTAGAGAGATACAGAGACCAAGGAGGGAGCAGAAAGCAGGGCTCAGCCACTGTGGGGCAATACAGGAGAAAAGCAGAGAAGAAAAAGGGGTGGGTGGTGGAAGAGGTTATAGTATCAGGGTGTGCCACCAGGATTTACAGCATAAGCTCAGGTTCAGTGTGGTAAAATTTTAAAACTTCAAGTCTAAATAGAACTTTAGAACTTGGAGGAAAAGGGCAAGTCCCTGGAGCTCAGGCAGCAAGTCATGCCCAGACCTTCTGCTGCCTGAGTCCAGGCTGGGAACTGTTGGGGCTCACAGTGACCGGCAACTCTGGGTCAGCGTGGGGTACTGTGTTCTCTCACACCACCCACTCCCAAAACTCCTCAAATACCTTTATTTCTTTTAGTTCATCACATGACTTATCAATTCGATCTCATTAGAACATATTAAAAATAAGTACAAGTCTCCATAACTACCCTTCTTCCTGGTCCTTCACCCACTGCCCTAGGTGACCACTTGCCTCCTTCAATCCCAGAGATAGAAGCATATGCCTAAAATATTGAGTGTCTTCTCCTCCCTACTCTGAAAAACCCTCAGGTTACAGTAGAATTTTATGATTAACGCATTTATTCCTTCACATTACCTACTTTGCTTAATCGTCTACTAAATGGCAGGAAGTACTTTCCCAACAAAAACCTTAGTGAGCCCGGTCATCCCACATCAAAGGCTTCATCTTCTCTCCTTGTGGCCTTCTTTTTCAGGGAAATACAACCCCTCACTGCCAGCTCTAATTGATTGGGAAGAATTTTCCTCCCACCTCAATTCTTAGAGAAAGCCCTCTTCGTTGCATTCCGCTGCTCCATCCCTGGGTGAAGATGAGCCAAAAAGGGTGGTTTTCTGAAGGAGGTTTCTCCCTCCTCCCAGTTAGAGAAGATATCCCAAACTCTCACTAGCTGGACGACTCTGACTTAGGAAACACTCTCTGGCAACTGGTAGCTTAAGTCGCTCTCCCACAGAAGACCTCAGATCAACAACCTCTCCAAAGAGCCGTTGGGATCTGAGTGAACACCATGGCTTCCCGTAACTCTTGTGTGACATCATTGTTGACATATCTCAGTTCCAAGGGCCCATTGTGAATCCATACACGGCAACAAGAAAAATGTGGCAACTCTTCTGGCAGGGGTTAGGAAGTTATTTTAAGGGAAATAATATAGAAAGAATGAATTGAACCTTTCCCCTGCCCTTAAACAGGTTAATATCCACTGGGGTGACTTGAGAGTCCAGGGAATGATAACAGTATAAGGGCTGTTGTTCCCCAAGTCACTCCTCTGACACTGTTTGAACCACTTTGCTCCAGTCCTAGAAACACATGTGCACTCTGAAGCCCTCTCAGGCCTCCTTTGCAGCTGAGGCTTCACATAGGCTGTTCCCTTCGGATGGAAGATGTTCTCTCCCCTCCCTTCTTCTCCGTGGTGAACCATGATGGTGAAGACAGCAGGCCCCAGCCAAACTCCTGGGCTTGAGTCCCAGTGTCTCCATATACCTGCCATATGACCTTGGATGAGGCATTTAACCTCTCTATGCCTCACTTCCATCACCTGTCAGATTAAGAGAACTCTTTTTTTTTTTTTTATCCTTCTCATAGGGTTGTTGAGAAGATGCCACCTTTAACAACAGTGACTGCTACAGACTAAGATTGTGTGAATGCTCACTGTTAGAGGAGCCATGGTGGTGCAATTGTTAAGTGTTGGCTACTAAGGAAAAAGGTGTCAGTTCAAACCCACTTAGTGGCTTTTGGGGAGAAAGAGCTGGCTATCTGCTCTCGTAAAGATTACAGCCTTGGAAACCTCATGGGGCTGTTCTACTCTGTCACGTGGGGTCAGTAGGAGTTGGAATCGAGTTGATAGAACATAGCAACAACAACAACATTGTTATACTTCATGTCACAGCTTGCTGAGTCTGCCTAAACTACTTGATATTCCTGCTCTAAGTATATCAGATCACTCTATAATCCCTACATGATAACACTCCCCCTCCCCACCCCACTCAACTGTTCACGTGAAATCCTCATTTAAAAATCTATCTCCTTTAGAAGGATTATAAGCAACTTAGGGGCAAACACAAGGTCTGCCTTATACGTGTAGTCCTAGAAAGTAGGATAGTACCTGACACATAGTAGATACTTGACATATATTAGTTGGATCAATGAATGATGAATAATGAGTCCCCCAAAAGACCCATCCTTTGTAGAAAATCAGCGCAGAATAGAACTCTTCGATGTGGTGCCTAAAAGCACCATCACTCATGGGTAGGCTGTTGACCCAAATTCATTGATCTTCCTGGCTCTGAGCCCCAGAATATGGTACACTTACCCCCTTCCCATGCTTTCTCTTGGGCCTTCTGGAAAAGGGTTAGCATTATGGCCTCACAGAAAAGTAATGAGTATAAGGACCTCCATGGTCAACCCACATGGGAGGCCTAGCAGAGCCCTCAGGAAAAAGCCCACTGTTCTCTGCTTTGCTGCACATTTGATTTTGTTCTAGAGCGCTGTTTAGAAAAGCAACCAGTAAAATTGTTGAAACCATTTGAGAAGGGGTTTTAGAAAGTTTTGTTGGTGAACAGAAGGGAATCTGATAACTTGGAGGAAAACGGAAGGTCTCAGATGAGGAGGAGAGGAGGATTGTTTTGTGTGACTGCAAAGGGTAGAACCGGGACAAGCATCTCTAAACACAAAAGGACAAAAGAAGAACTTTCTTGCTCAGAAATGCAGCAAAAATGCCCCAATAGCTTCACCCTGTCTCCTCAGAATTTTTACGTTCATGATACCCATGCACTTGCACTGTGGCCTCAGGAGAATACTTGGGGTTTCCTGAATATATTGGGCCATTTCCTACTTTTTAACCAGCTACTGATATTTCCACATTTGGCTCAGCATCACTTCCTGGTAAACCCTTCTCTGACCCTACTGCTGGTATAACTCGTCACTCCCTGCTGTGTACTCCATTGTGTTTTAGAAACAATTTGCCATAGCTCAGAACACACTTGATTGTATTTGCTTCTTGTGATTGATGGTAAAAGTGGCCACTCATTCTTGCTATCTCTGTACCTGTTCCCTTTTAATGTTTCAAGCATCACTTCTTGGTTGAAGCCTTTCTTGACACTATTCCTGGTAGCACATCCTACTCCCTGTTGCTGTTGTCTTTAGGTGCCATTGAGTCAATTCCGACTCATAGTGACCCTATGTACAACAGAACTATGTCCCACTCCGGGAGATTCTTGTACTCAAGAAATTCCTTACCATAGTTCAGAAAACACTCAAGTGCTTTTATTTATTGTACCTGAATACAGTATGGCCATATATTTTTCCTGTTTGTTTTCCATGCCTTTGGAAAATGACCTGGAAGCTGCTTTCATCAAAAGCAGAAGTCTGTTAACCTCTTGAATTGCGACTGAACTTATGACAGCTTTGGCCATTGGCCAATACCAAACCTGATAGAAGTAGAGAACTGAAAGGACTTGGGCTTTGGGGCTTGCTCTATAGCTGCTCTTCAAACCCTGGAAACTCATGGGTTTGAGCCAAGGCCAGTGTGCTGCATGATTTATGTCTTTCATCAAATTTGGATAGTGTCCGGCTGTTATTTTTGCTTCTGCACCTTTCTCTCTATCCTCTACTTTTGGGATGACCATGATGTGTTGCCGGGAGAAAAATATGGCAGTCTGCTCCCATAAAGATTTACAGCCTTGGAAACCCTATGAGGCTGGTTCTACTTTGTCCTACAAGGTTGCTATGAGTTGGGATCGACTCAACAGCAATGGGTTTGGTTTTGGTGTGATATGTTTACTGGCGTGTTTGATGTCCCACGGGAAATGCAGGTTCTGTTTGTTTTTCTTATTCTTTTTTCCCCCTTCAGACTGGATAATTCCAAATACCTTGTCTTCAAATTTGCTGACTCTGTGTTCTGCCTGTTCAAATCTGTCATTGAGCCACTCTAGTGAATTTTTATTTCAGCTGTTGTGTTTTCAGCTTCATAATTTCCATTTGGTTCATTTTTATAGTTTCAATTCCTTTATTATAGAAACTATGTCATCATGAGTGAGACTATATCATAGAAACTATAAAAATGAACCAAATGGAAATCATGAAGATGAAAAGCACAACAGCTGAAAAAAAAAAAGTTTCTGTATCTTTATTAGAGCTCTGCTGGTGCAGTGGTTAAGAGTTTGGCAGCTAGAATCCACCAGCTTCTCCTTGGACACCATATGGGGCAGTTCTCCTCTGTCCTATAGGGTCACAATGAGTCAGGTTCAACTGAATAGCAACCGGTTTGATTTATACCACTGTGGACATTTTCTATTTGTTCATACATTGTTCTTGTGATTTACCTCTTTATTCATGGCTTTCTTTATTTCATTGAGCATATTTAAGATATTTGATTTAATGTCTTTGACTACTACTTCCAATGTCTAGGCTCCCTCAGAGATTGTTTCTGTCAGATATTTTTCTTTACTTTATATGAGCCATATTTTTCTGGTTTTTTGTATGCTCTGGAATTTTTTGTTGAGAAATGGAAATTTTGACTATTAAAATGTGGCAGTTCTGGAAATTATATTCTCTCCCTCATCATGGTTACTGCTGTTGTTTTTTGAGGGCTTCAGCCATCCATTTGCAAAGTGGATTTTTAAATTATGTATGTAATGTCTTTATTTCACCTGTGAGTGGTCAGTCAAGCATCTGTTCCATTATCTCTGTGGTCAGTTTGTGACCTTACAGATATTTCCTTAAATATGGAGATTTTTTTAAAGGTGTGTATATCTCTTTAGAAACCCTGTTAGCACCGTGGTTAAGAGCTCGGCTGCTAATCAAAAGGTTGGCAGTTCAAATCCAACAGCTGCTCCTTGGGAATCCTATGAGGCAGTTTTATTCTGTCCTATAGGGTTGCTGTTGGTTGGAAATGACTCTATGGCAACAAGTTTTTTTTTGTTTGTTTGTATCTCTTTCAGCCACTGGATCCTGAAGGGGCTAAAACAGGGCAAAAATATCCTCAGTGTTCCCTCAAGTAACCCCCTGACCCACCAAAATGTACAACTCCAAATATTTGGAGGACAAGGTTCTTATAGTCCATGCTGGCATCAGTTAGCCACTCTAAGAATAAAAGCCACTGCCCGTATGTCTGTGGTCATGCTGAGGAATGGGTGCTGGTAGCTCGTTCCCCCATGTTGCTCTCTTACTAAAGCTCAGCAGCCACTCTCTTCATCAAGTAGTTCTCTGGTTGCCCTAAGTATCTGATTAGGTTGCAGAGCACTGCAATAGATGATTCTGACTTTTTTTTTCAAGCTTAGTGCTGTTTTGCTGGAGAGACCAATACTTGGTGCTTTCTACTCTGCCATTTTCCATTACATTAAGTTTTTTCAACTATATTGTTTTTCGCATCACATTCACTGTCACTTCAAAAGTAGGATGAGGTGTCATTATTTGCTGAGCCTTTTTGGGTATTTACACTACAAATCAGGTCTCATGCCCTACTGACAGCTCAGGAATCAATGTTCTTGGTTGCCTCTCCCAGTCTGATACTTGCATATTAATTCCTTTAAAAATGATTTTTCTATGGCTATTTTTTATTTTAGTGGACTTTAAGGAATTAAAGGAGGTAAGTATGCGTATTCAATCTTCTGTCTTAAAGTGGAATCATTGACCTTGCCCATTTATTAATTGGGGATTTTATAGTAACCCCTATTGATGTATTGCTTCTGTTTATTTAAGTTTGCCTTTATGAGTGATACATTTTTATTTTGCTTTAGGTGAAAGTTTACAGCACAAATTATTTTCTCATTCAAAAATTTATACACAAATTGTTTTGTTGCCGTTGGTTGCAATCCCCACTATCTATTAGCATGCTCCCACTTTCCCTTTACACCTCAGGTTTCCTGTGTCCATTCCTCCAGTTGTCCTGAACAGATGATGCCCATTTGGTGTCATACACTTCATTGAATTAAGAAGCATGTTCTTCACGTGTGTTATTGTTTGTTTTATAAGCCTGTCTAATCTTTGGCTGAAAGGTAGACTTTGGGAGTGTCTTCAGTTCTGGGTTAGCAGGTGTCTGTGGGCCATAATCTCTAATCTCTGGCTGAAGGGCACACCTCAGGAGTGACTTCATTACTGAGCTAAAAGGATGCCTGGGGACCATACTCTTGCAGTTTCTCCAGTCTCTGTCAGGCCAGTAAGTCTGGTCTTTTTTTGTGAGTTAGAATTTTTTCCTACATTTTTCTCCAGCTCTGTCTGGGGCCCTCTATTGTGATCCTTGTCAGAGCAGTCAGTGGTGGTAGCCTGGCACCATCTAGTTGTGCTGGACTCAGTCTGGTGGAGGCCATGGTAGTTGTGATCCATTAGTCCCTTGGACTAATCTTCCCCTCGTGTCTTTGGTTTTCTTCATTCCCCCTTGCTCCTGAGGGGTGAGACCAGTGGAGTATCTTAGATGGCTGTTCACAGGCTTTTAAGACCCCAGATGATACTCACCAAAGTAGAATGTAGAATATTTTCTTTATAAACTATGTTATGCCAGTTGAGCTGGATGTTCCCTGAGACCATGGTCCCCAGGTCCCTCAGCCCAGTAATTTGGTCCCTCAGCCCAGTAATTTGGTCCCTCAGGGAGTTTGGATGTGTTTATGGAGCTACCATGACCCTGAGTTATACAGTTCTGCTGGTTTCCCCAGTATTGTGTACTCTTTTATCCTTTGCCAAAGTTACTACTTCTCTATTTGGTTATATTTTCTTACACCTAACTTATCACCTTTCTATTTTATGACTTTGAGTATTTTAGAATGCACTTCCTCCTTATCAGTTAAAAAATTAAGCAAAAATGCCATAGTTTCTTAAAATTTTTTTATTTTTTGTATTTTAAATTTAAATATGTGATCTAACTGGAAATAAGCAGGTGTAAGCAGCAAGTCAATGGATCAAAATGTTTATTTTTAGAGGTTATTGTTTAGGTAGTTACCAAATTGCCCAGAAAACTACTTCTTGAATAAACCGTCTCTTTCCTCTGCTCCCCACCATCAAACAAATTGAAAAGCATTTTCAGAAAAAGGAAGCCCACCATTCTCACCATTTCATTTTAAATATATTGCTTTGGTGCAAAATATACCCTTTCTCTTTTTTTTTTTTTTATTTATCCATCTGTGATCTTTTCTCTATTAAACTCACAAAAATTTTGAGGTGTGCGGGATTTTTGCAAAACTAACAAGCAAGGGTGATTTCATAACTGGGTCTATGTGTTCCAGCCTCAAAGCAGGAGAGGTGTAAATAGAAACCACAAGGATGTCTTAAGCCATGAGAACATGATTCTCTGGGATTTGCTATTTTGTTCTACAAAGGGCTCTAGATTTTTTCCATATGAAGATGAATCTGTATATCAACTTTACTATCCACAGGGAATAACACCCTAAGCCATAGGCATTTATAAGGAATATATTCATGCCTTGGAGGATATTTACAAGTATATGTATTTTGGTGAACATATATTTTCATTTTTGATGGGTATTTGTCTAGAAGTAAATTTGCTGAATTATAAATTATAGATAGGTTCAAATAATTGTTTAAAATGGTTATACCAGTTTACACTCTCCCTTGCAGTAGATTAGAGTTCCAGTTCCTCCATTCTACTCAAAATTTGGTATTTAGTATCTTTTTTATTTTACCCATCCTGGTTGGTATGGGGTAGTATAATATTGTTGCTTTATATTTGCATTTGCATGATGACCAAAGATGTCTAGCCCCTTTTCTTGTGTTTATTGCTCACTAGGCAGGCCAAAGTGGGAGGTGAGAGTGAGGGCTGGGGTAAAAAAAGGAGTCAGAAATAATGTGCCATTTTTCCTTGTAGATCATATACTTCTGTCTGCTTTCCTAACTGGTAGCAGCTAAGCCCTGTATTAGAAATACTCCCACCACCATTCTGCTTGACTCTTTTAATGATGTTCTATTTTCTTTTTCCATACATATCTCCTGAGCCCTGGTGGTGCAAAGGTTAAGAGCTCCCTGCGAACTGAAAGGTTGGCAGTTCAAACCTACAAGGCACCTCCATGGGAGAAAGACCTGGCAATCTGCTTCCATAAAGATTACAGCCTAGAAAAACCTATGGAGCAGTTCTGTTCGGTCATATCAGGTCACTATGAGTCAAAAATGACTGGATGGCACCTAACAACAACAACTTCCTCAGTTTCTGACTAAATAATAGTAGTCAATTGATGAGATTTCCCCTTTAAGTATACTTTTCTCTAGTTTCTCGTTTGTTTCAATAAACACTCATTACTGTTAAGTCAGAGAAAATAAAACTTTTGCAATGTTAAAAGTGAATAATAATACCTATCTCACACACTGTATCAATCTAAGGGTTAAATGAGGAATGACATGTGAACATAGCAGAGGGCCAAGCCTCCTACGTCACTCAGGGAATGTGTTCTTCTCTCCTCTGGCTCTCTCTCTTTTCCTTATTGCTCTACTAAGAACTTGAGGGCTACATATGGCTACAGGGTTCATGACTTCGCAATTCTGTTTTCCATACCAGTGCACCGTAATCTTGGGCTCATGGGCAGCCTCTCCACAGATGTAGTGCTTCCATTTCTATTCACTTATTTATTAAGTCAAGGTTCCACCTCCAGCCATTTCAACTCCTCCTGGGTCCAGACTTATACTCAAATGTCAGCATAAATCTCTGTATCGACCTCTTCATGTATAAAATGTGCATTATAATGATACATTCCTCATACAGCTATCATGCAGAACAAATATCGTAAGAAAGGAGAAGCCCTCACAAGGGTCCTGGCACCACCAGTGCATGTACTCAATACGTGTTAGCTGTTAGTATCATTACCTGACATCTCCAGGTGGACGTCTAACAGTTATCACATGTTATCAAGGCCATGAAATAATTCTTGGTCCCAAGCCCTATTCTACTTTTATTAATGCATTTCTCCAGACTTCCATAATGGTAGTATGTGTTTTCTTCCACACAATGGATATGTTTAGGAAAGTTTGGCCGGGTCTTACCTAATGAATTGCTCAGACATTTGAATGGGCAAACTTTGCTACGAGCTTTAGCCAACTAATGTAGCAAACAATTAGAATCATCCTCAGCTGCTCCTGCTAGGACTCTCAATCCAGAATATCTGGTAAGACTATTGTTATGGACTGAATTGTGTCCCACAAAAATGTGTGTTGAAATTCTAACTCCCGCAATTGTAAATATGACCCAGCTTGAAAATAGGGGGCTCCCTTTGTTATGTTAATGAGGCCATAACAGTGTACGGTGGGTCCTAAACCTATTCACTTCTGAGCTATGAAAATGTGTGGAATAGACACAGAAATACACACGGGGCAGAGGAAGGCAGATGGTGGAGGGTGGAGACAAATGCCTCTACAGTGCAGGAACTCTAAGGATTGCTGGCAGTTTCTAGAAGCTGAAATAGAGGAGGAAGGACCCTCCCCTGGAGCTATGCTCTGAATTCAGACTTCTGGCCTCTTGAACTGTGAGGAAATATATTTCTCTTTTAAAGCCACCCAATAGTCACTTTGTTTTTGTTGTTGTTATTGTAACTCCTACAGGTACCAAGATGATAAATTTAGCCCAAAGTAAAGTAATGTTCTTTCCTCCTTGGTATTCGTTGTTGGTGTTAGCTGCTCTTTACTCAGCCCCTGACTAATGGTGATGCTATGCAAAGCGAGATGGGACTGTTTTGATTCGTAGTGTGTTCACTGGCTGATTTTCAAAAATAGATTGCCACCTCTTTCTTCTTCATTCCTCTTAGTCTGGAAGCTCTGCTGAAACCTGTTCAGCCTCACAGCAACAAGCAAGCTTCCTCTGACAGATGGTGGTAACCGTGCGTGCGGTGCACGGGCCGGGAATTGATTGGGGTCCCCTGCATGGAAGGCAAGGATTCAACCACTGAACCACCCTGCCCCCTTCCTCCTCGGTGCGGCCCACCAGAATCCTGCTCTTTCCCTCTCAGTGTCCTCTGCTCTCACCCGAGAGCCTTGGCAGGGTCAGCTTCGTGCTGATGGATAGAAATTTGATTGATTAATTTTTAATTGTGGTGAAAATACATATTCTTATTTTATATTTATGATTACCTACTGCTTTCCAGTCAATTCCAACTCGTAGTCACCCTGTAGGACAGAGTAGAAGTGCTCCATATGGTTTCCAAGGCTGTACATTTTTACGGAAGCCGACTGCCACATCTTCCTCCTGAAGAGGCTGGTGGGTTGGAACCGCCCATCCTTCACTGAGCAGCCGAACACAGAACTACTGTGCCACGAGGGTTCCTCATATGTATGATTAATTTTTATTAATTACAATACTTTCTATAGTTTTGAATTTTTTTCTATGGAGACTGCTCTGTAATCTACATATGATAAAAGTTATGCGTTTTCTTTCTTTTTTGTTTTGTGTCTTATTGTATGAGTTTGATCTCCATTTTAAATGTTTAATAAAAATAATACAAAGCATTCTTATTTTATTGCTAATTTTAAATGAAATGTCCAACATTTCCAGTTAATACCATATTAATTATAGTTTTCCAGGTCAGGCAACTCCTTTCCTGTTTCATGTTTGCTCAGAGTTCTTATCTCTCACAGTGACTGGATTTTATCAACTGCTTTATCCCATCTCTTCAGGTGACCCTGTCTTTTCTTCTTTCACCTATACATGTGGTGAATTAAATTATTAAATCTTTAATGTTCTCTCAAACCTGCGTGCCTACAATAAACCATCTTGATCATGGCATATTATATGTTTTATTCTGTGCCAGATTTCCTTTGCCAGCACTTCACGTAGGTTTTTGCATCTCAGTTATTTAGTGTGCTTGTCCTGTAACTCTTCTTCTACCATCCTTCTGTAATTGGTTATCCTTATTAAACTAGCCTTAAGATCCAGTTGGAGGAGTGTCTCATGGTTTTCTATTCTTTGTTGCCTATGTACAAGTTTAAAATTATCTGTTTCTTGCATGTTTGATGGTAACCTGACTGAAAATTATCTAGGCCCATTATTTTCTTTGTACAGAGATCTTGAACTATTGATCCATGTTGTTTAGTGATTAAAGGCCTCTTCTGGTAGTAATTAGAAAAATTTCTGCTGCCTGTTCTAGGCTACTAGAATTCTATCTTAAATATTATCTTGATTTTCATGGTTTTCAGCCTCATTCAGACCAACTAATCAATGCCAAATTTTCCCCCTTTTCCCAAAGTCAGCCTCTGCAACTATTCCTGGCACCAATCCCCGTATCTAAGTCTTATTTCCAAAGAAAGATATCACAGTATGCTATCCAAGCAGTTTTGTGTGCACAGGCTCCGTGAATCCATAATGTGAGCATATAATCTTCTAATACTTATTTTTCTAATTGTTCTTTTGCTAAAACTTTTTTTCTTTACTTTCTTTTTTCATCCCTTCCCTCCTCCTCCATCTGGTAGTATTAAAGTTGTGGGTTTTATGTTCAAGTCTTCAACTCAGGTGGGATTGACTCTGTGTGCAGTGCAGTGCCCAGTTGCATCTATGCAGCGAGAGAACACACTTCTAGAACCAGAAGGCGGGGAGGGCGCCGGTTGGGCAGTTGGGGGGGGGGCGGGGCTGCGCGGAGAGGGGCGCGAGGGTGGCGCGAGGCCCGGGGCAGCCCCATCGCAAACCCGTGGGGCTGCTGGACAGAGCCCGGCCTGCTGTGCCTTCTGGGACAGGCCCAGCCAGTCCAGCACCTCAAGGCCCCAGACCCCCGCCAGGCTACAGGTCCCACCAAAACTCGGGGAAGCCTAAGGCCACGGAGGGCAAGGCCCAGGGTCTGGCCCTGAGGACTTTTTCTGCCCCGCTTGATCACAATGCTTATACTGGGAAGGAGGGAAGAAGGCCTATCAGGACATGGATCCAGAGGAGGACAGGAGGCAGGGCAGTGAGTTGTGGTCACCCATGGAGTCAGGGTCCTCCCATGGGAAGCCCACAGGGTGCCCTTCCAGGAGGAGAAATCAAAGCCACAGAGGCCACACAGCCTGGCCGCAGCCCCAGGCTGGACTCACTGCCTGCCCTGCTGCCCTGGGAAAGGCTCCCCAGGGGCGTCACCCCTAGTACAGGAAACAGCAGAGCCTGCTCTGGCTAAGGAATTTGTTTCCTCCCCTCTCATCACTGGCTGTGAGCAGTCTCTTCTCTGTGCAGACAGAAGAGGAATTATCAAAATGAGCTACATACTCCAGATTTAAGTTAAGGATCATAAGTTAACACAGAGAAATATGATTTTAGCAACAAATGCCTGCTTGGAGTCTGAGATGCATTAAAAAAAAAAAAAGAAGAGGGAAGAAGCGGGGAGAAAGGGAGGGATGGAGGGAAGGAAGGAAAGAAGCGACAGAGGGAGGGAGGGAGGAAGGGAAGGGAGGAAAAGCAAGAGAAAGGAAGGAAGGGGGAGGGTGTGAGGAAGGAAGGGAGGAAGGAAGAAAGGACTACTCAAGACCGCAGAGGGAGTGATAGGAGTCTCCTTCTTTTGCCACCCTCCCATGGTCCCAAGCTTTCTCATCTCCCACCTCTTAAGACTATATCAGCTGCTTTGAGAACTTTAGAATAAAGATCCTCAGGAATATCACTGCTCTCCCCCCTTAGGGTTTGCCCAGTGCTGGGTGAAACTAGGACTGAGAATCTTCCACAGGCTTCCCCCACCTGTGTATTGGGCAGTCAACTTCCCCCACCTGTGTATTGGGCAAGTTTGGAGCCACTTAAAGGAAGCTGAGACTTCTGGACAATGACCCCCCGCCCAAAGTTCTGCCCATCTGGGTCTAAGGATCAGTCAGGCCATCGTGTACCCTCAGCAATGTTCCTACTGAAGGACACTTAAGGGCACTGTGGGTTTGCTCCCTCAGCGGAGAGCAAGGAGCTACTGAAAGGACACCATTGAAACCCGCAGAAGCCACAGCCCAGGGTGCTGGGGGAATTTGGGAGGGAGAGATGAGGATGAGTTCAAAAGGCAGGTTGTGAAGGTGGCCAGGGGCCAGTGACCTGAAGCCACAAAGCTGACTTAAAGAGAAAAGCCTCACACCTGCCCCTCCTGGGCCCTTTGCTCCTTCAAAGGAGAAAGTCTTTTTCCGCAGTTATGCAACTGGGCAGTAATAGTCCTTGAGTTATGACATGAACGAGTCTCTAAAACCTCTTGGGGAGAATGATGGTCAAGGAGGTTCTGACAACCCCACCCTGTCCTTCTCTCAGGTCAGAGGACCAGAGCTCCTCCACTGGTCTAGCGATTTGAAACAGGATTTCACTGGAAGGCAAACCTGTCACAGACTGGAAATACTCCTTGGGTTCATCTTCTTATAGCTCATTGTCTGGTGCTATTACACAACTTAGATACGGGACCAGGAGAGGAGTTTGGAGCTTGACCCCTGACATCTTAGCACCAGTTCCTGTTTCTTGAGGAGGGAAGAGGTGAAAGAAGACAGAGTTTACTCTGTTCTTTTTTCTGAGCCGCTGGAAATCCTTACAAAGACCCTCTCAGGTAAAGACTGATGGGAAATGCCTTGGTTTACTATAACTTTGTCTTTGAGGCACTTGTTTATGTCATTTGTATAAAATGCTTTCCTCTCAAGGAGGCATTGTAATTCTTAGCTAGACTGTCTACAGAATGACTATATGTTAACCACTAAGCTTGGTACTTAAGCAAGTGGTTACCCTTCAGAGAAGGCCAGAGGAGAGGTATATAGCCTTCATTCCCTGATGCTGCCATTGCTCCAGATGTATTTGAAATGCCTCCCTGGGGAAGGCCTTCAGAGCTGGCTCATGGGCACATGGGAATTCAGACTCATTTTGTTTGTTTGTTTGCTACCATCTTTCATTTGGTGTCCAAAATGTTATTATCCAGTTTTTCACCAGATGTGGCTACAGACATCTCTCATATTTTCAAAGTAAATTTCATTCTCTAGTACTGATACGCCACCAAGAGTGTATTCCAAAGTGTTTGCACCAAGCTGTAAAGACTTTCCAAAGAGGGCAGTCCTGCGCCATGTTGTGTAGTGACAGCAGGGTTGGCATAGAGTGTTCACCCAGATACTTAGCACTGTGCTGCTTTCTATAATTCCTGAAATTCCGAGTCTGCCACCTGAAGAACTTCCTTTAGTGCTTAAACTAAGTCTGGTGGTTATGAATTCTCTTTAGAGTTCCTTCAGCTGAGAATGTCATTATTTTCCTTTATTCCTGATGGATATTTTCACTGGATATAGAATTCTGAGTTAACGATTCTTTTCTTTCAGCACTGAAAAAATGTTGTTGCAGTCTTTTGACCTCCATGGTTTTGGATGAGAACTGTAGAGTAATTGAAAATTTTCTTCCCCTTTGTGAAATGTGTTGTTTTCTCTCTAACTTCTTCCAAGGCATTTCATTGTCTTTGGTATTCTATAGTTGATTATAACTTATTTGGGCATAAAGTTCTTTGAATTTAATTTGTTGGCATGTCCTGAGCTTCTTAAATTCGTAAGTTTGTCTTTCACCAAAATTGGGAACTGTTCAGCCCAGATTTTTTCAAATACTTTAACACCTACACAGAATACCATCTACATTCTGCTATTGAGCCCATCAAGTGAATTTTTAATTTCTAAAAAAAATTTTTTTTATTAGTGTATTCATACCTAAATTTTTCTCACATCAAAAATTGTCATTTGTAAATACCTTCTTTTTCTTTAGTGATAATATTTACATTGCCATTTGTTTAAAAAAAAAAAAAAAACTCTTCCTGTTACTTCTTAGAGCACGGTTACAATACCTTTTTACAGTTTTTCTGTTATGCCAGTGCTGTGAGTCCTGCTTTAACCTTATGGAAATTGTCATTTTTTTTGTTTGCTTGTTTTAGCAAGAAATAGACCCAGTTATGTTCAGGCTGCAAGTTCTGTCTCATCTCCTGTATGCTGTGGCTCAAATGTCTTTTGAATTTTCAAAGCTTAAGAGGACGAAAATATTTTGAGGACTTATCTATGTGAGTGCCACTCAGTCTGGGACCTAGATGGTGTTCTAACCCATAATACAGTGCTCAAAGGTTTACAATGCTTCTTAGGATCAGATCTATGCATGTGCAACTTACCCATTGCCGTCGAGTCAACTTAGAGGTGACTTTATGTGCGACTATGAAATCCCTGTCTTGAGCTGCTTCCTCTCTATATCTGCCTTCTGAGGGGCTACCTTTCCGGTCCACTGGCAAGAATGTTGGGGCTTTAATCTCTTCATTCTGCCACACGGTTAAGTGAGTGGGTCTGTCTATGGGGCGAAATAATGGTATGATAGAGACAGAAAATGTAACAGACATTCCTCTACACTCTTTGGACTTAGAGTATTAGGTGTTTGCCCCCCTGCCTGCCTGCCCATCTCTCTCCTTTACAGACCGTCTACCCCCCACATGAGAGAAAGAAGGATTGTCTTGGACCTATTTCTATCCACAACCTGAGTGTAGTTATGAGATTTGGGCTCATTTAATTTCAGCCTCTGGAATATTCATACTTTATGTTCTGGTTTCCTCCCCCAGCCACCTTCAACCACTTCCTTTGCAGAGTCCTGAGATAGCATCCCATGCATTTGTCCAGATACTTAGTTGTCAGATACCAGCATAGCCACCGGGGAAGTGTTGGTTGTGGTTGCGGGGAGGGACTGTACACTGAAGGAGCTGCAAGACCTGGCTGCCTTGTGTGAGCAGGACCGGGGTGTGCTGAGGGACGAGTGCTGAAGGTGCTGAGTCAAGGGGAGTTTAACGTAAAGTTGGGTCAAGAAGAGTTTGTTGATATGGGGGAACTCTCTCCTAAAAAGGATTTATTGCCATTGTTGGGGTTCTGGAAATGGGTTTAATATGCTACAGGGATTGCGCTTGGAAGCTTGGAAAAGGCAATGGTCCACATTCTATGAAATCAAAATGCCGTTACTGCTGTGTCAGATGTTGAAAAATGGGGGAAAGTCTCTAATACATGGACATCCAGAGTGAGTTTTCTTAAGACCATTTTTGAGAAGTCCTGAAGGACACTCCTCTCATCAGAACAATAAGGAAGGCACGGTGGAGGGGAGCGGCAGCAAAGTGAAACTTAGCGATGTCTGTCCTCTGGAGGCTTAGGTTGTGGGTAGGAGACAGCTGCCTAGTAGCAATGGGAATAATGGGGTCCCAGAGCAGCAGAAGCCAGGTGGAAGCACTTAAGTATCAGAAACAAGGTGTATGTCATTACTGTAATGGTCAACAGGTCAATATATTATCTACTGGGGCATAAAAAATTATCATAAAACATAGTAGATATTAGATAAATGGAAAAATACTCCATTCATGCTAATAAAATTTCAAAGTAGACAAATATACTGTTATTACTTTTATGACCCAACATACTTTTCTAGGTGAATTAATGAGCTAGAAAAGTTAAGGAATGAATTAAATATTAAAACAGATTTTCTTCTTTTTATGATGATAATATAATTGCATACCTAGAAAATGAGGATAAAAATTTTGGTAAACTGACAAGCCAAATATACCAAAATCAATGACTTCTCTCCAATCTAGACACAGTGCCCAAAATTGGAAGTTTCAGCGTGGGAGGAATAAAGACAATTTTCTTTGCTACATGATTGCATCAAATTGTGTCCAAAACCATGAACTACTTAGGAAAACGTTGTTTTGACTGGAACAGAAAAGAACCTATTTGAAGTAGAGGAGGAAATAAAATTAAACCTTAATAATGCAAAAAATATGTTTTATCAAATGGGAAGTCTTGTTTAATCAATGACAGTCCCCCAAAATCAACATACAAATGTATTGCAATTCCCATTAGAATATTTACCTAGTTATTTGTTGAACTGTATACAGTAATCTTAAGATGCAAATAGTATAACAGATACAAAAGAACAGACAACAAAAACATGAAAAAGAAGGAGGCTGCTTCATCAACTAATGGAACAAATATTACATAGCATAGGAACTGAAAGCTAGACCAAGGAAACGAAGTAGCAAATCCACAAAGATTATCATAATAACCGTTAATACAGAGGTGGTATTTCAACTCAGGAAAATTATGGTTTATCTTATAAATGCTGCTGACTCAACTGATCATTCTGGGCAAAAAAAAAAAAAAAACTTCTAAGAATGTGATACATCAGCGATGGATTTGGGAAATTATGGGAAATGTCGATGATAAGGATTAACAACTATTTCCATTTTATACAAGGAAGACAAAAATTGAGGACTTGCAAAATGAGCAATGAATTCAAAAGACCGTTCAGAGCAAATACGAATGGCTAATAAGCATAATCAAAGTTGTTCAAAAACACTGGCAGTGAAGAAAATATCAAAGTCCCAGTGAAACTGGCACAATTTAAAAATCTACACCACCTATGGCTGGGGCCGGGGGGTGCTGTGGGGAGAAGGGTGCCTCAGACATGGCTGGAAAGGGGCATTATGACAGCCTTTAGGGGAAAGACACGGACATGGCTCTGTAATTTTGAAACATTCTTTGACCTAGAAATCTCACCCTTTGGAATCTATCCCATGGAAGCAAATCCTCTAGTATACAAAGGACGGTTATTGTTAATAATGGCAAAATCGACTGCCATGGATGGTGGAAAGATAATTTATGGTAGAGCTAAATCAATAAAATTTAGGAGTCATTAGAATGAAAAAGAACTCTGGTAGTTAAATAGGAGAAATCTCTGTGAAGTATTATTGAAGGAGAAAATCAAGGTGCAGAGAAGTCTGTATAAAATGAGCACATTAGGGTAAAGCAATAGCAATTGTTTGAGTATGCTTGAATACCTGTTTGTGTTTATGTGAGTGTGTAAATGAGCAGACGAAGATACATGTATGTCTGTGTGTGCTCGTATAAGCAAGGGTAAGAGAGACTACTTACCACATTGTTAACCTGAAGCACCTTGGATTCACTTCTGGAAAAGGACTGGCGGGGGCGGGGGAGTTAGAACATGCAGGAAGAGCGGACTTAGAAAGCACGGGTGATATGTGTTTCCACTGTAGTAGTGCTATGTATGAGTCTAGATAGTGTATACAGTAATGGTTCTCATCTATTTAAATGCTTTATGTGTAAATATGAGTTCAATAAAAAAAAAATTTTTTTTAGTGCTATGTATGAGTCTAGATAGTGTATACAGTAATTGTTCTCATCTATTTAAACGCTTTATGTGTAAATATGAGTTCAATAAAAAAATTTTTTTTTAGTGCTATGTATGAGTCTAGATAGTGTATACAGTAATTGTTCTCATCTATTTAAATGCTTTATATGTAAATATGAGTTCAATCTTAAAAAAAACCCAAAAAGGCAGTGTTAGTGCCATACCTAATGACCTTCAGGGAATCAGCAATTTACAGAGCACCGTGGGTAGTGTATGACCCAATTTCCATTAAAGCAAACAAACCAGGGAATCTACTTGCGAACCTGTGACTGTGTGTATGTGTCCCAGCTGAGAAACGTAGGGAAAGATACACATGTGTCTGTTAACATTGGATGCCTTGGGGGTGCAGGACCAAATTACATATGAGGGTGGGACCATGACTGTAACTTTTTCCTTATACAAATCTGTACCCTTAGAGGTGTTATACAAAAGACTTTCAGAGCTTTGAAAGTTGATAAACATCATCATAGATACATTATTTTAAAAACATTTTGTTGGATTTTTTTTTTTGAACAGGGGGAAAATATCTTTAACAACAGATACAAAGATTTTAATCACTGGAAGAAGAGCACACCACAGACTGCTCAACAGTCAGACCCAGCAGATTTCTTGCTTGTTCTTAGAGACAATGAGCTCTTCTGGTCTCTACACCCGGAAATGACCAGCAAGAATTTTGTAAGGGTCCATGAAGTTACTCCTCAAATGTTTCTTGCAAGTACATGTCTACAGATAAAGGAAGAAGGCTGGACACCACATGCAGTTCACTAGGTAACTCATAGATGACTAGAAGATTCTCTTTCCCTGATATGCCACTATCACTTCCTTCCACTTGTTGCTCTGCTGGAAAACGTACCCTTTGCATGCTATACCTTTTCCTGGACTGAACATAGAGGAAGTTAACTGGAAAGATGCAGCTTTTAAGGAAAAATATTTCGACCAATAGCTCCAGGGACAGTAGGACCCCCTCAGCCAGCCTATGGCCACTGTGGGAATGCCGGCCCCCTCACTCTCTTGTACCTCTGAGCATCCAGGGCTTTCTGTTTGATCATCAGAGACTGCAGAATTCACCTCGCCTGAAAGCCCTCGCTTCCTCCGCCTCTGACCCTGTCCCTCGCAGGAGAGTCTGTCACTCTGAGAAGTACAAACAGGGCAGCCTGTGGTTGGAAATGCCCCTCCTGGAGGCCCTGCCCTCCCTTCCTTGCCCCTGAGGGCTTCCCTGTGCCACTTGGGGTCTCATCACCGAGGGAAGGACATACCCCTGGCACCTCCAGGGTTTCCCAGCTCCTAGTGCTTGCTGTTGTGGCTGAAACTTGGCCTTTTCTGCTCATTATCGAGTCTGGGTCTTGGGAAGACTCATCTATGAGCCCAAGGATTTGGTCTTAGGGATCCCTGGGGCCTGTCCATCACCACCATCCTCCCATCAATTCTCCCTCTGTCCTGGGACCCCTCACTCCTCTTGGGGGCGCTGCTGTGGGAGACAGAATCCCCTGGGCACAATGACACTAATGATAGTAGTACCTTATAACAAAAATGTTTACTCTGAAAACACTATAACATGTCTTGGGATTTTATATTTGTAAATAGAAGATCATCCAATGTGCTCCCTCCCCCCTTTATTTGCTGAATGTTCAGGGAATTTGCTCCTTTGGAACATGGGAATGACCTCATTTTCTTGAACTTTTATAATATTTTGTGACTTCTCCAAAAGGAGTTTCCTATGAAAGTGATTTTCTTAGTAAATTTAAACACGCAAATGGGAGAAATTTTCACCTCTTTTTTAAAAATTTTTTTTCACCTCTTTTTAAGGGAAGCCTTTCATAGAAGGAATTATACCTAAAAGTTAGAGAATAATTTGTATATTTAGTTAAGACCCTGACAGGTATACCTCCTCCTTGTACCCTTCTTAACCAAGCCACAGTAATAGGTTAAAATTGTTTCCTCTTGAAAACAATTGAACAGAAGCCCCTTACCATGTCCTTATTAGATGAGTGACTTCAGAGTGATGCAGATAACATATGTTTGACTGAAAGCCTTGATGCCACAAACCTGAGAGGCTAAGACACAACCACCTCACCTGTGTGTGTCTAGGAGGGTTGTGTGTGTCAACATAAGGTCTATCTATGTACACTTCTGAACATGAGGGAAGGATTCAAGGCCTCAGGATGAAGAGAGAAAACAGACGGAGCCAGGTTGGGTGTGGGGTGGAAAGTAGCGAAAGCTCTCAGAAGCAAGTTAGCGGCCAGGCAGAGGACCAAGGAGGAAACAGGAAACGGGGCTGGGGAGGTCCAGGGCAGCATGGGCAAGCAGCTGAAAAGATGAAGGAGGACAGACACTGGCTGATGAAAGTGTGCACAATTAGGAACCACAGAAGCTCAGGTTCAGTTTGTTGTTGTCAGTTGCCATGAAGTCGATTCTGACTTGTGGCGACCCCATGTGTTTCACAGTAGAACTGCTCCATTGGGTTTTCTTGACTGTAATCTTAACAGAAGCAGATCGCCAGGACTTTTCTCCCCAGTACTCCTACTTTTAGGTGAGCTGTTGAGCACAAACTGCATCATCTAGGCACTTTTACCTCCTTAACCTATACTTCAAGCTAAGTAGAGTAGGAATTTAAAATGCTATCCTGAAGTGAGGCTTTGCTGTGACTGGGTGTTAAGCCTTGGAAGAGGAGAAGGGGATTCCCTGGATCTAGGGGGATGGGTTCTTCCGCCCAAGCCCAGGCTGGGGACAGCATAGCTCACAGTGGTACAGACACAGTGCTTCCTCACGCCACCCACTTTCATAAGCTCCTGAGAAATTTTACTTCTTTCGTTATTCCTGACATGACATATTAATTCAATCTTATTTGAAAATATGATACAAATGAATAACTGATCTCCCTAAACACCCTTCACCCCCGTCCCAGTTGCCCAGTGGCTTCCTCAACATAGGAGGTTCCCAAGCCTGAACAATTGAGTAGCTAGTCTGTGCCTACTCAGAAAGGCCCTTAGAGTTACAGTAGTGTTCTTTGGTTCACTCGCTCATTCCTTTATTCATATCACTGTTTTGTTGTCTACTAAATGACAGCAAGTACTTTCTCTGGGAGAGCCACTTCATCTCCTCACTCAAAATCCATATCTTGTCTCCAAATCTTGTCTGGTGAAATCAGACTCTTTGCCACACACCTCCTGTCAATCAGGAAGAATTTTTCTCCCACCCCTGCCTCGAGTCTTAGAGGTTTCTCCTTCCCATATTGCCATTTCATCCTGACTGGGTGAAGGTAAACCAAAAAAAAAAAAAAGGTCCCCCAAAGGATGTTCACCCCTCTGTTCCAAGCTCTCACGAGTTGGGAACTCCAACTGAGGAATCACTCTCTGTGAACTGGTAGCTTAAGTTGCTCTCCCACAGGAGACCTCAGATCAACAACCTCTCCAAAGAGCAGTTGGATCTGAGTGAGCACCAAGGCTTCCATAACACTTGTGTGACATCATTGCTGACATTGTTCAGTTTCGAGGGCCCAGTGTGAACCTAAACAAGACAAACATGGCAGCTTTTGGAGGTGTTGGGAGGATTGGGGGAAACTTAATAATAAGTATGTAATAAAAATGAATTGAAAGTTTTCCCTGCCTTCAAAGAGGTTACCATTCTATTGGGAAGAGAAATGTGAGTTCAGGGAATGATAATGGAGTGTGATGGGCTGTGGTTTCTCCCAAACCTCTTATCTCTGAATTTTAGATGGCGGCTTACTAGCTGGGAAGACCCCAGATGCCATTCACCAAAACTGGATGCAGAACATTTTCTTAATAAACTTCCTTATGCCAATTACCTACACGTCCCCCGAATCCATGGTCCCCAGACCACTGCCCCTGCTCTCCTGTCCCTCAAAGTATTTGGTTGTGATCAGGAAACTTCTTAGCTTTTAGTTTAGTCCAGTTGTGCTGACTTCCCCTGTATTGTGTGATGTCCTTCCCTTCACCTAAGATGATATTTGTCTACAGTTACTGTTAAAAAACTGTCTTTGGAATTGGAATTGGGATTGCATTGTATCTGTAGATGGTTTTGGGTAGAACTGACATTTTCACAATGTTAGTGAATTTTCCTCTCCCTCACTCCCCACACTCTTAACCATCAAAGAATGTTTTCTGCTGCGTTTAAACTTTTTCATGAGTTCTTACAATAGTGGTCTCATACAGTATTTGTCGTTTTGCAACAGACTAATTTCACTCAGCATAATGCCTTCCAGATTCCACCCTCAGTCCCCTGTAGGCCCGAATGCTGCCGCCAGGTGGGCAGACGCTGCCTGATGGTCGCCAAGAAGAGGGAGGTGAGGGAGAAGAGTGTGGTCTGCAGGCACCTGGAGGAGCAGCTGGAGAAGCAGAGAGAGGAGCTAAAGAGGCTGAGGGACCAGCTGGAGAGGCTGCAGAGGCAGAAGTTCAGGCTACAGAGGGTGCAGGTGCAGCACCAAGGCCAGAGCGGGAAGCACCAGAAGACCCTCTAGGACCCCCGGACTAGGAGGAGTAGGGCCTTTGGGCTGGAAGTGTGGGCCCTTCAGGAGAGACCTCCATTCAGTTTTGTTTAACCCAGCTCCCCTGGAAGATCCCCACCCTCCCACCCCGAGTACACAGAGAGCTCCAGCCCTAGGAGGATCTGGATGGAGGAAGCCCCAGATAGCTGACCGCAGACACCAGGTCCCCTCAGAGGCTCCACTGGCCCAGAAGAGGAGAGGACAGGCCTCACCTGGATGATGAGGTCTCAGAACTCTGAGGATGAGCATAGCATAAGTAGGGAAAGGGAAATGGGATTTCAGTGGGACTTGGGAGGTTGAGGGGTCCCTGCAAGGACAGCTCTAAGGGAGGTGTGACGGTCATGGGGTATCACTGAGTTCTTTGCAGGAGAAGGAATCAGAGAAGCCGCAGACTGTGCAGAACCTGCCTGCAGGTGAGCAGTGAACATAAAGCCCTAAACCAAGGCCTCTGGGTCCCTTCCCAGCAGCCTGCAGGCAGAGAAAGAAGCAGGGCTTGGGAGGAGGACAGGAGGGCGGGGTGGAGGAAAAGGAGCTCACCCCAGTCATGTCTTCTGTCCTCACAGGATGAATTTGGGTTTACAATTAGGATTAGGGGAGGGGAAGGGGGAGCTGGTGTAGCAAAATCCTCCTGGGTGTTTTCCATTTCTGGATAAGAGTTGATCCAGTGCTTGCAGGATATTTTCTGTATAGCATGTCCTAAAGTAAGGAGTAGAGCTTTGGAACTTTTTCCTCTCCAATAAATCAAGCTATTCTTTCAGGTTTTCCACATGTTAATGAAACTTGCTAATATTTTTTCTTCTTTCTGTGGTCTAACCTGACATGTCCTGAGGTCAAAGAACTGAAGAAAAAGGTTGACTCAGATGAAAGAAGCAGAGGGCAGGCTTGTAAACCCAGAGAGAACAGCAAGAACACAGGTGATCAGAGGTGAGGGTGGGAAGGGGCAGATTCAGGCCCAGACTAAGCAGTGGACAGAAAAGCCCAAATCTCAGCCGTAGCATCAGGTCCCATGTCTGGACATGACAGGGGCGTAGCCATCTCCCTGGAAGATGAGACCTCTACTGTCACAGGGAAGCCTTCGGGAGCACAGGAAGGGAGGGCAGGACCTCCAGAATGAGCACCTCCAACCACAGGCTGTCCTGTGTGGATTTCTCAGAGTGACAGAGACAGCTCCTGCATGGAACAGCGTCAGAGCTAGAGGGCAGTGAAGGCTTTCAGGACAGGTGAATTCAGCAGTCTCCTAAGGATCCAAACGGAAAATCAGAGATTCTCAGAGGTATCAGAGTGGGAGAGGTTGGCATTCCCAGGTTGGGGAGAGGCTGGTTGGGGAGGTACTGCTTTCTGAAATTTTTTCATCAAACCCTCTTCTCTTCATCAACTATCTTCTCAGTTGACGTCATCTATGCTCAGTCCTGAAAAGGGCCTAGAATGCACAAGGGTGGGTTATTCGGTGTGGCAAGGTGGGGAGGAGGTAGTGGCAGCATATCTGGGAAAGAGAATCTTCTAGAGGCACATGAGTTACCTAGTGAATTGCACATGGTGTCCATTCTCCTTCATTTAGCTGTGGACGTGTGTTTGCAAGAGGTGATTGACTTCCCCAAATTATTTTTGGTCATTTCTAGTTACAGACACCAGAAGAGCACATTGGCTCCAAGAACATGCAAGAAATCCACTGATCGTGATTATTACTGTCTGTGGTATGCTCTCCTTTCAGTGATTAAAACCTTTGTCTGTCATAGAGAATTTTCACCTATTTAAAAATATATGTCTATGTCATTTACTAATTTCCAAAAATTTCCAAAGCTATGAAATTCTTTTTTATTACATATCTAAGAATACAAATTTGTATAATGAAAAAGTTAACATGCAGAGTCCCACCCTCATATTTTGCTCCTGCTCCCCCAAGGTATCCAAAGTTAATAGACACATGTGTACCCTTCCCTAGGTTTCTCTGCTGTGACATGTATACACAGTCACAGGTACACAAGTAGATCTGATGGGGTGTTTGCTTTTATGGAAACTTGGTCATACTCTACCCACATTGCTCTTGCCCCTTCTTTCACCTGACATTCTATCTTGACTCTCTGTAAGTCATTAGATATAGCATTAACTATATTTTTATGTCTTCTAAGTTACACACATAATTTAAATAGATAATAACAGTTTTAGTACACTTTATCTAGACTTAGACATGTTGTTAGGTGCTATCGAGTTGGCTCTGACTCACAGCGACCCTATGCACAACACAACAAAACACTGCCTGGTCCTGGGCAACCCTCATAATGGTTGCTATATTTGAGCCCACTGTTGTAGCCACTGTGTCAGTCAATCTCATAGAGGGTCTTCCTCTTTTTCGCTGGACCTCTGCTTTACCAAGCATGGTGTCCTTCTCCAGGGACTGGTCCCTTCTGATAACATGTCTAAAGCCATCCTTGCTTCTAAGGAACATTCCAGCTTCTTTCAAGACAGATTTGTTTGTCTCATACATAACACTAGTGAAATGGAAACACGTTATCACCCATGCTTTTTCAGTCCACTCTTCCTGCATGTTCTAGGTTTCCACCCCCTGTTCTTTCCCACAAGTGAATCCAAGGTAATTCACTTCGACCATATGGTAAGTAGTCTATCTTATCCTTGCTTAAACAAGCACACGCACACATACATGTACCATCATCTGTTCATTTATACACACACATACATGTAAACAGGTATTCAAATATGTTCAATTGTTATTGTTCTACCCAAATGTGCTCATTTTATATATACTTTTCTGCACCTTGATTTTTTCAGTAAACTTCCATAATACTTCACAGAGATTTCTCCTACTTAACTACTACAACTCTTTTTCATTCTAATGACTTCCTATGTTATTGATGATGTAGCTCTACCATATATTCTCTATCATTTCACCACCAATGGACAGTCAATGTATTGTCAGCATCAATAATAAACATCCTTTGTATAGTACAGGATTCGCTTATGTGGAGTAGACTCCACAGAGTGAGATTTCCAGTTCAAAGAATGTTAAAAGTACAGAGCCATGGCCATGTCTTTCCCCTATAGGCTGTCCTAAAGCACCTTTCCAGCCATGTCTCAGGGTTTCCTTCTCCCCACAGCCCAGCCAGCTATAGATGGTGTTGATTTTTAAATTGTGCCAGTTTCACTGGGACTTTGATATTTTCTTAACTACCAGTGTTTTTGAGCAACTTGGACTATGTTTATTGGGCATGTGGATTTGCTGTGAACGATCTGTTTGAATTCACTGCTCATTTTTCAAGTGCTTAACTTTTATCCTTCTGTGTAAAATATAAACTGTTATTAATCCTGGTCATCTACATTTCACATAATTTTCCAAATCTATGATTTGTGTATCACATTTTTGCAAGCTTTGTCCCCCAGAACAATCAGTTGAGTCAGCACCATTTATTAAATAAATATGATTTTCACACCACCTTTTTTTTTTTTTTATGAATAGTTACTGTGATTTCCTAGTAGGTTTTCTATTTCAGTTGTCTGTCAGTTTGTATGCTATGTAATATTGATTTGTTCTGTTACTTGATGAGGTAGACACCTGTTACTATCCTGTTATTTCAGGTTTTTCTTGTCTATTCTTTGGTAATGCAGCCCTGGTGTTGCAATGGTTAAGTGCTTGACTGCTAATTGAAAGAAAGGCTGCCAGGTCGCACCCACCCAGTGGCTCTGAGGGAGAAAGGCCTGGCGGTCTGCTCCCATAAAGATTACGGCCTATAAAGGCCTACTGGGCAGTCAGACGGGACGGCTGTGAGTCAAACATCTTGTCCAAGGCTCCAGCAACAACATTCTTTGTTATCTATTGTACTACTTGTAGCTTATGATTAATGTATACAATTAAAAAACAACTACCCGAATATTCTAATTGGAAATGCAATCCATTTATGTGTTAGTTTTGGGAACCTCCATTTGATTAACAAGGCTTCCCACTTGGAAATATGGCATATTTTTTTGCACATATTCAGGTTTTGTTTTATTTACGTTAATACATTAGTTTTCTTTATATATGTCCTTCGCTGCTCCGGTCAGAACAATGTTCCCCTAAATATTTTATAGTTTTGGACACAGTTTGCTACAGTCAAGTAATAGGCGAAAGAGAACGACCAGCCTTTCCCACCCTTGCTAATTTTAGTCTCTTATGTCCACATGGGACAGAAACCCTTGATTTTGATGTATTTGTCTTTTATTCGGGTATGCAATTATATCATTATTTTGAAAATCTGTTTTTATACTTATACCAGTTATTTAAATTTTCTAGTTTAACCCTTCACCTTAAAAGTATGTTGAGTCTTACCAAAATCTTTGTCTAGTTCCAAATTTATCAGCATGAATTGAATATTTTTCCATTTATCTCTCATCTGCTAAGTTTGGGGATAATCTATTATGCCCCAATAGGTAACTAATACTCTGACCTGCTGACCGTTGTTGTAATCACACACAACTTGTTTCTGACAGTTAAGTACTTCTGCCTGGCCTCTGTTGGGCTGGGATCCCATTACTTATATTGGTATGAGGTAGCCCAGCTCCCATGAACAATCTCAGCCAATGGAGAATTGTTGTCGTTTGTTGTTGTCGTTTGTTGCTGTCAAGTCATTTCCAACTGATGACAACCCCATGTGTGCAGCGTACAACTGCTTAATAGGGTTTCCAAGGCTGTGACCCTTTAGAAGGAGATCACCAGGCCTGTCTTCTGAGGCACCCCTCGGTGGGTTCAAACTGCCAACCTTTCAGCTGGTAGTTGAGCACTGAACTGTTTGTGGCACCCAGGGACCCCCTAGAGAAGACAGATATCAGTAAGTTCAGTGTTGTTGCTGCTCCCCTCATCTCTGCATTCCTTATTATTTTGATGAAATGGGCGTCCTTCAGGACCGCCAAGAAATGGTCTTATAGAAACTAACTCTGCCACGGCCACATATTGGAGACTTTTGCCTCATCTTCCCACATCTGACACAGCAGGTCTGGCATTTCTATTTCGTAGATAGTGGGCCATTGCCTTTTCCAAGCATCGAAGAACAATGCCACAGCTTACGAGACCCATTTCTAGAGCCCTTGCTATGGCGATAAATCCTTGTTAGGAGAGAGTTCCCCCATATCAACAAACTGTCCTTGACCCAACTTTATATTAAACTCCCCTTGACTCAGCACCTTCAGCACCCATCCTCAGCACACCCCCGTCCTGCTCACACAAGGCAGCCAGATCTTGCAGCTCCTTCAGTGTACAGTCCCTCCCCCCCTTACCACAACCAACACTTCCCCCAGTGGCTATACTGGTATGTGACAACTAAGTATCTGGACAAATGCATGGGCTGCTATCTCAGGACTCTGCAAAGGAAGTGGTTGGCAGTGGTAGGAAACCAGAACATAAAGTATAAACATTCCAGAGGCTGAAATTAAATGAGTCCAAATCATGTAACTGCATACCAGCTGTGCACAGAAACAGCTCCAAGAGAAGCCCTCTCTCATATCAAATGGGATAGAGGGTCCATAAAGGAGAGAGGTGGGCAAGTCGGCAGGTGGGAAGAAACTTAAAACTCTGGAAGAACAGATTCCTTCTCTCTGACCAGAGTATGTAAGGGCCCAAGAGTGTGGAGGAAGCTCCATTAAGTTTTCTCTCTCCCTGTCTGCTGTTGGCATTTAGTCAGTTCTGCCTCAAAGGGTGTGACTTTTCGAAAGCAGATCACCAGGCTAGTCTTCTGAGACGCTTCTTGACAGACTCATGCTGCCAACCTTTGGGCCGGTTGTGGAGTATTTTGGCCCCATAGGCAGAACCAGTCGCTTATGTGCACGACAGAATGAGGAGATTAAAGCCACAGGATTCCTACCAGTGGGCCAAGAAAGCACTCCTTCAGAGCTCAGAGAGCATCAGAGAAATAGAGAGAGGAAGCGGCACAAGAAAGAGATTCTTCAAACTTGCTATGAACTCCTGGTTCACCACCCATCCCCCCAGATGCATATGCCTTGCCCTGACCCTAAGAAGCACTATCAAATCCTTTAAGAGCCTCACTAGGGGTTACAACGCCATCAAGATTCCAGTCTGGGTGGCACTCATGTAGATTAGACCCGAGTATCACCGCAAAGGCTTCAAAAATTGAACGAAGATGTGAGCCACAGAATACAAAAACAGGACAGAACTTGCAGCATGAACATATCTGGGTCAATTGAATGCTAAAAAAAACAAAATTAACATTTTGTTTTTCCATAACATTTAAGCAAGACTTACAGTTTTGAAATCTTAAGACACGTATTTTAAAATGCTATTCTAATCATGCTCCAAGAAATAACAGGGACATTTTTTAAATACGTGGAAAGATAGTGGCTATTTGCAAAGGAAAATTTTACATGCTAAAAATGCAATGCTAGCAATGAAAAATTCATTTGATAGTTTCAAAAGCAGAATGGTGATGACAGAGAAAAAAACTGAGTTGGAAGTAGATCAATAGAAAATATTTATTCTGAAAACAGAGAAAAAATACAGAAAAAGATGAGCAGAGCCTCAAAAACTAGACCAAAACCCTATTTCTTTATTGGAACTCCAGAAGACATGGAGAAAATGTGTGGTGCAGAAAAAAGTATTAGGAGAAATACTAACACTTTCCAAATTTGGTGAAAGACATGAACTTACAGATTCAAGAAGCTCAGCAAACCCCAATGAGTTAAATTTAAGGAATTATATACCGCAATAACATATTATTATGAAAATATTTTAAGCACACTATACGAATTCTTTTACAGTGACATGTAAAAAAGAAAACGGCGTACTGTGCTTATGACAATACCTGGGAGGGGGAAAATGCAGTTGACAAAAAAAGAAAAAATATATATAAAACATGCATTATTTGCATAAAAATATGATATATCATAATCAATGGCAGAATAACAAAGACCAAGAAAATACTCAGGAAGAAGTTAGACAGAAAACAACACATTTCAAATGGGAAAAATAATTCAAATAACTCTATAGTCATTATCAGAAGCCATGGAAGCCAAAAGATTGTGAAACAACATTTTTTCAACACAAAGAGGGAAATATTAATCTATATAGATATATAATTCTATACCCAGTCATACCTTTGGGAGTAAAGCAAAAGTAATGCCATTCTCAGGGGATGGAAAACTGAGAGAATTCATCACCACCAGACTTCTGCTAAATGAAACACTGAGAAAAGTGGTTCAGGTGGTAGACTTGGAATTTCATTCATATTTCAGGAAAGCAGAAAACGTAGGAACTATGTGGGTAAATATACTATGTCAACACTGTAGTCACTGCACAACATGGCGCTGGACATGCCTCTTTGGAAAGGTTTTCCAGTCTCTTGGAAATGCTTGGGAATACACTCTTGGTGGCAAATCATTATTAGAGAAAGGAATTAATTTTGACAATATCTGAGAGCTGGCTGTATTCAAGTCTGGTGAATAAACTGGAAAATAAATTTTTGGACCCAAAATAAGTCGTGGAAACAAAAAAATGAGTCTCAATTCCCATGTGGCCATGAGCCAGCTCTGAAGGCCTTCCCCAGAGAGGCATTTCAAGCACATCGGGAGCAATGTCTTCCTGTTGTTTTTGCTAGGTGCCATCGAGGGGATTTCTGAGTCACCGTGGCCCGGTGTGAAAGGAGAATTGTCCCCATAGGGTTTACTGGTGTGTAATCTTAACGGGAGGAGGTTGCCAGATCTTTATTCCTTAGAGCCTCTGGGTAGGTTCAAACAATTAACATTTCGGTTAGCAGCCGAGCACTTAACTTTTGTACCACCAGGGCTCCTTGGAGCAATATCAGTACCACAGAAGTTGGTATGAACCTTCCCATGGACCTTCTCTGAGAGATAATCCCTTGCTTAAGAACCAACTTTAGTTTTCATATATACTCATTCTGCATCAAGTCTAGGTAAGAATTAGAGTGCATCCTTGAGAGGACAATATTTTATATGTGGTCATCAACAAAATATGCCTCAAGGGCAAAGTTTAAGAATAAACCAAGGGATTTCCCACCAGTCCTTGGGACCTGAGAGGGTCTTCAGGAGGATTTTCTGAGACTCATGGAAAAGGAAGTAGTAGATGCTGCCTTCTTTTTACCACTTCCCTCCCAAACAAACAGGAACCACTGCTAAGATGTCAGGTGTCAAACCCAAACTCCTCTTCGCATCCTCTATGAAACTTGTATAGTAAGACCAGGAACCAGGTGTTCAGCTGTGTGAAGAGAAAAAAAAAATTTTTTTTTTTTTTTAGTATTTCCCATCTTCCAAAGTTTCGAGTTCCAGTGGAATCCTGTTATAAGTCACTAGATCAGCCCAGGACCTGGAAGACTGAAATTCCTGGTGCTCTGACAAGTGGGGGCGGGGGGGGGCACTGGGCAGAGCCTCCTTGACATCACTTGCCCCAAGAGGCTCTGGAGGCTGCTTCATGTTAAAAGTCAAAGGCCCTTCCGGCCCAGCAGAGTAAGAGCAGGGAAAGACTTTCTCCATTGAAAGAAGAGATGGGCTCAGGAGCTGCAGGTGTGAGACCATTCAGCTTTTTGGCTTCAGGGCATCCCGGCCCCAGTTCACCTTTACAACTGGGCCTTTATAGCCTCTCCACTTCTCTCTCCCTCCCAGCTTTCTTCCAGCACCATGGGCTGTGGCTTCTGCTAGTTTCAATGTTTCAGTAGCACCTCACCCCACTCAGAGGAGGCAGGTTTGCAGGGTGGGGGGCACAAACCCATAGTGCCGCTTAGGTGTCCTTCAACAGAAACTCTCTGGAGGGGACAAGTTGGCCTGACTGATCCTGAGACCCAGACAGAGGGAAACCCAGGGGGAGGGTCATTGGTTGAGGAAGTGTCAGCACCCTCAGGGTCATGTCCCTGGGGTCATGCCCAATTGCAGGAAAAAGGAATTAGCTCTGCAGCTTGGTGTGTTGACCGTCCAGTATGAAGGCCCCGGAAGCCTCTGGAGAATTCTCAGAATTTAGTCTAATCCAGCACTGGGGAAATCCTTACTGAATGAGAGCAGCCATATTCCTGGGGATCTTTATTCTAAAACTCTCAAAGCAGTTGATACAGTCTTAGGAGGTGGGAGATAAGAAAGCTTGGGGCCACAGAGGGACTGTGGCAAAAGAGGGAGGTTCCTATCACTCCCTCTGGGGTCTTGTTCAGGATTTTTTTTTTTTTTAATGCAACTTGGGCTCCAAACAGGCATTTATCACTGAAGTTGTATTTATGATCCTTAACTCAAATCTGGAGTTTTGAGCTTATTTTGATGATTTCTTCTTTAGTCTATGGAGAAAGGAGTCTACTATAAGCCAGTGGTGAAAGTGCAGGAAATAAAGTCCCTAGTCCTGACCGGGGTCGGCTCTGCTGCACCCCAAACTAGGGGTGACCTCCCTGGGGAGCCCTTCTGAGGGAGAAAGGGGGTGCAGTGTGTGTACCTACAGTGTGGCCTCTGGGGCTTTGCCTTCTCCTCCCAGAAGTGCAACCTCGGGCCTCCACGTGCGGACCCAGAGTTAGAGGGTGACCTCAACTCTCCCACCTTTCCTGGGTCATCCTCTGGACCCAAGTCCCCATATGCCTCCTCTGCTCTCCTATCCCAGCATAAGCGCTGTGATCAGGCTCAGGTGCGTGCACTGGGTCTCGCTCTCTGTGGCCTCAGGCTTCCCCTATTCTGGTGCGACCTGTGAGCCTGGTGGGTGAGTTCAGGGCAGGGCTGGGTGGGCTGGGACTGTCGCAAAAGGCTCCTGAAGCCAGCTTCATCCTGCTGCCCGCGAGCTTGCGGTGGGGCAGCCCTGGGCATTGCGCATCCCCCAGGGCGCCCCTCTCTGTGCAGCCCTGCCCCGCCCCCACCCCCCAACCACCCACCCTCCGCCTCAGGCCTCCTAGTTCTAGAGGCGCCTTTTCTTGATGCCCAGATGCAACTGGGCACCGCACCGCCCCGCAGAGTCAATCCAGCTAATGACCTCAACCTGAAATGCACAACTTTAAAACTGCTAGATAGGTGGGAAATGAAAAAAAAAAAAGTAAATGTGAAACACTTAAAAAGAACAATTACAAAGATGTCACATTATATGGGACTGACTGTATTCTCACATCATAGACTCAAAGGAGGCTTGGTTGTATGTTTCTTTGCAAATAAGTCTTAGATAAGGGAACTGGTACCAGGAGTAGATACGCAGCGTGACTTCCGGAAAATGGAAAATCTGGGATTGATTAATTGGCCTGGATGAGGCTGAAAACAGTGATAACTGCGTAATATTTAATGATGACATCCTAGCAGTCTACAACATGCAGTGAAAATTTTTCTAAGTAAATTGGCACCAGAAATGGCCTTTAATCACTATACAAAATGGGTCAGTAGTTCAAGATCTCCCTAAGAAGAAGGAATCAACTCGATGGCCAAATGGTTTCAGGTTTGGGAGACCACTTTCAGGCAAGTTCCAGCAAACATGCAAAAAACAGATCATCTTAATCTTGTACATAGTCACCAAAGAAGAGAAAAATATGAGATGCTCTCCAACTTGATCCTTAAGGCTACTTTAATATTGATACCGAATTAGAAAAGAAAGGTATAAGTAATTGAGATGCAAAACCCTACATAAAATGCTGGCAAAGAATTCCAGACAAGTGTAAACCATGTAATACGCCACGATCAAGGGGGTTTATTGTCAGCATGCAATCGAGTGAACATTAAACATTTAATAACTTAATTCACCACATGTGTAGGTTAAGGAAGAAAAGACAAGGCTCACATAAAGAGATGGCGAAAAGTAGTGATAAAATCCAATCACACTGAGACATAAGAACTCTGAGCAAACTAGGAACAAAAAAAGGAGTTCCCAAACTTGGAAAACTACAACTAGCATGATAGTTCATGGCGAAATGTGGGACATTCTCTTTAAAATTAATTAGCAATAAAACAAGGATGCTTTCTCTTATTATTTCTATGAAATATTTAACAATGGAGGTCGAAGCTAGAACGAAATGACAAGAAAAAGTATAACTGTTATTATTCATAGATTATACGAATGTCTTCACAGGAAATTTTTAAAAGCCATAGAAAACATTAGAATTAATACTAATCATAAATACAAAGTAAAAAATAGAGTGAATTTCTATGCATCAGCATCAAGCCGGCTCTTTTGTAGCTTAGTGAAAGCAGAGGACACTGATAGGGAAACAGCAGGATCCAGGTGGGCTAGACAAGGAAGGGAGAGCACTATTTTACCCTAGGCTGGATTTATAAGCACAGATATGTGTGTTAGTTACCTAGTGCCGCCATAAGAAAAAAATAACACAACTGAGTGGCTTTAAAGAACAGAAATTTATTTTCTTACAGTTCAGGAGAGGCTCGAAGTCTGAATTCAGGGCATGGCTCATGTCTACTTCAGCTTCTAGCAGCTTCCAGCCACCCTTTGTGTTCCTGGCCTTGTAGATGCATCTGCTCCTGTCTGTGTCTATTCTGCTGTTTTTATAACTCAGAAGGGACTAGGTCTAGGACCCACCCTACACTGGTATGGCCTTATTAACATAATTTTAAAAATCCCCTATTTCTAAATTAGGTCACATTTACAGGTACAGTGGTTAGGATTTCAACATACCTTTTGGGGTTATACAATTCAGTCCATAATAGTGCCCTCACCAGATATTCTGGACTGAGAGTCCAAGCATGAGCTGCTGAGAGTGGTTCTGTTTTTTTTCTATATTAGTTGACTGTAACTTGTATCAATGGTCACCCATATGAACTTTGGAGCAACTTATTATGAAGGACCTGGTCAACCTTTTTAACCATGTCCATTATGTGGAAAAACACACAGACTCCCATCACTGTAGCATTGAGAAATTGATGCGGGTGGAATGGGTTTGGGACCAAGACTTACTTCATGGCCTTGATAACATGGCATAGCTGTCAGACGTCCACGTGGAGATGTCAGGTAATAATACTAACAGCTAACACTTACTGAGCACATGCACTGGTGTCAGGGGCTCTTGTAAAAGCTTCTCCTTAAGAGTTTTGCTCTGCATGATAGTCCTATGAGGAATGTGCCATTATAATGCCCATTTTACAAAAGAGGTCGATACAGAGAGTTAGGCTGACATTTGAATATACGAGTCTGCACCCAGGAGGAATTTGACTAGAGCTACAAAGCTGGCATCTTTAGCTACAGATAGACAGCAGTGGACTCACTGAGTCATCCTAGACAGAGGGTGTCAATAGAGAGAACTAAGCACCGAGCCCTAGGGCACCCTGACGCCTACAAGCTGGCCAGGTGAACCACAGCCAACAAAGCTCTCTGAAGGCCAGTGCGGTTCCTGGAAGGTGGCCTGTCCTTTCTCTAGGCCGAATTTCCCCACTGCCCCTCCCACCCGCACTGGCTTGTCCCCTTCCTAATGGCAGGGACAGTGTGTAACTTTCACCACTGCCCAAGATCCCAAGGTTACAATAACACTGGTATGGAAAGCAGAATGATGGAGTCAGGAAGCCTGGTGGTCACATGCAGCCAGCTGGAAAGAGAAAAGAGCAAATAAAGACGGGGAGAAGACCGTGAGCCAGAGGAGTGGGAGAAATGAAATATTTCCCGAGTGCCAAGTAAGGCTGGGCGACTGCTAGTGGCATGTAGTTCCTCATTTAAGCTTCAGAGGGACACAATGGGTGAGATAGACATTGTTACCACTTTCATCATGCAAACGCTTTATTATCTTTGATTTTAACAGTCACATGTTAACAAACCAGAAAACTGAGAAAAGTATAATAAAAGAATACATCTCATCAATTACAGACTATAGTGTTGCCTCAGAAGCTGCTCATTTTTGTTGCTGCTGTAAATATTGCACACAACCTTTGCCAAGTGAACAAGTTGTACAGGTGTACAAGCTATTGACAGCAATTACATTAATCAGCTGTGCAAACTTACCCTTATCAATGGGATTTTTCCATCACCATAAACTGAAACTCCGTGCTCTGTATGCAATAACACTGCTTTATTTCCTCCCTCCTGCCCCTGTTAACCCCTAATAAACTTTCGTTACTAACCATTTGCCTGTTCTTATAAAAGGCAGGTTTCTGAATCTGAAAGCTCTTGACAAGCCACAAGGGTGAATTCGTATGGTAGCAGAAGTTATTTGCAATACCTATGTCCTACTATGGACTTGGTTCTAGAATATATAAAGAACCGTTTATAAAGCAAAAACAAAAAAAAAGTCCAATAGATGAGGAAATACTTGAAAAGATTTCTATATGGCCAACATACATTCATTAGTTATCAGAGAAACTCTTAACAAAATGTCACAATGTGATACTATCCCCCACACACCAGAATGGCTAAAATGAAAAAGATGGAAAATACCAACTACTAGGTAGAGCATGGAGCAAAGGGATCTCTAATTTACTGCTAGTGAAAGTGTAATTTGGTACAACCACTTTAAAAATGCTTTGGCCATATCTACTAAAGCTGTGAACACACATGTATCCTACGACCCAGCAATTCTACTTCTAGATACATACCCAATAGAAATGCGTAGATATGTTCAACAAAGCACATACTTCTAAGGAATGAACACTCTCATTCTGAAAGCCTAACTTTTTAAATTTTTCTTTAGATGAAGGTTTACAGAACAAACTAGCTTCTTACTAAACAGCTAGTACATATATTGTTTTATAACAACGGTTACCAACCCCATGACATGTCGACACTCTCTCTTCTTCAACTTAGGTTCCCTATTACCAGCTTTCCTGTCCTCTTCTACCTTCTAGTCCTTGTTCCTGGGCTAGTATGCTGCTGGAGCCTCATTTCGTTTTATGGGCCTGTCTAATCTTTGGCTGAAGGGTGAACCTCATGAGCGACTTCATTATTGACCTCAAAGGATATCTGGGGTCCATACACTCAGGGTTTCTCCAATCCCTGTCAAGTTAGTAAGTCTGGTGTTTTTTTTTGTGAGTTAGAAGATTGTTCTACATTTTTCTCCAGTTCTGTCCTGAATGCTTCACATTCAAAGCATTATTCTCTGTCTGTTCTAAGGTGATGGCCATATATAATATGTTTATATAGAAAAGTCTAGAGCTTTCTCTGAAATTCAAGAGCAAATCTCTAGAGGCTCATGTGCTTATAGCTTCTGTTCCCTCTGGAGCTACTGCTTCTGTCTGTCCTTCTGCTGGGCTGCACCACATGGAACCAGTTATAAAATTCAACCTCATCTTATAAATTCACAGGAGTCCTACTCACACAAAATTTTTATTGGCTATGAGAACAGGTGTATAGATAAGGTATAGAAGGGATTTCTATTGCAGCAAAGCAAAACCTTAAAATGAAATGGCTGGGAATGGCGGGCCTCCTTCTGTAAAAATGCTTTTCTATATGGAATATGGGAAAATGCAGTTAAGATATGGCTTATGCAAAAAGGCAAAAAGGAATGTTTGCAGCAATTTGGTAATCATTTAGATCACCTGTAAAAATATTTTCATCCTTTTTCTCATAGCTTGCAGGAAAAAAAATTCCAAAAGGATCACATATTTAAAAGTAAAATATGCCACCATAAAAATTTCAGAAGAAACTATGAGAGATTTTGTTTTGCTTTTTATTGGTAAAAGAGAAAGATTTTCTAAAAATCCCAAAGCTGTGAAGGCTAAAACTGGTAAGATATAGATACAGATCTTTGGCATAGCAAAAACTATATGAAGAAAGCAAAAATACAGGCAAAAAGCTGAAAAAAAAAATTGCAGGCTAAGGATTTGACTAGACATTTCTCCAAAGAAGATATATAAATGGTCAATAATCACATGAAAAGAAGCTCAACCTCATTAGTCATTAGGGAAATGCAAATCAAAACCAAAACGCACTATTATTTCAAAACCACTAAGATGGCTCAAATCAATAGGATGGACAACATATGTGGTGAGGATGTGGAGAAACTGGAACCCTCATACATTGCTGGTGGACATGTGACACGATCCAATCAGTTTGGAAAACAGTTAAGTACTTGCTCAGAAAGTTAAACATAGAGTTACCATGCATAGCAATTCCACTCCTAGGTATGTACCCAGGAGAGCTGAAGCATGTTCACATAACAACTTACAAAAGAATTTTCATAGCAGAATTATTCATAAATACCCAAAATATGGAGAGAATCCAAATGTCATGAACTGATAGACAAGCTGTGGTATATTCGTAGACTGGAATATTAGTCATTAAAATACATGCAACAATATGGACAAACTTTGAGAACGTTATGCTAAGTGAAAGAAGCCAAACAGAAATGACCACATGGTGTGTGACTCCATTTATATGAGATGTCCAGAACAGACAAACCAACACAGACAGAAAGTAGATTAGTGGTTGCTACGTCTTGGACGAAAGGAATAATGAGGATGACTACTAATATGTAGGGCATTTATTTACAGGGCACTGAAAATATCGTGAAGCTAGACAGTGGTGATTGTTGCACAACTCTGTCCATATACTAACAACCACAGAATTGTGCACATTTCAAAGGGCAATGTTATGGCGGGTGAATTATCTCTCAATAGAAATATTTCTGACTCCTAAAAGACTAACTTTTCAATTCAATATATAGAACTTATAAATCAGTAGGGGAAAAACAACCCAACTTTACCATGTCTCTTTCCAACCAAAGCGAAGGGGGTACATTCAGTTAGTACACTTTATTTTTGTCTCTCTCTTCATTATAGAAGTTCTGTTCTCATTTTATATAACTTTAAGTTATACAAGTACTAGTCTCCATTTCCTTATCCCTGTTTTCACTATTGTAACTACATAAAGAGAGCAGTACCATGGTTTTTATAAAAACCCACCCACTCATTCATTCACTCAAATCAGTTTTGAGTGCTTCTTAGGTGCTAGGAACCAGGATACTCTTGCAACACAGCAGAGAAGCTCCTGCCCTTATGGGCCTTCTATTTGTGTGGAGCAGTCAGATGATAAACCAGCCAAACAGCATGGAATGTTACCTAACATCAGGGAGGAGTCGTGTGATTTTGGAGGTGTCCCAAGCTGTGTCTCTCTCGTGAAGAGTTCTCTCTTTCCTCTAAACCCAGTGAAAAGTACACACTTCGAAGGAACTGTGGGGTTGATAAGTGTGAAAAAGAGATTTCATTTCAGTTTCATTGTGTTGGTTTCACCTGCTACGCTGTCAGCATTTTTTTAAACATTATTCTGCAGCTAATATCAACCCCTCTCCAAAAAAAACACTCTTGCCATGCAGTTGATTCCGACTCACAGCGACCCTATAGGACAGGGTAGGGCTTCCAAGGAGTGGCTCATCTTAGGACACAAATAACTCCTGCTTATGAGAATCCGAAAGCTGTTCAGTGTGGATGTGTGAGGGACTCAGCAACACTTACGGTGATTTCCCAGTAGGTGGGGTGCAATAGTGTGAGCATCAGGAGTAACGAACCCCATGTGCACTTTGCATCCTTCCACAGATTATGACACAACAAACATTCCCTCCTCATCGTCCTGCATCTTGTAAGAGAACAGAGGGAACCGTCAGGCAGGACCCTTTGAAAACGCAGGGCAAGAAATTTTATTGAAACATTAAATTCAACATAAAATCTTTCTGCATTTTCCTTCCTTCCCTACCTCATTTCAGAGAGGTAGTTGGACTCACAGAGTTGAATCCCTGAAGCCTGGAGACTCTGAAGAGTCTATGGTAAAAGCCTCAGCTCACTGGATTAATCACAGTGAGTGAACTGGAACCCAGGGGAAGAGTGGGAGTCAGACAGCAGAGTCCTAGACATTAGGAAGGGGTGAGGTCTGCTTCTTGATAAAGCCCTGGGGTAAGTGGCAGCACCTCAAAGGGTGATGCAGGCACGTAAGTAGACAGACTCCCTTATGGCGTTCCCAGCCCTGCCAACGTTCTCATGCTCCAGCTGGGAAAGGAAGCCGCAGAGGCAATGCTTCTAGAGAGATCACCCACATAGACTGGGGCAATGAGTGTGTTAAAGCTCTTCTCCAAACCTTGGTCCTTCATTAGACTCCAGGAATTACTGCATATCTGGGTGAGGGGCACCCTAAAAATAAACCAACACGGAAAAAAAAAACAAAGCCCTAAAAATAAGTAAGGTTAAAATTTCACCCCAATTTTGTAAGCCAAGAGCTCTGAGTTGGAATTCAGTTGATTGAAAGAAATATCATGTTTTCTTGCACACATGAATTTGTGCAGATTCACAGTTACGGTTCATATTATTCATTCATCCATGAAGCCACCAAAGATTTACTATACAATAGCTACATGTGAGACCCTATGGCAGTTGCTCTTGATGATGAAATGACTCAGAGAATTTCCCTCAATGCCTGGTGAGAGAAACAGCCAAGTTAACAGTTGTATCAGTCATGTATTGCTCTGTAACAAATGACCCCAAATTGTAGTGTCTTAAAACAACAACAATTTACCAGCTCACAATTTTTCAAGTTGTCAGTTTGGAGCTCTTCTGATCTGGGCCAGGCACAGTGGCTCACAACATGGCTTCCTCATGTGTCCACAATTTGCTTCCAGGTAGCTGGGAGCCAGTTCATAACATCAAGTCAGTGAAACCGCTAGATCCTCCCTCCATTGGTCTTCCATCATCTAGCAGGCTGGCATGAGGATGTTCCCATGAGTTCTCAGGGTTTAAGAGCAACAAAAGGGAAGTCTCAGTGTAAAGTCTTTCAACTCTCTCATTTTATCAGATTTTCTACCATCCCAATGTCCAAAACAATAATGTCAGCCCCAACTAAGGGATGGAGAAAGACTCCTACTGCTAATGAAAGGCGCTCCAGAGTCTCATAGAAGGCATGGGCACAGACAGCGGATAAATGTGTAGACATTTCTTACATCAACCACAACAGGTAAATGCAATTGTGTTTTATACTGTGGTAAAGGGTTTTGCAGGTACAATGGAGTAAGGAGCAAGAAGTGAACAAATCTACCAGGAGGATATTTAGGGAAGAGCACAACCAGGAATTGATGCCTGAACCAAGTTGGGAATATGATTGGATAGTTAAGGGGTGACAAAAGGCCCAGGTCCAGGAAGCCCCATGTCTTCTCCAGAGAGAAGTCTGAGGAGACAGGCTGAAGCCACTGAGGCATTTGGTACATTTGTGACCAGATGCAGATCATCTTTTGTTCTACTGTTTTCCAACCACTCGTCCCTATTTATAGTTTGGAGTCATACAAGAGTAGACCCTAGCATTTCCCTGTTGAAACTTTTATTTTCCTCTGAGAAGTCATCACCACCCCAACGTTCTTAATTGCTTCCTCAAATGCTGTCTCCATTTACCAGCTCCTTTTCTATATGGGCTCCAGAGTGAAAGCAGAGCCTGGAAGATGCAGAGGTCATGGACTTTCCCCAACTCAACTCCTAAACCTCCCATTCTGGCTGACCACAAATTCCTGAGTCTTAGCATTTTATGGTGAGCTCATAAGCCCAATCTGTTCCAATGGGGTCAGTTCTCTTAACCACCATGCTTCACCAGAGAGTAGGCCATAAGATGGGATGGGAGAGAAAATCTTCTAGTCACGGGGAAGAGCCTGTGTGAAGCCTCAGAGGCTAAGGAGACCTGAGAGGTGTTCAGAGTGGACATTGTATGACCAGGGCTGGAGAGACATGATTCCAAGAGAGTCAAATGAGAAGTTTTGGGCAAATCAACTCCTGATCACACTGTAACGATTCCCTGTACTCTCTCTCTCCCCACCAAGGGATAGTAACGACATGGAGTGCAGAGAAAAGTTGCAATTCCTTTTTTATATCTAAGCCCCCTTTTCCCAGTCTGGGACTGGCAGTATTCAAGCTCCTACTTGAACTGTTTCATATTTTTGTTTTTGCTGTGTTTCTATTTAAAGTGGGCCCATGGAACTGAGCAATGTCAGGAATGATGTCACACAGGGTTATGGAAGTTCACGCTGATCTCACCTACTCTTTTGGAGAGGGTGTCGATCTGAGATCCTGTGCGAGAGCACCTGGAACTACTCTATCACGGAAATTCCGGACTAAACCGGGGTCCCCAAGTCACCAAACGGTCATGCATCGTGAAGAACTGGGAAAAGGGATAAAGATCCTTCAGAACATCATTATGATTGAACTTCTTCACCCAGAGAGGAGGAAACAGTGATACACAAGGAAGAGGCCTTTCTCTAAGACTCTAGATAAGGGTGAGAGGAAAAATTGTCCCAGACTGATGTGTGTTACGGAACAAAGGGTCTGGTTTCCACCAGAAAAGAGAGCCATGATAGGACAAGATGAAGGAATTGGGAATGGATAAGGTCATAAGAAGGAGGGTCCTGAGAAAGCATTTCCTGTCATTTGGTGGGCAATTAACCAAATTCTTATATCAATAAGAAATGTAGGAATAAGTGAGGGATCAAGCTACAGAATTCATTGGGAGTTCGAGAGCTTTCCAGGCACTCTGTTGTTTAGGATCTGTACCTGATGGAAAGGAAGGAAGCCAGTGGACAACTAGGGCAGAGAGTATAGATGGGGGAAAGGGTGGTTAGAGAGAAGCGTACTTATTATATTTTCTAATGACATGATATTAATGTACTATGTGAAGAATTAAGAAAATATTTCAGGAGGTTCTGGGAGTGAGAAGTTGAAGGAGCCCAGAGCCCACATCATTGAGGGCAGAAGATGGCTTGCAGACTCCTCCCCTAGATTCAGGAACTCCCCTTCTCCTCCTATGTCTTCTCCCCACATCTCTCGAAGGGCCTAAAAAACTCTCACAGCAAAGAAAGCTAAATAGGATAGAATTTTTTTACATTCCTACTTTTCTTAACCTGAATTTTGTCTAGGATCTTTAATTTGCCACTCCTTTCAGGGCAGTTTTGTTGCCCTCTCCACTACCATTATTTTTGCTACCCCCCACCACTACTGTAGTGCTGCCCTCCACTGGCCCTATTTCCTTTTGCTTCCTAGGTTTCTAACTGGCCTCTAAAACCCTCTTGAGAGATCCCCTGCTGCAACTTCTGTCACGGAGTTTGCACTCCACTCCCAAGATGCTTCCATCTCTTTCTTCCTTAACTCGCCAATCCTACCTTCATACTCAGGAAAATACAGACCCTTATGTTCCCTTATACAACCCACCCACACACACAGTTGATGTGGTTGTGTCTTGGCTACTGAGATTTGTACCATCGGACTCTCAAATATGGACATCTCTTTCTGCCTCACACTGAAAGAGTATTTCTCATAATGACATGGTGAGAGCTTTCTGTTCAGGGAAAGGCAATCTTAAAGGAGAAGCTTTAAATTATACATAAATATACAAATTTTGCTCTAAGTATAATTCTTTGAATAAAAGGTCTTCCCTTAATGGCCACATAAACCAGAGACGCCATCAGCCTGAAACCAGAAGAACTAGGTGGTGTGCAGCTACAGTCAATAACTGCCCTGACAGAGGATACTTGCAAGTTATAAAAATGATGGTACCCTCTAATACAGCCCTTATACTGAAAGAAAAGACCAATATGAATGTCAGAGATACTCTGAAACTTGCTCTTGAACGTAAAGTAGCTAAAGGAAATGAAAGAAATGAGGAAGTAGAAGAGCTGAAGAGAAGATTTCAAAGGGCGGCTCGAGAAGACAAAGTATGATAATGACATGTGCAAAGACTTGGCGTTAGAAAAACAAAAGGGAAGAACATGCTTGGCATCTCTCAAGCTAAAGGAACTGAAGAAAAAATCCAAGCCTCGAGATGCAATAGTGAAGGATTATACAGGCAAAATCTTGAACAACACAGGAAGCATCAAAATAAGATGGAAAGAATACACAGGGTCACTGCACAGACACACACACACACACACACACACACAAGCATGGGTCGATGTTCATCCATTTCAGGAGGTAGCATGTCATCAAGAACTGATGGTATTGAAGGAAGAAGTCCACACTTCACTGAAGGCATTGGCAAAAAACAAGACTCCAAGAACTGACAGGTACCAATTGAGATGTTTCAACAAACAGATGCAGCACTGGCCGAATAATCTAGCCATCCGATTGGAAGAGATCCATGTTTGTGCACATTCCAAAGAAAGTGATTCAACAAAATTCAGAAACTATCAAACAATATCATTAATATCAAAACTCAGTAAAATTTTGCTGAAGATCATTAAAAAGAAGTTGCAACAGAAATTCAAGTCAGATTCAGAAGAGGATATGGAATGAGGAATATCATTACTGATGTCTGATGGATCTGGGCTGAAAGCAGAGAATACCAGAATACCAGAAAGATGTTTCCATGCGTTTTATTGACTATGAAATGGCATTATACTGTGTGAATCATAAAAAATTATGGATAACACTTCAAAGAACGGAAATTCTAGAACACTTAATATTGCTCATTTGAAACCTGTACATAGACCACGAGGCAGTTTTTCAGAGAGAACAAAGGGCACTATGTGGTTTAAAATCAGGAATAGTTTGTGTCAGGGTTCTATCCTTTCATCACATTTATTCAATCTGTATGCTGAGCAAATAATCCAAAAAGCTGCACTCTATGAAGACAAACGTGGCATTAGGTTTAGAGGAAGATTCATTAACAACCTACGATATGCAGATAACACAAACTTGGTGAAAGTGAAGAGGACCTGAAGCACTTAGTGGTGAATATCAAAGACTACAACCTTCAGCATGGGTTGCACCTCAACATAAAGAAAACAAAAATCTTCACAACTGGACCAATAAGCAACATCATGATAAACAGAGAAAAAATTGAAGTTATCAAGCATCTCATTTTATTCAGTTCCCCAGTCCACGCTCATGGAAGCAGCAATCAAGGAATCAAATGACGTATTGCAAATCTGCTGCAAAAGAACTCTTTAAGCTGGTGACAAGCACAGATGTCACTCTGAAGGCTAAGGTGTGCCTGACACAAGCCATGACATTTTCAAACGCCTCATACGCATGTGAAAGCTGGACAATGAATAAGGGAAACTGATGAAGAAAGGCTGCCTTTGAATTATGGTGTTGGTGAACGATATTGAATATACCATAGACTGCCAGAAGAACAAACAAATCTGTCTTGGAAGAAGTACAGCCAGAATATTCCTTACAAGCACAGATGGTGAGTGTTTGTATCACATACTTTGGACATGTTATCAGGGGAGACCAGGCCCTGGAGAAGGACATTATGCTTGGTAAAGTAGAAAGTGAAAAAGAGGAAGACCCTCAGTGAGATGGATTGACACGGTGGCTGCAACAATGGGCTCTAGCATAATAACAAGTGTGAGGATGGCACAAGACTGGCCAGTGTTTTGTTCTGCTGTATATAGGGTCACTATAAATTAGAACTGACCTGATGACACCTAACAACAACAATATGCTGTTCAGCTCGCTGCCTGTCTTAGTTTGCTGTACGGTGGTGGTTTGGATGTTGCTATGATGCTGGAAGCTAGGCCACCAGTATTTTAAATACCAACAGGGTTATCCATGGTGGACAGGTTTCAGTGGAGCTTCAAGACTAAGACACACTAGGAAGAAAGACCTGGAGATTTACTTCTGAAAATTAGACAATTAAACCCTTACAGATCACAAGAGAATACTGTCCAATTCACTTGCTTTGGACATGTCATCAGGAGAGATTAATCAGTCCTAGAGGAGAATATCATGGTTGGTGAAGGAGAAGGCCAACAAGGCTGTAGGAGACCCTTGGTGACATGGACTGGCACATTAGCCATAATGATGGAATCTAAATTGCTGGCACTTGTGAGGATGACACAGGACCTGGCAACCTTTAGTTCTGTGTTACCTAAGTTCACCATTAGTCGGAGTCACCTCAATGGCAGCTAGCAAAAAATTACTGTTTGAGAGGAGAACTGAGATATGAACTTGATACAATATACCACATATTAAAATGTTCAAAGATCTCATGTTTGCCATGAATGAATAGGAATTGAAAATACGACTTTCAAATAGCTAGAAGGAAAAAGAAAGTAAGAGAAATTTCATCATTCCAATAAAAAAAGAAACAGGAAAGGCAGAAAAAAAAGAACAGTGAATATGAAGTATAATATTGGAATTATGTCTAAATGTATGAGTAATAGCAAGAAAAAGGGATTAATACCTAAGGAAAAAACATGTACACTCAGCTTAGACTTGCAAATCCAGCCATATCTTATTTATAAAAGAAAGTTAAAACATAATGATAGAAACTTTTAAATTATGCAAATGAAGAAATTTCTACTGTCTAATGACTACAGGAACAACCCTCTGCCAGATACTGTTGATACAGAAATGATTAAGATTCCTTGCAGTCTGGTGAGAGAAACAGCCCAGTTAATGAATCAGTTATCAATTGCTGTATAACAAATGACCCAAAAATGAAGTGCCTTAAAAGAACAAGCAGTTACTTCGCTCACAGGTTTCCGGGTTGGCAGTTTGGGGTTCTTCTGGTCTGGGCCAGACTCAGCCGCTCTCGGCTGGGCTCCCTCATGTATCTGGAATCAGCCACCATGTCAGCTGGCGGGCAGAGGGCCTGAAGTCTTCTCAGCTGGATTCTCTCTCTAATGGTCTCTTGTCATTTATTAGGGTGGCCTGGGCTGTTCCCATGGGTTCTCAGTGTTTGAAGAGCAGCAAGAAGGCAAGGAGGAGCCCTGGTGGTGCAGTGGTTAAGGGCTCAGTTGCTGAAGGAAAGGTAATCAGTTTGTACCCACCAGCTGCTCTGTGGAAGAAAGACATGGCACTCTCCTTCTGTAAAGATGACAGCCTTGGAAATCCTATGGGGCAGTTCTACTCTGTCCTTCAGGGTCACTATGAGTTAGAATATACTTGAGAGTGATGGGTTTCGTTTTTGGTAAGAGAGCAAGTCACGATGTGTCTAATTATGTTCGGTCTCTGCTTCTATTGGTCTTTGTACTGTTCCAAAGGCCAAAGCAATCATAGATCAGTCCAAATTCAAGGAGTGGAGGAAGAATCTTGCTCTTGAGAAAGGGAGATATAAGTCATATAATATGTATGGATACATACATATTAGAACATGTGGCCATTTTTGCTATCCATCACAACATGTAAATGCAACCAAGTTTGTCCCTAGTTGTGGCAGAAGCGTTTCTTAAATACAATAGAGTGTGGAGCAGGGTGGGAAATTCTACCAGGTGTAGGGTCGGAAAGGCTTCCACCAGGAAGTGATGCTTGACCTAAATTTTGAAATACGAGTGGATGGTTAGGAGATTTTCTTTTTTTATATATTTCCAACCACTTGCCCACATTCTACCATCTGTCGTCACACAAAGCGAGCCCTCTGCTCCCACGTTGACATCTTTATTTTTTTCCTTCAAATCCTCAGGCTCTCCTCTACCTACCAAGCACAACTTCCCAAACCCTGCCTTAAAATGTTTCAACAATTTGCTTGTTCCTTTTCTAATTGCCCCTTGGACAAACAAGGAGATCAAGCAGAGGACAGTGGACCTTTCCCCGAGGGCTCTCCTAAGCCTCCCAGGCAGGTTAACCATAGACGTCCGGAGTCTCAGTGCTTTTCTGTGATGATGTAATCCTACCCTTTTTAGTGGCTCCAAGGGAGAAGCGTGTGGACAGGCCAAGAGGCTTCACAGGGTTTAGAGTCAGGAGGTCAAGAGAGAGTGGCCTAGACACCACCACTGAGTGATGGTACCTCCAGGCAACAGACCAAAAACTCCATTCTGCACGGATAGCTACGAAGGGTGAGTCTTTTGGAAGAGTTTTCTTTTATTTAATCAATAGATATATATTGGGTATCTCCTATGGGTGGGGTTCTGTCTCACTTTCTGGGACTACCAAATATGAGGCAGACCTTGTCTTTGTCCCCAAGTTATTTACAACACATTTGGAAGACACAAATTGGAAATTGAGCATCTCCTATGACTCAGTGCTATGATGGAGGATTACTAAAAGATTACTAGGTCCTCTGAATACATAAACCAGAAGCACAGACTGGGTACCTTGGAGGAGGAACCAGTCAACAGGAAGGGAGAGAATGTCTACTAGTCAGAGGGAACAGCCTGTGTGAAGCCTAAGTGGCAAAGGAGGCCTGAGAGGTGTTCAGAGTGGACATTGTGTTTCTAGGGCTGGAGAGATTTGATTCAGGGCCAGAGAAGAGGTTTGGGAGAAATAGCGACTCATTATACTCTTCTATTTCCTCAACTCACAGTTTCCTTCCTCTTAGATGTTGACTTCTTTAAGTGAACATTTCAATTCATTTTTAAGATATAATTTCCCTCCTCCCAGCCTCCTAGCCTCTCCCACAACAGTTGCCATATTTTTTCCTAGTGCGCTGTTTAGATTCAAACTGGGCCCTTGGAACTGAGCGATGTCAGCGATGATGTCACACAAGAGTTACTGGAAACCTTGGTGCTCACTCAGATCCCAACTGCTCTTTGTGGGTCTGAGGTCTCCTGTGGGAGAGCGACTTTGGATACCAAATTACAAACGGTTCTGCCTAAATCAAGGTCCCCAACTTGTGAGAGTTTGGGACATCATCTCTACGTGGGAGGAGGAGAAACATCTTGCCGGTGACCATCCTTCGTGGTTCATCTTCACCCAGCCAGAATGGAGCGGCAATACATGAGGAAGAGGCCTTTCTCTAAGGCCCGAGGTAAGGGCGGGAGGAAAATTCAGTCTGTGCGATGGGTGCTGGGCAGCAAGGGGTTTGATTCACCCTGGAAACAAGGACCACAAGGGATCACCGAGGCTTTCACCTGAAAAAACTTCCTGTCAATTAGTAAACAGTAAGAAATTATAGTGTGAATAAATAAACGAAGGAATAAATATGTAAGTGAAGTATAGAATTCTACTGTCATCTGAGGGGCTTTCCATAACAGTAGCAGACAAGTCAGATTGGTGAACTCTCCTGCTTTGTTAGTGGAAAGAACGCAGGTGGGCAACTGGGGCAGTGGGTATAGAACCAGGGAGAAGGGTGGTTACAGAGACTTGTACTTAATTTTTTCATGAGAATGAATTAATATATCATGCGAATTAAAAAAATATATCAAATTTATCAGGAGGTTTTGGGAGTGGGTGGTGTGATGGAGCACAGTACGACACGTTCATTCAGAGTTCCCAGTCAATGTAAGCTGCCACAGTCCTCAGCCTGGACTCAAGCAGAAGAAGGTCCAGGAAGGCCCTGCCCCTCTAGCTCTAGGGATTTCCCTTCTCCTCCAAGGTCTCCTGACCATCTTTACCGAAGGGTTTAACATTTCTTCTAGGTAAAGACAGCTATAGTATAGATCGTTTTTTTTTCTCTTGTAATTGCAAAGTTTTATTTTTTTTAATTGTGTTCAAAATATACATAAAACATAACTGAATAATTGCTAATGTATGAGTCAGTGATACTCATTACATTCTTCAAGTCATATAACCATTCTCAATATCCTTCTCCAAACTTTTCTACAACCATTAACATAACCTCAATGCCCCAGTGGAAAAACTTCCCCTTCCCCCTGCCCACAACTGGCAATGACCAATAATCCTTGCTTTCTATATATTTGCTTATTTCATATAAGTCAGATCGTACAGTATTTGCCCTATACTTAGGGCAAATACTAACTTATTCCATTTAGCATGATGTTTTCAAAGTCTAGCAGGAAAGAATTTTAAAATTCCAACTATAGCTAACCTCAGCTTCTGCTATCATTCTTAGTTATCCATTCTTTCTCCGACTAGTCTGCCCCCGCCTTGTCTTCTTTGTTGCTGCCCCATTCTGCCCTTCAGTGGCTGAGCCCTGCTTTCTGCTCCCTCCTTGATCTCTGTATCCTTCTAACCAACTGCTGGCATGTTCCATCTCTGAATCTTGTCTCTCTCTCAAGCTTTCCCTCCATCCAACGCACCTGACCTAGCTCCATCTCTTTCTGCATCCTGAACTCTGCAGTCGTTCCCAAAGATTCAGAAACATACAGAGGCCTTTAGGTTGACATAGACAACCCACTGAGACATACACAGCGGAGGAGGCTGTGTGTTCTCCATCTGAAGTTCTCGCATCAAGGTTCTCAGATACGGCCATCTCTTTCTGCCTCACTTCATCTACTAAGGACTGGGCTTCTATTCCGAGAAAAACAATTTTCATCTTCTACTGTGGCTGGGTTAAGAAGGGTGCAAGGAAGAGGTATACGTGTAAGAATCATAACTAAATATACACATTCTTCTCTTTACGTATAACTCCTCTATAAAAAGCCTTTCAGTAAAAAGAGGATGAAAAGAGGTGACCATTGCTCTGGAGTGTTTACCCTCCAAATTTACTAAGAATATCACCCGCATACAAAACATCAAGTCACACATTTATTATGAAGCTTCATGGGAATGAGGTCATTTCTAAGTTCCAAAGGAACAAATTCATTGGAATTCAATAAATGTGGAATTAAAGAAAAATAACTTCTTAAAAAATGAACTACCATAAACAGTGCCACTTTACAATGGAGACTTTGTCTTCCACAGCAGTGCCCCCAAAAGGTGGTGGGTCTCTGGGGAAGAAGAAAGAAAGCATGGGGTCTGCAGAGGTGGAGGATGTGGTGATGGAGAGGCCTCCAGGGGTCCCTATGACCAAAGCTTTGGGGTCACAGGTGAGAATAAGGACCCTGAAAGCTCAACTAAATTAACTCTCTATTCTCAGAGGTCTCTATCCAAGAGGAAAATGTGCAACAGTCAACAACGTCCCATGAAAAAAGTCGAAGCTCCAGGCCCAGGAAGATTCCAAAACAATCCGAGAACGCTTCTCCTTCCTCTTCCACCGAGCAGACCTCTCACTCCTCCAGCTACGGGGCTGCCCCAGGAAAGCCATGGGTCAGGTGCGCATATTTCACCAAGGTGCGCACGGTCAAGGGGGTGGCGGTCTCCTGGCAGACCAAAACCTCCTTTGCCCCCGTGGGCAAGATGCCCCAGGTCTTTGAAGCCGAGCTCTCTGAGGAGAGCACCATCGGCTCTGCCCCAAGTCTGGCCAACACTGAGTCCCTGGTCAGCACCCTGGAGCCCTGGCAGGAGGGGCCCCAGACCTGTACCCAGGAGCCCACTGACCAACGAGAGGAGCATGCTGAGAGACCCCGTGCAACCACCCCGGAGTGGCTGGTGACCCGTGAGCGCGGCTTCCGCTGCGTGGCCTGCTGCCGCGTGTTCGAGTCCCGGGAGGCCCTCGTGGCCCATGCGGAGCATGGTGTGAGCCAGGGCTTCAGCTGCCGGGTCTTCTTTGAAGAGCTGCTGGAGAGGCGGCTGCCACGCTCAGTGCAGCGCAGGCCCAGACGCTGCCACCAGCTGGCCAGGCGTTGCCTGATGGCTGCCAAGAAGAGGGAGGTGAGGGAGAAGAGAGCGGTCTGCAGACGCCTGGAGGAGCAGCTGGAGAAGCAGAGAGAAGAACTGAAGAGGCTGAGGCACCAGCTGGACAGGCTGAAGAGGCAGGAGACCAGGCTGCAGAAGGAGCAGGCACACCACCGAGGCCAGAGGGGGAAGCGCCTGAAGACGTGCTAGAACCCCGGGACTAGGAGGAGCAAGGCCTTTGGGCTGGAAACGTGGGCCCTTCAGGAGAGACCTCCATTCAGGTTCGTTTCACCCAGCTCCCCTGGAAGATCCTACCCTCCTTCCCCTGTGACCCCAAACCTCCCAACCCAAGTGCACAGAGAGCTCCAGCCCTAAGGGGGATCTGGATGGAAGAAGCCCCAGATAGCTGACCGCAGACACCAGGTCCCCTCAGAGGCTCCCCTGGCCCAGGAGAGGATAGGACAGGCCTCATCTGGATGGTGAGATCTTGGGACCCTAAGGATGAGCGCAGCATAAATAGGGAAAGGGAAATGGGATTTCAGTGGGACTTGGGAGGATTGGGGGGGGCCCTGCTGAGGTGTGATGGTGAAGGGGGTGTCACTGAGTTCTTTGGAGAAGAAGGAATCAGAGAGATGGCAGGCTGTTGGGAAACATGTCTGCAGGTGAGCAGTGGACATAAAGCCCTAAACAAACAACTCTGGGTCCCTTCCCAGCAGTATAGAGGCAGAGAAAGAGGCAGGGCTTGGTAGGAGGAGAGGAGGGCAGGTTGAAGGAAAATGAACTCACCCAAGCCATGTCTTCTGGGCTCCTAGGGTGAATTTGGGTTTATGATTGGGATGCATCCTTTTTGCCACATTAGGGGAATGTAAGTGGGAGGTGGTGTAGAAAAATCCCCCTGGGTGTTAACCATTTCTGGATAAGAGTTGATCCAGGGCTTGCAGGATATTTCCTGTAGAGCATGTCCTAGGGTAAGGGGTAGAGCTTTGGAACTTTTTCTTCTCCTTAAAATCAAGCTGTACATTCCGGTTCTTGACATGTCAAACAAACTTGCTAATTTTTTTTTGTTTTCCTGTGGTCAAATCCGACCTGTCGCGAGGTCAAAGAACTGGAAGAAAAAGGCCCTCTGAGGTGAAAGAACCAAAAGAGAGGACAGGCTTCAAACCCAGGGAGAACAGCAAGAACACAGGTGATCAGAGGTAATGGTGGGAAGGGGCAGATTCAGGCCCAGACTCAACAGTGGACAACAAAGCCCCAGTCTCAGTCGCGACATCAAATCCCAAGTCTGGGGAAGCCCTGGACATGACAGGGGTGTATCCATCTCTCTAGGAAATGAGACCACAAGTATCACAGGGAACCCCCCAGGGGCAGAGAAATGGAGGGCAGGGCCTCTAGGATGGGCACCTCCGTCCACAGTCTGTCCTGTGTGTATTCCTCAGAGTGACAGGGACGGCTCCTGCGAGGCAGAGGGTCACAGGCAGAAAAGAACCAAGGTGTTCAGACCTGGTAAATTCTGCAGTCTCCTAAGAATCCAAACCGAAAACTCAGAGATTCTCAGAGGTATCAGGGTGGGAGGGGTTGGCATTCCCAGGCTGGGGAGAGGCTGGCTGGGGAGGTGCTGGTTTCTGAAATCTTTTCATCAACATCTTTCTTCTTAAAAGCTACCTTCCCAGTTGATGTCCTCTATGATCTAGGCTCAGACCTGAATGGGGCCTACAATGCACAAAGGTGGGTTATCCAGTGGGGCTAGGCAGGGAGGAGGTGGAAGCAGCATATTCAGGAAAGAGAATCTTCTAGAGGCGCATGAGTTACCTAGTGGATTGCACGTGGTGTCCAGCCTTCTACATTTAGCTGTAGACGTGTACTTGCAGGACGTATCTGAGGGGTAACTCTACTGACTTCCCAAAGTTATTTTTGGTCATTTCCAGTTATAGAGACCAGAAGAACTCACTGGCTCCAAGAACAACAAGAAATCCACTGGATCTGATTATTACTTTCTGCGGTGTGCTCTCCTGCCAGTGATTCAAATCTTTTGTCTGTCATTCTGGAGAATTTTCACCTATTTTAAATATCTAACAAAACACGTTAAAATATACATATATCTATGATGTTTATGAATTTCCAAAGCTCTGAAATTGTTTTTTATCACATTTGCAAGATCACAGATTTGTGTGACAAAAAAATTTATGTCAGGGTCCCACCCTCATATGTAATTTGGTCCTGCTCCCCCAAGGTATCCAATGTTAATAGACACACGTGTATCCTTCCCTACACCTCTCTGCAGGGACACATATACACAGTCACAGGTACACAAGTACATCTGCTGGGGTGTTTACTTTTATGAAAGCCTGGTCACACTCCACCCACATTGCTCTCGCCCCTTATTTCACTTGATATTCTACCTTGATTCTCTGTAAGTCATTAGATATGGCACTGCCACTATATTTTTTGATCTTTTAACTTACATGAATAATTTAAATAGATGATATCAATTCAGTACACTTTATCTGGACTTCTACATGTTCTTGTCAGAAGCTATCAAGTCAGTTCTGACTCACAGTGGCCCTTTGCACCACAGAACAAAACACCACCCGGTCACGTGCAATCCTAATAATCTTTGCTCTATTTGAGCACACTGTTGCAGCCACTGTATCAATCTCATTGAGGGTCTTCCTCTTTTTCACTGGACCTCTGCTTTACCAAGCATGATGTCCTTTTCCAGGGACTGGTCCCTCCCTCTTGATAACATGGCCAAAGCCATCCTTGCTTCTAAGGAATATTCTGGCTTTCTCCCTTTAAGACAGATTTATTCGTCCATACGTAACACTACTAAAATGGAAACATTATCATCCATGCTTTTTAAGTCCACTCTTCCTGCGTGTTCTAGCTCTCCTCCCCCTGTTCTTTCCCGCAAGTGAATCCAAGATAATTCAGGTTAACAGTGTGGTAAGTAGTCTCTCTTATCCTTGCTTAAACAAGCACACGGACTTATACACACTCATAAACATAAACAGGTATTCAAGCATATTCAAACAATTGATATTGTTTAACCCAGAAATGCTCATTTTATATACACTTCTCTGCATGCACCTAGATTTTTTCAGTAATAAATAATACTTCACAGATATTTTTCCCACTCAACTACTACAACTCATTTATTGATGATGTAGCTTTACCATAAGTTATCTATCATTCAACTATCAATGTACAGTCAATGTTTGGTCAACACTAATGATAACTATCCGTTGTGTACTACAGGATCTGTTTCTGTGGAATAGACTCCATAGAGTGAGATTTCCAGCTCAAAGTATGTTTTAAAAGTACAGAGCCATGGCCGTGTCTTTCCCCTAGAGGCTGTCCTAAAGCACCTTTCCAGCCATGTCTCAGGGTATCCTTCTCCCCACAGCCCAGCCAGCCATAGATGGTGTTGATTTTTAAATTGTGCCAGTTTCACTGGGACTTTGATATTTTCTTAACTAGCAGTGTTTTTGAGCAACTTGGACTATGTTTATTGGGCATGTGGATTTGCTGTGAACGATCTTTTTGAATTCACTGCTCATTTTTCAAGTGCTTAACTTTTATCCTTCTGTGTAAAATGGAAATTGTTATTAAGTCTTGTCATCTCCATTTCACATGATTTTCCAAATCTATCATTTGTGTATCACATTTTCTCAAGCTTTGTCCCCCAGAACGATCACTTGAGTCAGCACCGTTTATTAAATAAATATAATTTTCTCAAAATAGCGCCTTTGTATCAATGGTTATTGTGACTTCTTAGCAGATTTTGTTTCATTGGTCGACTTGTCAGTTTCTATGCTATGTAATATCAATTTTTTCTGTTACCTGAGGAGGTAGACACCTGTCAGTATCCTGCTTTTTCATGTTTTTCTTCTCTATACCTTTTAAAGCAGCCGTGGTGTTGCAGTGATTAAGTGCTCATCTGCTAATCCAAAGAAGGTTTGGCAGGTCGAACCCACCAGGGGGCACTGAGGGGAAAGACCTATTGTTCTCCTCCCATAATGATCACAGCCTAGAAAACCCTATGGGGCAGTGAAATGGGATCACTATGAGTCAGAAATGGACTCCAAGTCTCCTAACACCAGCAACATCCTCTGCTATCTACTGTACTATTTGTAGCATATGATCACTGTATACAATTCAAAAACAACTATCTTAATATTCTGACTGGAAATACATTCCACTTATATATTAGTTTTAGGGACCTCCATTTGATTGACAAGACTTCTCATTTGAAAATATGGCATTTTTTTGCATATATTCAGGTTTCATTTTATGTATTTTAGTACATTAGTTTTCGTCATAGAAGTCCTTTGCTGCTCTGGTCAAAACAATGTTTTCCTAAATATTTTACAGTTTTGAACACAGTTTGATCCAGTCAAGTAGTAGGGGAAAGAGAACGGTCTGCCCTTCTCACCCTTGCCAATTTGAGACCCTCATGTCTATGCTGGAGACAAACTATTGATTTTGATGTATTTGTCTTTTATTCAGGTATGCAATTATATCATCATTATTTGAAAAATCTCTTATTATACTTATACTAGTTATTTAAATTTTCCAGTTTATTCCTTCACCTGAAAACTATGTTGAGTGATACCAAAATTTTTGTCTAGTTCCAAATTTATCAGAATGAGTTGAATATTAATTTTCCATTTAACTCACACCTGCTAAGTTTGGGGAGAATCTATTATGCCCCAATAGATAACTACTACTCTGACCTGCTGACCATTATTGGAATCACACACAACTTGTTTCTGACAGTTAAGTACTTCCACCTGGCCTCTGTGGAGCTGGGATCCCATGATTTGCATTGCTACTAGGCAGCCCAGCTCCCACTAACAACCTGAGCCTATAGACGATTGTTGCTGTTAGTTGTCATCAAGTCATTTCTGACTCATGACCACCCCATGTGGGCATAGTAGAACTAACTGTTCAATAGTGTTTTTAAGGCTTTCATCCTTTAGTAGCAGATGGCCAGGACTGTCTTCCAAGGACCCTCTGAGTACGTTCAAACTGCCAAACTGCCAGACTTTCGGATAATAGTCAAGCACTTAACTGTTTGTGGTGTCCAGGGACTCCCTACAAAGTATACATATTGGAAAGCTCTGTGTTGCTGGTGCTCCCCTCATCTCCGCATTCCTTATTCTTCTGATGAAATGGGTATCCTTCAGGACCTCCAAGAAATGGTCTTATAGAAGACTAACTCAGACGTGCCCACATATTGGAGGCTTTTAATCCCTCTTCCAACATCTGACACAGCAGGTCTGGCATTTCGATTTCAGAGAATGTGGGCCATTGCCTTTTCTAAGCTTCCAAAAGCAATCCCACAGCATATTAAACCCATTTCCAGAACCCTTGCTACGGCAATAAATCCTTGTCAACAAACTCTCCTTGACCCAACTTTATATTAAACGCCCCTTGACTCAGCACCTTCAGCACCCACTCCTCAGCACACCCCCGTCCTGCTCACACAAGGCAGCCAGGTCTTGCAGCTCCTTCAGTGTACAGTCCCTCCCCGCAACCACAACCAACACTTCCCCGGTGGCTATGCTGGTATCTGACAACTAAGTATCTGGACAAATGCATGGGACACTATCTCAGGACTCTGCAAAGGAAAGTGTTGAAGGTGGATGGGGGCGGGGCGGAGCCAGAACATAAAGTATGAACATTCCAGAGGCTGAAATTAAATGAGCCCAAATCTCACAGCTGCACACCCGTTGTGGACAGAAACAGCCCCGAGAGAAGCCCTCTCTCATATAAATGGGATAGAAGGTCCACAAAGGAGAGAGACAGGCAGCTGGGCAGGTGGGCAGACACCTGAAACTCTGGCAGAGGAGAATCCTTCTCTCTGACCAGAGTATGGAAGAACCAAATATTGTAGAGAAAGCTCCATTACATTTTCTCTCTGTCTGCTGTTAACTGACACCTAGTCAATTCTACCTCAAAGGGTGAGACTTTTCAAAAGCTGATCGCCAGGCTTGTCTTCTGAGGCGCTTCTTGACAGGTTCAAACTGCCAGCCTTTTGGCTGGTTGTCCAGTGCTTTGGCCCCATAGGCAGAACCAGTCACTGATGTGCACAACAGAATGAGGAGATTAAAGCCCCAGCATTCCCACCAGTGGGCCAGGAAAGCACTCCTTCTGAACTCAGAGAGCAGAAGAGAAAGAGAAAGAGGAGGCTGTGCAAGAAAGAGATTCTGCAGACTTGCTATGAACTCCTGGTTCACCCCTCAGGTGCGTATCCATTGCCCTGACCCAAAGAAGCATTATCAAATCCTTTAAGACCCGCACTATGGGTTAGAATGCCATCAAGGTTCCATACTGAGTGGCGCTCACATAGATTAGACTTTAATACAGCTGCAAAGCCTTCAAAAATTGAACTAACATTTCAACCATAGAATACAGAAGATGGGACAGAACTTGGAGCCTGAACATAACTGGGTCAATCGACTGCTAAAAACAAAAAAATTCTCCATAAAATTTAAGCAGGACTTGTACTCTCAAAATCATAAGAAACAGATTTTAAAATGCTATTCTAATCCAAGAAATAACAGGGACACTTTTTAAATAAATGGAAAGATAATAGGTGCTATTTGCAAATGAAAATTTTACATGTTAAAAGTACAATCGTAGAAATCAAAAATTCAGTTGATATTTTCACAATAGCAGAATGGTGATGACAGAGAAAAAAACTAAATACTTGAAATAGATCAGTAGAAAATATCCATTCTGCAAACTGAGAGGAAAATATGGAAAAAAATGGACAGTGCCTCAAGAACTAGACAAAAAGCTTATTTATTGGAACTCCAGAAGAAGTGGACAAAACGTGTGGTGAAGAAAATAGTATTTGAAAAAATACTGGCTGAACACTTTCCAAATGTGGTGAAAGACATAAACTTACAGATTCAAGAAGTTCAGCAAACCACAGCAAGTTAAAGAATTCCATGCCCCAATACCGAATTTGCACAAAAATATTCTGCGGGTTATGGGTTTTTTGCCAACCCAGTGGGCCTTACGCCACATCCCAAGTATATTTGTAAGTACATTACTAATATATATATATATATATTTTTTAACAGCAGCATGTAAAAAGAAAAAAACAGTGTACTGAACTTACAGACATACCCGGGAGGGGAAAAACAGTTGACACACACATATATATATAAATCAACTGCAGAATAACAAAGGTCAAGAAAATACTCAGGAAGGAGGTAGAGAGAAAACAACACATTTCACCTGAGAAAAATAATTTGAATGACTCTGTATTCACTATCAGAAGCCATGGAAGCCAAAAAAAAAAAGATTGTGAAACAACATTTTTTCAACCCTGAAAGATGGAAATATTAACCCAGAATTCTATGTATCATGTATCTATGTATCATTACCTTCAGGAGTAAAGCTCAAATAATGCCATTCTTAGGGGAAAGAAAACTGAGAGAATTCATCACCACCAGACTTCTAAGTGAAACACTACGGGAAGTACTTCAGGTGGTAGACTTGGAATTTCAGTTGTTATTTAAGGAAAGCAGAAAACGTGGAAACTATGTGGTTAATATACTACGTCAACACTGTAGTTACTGCACAACATGGCGCTGGACAAGCCTCTTTGGAAAGTTTTTCCAGTCTCTTGGAAATGCTTGGAAATACATCCTGGCAAATCATTAGTAGAGAATGGAATTAATTTTGACAATACCTGAGAGATGTCTGTAGTCAAGTCTCGTCAATAAACTGGAAAATAAATTTACTGACTGAAACTAAGGTGTGGCAACAAAACATGAGTCTCAGTTCCCGTGTGGCCATGAGCTGGCTGTGAAGGCCAGCCTTCCCCAGAGAGGCACTTCAAGCACATTGGGGGCAACAGCTTCCTGTTGTTATTGCTAGGTGCCATCGAGTGGGTTTCTGAGTCATTGCGGCCCAGTGTAAAAGGAGAACTGCCCTGATAGGGTTTCCTGGTTTGTAATCTTAATGGAAGCAGTTCGCCAGGTCTTTACTCCTTAGAGCCTTTTGGTGGGTTCAAAAAACTAACCTTCAGTTAACAGCCGAGTGCTCAAACTTGGCACCACCTGGGCTCCTTGGAGCAATGGCAGCACCACAGAATTTGGTAGAAACCTTCCCATAGGCCTTCTCTGAGAGGTAACCCGTTGCTTAAGGACCAAGTTTAGGTTTTATATATACTCATTCTACATAAAGTCTAGATAAGAATTACAGTGCTTCCTTGAGCGGACAATATTGTATATGCCCTCCATAAACAAAATGTGTCAAGGCAAAGTTTAATATTAAACCAAGGCATTTCCCATCAGTCCTTACCTGAGAGGGTCTTCGTGAGAATTTCCTGAGACTCTTGGAAAAGGACTTAGTAGACACTGCTTTCTTTTTACCTCTTCACTCCTGAACAGAAACCGCTGCTAAGAGGTCATGCGTAAAGCTCCAAACGCCTCTTCTTATCCTGAATGTAAGCCGTGTAATAAGACCAGGAACTAGGCATTCAGCTGGGTGAAGAAACCCAGGAGTACTTCCTGTCTTCAACACCTTCCAGTTCCAGTGAAATCCTGTTACGAGTCACTAGATCAGCCCAGGAGCTGGAAGACTGAAATTCCTGGTCCTCTGACAACTGGGAAGGGCAGGGTGGGGTTAGGCAGAGCCTCCTTGACCATCACTTGCCCCAAGAGGCTCTGGAGGCTGCTTCATGTTCTAAGTCAAAGGCCCTTCCAGCCCAGGCACATAAGAGCAGGGGAAGACTTTGTCCATTGAAAGAAGAGATGGGCACAGGAGTGGCAGGTTTTAGGGCACTCAGCATTGGTCAGCTTTGCGACTTCAGGACATCCTGGCCCATGGTCGCCTTCACACCTGGGCCTTTATAGCCTCTTCACCTCTCCGTCCTTCCCAGTTTTCTCCCAGCACCATGAGCTGTGGCTTCTGCTAGTTTCAATGATTTCAGTATTTCAGTAGCTCCTCACCCCACTCAGGGGAGGCAGTTTTGCAGACTGCAGGACACAAATCCACAGTGCTGTTTACGTGTCCTTCAGCAGAAACACTTCCGAGGGTACAAGTTGGCCTCAGAGATTCTGAGACCCAGGCAGAGAGAAGCCCAGGGGGAGGGTCACTGGCTTCAGGAAGTGTCAGCACTCTCAGGGTCATGTCCCTGGGGTCATGCCCAACTGCAGGAAAAATGAAGTGGGCTCTGAGGCTCTGTGTGTTGACCGTCCAGTACACTGGCCCTGGAAGCCTTGGAAGGATTCTGTCTTAGTCTAACCCAGCACTGGGGAAATCCTCACAGGGTAACAGCAGTGATACGCCTGGGGATCTTTATTCTAAAAGTCTCAAAGCAGTTGATACAGTCTTGTGAGGTGGGAGATGAGAAAGCTTGGGACCACCGAGAGAGGATGGCAAAAGAAGGAAGCCTTTATCACTCCCTCTGTTCAAGTTTTTTTTTTTTTAATTCCAACTGGGGCTCCAAACAGGTCTTTGTTGTTAAAGTTGTATTTCTCTGTGTTAATTTATGATCCTTAACTCAAATCTAGAGTTTCGAGCTCATTTTGATAATTCCTCTTTAGTCTGTGGAGACAGGAGTCTGCCGTCAGCCAGTGGTGAGAGTGGAAGAAATAAAGTCCCTAGTCCAGACTGGGGCAGGCTCTGCTGCTCCGCAAACTAGGGGTGTGGTCCCTGAAGAGCCCTTCTGAGGACAGCACAGGAGGGGCGTCCCGCCTGGAGAAAGGGCAGAGGGGGGTGGGGGATTGTTTGTGTGAGCAGTGTGGGCTCTGTGGCTTTGCCTTCTCCTCCTGGAAGTGCAACCTGGGGCCCTTCACGTGCAGAGCCAGAGTCCTAGGGTGACCACAACTCTCCCACCCTTTCTGGGTCACCCTCTGGACCCAAGTCCCCATACGCCTCCTCTGCCCTCCTATCCCAGCATAAGCACTGTGACTGGGCTCAGGGGTGTACCCTGGGACTTGACCTCGGTAGACTCAGGCTTCCCCTAGTTCTGGTGGGACCTGTGAGCCTAGCGGGTCTGAGTTCAGGGAAAGCCTGGCGAAAGGCTCCTGCAGCCAGCTCCTTCCTGATGCACGTGAGATTGTGGTGGGGCAGCCTCCGACCTGGCACCTCCCCTGGGCGCCCCTCTCCACACAGCCCTGCCCAGTTCCCTCCCCCGCCCCCGCAACCGCCCAACCACATCCTCCTGCCTCCTAGTTCTAGAGGAGTGCTCTTTGGATGCCCATTTGCAACTGGCACCCCATGGCCCTGCACGGAGTCAATCCAGCTAATGACCTCAACCTGAAGTGCACAACTTTGAAACTGCTAGATACGTGGGAAATGAACAAAAAAAAAAAAAGAGGAGAAACACTTAACAAGAAAAACAGTTACAAAAAAAGTTATATGGGACTGTATTCTCACATCATGGACTCAAAGAGGCTGGGTTGTATTTTTGTTTGCAAACAAGTCTTAGATAAGGGAATTGGTACCAGGAATAGATGTAGAGTTTGACTTTGGAAAAATGAGGGAAAATCTGGGATTGATTAATTGACGTGGATGAGACTGAAAATAGTGATAACAACATAACATTCAAAGATGAAATCCTAGCAGCCTAGAACATGCAGTGGAAATTTTTCTAAGTAGCACCAGAAAAGACCTTTAATCACTACACAAAATGGGTCAGTAGTTCAAGATCTCCCTAAGAAAATAGGAGGCCGAGACCACTTTCATTCAGGTTGCAGCAAACAGGCAAGAAACAGAGCATTTTAGTCTTGTGCAAAGTCAGAAAAGAAGAGAAAAAGATGAGATGCTCCTCTACTTCATCCCTAAGGCTAGTTTAATATTGACACCAAATTAGACAAGGATCGTAGAAGAAGAGTTACAGGGCAAGCACACTAAGTAACTGAGATGCAAAAACCTACATAAAATACTGGCAAAGGAAATCCAGCAAAGTATAAACCAGGTAATACGCCATCATCAAGGGGGTTTATCATCAGCATGCAAGCTTGAGTGAACATTAAAGATTTAATAATTTAATTCACCATAAGCACAGATGGAAGAAGAAAAGACATGTTCACCTCAAGAGATGGGGACAAAGCAGTTGATAAAATCCAATCACACTGAGAGATAAGGACTCTGAGCAATCATGGACCAGAAAAGGAGTTCCTTAAGTTGGAAAAATACAACTGGCATGATAGTTCATGGTGAAATGTGGGACATTCTCTTTAAAATTAATTAGCATTAAAATAAGGATGCTTTCCCAATTTGAAGACTGGCGTCTGGCGTCTTAAACATTAGAAAGCAGCCATCTAAGGTTCATCCATTGGTCTCAACTCACCTGGATCAAAGGAGAATGAAGAACACCAAGGACACGAGGTGATTACGAGCCCAGGAGACAGAAAGGGCCACGTGAATCAGTTACTACATCATCCTGAGACCAGAAGAACTAGATGGTGCCCGGCTACAACCAATGACTGCCCTGACAGGGAACACAACAGAGAAACCCTGAGGGAGCAGGAGAACAGTGGGATGCAGACCCCAAATTCTCATAAGATCATACTTAATGGTCTTACTGAGACTGGAAGGATCCCAGTGGTCATGACCCCCAGACCTTCCGTTGCCCCAGGACAGGAACCATTCCCGAAGCCAACTCTTCAGACATGGATTGGACTGGACAATGGGTTGGAGAGGGATGCTGGTGAGGAGTGAGCTTCTTGAATCAGGTGGACACTTGAGACTATGTTGGCATCTCCTGCCTGGAAGGGAGATGAGAGGGTGGAGGGGGTTTAGAAGCTGGCGAAAAGGACACGAAAAGAGAGAGTGGAGGGAGAGAGCAGGCTGTCTCATTAGGGGGAGAGTAATTGGGAGTGTGTAGCAAGGTGCATACGCGTTTTTGTGTGAGAGACTGACTTGATTTGAAAACTTTCACTTAAAGCACACAAAAAAATTCTTTAAAAAAATAAGGATGCTTTCTATCATTATTTATATTAAATATTTAACACTGGAGGCCCAAGCTAGAACAAAGCGACAACAAAAAGAAGGAAAAGCTGCAACTGCTATTACTCATAGATTACAGAAATGCCTCCACAGAAAAATTAACAAACCATTGAAATTAATGCTAGTCAATCATAAATATAAACTAAAAAATAAACTGCATTTCTATGCATCAGCATCAAGCCGACTCTGTTGTAGCTCTTAGTGAAGGCAGAGGACACTGATAAGGAAATAGCAGGATTCGGGTGGGCTAGACAAGGAGGGGAGAACACTATTTTACACCAGGCTTCATGGATAACCATGGGTATGTGTTAGTCATCTAGGGCTGCCATAAGAAAAAAATAACACTATTGGGTGGCTTTAAAGAACAGATATTTATTTTCTCACAGTTCGGGAGGCTAGAAGTAGGAATTCAGGGCATGGCTCATGTCTACTTCAGCTTCTAGCAGCTTCCAGCCACCCTTTGCGTTCCTGGCCTTGTAGATTATCTTCCCCTTTGTCTGTCTCCCTCTTCCCCTGTTTGTGTCTGTGTCTATTCTGTTCTTTTTGTAACTCACAAGGGATTAGGTTTAGGACCCACCCTACACTGGTATGGCCTCATTAAAATAATTTTAAAAATCCCCTATATCCAAATCAGGTCACATTTATAGGTACAGTAGTTAGGATTTCAACGTACCTTTGGGGTTACACAATTCAGTCCATATAGTACCCTCACCAGATATTCTAGGCTGAGAGTACAAATATGAGCAGCTGAGAGTTCTATTTTTTGTCTATATTAGTTGGCTATCACTTGTCTGAGTCCACCCATATAAACTTTGGAGCAACTTATTATGAAGGACCAGACCAACCTTTATTAGCCATGTCCATTATGTGGGAAAACGCACACATTCCCATCACTGAAGCCCTGAGAAATTCATCGATAAGGGTGGAATGGGGTTGGGACCAAGAATTGTTTCATGGCGTTGATAACATGGCATAGCTGTTAGACATCTACGTGGAGATGGCAGGTAATAATACTGACAGCTAACACTTACTGGTGCCAGGACTCTTGTGAGGGTTTCTCCTTTCTTAAGATACTTGCTCTGCATGATACCCATGTGAGGAATGTATCATTATAAGGCACATTTTACAGATGAAGAACTCAGTACAGAGAGTTACGCTGACATTTGAATAGAAGTCATGAACCAGGAGGAGTTGAAATGGATGGAGGTGTAAACATCACATCCTCAGCTACAGACAGCCACCGACTCACTGAGACATCCTAGAGAGAGGGTGTCTATATAGAGAGAGAGGACTAAGCACTGAGCCTGAGGGCACTCTGACATCTAGAAGCCGGACAGATGAACGGCAGCCAACAAAGCTCTCTGAAGTCCAGTGTGGTTCCTGGAGCATGGTCTGTCCTTTCTCTGGACTGCATTTTACCAGTCCCCCTCCCACCCGCACTGGGTGTCCCCTTCACAATGGCAGGGACAATGTGTACCTTTCACCACTGCGTCCACATGATGTAGACTATTCCTGGCACATGGAATCTTTCTAAATATTGATTGAATGAAAAAATGAAAATGATGAATGAAATCATAGTTTGCTACCCCCACGTGTCTGACAGTTTGTCATATTGTGGGGGCTTGTGTGTTGCTGTGATGCTGGAAGCTATGCCACCGGTATTCAGATACCAGCAGGGTAACCCATGGAGGACAGGTTTCAGCTGAGCTTCCAGACAAGAGAGCCTAGGAAGAAGGACCCGGAAATCTACTTCTGGAAAGCATTAGCCAGTGAAAACCTTAGGAACAGCAACGGAACACTGTCTGATATATGGCCGGAAGATGACCCCCCCAGGTTGGAAGGCACTCAAAACATGACTGGGGAAGAGCTGCCTCTTCAAAGTAGAGTCAACCTTAATGACATGGATGGAGTAAAGCTTTCAGGACCTTCATCTGCTGATATGGCACTTCTCAAAATGAGAAGAAATAGCTGCAAACATCCATTAATAATTGGAACCTGGAATGTACGAATTATGAATCTTGGAAAATTGGAAATCATCAAAAATGAAATGGAATGCACAAACATCAATATCCTAGGCATTCGTGAGCTGAAATGGGCTGGTACTGGCCATTTTGAATCAGACAATCATATAGTCTTCTACGCTGGGAATGACAACTCGAGGAGGAATGATGTTGCATTCATCGTCAAAAAGAACATTTCAAGATCTATCGTGAAATACAACGCTGTCAATGATAGGATAATATCCACACTCCTACAAGAAAGACCAGTTAACACAACTATTATTCAAGTTTACACACCAACCACCAGGGCCAAAGATGAAGAAATAGGAGATTTTTTTCGGCTGCTGCAGTCTGAAATTGATCGAACGTGCTATCAAGATGCATTGATAATTACTGGCTATTGGAATGCAAAAGCTGGAAATAAAGAAGGATCAGTAGTTGGAAAATACGGCCTTGGTGATAGAAACAATGCCGGAGATCAAATGATAGAATTTTGCAAGACCAATGACTTCTTCATTGCAAATACCTTCTTTCACCAGCATAAACGGTGACTATACACATGGACCTCGCCAGATGGAACACACAGAAATCAAATTGACTACATCTGTGGAAAGAGACGATGGAAAAGCTCAATATCATCAGTCACAAAACGGCCAGGGGCTGACTGTGGAACAGACCATCAATTGCTCATATTCAAGTTCAAGCTGAAATTGAGGAAAATCAGAGCAAGTCCATGACAGCAAAAATATCCCACCTGAATTTAGAGACCATCTCAAGAATAAATTTGACACATTGAACACTAGTTACCGAAGACAAGACAAGTTTTTGAATGACATCAAGGACATCATCCATGAAGAAAGCAAGAGGTCACTGAAAAGATAGGAAAGAAAGAAAAGACCAAGATGGGTGTCAGAGGAGACTCTGAAACTTGCTCTCGAACCTCGAGCAGCTAAAGCAAAAGGAAGAATTGATGAAATAAAAGAACTGAAGATTTCAAAGGGCCTCTCAAAAAGACAAAGTAAAGTATTATAATGACATGTGCAAAGAGCTGGAGATGGAAAACCAAAAGGGAAGAACATGCTCGGTGTTTCTCAAGCTAAAAGAACTGAAGAAAAAATTCAAGCCTCGAGTTGCGAAAGTGAAGGATTCCATGGGGAAAATATTAAACGACGCAGGAAGCATCAAAAGAAGATGGAAGGAATACACAGAATTATTATACCAAAAAGAATTGGTCACTATTCAACCATTTCAAGAGGTGGCCTATGATCAGGAACCAATGGTACTGAAGGAAGAAAAGTCAAAGCTGTTCTGAAGGCATTGGCGAAAAACAAGGCTCCAGGAATTGATGGAATATCAATAGAGATGTTTCAGCAAACAGATGCAGCGCTGGAGATGCTCACTCGTCTATGCCAGGAAATATGGAAGACAGCGTCCTGGCCAACTGATTGGAAAAAAAAAAAAAAAGAAATATATATATATATATATTTTTTGGAAGAGATCCATATTTATGCCTATTCCCAAGAAAGGTGACCCAAACGAATGTGGAAATTATAGAACCATATGATTAATATCACACACAAGCAAAATTTTGCTGTAGATCTTTCAAAAACGGCTGCAGCAGTATATCGACAGGGTACTGCCAGAAATTCAGGCCAGTTTCAGAAGAGGACGTGGAACCAGGGATATCCTTGCTGATGTTGGATGGATCCTGGCTGAAAGCAGAGACTACCAGAAGGATGTTTACCTGTGTTTTATTGACTATGCAAAGGCATTCAACTGTGTGGATCATAACAAACTATGGATAACACTGGGAAGAATGGGAATTCCAGAATACTTAATTGTGCTCATGAGGAACCTTTACATAGATTAAGAGGCAGTTGTTCAGACAGAACAAGGGGATACTGATTGGTTTAAAGTCAGGAAAGGTGTGCGTCAGGGTTGTATTCTTTCACCATACCTATTTAATCTGTATGCTGAACAAATAATACGAGAATCTGGACTATATGAAAAAGAACGGGGCATCAGGATTGGAGGAAGACTCATTAACAACCTTCATTATGCAGATGACACAACCCTGCTTGCTGAAAGTGAAGAGGACTTGAAGCACTTACTAATGAACATCAAAGACCACAGCCTCCAGTATGGATTACACTGCAACATAAAGAAAACAAAAATCCTCACAACTGGACCAATGTGCAACATCATGAGAAATGGAGAAAAGATTGAAGTTGTCAAGGATTTCATTTGACTTGGATCCACAATCAACAGCCATGGAAGCAGCAGTCAAGAAATCAAAAGACACATTGCATTGGGCAAATCTGCTGCAAAGGACCTCTTCAAAGTGTTGAAGAGCAAAGATGTCACCCTGAAGACTAAGGTGCGCCTGACGCAAGCCATGCTATTTTCAATCACATCATATACATGTGAAAGCTGGAAAATGAATAAGGAAGACCGAAGAAGAGTTGACGCCTTTGAATTGTGGTGTTGGTGAAGAATATTGAATATACCATGGACTGCCAAAAGAACGAACAAATCTGTTTGGGAAAAAGTGCGGCCAGAATGCTCCTTAGAGGCAAGGATGGCGAGACTGCGTCTTATATACTTTGGATATGTTGTCAGGAGAGATCAGTCCCTGGAGAAGGACGTCATGCTTGGCAGAGTACAGGGTCAGCGGAAAAGAGGGTGACCCTCAATGAGGGGGATTGACACAGTGGCTGCAACAATGAGCTCAAGCATAACAATGATTGTAAGGATGGCGCAGGACCAGGCAGTGTTCCGTTCTGTTGTGCATAGGGTCCCTATGAGTCAGAACCAACCCGACGGCACCTAACAACAACAACGACAATCTTTGAATACTTTAAGGGCCTTCGTGTGTAAGAGGGAGAAAATATGATCTGAGTTGATCCTGAGACTATCTCCTAGTGTTAAAGAATGCTGAATAACAAATAAAAAAAAAGGTTCAATAGCAAAGATTTTTGTTAAAAGATTTAAGTATAGGTTGAAGATTACCAGAAACATGCACATTTAATATTTCAACTATACTCAAATTGCTAAAATTATATACTCCTTGCACACAGCAGAATATAATAAAACAATTTGATGTTGTCTGTAAAATAAACAAAACTTTATCATGGAAATATAATATGAGTGAAAGGAGCAGGATATAATATTTAAGTGAATATACATAAATGTGTGCGACACACATATAAAACCCATTGCCGTGGAGTCTATTCTTACTCATGGTGTTCCCATGTGTGTTGGGGTAGTCTCCAAATTTTCAATGACTAGAATATACTTCTACAAGCAGGACAAAATTAAACGAATATATTTAAACAATAAATGAACAGAAGTGAAAGAATTAAACCTGTGGAGAGGCTGCCCAGGAACCCAAGACTACAATAACATTGGTATGGAAAGCAGAATGATGGTGTCGGGAAGCCTGGTGGTCACATGCTTCCAGCTCGAAAGAGAAGAGCAAATAAACCAGGGGAGAAGACAGTGAGCCAGAAGAGTGGGAGAAATCAAGTATTTATCGAGTGCCAACCAAGGCTGAGCCTCTGCTGATGGCATGTAGTCCCTCATTTAAACCTTAGAAGGATGTAATGGGTGGGATAGACCTTGTTATCCACTTTCATCATGCAAACATTTTATAAATTTGAACAGTAGCATGTTACAAAAACAAATTAGAAAATAGAGAAAAGTATAATAAAAGAATACGCCTCATCCGTTGAGTACTATTATGTTGCCCCAGCAGCTGCTCATCGTTGTTGTTGTAAACATACCACACAACCTTTGGTGACTGAACAACTGACAGTAATTACCATTAATTGGCTGTGCAACCCTGCCCTTAATCAATGTGACTTTCCTACCACTGTTAACCAGAACTCAGTCTCCATATGCAGGAACACCACTTTATTTCCTCCTTCCTGCCCCTGGTAACCCCTAATAAACTTTTATGTCTACACATTTGCTTGTTTTTGTAAAAGACGGGTGTTTGCATCTGAAAGTTCACGACAAGCCACAAGGGTGAATTCATGTGGTAGCAGAAGTTATTTGCAATACATATATCCTAATACTGACTTGGTTCTGGAATACATAAAGAACAATCCAAAAAGGAAAAAGGAAGCGGACAGTTCAATAGAAAAATGAGCGAATACTTGTACACTGTATAAAAGATTTCTATATGGCCAAGAAACATATGAAAAGTGACAAAACTTCACTGGTTATCAGAGAAATTCTAATAAAAAGCCATAATGTGATACTATCCCCTACACGCCAGAATGGCTAAAATGGAAAGGATGGAAAATACCAACTATTGGGTATAACGTGGAGTAAATGGAGCTCTAATCTACCGCTACTGGAAGTGTAATTTGATACAACCAGTTTAAAAATGTTTTGTCTGTATTTACAAGAGCTGTGAACATACATATATCCTAGGACCCAGCAATGCTACTTCTAGATACATACCCAGTAGAAATGGGTACATATCTTCACCAAAACACATACACTTCTCAGCATCTGCTAAGGAATGAACACCTTCCTTAGGAATGTCTAACTTTTAAAGCATTATTCTCTGTCTGTTCTAAGGTGATGTCCATATATGATGATAAGTTTACACAGAAAAGTCTAGAGCTTTATGTGAAATTCCACAGCAAATCTCTAGAGGCTCCTGTTCTCATAGCTTCTGTCTCCTCTGCAGCCCCTGCTTCTGTCTGTCCGTCTGCTGGGCTGCACCACACGGAACCAGTTATGAAATTCAAGCCCATCTTACACTCGCCAAGGTCCTACTCACACAAAATTTGTATTAGCTTAAAAGAAAAGGTGTGTAGATAAGATACACAAGGGATTTAATTGCAGAAAACAAACCTTAAAATGAAATGGCTGGGAATGGTGGCCTCCCTTTGTAAAAAGGCTTCTCTGTACGGACTACGGGAAAATGCAGTCAAGATATGGGTCATGGGAAAAGGAGCGTTTGTAGCAATTTGGTAATCACTCAGACCACCTGTAAAAATGTTTTCATCCTTTTTCTCATACCTTACACAAAACAACCTTACACAAAACAAAATTCCAGATGGATCGAATATTTAAAACTAAAATATGCAACCATAAAAATTTTAGAAGTTTTTATTTTCTTTTTATTGATAAAAGAGAAAGACTTTTTAAAAATCCCAAAATATGAAGGCTAAAACTGTTAAGATCTATAGATCTTTGGCATATCAAAAAGTATATGAAGAGAGTAAAAATACAGGCAAAAAGCTGAAAAAAAGTTTGCAGGCTAAGGATTTGAATAGAGAGTTCTCAAAAGCAGATACAGAAACTGTCAACAAGCACAGGAAAAGAAGCGTAACCTCATTAGTCATCAGGGAAATTCAAATCTAAACTAAAGTGCACTATTATTTCAAAAGCAGTAAGATGGCTAAACTCAACAGGATGGACAACAAGTGTCGGCGACGATGTGGAGAAGCTGGAATACCGCTGGTGGAAATGTAAAATGATCCAATTGTTTTGGAAAACGGTTTGGCAATTCTGCAGAAAGTTAAACAGAGAATTACCACACAACACTGCAATTGCACTCCTAGGTCTGTACCCCGGAGAATCAAAAGCATGTTCACATACAAACTTACACAGAGTATTCCTAGTAGTGTTATTCATAACAGCCAAACTGTGGAGAGAACCCACATGTCATGACCTGATAGACAGGATGTGGTATATTCATAGACTGGAATATTACTCAGCCACAAAAAGGCACCAAGTACTGATACATGCCACAACATGGACGAACCTTGAGAACATTACGCTAAATGAAAGAAGCCAAACACAAATGACCGCATCCTGCATGATTCCATTTACGTGAAATGTCCAGAACAAACCAACACAGACAGAAGTAGATTAGTCGTTGCTACGGCTTGGAGGAAAGGAGTAATGAGGGTGACTGTTAATACGCCTTCATTAACAAGGGCCTTTATTTACGGGGCACTGAAAATATTCTGAAGATAGACAGTGGTGACTGTTGTGCCAAGTCTGCCCATATACTAAAAGCCACGGTATTGTGCATATTTTCAAAGGCAGTGTTACGGCAGGTGAATTGTATCTCAATAGAAATATTTGTGATTCCTAAAAGACTAACTTTTCAATTAACATATAGAACCTATAAATCAGTAGGGAAAAAAACAATCCAATTTTAAAACGTCTCCCTCCAAAGCAAAGGGAAGGGGGTACATTCCATCCGTACAGCTTATTTTTTTATCTCTTCATTATTCAACTTCTATTCTCATCTTATGTAACTCTAAATTATACAAATAATTGTCTCCATTTTCCTTATCCCTGTTTTCACTATTTAACTAAATAAAGACAGCAACACAGTGTTTTTTATAAAAACCCACCCACATTCGCTCAAATCATTTTTTAGCACTTCTTAGGTGCCATGTACCAGGATACTCGGACAAACACAACAGACAAGTTCCTGCCTGCATGGGCCTTCTATTTTTGTGAAGCAGGCAGATGATAAACCAGCCAACCAGCTCTTAATGTAACCTAACATTAAGGAGGGAAACGTAATTTTGGAGCTATCTCAAGCTGTTGTCTCTCTCACAAAGATTTCTCCGAATCTAGTGAAAAGTAAACACCTCGAAGGAACTCTGTGGGGCCAATAAATGTGAAAAAGCCATTACATTTCAGTTTTGTTTTGTTACTTTCACCTGGTACCCTGTCATTATTTTTTAATAACATGATTATGGAGCTGACATCAAACTCTCACCACTTGGCTGAAAGAAAAAACCAAACCTGTAGCCATCTAGTCAATTCTGACTCAGAGACCCTATACGAGAGTAGAACTGCCCCATAGGGTTTCTAGGGAGCAGCTGGTGTTGGGACACAATTCCCTCTTATAAGAATCTGAAAGCTGTTCACTGTGGATGTGAGAGGGACTCAGTAACACTTGCAGAGATTTCCACATGGGTGGGGTGCTCTAGTGTGAGCATCGGGGGAATGGACCCCATGTGCACTTTGCAGCCTTCTGCAGATTATGACACAACAAACATTCACTCTTCATCGTCCTACATCTTGGAAGAGAACAGAGGGAATTGTTAGGCAGGACCCTTCAAAAATGCAGGGCAGGAAATTTTATTGCAACATTAAATGGAAAATAAAATCTTCCTACATTTTTCCTCCTTCCCTACCTCATTTCAAGGAGATAGCTGGACTCACAGTGTTGAAGCCCTGAAACTTCAAGACTCTGAAGAGTCTGTGGTAAAAGCCTCAGCTCACTGAGGTGATCACACTGAGGGAACTGGAGCCCAGGGGAAGAGTGACAGTCAGATAGTAGGGTCCTAGACATTGGGAAGGGGTAGGACCTCCTTCTTGATAGTGCCCTGGAGTAGGTTACAGCACTTCAAAGGCTGATGCAGGCACATAAGTAGACAAACCCTGTTATGCTGTTGACAGCCCCACCAAGGTTCTCATGATCCAGCTGAGAATGGAAACAGCAGAACGAATGCTTCTAGAGAGATCACCCACATAGGCTGAGGCAATGGGTGTGTTGAAGGTCTTCTCCAAGCACTGGTCCAGACCCTGGGAATTATTGCATATCTGGAGGAGGGAGTACCCTAAAAGTAAGTGAGGTTAAAAACTCCCCTCAATTTTGTAAGCAGGTAGTTCTGAGCCTCAATTCATTTTATTTTTTAAAAAATCATGCTTTTATTCATACATGATTTTGTGCAGACTCGCACATAAAATTCGTATTACTCATTCGTGCATTAAGTCAACAAAGATTTCCTGTATAAACAGCTACATGTCAGACCCTAGGCCAGATGCTCTTGGTGATGAAATGACTTAGAGAAGTTGCCTCACTGCCTGGTGAGAGAAACGGCCAAGTTAACAGGTGTATCAGTCACGTATTGCTGTGTAACAGATGACTCCAAAAGGTAGTGTCTTAAAAAAACAACCATTTACTAAGCTCACAATTTTTCAGGTTGTCAATTTGGGGTTCTTCTGATCTGGGCCAGCCACAGTGGCTCACAGCAGGGCTTACTCATGTGTCTACAATTTGATTCCAGGTCACCTGCGAGTCAGTTTCATAAAATCAACTCAGGGAAACCGCTGGATCCTCTTTCCAATGGTCCCTCATCATTCAGCAGGCTGGCCTGGGGTCACTCCCACAGGTTCTCAGGGTTTAAGAGCAACAAAAGGGCAAGACTCAATGTAAAATCTTTTCAATTCTCTCCTTGTATCATCTCTGCTACTATTTCAATGGCTGAAGCAACCATTAGAAGAAGACTCCTACTGCTAATGAAAGGTGCTCTGGAGTCTCATAGAAGGCGTGGGCACAGAGAGAGGAAGAATGTGTAGTAAATGCAATTGTGTTTTATGCGGCAGTAAAGGGTTTCCTGGGTACAATGGAGTACAGAGCAAGAAGTGGACTCATCTACCAGGAGAAGATTCAGGGAAGACTACAACCAGGAAGTGATGCCTGAACCAAGTTGGGAATATGACTGAATAGTTAAGGGGTGAAAAAAGGCCGAGCATCCAGGAAGCCCCAGGTATTTTCCAGAGGCTTCAGTAAAAGGGGAGGGATGGCTTGATGAGAAAAGTCTGAGGAAATAGGCTGAAAACACTGGGGCATTTGTTACATTTGTGAACAGGCACAGATTATCTTTTGTTCTATTGTTTCCCTACCATTCCTGCCTCTTCTGTCCTTTGGGGTCACACAAAACAAGCCCCTACCATCCCCATGTTGAAACTTTTATTTTCCTTGGAGAAGTCTCCTCCTTCCTCATCACCACCCCAACCTTCTTAATTTCCTCCTCAAATGGTCTCCCCATTTGCTGCCTTCTCTTCTAAATGGCCTCCTAAACAAAAGCAGAGTCTGTCATGGGCTTTCCCCAAGTCAACTCCCAAACTTCCCATTCTGACTGACCACAAAACTCCTGAGTCTTAGGGCTTCTTGGTGAAGTCATGAGCCTAATCTTTCCAATGGGGTCAGTTTTCTTCACCTTCACGCTTCACCAGGGAGAGTAGGCCAGCAGACGGGAAGGGAGAGAACATCTCCTAGTCAGAGAGCAGAGCCTGTGTGAAGCCTCAGAGGCTAAGGAGACCTAAGAGGGGCTCAGAGTGGACATTTTATAACCAGAGCTGGAGAGACATGATTCCAACAGAGTCAAATGAGAGGACTGGGAGAAAGCAGCTGCCCATTATACTGTTATCATTCCCTGTGCTCTCTTTACCCACCAGGGGATAGTAACCCCTTACACGGCATGGAAAATTTCAATTCATTTTTAGTATCTAATCTCCTTCTTCCTACATTGGCACTAGCACTTCTCAAGTGTCTACCTGACAGTTTCATGTTTTTCTGGTTGCCCTGTTTAGCTTCAAACTGGGCCCATGGAACTCAGCACTGTCAGCAATGATGTCACACAGGATCACGGAAGCCTTGGTGCTAACTCAGATCTCAGCTGCTTTTTGAAAAGGGTGCCGATCTCAGGTCTTGTGGGAGAGAAACCGTAGCTACTGAATCAAGGAAATTCAGGAGCAAGCCAGAGTCCCCAGGTTATTAAAGGGTCCTGCTGGGAGAAGGGATAAAGGTCCTTCAGAGACCATTATGTTTGGACATCTTCACCCAGGCAGGATGAAACAGTGATACACGAGGAAAAGGCCTTTCTCTAAGACTCTAGATAAAGATAAGGAAAAATCGACCCAGATTGATGAGTGCTACAGAACAAAAGGTCTGACTTCCACCAGAAAAGAGAGCCATGGTAGGACAAGATGAAGGATTTGGGATGAATGGATAAGGTCATAAGGAAGATTCTCCTGAGAAAGCACTTTCTGTCATTTAGTAGATAATTAACCAAAGTTTATTTTGTCAATAAGAAATGTAGGAATAAATGAGGGATGAAACGAAAGAATTCAATTGTAAGTTTGAGAGCTTTCCAGAATAGCTGCTGACAAGGCACTCTTTTCTTCTGGATCTGAACATGATGGAAGGGAAGGAAGCCAGTGGGCAACTGGGGCAGAGAATATAGGATGGTGGAAAGGGTGGGTAGGAAGAAGCGTACTTAATTATTATATTTTCTAATGAGATGGAATTAATATACCATGTGAAGAACTAAGGAAATTACTCAGGAGGTTCTGGGAGTAGTAGGTTGAAGAGCCCAGAACCCACATCATTGAGGGCAGAAGAAGGGCTGTAGACTCCTCCCTAGATCCAGGAACTCCCGTTACCCTCCTGTGTCTCCTACCCACCTCCTTCAAGAGCCTAACAACTCCTAACCACAAACATGGCTACAGGATAGAATTTTTTATTTTCCTACTTTTCTCAACCTGAGCTTCATCTAGGATCAGTCATGTATCACTCTTTTCAGGCCAGTTTTGTTACCCTCCCCACTACTATTACCTCTGCTGTGCTCCTCCACCCAGTGCTGCCCTCCACTGGCCCTGCTTCCTGCTGCTTCCTGGTTTTCTGACTGGCCTCTAATACCCTTTGAGAGATCCCCCACCCCATCTTCTGTCTGTCACTGGAGCTTACACTCTCCTCCCAAAATCCTTCTCTTTCTTCCTTAACTGGCCAATCATTCCCTCATACTTAGAAAAATACTGACCCTTATGCTGACATATTCAAGCCTGCCCCCCGCCCCCCCCGCCCACAGGAGGCATGGTTGTGATTTGGCTACTAAGGTTTGTGCCATCAGACTCTCATATATGGACATCTGTTTCTGCCTCACCCTGAAGGACATGGTAATGGGCTTCTGTTCAGAGAAAGGCAATTTTAATCTCCTGGTGTAGGCTAGTTATGGGTATGAGGAGAAGTTTTAAATTATACAGAAAAGTACAAATTATGCTGTCTCTTTAAGTATAATTCCTTCTATGAAAATCCTTCCCTTAAAAGGAGGATGAAAACAAGTTACAAAGAGGAGACCGATTCTCCTGTTTCAATGTTTACACTCTAAATTTACTAAAAAAAATAACTTTCATAGAAAACAGCTTTTAGAGAAACCATGTATTATCATGAAAGTGCAGAGAATGAGGTAATTTCCATATTCCACAGGAGCAAGTTCACTTCCATCCAACAAATGCAAAAAAAAAAAAAAAAAATGTTTTTTAATGTGCTGTCCTCTGTTTATATTATAAACTATCACTGGATAAACCTTTGGCTGCTACCTAAAATGTTGGCAGTTGGAATCCACCAGCCGCTCCTTGGAAACCCTGTGGGGAGTCCTACTCTGTCCTATAGGGTTGCTAAGAATTGGAATCTACTAAAAGAAAACTGGGAGTTTTTTTTTTTTTTTAAATCAATGTATTATAATTTTTTGAAAAACGATAGACTTTTGCTATAAGGTAGTACCATCACTGAAATTTTCAGGAGGAGACTTTATTGCCCAGAGTAAATTCCGTAAACTATGGTCGGTGTCTGGGGAAGAAGAAAGAAACCATGGGGACTGTGGAGGTGGAGGATGGTGGTGATGGACAGGTCTCCAGGGATCCCTGAGACCAGAGACTTAGGTCACAGTTGAGACACCAGAGCCCAGACGGCTCATGTGAATTAACTCTCCACTATTGCAAGTCTCAACCCAAGAGGAAAGTGTCAATCAGGGTAGAACATGAGAACAAAAAGCCCAAGTTCCAAGCCCAGGAGGATTCCCCAAGTATCAGCGAGGTCTTTTTCATCAGCTTCCACTAGGCAGAATTCTCACTCATCAAATTACTCCAGAGATCAATAGGTCAAGTATGAGTATTTTACCCAAGTGTGTAAAGTCAAGGGGTTAGCCATGGTCTGACAGACCAGACCAAAACATCTCACACCCCTGTCGGCAAAAGGCCCCTGGTCCTGAGACCGAGTTTTTGAAGAAAGTGAGTGCCATCAGGTCTGCCCTCAGTCTAACCAACACTGAGTCCCTGGTCAGCATCCTGGAGTCCTGGCAAGAAGAGCCAGGCACCTCCAGGAGCATCTGGAGGAGGAGACAGGGGCTGAAGAGGCTACCACACCTACTGGTGCTGCTACACATTTGGGAGATCTGGCTGCAGAGGGTGCAGGCATGGCCTCAAGGTCAAAGGAGAAAGCACCTGAAGATGTGCTAGGACTCTTAGACTGAGAGGAGCAGGATGTCTGGACTGCAAAATATGCACCTTTCAGGGAAGAACTTCATTCAGCCTTTTTGTAGGGGTTTTGGAATATACAATTAAAATAAATGTAAACAATTATTAGAAAAAAATCTCTGAAAATAAAATTTAATTTTTTTAAATCACTGCTCCATACACCACATGTAAATGGCTTGATATAAAGCACTGGTCTTTTGTGATTCACAAAAAGGAGGTGTCAATTCCTGAACAAGAACTGAAGTGACAGGAGAAACTCCCCATGCTGTTAGAGCCCTGAGTATGGGCCCTAATCCAATAATCTGTCCTCATTAATTCCTTTTCATTTCATCTCAGCAAAAGAGGGGAGGGAGGAGGTGACAGAGGGTTACATGTGCCTATTCTGTTCTTTAGCATCTAGTTCACTGCCAGGAACAAGTATTCATAAGAGTCTAAAAAACGTTAAAGTACAAATAAGGAGGAAAACCTCCTAGTATATATATGTATTAGGTGGCACAAAGAGTTAAGTGCTCAGCTACTAACTGAAAGGTAGGCAGTTTAAATCCACTCAGAGTTGTCTTGGAAGAAAGGCCTGGCAATCTACCTCCAAATGGTCACAGCTATTGAAAACCGTATGGACGGCAGTCCTACTCTGAAAACTCACGGGGTCGTCATGAGTGAAAATCTACTCAACGGCAACTGGATTGGTAATCTATATATGGCATAAATGTTGGGAAAATTAGTTCCTGAACATATACACGGCATGTAGAATACACTGTACGTTAGTATTATGTGCCAAAACCCACTGTCATCAAGTCGATTCTAACTCATACTGACCCCAAAGGACAGAGTAAAACTACCCCATAGGGTTTCCAAGGCTGTAAGTCTTCACTGAAGCAGACTGCCACATCTGTCTCCTACAGAGAGGCTGGTGGGTTCGAACCACTGACCTTTCAGTTAGCAGCCAAGTTCTTTAACCACAGAGCCACTAGGGCTCACTGCTGTCATCTACAGTGATTACATAAGCAAATTCTGAAACAAACTCCCTGGGTTTAAATCCTAACTCAGTTTATCAGCTGGGTGATCTGGGCACGTTACTTTACCTCTCACTGCCTCAGTTTCCCATTTCTAAAATGGGTCTTATTCAAAAGGTTGTTACGCAGGTTAAATAAAACACACAAAGCACTTAGAAAAAGGCCTTACACACAGAATGAACACAATAAATGTTAGTTTTCATAATTATTAAGGGAATACAAACAAACGGCTAGGTTGAAGGAACTTCCATTGAGAAAGAGTTGAGTTCCAAAATTCATGTGTAAAGTCATTTACATCAACTGTTAAAGTTGTATGTTTAGATTCAAGTGATTACTGAGGTGTGTTATGATCTTGAACAGAGCTCTGGGGACTATACAGGCAGACTCTGCATGCCCTTCTCCTGCACATCCATTCCATCTCCCTTGGAGCCCAGACATCATGTTATCAATTAAACCCCTCCCACACTGGTGGTGTACTGTTTAAGAGCTATGGCTGCTAACCAAAAGGTCATCAGTTCAAATCCACCAGGTGCTCCTTGGAAAGTCTATGGCACAGTTCTGCTCTGCCCTATTAGGCCGCTATGAGTTGGAATAGACTCAGTGGCGATGGGTTTTTAACGGGTATGAGGTAACTGTTCAGTGCTTAAAGACATACCAAAAGCAACCACTAACACAAAAGTTCTTATTTCAGAGTAGCAAAACCTTTTTCTAACACAGTGGTGAATTAGGGTGGACTGTGGATCAAGAAGAGCCCTGGTGGCATAGTGGTTAAGAGCTCAGCTGCTAACCAAAAGGTGAGCAGTTCGAATCCAACAACTAGTCCTTGGAAACTCTATTGGGTAGTTCTACTCTATGCTATAGGGTCTCTACGAGTTCGAATCAACTAGGGTCTCTATGAGTTGGAATCAACTTGATGGTGACAAGTTTGGTTTGGTGGGTGTCATGGATTGAATTATAACCCGAAAAAAACCTGTGTTTCAACTTGGTTAGGCCATGATTCCCACTATTGTGTAGTTGTCCTCCATTTTTTGATTGTAATTTTACTTTAAGAGGATTAGGGTGGGATTGTAACACCACCCTCACTCAGGTCACCTTTCCCTGGGGTGTGGCCTGCACCACCTTTTATCTCTCCAGAGATAAAACGAAAGGGAAGCAAGCGGAGAGTTGGGGGCCTCATACTATCAAGAAAGCAGCACCAGGAGCAGAGCATGTCCTTTGGACCCAGGGTCCCTGCACCTGAGAAGCTCCTTGACCATGCGAAGGCTAAGGACAAGGACCTTCTTCCAGAGCCTAAAGAGAGAGAAAGCTTTCCCCTAGAGCTGATGCCTTGAATTTGGACTATCAGCCTACTTTAATGTGAGGTATTAAATTTCTCTCGGTTAAAGCCATCCACTCATGGTATTTCTGTTATGGCAGCACTAGATGATGAAGACAGTGGGTCAAGGTGGAAGGGGTGGATGAAGGACAAAAAAAGAAAAATGGACAACAAGAGAAATATAAGAATTTAGAGAACTGTGAAAATTTAATTCCTGAATATACTTTCTTTCTCCTCCCTTTAACTGTAAGGACTTTTCTCATATACAGCATATATAAATAAATCCTTGCAATATTTAAAACACTTAGATTTTTGTAAAACTCATTCTCTGAAAACTCATGGTGGCCCCATTAATTTGTGGTTTAAAAACAACTCAGAACTAAAAAGAAGCATAAATAAACAAATAAATAAAGGCACTGCTGTCATTTGCGGGTGATGTTCTTTTCCTGCTATCCACAACCCACACACTCGGGTTAATTTTCCAGGGTCAGTGTTCATAGACCATCCTCTTTCTCTTACCACCACCCCACCACCCTTAATTATTTAGAAAAGGCAGGGCCAGTCAGTGCTCCAAACATCAAGTTTTCTCTCCAAAATGCCAACTGGCACTTGGGGAGCAGGCTACATTCTCAGCTGTCAGCACTTCCACTAGCCCCTGCAGATAAGGAATGTGTCTCCACTTAACTGTTCACTGTAATAAATAATAATAATAAAAAAAAATTGTAAAACACTGTTTCTTAAAAACAAACAAAAAAAACCCCAGGCATTTCCCTATTACCCACCCACCCCACTCTCCCACACCCAGTGCTCCCCTCACCACACACACACTCAAATATTTCATACCAACGGTGTGTCCCAAGCACGGGGTCTGGCTCCGCTCTTCTTTTACACCCCTTGGAGGCCTCTGGAGAAACCATACCTTTGGTTGGCAATTCCCTGAACCCTGCCTATTCAAGCTGGCACTTATTCAAAAAGGCAGGTGAGTCTTCAAGTCAGGTTTTTAAAAGGAGTTTAAGAGGAGCCAGGTGATATGCCTACTCACCCTCAAGTTTCTCAAAGGTAATAATCTCTTGAGATGTTTACAATGTCTCAACTATGGGTTAATTAAATCCCTTAGGATGGTGGGCATAGGAAAATCCTCCATCTCAATGTCCACCATTTTGAAAAAAAGGAGGGGGAATCTCCAAAATTACAAATTTGAATTTCTACATACTTGATTGAACTAAGGAGTAAGTTCCTCACGTGTGTTATTCTTGGTCTGAGCCCTGGTGGTGCAGTGGTTAAGAGCTCAGCTGCTAACCAAAAGGTCTGCTGTTTGAATCCATGAGCTGCTCCTTAGAAACCCTGTGGGGTAGTTCTACTCCGTCCTATAGGGTTGCTAAGAGTCAGAATCCACTGGATGGTAATTGGTTTGTTTGTTTTTCAATCTTTGGCTGAAAGGTGGACTTTGTTATCAATTTATTAAATCAACTGGTAATTTGCTGGATATTTCTTATATAGGAACTTATGCTGTCTTCAAATCCAGCCAATCAGGTTTAGGGAGAGAGAAACTTCTCTACCTTAGCCTCCCTGCCACTCCCACACCTTTTTCATTGATTTCCATGCCCTGTTTAAGTAACATCACTCATCACTTCTCACTGTCTAGGTTATCTGAGCCAATTCATGGCAGTCAATTCCACCTGAGCCCTAGGATACCCTCATTTACATACTCTGCGCTGTTGTTCCTTCACTAATGGCTGACTTCGCATCGCCCCTTGAATGTCTACTAGGCATCTCAAACTTAATGTGGTTCAAATAAAATTCTTGCTCCAAGTGTCTTATTTACCTGCCAGTCTTCCTTATCTCAGCAAATGTTCTCACTATCCTCTGAGTTGTTCAGGACAAAAACCTAGAAATCATCCTTGATTTCTCTCCTTTATTCAAATCTTGCATCCAATCCATTGACACATATTCTGGACTCTTGGCGCTACCTTAAGATAAATCCTGACTCTATCCACTTCTCACTACCTCCACCTTACAGCCACCATCATCTCTTGGTTAAAACTGGACTCCATGCCACTGATCTTCCCTCTTACAGTCTACATAACAGCATCATTTCAGTGGCTTCTCATGGCGATTAGGAAAAATTCCCAAACCCTTCCCATGGTCTTTCATGATGCAGGGCTTGCCCACCATACTAACCTCATTTCCTAACAGTCTTCCCTCGGTTCACTCCACACTAGCCATGACTTATTTCCTGAGCTTCCTCAAACATGCCAAAACACTTGGTTATTTAAGGGCCTCAGAAACAACTCTTGCCTTTATTGGCAATATCCTCCCTTCAGAACTTCATACAGCTATTATCTCATTTGATATAGGTCAGTTATCTTCTTAAATATCCTGCTCCCATAAGCCTTTACTGACTATTAATCTAAAACAGCTCACCCCACTCATTCCCTCACATGCAACTCTGTCTTATTTTCAAAATATTTAGCTCTCCTTGACATTTTTCGTTATTACCTGTAAATTTATTTTTTGTGGTGGAGAATATATGTAGCAAAACATACACCAACTCAGCAGTTTCTACCTGTACAATTTAATGACATCGGTTACATTCAAGTTGTGCAACCATTCTTACCCTCCTTTTCTGAGTTGTTCCTCTGTCATTAACATAAACCCACTGCTCCTTAAGGTTCCTATCTAATCTTTTCAGTAGCTGTTGTCAATCTGATGCCATGTAGACAGTTCTTCAAAGAGCATATGCTCAAGGTAGACCACTTTTATTAGTTAAGTAAGCTAATGTTCTGGAGCCCTCGTGGCACAGTGGTTAAGTGATACGGTAGCCAAGCAAAAGAAGAGCAGTTTGAATCCACCACCTGCACCTTGGAAACCCTGTGGGGCAGTGCTATTCTACAGGGTCTCTGAGTCAGAATCAACTCAACAGCAACAGTCTGGTTTTTTCTTTTTTATGCTTCGGTTTTAACATGATTCAAGGGAATGCTTTTGGTGTAACGTTTAAAGATTATCTCACGGCAATAGTTTCAGGAGTTCATTCACCCTCAACGGCTCCACAAAGTCTAGGGTTCATGAGAATGTGAAATTCTGTTCTGCATTTTCCCCCTTTTGATCAGGGCTTTTCTATGGACTCTTTGATCAAAATGTTCAGCGACAGTAGCCGGGAACCTTCTGGTTCTTCTGGTCTCATGGCATGCTAGATGTTCTTTTAAAAAACATGAGTGGATGCTGAAGGTTATCAAATACTTATTTTATTACACCTATTAATGTAATCACATTTATTTTTCCTGTACATATGGTAAATTATACTGATTCATTTTTGAATGTTAAACTAACCTTGAATTCTTGGGATAGACCCAACTTGGTCATAATATATTCTTCTTTATAGTATTGCTGGATTTGTTTTGCCTATTTATTTTTATATTTTGCATCTATGTTCATCAGTGACATTGGCCTGTATTTTTCCCATCTTGTGCTGCTCTTGTCAGGTTTTGGTATCAATATTCATTCTACAAGCTTTATAAAATAAGTTTGGGTATATATTTCATTTTATATTGAAGAATTTGTCAAATATTTCTTGAATATTTGGCAGAATTTGCAGGAAAAGCCATCTGACATGAAGTTTTCTTTTTGAGAATAGTTTGAGCTCTAATTCAATTCTATTAACAGTTGTGGAATTACTTTTACTTCCTGTTTCTTCTTGAATCGTTGTTATTAACTTACATGGTATGATACGTTTGCCTACTTTACCTAAATTTGCAAATTTATTGGCTAATATGGTTCATGACATTCTCACATTACCTTTAAGTTCTGCAAGATCTGTAGTCATTTTCTTTCTAATTCCTGATATTCGTTATTTATACCTTCATTCTTTTTCACTTGATCAATCTTGCCTAGAGTTTCTCAATTTTACTAGCATTTTCTAAGAATCAACTTTAGTCTTCGTTGATCGTCTGTTGCATGTATTCAATCATTAATAGAAACAAAAATTCCTATGAATGTTTGTTTCTGGTTTTTTCCCAACATTTTGAATGGATGTTTAACTCACTTATTTTTCAAGATTTGTTATTTCCAATTATATTTTTAAGGCTATTAGTTTCCTATATTATATTGTCTGTACTGCACAAATTTTTATATGCACTATGTTCATAACTGTTCACTTCAAAATGTATTCTAATTTTCATCACGATGTCTTTTTTGACTCATAGTATTTGAAAATATTCAAGCACGTGGAGATTTTGTATTTTCTTTTTCTAAGATGGTTTTTTTTTTTGAATTATGGTGTACTTACATAGTATCCTCTATATTATTGCAGACTCTTGAAATTTGTTGAGACTTGCTTTATAACACAGTATACAGTCAATTTTTATAAACACTATGTTTTTATGTGCATGAGATGAATGTACATTCTTTAGTGGTTGAATAATGCATGCAGATATACATATATCAATTTGGTATTATTTTTATACATGTTAAATCTTCTGTATCCTTGATAATTTATGGACTTCTATGTTTCTGAGGGGTGTGTTAAAAATCTGTTATGATGCATGATGTCAAAAGGAGCCCCAGTAAGCAGTGGTTAAGCACCCAGCTCTTAAACTTTTTGATTTGATCCACCAACTACTCCACAGGAGAAAGATATGACCGTTTCCTTCCATAAAGATTACAGCCTTAGAAACCCTTTGGAGAAGTTCTACTCCATCCTATAGTCACTATGAGTCAGAATTGACTCAACAGCACACAAGAAAAAATGTATGATGTGATGGAAACTGAGGAGTACGAAGCTCAAAGAATTGGTCCTACCTCCAGGGTCAAAGGATGAAGGACAGAGTAAACAGCAGAGACATCCAAAAAGCTTGGAAAAAAGGGGGCTGAAAGGAAGATGGTTGGTGGTTTAAGGGCTTTGAAGGGCCACCACATATACTGAGGAATCTGGAGTGCAATGTTCTTGCCTAAGGATGAAGACATGCTCATAAAGATCCTGACAAAGCTTTAGGCTTGCACCTCTGGCTGATCTTTGGGCTCCATGGAGGCAGGAAGTGAAGGCTAAGGCAGAGTTTTAGGCGCTCTTGCTTAGCATTGAAAGAATGCCCCAGTTCAGAGCCAATCTGCAAAGACTGGGATAATGTTACTTTTTCTTTTTGGCTACAAGCATTTAAAGAAAGCACTGTCAGGTCATGAACTGACTGCTGACATAACAGAACAGAACTTCAGTGTCCACACATGAGAAGACATACAATCTTTGCAGAAATAGTTTGGGAACATCACTAAGCAAATGGATGACTGGCCCTCAACAATTAAAAATAAAAAAGCAAACCCTAATGACTGGAGGGAATCTGATTTCCAGAGTTACATTATAATATTTAAGATATCCAGTTTGCAACACACTATTTTAAGTCATAAAAAGAAAAAAGAAAAGGATGGTTCATTTGTTAAGAAGAAAGAAAGAAGAGAAATGAACTGAAAGCATCCCTAAGGAAACACAGATATTGGGATTACTAGACAAAGAATTTAAACCAATTGTCTTAAATTTCCTCAAAGAGCTAAAGAAACCATAGACACACACACAAAAAAAGGAAACCAGGAGAAGAATGTATGAACAAGTAGAAAATATTAATAAAGAAATATTATACAAAAGAACCAAATAGAAATTATAGAGCTGAAAAGCAGAATAGCTGAAATAAAATTTTCATCAGAGGAGCTCAACAGCAGATTTGAGCAAGAAAGCAGGAAAATGTAAACTTGAAAAAGCACAACTGAAATTGTTCTAACTGAGGAGCATAAAGGAAAAAGAATGAAGAGAACGAACAGAGCCTAAGGGACCTGCGGGACAACATCAAGCATACCAATATACTCATTAAGGGAGTCCCAGAAAGGAAAGAAAGATGAAAGGACAGAAAGAATATTTGAAAGCGTAATGACTGGAAGTTTCCCAAATGTCATCTGGATATCCAAGAAGCTCAATAAACTCAAAGGACGATAAATACATAGATATCCACAGACAGACACAATCAAAATGTCAAAAGATGAAGACAGAAACTTGAAAGCAGAAAGAGATAAGTGACTCCTAAGGTACAAGAGAGTCTCAACAAGTTTAACTGTTGATTTTTCATCAGAAACCATTGAGACAAGAAAATAGTGGGATGATGTAGTTAAGATACTGGAAAAAAAATACAGAAACAAAACTATGAACCAAGATTTCAATATCTAGCAAAACTATCTTTCAAAAATGAAGGCGAAATTAAGACATGCCCAGATACACAAAACCTGAGGGAGTGTGTTAGCAGCAGAACTGCCTTATGAGAAATGCTACAGGGAATCATTCTGGCTGGCATGGAAGGACACTAGACAGTAACTGGAAGCCATAAAAAGAAACAAAGACTCTGTAAAGGTAACTACTTAGATAAAACAAAGTCAGTAATATTTTTATATCACGCCTCTCTTTTTTTCATATATGATTTAAAGCACGAATGCATAAAAATGATTACACATCTCTCTTAATGGACACACAATGTATAAAGATGCAATTCTTGTACCAGCAACATAAGTAGGGGTGGTAACTGAGCTGAATAAAAGCAGAATTTTCTATACTGTTGAAGCTAAATTTGTATTAATTAAAAGAAGATTGTTATAAATATAAAATATTAATTGTAATCCTCATGGTCACCACTAAGAAGCTAAAAAATATCAGGAAAGGAAAAAAGGAGAGGATCAAAATTGTACACTTGAAAAAAATCAGTCAAACACAAAAGTGGACAGTAGTCAAGAAAATGAGAAACAAAATACATATAACACCTACTACAAAAGTAGAAGATATAAGTCCTTCCTTATCATTAATCGCTTTAAATATAAATAGATTAAATTCACAATTGGGATCATTAAAGTTGTGTGTCAACTTTGTCGGACCATGATTTTCAGTGCTTTGGCAGTTATCTTGTAGTTTAGCAGTCGTATAACGATGCAATCATTTCCATGATGAGATGTGACATAATGTGATTACCTCCATGATGGGATCTGCTGTGAGTAGCCAATCAGATGTAAGGGAGTTTCCTCAGGGGTGTGGACTGCATCCAATATAGGTGGACTTTCTGGCAAGGCTCTTGAGCTTTTGCTCACTCTGAATCCTGCAGCTGGCTCCTCTTCATCTGATCTCAAGTTTTTGGGACTTGAACTCTCAGCTTACCTTCCAATTTTGGGATTCATCAGCCTCCGCAGTCTGTGAGCCACGACCTGCCAGCTTACCTGCCGATCTTGAGATTTGTCAGCCTTTGCAGCCTGTGAGCCACAGACCTGTTGTATGACCTGCAGATCTTGAGTTCTGCAGTCCCTGCATCTGTGTGAGTCAGGAGAAGCTACCAGCCTGACCCATGGACTTGAGACTTACCAGCCTCTACAGCCTCGTGAGCCATTTCCTTGATATAAATCTATTTACATATAAATATATATGTATATATATATCTCACTGGTTTTGCTTCTCTAGAGAACCCAGCCTAAGATACCAATTAAAGGGCAAACATTGGCAGAATGAAAAAAAAAAATCATTCGATTGCTATCAAGCTGATCTGACTCATGGTAACCCCTCCCCCCATGAGTCAGAGTAGTAGTGACACACAAGTGTGTCAGTTCAGTGACTAATTTTTCAAAAGTAGATCACCAAGCCTTTCTTCTGAAGTCCCTCTGAGTGGACTCAAACCTCCAACATTTTGGTTAGCAGCTGAATGCATTAACCGTTTGCACCTCCCAAGGACTACAACATCTCTATTTATTTCTGTATTACTTGTCATTATACTATATACATACATACACACATACACACACATAGACATCACACAGATGCTTTGGACTTCAACCAGCAGGGCTCTATTAATTATTGATAGAAAAGTACTGATATCAATTATAAATGCGTATTTGTCCATTTCCCCTTTCAGATTTATCAGTTTTTGTATTTTGGAGCCCTGTTGTTAAATACATACACATTTAGGATTGTTGTATCTTTTTGGAGAATTGAACCTTTATTATGTTATGTCCCTACTTATTCCCAATAATACTCCTTTTTCTGAAGTATAATTTATCTGATATTAATATAGTTACTGCAGTAGAACTGGATAATTTTCAACCATTTCAAGAGGTAGCATAAGATCAAGAACTGATGGTATAAAAGGAAGAAATCGAAGCTGCATTGAAGGCATTGGTGAAAAAACTATCCTCTCTCCACCATCTTCACTACTATGACACCAACTGTCCCTCACACAGCACTTCTCTGCTGGGTTCAATAACTCATTACAATGGCCACACAGAACTCATAGTCCATATTCACGATTATGGGGTTTATTAGGGAAGTAACAGTTATAGCTCAGGCTCAAAGACACTCAGAATACAGTTCTTCTATATCAGGACAGCCTCTTCCCTCCTGTGCTCATAGGTGTGACTCTGCCTGGCCTTGGGCCTCTCTCCGAAGGCACTCAGCTTTCCTTCTCCCTGGGCCATCATCTCCTATAGCCGGGTCCCTGTTGCTTGGTCTCTCCTGCCATGGCATCTTACCGTCTTCAGGGTTACAGCTTCCTCTCTCTATCTCAGTCTCCTGCTTCTAGGAGCTTCTCAGTGCAGGGATCTCAGGTCTATAATATACGCTCAGCTCCTGGCTGTTCTTCCTTGATGGGAGTTGAATCCTCCTCTTTGCTCTGGAACTGGTGCTCTTTGAAGGGAAAACTAAACAATCCCCTTGGTGAGCCACAATTACCCTATCACACAGTCCTGCCCAAGCACCAGGGTGGATGTTATAAGACCATGGCTAGAAAGGCCACACAAAGTAAACAATCACAACAGAGTACCATGGACTCATTTTTCAAGTGAAGTACCAAAAATCCCATAGGAACAGATTAGTAAAGAATATAATCAATAGCAAGAACATTTTCATAATTATGTTTTCTGTATTTGGAAGAAATCTATAGCGCTATTCTTATTTTGCCAATTCACAGGGATCACAGAGATTAGTGGTAGATATTGCAGTACCAGAAAACTCTCTGGTGAAACAGTCTGTGAGCGGTCTTACAAACATGGATATTCCACCAGAGTCAAAAGAATGACGTTACATTAATCATCAAAGAGAACATTTCAAGATCTAGCCTGAAGTACAATGTTGTCACTGATAGCTAATATCCATACACTTACAAGGAAGACCAGTTTATATGACTCTTCAAATTTATGCACCAACCATTAATGCCAAAGACAAAGAAATTGAAGATTTTAAACAACTTCTGCAGCCTGAAATTGATCAAACATGCAATCAAGATGCATTGATAATTACCGGTCATTAGAATGTTAAAGTTGGAAACAAAGAAGGAAAAGTAGTTGGAAAACACAGCATTGCTGATAGAAATGATGCCAGAAATCTCATGAAAGAATTTTGCAAGACCAGTGACTCATCCACTGCAAATATTTTTTTCCACCAACATAAACGGGAGCTATACACGTGGACTTTACCAGATGGAATACACGGGAATCAAACTGACTACATCTGTGGAAAGAGAAGATGGGAAAACTCATATCATCAGTCAGAACAAGGCCAGGGATCGATTGTGAAACAGACTGTCAATTGCTCACATGGGAGTTCAAGTTGAAACTGAAGAAAATTAGAATAAGTCAAAAAGGGCCAAAGTACGACCTTGAGTATATCTCACCTGTATTTAGAGACCACCTCAAGAATACATTTTACGTGTTCAACGCTAATGACTGAAGACCAGACGAGTTGTGGAATGACATCAAGGACATCACACATGAAGAAAGCAAGAGGTCCTTTAAAAGACAGGAAAGAGAAAAGACCAAAACGGATGTCAGAAGAGACTCTGAACCTTGCTCTTGAATGTCAGGTAGCTGAAGTGAACGGAAGAAATGATGAAGTAATAGAGCTGAACAGAAGATTTCAAAGGGTGGCTTGAGAAGAAAAAGTATTATAATGACATGTGTAAAGATCTGGAGATGGATAAGCAAAAGGGAAGAACACACTCAGCATTTCTCAAGCTGAGAGAACTGACAAAAAAATTCAACTCTTGAGTTGCAATACTGAAGGATTCTACAGGTATAATATTAAATGACGCAGGAAGCATCAAAAGAAGATGAAAGTAATACCCACAGTCACTATACCAAAAAGAATTGGTCGGTCTTCAACCATTTCAGGAAGTAGCATATGATCAGCAACCAATGGTACTGAAGGAAGAAGTCCGTGCTGCACTGAAGGAATTGGTGAGAAAAAAAAGCCTCCAAGAATTGATGGAATACCAACTGAGACGTTTCACCAAATGGATGCAGCACTGGAATCGCTCGCTTGTCTAATCCCAAGAAATATGGAATACAGCTACCTGGCCTACGAACTGGAAAGGATCCATATTTACGCCTATTCCTAAGAAAGGTGATCCAACCAAATGTGGAAATTATCAAACAATATCATTAATATCACATGCAAGTAATATTCTGCTAAAAATCATTCAAAAGCAGCTGCAGCAGTACATTGACAGGGAACTGCCAGAAATTTAAGCAGGATTCAGAAGAGGACATGGAAGGAGGGATATCATAGCTGAAACCATATCGATTCTGGCTGAAAGCAGAGAATACCAGAAAGATGTTTACCTGTGTATTATTGACTATGCAAAGACATTCGACTGTGTGGATCATAACAAACTATGGATAACACTGGGAAGAATGGGAATTCCAGGACACTTAATTGTGCTCATGAGGAACCTTTACATAGATTAAGAGGCAGTTGTTCAGACAGAACAAGGGGATACTGATTGGTTTAAAGTCAGGAAAGGTGTGCGTCAGGGTTGTATTCTTTCAGCATACCGATTTAATCTGTATGCTGAGCAAATAATACGAGAATCTGGACTATATGAAGAAGAACGGGGCATCAGGATTGCAGGAAGGCTCATTAACAACCTTCATTATGCAGATGGCACAACCCTGTTTGCTGAAAGTGAAGAGGACTTGAAGCACTTACTAATGAACATCAAAGACCACAGCCTCCAGTATGGATTACGCCTCAACATAAAGAAAACAAAAATCCTCACAACTGGACCAACGTGCAACATCATGAGAAATGGAGAAAAGACTGACGTTGTCAAGGATTTCATTTTACTTGGATCCACAATCAACAGCCATGGAAGCAGCAGTCAAGAAATCAAAAGACACATTGCATTGGGCAAATCTGCTGCAAAGGACCTCTTCAAAGTGTTGAAGAGCAAAGATGTCACCCTGAAGACTAAGGTGCGCCTGACGCAAGCCATGCTATTTTCAATCACATCATATACATGTGAAAGCTGGAAAATGAATAAGGAAGACCGAAGAAGAGTTGACGCCTTTGAATTGTGGTGTTGGTGAAGAATATTGAATATACCATGGACTGCCAAAAGAACGAACAAATCTGTTTGGGAAAAAGTGCGGCCAGAATGCTCCTTAGAGGCAAGGATGGCGAGACTGCATCTTATATACTTTGGATATGTTGTCAGGAGGGATCAGTCCCTGGAGTAGGACGTCATGCTTGGCAGAGTACAGGGTCAGCGGAAAAGAGGGTGACCCTCAATGAGGGGGATTGACACAGTGGAACACTTATACACTGCTGGTGGGAATGTAAAATGGTATACAACTACTTTGGAAATCAATTTGGCGCTTCCTTAAAAAGCTAGAAATAGAACTACCATACAACCCAGCAATCTCACCCCTCAGAATATATCCTAGAGAAATAAGAGCTGTTACACAAACAGATACATGCACATCTATGTTTATTGCAGCAGTGTTTACAAGAGCAAAAAGATGGAACCAACCAAGGTGCCCATCAATGGATGAATGGATAAATAAATTATGGTATATTCACACAATGGAATACTACACATCAATAAAGAACAGTGATGAATCTGTGAAACATTTCATAACATGGAGAAACCTGGAAGGCATTATGCTGAGTGAAATTAGTTGCAAAAGGTCAAATATTGTATAAGACCACTATTATAAGATCTTGAGAAATAGTTTAAACTGATAAGAACATATTCCTTTGTTGTTACGAGAGGGGGGAGGGAGGGAGGGTAGGAGAGGGGTATTTACTAAAGAGATAGACAAGAACTACTTTGGGTGAATGGAAGGACAACACTCAACACAGTGGAGGTCAGCACAACTGGACTAAACCCAAAGCAAAGCAGTTTCCTGAATAAACTGAATGCTTCAAAGGTCAGCAAAGCAGGGGCAGGGGTTTGGGGACCACGGTTTCAAGGGACATCTAAGTCAACTGGCATAATAAAATCTATTCAGAAAACATTCTGCATCCCACTTTGAAGAGTGGCATCTGGGATATTAAATGCTAGCAAGCAGCCATCTCAGATGCATCAATGATTCTCAACCCACCTGGATCAAGGGAGAATGGAGAACACCAAGAACATAAGATAATAATGAGCCCAACAGACAGAAAGGACTACATGAACTAGAGACTACATCATCCTGAGACCAGAAGAACTAGATAGTGCCGAGCCACAACCAATCACTGTCCTGACAGGGAACATAACAGAGATCCCTTGAGGGAGCAGGAGAACAGTGGGATGCAGACCCCAGATTCTCATAAAAAGACCAGACTTAATGGTCTGACTGAGACTGGAAGGAGCCCAGTGATCATGGCCCCCACAACTTCCGTTTACCCACTACGGGAACCATCCCCAAAGCCAGTTCATCAGACGTGGATTGGACTAGACAATGGGTTGGAGAGGGATGCTGGTGAGGCATGAGCTACTTGGTTTGGGTGGACACTTGAGACAATGTTGGCATCTCCTGCCTGGAAAGGAGATGGGTGGGTAGAGGGGCTTAGAAACTGGCAAAATGCTCACGAAAAGAAAGAGTGGAAGGAGGGAGTGGGCTGTCCCATTGGGGGGAAAGTAATTGGGAATATGTAACAAGTTGTGTATAAGTTTTTATGTGAGAGACTGGCTTGATTTGTAAATTTTCATTTAAAACACAATAAAAATTATTAAAATAATAAAAAAAAGAAGCTCACCCATGATTGCTTCAACAAGCACTCAGAACAAAGACTCAAGGAATCTTCTGGATGAAGGTGCAATCCTGGAATTACCAGACGCAGAATACAAAAGATTAATATACAGAACTCTTAAAGACATCAGGAAGGAAATGAGGCAAAATGCAGAACAAGCCAAGGAACACAAAGATAAAGCAGCTGAAGAAATTAAAAAGGTTACTCAAGAACATAATTAAAAATTTAATAAGCTGCAAGAAACCACAGAGAGACTGCAAGCAGAAATTCAGAAGATTAAAAATAAAATTACAGAGTTAGAAAACTCAATAGAAACTAAGAAGAGCACAATTGAAGAACTGGAAGGCAGAATTACTGAGATTGAAGATAAATCTCTTGGGACTAATATATTTCAAGAGAAAGCAGATAAAAGAATTTTAAATGAAGAAATCCAAAGAATCATGTGGGACTTTATCAAGAGAAATAACTATGAGTGATTGGAGTACCAGAACAGGGAGGGCTAACAGAAAATACAGAGGGAACTGTTGAAGATTTTTTGGCAGAAAACTTCCCTGATATCATGAAAGATGCTCATCGAATTCCACATAAGGTAGATCTCAAAAGAAAGTGACCGAGACATATAATAATCAAACTTGCCAAAATCAAATATAAAGAGAACTTAAAGAGAGGCTAGGGATAAAGGAAGTCACCAACAAAGGAGAGTAAATAATAATAAACTTGGACTACTCAGCAGAAATCATGGAGGCAAGAAGGCAATGGGATGACTTATACAAAATATTGAAGGAAAAAAATTGCCAGCCAGGAATCAAACCATAACCCTGGCCCTCTGGCCTTCTGGCCCTCTGGCCTTAGCCCTCTAACTCTAGCCCCTAAGCCATGAGCCCCAAAGCCCCTAAGACCCTAAGCCCTTAGGTCCTAACCTCCAAGGCCCTAAACTCTAACCCTAACCCAAACCCTAACCCCTATACCCTAAACCCTACAACCTAAACACCTACACCCCAAAACACTACACACCAAAACCCTACACTCTAAACCCTATACTCTAAGCCCCAAACCCTAAACCCAAACCTCAAACCCCAAAGCCCAAACCCTAAGCCTAACCATAAACCCTAAACCCTAACACCTAACCCTAACCCCTAGCCTCTCTAACCCTAACAACCCTAACACTAACCCTCGAACCCTAACCCTCTAATGCTAACCTGAAACCCTAACCCAGAACCCTAACCCTCTAAACCTAATCCTCTAACCCTAGCCCTAAACCTAACCCCAACCCCCAAACCCAGCTCCAAACTCTAAACCTCAAATCCCTAGCCCTAAACCTAACAATGAGCCTAAGCCTAACCCTATCACTTAACCATAAACCCTAAACCATAACACTTAAAACCCTAACACCCTTAGCCCTAACACATTTAAACCTAACACCCTAAACGTCAAAACCCTATACACTAACACCCTTAACCCCAACCACTAACCCCTAAACTTAAACGCTTAACTATCTAACCCTCTAACCCTAATACCCTAACCCTAAACTCTAACCCCAGCCCCCAGCCCTCACTCTGAGCCTTAAACTCTAAATCTTAAGCCCTAAATCCTAGGCTCTAAGCCGTAAGCCCTAAAAGCTAAGTCCTAAAACCCTAAACTCTAAGCCCTAAGCCCTAAACCTAACCCTCTAACCCTAACCCTAACACCTTACCCCAAACCCATCCCAAACCCCTAAACCTGAATCCCTAAACCCTAGCCCTAACCCCTAACCCTAAACCTCTAAACCATACCCCTAATCCTCTAACCCTAAACCTCTAACCCTAAACCTCTAACCCTAACCACAACACCAACCCCAACCTCTGAACCCTGAAACCCTAACCCCCTAACCCTAAGCCTCTGAACCCTAAGCCTAAACCCTCTAGCCCTAAACCCTAACATTCACCTCCTCACACCCTCACCTTCTCACTCCCTCACTCTATAATCTTCTCAACCTCTAACCCCTCACCCTCTAACCCCTCACCCTCTAACTCCTTCAATCTCTAACCCCCAACCCTCTAAACCCCAACCCTCTAACACCCACCCTCTAACCTCAAACCACATATCCTAAACAAACCCAACACCAAACCCAACCCTAAACCTAAACCCTAAACCCTAAAACCTAACCCAAACCCTAATGACTAAACCCCAAAACCCTAAACTGCAACCCCTAACACCTAACCTGTAACTTCAAACTCTAACCTCAAACCCTAAACCTAACCCTAACACATAACCCCAACCCAAAAACCCTAACCGAAAAACCCTAACCCTAAACTCTAACCCCAAACCCTAAGGACCCTAACTCTAACAACCCTAACCCTAATATCCCTAACCCCAAACCCTAACCCTTTTTGTTAGCAGCAGTAGCACTTAACCACTAGCCACCAGGGTTTCCATGAGCAGTCACAGGAATAGACATATGCACACCCGTGTTCACTGCAACATTATTCACAGTAACAAAAAGATGGAAACAACCTAAGTGCTCATCCATGGAGGAACGGATAAACAAACTACGGTACATACACACAGTGGAACACTACACGACAATAAAGACCAATGATGAATCTCCGCAACATCTCACACCATGGATGAATCTGGGGCGCATCATACTGACTAAGTCAATCACAAAACGACATATACAGTGAGAGACCACTATCATAAAAATTCATGAAAACATTTACGCACAGAAACAATCCTTGATGTTCACCAAGGAGACGGAGTGGGTAGAGAAAAGCTAACTAAACAATAACCAAAACAACGAAACCCACTGCTGTCGAGTAGATTCCAGCTCATAGAGACCCTATAGAACAGATTAGAACTGCCCCATAGAGTTTCCAAGGAGTGCCTGGTGGATTCGAACTGCAGACCTTTGGTTAGCACCGGTGGCTCTTAACCACTACGCCATCAGGGTTTCCAACCAAACAACAGATATGTGGTAACTCTGGTGAAGGAAGAGACGGTACACAAGACTGGGGAATCAACCTCAGCCTCACTCCAACCCTAACCATAACCCTAAACCACTTGTGCCCGAGCCTAGTAACCCCAGCTCTAACCCAACCCCCAACCACCTAAAACCTATACCCCTAAACCTAACTCCCAAACCTCTAACCCCCAAACCTGGACCCCTAACACCAAACCCTAACCCCTAACCCTAATCCTCTAACCCTTCTGCATCTCTGGGCCTCTCGAGTCTCCGTCTATTTTCTCCCTCCAAATCCTACTAACACTCGGTGGAATTTTGAAGTTTCCGCTGTGCTTTGCTTCTTGTTGTCTCCACCGGTCCCATCAAGGCACTGCATCATTTGCTCTGCTTCACTATTGAGTTCCAGAACCATGGCTTAGAATCGCCTGACACTGAACTTCAGCGATTCGGCGCAAGGGCGCGAGAGGGCGCGCGCACCGCCGGTTCTGTTCTGCCCACCAGGCCCTCCGTGCATGGGAACCTCCTGGACCTAAGCCGGGACGACCTGGGTACCGCTCCAGTGGGGATAGCAGAAGCTTTTCTTCCCGAGGGACCCAACGCCCCAGGGCGCTCTCTCAATACTCCCATTAATGCTATGATTATCCTAACCCACTCCTTCTGCAAGACCTAGTGGGTCCTCGACCAGGCCCAGCCTTCAGGACCCGCAACCCCCCCGCCGTGCTCACGTAGAGGAACCTGCAGGGCCGTGCCCTCCCCGCCCAAGCTCTGCCCCTCCATACCCTGATGCCCTGCAGGCCTCTACTAGGTCCCCGCCCAGGGGAGAGTTGTCGCCCCACACGGGGTGGGGGGACACCAGGGAACATTCGGAAACCACTCCCCAGGCACGAAGCCCACTGCCCGACTGCCCGTATTGAGACCATGTGAGCAGGGCTGCCCCGCCGACTGGAGCCTGCAGGGCAATCACTCACGTTTGTCAGCTTCTCACCGCCCTCTGGGCTCGGGGTCCCAGAGCAGCCAATCCCCCCGGGGCGGGGGAGGCGGTCCGTCCGCAGGGGCTGGAAGATCGGGTTGGTGCCCATGGCCGGAGCACTTAAAACCCTTATAAACCCTCATAAACGGCCAGCTCCAGACCTTCAAATGTCAGCCCGAGAGACACCTAATCTCCAACCTAAAAAAAAAAAAAAAACCACACCTGTGGCCATCCAGTCAATTCTGACTCATAGCGACCCTATAGGACAGAGTAGAACTGCCCCACAGAGTTTCCAAGGAGCGCCTGGTGGATTCAAACTGCCAACCTTTTGGCTAGCAGCCTTAGCACTTAACCACTAGCCACCAGGGTAACCCACTAAACCCACTGCCACCAGGGTAGAGGCTCCAAATCCCGCCAGTGTGAGGAACCCTCAAATCCCCTCAGCACCAGAGATCGCGTCCACAGCGACCGGTACACAGCGCCGCACAAACGTTTAAGTTAACAAACAACATGGTTGCTCAAGACCCCTTCCTGCTACCCCCACCCCCGCCACCCAGAGGGGGAGCGGGACCGGCATCCACACTGTTAACACACACTGAATCGCTGCTTCCACAAGGAGTAGGGTCCCCACGCTGCTCCAGAGATTCCCAAGACCCCTTCCTTTCCAGGTGCGGCCGGGGCCGCGCCGACGCCCCAGCCCCGAGAGTAGACCAGCTGGGCGCGGGCGAGGGCGCGGGGTGCCTCAGCCTCCCAGGCACAGCGCCCAAAACAGTAAGGGGCAGCGGGGCCTTGGGCGGGGGATCGCTCTCTCCCCGTCCCTGGCACCCTACGGAGTCTGGTGGGGGTGGGACGACGAACGGGGGCGAGTGCCCCCTCCTCAGTCTGGAATCTCACCGCCCCCGGGTGAACTCTGGGCCTTGGTTTCTCCCCTGGCACAGGGAGCAGGTAGGGGGCGGAGGGGGCAGGAGCCCATCACCCAGCTTGGCCCGCAAACCCGCCCCGGGCAGAGTAGGGACCTGGGCGCAGCCCTGGACACGGCCTTTCTCCCCAAGCCCTTCAAGCCCCCAGGCCCGAGGGCACTCCGCAGCTGGACCCCGCGGCTGGACCCCCACCCCCGCCCCCCGCAAATCCATGGGGATGCAAATTTCGCAGACCAGCTGCGTCTCCCGGGCCAGAGGCTCCCTCTCGGAGCCCCTAGAGTGGCTGCGTCCGCCCGCCCCCGAGCCGCATCCGCCCCTGGGGATCACTCGGGACGGGGTACCCTGGAAGGGTCGATGCCAGCTGCTAACCCAAAGTCCGGACTCTCCAACCTCTGGAGCCCACGGGGTGCTGGCACTGGAACCTGCCCTCCTGGCGCCTTCCCTCCACACCTTCGAGGGGCCGGGCTTGTTCAGTCTGCGAGCGGGTCCCTCCACCCACCTGCCGGAGTTTCATACCTTTCAGAAAACACGCACGGAAAGCAGCACGAACACCGTCCGCTATAAGGCGCGCCATCCGGCCCGGGCCCCTCACCACCCGTCCGGGCGCTTCTGTGAGTAACTGGCTGGAGGGCGAGGAACATGGCTGCTGGCCCGGCCCAGCGGCCCGGGTGGGGGGCCGGCGTGGGGGGGTTGGGCCTCCAGAGGGGAGGGTGGGGTCTAGAAGCAAGGACAACGCCAAGGTGTGCGGGGTGAGGAGACGGGAGACGTCAGGAGAGGGCCCTCTCGCGTGCAGAGTTAAGTATTGGAGGTGCAACGGTTAAGTGCTTGGCTAACTGAAAGGTGGGCCGTTGGAACCCACCAGCTCAGGGGTTGAAAAGATCTGGAGATGGGCTCCCATAAAGATTCTAACCAAACAAAATCCAAACCAGTTGCTGTTGAATCAATTCAGACTCGTAGTGACCCTATAGGGCAGAGTAGAACTGCCCCATAGGGTTTCTAAGACTATAAGTCTTTACAGAAGCAGACTGCCATGTATTTCCGCCAAGAAGCAACTGGTGGATTTGAACTGTCCACCCTTTGGTTAGCAGCCGAGCTCTTAACCACGGTGCCACCGGGGCTGCACCATAAAAAGCCGCAACCTAGGAAACCTTGTGAAGCAGTTCTAAGTTGTCATACAGGGTTGATATGAGTCAGAATCTCTTGATGGCACACAACCATGATTGTACTAAGAAAAATTCCTCCAAGCAGCTGTCTACATGACCCCTGAAGCAAACATGCATGCACGCTATCAAAGCAGTGCGGCCAAAGACAGGAAATTGGAATAGAGACATTATAGAGTGGACAGTGAAAAGTGATTTCTGAGGGGCATGCAGCTCAAGCGGAGGAGGTAGCATACAACTAAATGCCCTTCTCCTTCTATTGTTCAATGATCTTGAGAAAGAATGTGTCCCAGGAATTAACTGTAGCCCAGGAGAACTTGAAGACAGCAAATACAGAGGACCGGTCAGGATGCTTCTGCAGTGGTCAGGGTGAGGAGTGAAGGTGGAAGTGCAGGTGGGAACAGTGGACAGGCTTGAGGTGTACTTTGGAGCTTGAGCTGCCAAGAACTGCTGGTCGATCAGACGTATGGGATGAGGGGAATGGAGAATCAAAGGTGACTTCTGGAATTCAGGCTACCATGAGCGCATGGTCACCAGAGCCATTCTCTACCATGTGGAAAACCATGGAGGAACAAACTTGAGAAAATGACCAAAAGATTTTTTCTGGACATGTTAGATTTGGATGTCTGAGGTCATCCAAGTGTGGAGAACAGTTCCCAGCTGTGGATACCACTCTGAGGTAGAATAGTTTTCCAGGTTCTAAGAATTTGGAGATCATCAGCCTATAGCTGATTTGAAAGCCACTGGTGGTGCAGTGGTTATGCATTTGGCTGCTACCAAAAGGTCTGCAGTTTGAATCTACCAGTCGCTCCTTGGAAACCCTGTGGGGAAGCTCTACTCTGTCCTGTACGGTCCCTATGAGTGAGAATCCACTCGATAGCGACTTCTTTTTGTTTTGTTTTGTTTTAATACTAAGCTCAGAAAAGTTGTGTGTCAGGGTTGTATTTTTTCACAATACTTATTCAAGCAGTTCGAATCTACCAGTCACTCCTTGGAAACCCTATGGGTCAATTCTACTCTGTCCTTTAGGGTTGCTATGAGATAGAATCGACTCAACAGCAATGAACTTAGTCTTAGAGGAGCCCTTTGTCTGTCAAAGCTGAGAGTTTTACTTTATACTTTTTAAAACTGCCATGTCTCATGTTACGTGGCTACCCTTACAGGAGCATTTTTGGTGCTAACTTGACTTGTTCTTGGTGAAGGGCTCTGTATTCATTTTCTAGGGCTGCCATAGTAAATTACCAAAAACTCAGTGTCTTTAAAAAAACATATAATCCATACAGTCCAAGAAGCTGGATCATATGAAGAAGAAGGGGCACCAGGATTGGAGGAAGACTCGTTAACAGCCTAGACATGCAGATGACACAACCTTGCTTACTGAAAGTGAAGAGAACTTGAAGCACTTACTGATGAGGATCAAAGACTTCAGCCTTCAGTATGGATTACACTTCAACATAAAGAAAGCAAAAATCCTCACAACTGGAACAATAAAAAAATCACAATAAACAGAGAAAATACTGAAGTCGTCAAGGATTTCATCTTACTTGGATCCACAATCACCACCCATGGAAGCACACTTTGAGAAATCAAATGACATATTTTATTGGGCAAATCTGCTACAAAAGACCTCTTTAAAGTGTTAAAAATCAAAGATGTCACTTTGAGGACTAAGGTGTGCCTGAACCAAGCCATGATATTTTCAGTCACCTCATATGCATGCTAAAGCTGGACAATGAATAAGGAAGACGAAAGAACTGAAACTTGAATTATGTTGTTGGTGAAGAATAATGAATATGCCATGGACTGCCAGAAGAATGAACACACCTGTCTTGGAAGAAGTACGGCCAGAATGCTCCTTAGAAAAGTGGGTGGCAAGACTTGGTCTCACGTACTCTGGACATATTATCAGGAGGAATCAGTCCCTGGAAAAAGACATCGTGCTTGGTAAAGTAGAGAGTCAGTGAAAAAGACAAAGATCCTCAATGAGACAGATTGAGACGGCGGCTGCAACAGTGGGCTCAGACACAGCAATGAGAAAGGCCCAGGGCTGGGCACTGTTCCGTTCTGTTGTACACAGGGTCGCTATGTGTTGGAACTGACTCAACAGCACCTAACAACAACATCATAAACTCACTAGATCTCCTGGGGATAGAATGTCATATTCAGTGTAGAATAGATAGAGTTTCTTTGTTTGTTTGTTTACCATATTTACTAATTTACATTTGATAACTTCCACAGTCTGTTGGATCGCCTTTCTTTGAATGGACACAAACGTGCATCTCTTGCAGTCTGTTGGCCAGGTAGCTAGCTTCCAAATTTCTTTGCATGGTGGAGTGAGCATCTGCAGTGCTGCATCTGTTTGTTGAAACAACTCAGTGGGTGTTCTGTCAGTTCCTGGAGCCTTGTTTTTCGCCAGTGCCTTTTTTTTTTTTTTTTTCAGTGTAGCTTGGACTTCTTGCTTCACTACTACCAGTTCTTCATCATATGCCACCTCATGAAACGACTGAAAGTCGACCATTTCTTTTGGTACTGTGACTCTGTGTATTCTTTCTGTCTTTTGTGTGTGTGTGCTTTAAGTGAAACTTTACAAATCAAGTCAGTCTCTCATACAAAAATTTGTATACAGCTTGCTATGTACTCCTAGCTCCTCTCCCACTAATGAGACAGCACACTCCTTCTCTCAGCCCTGTATTCCCCGTGTCCATTCAGCTACTTTCTGTCCCCCTCTGCCTTCTCATCTCCCCTCCAAACGGGAGCTGCCCACATAGTCTCATGTGTCCACTTGAGACAAGAAGGTCACTCCTCACAACTATAATTTTCTATCCTATAATCCAGTCCAATCCCTGTCTGAAGAGTTGGCTTTGGGAATGGTTCCAGTCTTGGGCCAACAGAAGGTCTGAGGACCATGACCTCCAGGGTTCCTCTAGTCTCAGTCAGATCATTAAGTCTGATTTTTTTTATGAGACTTTGAGGTCTGCATCTCACTGCTCTCATGCTCCGTCAGGGATGCCCTGTTTCGTTCCCTGTCGGGGCAGTCTTCGGTTGTAGACAGGCACCATCTAGTTCGTCTGGTCTCAGGCTGATATAGTCTTGGATTTATGTGGCCATTTCTGTCTTTTGGACTCATAATTACCTTGTATCTTTGGTGTTCTTCATTCTCCTTTGCTCCAGCTGGGTTGAGACCAATGGATGCATCTTAGATGGCCGCTTGATAGTGTTTTTAAGACTGCAGACGCCACTCACCAAAGTGGGATGCAGAATGTTTTCTTAATAGATTTTAGTATGCCAATTGACCTAGATGTCCCCTGAAAACATGGTCCCTCAACTGCTGCCCCTGCTCCTCTGGCCTTTGGAGCATTTGGTTTATTCAGGAAACTGCTTTTCATTTAGTCCATTTATGCTGACCTCTCCTTTATTGTATGTTGTCTTTCCCTTCACCTAAAATAGTTCTTGTCCACTATCTAGATTTGCAAATGTCCTTCTCCCTCCCTTTCTCCCCACCCTCGTAACTATCAAAGAATATTTTCTTCTCTGTTTAGACTATTTCTTGAGTTCTTATAATAGTGGTCTCATACAATATTTGTCCTTTTGCAACTGACTAATTTCACTCAGCATAATGCCCTCCAGATTCCTCCAAGCTATGATATATTTCACGGATTCATCATTGTTCTTGATCTGTGTGAAGTATTCCATCTTGTGAATGCACCACAATTTATTTATCCATTCATCTGTTGATGGGCACCTTGGTTACTTCCATCTTTCTGCTATTGTAAACAGTGCTGCAATGAACATGGTTGTGCATGTATCTGTTCATATAAAGGCTCTTATTTCTCTAAGATATATTCCAAGGAGTGGGATTGCCATATCCTATTGTAGTTGTATTTCTAGCTTTTTAAGGAAGTGCCAGATTGATCTCCAAAGTGGCTGCACCATTTTAAATTCCCACCAGCAGTGAATAAGTGTTCCAGGCTCTCTACAACCTCTCCAACATTTATTATTTTGTGATTTGGCATTAATGGCAGCCTTGCTAGAGTGAGATGGTGTCTCGTTGTAGTTTTGATTTACATTTCTCTAATGGCTAATGATTGTGAGCATTTCCTCATGTATCTGTTACCTGCCTGAATGTCTTCTTCGTTGAAGTGCCTGTTCCTATCCTTTGCCCATCTTTAAAATGGATTATTTGTCTTTTTGTTATTGAGTTTTTGCAATATCATGTAGATTTTAGAGATCAGAGGCTGATCGGAAATGTTATAGCTAAAAACTGTTTCCCACTCTGTAAGTAATCAGTTTACTCTTCTGTTGAAGGCTTGGGATGAGCGTAAGTGTTTGATTTTTAGGAGTTCTCTTTTCTCTTTGGGTGCTTGCACATTGTTAGCAATGTTTTTTGTACTGTTTATGCTACATATTTTTTTTTATTAGGGCTCCTAGTGTTGTCCCTGTTTTTTCTTCCATGATTTTTATCATTTTAGATTTCATATTTAGGTCTTTGATCCATTTCAGTTAGTTTTTGTGCCTGGTGTGAGGTATGGATCTTGTTTCATTTTTTTGTGGAGGGATATCCAGTTATGCCAGCACCATTTGTTAAAGAGGCTATCTTTCCCCCATTTAACTGACTTTGAGCCTTTATCAAATATCAGCTAATAAGTGAATGGATTTATGTCTGGTTTCTCAGTTCTGTTCCATTGGTCTATGTGTCTGCTGCTGTACCGGTACCAGGCTGTTTTCACTACTATGGCGGTATAATAAGTTCTAAAATCAGGTAACGTGATGCCTCCCACTTTGTTCTTCTTTTTCAGTAATGCTTTATTTATCTGGGGCCTCTTTCCCTTCCATATGAAGTTGGTGATTTGTTTCTCCATCACCTTAAAAAATGTCCTTGGAATTGGGATTGGAATTGCAGCATATCTATAGATCGCTTTCAGTAGAAGAGACATTTTTACAATGTTCAGTGTTCCTGTCTATGATCAAGGTATGTTTGTCCACTTACGTAAGTCTCTTTTGGTTTCTTGTAGTAGTGTCTTGTAGTTTTCTTTGTATAGGTCTTTTATGTCTCTGGTTACAATTATTCCTAGTATTTTATCTTCTTGGGGGCTACTGTAAATGGTATTGATTTGGTGATTTCCTCTTCAATGTTCTTTTTGTTGGTGTAGAGGAATCCAACTGATTTTTGTAGGTTTATCTTGTATCCTGATATTCTGCTGAACTCTTCTACTAGTTTCAGTAGTTTTCTTGAGGATTCTTTAGGGTTTTCTCTGTATAAGATCGTGTTATCTGCAAATAGAGATACTTTTATTTCTTCTTTACCAATCTGGATGCCCTTTATTTCTTTATCTGGCCTAATTGCTCTGGCTAGGACCTTCAGCACACTGTTGAATAAGAGTGGTGATAAAGGGCATCCTTGTCTGGTTCCCCATCTCAAGGGAATGCTTTCAGGCTCTCTCCATTAAGGGTGATGTTGGCTGTTGGCTTTATATAAATGCCCTTTATTGTGTTGAGGAATTTTCCTTCTATTCCTATTTTGCTGAGAGTTTTTCTCATGAACGGGTGTTGGACTTTGTCAAATGCCTTTTCTGCATCAGTTGATAAGATCATGTGGTTCTTGTCCTTTGTTTTACCTATATGGTGGATTACTTCGATTGTTCTTCTAATGTTGAACCATCCCTGCATACCTAGTATGAATCCCACGTGGTCCTGGTGAATTATTTTTTTTGACATGTTATTGAATTCTATTGGGTAGAATTTTGTTGAGGATTTTTGCATCTAAGTTCATGAGGAATATAGGTGTTTAATTTTTTTGTGTGTGTGTGTGGTGTCTTTAGCTGGTTTTGGTATCAGGGATATGCTGGCTTCATAGAATGAGTTTGGGAGTATTTCATCTTTTTCAATGCTCTAAAATACCTTTACTAGTAGTAGTGTTAACTCTTCCCCGAAAGTTTGGTAGAACTCACCAGGGAAGCTGTCAGGGCCAGGGCTATTTTTGGTGTTGTTGTTGGGAGATTTTTAATTTTTTTTAATTACCTTTTTCAGCCTCTCCTTCTGTTATGGGTTTATTTAATTGTTCTACCTCTGTTTCTGTTAGTTTAGGTAGGCAATGTGTTTCTAGAAATTTATCCATTTCTTCTAGGTTTTCAAAGCTGTTAGAGTATGATTTTTCATACTAATCTGATATGATTCTTTTAATTTCAGTTGGGTCTGTTGTGATGTTGGGTAATTTGCTTCTTCTCCTGTTTTTCTTTTGTCAGTTTGGCCAAAGTTTTAGCAATTTTCTTAATTTTTTCAAAGAACCAGCATTTGGTCTTGTTAACTCTTTCAATTTTTTTTCTGTTCTCTATTTCATTTAATTCTGCTCTACTTTTCATTATTTAATTTCTTCTGATGCCTGAGGGTTTCTTTTGTTGCTCTCTTTCTATTTGTTCAAGTTGTAGGGATCATTCTTTGATTTTGGCCCTTTCTTCTTTTTGGATGTGTGCATGTATTGCTATAAATTGACCTCTGAGCACTTCTTTACCTGTGTCTCAAAGGTTCTGGTAGGAAGTGTTTTCATTCTCATTGGATATTGTGAATTTCTTTATTCCATCCTTAATGTCTTCTATAACCCAGTCGTTTTTGAGGAAGGTATTGCTCAGTTTCCGAGTGTTTGATTTCTTTTCTCTGCTTTTTTTTTTGTTTTTGATTTCTACTTTTATAGCTTCATGGTCAGAGAAGATGCTTTGCAATATTTTGATGTTTTGGATTCTTTAAGGTGTGCTTTATGGCCTAATATGTGGTCTCTCCCAGAGAATGTTCCATATGTATAGGAAAAGAAAGTATACTTGGCTGCTGTTGGGTGGAGTGTTCTGTATATGTATGTGAAGTCAAGTTGGTTGATTGTGGCATTTAGATCTTCCATGTCTTTACTGAGCTTCTTTCTGAATGTTCTGTTCTTCACCAAAGTGGTATGTTGGAGTCAGCTAATATTATTGTGGAGCTGTCTATCTCACTTTACAATGCTGTTAGAGTTTGTTTTATGTATCTTGAAGCCCTGTCATTGGGTGTGTAAATATTTAATATGGTGATATCCTCCTGGTATGTTGTCTGTTTAATCATTATATAGTGTCCTTCCTTATCCTTTTTGGTGAATTTAACTTTAAAGTCTATTTTGTCAGAAATTATTGCCACTCTTGCTCTTTTTTGATTGTTGTTTGCTTGATATATATTTTTTCCATCCTTTGAGTTTTAGTTTGTTTGTGTCTTTAAGGAGTGTCTCTTGTAGGCAGCATATAGATGGATCGTGTTTTTTGATCCATTCTTTCACTCTCTGTCTCTATTGGTACATTTAGTCCATTTACATTCAGCGTAATTATGGTAGTTATGAGTTTTGTGCCATCATTTTGATATCTTTTTTTTGTATGTTGTCGAGTTTCTTTTTTCTGCTTAATTTTTTGTACTGAGTAGTTTTTCTTTGTATATTGCCTTTTCCTCTTATTCATTGTTGATTTTTTTTTTTTTCTGAGTTGTTATGTTTTTCTTGTATTTTATTTCGATGTCTAGGACTGTTAGTCTCCTTTTTGGTTACATTAATATTTACCATTATTTTTCTAAGTTTAAACCTAACTTTTATTTCTTTCTATCCCTTTGACTATCTCTCTGTGTGAAAGATCTATGACTACATTTTTCAGTCCCTCTTTATTATTTTAGTATTGTCATCGTTTACATAATAACATCACTGTTTCCCTGTTCTGAGCATTTTTTTATCTTGATTTATTTTTGTAATTTCCCTGCCTGGGTTGATATCTTGTTGCTCTGTCCTGCATTCTAGTCTTGGGTTGATATCTGATATTGTTGATTTTCTAACCAGAAAACCCTCTTTAGTATTTCTTGTAGGTTTTTTTTTTTTTTTTTTTTACAAATTCCCTAATCTTCTGTTTATCTGGAAATGTCCTAATTTCACCTTCATATTTGAGAGACAGTTTTCCTGGATATATGATTCTTGGCTGGCAATTTTTTTTGTTCATCACTTTATAGAAGTCATCCCATTGCCTTCTTCCCTGCATGGTCTCTCTCGAGTAGTCTGAGCTTATTCTTATTGAGTCTCCTTTGTAGGTGACTTTTCATTTATTCCTAGCCGCTCTTAAAATTCTCTCTTTGTCTTTGGTTTTGGCAAGTTTGTTTATAATATGTCTGGGTGACTTTCTTTTGAGATCTACCTTATGTGGGGTTCAATGAGCATTTTGGATAGATATCTGCTGCTCATCTTTCATGGTATCAAGGAAGTTTTCTGCCAACAAATCTTCAACAATTCTCTCTGTTTTTTCTGTTACCCCTCCCTAATCTGATACTTCAATCACTCATAGATTATTTCTCTTGATAGAAAGCCCCGCTTGATTCTTAGGGGTTCTCGATGTTTATTTAAAATAATTTTATCTGATTTTTCTTCAAATATATTGGTGCCAGGTTATTTATCTTCAATCTCACCAATTCTGCTTTCCATTTCCTCAATACTGTTCCTCTGTCTACTGAGTTGTCTAATTCTGTAATTTTATTGTTAATCTTCTGAACTCCTGATTGCTTTCTTTCTATGGATTGTTGCAGCCTATTAAATTTTTCTTTATGTTCTTGAGTAACTTTTTAATTTCTTCAGCTACTTTATCTGTGTGTTCTTTTGGTTTGTTCTGCATTTTGCCTGATCTCCCTGATCTCTTGAAAGTTCTGTATATTAACCTTTTGTATTCTGCATCTGGTAATTCCAGGAAAACACCTTCATCTGAACGATTCCTTGATTCTTTGTTTTGAGAGACTGTTGAAGCGATCATGGTCTGCTTCTTTATGTGATTTGATATTGACTGCTGTCTCTGAGCCATCTATAAGTTATTTTATTTTTTTACTTTTGCCTACTGTATCCTAGCTTTTTGCTTTGTTTTAATATGCCCAAATAGGCTCCTTGAGTGAGCTCACTTGATCATTTGCAACTTTCAAGATTTAACGTCCTGTCACCAGATGGCTCGAGCTGTTACCAGGTATATGAGCCTAGGAGTTCATTCACTTTTCTTGTATAGATTCAGCTCAGGTGTCTAGGTAGTTGGTCATCAATTGTAGGTCATCAAGTCTTAGATGGGGAGGGGTGATTGTTGGAGACACAGGTATTTGGTTGCAGCAGGGGGTCACACTCTGAACAAAGGCAGGGGGCTGACAACCATCTCCCAAGTGTCTGTGAGGAAAGTGCACCTCTGTTTTCTATAGTGCACAGGTAGGTGGGTTCTGCAGTCAGACCACAGGCACCCTATGCTTTTGTTTGTAAGGACTGGGAGGCACCTGTTATCCCGGACCCCTGTTGTGGGTGTCTAGATGATGTGGGTGGAGCCACCAGTTCTCCGGCCCCCAATGTAGGTAGGTGAGGACCCTGTTTAATAGGCAGAGCAGTGTCAAACATCAAAAACACACCTCTCTACCGCAAGGTGAAACAGTTGAAGTTGGATACAAACCACATACACCACTGCAGTAACAAGGGCCTAATCTCCAAAAATGGGCCTACACAGGTCCATGCAGGGGTGGAAGGTATTCAAAGTCCGTGGATCATTTGTGCCTGGAAAGGAGCTTCTTCTGTCCTAAGCTCCCCAGCTTAGTGGAGCTGGCAGATTATCTTTTCCCCCAATTGTTAATTTATTCCTTCTCCAAGGCCAGGAGAATGGCTCAGGCGGCACAGCAACACCTATCTCAGGTGCAGGGAAATCTACAGCTACTGAAGCCATCTTGGGGGCTGAGCGCACAGTAAAACGAATGCAAGGACTTAGCTTTTGCCAACAGCACTGTTCTTCTCTGGTTCCGGAGTTGTGAGTAGACTGTGAGACTTGCTGTCTCCCCCTGAGGAAACTGCATCCTGAATGCTACTGCCAGCCCTGCCACTGTCCCTCCAGGGGACTGTGTCCAAGGGGTGCCATTTCTCACCAAGTCAGGTCCGGCAACTGCTCGCCACTTCTGAACCGTGTCTCCCTCCCCCTGCCACTCAGTCTGATTCCCTAACTTTGCCTTTGATGTTCAGGGCCCTTATCTTGTCAGGTATAAAATTGTTCCACTTGTTTTTTCAGGTCTTTGTTTTTTTTCTTTTTTTGGTTTTTGTTGTAAGAGGGATCACTGGAAGTGTCTGACTACTGTGCAATCTTGACTCCACCTCTCTTTATCTTCTTTTGATGCTTTCTGTGTCATTTAATATTTTCCCTGTAGAATCGTTCAATATTGCAACACAAGGCTTGAATTTTTTCTTCAGTTCTTTCAGTCTGAGAAATGCCGAGCATGTGCTTCCCTTTTGGTTTTCTAACTCCTGGTCTTTGCACGTTTCATGGTAATATTTTACTTTGTCTTCTTGAGGTGCCCTTTGAAATTTTCTGTTCATCTCTTTTACTTCATCATTTTCTTTTTGCTTTAGCTACTCTACATTCAAGAGCAAATTTCAGAGTCTTTTCTGACATCCATTTTGGTCTTTTTTTTTTCCTGGCTTTTTAATGACCTCTTGCTTTCTTTTTTTTTCTGACAGATATACATATATATTTTATTTTATATCTTTATTGTCATGCTTTAGATGAAGGTTTACAGAACAAACTAGGTTCCCATTAAACAATTAGTACACATATTGTTTCGTGACACTAATTACCAACCCCACAATATGTCAACACTCTCCCCTTCTTGACCCTGGGTTCCCTATGACCAGCTTTTCTGTCCACTCCTGCCTTCTAGCCCTTGCCCCTGGGCTGGTGTGCCCCTTTAGTTTTGCTTTATGGGTCTGTCTAATCTTTGTCTGAAGGGTGAACCTCAGTGGTGACTTCATTACTGAGCTAAAAGTGTGTCTGGGGGACATACTCAGCATTTCTCCAGTCTCTGTCAGGCGAGTAATCTGGTCTTTTTTGTGAGTTAGAATTTTGTTCTACATTTTTCTCCAGCTCTCAGACCCTCTATTGTGATCCCTGTCAGAGCAATGACCTCTTACTTTCTTCAAGTATGATGTCCTTGATGTCATTCCACAACTCATCTGGCCTTCAATCATTAGCCTTCAATTCATCAAATCTATTCTTGAGATAGTCTCTAAATTCAGGTGAGATATAATCAAGGTTGTACTTTGGCTCTCGTAGACTTGCATATGAGAAATTGATGGTCTGTTCCACAGTCAGCCCCTGGTCTTGTTCTGACCGATGATATTGAGCTTTTCCATTGTCTCTTTCCACAGATGTAGACATTTGATTCCTGTATATTCCATCTGGTGAAGCCCATGTGTATACTCACCATTTAAGTTGTTGAAAAAAGGTATTTGCAATGAAGAAGTCATTGGTCTTGCAAAATTCTATCATGCTGTCTCCAAGGCCAGATTTTCCAACTACTGTTCCTTCTTCTTTGTTTCCAACTTTCACATTGCAATCATCAGTAATTATCAATGCACCTTGATTGCATGTCTGATCGATTTCAGACTGCAGAAGATGGTAAAAATCTTCAGTTTCTTCATCTTTGGCATTAGCAGTTGGTGCATAAATTTGAATAATAGTCATGTTAACTGCTTGTCACGGATTGAAATGTGTCCCTAAAAAATATCTGTCAACTTGGGTAGGCCATGATTCCCAGTATTGTATGACTGTCTACCATTTAGTCATCTAATGTGATTTCCCTATGTGGTGTAAATCCTATCACAATGATATGATGAGATGGATTAGTCGCAGTTATGTTGATGAGATCTATAAGATTAGATAGTGTCTTAAGCTAATACCTTTTGAGGTATAAAAGAGATAAGCAAGCAGAGAGATATGGGGACCTCATAACACCAAGAAAGCATCCCCAGTAGCAGAGCATGTCCTTTGGACCCAGGGTCCCTGCACCTGAGAAGGCCCTTGACCAGAAGAAGATTGATGATGGAGACCTTCCTACAGTGCAGACAGAGAAAGTTTCCCCTGGAGCTGACACCCTGAATTTTGAATTCTAGCCTACTAGACTGTGAGAAAATTAATTTCTCTTTGTTAAAGCCACCCACTTGTGGTATTTCTGTTATAGCATCACTATATGACTAAGACACTGGTCTTCCTTGTAGGCATATGGATATTATCCTATCACTGACAGCACTGTACTTCAGGATAGACCTTGAAATGTTCTTTTTGATGATGAACTCTGTTCGATTTGGCACAGTCGTCCATAAAAAAAAAAGTCCATATGATGGACCAATTCAAAATGGTGAATATCAGTCCATTTCAGCTCACTAATGCCTAAGATATTGATGTTTATGTGTTCCATTTCATTTTTTAATGATTTCTAATTTTCCTAGATTCATACTTCATACATTCTATGTTTCTATTATTAATGGATGTTTGCAGCCATTTCTTCTCATTTTGAGTCATACCACATTAGCAATGAAGGTCTCGAAAGCTTGATTCCATGCATGTCATTGAGGTCAACTCTACTTTGAGGAGTGTGTGCGGTTTTGCTCTTCTGTAACTTGTATCTTTTAAAATAAATCTTATAAACCTTTTGTTTAATTAAATGGTTTTGAAAATTCATCTAAAATCATTGCTAAGCTTTCTGTTACAACTCATCAATTGCATTTAATTTCTATTAGGTTTTCTGTTTAGACTATTGTATAACCTTCAATAATAATTTTTATATCAATTCACAACCATTATAATTTCTTTTTCTTTTTTGGGGGGGTGTTTAAATCTGAAATATAATTATGAATAGAAGTGTTAATAGCAGAGATTATTTTCTCGTTTCTTCTGTTAAATAAAGGTTTGAACTTAAAACTGTTGGATGATCTGTTTCATCTACAAAACTCCATCTTTTTTTTTTTTAAGAAATACAGTATTAGTCTTATTTTGTTTATTTATTATATATATAACTATATAAATCTTTCTTCACTGTCTGGTTCTTTTTAAGATTTTTTATTGTATTCATGTACTGAAGTTTCACTACATTATATCTTGATTCAGATTTATTTTTACTTTGCCCTCTTGGGATATCTTTGCCTTCCCTAATCTAAGGATTGATATGTTTCATTGTTTTTAGTCACTAGTTCCCCAAATGTTTTTTCCTGTATTTTTGAAGGGACAGAATTCCTCCACGTTTTGTGAATATATGTACGTCATGTTTACAATCACGTTTTTAAAATGATTTTGCCCACGAGGTAGCTAATATTTTCCTAAATTAAAGAAGTGGGGAAAACAGCACAATACAGAAATAATGAATGCCACATCAGATCAGTTATTTGATGCCATGTCTTATGACTGCCAATGGAACATATTGTTTTTTATCCATGTCTCCCTGTTTATGTGCTAGTATCCTGTCCTGTGAACTCATTTCAAGGGCTGTGTGCCTGACCCGGAAGCAGCTTTAAGCATTTTCCCCAGGTCTAAATAGAAGAGGATGTTTTTTCTTCTGTAAAAAGAAATCCAAATAGGGTTTTTTTGGTCCCTTTTATTTTTATTTTATCCATTGAAAGAGAAATAAATATTTATTTATAGTCTATTTACAAAACTTTTTCACCTGTCTTTATTTTTAATTTTCCCCCACAATTTTGTGATATGGGTATTAGCATTTATTACATTATACACAAAAAGAAAGGAAAAGAAGAAAAAATTCTGATGATAATTTCAGAGAAGAAACAAAAGTGGGAGAAACAAGCCTTAAATCTGGACCATGACCATACATGGGAGGTAAAACTTTTATTCACCACCTTTACTGGGTGACACCTAAAATATTTCAGGATTTGTGTCAGGATTAAATTGTAGTTTATACTTCACACAACCTCTTAAGGTTGATATCACCACTGACATTTTATAGATGATAAAATTGATATGAGGAGATTTTAAGTAGTTTTCCCTAAATGTCCAGCTAAATTATATATATATAAAACCTTTTAAAATACATACCCTGTAAATCAAACCCATTGCCGTAGAGTTGATTCCAACTCACAGCTACCCTATATTATCTCTCAACTATTTGGAACTGGTGAATCTAAAGGATGGTACACTTTTTAATGACATAGAACAGAAAGAGAGAGAGAAAGGAAAGAAGTAAAGGAAGGGAGGGAGGGAGGAAGAGAAAGAGAGAGGGAGGAAGGGCGGAAGGAAGGTAGGAAGAAAGAAAAGAAAGTTATTAAAATAGAAATTCTCTGTATAGTAGAGGATCAACAATACATATAAAAGAATTTTTATTCCCAGATGAAACTGTTTTACTGTTAAAAATTTATTCATTTTAACAAATTCTTGTGTTTATATTTCGTCATATGTCCTGGCTCTAACATATTCTCATTCAACAGCGAGTTATTCTAAAAAAACGCAAATCTAATGAATGATAGAAGAAGACATATACACTATCACAGAAAAATGGCTTCTCAGAGCCTCCTAATGAACTCCAATTAAAGTATTGCTCCCAATTCAAAAGTATCTGTTCTTAGGAGATTTTGCTTACAAAGAAACACCCATGTTGTCTCCTTAGTAAGTCAGGGTGTACATATTATGTAAAGGAATATCCTCCAATGGCTTCCAAGTTTGAAATAAATTACATATCATCATGACGTGTATTGCCTTGCATTGTTGTTGTTAGTTCCCTCAAGTCAGTTCCAAATCATAGTGGCACTATGTACAACAGAATGAAATACTGCCAGGTCCTGTGTCTTCTTAGGTCTTCCTTATTCATAGTCCAGCTTTCACGTGCATATGAGGCAACTGAAAACACCGTGCCTTGGATCAGGGACACTTTAGTCTTCAAGGTGACATCTTTGCTTTTTAACACTTGAAAAATTTCTTTTGCACCAGATTTTCCCAATGCAATGCATCATTTGATTTCTTGACTGATGTTTCCATGGGTGTTGATTGTGGATCCACGTAAAACAAAATCCTTGACAATTTCAATCTTTTCTCCATTTATCATGATGTTGCTTATTGCTCCACTGATGAGGATTTTTATTTTCTTTACATTGAGGTGTAATTCATACCTAAGTCTTTATAGTCTTTGGTCTTTATCAGTAAGTGCTTCAAGTCCTGTTCAGGTTCAGCAAGCAAGGTTGTGCAATCCGCATATCACAGGATGTTAATGAGTCTTCTTCCAATCATGATGCTCTGTTCTTCACACAGTTCAGTTTGTTGGACTATGTGCACTGCATACAGATTGAATAATTATAGTGAAAGGATTCAACCCTGATGTACACCTTTCCTGACTTTAAACCATGCAGTAGTAGCCCATTGTTCTGTTTGAATGACTGCCTCTTGATCTATGCAGAGGTTCCCCATGAGCACAATTAAGTGTTCTGGAATTCCCATTTTTTGTGATGTTATCCATAATTTGTTATGATTCACAGAGTCAAATTCCTTTGCATAGTCAATAGAACACAGGTAAACATCTTTCCGATATTCTCTGCTTTCAGCCAGGATCCATCTGACATCAACAATGACTCACCTGTTCCCACGTCCTCTTTTGAATCTGGCTTAAATTTCTGACAGTTTCTGTCAATGCACTGCTGCAGCCAGTGTTGAAAGTTTCAAATACACACACATACACGTATGATGTTACTAAACTTTAAAAGGTTTTACATTCTTATAACACATTTAACAATAGAGATTTGTATAGAGAAGTTATAATAAGAGCCATCCCCACATAAGTATATTGTACCTGCTCCCCCAAAGTGTCCAGTGTCCAAAGATACATATGTACCCTTTTACACACTTCTTTTTGCCGGGACACATGTAAGTACATTCATTTGTTCGTTTTTATGGAAATTAGATCACACTCTACCCATGTTTTTCTCTGAATCACTCTTCACTTGACAATTTCTCATGGTTCCTCTAAATCAGCAGACATGGAAGAAGCACTCTTTTTGGTTCTTCTAATTTTTAACTCCCACCACTCTTCTGTCAGTTTGTTGTACTGTGGTGGCTTGCATGTTGCTGTGATGTTAGAAGCTATGCCACCGGTATTTCACATACCACCAGGTTCACACATGGTAGACAGGTTTGAGTGGAGCTCTGGATTTAGACAGACTAGGAAAAAGGACCTAGTGATCTATTTCTAAAAAAAAAACTGGCCAGTGAAATCTTACGAATAGTACTGGAACACTGTCTGATTGAATGACAGAGGATAACCCCTTAGGTTGGAAGTCACTTAAAATACAAGTGGGGAAGAGCTACCTCCTCAAAGTAGATCCCACTTTAATGACATTTGCTGATGGGGCACAACTCAAAATGAGAAGAAACTGACACAAATATCCATTAATAACCAGAACGTGGAATGAAGGAATTATGAATCTAGGGAAATTGGAAGTCATCAAAAATGAAATGGAGAGGGGGCGGAGCCAAGATGGCAGACTAGGCAGACGCTACCTCGGATCCCTCTTACAACAAAGACACAGAAAAACAAGTGAATCGATCACATACATAACAATCTACGAACCCTGAACAACAAACACAGATTTAGAGACGGAGAACGAACTAATACGGGGAAGCAGCGATTGTTTCCAGAGCCTGGAGCCAGCGTACCAGTCAGGTACGGCACAAGCACAGAGAGCTGCTCCACCCCCTTGAACAAACCCCAGGAGGGGGACCAGCCGGTTCCACGGGCGGCGTGGGACGCAGCCGGTAGGAGAAGTCCCCGGGAGGCAGTGACTGGTCTTGGAGCAGAAAGAGCAGTGTCCGAGCCGGGGAACCGTCCCGCAGGGATTTGGACTGGACGCAGGTGGCTTCATTAACATCTGAATAGCCTGAGCCAGAGGGAGAACTCTGATAGGGATCTGACTGCATTTTTTTTTTAGCGGATTTTCTGAAAAAACTAGTTTCCCAGTGATGGCTCGGAGACAACAATCCATATCCAACCACTTAAAGAAGCAGACCATGACAGCTTCTCCAACCCCCCAAACAAAAGAATCAAAATCTTTCCCAAATGAAGATACAATCTTGGAATTATCAGATACAGAATATTAAAAACTAATTTACAGAATGCTTAATGATATCACAAATGAAATTAGGACAACTGCAGAAAAAGCCAAGGAACACACTGATAAAACTGTTGAAGAACTCAAAAAGATTATTCAAGAACATAGTGGAAAAATTAATAAGTTGCAAGAATCCATAGAGAGACAACATGTAGAAATCCAAAAGATTAACAATAAAATAACAGAATTAGACAACGCACTAGGAAGTCAGAGGAGCAGACTCGAGCAATTAGAATGCAGACTGGGACATCTGGAGGACCAGGGAATCAACACCAACATAGCTGAAAAAAAATCAGACAAAAGAATTAAAAAAAAATGAAGAAACCCTAAGAATTATGTGGGACTCTATCAAGAAGGATAACCTGCGGGTGATTGGAGTCCCAGAACAGGGAGGGGGGACAGAGAAAATAGTTGAAGAACTCCTGACAGAAAACTTCCCTGACATCATGAAAGACGAAAGGATATCTATCCAAGATGCTCATCGAACCCCATTTAAGATTGATACAAAAAGAAAAACACCAAGACATATTATCATCAAACTCACCAAAACCAAAGATAAACAGAAAATTTTAAAAGCAGCCAGGGAGAAAAGAAAGGTTTCCTTCAAGGGAGAATCAATAAGAATATGTTCTGACTACTCAGCAGAAACCATGCAGGCAAGAAGGGAATGGGACGACACATACAGAACACTGAAGGAGAAAAACTGCCAGCCAAGGATCATATATCCAGCAAAACTCTCTCTGAAATATGAAGGCGAAATTAAGATATTTACAGACAAACACAAGTTTAGAGAATTTGCAAAAACCAAACCAAAGCTACAAGAAATACTAAAGGATATTGTTTGGTCAGAGAACCAATAATATCAGCTCAGATATCAGCACAACACAAGGTCACAAAACAGAACGTCCAGATATCAACTCAAATAGGGAAATCACAAAAACAAACAAATTAAGATTAATTAAAAAAAAAAAAAAACACATAACAGGGAATCATGGAAGTCAATAGGTAAAAGATCACAATAATCAAAAAGAGGGACTAAATACAGGAGGCATTGAACTGCCATATGGAGAGTGATACAAGGCGATATAGAACAATACAAGTTAGGTTTTTACTTAGAAAAATAGGGGTAAATAATAAGGTAACCACAAAAAGGTATAACAACTCTATAACGCAAGATAAAAACCAAGAAAAACGTAACGACTCAACTAACATAAAGTCAAGCACTATGAAAATGAGGATCTCACAATTTACTAAGAAAAACGCCTCAGCACAAAAAAGTATGTGGAAAAATGAAATTGTCAACAACACACATAAAAAGGCATCAAAATGACAGCACTAAAAACTTATTTATCTATAATTACCCTGAATGTAAATGGACTAAATGCACCAATAAAGAGACAGAGAGTCACAGACTGGATAAAGAAACACGATCCATCTATATGCTGCCTACAAGAGACACACCTTAGACTTAGAGACACAAACAAACTAAAACTCAAAGGATGGAAAAAAGTATATCAAGCAAACAATAAGCAAAAAAGAAGAGGAGTAGCAATATTAATTTCTGACAAAATAGACTTTAGACTTAAATCCACCAGAAAGGATAAAGAAGGACACTATATAATGATAAAAGGGACAATTGACCAGGAAGACATAACCATATTAAATATTTATGCACCCAATGACAGGGCTGCAAGATACATAAATTAAATTTTAACAGAATTGAAAAGCGAGATAGATACCTCCACAATTATAGTAGGAGACTTCAACACACCACTTTCGGAGAAGGACAGGACATCCAGTAAGAAGCTCAACAGAGACACGGAAGATCTAATTACGACAATCAACCAACTTGACCTCATTGACTTATGCAGAACTCTCCACCCAACTGCTGCAAAATATACTTTTTTTTCTAGCGCACATGGAACATTCTCTAGAATAGACCACATATTAGGTCATAAAACAAACCTTTGCAGAGTCCAAAACATCGAAATATTACAAAGCATCTTCTCAGACCACAAGGCAATAAAACTAGAAATCAATAACAGAAAAACTAGGGAAAAGAAATCAAATACTTGGAAAATGAACAATACCCTCCTGAAAAAAGACTGGGTTATAGAAGACATCAAGGAGGGAATAAGGAAATTCATAGAAAGCAACGAGAATGAAAATACTTCCTATCAAAACCTCTGGGACACAGCAAAAGCAGTGCTCAGAGGCCAATTTATATCAATAAATGCACACATACAAAAGGAAGAAAGAGCCAAAATCAGAGAACTGTCCCTACAACTTGAACAAATAGAAAGTGAGCAACAAAAGAATCCATCAGGCACCAGAAGAAAACAAATAATAAAAATTAGAGCTGAACTAAATGAATTAGAGAACAGAAAAACAATTGAAAGAATTAACAAAGCCAAAAGCTGGTTCTTTGAAAAAATTAACAAAATTGATAAATCATTGGCTAGACTGACTAAAGAAATACAGGAAAGGAAACAAATAACCCGAATAAGAAATGAGAAGGACCACATCACAAGAGAACCAACTGAAATTAAAAGAATCATTTCAGATTATTATGAAAAATTGTACTCTAACAAATTTGAAAACCTAGAAGAAATGGATGAATTCCTGGAAAAACACTACCTACCTAAACTAACACATTCAGAAGTAGAACAACTAAATAGACCCATAACAAAAAAAGAGATTGAAACGGTAATCAAAAAACTCCCAACAAAAAAAAGCCCTGGCCCGGACGGCTTCACTGCAGAGTTCTACCAAACTTTCAGAGAAGAGTTAACACCACTACTACTAAAGGTATTCCAAAGCATAGAAAATGACGGAATACTACCCAACTCATTCTATGAAGCCACCATCTCCCTGATACCAAAACCAGGTAAAGACATTACAAAAAAAGAAAATTATAGACCTATATCCCTCATGAACATTGATGCAAAAATCCTCAACAAAATTCTAGCCAATAGAATCCAACAACACATCAAAAAAATAATTCACCCTGATCAAGTGGGATTTATACCAGGTATGCAAGGCTGGTTTAATATCAGAAAAACCATTAATGTAATCCATCACATAAATAAAACAAAAGATAAAAACCACATGATCTTATCAATTGATGCAGAAAAGGCATTTGACAAAGTCCAACACCGATTCATGATAAAAACTCTTACCAAAATAGGAATTGAAGGAAAATTCCTCAACATAATAAAGGGCATCTATGCAAAGCCAACAGCCAATATCACTCTAAATGGAGAGAACCTGAAAGCATTTCCCTTGAGAACGGGAACCAGACAAGGATGCCCTTTATCACCGCTCTTATTCAACATCGTGTTGGAAGTCCTAGCCAGGGCAATTAGGCTAGACAAAGAAATAAAAGGTATCCGGATTGGCAAGGAAGAAGTAAAGTTATCACTATTTGCAGATGACATGATTATATACACAGAAAACCCTAAGGAATCCTCCAGAAAACTACTGAAACTAATAGAAGAGTTTGGCAGAGTCTCAGGTTATAAAAGAAACATACAAAAATCACTTGGATTCCTCTACATCAACAAAAAGAACACCGAAGAGGAAATAACCAAATCAATACCATTCACAGTAGCCCCCAAGAAGATAAGATACTTAGGAATAAATCTTACCAAGGATGTAAAAGACCTATACAAAGAAAACTACAAAGCTCTACTACAAGAAATTCAAAAGGACATACTTAAGTGGAAAAACATACCTTGCTCATGGATAGGAAGACTTAACATAGTAAAAATGACTATTCTACCAAAAGCCATCTATACATTTAACGCACTTCCGATCCAAATTCCAATGTCATATTTTAAGGGGATAGAGAAACAAATCACCAATTTCATATGGAAGGGAAAGAAGCCCCGGATAAGCAAAGCACTACTGAAAAAGAAGAAAAAAGTGGGAGGCCTCACCTTACCTGACTTCAGAACCTATTATATAGCCACAGTAGTCAAAACAGCCTGGTATTGGTACAACAACAGACACATAGACCAATGGAACAGAATTGAGAACCCAGACATAGATCCATCCACGTATGAGCAGCTGATATTTGACAAAGGACCAGTGTCAATTAACTGGGGAAAAGATAGCCTTTTTAACAAATGGTGCTGGCATAACTGGATATCCATCTGCAAAAAAATGAAACAGGACCCATACCTCACACCATGCACAAAAACTAACTCCAAGTGGATCAAAGACCTAAACATAAAGACTAAAACGATAAAGATCATGGAAGAAAAAACTGGGACAACCCTAGGAGCCCTAATACAAGGTATAAACAGAATACAAAACATTACCAAAAATGATGAAGAGAAACCCAATAAATGGGAGCTCCTAAAAATCAAACACCTATGCTCATCTAAAGACTTCTCCAAAAGAGTAAAAAGACCACCTACAGACTGGGAAAGAATTTTCAGCTATGACATCTCCGACCAGCGCCTGATCTCTAAAATCTACATGATTCTGTCAAAACTCAACCACAAAAAGACAAACAACCCAATCAAGAAGTGGGCAAAGGATATGAACACACATTTCACTAAAGAAGATATTCAGGCAGCCAACAGATACATGAGAAAATGCTCTCGATCATTAGCCATTAGAGAAATGCAAATTAAAACTACGATGAGATTCCATCTCACTCCAACAAGGCTGTCATTAATCCAAAAAACACAAAATAATAAATGTTGGAGAGGCTGCGGAGAAATTGGAACTCTTATACACTGCTGGTGGGAATGTAAAATGGTACAACCACTTTGGAAATCTATCTGGCATTTTCTTAAACAGTTAGAAATAGAACTACCATACGACCCAGAAATCCCACTCCTAGGAATATACCCTAGTGATACAAGAGCCTTCATACAAACAGATATATGCACAACCATGTTTATTGCAGCTCTGTTTACAATAGCAAAAAGTTGGAAGCAACCAAGGTGTCCATCAACGGATGAATGGGTAAATAAATTGTGGTATATTCACACAATGGAATACTACGCATCGATAAAGAACAGTGACGAATCTCTGAAACATTTCTTAACATGGAGGAAACTGGAAGGCATTATGCTGAGCGAAATTAGTCAGAGGCAAAAGGACAAATATTGCATAAGACCACTATTATAAGATCTTGAGAAATAGTAAACCTGAGAAGAACACATACTTTTGTGGTTACGAGGGGGGAGGGAGGGAGGGTGGGAGAGGGTTTTTTATTGATTAATCAGTAGATAAGAACTGCTTTAGGTGAAGGGAAAGACAACACTCAATACATGGAAGGTCAGCTCAATTGGACTGGACCAAAAGCAAAGAAGTTTCCAGGATAAAATGAATGCTTCAAAGGTCAGCGGAGCAAGTGCGGGGGTCTGGGGAACATGGTTTGCGGGGACTTCTAAGTCAATTGGCAAAATAATTCTATTATGAAATCATTCTGCATCCCACTTTGAAATGTGGCGTCTGGGGTCTTAAATGCTAACAAGCGGCCATCTAAGATGCATCAATTGGTCTCAACCCACCTGGAGCAAAGGAAAATGAAGAACACCAAGGCCACACGACAACTAAGAGCCCAAGAGACAGAAAGGGCCACATGAACCAGAGACCTACATCATCCTGAGACCAGAAGAACTAGTTGGTGCCCGGCCACAATCGATGACTGCCCTGACAGGGAGCACAGCAGAGGACCCCTGAGGGAGCAGGAGATCAGTGGGATACAGACCCCAAATTCTCATAAAAAGACCAAACTTAATGGTCTGACTGAGACTGGAGGAATCCCGGTGGCCATGCTCCCCAGACGTTCTGTTGACACAGGACAGGAATCATCCCCGAAGACAACTCATCAGAAATGAAAGGGACTGGTTAGCGGGTGGGAGAGAGACGCTGATGAAGAATGAGCTAATTATATCAGGTGGACACTCGAGAGTGTGTTGGCAACTCCTGTCTGGAGGGGGGATGGGAGGATAGAGAGAGAGGGAAGCCCGCAAAATTCTCAAGAAAGGAGAGACTGAAAGGGCTGACTCAAGACGGGGAGAGCAAGTGGGAGTAGGGAGTGAGATGTATGTAAACTTATATGTGACAGACTGATTGGATTTGTAAACGTTCACTTGAAGCTTAATAAAAGTTATTAAAAAAAAAAAGTGACATAATTTTATATCCAGACAAAATGAAATGCCAATAACTAAGTGGAGTGCAAAAATGGAAGCCTGAAGAAGATAAAATGATTTGTGAATCCCTAAAGACAATTCCAAAATTCCTTTTTAGAATGTAATAAATCAGAAGAGACTTCTGCCATTAAAGGTACGTGCTTAATGGGTGGGAATCATCCTACTAGTACCACTAGTGCTGAAATTAACGATGGCAATACCAATATAACAGAATTTATTCCAAATTCTGCATCCATTTCTTGCTGTAGTAAAAAAAAAAAAAAAAAAATTGGTAATGATCTAGAAAGTGAAACTAAGAATATTAAATGGTCACATCTGCAGACCCCATAAATAACAGAAATGCAGATACTGCCTTGTGGAATAATTTTCTTCCAACGAAGCAAATTACTGGATCAAAAGAGGCCCAAGTGATTGTCAACATCACAGTTGTCCACTTGTAAATTTGTGTTGAAAATTCCTGGACGGTAAACGAAGTTCTGTAGCCAGAATTTTTTCTAGAGTGCAAAGTTAATGATGAAAATTATAAGAGGGGGTGGCTACTGCAATCTCCATCAGTCGGCTCCCTGTATTGTTTTGTTTGCAAACCTACTAAACAAAAAAACAAACCCGTCATCCTCATTTAATTCTCGAATTGCTACAGATGAATTTAGCAATTGGTGCAAATTGAATAGGATCGGTAAACATGAAAATAGTTCAATTCACAAAGATTATGTTATCATATTTAAACCAAACACATTGTTATGGCTTAATTTATGAACTGGAATCACAAATTAATGAACATCAGTATTGAAAAGCCATTTTGTAATGTGTCGTTGTTGTCCTAACAATCACTGAATGTGGACTATCTTCGTGAAAAAGAAATGAAGTCTTTGGGTCCCCACAAAATGGAAAATTTTAAAGTTGACTTCAACTTGTTGCTCATTTGATCTATTTTTAGCAAGTCACATCTCAAAACACGGTAACACAGGAAAGGGCAATCCATCCCATAATTCTAAAATAATGTGTAAAAAATTTATAATCTTGATAAGTGATGAAGTTCAATCAACTACTGTCAGTGAAATAAGTATAGCTCGATATTTTATTTTGTCTGTGGATTCCACTTCTGAGCCTTCTCATACAAGCCAGCTAAGTATTGTTTAAAGATCCGTATCTCCAACAGATAGAAAACCTGTGTGGTGATTTATCACATTTACTAGCTTAAAAAATCATACTGGTAAAGACATTGCAAAGCAAGTGTTTCACTAATTATGTGAAGTTTGCAAAATTGATTTTTCTAAGTGCAGAGACCAATCCTATGACAATGCTGCCATTACGTCACTGCATTATAAAGGCATACAACAGAAAATTCTGGAATGAAATTAATATGCCATTTCCATACCAAGGTGCTGCACATTCACTTAATTTTGTAGGATGTATCACAATAGTTTTTTTTGTCCAAAAGCAATTCATGTTTTTTCTAATATTCAGTTCCTTTACAAATTTTTTGCCACCTCTACTCACTGATGAGCTGTTCTTAAAACACATTCAGGCAATGATTGAGCATTAAAATGTCTAATACACATTGGGAAGCACATGCTATAGCAACAAGTACAATTCTAGGCACCACACAGAATATTGCTGAAGACCAGATACAGAAAGGAAACTCCAAAACAGAAGCTAAAATCATCGCTGCCTTAGTCATCTAGTGCTGCCACAACAGATACCATAAGTGGATGGCTTTAACAAAGAGAAATTTATTTTCTCACAGTCTAGCAGGTTACAAGTCCAAATTCAGGACGTCAGCTCCAGGGGAAGGTTTTCTCTCTCTGTTGATTCTGGAAGAAGGTCCTTGTCCTCCATCTTCCCATGGTCAAGGAGCTTCTCAGGCGCAGGGACCCCGGGTCCAAAGGATATGCTCTGCTCTTGGGAGGATGAGGTCCCCAACTCTCTATCCTTTCATCTCCTGAGAGATAAAAGGTGGTGCAGGCCACACTCTAGGGAAACTCCCTGTATCTCAGATCAGGGAGGTGTTAAAATCCCACCCTAATCCTCTCAACATAAAATTACCATCACAAAATGGAGGACAACCTCACATGGCCTATCCAAGTTTATACACACATTTTGGGGGGACATAATTCAATCCATGACATTCTACCCTTTAAACCCTTTGGCTCCCCCAAAATCACATTCTTGAAAATGGAAAACATATTCATCCCATCAGAAACCAAAACCAAACCCACTGCCGTCCAGTCGATTCTGACTCATAGCGACCCTATAAGACAGAGTAGAACTTCCCCATAGAGTTTCCAAGGAGCGCCTGGCAGATTCGAACTGCCGACCTTTTGGTTCGCAGCCGTAGCACTTAACCCCTACGCCACCAGGGTTTCCTCATCCCATCATAGCATAGAAAAAGTCTTAAATCAAGTCCAAGTCCAAACTTCAAAAATCCCTCTTCATCTGTGAAATCGAGGACACAAGTTAACTGCTTCCAAAGGTACAATGGCATAAAAGGCACAAGCTAGACATTTCCATTACAAACTGAAGAAACTTGAGGGAAAGAAGGCATAACATGCACCAAGTGAGTCAGGAGAACACATCGCGTTAGCCCTCAAAGACATTGCAAACCAAGTGTTTCACTAATTAGACGAAGTTTGCAAAATTGATTTTTCTAAGTGCAGAGACCAATCCTATGACAATGCTGTGAAATGTCACTGCATTATAAAGGCATGCAACAGAAAATTCTGGAATGTAATGAATATGCCATTTTCATACCAAGGTGCTGCATATTCACTTAATTTTGTAGGATGTAATACAAGAGATTTTTGTCAAAAAAAAAAGATTTTTTTCTTCTATTCAGATATTTTACAAATTTTTTGCCATCTCTATTCACCAATGAGCTGTTCATAGGCAATGATCAGCATTAAAATGTCTTTCTAATACCCACTGAGAAGCACATGCTAGAGCAACGAGCTCAATCCTGGACTCACACACTCAGATTCTAGGTGCCATAGAGAATATTGCTGAAGACCAGTCACAAAAAGGAGATACCAGAACAGAAGCTTAAAACGTCGCCAACAAAATGGAAACACAGCCCATATATTTATGTTTGTTATGTAAAATAATATATTCCATCATTTTCATCTCACGAGTCAATCCTCCAAGATTCAGAAGTAAATTTATAGGCATGCATAGATCTCTACCAGCTATTAACAAGATATTTACTTAAGAGAATATTTTGAAAACACAATAAAACAAATACTGCCAAATACTGATTATCAAGCAGTTTATTGTTGCAGAAGCATTAAAAGAAACAAGTAAATGACAGAAATGCTCCAGAAGTACTGAGGGCCAGAGATCAATTTCACATAACCACCATCACTGACACACTTGAATCTTCCATGAAATGAAGGATGATGATGTATGAAGTTCTTTCTGATATTTTTTTCCTTCTTAACATGAATATAAATGATGAAGAATTCCTGAAGGTACCTAATAAATTAGCACAGGCTTATTCTGATGAGGATACCCTGGTGGCACAGCGGGTAAGTGCTACGACTGCTAACCAAGAGGACAGCAGTTCAAATCTACCAGGCGCTCCTTGGAAACTCTATCGGGCAGTTCTACTCTGTCCTACAGGGTCGGGATGAGTCAGAATCGACTCGACGGCAGTGGGTTTTGTTTTTATCCTGATGACTTAAGACAAAACTTTATGGAGAAGTGCTACAATTTCATTCTTACGTTAGAATTAAGTTTAGAGATTCAAAACAAATTTTACTCATGTAGGCGTGTAAACCAAAAAACCAAACCCACTACTGGTGAATTGATTTCAACACATAGCCACGCTATAGGACAGAGTAGAATTGCCCCCATAGGGTTTCCATGGAGCAGCTAATGTATTCGAACTGCCAAGCTTTTGGTTAGCAGCTGAGTTCTTAACCACTGCACCACCAGTGCTCCAAATATACTCTGGCCCAGTAGTTCAAATGCAACAGCTGCTCCTTGAAAACCCGATGAGGCAGTTCTACTCTGATCTGTAGGGTCATTATGCATCAGAATCGACTCCAACCCAACGGGTTTGTTCTGCCTACTGCCTCATCCCTATTTCATTTTCTCAGAGATAAGTTTCTCTGATAGGGTCAGATTCAGGAATGTGATGAAAAATGTCTCTTGTAGGGGGTGGGGCCAAGATGGCAGAGTAGTCAGATGCTTTGTGTAGCCCCTCTTATAACAAAGACCCAGAGAAGTAAATCGATTATATATGACAATCTAGGAGCCCTGAACATCAAAGGTGAAGTTACAGAATTGGACTTAGTGGCACGGCGAGGGGGATATGGTTCAGAAGCAGTGAGATGCTGACAGACCTGACCAGGCAGAAACCAGCACCCTGCAGGCTGGATTGGATGGCATGTGTGGTGAGGCAAGCAGTGATGCTCGGGACATGTTTTTCACATCAGAAGAGATCGAGTGGTGGAAAGTCTACACAAGCTTCGAGAACCAGTGAAAAGCAGTGCTAAGTTGGCAAAAGATAAGTACATGTATTTAAAATGCCACACAAATCAAAAATCATCCCCTTTGGGAAGAACATCTCTCCCATTTACCTGCTTCCTCCCTCTCTGTTTTTAGTCTTGGACCAGCTTCAGCTATTTCTGGGTGCCCTGGGCCAGAAGTAGGAACTATCACATGCCTTGGAGCAAGAACAAACAACAAAAAATAATCTGCCAGCTTCCCTAAGCCAGGAACTTAGGGAAGGCACAGACATAAGGGGTCCAAGGACTTTGAATGCCTTTCACCCTTGCATAGATCTGTGTAGGCCCATTTCAACAGCATAGGCCCTCATTAGCACACTACGACAGGGTACATACCTGAAGCCTATTTTCAACTGTATCAGTTATAAAGCGGAGTGGCAGATTCGTGATATTTGACAACTTTCTGCCAATTAAGCAGAGTCCTCACCTACCCACATCAGTGACTTGAGGGTTGGTGGCTCCACCCATGCCACCTAGCCACACAATTCAGGAGTCCAAGAATAAGTGGTGAATCCCAGTCCTTACAACCAACAGCATTGGGTGCCCATGGTCTGGCTACAAAGCCCACCCACCTATGTGCTCTAGGGAACAGGGACATGCTTTCCTCCCAGACACTCAGGGGCAGTCATTCCCCCCACAGTAGCCAGACACCTGTACCTACACCAATCAACCCTGTCTATGCAGGACTGTAGGTGAGAGCCTACACCACATGCCAAACTAGCTCACCCAAGCAGCCTATTTGGGCATATCAAAATAAAACAAGAAGCTAGGACACAGTACACCAAAAAAAAAGAAAAAAACAAAAACAAACCCAGTGCCATCAAGTAGATTCCGACTCAGCAAGCAAACATAAAATAAATGAATATAATAACTCACTAATGGCTCAGAGACAAGTGTAAATATCAAATAACATAAAGAGGCAGACCATGATGGATTCAGGAAGCTCCCAAAACAACAAATCAAGAAATCTTCCAAATGAAGAGAAATTCCAGGAATTACTGCAGGAAGAATTTAAAAGATTAAGAGACCGAGCTCTTCAAGAGATCCAGGAGGAGATCACGCAAAACGAAGAACAAGCCAAGGAACACACAGATAAAACAATAGAGGAACTTAAGAAGGTTATACAAGAGTATGATGACAAATGTAACAGGCTGCAAGAATCCATAGAAAGATAGCAAGCAAATCCAAAAGAGTAACAATAAAATTTCAGAATTAGACAACTCAATAGAAAATGAGAGGAGCAGAATTGAGGCACTGGAAGTCAGAATTAGTGAGATTGAAGATAAAGCACTTGACACCAACTCATTTGAGGAAAAATCAGATAAAATATTTTTTTTAAACTTGAAGAAACTCTAAGAATTATGTGGGACTCTATCAAGAGTGATTGAAACACCAGAATCGGGGCGGGGGGTGGAGGGATAACAGAAAACACAGTGAGAATTGTTGAAGACTTCTTGGCTAAAAACTTCACTGATCTTGTGAAAAATAAGACGGTATCTATCCAAGATGCTTACTGAACCCCACGCAAGGTAGATGCCAAGATAAAGTCACCAGGACATATTATAATCTTGCTTGTCAAAACCAAATATAAAGAGAGAATTTTAAGAGTAGCTAGGGATAAATAAAAAGTCACCTATAAAGAAGGGTCAGTAAGACTAAGCTCAGACTACTCAGCAGAAACCATGCAGGCAAGAAGGACATATACGAAGCCCTGAAGGAAAAAAAAGAAATTGCCAGCCAAGAATTATATATCCAGCAAAACTGTCTCTGAAATATGATGGTGAAATTAGGACATTTCCAGATAAGCAAGTTTAGGGAATTTTTAAAAACCTAACCAATATGACAAGAAATAATAAAGGGAGTTCTCCAGTTAGAAAAGCAATAACATCAGCTAACAACCCAAGGCTAGAACACGAGACAGAACAACCAGATACCAACCAACATAGGGACTTCACAAATAAATGAAAGCTAAAACACTGAAAATATAGAAACAGAGACATCGATCTCTAAAAGATGACAACATTAAGACAAAAAAGAGGGACTAAATAATGTACTCATAGATCTTTCATATGGAGAGGAAGTCAAGACGATATAAAGAAATAAAAGATTGGTTTAAATTTAGAAAAACAGGTAAATGTTAAGGTAACCCAAAGGAAACTAACAATCCTACACATTAAAATTAAAAAAACAAGGAAAACATAAATTTTCAGCAAATACAAAAGCAACAAGGAAAAGATGAAAGACTAAAAAGAAAAACGATTCAGCACAGAAAAAAATAAATTAGCAGTAAATACAAAGGCAACAAAAATGAAGACGATGGAAAGAAAATGCACAAAGAACAACAACTCAAGAAAATTAAGTGGAATCAGGAAAATGTCAACAAGACGTACACAAAAAAAGACAAAAATGACAGCACTAAACTCATAACTATGAATAATTATGATAAATGTAAATGGTTTAATTGCACCAATAAGGAGAAAGTAGCAGAATGGATTAAAAAACATGATCCATATGTATGCAGACTGCAAGAGACACACCATAAACTCAAAGATATAAACAAACTAAATCTCAAAAAATGGAAAAAAAAAATATATATATATATCAAGCAGACAACAATAAAAAATAAGAGTGGCAATATTAATCTCTGATAAAACAGGCTTTAAAGTAAAATACACCACAAAGGAAAAGGAAATACACTATATAATTATTAAAGGGTCAATAATTTTTTTTATACCAGGAGGACAAAATCATAATAAATATTTATATACCCAATGACAGGGCTCCAAAATACATAAAACAAACTCAAACAGTATTGAAAAGAGAAATAGCTCCACAATAATAGTAGGAGACTTCAACATACCACTTCTGATGACAGACAGGATATCCATAAAGAAGCTCAATAAAGACACAGAAGGTCTAAATACCACAATCGGCCAACTGATCTCATAGACTTAAACACAACACTCCACCCAACGGTAGTCAAGTAAACTTTCTTTTCTAACACTCATGGAGCATTCTTGAGAATAGACCACGTATTAGGCCACAAAGCAAGCATTAACAGAATCCAAAACATCGAAATATTACACAGCATGTTTCCTGACCATAAAGCCATAAAAGTCAAACCGCTGTAGTTATCACACATTTTAATTTCTTACATATTTTAAACCCAATAAAGTCTATTCTTATTATGTCATGCAGTCAGTAATCATCTATTTTTACCCATTTCATTAACTTTCATTCCTTCTTGCATCTTAAGCCTTTCACCTTATTTTCTTCCTGCTTCAAGAATACCTTTGGAATTTTCTTTAATGTGGGCATGCTGATGTTAACTTATCTAGGTTTTGTTTCTCTGAAAAAAAAAGGTCTTTGCTCATTCATGAAGGATGTTCTTCCTCAGCACAGAGTTCTGGCTTGCCACGTATTTTCTCTCTATAATATTAATATACCATCTTATTGTCTTAGGGTTTTCACTATTTCTGTACAGAAGTCATCAGCCAGTTTTTTTGTTTGTCCTTTAAAGATAATCTCTTCCATTCTTTAAGTAGTGTTAAATTATTTGTTTTTTGTGGGTTTTTTTGTCTTTAGCTTCAGCAGTCCTAGTATGATGTACCTACATACGAATTTCTTTGTATTTACCCTACATGGGTCTTATTAGGAAACCCTTGTGGCGTAGCGGTTAAGTGTTATGGCTGCTAAACAAAAGGTCAGCAGTTCGAATCCACCAGGCGCTCCTTGGAAACTCTACGGGGCAGTTCTACTCTGTCCTATAGGGTCGCTTTGAGTCGGAATCGACTCGACGGCAGTGGCTTTGTTCTTTTTTTTTTTTTTTGGTTTGGGTTTTGTAAGTCTTCTAGGATCTGTGACTTGATATCTTTAATCATTTGAAGAAAATTCTCAGCCATAATCTCAGTTTTTCTGCCTCATTCTTTTTCTTCCTTCTTAAAGTATCTTATGCTAGATATTCTCATCGTATTCTCTGTATCTTATTCCTTTTTATGTTATATATATTTTTCCTTTTGTCTATGCCTCTATTTTATTCCAACATATATTCCACTTCACTGAATCTCTCTTCAGCATTTTTAATCTGCTGTTATATACATGCATTAAGATTTTAACTTCAGCTATAGTTTTCAGTTGACTAAGTTGATACTTTTCTTAGTTTTCTAGTTTTTTGCCAAATTTCTAAGTCTTGCCTTTATTTCTTTGAACATAATAGAGTGATTTCAGTGTCTTTGTCTGATAGCTCCAATATCTAGTTTTTCTGTGAATCTCATTCTGTTATTTGTTGTTTCTACAGGTTTCACTTTTTTTTTTTAAATTGTTGATTATATTAGAGAGGCGAGGCCAAGATGGCAGAGTAGTGAGACGCTGCCAGTGATCCCTCTTACAAAAAAGACCCGAAAAAACAAGTGAAGCGATTATATTTATGACAAGCTAGGAGCCCCGAACATCAAAGGCAAAGTTAGAAAACGGACTCAGCGGCAGGGGGAAGGAGAGACTATTCAGAAGTGGAGAGGAGTTACTGGACCTGAATAGCCAGGAACCCTCCGGCACCATTCCCTGGAGCGACTGCAGTGGGGCTGGCAGTAGCGTTCCAGAGACGCTTCGCTCACGGAAAGACAGCTAGTTGCACAGACCACTCACACCTCCAGAACAAGAGAAGAATGACACTCTCGGCAAAAGCTAATTACTTGTGTTTATTTTACCACGCCCCCAGCCCCCAAGCCGGCTTCAGTGGCTGTCAACTTCCCTGGGCCTGAGATAGGCCCTGGTAGTGCTCTGAGCCATTCTTCCGTCCTTGAAGAAGGTACAAGTTCACAACTTGGGGAAAGATAATCTGCCATCTCAATTAAGCTGAGGAGCTCAGGACAGAAGCAGCTCTTGTTCAGGAACAAACAGTCCATGGGCTTTGAATACCTTTCACCCCAGCATGGACCTGTGTGGGCCCATTTCAGGAGACTAGGCCCTTGTCGCCAGACTGCAACTGTTTCAGGTGGACGGTGGAAAGATGGGTGTTTGATGTTTGACACTGCTTTGCCTATTAAACAGGGTCTTCACCTACCCACATCAGGGGCCTAAGGACTGGTGGCTCCACCCACAATACCTAGCCACCTGTGACAGGGCTCCAAGGATAAGTAGTACCTCCCAGAACTTACAACCAAAAGCATTGGGTACCCATCGCCCTTCTGCAGAACCCACCCGTGTGCTCTACAGAACAGGGATGCGCTTTCCTCACAGACACTCAGAACACAGCTGTCAGACCCCTGACTTGATCAGAGCCTGACCCCCTACTGCAGCCAGATACTTCTGCCTACACCAATAACCCCTGCCCCTTTAAGACTGTAGGACAGAGCCCGTACCACACACTTTATGACCAACTACCTGGGCACCTGAGTTGAATCCATACAAGAAAAATAAATGAACTCCTAGGCTCATATACCTGGTAACAGTGCTAGCCATCTGGTGATAGTACATTAGAGCTTCAAGGGTGAAAATAATCAACGTAGCGCACTCAAGCGGCTTATTTGGGTATACCAAAACTAAACAAAGCAAGAAGGTAGGATACAAAAAGCAAGCATAAAATAAACTAATACAATAACTTATAGATGGCTCAGATAAGTCGATATCAAATCACATAAAGAGGCAGACACGGGGGCAGGACCAAGATGGCTCACTAGGTAGAAGCTTCTGCTCATCCCTCTTGAAACAAACACTCGAAAAACAAATGAATCAATTACATAAAGGACAATCTACAAACCCTGACCATCAAACACGGAACTAAGGAGTTGACCTGAGTGACAGGGAAGTGAAAAGTCACACTGCAGCAGGGACTGCTTCCAGAGCCAGTGTCCCATGCCGCCGCCTAGAGCCCTCATGGTTCCCTGGTGCCAGAGTGGTGGGGCTGATTGTAGCTTACTGAGACAGGGAAGCACGGATGTAGGCCTAACCTTCAGGACCAACCTCGGAGGGGACCCAGACAGCACACGCAGGCTCCACACAGACGCGGCTGACAGGGAAATGAAAAACCATGGGGAAGCAGCGACTGGTTTTGGAGCCTGGAGTGCAGGGTCCCAGAAAGGAAACCTTGGTGCTGGGCTTTGGAATAAGTGTGGGGGAGCTGATTGCGTCTTCCTGAGACGTTGTGATCATGGACGCAGCCCTAACCCTCTGAGACAGTCTCAGCAGGGATACAGCCAGCACACACAAGCTGCACAATGCTCTGGAATCTCAGAAAAAACAGTCCTCACCAAACAACATAAGTAACTTTCTATATTTTGCTAGGCTACTCTCTTCTATATATCTGATTCCACCCCTTATTGCCCCAGCCAGCTTCATTAACATTGGAATTCCCTGTGCCAGAGAGTGAAGTGCACTGCTGGATTTTTTTTCTTGTTTCTTTTCTAACCCATTCTCCTGGCCTGAGAAAAGCAGCATTTAGCCATCAAAGAAAAAATCCTTCCCTGACTTCCCTAAACTGAAATTAACAATACACAATCAGCTCCATCCAGGCATTAAGAGACCCATAGTCTTTGGCTTTCACCCTACAGGTAACTAGGTGGCTATTATAATGCAAAGGCAATTCTGATAGAGATCTCACCATAATTGTTTTAGCTCAGCAGTGGAAAGGCAAGTTTTGGACGTCAGATACCTCTCTACCTATTAAACAGAGCCCTCACTGATCCACACCAGCGAAAAGAGGGCTGAGACTCCACCCACACCACCTAGCCACCTGCTAGAGGGGTCTGAGAATAGTGACGCCTACCCAAGCATTGGGTGCCTAAGATACAGCTGCAGAGCCCACCCACCAGAGCGCTCTAGAGAATAGAGCCACACCTACCTCACTGACACTTGAAGGAAGGCTGTCAGCATCCTGCCCTCCTCGAAATGTGACCCCCTGACACTAATAGAAACTGGTGCATAGAACCATCACCACTACTCCTCTAAGATAATAGGTGAGAGCCTACACCACACACTAGGTAACCAGCTATGAGGACACCTGAGCTGATTCTATTCAAGAATACTGAATGGACTCATACGCTTATACACCTGGTAACAGCTCAGGGAAGCTGGTAACAGGATGTAAGTGACTCAAAAGCTACAGCAATCATGATACCACAATCTAGTAGCCCATCTGGGTGTACTGCAACAAAACAAAACAAGAAGATAAGACTCAGTGAGCAAATATAAAATATTACAATATCTTATAGATGGCTCAGAGACAGCAGTCGACATCAAATCACATGAAGAAGCAGACCGTGATTCCTTCTACAAACCCCCAAATCAAAGAATCAAAATCATTCCCGGATGTAGATACAGTCCTAGAATTGCCAAATGTAGAATATAAAAAAATTATATACAGAATGCTTCAAGACATCAGGGATGACCTCACAAATGAAATAAGGCAATCTACAGAAAAAGCCAAGGAACACACGGATAAAGCAGTTGAAGAAATCCAAAAGATTATTCAAGAACATAGTGAAAAAATTAATAAGCTGTAAGAATCCATAGCGACACAGCATTCAGAAATCCAAAAGATTAACAATAAAGTCACAGAATCAGACAATTCAATAGGAAGTCAGAGTGGGGGAGCTGGAGGATAAGACAATTGACACAAATATAGTTGAAGAAAAGTCAGATAAAAGAATTTAAAACTATGAAGAAACCCTAAGAATCATGGGAGACTCTATCCAGAATAATTTGCATGTGATTGGAGTTCCAGAACAGGGAGGGATAACAGAAAATACAGAGAGAATAGTGGAAGATGTGTTGGCAGAAAAATTCCCTGGCATCGTGAAAGATGAAAAGATATCTACCCAAGATGCTCATCGAACCTCATACAAGATAGATACCAAACGAAAATCACCAAGACATATCATCAAATCTGCCAAAATCAAAGATAAACAGAAAATTTTAAAAGCACCCAAGGATAAACGAAAAGTTACCTACAAAGGAGAATCAATAACTTTGCACTACTCGGCAGAAACCATGCAGGCAAGAAGGCAATAGGATGACATATATAGAGCACTGAAAGAGGAAAAACTGTCAGCCAAGAATCATATATCCAGCAAAACTCTAAAACATGAAGGTGAAATTAAGATATTTACAGATAAACACAAGCTTAGAGAATCTGAAAAAATGAACCAAAACTGCAAGAAGTTCTGAAGGAAATTCTTTGGTCAGAAAATCAATAACATCAGATACCAACACAACACAAGGTCACAGAACAAAACATCCTGATAGCAACTCAGATAGGGAAATCACAAAAACAAAATAAGATTAATTAAAAAAAAATTACTCAAAATAGGGAATCACTGATGTCATTATGTAAAAGATTACAATAGTCAAAAAAGAGGGACTAAATACAGGAGGGATATATCTTACATATGGAGAGGAAACCAAGGCGATATAGGGAGAAACAAGTTAGATTTTTACTTAGTCAAAATGGGGTAAATATTAAGGTAACCACAATGAGGTCTAACAATTCCATACTTCAAAATAAAAACCAAGATAAACATAACGACTCACCAAAATAAATTCAACTACTATAAAAAGGAGGAACACACATTCTACAAAGAAAAACTCAGCACAAAAAAGTAAATGGAAAAATGAAATTGTCAAAAACAGGCATCAAAATGACAGCACTAAACTCATACTTATCTAATTACACTTAATGTAAATGGACTAAATTCACCAATAAAGAGACAGAAAGTTGCAAACTGGATTAAAAAACACGATCAGTCTGTATGCTGCATAAAAGAGACACACCTTAGACTTGGAGACACAAATAAACTAAAACTGAAAGGATGGATAAAAATATATCAAGCAAATAACAATCAAAAAAGAGCAGGAGAGGCAATATTAATTTCCGACAAAATAGACTTTAAAGTTAAATCCACCACAAAGGATAAAGAAGGACACTACATATGATTAAAGGGACAATTTACCAGGAAGATATAACCATATTAAATATTTATGCACCCAATGACAGGGCCACAACATTCATAAAACAAACGTTAACAGAATTAAAAAGTGAGACAGACACCTCCACAATTATGGTAGGAGACTTCAATACAACCCTCTCGGTAAAGGGTAGGAAATGTAGTAAGAAGCTCAATACAGACACGGAAGACCTAATTGCTACAATTAAACAACTTCACTTCATAGACTTATACACAACACTCCACCCAACAGCGGCAAACTATAATTTCTTTTCTAGTGCGCATGAAACATTCTCTAGAACAGATCACATATTAGGTCATAAAACAAGCCTTTACAGAACGCAAAACATTGAAATATTACAAAACATCTTCTCTGAACAAAAGACCATAAAAGTAAAAATCAATAACAGAAAAACCAGGGAAAAGAAATCAAATGCTTGGAAACTGCACAATACCCTGCTCAAAAAAGACTGGGTTATGGAAGACCTTAAGGAGGGAATAAAGAAATTCACAGAATTCAACGAGACTGAAAACACTGCCTATGAAAACCTTTAGGACATGGTGAAAGCAGTGCTCAGAGGTCAATTTATATCAACAAAGGCACACATATTAAAGAAGAGCCAAAATGAAAGAACTGTCCCTACAACTTGAACAAACAGAAAGAGAGCAACAAAAGAAACTATCAGGCACCAGAAGAAAGCAAAAAATGAAAACTACAGCAAAATTAAATGAATTAGAGAACAGAAAAATAATTGAAAGAGTTAACAAGGCCAAAAACTGCTTCTTTGAAAAAATGAACAAAATTTATAAACCACTGGCCAGACTGACTAAAGAAATACAGGAAAAGAAACCAATAAACCGAATAAGAAATGGGATGGGCCATATCACAACAGATCCAACTGAAATTAAAACAATCATGTCAGATTACTACAAAAAATCGTTCTCTAGCAAATTTGAAAATCTAGAAAAAATGGATGAATTCCTAGAAAAACACTACCTACCTAAACTAACACAAACTGAAGTAGAACAACTAAATAGACCCATAACAAAAAAAGAGATTGAAAAGGTAATGAAAACACTCCCCAAAAATAAAGTTCTGGCCCTGACGGCTTCACTGCAAAGTTCTACCAAACTTTCAGGGAAGACTTACCACTACTACTGAAGGTATTTCAAAGCATAGAAAAGGAAAGAATACTACCTAACTCCTCCTACGAAGCCAGCATAACCCTGATACCAAAACCAGCTACAGATAACACACAAAAAGAAAATTACAGACCTATATCCCTCAAGAACATAGATGCAAAAATCCTCAAGAAAATTCTAGCCCATAGAATTCAACAACATATCAAAAAAATAATCCACCATCACCAAGTAGGATTTATACCAGGTATGCAAGGTTGCTTCAATATTAGAAAAACAATTAATGTTATCCACCAAATAAAAAAAAGACAAGAACCACATAATTTTATCAATTGATGCAGAAAAGGCATTTGACAATGTCCAACACCCACTCATGATAAAAACTCTCAGCAAAATAGGAATAGAAGGAAAACTCCTCAACATAATAAAGGGTATTGATACAAAGCCAATACCCAGCATCATCCTAAATGGAGAGAGCCTGAAAGCATTTCCCTTGAGAATGGGAAACAGACAAGGATCTCCTTTATCACTGCTCTTATTCAACATTGTGCTAGAGGTCCTAGCCAGAGCAACTGGGCTAGACAAAGAAATAAAGGGCATCCAGACTGGTAAGGAAGAAGTAAAATTATCTCTATTTTCCAACGACATTATCTTATACACAGAAAACCCTAAGGAATCCTCAAGAAAACTATTAAAACTAATAGAAGGATTCAGCAGAGTTTCAGGTTACAGTATAAACGTACAAAATCGGTTGGATTCCTCTACACCAACAAAAACAACATTGAAGAGGAAATCTCCAAATGAATACTATTCAGAGCAGCCCCCAAGAAGATAAAATACTTAGGAATAAACCTTACCAAAAATGTAAAAGAGCTATACCAAGAAAACTACAAGGTACTACTGCAAAAAAACAAAAGGGACCTAAGTAATTGGAATAACATACCTTGCTCATGGATAGGAAGACAACATTGTAAAATTGTCCATTCTACTAAAAGCCATCTATAGACACAATGTGTTTCCGATCCAAATTCCAATGACATTTTTTAAAAAGATGGAGAAACAAATCACCCACTTCATACGGAAGGGAAAGAAGTCGCGGATAAGTAAAGCATTACTAAAAAAGAACAAAGTGGGAGGACTCACTCTGCCTGATATTAGAACCAATTATACCACCACAGTAGTCAAAACAGCCTGATACTGGTACAAAAATACACACGTAGACCAATGCAACAGAATTGAGAATCCAGATATAAATCCATCCACATATGAGCAGCTGATATTTGCCAAAGGCCCAGTGTCAGTTAATTGGGGAGAAGATAGTCTTTTTAACAAAAGGTGCTGGTGTAACTGTAAATCCATCTGCAAAAAATCAAACAGGACCCATACCTCACACCATGCACAAAAACTAACTCCAAATGCATCAAAGACGTAAACATAAAATCTAAAACGATAAAGATTATGGAAGAAAAAATAGGGACAACACTAGGAGACCTAATACATGGCATAAACAGAATACAAAACATTACTAAAAATGACGAAGAGAAACCAGATAACTGGGAGCTCCTAAAAATCAAACACCTATGCTCATCTAAAGACTTCACCAAAAGAGTAAAAAGAGCACCTACAGACTAGGAAAAAGTTTTCAGCTAAGACATCTCCACCTGGTGCCTGATCTCTAAAATCTACATGACTCTGCTAAAACTCAACCACAAAAAGATAAACAACCCAATTAAAAAATGGGCAAAGGATATGAACAGACACTTCACTAAAGAAGGCATTCAGGCAGCTAACAGATACATGAGAAACTGCTCTCGATCATTAGCCATTAGAGAAATGCAAATCAAAACTACAATAAGATTCCATCTCACTCCAACAAGGCTGACATTAATCCAAAACACACAAAATAATAAATGTTGGAGAGGCTGTGGAGAGACTGGAACACTTATACACTGCTGGTGGGAATGTAAAATGGTATACAACCACTTTGGAACTCAATTTGGCGCTTCCTGAAAACCTAGAAATAGAACTACCATACAACCCAGCAATTCCACTCCTCGGAATACATTCTAGAGAAATAAGAGCCTTTAAACAAATAGATATATGCACATCTATGTTTACTGCAGCACTGTTTACAACAGCAAAAAGATGGAACCAACCAAGGTGCCCATCAATGGATGAATGGATAAATAAATTATGGTATATTCACACAATGGAATACTACACATCGATAAAGAACAGTGACGAATCTGTGAAATACTTCATAACATGGAGAAACCTGGAAGGCATTATGCTGAGTGAAATTAGTTGCAAAAGGTCAAATAGTGTACAAGACCACTATTATAAGATCTTGAGAAATAGTTTAAACTGAGAAGAACATATACCTTTGTTTTTACAAGAAGGGGGAGGGAGGGAGGGTAGGAGAGGGGTATTTACTAAAGAGATCGACAAGAACTACTTTGGGTGAATGGAAGGACAACACTCAACACAGTGGAGGTCAGCACAACTGGACTAAACCAAAGCAAAGCAGTTTCCTGAATAAACTGAATGCTTCGAAGGTCAGCAAAGCAGGGGCAGAGGTTTGGGGACCATGGTTTCAGGGGACATCTAAGTCAACTGACATAATAAAATCTATTAAGTGAACATTCTGCATCCCACTTTGAAGAGTGGCATCTGGGATCTTAAATGCTAGCAAGCAGCCATCTCAGATGCATCAATGATTCTCAACCTATCCGGATCAAGGGAGAATGCAGAACACCAAGAACATAAGATAATAACGAGACCAACAGACAGAAAGGACTACATGAACTAGAGACTACATCATCCTGAGACCAGAAGAACTAGATAGTGCCGGGCCACAACCAATGACTTCCCTGACAGGGAACGTAACAGAAATCCCTTGAGGGAGCAGGAGAACAGTGGGATGCAGACCCCAAATTCTCATGAAAAGACCAGACTTAATGGTCTGACTGAGACTGGAAGGACCCCAGTGATCATGGGCCCTACACCTTCCGTTTACCCACTACAGGAACCCTCCCCAAAGCCAGTTCATCAGACATGGATTGGACTAGACAATGGGTTGGAGAGGGATGCTGGTGAGGCGTGAGCTACTTGGTTTGGGTGGACACTTGAGACAATGTTGGCATCTCCTGCCTGGAAGGGAGATGGGTGGGTAGAGGGGCTTAGAAACTGGCAAAATGCTCACGAAAAGAAAGAGTGGAAGGAGGCAGTGGGCTGTCCCATTGGGGGGAAAGTAATTGGGAATATGCAACAAGTTGTGTGTAAGTTTTTATGTGAGAGACTGGCTTGATTTGTAAACTTTCACGTAAAACACAATAAAAAGTAAAAAAAAAAAAAAAAGCTGACCCATGATTGCTTCAACAAGCTTTCAGAACAAAGACTCAAGGAATCTTCTGGATGAAGGTGCTATCCTGGAATTACCAGATGCAGAATACAAAAGATTAATATACAGAACTCTTAAAGACATCAGGAAGGAAATGAGGCAAAATGCAGAACAAGTCAAGGAATACAAAGATAAAGCAGCCGAAGAAATTAAAAAGATTACTCAAGAACGTAATTAAAAATTTAATAAGCTGCAAGAAACCATACAGAGACTGCAATCAGAAATTCAGAAGATAAACAATAAAATTACAGTATTAGAAAACTCGATAGAAAGTAAGAAGAGCACAATTGAAGAACTGGAAGGCAGAATTACTGAGATTGAAGATAAAACACTTGGGACCAATATATTTGAAGAGAAACCAGATAAAAGAATTTTAAAAAATGAAGAAATCCAAAGAATCATGTGGGACTTTATCAAGAGAAATAACTATGAGTGATTGGAGTACCAGAACAGGGAGGGCTAACAGAAAATACAGAGGGAACTGTTGAAGATTTGTTGGCAGAACTTCCCTGATATCATGAAAGATGCTCATCGAATTCCACATAAGGTAGATCTCAAAAGAAAGTGACCGAGACATATAATAATCAAACTTGCCAAAAACAAATACAAAGAGAATTTTAAGAGAGGCTAGGGATAAAGGAAGTCACCAACAAAGGAGAGTAAATAATAATAAACGTGGACTACTCAGCAGAAATCATACAGGCAAGAAGGCAAAGGGATGACTTATATAAAATATTGAAGGAAAAAAATTGCCAGCCAGGAATCAAATCAGCCTGGCCCTCTGGCCTTCTGGCCCTCTGGCCTTAGCGCTCTAACTGTAGCCCCTAAGCCCTAAGCCCCAAGCCCCAAAGCCCCTAAGACACTAAGCCCTTAGGTTCTAACCACCAAGGCCCTAAACTCTAACACTAACCCAAACACTAACCCCTATACCCTAAACCCTACAACCTAAACACCTACACCCCAAAACACTACACACTAAAATCATACACTCTAAACCCTATACTCTAAGCCGAAAACCCTAAACCCAAAACTCAAACCCCAAAGCCCAAACCGTAAACCTAACCGTAAACCCTAAACGCTAACACCTAACCCTAAACCCTAACCACCCTAACTCTAACAGCCCTAACCCTAACTACTCTACCCCTAACCCTCAAACCCTAACCCTCTAACACTAACCTGAAACCCTAATCTGAAACCCTAACCTTCTAACTCTAACCCTGTAACCCTAGACCTAAACCTAACCCCAACCCCCAAAAACAACCCCAAACCCTAAACCTCAAATCTCTAGCCCCAAACCTAAGAATGAGCCTAAGCCTAACCCTAACACTTAATCCTAAATCATAACACTTAAAACCCTAACATGCAAAACCCTAACAACTTTAGCCCTAATATATTTAACCCTAATACCCTAAATGCCAAAACCCTAAACACTAACACCCTTAACCCCAACCCCTAACCCCTAAACCCTAACTTAAACCCTAAACCATCTAACCCTCTAACCCTAATACCCTAACCCTAAATCCTAAAACCTAAACCCTAACCCCAGCCCCCAGCCCTAACCCTCACTCTAAGCCTTAAACCCTAAACCCTAAGCCCTAAACCCTAGGTTCTAAACCCTAAGCCCTAAATATAACCTAAATCCTAAAACCCTAAAGTCTAAGCCCTAAGGCCTAAACCTAACTTTCTAACCCTAAATCCTAAAACCTTACCCCAAACCCATCCCAAACCCCTAAACCTGAACCCCTAAACCCTAGCCCTAACCTCTAACCCTAAACCTCTAAACCATACCCCTAATCCTCTAACCCTAAACCTCTAACCCTAACTCTCTAACCCTAACCACAACACCAACCCCAACCTCTGAACCCCGAAACCCTAACCCCCTAACCCTAAGCCTCTGAACTCTAAGCCTAAACCCTCTCACCCTAAACCCTAACCTTCACCCCCTCACACCCTCACCTTCTCACTCCCTCACTCTATAATCTTCTCAACCTCTAACCCCTCACCTTAACTCCCTCAATCTCTAACCCCCAACCCTCTAAACCCCAGGCCTCTAACACCCACCCTCTAACCCCAAACCACAAATCCCAAACAAACCCAACACCAACCCCAACCCTAAACCTAAACCCTAACAACTAAAACGTAACCCAAACCCTAATGACTAAACCCCCAAAACGCTAAACCCCAAAATGCAACCCCTAACACCTAACCTGTAACTCCAAACTTTAACCTCAAAAACTAACCCTAAACCTAACACCTAACCCCAACCCAAAAACCCTAACCGAAAAACCCTAACTCTAAACTCTAACCCCCAAACCGTAAACCCTAACCCCAAACCCTAACAACCCTAACTCTAACAACCCTAACCCTAACATCCCTAACCCCAAACCCTAACCTTTTTTGTTAGCAGCCGTAGCACTTAACCACTAGCCACCAGGGTTTCCATGAGCAGTCACAGGAATAGACATATGCACACCCGTGTTCACTGCGACATTATTCACAGTAGCAAAAAGATGGAAACAACCTCAGTGCTCATCCACAGAGGAACGGATAAACAAACTACGGTACATACACACAGTGGAACACTACACGACAAAAAAGACCAATAATGAATCTCTGAAACATCTCACACCATAGATGAACATGGAGCACATCACACTGACTAAGTCAATCACAAAACGACATATACACTAAGAGACCACTATCATAAAAACCCATGAAAAATTTACACACAGAAACAATCCTTGATGTTCACCAGGGAGACAAAGAGGATAGAGAAAAGCCAACTAAACAATAACCAAAAAAACCAAAACCCACCGCCGTCGAGTCGATTCCAGCTCACAGAGACTCTATAGGACAGATTAGAACTGCCCCATAGAGTTTCCAAGGAGTGCCTGGTGGATTCGAACTACAGACTTTTGGTTAGCACCGGTGGGTCTTAACCACTACACCATCAGGGTTTCCAACCAAACAACAGATATGTGGTAACTCTGGTGAAGGACGAGACGGTACACAAGACTGGGGAATCAACCTCAGCCTCACTCCAACCCTAACCATAACCTTAAACCACTTGTGCCCTAGCCTAGTAACCCCAGCCCTAACCCCAACCCCCAACCACCTAAAACCTATACCCCTAAACCTAACTCCCAAACCTCTAACCCCCAAACCTGAACCCCTAACACCAAACCCTAACCCCTAACCCTAATCCACCAACCCTTCTGCATCTCTGGGCCTCTCGAGTCTCCGTCTATTTTCTCCCTCCAAATCCTACTAACACTCAGTGGAATTTTGAAGTTTCAGCTGTGCTTTGCTTCTTGTTGTCTCCACCGGTCCCATCAAGGCACTGCATCATTTCTTTGCTCTGCTTCACTATTGAGTTCCAAAACCATGGCTTAGAATCACCTGACACTGAACTTCAGCGATTCGGCGCAAGGCCGCGAGAGGGCGCGCGCACCGCCGGTTCTGTTCTGCACACCAGGCCCTCCGAGCATGGGAACCTCCTGGACCTAAGCCGGGACGGACCTGGGTACCGCTCCAGTGGCGACAGCAGAAGCTTTTTTTCCCCAGGGACCCAACGCCCCAGGGCGCTCTCTTAATACTCCCATTATGATTATCCTAACCCACTCCTTCTGCGCGACCTAGTGAGTCCTCGACCAGGCCCGGACTTCACGACCCGCACCCCCCTGCCGTGGTCACGTACAGGAACCTGTAGGGCCGCGCCCTCCCCACTCAAGCTCTGCCCCTCCACACCCTGATGCCCTGCAGGCCTCTACTAGGTCCCCGCCCAGGGGAGAGTTGTCGCCCCGCACGGGATGGGGGGACACGAGTGAACATTCGGAAACCACCCCCCAGGCACGAAGCCCACTGCCCCTATTGAGGCCATGTGAGCAGTACTGCCCCGCCGACTGGAGCCTGCAGGGCATCACTCACGTTTGTCAGCTTCTCACCGCCCTCTGGGGGCTCGGGTTCCCAGAGCAGCCAATCCCCCTGGGGCGGGGGGCGGTCCGTCCGCAGGGGCTGGAACATGGGGTTGGTGCCCATGGCTGGAGCTCTTAAAACCCTTATAAACCCTCATAAACCGTCAGCTCCAGACCTTCAAAAGTCAGCCCGAAAGACACCTAATCTCCAACCTAAAAAAAAAACCACACCTGTGGCCATCGAGTCAATTCTGACTCATAGCGACCCTATAGGACAGAGTAGAACTGCCCCACAGAGTTTCCAAGGAGCGCCTGGTGCATTCAAACTGCCAACCTTTTGGCTAGCAGCCTCAGCACTTAACCACTACGCCACCAGGGTAACCCACTGAACCCACTGCCACCAGGGTAGAGGCTCCAAATCCCGCCAGTGTGAGGAACCCTCATATCCCCTCAGCACCGGAGACCGCGTCCACAGCGACCGATACACAGCGCCGCACAAACCTTTAACTTAACAAACAACCTGGTTGCTCAGGACCCCTTCCTGCAACCCCCACCCCCGCCACCCAGAGGGGGAGCGGGACCCGGCATCCACACTGTTAACAGACACTGAGTCGCTGCTTCCACAAGGAATAGGATCCCCGCGCTGCTCCACAGATTCCCAGGAGCCCTTCCTTTCCAGGTGGGGCCGGGGCCGTGCCGACGCCCCAGCCCCGAGAGTAGACCAGCCGAGCGCGGACGAGGGCGCGGGTTGCCTCAGCCTCCCAGGCACAGCGCCCAAAACAGTAAGGGGCAGCAGGGCCTTGGGCGGGGGATCCCTCTCTCCCCGTCCCTGGCACCCTACGGAGTCTGGTGGGGGTGGGACGACGAAAGGGGGCGAGTGCCCCGCTGTCAGTCTGGAATCTCACCCCCCCGGGCGAACTCTGGGCCTTGGTTTCCCCCCTGGCACAGGGAGCAGGTGGGGGGCGGGGGCGGGGCAGGCGCCCATCCCCCAGCTTGGCCCACAAACCCGCCCCGGGCAGAGTAGGGACCTGGGCGCAGCCCTGGACACGGCCTTTCTCCCCATGCCTTCAAGCCCCCAGGCCCGAGGGCACTCCGCAGCTGGATCCCCCCCCCCGCAAATCCACGGGGATGCAAGTTTCGCAGACCAGCTGCGTCTCCCGGGCCAGAGGCTCCCTCTCGCAGCCCCTAGAGTGGCTGCGTCCACCCGGCCCCGTGCCGTGTCCGCCCCTCGGGATCACTCGGGACGGGGTACGCCTGAGGGGGCAATGCAAGCTGCTAACCCAACCTCCGGACTCTCCAACCTCTGGAGCACACGGGATGCTGGGACTGGGAACCGCCCTCCTGGTGCCTTCCCTCCAGACCTTCGAGGGGCCGGGCTTGTTCAGTCTGGGAGCGGGTCCCTCCACCCACCTGCCCGAGTTTCATACCTTTCAGAGAACACAGCACGGAAAGCAGCACGAACAGCATCCTCTCTAAGGTGCGCCAACATCCCGGGCCCCTCACCACCCGTCCCAGCGCTTCCGGGAGTAACAGGCTGGACGGCTTGGAACATGGCTGCCGGCCCCGCCCGGCGGCCCGGGTTGAGGGCGGGCGTGGTGGGGTTGGGCCTCCAGAGGGGAGGGTGGGGTCTAGAAGCAAGGACAACGCCAAGGTGTGAGGGGTGAGGAGAAGGGAGACGTCAGGAGAGGGCCCTGTCGCACGCAGAGTTAAGTATTGGAGGTGCAACGGTTAAGTGCTTCGCTAACTGAAAGGTGGGCCATTGGAACCCACCAGCTCAGGGGTTGAAAAGATCTGGAGATGGGCTCCCATAAAGATTCTAACCAAACAAAATCCCAAACCAGTTGCTGTTGAATCAATTCTGACTCAGAGTAGAACTGCCCCATAGGGTGTCTAAGACTATAAGTCTTTACAGAAGCAGACTGCCATGTCTTTCTGCAAAGAACCAACTGGTGGATTCGAACTGTCCACCCTTTGGTTAGCAGCTGAGCTCTTAACCACGGGTGCCACCAGGGCTGCGCCATAAAGACTGCAACCTAGGAAACCTTGTGAGGCAGTTCTAAGTTGTCATACAGGGTTGATATGAGTTAGAATCTCTTGATGGCACACAACCATGATTGTACTAAGAAAAATTCCTGCAAGCATCTGTCTACATCACCCCTGAAGCACACATGCATGCACGCTATCAAAGCAGTGCGGCCAAAGACAGGAAACTGGAATAGAGACATTATAGAGTGGACAGTGAAAAGTGATTTCTGAGGGGCGTGCAGCTCAAGCGGAGGAGGTAGCATACAACTAAATGCCCTTCTACTTCTATTGTTCAATAGTCTTGAGAAAGAATGTCCCAGGAATTAACTGTAGCCCAGGAGAACTTGAAGACAGCAAATACAGAGGACCAGTCAGAATGCTTCTGCAGTGGTCAGGGTGAGGAGTGACGGTGGTAGTGCAGGTGGGAACAGTGGGCAAGCTTGAGGTGTAATCTGGAGATTGAGCTGCCAAGAATTGCTGGTGGATCAGATGTATGGGATGAGGGGAATGGAGAATCAAAGATGACTTCTGGAATTCAGGCGACCACGAGAGCATGGTCACCAGAGCCATCCTCTACCACGTGGAAAACCATGGAGGAACAAACTTGAGAAAATGAGCAAAAGATTTTTTCTGGACATGTTAGATTTGGATGTCTGAGTTCGTCCAAGTGTGGAGAACAGTTCCCAGCTGTGGATACCACTCTGAGGTAGAGTAGTTTTCTGGGTTCTAAGAATTTGGAGATCATCAGCCTATAGCTGATTTGAAAGCCACTGGTGGTGCGATGATTATGCATTTGGGTGCTACCAAAAGGTCTGCAGTTTGAATCTACCAGTCGCTCCTTGGAAACCCTGTGGGGAAGCTCTATTCTGTCCTATAGGGTCCCTATGAGTCAGAATCCACTCAACAGTGACTTTTTTGTTTCGTTTTAATACTAAGCTCAGAAAAGTTGTGTGTCAGGGTTGTATTTTTTCACAATACTTATTCAAGCAGTTCAAATCTACCAGCCACTCCTTGGAAACCCTATGGGTCAATTCTACTCTGTCCTTTAGGGTCGCTATGAGATAGAATTGACCCAACAGCAAAGGACTTAGAACTTGGACTTAGAGGAGCCCTTTCTTTCTCAAAGCTGAAAGTTTTACTTCATACTTTTTAAAAACTGCCATGTCTCCTGCTACACGGCTACCCTCACAGGAGCATTTTTGGTGCTAACTTGACTTATTCTTGGTGAAGGGCTCTGTATTCATTTTCCAGGGCTGCCATAGTAAATTACCAAAAACTGAGTGTCTTTAAAAAAACATATAATCCATACAGTCCAAGAAGCTGGACTCTATGAAGAAGAAGGGGCACCAGGATTGGAGGAAGACTCATTAACAGCCTAGACATGCAGATGACACAACCTTGCTTACCGAAAGTGAAGAGAACTTGAAGCACTTACTGATGAGGATCAAAGACTTCAGCCTTCAGTATGGATTACACTTTAACATAAAGAAAACAAAAATCCTCACAACTGGAACAATAAAAAAATCACAATAAACAGAGAAAATACTGAAGTCGTCAAGGATTTCATTTTACTTGGATCCACAATCAACACCCATGGAAGCACACTTCGAGAAATCAAACGACATATTTTATTGGGCAAATCTGCTACAAAAGACCTCTTTAAAGTGTTAAAAATCAAAGATGTCACTTTCAGGACTAAGGTGTGCCTGAATCGAGCCATGGTATTTTCAATCGCCTCATATGCAGCTAAAGCTGGACAATGAATAAGGAAGACAAAAGAACTGAAACTTGAATTATGATGTTGGTGAAGAATAATGAATATGCCATGGACTGCTAGAAGAATGAACACACCTGTCCTGGAAGAAGTACAGCCAGAATGCTCCTTAGAAAGGTAGGTAGCAAGACTTGGTCTCACGTACTCTGGACATATTATCAGGAGGGATCAGTCCCTGGAAAAACACATCCTGCTTGGTAAAGTAGAGGATCAGTGAAAAAGACAAGATCCTCAATGAGACAGATTGAGACGGTGGCTGCAACAGTGGGCTCAAACATAGCAATGAGAAAGGCCCAGGGCTGGGCACTGTTCCGTTCTGTTGTACACAGGGTCGCTATGTGTTGGAACTGACCCAACAACACCTAACAACAACATCATAAACTCACTGGATCTCCTGGGGATAGAATGTCATATTCACTGTAGAATAGATAGAGTTTGTTTGTTTACCATATTTACTAATGTTGTGATTTACATTTGATAACTTCCACATTCTGTTGGATCGCTTTTCTTTGGAATGGACACAAACATGCATCTCTTGCAGTCTGTTGGCCAGGTAGCTAGCTTCCAAATTTCTTTGCATGGTGGAGTGAGCATCTGCAGTGCTGCATCTGTTTGTTGAACCAACTCAGTGGGTATTCTGTCAGCTCCTGGAGCCTTGTTTTTCGCCAGTGCCTTCAGTGTAGCTTGGACTTCTTGCTTCACTACTACCAGTTCTTCATCATATGCCACCTCATGAAACGACTGAAAATCGACCATTTCTTTTGGTACTGTGACTCTGTGTATTCTTTCCATCTTTTCTGTGTGTGTGCTTTAAATGAAACTTTACAAATCAAGTCAGTCTCTCATACAAAAATTTGTGTACAGCTTGCTATGTACTCCTAGCTCCTCTCCCACTAATGAGACAGCACACTCCTTCTCTCAGCCCTGTATTCCCCGTGTCCATTCAGCCACTTTCTGTCCCCCTCTGCCTTCTCATCTCCCCTCCAAACGGGAGCTGCCCACATAGTCTCATGTGTCCACTTGAGACCAGAAGGTCACTCCTCACCACTATCATTTTCTATCCTATAATCCAGTCCAATCCCTGTCTGAAGAGTTGGCTTTGGGAATGGTTCCAGTCTTGGGCCAACAGAAGGTCTGGGGACTGTGACCTCCAGGGTTCCTCTAGTCTCAGTCAGATCATTAAGTCTGATTTTTTTATGGGACTTTGAGGTCTGCATCTCACTGCTCTTGTGCTCCGTCAGGGATGCTCTGTTTCGTTCCCTGTCGGGGCAGTCTTCGGTTGTAGACGGGCACCATCTAGTTCTTCTGGTCTCAGGCTGATATAGTCTTGGATTTACGTGGCCATTTCTGTCTTTTGGACTCATAATTACCTTGTATCTTTGGTGTTCTTCATTCTCCTTTGCTCCAGCTGGGTTGAGACCAATGGATGCATCTTAGATGGCTGCTCGATAGTGTTTTTAAGACTGCAGACGCCACTCACCAAAGTGGGATGCAGAATGTTTTCTTAATAGATTTTATTATGTCAATTGACCTAGATGTCCCCTGAAAACATGGTCCCCCAACTGCTGCCCCTGCTCCTCTGGCCTTTGGAGCATTTGGTTTATTCAGGAAACTGCTTTTCATTTAGTGCAGTTATGCTGACCTCTCCTTTATTGTATGTTGTCTTTCCCTTCACCTAAAATAGTTCTTGTCTACTATCTAATTTGCGAATATCCTTCTCCCTCCCTTTCTCCCCACCCTCATAACCATCAAAGAATATTTTGTTTTCTGTTTAAACTATTTCTTGAGTTCTTATAATAGTGGTCTCATACAATATTTGTCCTTTTGCAACTGACTAATTTCACTCAGCATAATGCCCTCCAGATTCCTCCAAGCTGTGAAATATTTCACGGATTCATCATTGTTCTTGATCTGTGTGAAGTATTCCATCGTGTGAATGCACCACAATTTATTTATCCATTCGTCTGTTGATGGGCACCTTGGTTACTTCCATCTTTCTGCTATTGTAAACAGTGTTGCAATGAACATGGTTGTGCATATATCTGTTCATATAAAGGCTCTTATTTCTCTAAGATATATTCCAAGGAGTGGGATTGCCATATCCTATGGTAGTTCTATTTCTACCTTTTTAAGGAAGTGCCAGATTGATATTCAAAGTGGCTGCACCATTTTAAATTCCCACCAGCAGTGAATAAGTGTTCCAGGCTCTCTACAACCTCTCCAACATTTATTATTTTGTGATTTGGCATTAACGGCAGCCTTGCTGGAGTGAGATGGTATCTCATTGTAGTTTTGATTTACATTTCTCTAATGGCTAATGATTGTGAGCATTTCCTCATGTATCTGTTACCTGCCTGAATGTCTTCTTCGTTGAAGTGGCTGTTCCTATCCTTTGCCCATTTTTAAAATGGATTATTTGTCTTTTTGTTATTGAGTTTTTGCAATATCATGTAGATTTTAGAGATCAGAGGCTGATCGGAAATGTTATAGCTAAAAACTGTTTCCCAGTCTGTAGGTAATCAGTTTACTCTTCTGGTGAAGGCTTGGGATGAGCGTAAGTGTTTGATTTTTAGGAGTTCTCTTTTCTCTAGCAATGTTTTTTGTACTGTTTATGCTATGTATTAGGGCTCCTAGTGTTGTCCCTGTTTTTTCTTCCATGATTTTTATCATTTTAGATTTCATATTTAGGTCCTTGATCCATTTTCAGTTAGTTTTTGTGCATGGTGTGAGGTATGGATCTTGTTTCATTTTTTTGTGGAGGGATATCCAGTTATGCCAGCACCATTTGTTAAAGAGGCTATCTTTCCCCCATTTAACTGACTTTGAGCCTTTATCAAATATCAGCTAATAAGTGAATGGATTTATGTCTGATTTCTCAATTCTCTTCCATTGGTCTATGTGTCTGCTGCTGTACCGGTACCAGGCTGTTTTCACTACTATGGTGGTATAATAAGTTCTAAAATTAGGTAACGTGATGCCTCCCACTTTGTTCTTCTTTTTCAGTAATGCTTTATTTATCTGGGGCCTCTTTCCCTTCCATATGAAGTTGGTGATTTGTTTCTCCATCACATTAAAAAATGCCCTTGGAATTTGGATTGGAATTGCAGCATATCTATAGATCGCTTTCAGTAGAAGAGATATTTTTACAATGTTCAGTGTTCCTGTCTGTGATCAAGGTATGCTTGTCCACTTACATAAGTCTCTTTTGGTTTCTTGTAGTAGTGTCTTGTAGTTTTCTTTGTATAGGTCTTTTATGTCTCTGGTTACAATTATTCCTAGTATTTTATCTTCTTGGGGGCTATCGTAAATGGCATGGATTTGGTGATTTCCTCTTTGATGTTCTTTTTGTTGGTGTAGAGGAATCCAACTGATTTTTGTAGGTTTATCTTGTATCCTAATACTCTGCTGAACTCTTCTATTAGTTTCAGTAGTTTTCTTGAGGATTCTTTAGGGTTTTCTCTGTATAAGATCATGTCATCTGCAAATAGAGATACTTTTACTTCTTGTTTACCAATCTGGATGCCCTTTATTTCTTTATCTGATGTAATTGCTCTGGAGAGGACCTCCAGCACACTGTTGAACAAGAGTCGTGATAAAGGGCATCCCTGTCTGGTTCCCGATCTCAAGGGAATGCTTTCAGACTCTCTCCATTAAGGGTGATGTTGGCTGTTGGCTTTATATAAATGCCCTTTATTGTGTTGAGGAATTTTCCTTCTATTCCTATTTTCTGAGAGTTTTTATCATGAATGGGTGTTGGACTTTGTCAAATGCCTTTTCTGCATCAATTGATAAGATCATGTGGTTCTTGTCCTTTGTTTTACCTATATGGTGGATTACTTTGATTGTTCTTCTAATGTTGAACCATCCCTGCATAAAAATACCTAGTATGAATCCCACGTGGTCATGGTGAATTAGTTTTTTGATATGTTATTGAATTCTATTGTGTAGAATTTTGTTGAGGATTTTTGCATCTAAGTTCGTGAGGAATATAGGTCTGTAATATTTTTGTGTGTGTGGTGTCTTTACCTGGTTTTGGTATCAGGGATATGCTGGCTTCATAGAATGAGTTTGGGAGTATTCCATCTTTTTCAATGCTCTAAAATACCTTCACTAGTAGTAGTGTTAACTCTTCCCTGAAAGTTTGGTAGAACTCACCAGGGAAGCTGTCAGGGCCAGGGCTTTTTTGTTGTTGTTGTTGGGAGATTTTTATTTTTTTTAATTACCTTTTTCAACCTCTCCTTCTGTTATGGGTTTATTTAATTGTTCTACCTCTGTTTCTGTTAGTTTAGGTAGGCAATGTGTTTCTAGAAATTTATCCATTTCTTCTAGGTTGTCAAAGCTGTTAGAGTATGATTTTTCATACTAAACTGATATGATTCTTTTAATTTCAGTTGGGTCTGTTGTGATGTTGGATTTGCTTCTTCTCCTGTTTTTCTTTTGTCCATTTGGCCAATGTTTTAGCAATTTTGTTAATTTTTTCAAAGAACCAGCTTTTGGTCTTGTTAACTCTGTCAATTTTTTTTTCTGATCTCTATTTCATTTAATTCTGCTCTACTTTTTATTATTTAATTTCTTCTGATGCCTGAGGGTTTCTTTTGTTGCTCTCTTTGTATTTGTTCAAGTTGTAGGGATAATTCTTTGATTTTGGCCCTTTCTTCTTTTTGGATGTGTGCATGTATTGCTATAAATTGACCTCTGAGCACTGCTTTACCTGTGTCTCAAAGGTTCTGGTAGGAAGTGTTTTCATTCTCATTGGATACTGTGAATTTCTTTATTCCATCCTTAATGTCTTCTATAACCCAGTCGTTTTTGAGCAAGGTATTGCTCAGTTTCTGAGTGTTTCTTTTCCATGTTTTTTTTGTTTTGTTTTTGATATCTACTTTTATAGCTTCATGGTGAGAGAAGATGCTTTGCAATATTTTGATGTATTGGATTCTGTTAAGGTGTGCTTTATGGCCTAATATGTGGTCTCTCCCAGAGAATGTTCCATATGCATGGGAAAAGAAAGTATACTTGACTCCTGTTGGGTGGAGTGTTCTGTATATGTATGTGAAATCAAGTTGGTTGATTGTGGCATTTAGATCTTCAGTGTCTTTACTGAGCTTCTTTCTGAATGTTCTGTTCTTCACCAAAGTGGTATGTTGCAGTCACCTAATATTTTTTTGGAGCTGTCTATCTCACTTTACAATGCTGTTAGAGTTTGTTTTATGTATCTTGAAACCCTGTCATTGGGTGTGTAAATATTTAATATGGTGATATCCTCCTGGTATATTGTCTGTTTAATCATTATATAGTGTCCTTCCTTATCCTTTTTGGTGAATTTAACTTTAAATTCTATTTTGTCAGAAATTAATATTGCCACTCTTCCTCTTTTTTGATTGTTGTTTGCTTGATATATATTTTTTCCATCCTTTGAGTTTCAGTTTGTTTGTGTCTTTAAGGAGTGTCTCTTGTAGGCAGTATGCAGATGGATCGTGTTTTTTAATCCATTCTTTCACTCTCTGTCTCTATTCGTGCATTTAGTCCATTTACATTCAGCATAATTATGGTAGTTATGAGTTTTGTGCTGTCATTTTCATATCTTTTTTTGTATGTTGTCGAGTTTCTTTTTTCTGCTTAATTTTTTGTACTGAGTAGTTTTCCTTTGTATATTGTCTTTTCCTCTTATTCATTGTTGATTTTTTTTTTCTGAGTTATGTTTTTCTTGTATTTTATTTCGATGTGTAGCATTGTTAGTCTCCTTTTTGGTTACCTTAATATTTGCCATTATTTTTCTAAGCTTAAACCAAACTTTTATTTCTTTCTATCCCCTTGACTATCTCTCTGTATGAAAGATCTATGACTACATTTTTCAGTCCCTCTTCATTATTTTAGTATTGTCATCGTTTACATAATAACATCACTGTTTCCCTGTTCTGAGCATTTTTTTATCTTGATTTCTTTTTGTAATTTCCCTACCTGGGTTGATATCTGGTTGCTCTGCCATGCATTCTAGTCTTGTGTTGATATCTGATATTGTTGATTTTCTAACCAGAAAACCCTCTTTAGTATTTCTTGTAGGTTTTTTTTTTTTTTTTTTTTTACAAATTCCCTAATCTTCTGTTTATCTGGAAATGTCCTAATTTCACCTTCATATTTGAGAGACAGTTTTGCTGTGTATATGATTCTTGGCTGGCAATTCTTTTCCTTCATCACTTTATATAAGTCATCCCATTGCCTTCTTCCCTGCATGGTTTCTCTCAAGTAGGCTGAGCTTATTCTTGTTGAGTCTCCTTTGTAGGTGACTTTTCATTTATTCCTACCCGCTCTTAAAATTCTCTCTTTGTCTTTGGTTTTGGCAAGTTTGTTTATAATATGTCTGGGTGACTTTCTTTTGAGATCTACCTTATGTGGGGTTCAATGAGCATTTTGGATAGATATCTGCTGCTCATCTTTCATGGTATCAAGGAAGTTTTCTGCCAACAAATCTTCAGCAATTCTCTCTGTTTTTTCTGTTATCCCTCCCTAATCTGATACTTCAATCATAGGTTATTTCTCTTGATAGATTCCCACATGATTCTTAGGATCTCTTCATGTTTTTTAAAAATAATTTTATCTGATTTTTCTTCAAATATATTGGTGCCACGTTATTTATCTTCAATCTCATCAATTCTGCTTTCCATTTCCTCAATACCATTCCTCTGTCTACTGAGTTGTCTAATTCTGTAATTTTATTGTTAATCTTCTAAATTCCTGATTGCTTTCTTTCTATGGATTGTTGCAGCCTATTAAATTTTTCTTTATGTTCTTGAGTAACCTTTTTAATTTCTTCAGCTACTTTATCTGTGTGTTCTTTGGCTTGTTCTGCATTTTCCCTGATCTCCCTGATCTCTTGAAAGTTCTGTATATTAACCTTTTGTATTCTACATCTGGTAATTCCAGGAAAACACCTTCATCTGGACGATTCCTTGATTCTTTGTATTGAGAGATTGTTGAAGTGATCATGGTCTGCTTCTTCATGTGATTTGATATTGACTGCTGTCTCTGAGCCATCTATAAGTTATTTTATTTTATTTTTTACTTTTGCCTACTGTATCCTAGCTTTTTGCTTTGTTTTGTTTTGATATGCCCAAATAGGCTGCTTGAGTGAGCTCGCTTGATCATTTGCAACTTTCAAGATTTAACATCCTGTCACCAGATGGCTAGAGCTGTTACCAGGTATATGAGCCTAGGAGTCCATTCACTTTTCTTGTATAATTCAGCTCAGGTGTCTAGGTAGCTGGTCATCAATTGTAGGTCATCAAGTCCTATAGTCTAGATGGGGAGGGGTTATTGTTGTAGACACAGGTATCTGGTTGCAGCAGGGGGTCACACTCTGAACAAAGGCAGGGGGCTGACAACCATCTCCCAAGTGTCTGTGAGAAAAGTGCACCCCTGTTTTCTATAGTGCACAGGTAGGTGGGTTCTGCAGTCAGACCACAGGCACCCTATGCTTTTGTTTGTAAGGACTGGGAGGCACCTGTTATCCTTGGACCCCTGTTGTGGGTGTCTAGATGATGTGCGCGGAGCCACCAGTTCTCAGGCCCCCAGTGTAGGGAGGTAAGGACCCTGTTTAATAGGCAGAGCAGTGTCAAACATCAAAAACGCACCTCTCCACCGCAAGGTGACACAGTTGAAGTTGGATACCCAGCACATACACCATTGCAGTAACAAGGGCCTAATCTCCCGGGATGGGCCTACACAGGTCCATGCAGGGGTGAAAGGTATTTAAAGTCCGTGGACCATTTGTGCCTGGAAAGGAGCTTCTTCTGTCCTGAGCTTCCCAGCTTAGTGGAGCTGGCAGATTATCTTTTCCCCCAATTGTTAATTTATTCCTTCTCCAAGGCCAGGAGAATGGCTCAGGCTGCACAGCAACACCTATCTCAGGTGCAGGGAAATCTACAGCTACTGAAGCTGTCTTGGGGGCTGAGCGCACAGTAAAACGAATGCAAGGACTTAGCTTTTGCCAACAGCACTGCTCTTCTCTGGTTCCGGAGTTGTGAGTAGACTGTGAGACTTGCTGTCTCCCCCTGAGGAAACTGCATCCTGAATGCTACTGCCAGCCCTGCCACTGTCCCTCCAGGGGACTGTGTCCAAGGGGTGCCATTTCTCACCAAGTCAGGTCCGGCAACTGCTCGCCACTTCTGAACCGTGCCACTCAGTCTGATTCCCTAACTTTGCCTTTGATGTTCAGGGCCCTTATCTTGTCATGTATAAAATTGTTCCACTTGTTTTTTCAGGTCTTTTTTTTTTTTTTTTTTTTGGTTTTTGTTGTAAGAGGGATCACTGGAAGTGTCTGACTACTGTGCAATCTTGACTCCACCTCTCTCTATCTTCTTTTGATGCTTTCTGTGTCATTTAATATTTTCCCTGTAGAATCCTTCAATATTGCAACACAAGGCTTGAATTTTTTCTTCAGTTCTTTCAGTTTGAGAAATGCCGAGCATGTGCTTCCCTTTTGATTTTCTAACTCCTGGTCTTTGCACATTTCATGATAATATTTTACTTTGTCTTCTTGAGGTGCCCTTTGAAATTTTCTGTTCATCTCTTTTACTTCATCATTTTCTTTTTGCTTTAGCTACTCTACATTCAAGAGCAAATTTCAGAGTCTTTTCTGACATCCATTTTGGTCTTCTTTTTTTCTTTCCTGTCTTTTTAATGACCTCTTACTTTCTTTTTTTTCTGACAGATATACATATATATTTTATTTTATATCTTTATTGTCATACTTTAGATGAAGGTTTACAGAACAAACTAGGTTCCCATTAAACAATTAGTACACATATTGTTTCGTGACACTAATTACCAACCCCACAATATGTCAACACTCTCCCCTTCTAGACCCTGGGTTCCCTATGACCAGCTTTTCTGTCCACTCCTGCCTTCTAGCCCTTGCCCCTGGGCTGGTGTGCCCCTTTAGTTTTGCTTTATGGGTCTGTCTAATCTTTGTGTGAAGGGTGAACCTCAGGAGTGACTTCATTACTGAGCTAAAAGTGTGTCCGGGGGACATACTCAGCATTTCTCCAGTCTCTGTCAGGCGAGTAATCTGGTCTTTTTTGTGAGTTAGAATTTTGTTCTACATTTTTCTCCAGCTCTCAGACCCTCTATTGTGATCCCTGTCAGAGCAATGACCTCTTACTTTCTTCAAGTATGATGTCCTTGATGTCATTCCACAACTCATCTGGCCTTCAATCATTAGCCTTCAATTCATCAAATCTATTCTTGAGATAGTCTCTAAATTCAGGTGAGATATAATCAAGGTTGTACTTTGGCTCTCGTAGACTTGCATATGAGAAATTGATGGTCTGTTCCACAGTCAGCCCCTGGTCTTGTTCTGACCGATGATATTGAGCTTTTCCATTGTCTCTTTCCACAGATGTAGACATTTGATTCCTGTATATTCCATCTGGTGAAGCCCACGTGTGTACTCACCATTTAAGTTGTTGAAAAAAGGTATTCGCAATGAAGAAGTCATTGGTCTTGCAAAATTCTATCATGCTGTCTCCAAAGCCAGATTTTCCAACTACTGTTCCTTCTTCTTTGTTTCCAACTTTCACATTGCAATCATCAGTAATTATCAATGCATCTTGATTGCACGTCTGATCAATTTCAGACTGCAGAAGTTGGTAAAAATCTTCAGTTTCTTCATCTTTGGCATTAGCAGTTGGTGCATAAATTTGAATAATAGTCATATTAACTGCTTGTCATAGATTCAAATGTGTCCCTAAAAAATATCTGTCAACTTGGGTAGGCCATGATTCCCGGTATTGTATGATTGTCTACCATTTAGTCATCTAATGTGATTTCCCTATGTGGTGTAAATCCTATCACAATGATGTGATGAGATGGATTAGTCGTAGTTATGTTGATGAGATCTATAAGATTAGATAGTGTCCTAAGCTAATACCTTTTGAGGTATAAAAGAGATAAGCAAGCAGAGAGATATGAGGATCTCATAACACCAAGAAAGCATCCCCAGTAGCAGAGCATGTCCTTTGGACCCAGGGTCCCTGCACCTGAGAAGCCCCTTGACCAGGAGAAGATTGATGATGGAGACCTTCCCACAGAGCTGACAGAGAAAGTTGCCTCTGGAGCTGACACCCTGAATTTTGAATTCTAGCCTACTAGACTGTGAGAAAATAAATTTCTCTTTGTTAAAGCCACCCATTTGTGGTATTTCTGTTATAGCATCACTATATGACTAAGACACTGGTCTTCCTTGTAGGCATATGGATATTATCCTATCACTGACAGCACTGTACTTCAGGATAGATCTTGAAATGTTCTTTTTGATGATGAACTCTGTTCGATTTGGCACAGTCGTCCATAAAAAAAAAAAGTCCATATGATTGTCCAATTCAAAATGGTGAATATCAGTCCATTTCAGCTCACTAATGCCTAAGATATTGATGTTTATGTGTTCCATTTCATTTTTTAATGATTTCTAATTTTCCTAGATTCATACTTCATACATTCTATATTTCTAGTATTAATGGGTGTTTGCAGCCGTTTCTTCTCCTTTTGTGTCATGCCACGTCAGCAAATGCAGGTCTCGAAAGCTTGATTCCATGCATGTCATTGAGGTCAACTCTACTTTGAGGAGTGTGTGCGGTTTTGTTCTTCTGTAACTTGTATCTTTTAAAATAAATCTTATAAAGCTTTTGTTTAATTAAATGGTTTTGAAAATTCATCTAAAATCATTGCTAAGCTTTCTGTTACAATTCATCAATTGCATTTAATTTCTATTAGGTTTTCTGCTTAGACTATTGTGTAACCTTCAATAATAATTTTTATATCAATTCACAACCATTATAATTTCTTTTTCTTTTTGGGGGGGGTGTTTAAATCTCAAATATAATTATGAATAGAAGCATTAATAGCAGATATTATTTTCTCGTTTCTTCTGTTAAATAAAGGTTTGAACTTAAAACTGTTGGATGATCTGTTTCATCTAAAAAACTCCACCTTTTTTTTTTTTAAGAAATAAACTATTAGTCTTATTTTGTTTATTTATTTTATATATATATCTATATACATCTTTCTTTACTCTCTAGTTCTTTTTAAGATTTTTTATTGTATTCATGTACTGAAGTTTCACTACGTTATATCTTGATTCAGATTTATTTTTACTTTGCCCTCTTGGGATATCTTTGTCTTCCCTAATCTAAGGATTGATATGTTTCATTGTTTTTAGTCACTAGTTCCCCAAATGTTTTTTCCTATATTTTTGAAGGGATAGAATTCCTCCACGTTTTGTGAATATATGTACGTCATATTTACAATCACGTTTTCAAAATGATTTTGCCCACGAGGTAGCTAATATTTTCCTAAATTAAAGAAGTGGGAAAAACAGCACAATACAGAAATAATGAATGCCACATCAGATCAGTTATTTGATGCCATGTCTTATGACTGCCAATGGAACATATTGTTTTTTATCCATGTCTCCCTATTTATGTGCTAGTATCCTGTCCTGTGAACTCATTTCAAGGGCTGTGTGCCTGCCCCGGAAGCAGCTTTAAGCATTTTCCCCAGGTCTAAATAGAAGAGGATGTTTTTTCTTCTGTAAAAAGAAATCCAAATAGGGTTTTTTTTTGTCCCTTTTATTTTTATTTTATCCATTGAAAGAGAAATAAATATTTATTTGTAGTCTATTTACAAAACTTTTTCACCTGTCTTTATTTTTAATTTTCCCCCACAATTTTGTGATATGGGTATTAGCATTTATTACATTATACACAAAAAGAAAGGAAAAGAAGAAAAAATTCTGATGATAATTTCAGAGAAGAAACAAAAGTGGGAGAAACAAGCCTTAAATCTGGACCATGACCATACATGGAAGGTAAAACTTTTATTCACCACCTTCGCTGGGTGACACCTAAAATATTTCAGAATTTGTGTCAGGATTAAATTGTAGTTTATACTTCACACAACCTCTTAAGGTTGATATCACCACTGACATTTTATAGATGATAAAATTGATATCAGGAGATTTTAAGTAGTTTTCCCTAAATGTCCAGCTTAATTATATATGTATATAAAACCTTTTAAAATACATACCCTGTAAACCAAACCCATTGCCGTAGAGTTGATTCCAACTCACAGCTACCCGATATTATCTCTCAACTATTTGGAACTGGTGAATCTAAAGGATGGTACACTTTTTAATGACATAGAACAGAAAGAGAGAGAGAAAGGAAAGAAGTAAAGGAAGGGAGGGAGGGAGGAAGAGAAAGAGAGAGGGAGGAAGGGCGGAAGGAAGGTAGGAAGAAAGAAAAGAAAGTTATTAAAATAGAAATTCTCTGTATAGTAGAGGATCAACAATATATATAAAAGAATTTTTATTCCCAGATGAAATTGTTTTAGTGTTAAAAATTTATTCATTTTAGCAAATTCTTGTGTTTATATTTCGTCATATGTCCTGGCTCTAACATATTCTCATTCAACAGTGAGTTATTCTAAAAGAAATGAATGATAGAAGAAGACATATACACTATCACAGAAAAATGGCTTCTCAGAGCCTCCTAATGAACTCCAATTAAAGTATTGCTTCCAATTCAAAAGTATCTGTTCTTAGGAGATTTTGCTTACAAAGAAACACCCATGTTGTCTCCTTAGTAAGTCAGGGTGTACATATTATGTAAAGGAATATCCTCCAATGGCTTCCAAGTTTGAAATAAATTACATATCATCATGACATGTATTGCCTTGCATTGTTGTTGTTGTTAGTTCCCTCAAGTCAGTTCCAAGTCATAGTGGCACTATGTACAACAGAATGAAACACTGCCAGGTCCTGTGTCTTCTTAGGTCTTCCTTACTCATTGTCCAGTTTTCACGTGCATATGAGGCAATTGAAAACACCGTGGCTTGGATCAGGGACACTTTAGTCTTCAAGGTGACATCTTTGCTTTTTAATACTTTAAAAATTTCTTTTGCAGCAGATTTTCCCAATGCAATGCATCATTTAATTTCTTGACTGATGTTTCCATGGGTGTTGATTGTGGATCCAAGTAAAATGAAATCCTTGACAATTTCAATCTTTTCTCCATTTGTCATGATGTTGCTTATTGCTCCACTGATGAGAATTTTTGTTTTCTTTATGTTGAGGTGTAATTCATACCTAAGTCTTTACAATCTTTGGTCTTTCTCAGAAGTGCTTCAAGTCCTCTTCACGTTCAGCAAGCAAGGCTGTGCCATCCGCATATCATAGGATGTTAATGAGTCTTCTTCCAATCATGATGCTCTGTTCTTCATATAGTTCAGTTTGTTGGACTATGTGGACTGCATACAGATTGAATAATTATAGTGAAAGGATGATGCACACCTTTCCTGACTTTAAACCATGAAGTAGCCCATTGTTCTGTTTGAATGACTGCCTCTTGATCTATGCAGAGGTTCCCCATGAGCACAATTAAGTGTTCTGGAATTCCCGTTTTTTGTGATGTTATCCATAATTTGTTATGATTCACAGAGTCAAATTCCTTTGCATAGTCAATAGAACACAGGTAAACATCTTTCTGATATTCTCTGCTTTCAGCCAGGATCCATCTGACATCAACAATGACATACCTATTCCCACATCCTCTCGAATCCAGCTTGAATTTCTGACAGTTTCTGTCAATGCACTGCTGCAGCCACTGTTGAATGATCTTCAGCAAAAATTCGCTTCCATGTGATATTGATGATAATTTCTACATTTGGTTGTTTTGGAATAGGCATATGTATGGATCTCTTCCAGTCAGTTGGCCAGGTAGCTGTATTCCAAATTTCTTGGCATAGACAAATGAGCACTCCCAGTATTGCATTTGTTTGTTGAAACATCTCAATTAATATTCCATCAATTCCTGTAGCCTTGTTTTTCTCTAATGCCTTCAGTACTGCTTGGACCTCTTCCTTCAATACCATTGCTTCCTGATCATATGCTGCCTCCCGAAATGGTTGAACATCTACCAATTCTTTTTGGTGTAGTGACTCAGTGTATTCCTTCCATCTTCTTTTGCTACATTCTGAGTTGTTCAATATTTTCTCTGTAGAATCCTTCACTATTGCAACTTGAGGCTTGAATTTTTTCTTTGGCTCTTTCAGCTTGAGAAATGCTGAGGGTATTCTTCCCTTTCGATTTCTAACTCCAGATCTTTGTATATGTCATTATAATACTTTGCTTTGTCTTCCATAGCTGCTCTTTGAAATCTTCTGTTTAACTCTTTTACTTCATCATTTCTTCTGTTCTTTTTAGCTACTAGATGTTCAAGAGCACATTTCAGAGTCATAAATCTTATGACATCCATTTTGATCTTTTCTGTCTTCCCCTTTTAATGACCTCTTGTTTTCTTTGTATGTCTGATGTCCTTGATGTCACTCCACTACTCATCTGGTCTTTGGTCATTAGTGTTCAACATGTCAAATCTATTCTTGAGATGGTCTCTAAATTCAGTTGGGATATACTCAAGGTCATACTTTGGCTCTCATACACTTGTTCTGATTTTCTTCGGCTTCAAGTGGAACTTGCATATGTGTAGTTGACTGTTCTGTAGTTGGTCCCGGCCATGTTCTGACTGATGGTATTGAGCTTTTCCATCATCTCTGTCCACACAGGTAGTCAGTTTGATTCCTGTATATTCCATCCGGTGAGGCCCACACTTATAAAAAAAAAAAAAAATACTTGCTGTTTATGTTGTGGAAAAAGTTATTTGCAATGAAGAAGTCGTTTGTCTTGCAAAATTCTATCATGTGATCTCTGGTATCATTTCTATCACCAAGGCCATATTTTCAACTACTGATCCTTCTTTGTTTCCAATTTCTCATTCCAGTAACCAGTAGTTATCAATGCATCCTGATTGCACATTCCATTAATTTCAGACTGTAGAAGTTGGTAAAAATCTTCAATTTCTTCATCTTTGTCCTTAGTGGTTGGTGTGTAAATTTGAATAGATTGTATTAACTGGTATTCCTTGTAGGCGTATGGATATTATGCTATCACTGGCAGTGTTGTACTTCTGGATAGATCTTGAAATGCTCTTTTCAGTGATTAGTGCACAGCTATATTCATTGCAGCACTGTTTACAAATGCAAAAAGATGGAAACAACCAAGATGCCCATCAACAGATGAGTGGACAAACAGATTATGGTATATTCACATAATGGAATATTACACAGTGATAAAGAACAACGATGAATCCATGAAACATCTCATAACATGGAGGAATCTGGAAGGCTTTATACTGAGGGAAATTAGTCACAGAAGGACAAATATTGTATGAGACCATTTTTATAAGAACTCAAGAAAAGATTTAAACACAGTAGAAAACACTCTTCGATGGTTGCCAGTGTGGGAAGGGATGGAGAGGGTTTTCACTAATTAGATAGTAGATAGAATTATTTTAGGTGAAAGGAGGGACAACACACAATGCAGGAGAAGTCAGCACAACAGGACTTATCCAAAAGCTAAGAAGTTTCCAGGATACAACCAAACATTTTGAGGGACAGAGTAGCAGGGGCGGAGGTCTGGGGACCATGGTTTCAGGGGACATCTAGGTCAATTGGCATAACAAAGCATATTAAGAAAACGTTGTGCATCTCACTTTGTTGAGTGGCGTCTGGGGTCTTAAAAACTAGCAAACTGCCATGTGAGATGCATCAATTGCTCTCAACCCATCTGGAGCAAAGGAGAATGAAAAACACCAAACACACAAGGAAAATATTAGCCCAAGAGAAAGAAAGGGCTACATAAAGCAGAGATTCCATCAGCCTGAGACCAGAAGAACCAGATGGTGCCTGGCTACCACCAATAACTGCACTGAAACGGAACATGGCAGAGAATCCCTGATGAAGCAGGAGAAAAGTGGGATGCAGACCTCAAATTCCAGTAAAAAGACCAGACATAATGGTCTGACTGAGATGGAGGTACCCCAGAGGTCATGACCCCCAGACTGTCTGTCAGCCAAAACTAAAACCCATTCTTGAAACCAACTCTTCAGACAAAGATTAGACTATAGGACCTAAAATGATACTGGTGAGGAGTGTGATTCTTAGCTTAAGTAGACACATGAAACTATATGGGCAGCTCCTACCTGGAGTCAAGGTGAGGAGGGAGAGGAGAACAGGAGCTGGTTGAATGGACACAGGGAACACAGGTGGAGAGAAGGAGTGTGCTGTCACATTGTAGTGAGAGCAGCTAGGGTCACATAATAATGTGTACATAAATTTTTGTATGAGAAACTGACTTGGATTGTAACTTTTCACTTAAAGCACAATAAAAAAAAAGAAAAGAAAATCTAGTATAGACTCATAAACAACTTTTATGACCTTCGGGAGATGATGCTTTTCTTCTAAATTTATATCCTAAGATTTGCTAAAGCACTGCATCTGCTCCCGTTGAGGAGCTGTATTTCTTCCTTGGGTGTTCTGTGCACAATAATGCCAAAGCAAACTTTCTCGAAGTCAGGTATCATTACCTGGATCTTCTGCTCAGAAATCCACGATGAATTATCATTGCCAATTACTAGCTACACAAAGTTATTTTAATTCACATATATATATATATCTTCAGTTTCTCTACTATGCATTCCTTTCTACCCACTCACCCAATTTCCAAAGTTCTAGTTAACCAGAACTTTTACTGGAGCGTCTATATGACATGGTCATTGTAGCTGCCGTGACTCTGCTCAAGCTTTCCGCAAAGAAGAAGTGCATTCTGTCACTCTGGTTCCCTGATGCCTGGCTGACACAAAGTATTGCACAGTGGCACCTTCTCTTACTCATTTCTCTTTTTTTGAATTTGTTTTTTTTTTTGTATTTAAAACTCAAGTTATATGATGATTAAGTAATAGAAATGTTATAAATTTAAAAAGAAAAAGTATAGAGAGTATAAAGAGATTAAGAATGAGAGCATGAGATGAGACAGTGAAAGATTTCAGGCCCTTCCCGCCTCCCTGTCACAGCTGGCAATCCCCAATAATCTTTGGTTTCTATATATTTGCTTATTTCATATAAGTAAGATCATATAGTAGTTGTTCTTTTGTGACTAACTTTCTTCAATCAACATGATGTTTTCAAAGCCTAGCAAGAATTTTCAATTCCAACTATAGCTAACCTCAGTTTCTGCTATCATTCCCAGTTCTCCATCCTTTCTCCAACTAATGTACACCATTTGTCTTTTCTGTTGCTGCCCCATTCTGCCTTTCAGTGGCTGAGCCCTGCTTTCTGCTCCCTCCTTGGTCTCTGTATCCCTCTAACACACTACTGGCAGGTTCCCTCTCTGGATTTTGTCTCTGGAGCTTTCCCTCCATCCAACACATACGACCTAGCTCTATCTCTTTCTGGATCCTGAAGTCTACAGTCCTTCCCACATATTCACAAACATACACAGACCTTTAGGTTGACATAGGCAACCCACCCAGACACAACCAGTCAAGGTGGTTGTGTGCTGTCTATCTGAGGTTTCTGGCATCAGGTTCTCAGATACGGACATCTCTTTCTGCCTCACGCTGAAGGAGTTTCTCTAATAAGGACAAGGGCTTCTATTCTGAGAAAAGCAATTTTAATCCCCTACTGTAGCTTGGTTAAGAAGGGTACAAGAAAGAGGTATACATGTAAGAGTCTTAAGTAAATATACGCATTCTTCTCTTTAAGTATAACTTCTCCGTAAAACAGCCTTTCAGTAAAAGAGGTTGAAAGAGGTGAGCATTGCTCTCGTTTGAGTGCTTACACCCCAAATTTACTAAGAAAATCACCCTTATAGAAAACTTCTTTCAATGACGTCACACATTTATTATGAAGCTTCATGGGAATGAGGTCATTTCTAAGTTCCAAAGGAACAAATTCATTGGAATTCAATAAATGTGGAATTAAAGAAAAACAACTTCTTAAAAAATGAACTACCATAAACAGTGCCACTTTACAATGGAGACTTTGTCTTCCACAGCAGTGCCCCCAAAAGGTGGTGGGTCTCTGGGGAAGAAGAAAGAAAGCATGGGGTCTGCAGAGGTGGAGGCTGTGGTGATGGAGAGGCCTCCAGGGGTCCCTATGACCAAAGCTTTGGGCTCACAGGTGAGGATAAGGACCCTGAAAGCTCAACTAAATCTACTCTCTATTCTCAGAGGTGTCTATCCAAGAGGAAAATGCCCAAGAGTCAACAACATCCCAAACAAAAAGTCAAAGCTCCAGGCCCAGGAAGATTCCAAAACAATCCGAGAACACTTCTCCTTTATCTTCCACCGAGCAGACCTCTCACTCCTCCAGCTACGGGGCTGCCCCAGGAAAGCCATGGGTCAGGTGCGCATATTTCACCCAGGTACCACAGTCAAGGGGGTGGCGGTCGCCTGGCAGACCAAAACCTCCTTTGCCCCCGTGGGAAAGATGCCCCAGGTCTTTGAGGCCATCGGCTCTGCCACCAGACTGGACAACACTGAGTCCCTGGTCAGCAACCTGGAGCCCTGGCAGGAGGGGCCCAAGACCTGTACCCAGGAGCCCACTGACCAAGGGGAGGAGCATGGGGAGAGCCCCCGCGCAGCCACCCCAGAGTGGCTGGTGACCCGTGAGCACGGCTTCCGCTGCGTGGCCTGCTGTCACGTGTTCGAGTCCCGGGAGGCCCTGGTTGCGCACGCGGCGCATGCTGTGAGCCAGGGCTTCAGCTGCCAGGTCTTCGTTGAAGAGCTGCTGGAGAGGCGGCTGCCAAGCTCAGTCCAGTGCAGGCCCCAACGCTGACACCAGCTGGCCAGGCATTGCCTGATGGCCGCCAAGAAGAGGGAGGTGAGGGAGAAGAGAGCGGTCTGCAGGTGCCTGGAGGAGCAGCTGGAGAAGCAGAGAGAAGAACTGAAGAGGCTGAGGCACCAGCTGGACAGGCTGCAGAGGCAGGCCAGGCCGCAGAAGGCGCAGCACCAAGGCCAGAGGGGGAAGCGCCTAAAGACCTGCTAGCACCCTGGGACTAGGAGGAGCAGGGCCTTTAGGATGGAAACCTGGGCCCTTCAGGAGAGACCTCCATTCAGGTTCGTTTAACCCAGCTTCCCTGGAAGATCCTACCCTCCTTCCCCTGTGACCACCACCCTTCCACCCCAAGGGCACAAAGAGCTCCAGCCCTAAGGGGGATCTGGATGGAAGAAGCCCCACATAGCTGACCGCAGACACCAGGTCCCCTCAGAGGCTCCACTGGCCCAGGAGAGGACAGGACGGGCCTCATCTTGATGGTGAGGTCTTGGGACCCTAAGGATGAGCACAGCATAAGTAGGGAAAGGGAAATGGGATTTCAGTGGGACTTGGGAGGCTAAGGGGGACCCTGGTGAGGTGTGATGGTGAAGGGGGTATCACTGAATTCTTTGGAGGAGAAGGAATCAGAGAAATTGCAGGGTGTCAGGAAACCTGCCCGCAGGTGAACAGTGAACATAAAGCCCTAAACCAAGGACTCTGGGTCCCTTCCCAGCAGCATACAGGCAGAGAAAGAGGTAGGGCTTGGCAGGAGGAGTGGAGGGCCCAGTGAAGGAAAATGAACTCACCCCAGCCATTTCTTCTGGTCTCCTAGGGTGAATTTGGGTTTATGATTGGGATGCATCCTTTTTGCCACATTAGGGGAATGTAACTGGGAGGTGGTGTAGAAAAATCCCCCTGGGTGTTAACCATTTCTGGGTAAGAGTTGATCCAGGGCTTGCAGGGTATTTCTTGTAGAGTATGTCCTCGGGTAAGGGGCAGAGCTTTGGAACTTCTTCTTCTCCTTTAAATAAAGCTGTACATTCTGGTTTTTGACACGTCAATAAATCTTGTTAATTTTTTTTTTTTTTCCTGTGGTCAAATCTGACCTGTCCCGAGGTCAAAGAACTGGAAGAAAAAGGCTGTCTGAGATGAAAGAAGCAAAAGAGAGGAGAGACTTCTGAACCTGGGGAGAACAGCGAGAACACATTTGACCAGAGGTATGGATGGAAGAGGCAAATTCAGGCCCAGACTCAACAGTGGACAAAAAAGACCAAGTCTCAGTCACAACATCAAATCCCAGGTGTGGGGAAGCCCTGGACATGACAGGGATGCATCCATCTCTCTGGGCGATGAGACCGCAGAGGGCAGAGGAAAAGGAGGGCAGGGCCTCTAGGACGGGCACCTCCATCCACAGGCTGTCCTGTGTGTATGCCTCAGAGTGACAGAGACAGCTCCTGTGAGGGAGAGGGTCACAGGCAGAGAAGAGCCAAGGTGTTCAGGCCAGGTAAATTCTGCAGTCTCCTAAGGATCCAAAACAAAAAATCAGAGATTCTCAGAGGTATCAGGGTGGGAGGGGTTGGCATTCCCAGGCTGGGGAGAGGCTGGCTGGGGAGGTGCTGCTTTCTGAAATCTTTTGATCAACGTCTTTCTTCTTAAAAGCTACCTTCCCAGTTGATGTCCTCTTTTATGCTCTAGGCTCAGACCTCAAAGGGCCTCGAATGCACAAAGGCGGGTTATACAGTGGGTCAAGGCAGGGAGGAGGTGGTACCAGCACATCCAGGAAAGAGAATTTTCTGGAGTGCCATGAGTTACCTAGTGAATCGCACATGGTGTCCAGCCTTCTACATTTAGCTGTAGACATGTGCTTGCAAACGTGTTTGGGGGTTAATTCTACTGAGTTCCCAAAATTATTTTTGGTCATTTCCAGTTATAGAGACCAGAAGAGCTCACTGGTTCCAAGAACAAGAAGAAATGCACTGGATCTGATTATTACTGTCTATTGTGTGCTCTCCTTCCAGTGATTAAAATCTTTTGTCTGTCATTATAGAAAATTTTCACCTATTTAAAATATCTAATGAAACACATTAAAATATACATGTATCTATGATGTTTATCAACTTCCAAAGTTCTGAAATTGTTTTTTATTACATTTTCGAGATTACAGATTTGTATGACAAAAAAGTTATGTCAGGGTCCCACCCTCATATGTAATTTGCTCCCACTCCCACAAGGTATCCAATGTTAATAGACACATGTGTGTCCTTCCCTACATTTCTCTGCAGGGAAACATATACACAGTTATAGGTACACAAGTACATCTGCTGGAGTGTTTGCTTTTATGGAGACTTCGTCTCACTCTACCCACATTGCTCTCGCCCCTTCTTTCACTTGACATTCTACCTTGATTCTCTGTAAGTCATTAGATATGGCACTAACACTATATTTTGGGGTCTTTAACTTACATGAATAATTTAAATAGATGGTATCAACTCGGTACACTTTATCTGGACTTATACATGTTGTTGTTAAAAGCTATCAAGTCAGTTCTGACTCACAGTGACCCTAGGCACCACAGAACAAAACTCGGTCCGGTCATTGCAATCCTAATAATCGTTGCTATATTCGAGCGCACTGTTGCAGCCACTGTATCAATCTCATTGAGGGTCTTCCTCTTTTTCCCTGGACCTCTGCTTTACTAAGCATGATGTCCTTTTCCAGGGACTGGTCCCTCTTGATAAGATGTCCAAAGCCATCCTTACTTCTAAGGAATATTCTGGCTTTCTCTGCTCAAGACAGATTTATTTGTCCATACATAATACTACTAATACAGAAGCATTATCATCCATGCTTTTTAAGTCCACTCTTCCTGCATGTTCTAATTCTCCTCCCCCTGTTCCTTCCCACAAGTGAATCCAAGGTAATTCAGGTTAACAATGTAGTAAGTAGTCTCTCCTATCCTTGCTTAAACAAGCACACACAGACATACATGTATCCTCATCTTCTCATTTATACACACACATAAACATCAACAGGTATTCAAGCATATTCAAACAATTGATATTGTTTAACCCAGATGTGCTCATTTTATATACACTTCTCTGCACCTTGATTGTTTCAGTAATACTTCCATAATACTTCATAGAGATTTCTCCCACTCAACTACTACAACTCTTTTTCATTCTAAGGACTCCCTGTTTTATTGAGGATGTAGCTTTACCATAAGTTCTCTATCATTCCACCATCAATGGACAAAGTTTGGTCATATTAATAATAACTATCCTTTCTATACTATAGGATTTGTTTCTGTGGAATAGACTCCACAGAGTGAGATTTCCAATTCAAAGGATGTTAAAAGTACAGAGCCACGGCCATGTCTTTCCCCTAGAGGCTGCCATAATGCACCTTTCCAGCCACGTCTCAGGGTATCCTTCTCTCCACAGCCCAGCCAGCCGTAGGTGGCGCTGATTTTTCAATTGTGCCAGTTTCACTGGCAGTTTGATATTTTCTTAACTTGGACTATGTTTACTGGGCATGTGGATTTCCTCTGAATGAACTGTTTGAATTCACTGCTCATTGTTCAAGTGCTTAACTTTTATCCTTCTGTGTAAAATGGAAATTGTTATTAAGCCTTGTCATCTCCATTTCACATGATTTTCCAAATCTATCATTTGTGTATCACATTTTTGCAAGTTTGGCCCCCAGAACAATCACTTGAGTCAGCACCATTTATTAAATAAATATAATTTTCTTGAAATGCTACCTTTGTAAGTTATTGTGACTTCTTAACAGATTTTCTGTTTCATTGGTCTACTTGTCAGCTTCTATGCTATGTAATATCAATTTGTTCTGTTACCCGAAGAGATAGACACCTGTTACTATCCTGCTTTTTCATGTTTTACTTTGGTAAAACCGCCCTGGTTTTGCAGCGATTAAGTGCTCAACTGCTAATCCAAAGAAAGTTTGGCAGGTCGGACCCACCAGGTGGCTCCAAGGGAGAAAGACCTGGTGTTCTGCTCCCGTAATGATTACGACCTAGAAAACCCTATGGGGCAGTCAGATGGGATCGCTTTGAGTCCAAAATCGCCTCCAAGTCTCGTAACAACAGGAATATTCCTTGTTATCTATTCTTTGTTATCTACTGTACTATTTGTAGCATATGATCACTGTATACAGTTCAAAACAACTATCTTAATATTCTGGCTAGAAATGCATTCCACTTATATATTAGTTTTAGGGACCTCCATTTAATTGACAAGACGTTCCATTTGAAAATATGGCATATTTTTGCATATATTCAGGTTTCATTTTATGTACTTTAATACATTGTCTTCCCTCATAGAGGTCCTTTGCTGCTCTGGTTAAAACAATGTTTTGCTAAATATTTTACAGTTTTGGACACAGTGTGATACAGTCAAGTAGTAGGGGAAAGAGAACGGTCTGCCCTTCCCACCCTTGCCAATTTTATACCCTTATTCTATACTGGAGAGAAACCATTGATTTTGATGCATTTGTCTTTTATGCAGGTATGTAATTATATCATCATTATTTTAAATATCTTTTAATACTTGTACTAGTTATTTAAATTTTCTAGTTCATTCCTTCACCTAAAAACTATGTTGAGTAATACCAAAATTTTTGTCTACTTCCAAATTTATCAGAATGGGTTTAATATTTTTCCATTTATCTCACACCTGATAAGTTTGGGGATATTTTGTTATGCACCAATAGATAACTAATACTCTGAGCTACTGACCTTTATGGTAATCTACACACAACTTGTTTGTGACAGTTAAGTACTTCCACCTGGCCTCTGTTCAGCTGGGATACCATGATTTACATTGCTACTAGGCTGCCCAGCCTCCACTAAAACCTGAGCCTACAGAGAATTGTTCTTGTTAGCTGTCATCAGGTCATTTCTGACTCATGACAACCCCATGTGGGCATAGTAGAAGTGTTCAATAGGGTTTTCAAGGCTGTGATCCTTTAAAAGCAGATCGTCAGGACTGTCTTCTGAGGTGCCTTTGAGTAGGTTCAAACCACCAAACTTTCAGCTAGTATAGAACACTTAACTGTTTGCGGCGTCCAGGGACCCCCTGCAAAGGATACATATTGGTAAGCTCCAATTTCCTGGTGCTCCCCTCATCTCCGCATTCCTTATTCTTTTAATGAAATGGGTGTCCTTCAGGACCTCCAAGAAATGGTCTTATAGAAGACTAACTCAGACATGCCCACATATTGGAGGCTTTTATTCCCTCTTCCAAAACCTGACACAGTAGGTCTGGTATTTCAATTTCATAGAATGTGGGCCGCTGCCTTTTCCAAACTTCCAAAAGCAATCCCACAGCATATTAAACCCATTTCCAGAACCCTTGCTATGGCAATAAATCCTTGTCAACAAACAAAGTCTACATAAGAATTAGAGTGTTTCCTTGAATGGACAACATTTTACATGCCCCCATAAAGAAAATGCCTCAAGGGCAAAGTTTAAGAGTAAACCAAGGCATTTCCCATCACTCCTTACCTGAGAGGCTCTTTGTGAGGATTTCCTGACACACATGGCAAAGGATGTAGTAGACACTGCCTTCTTTTTTACCTCTTCCCTCCTTAACAAACAGAAACCTTTGCTAAGATGTCAGGTGTCAATTCCCAACTCCTCTTCTTATCCTGTATGTAAGTTCTGTAATGAGACGAGGACCCAGGCAGTATTTCCCATCTTTCAAAGTTTCGAGGTCCAGTGAAATCCTGTTACAAGTCACTAGATCAGCCCAGGAGCTGGAAGACTGAAATTCCTGGTCCTCTGACAAGTGGGAAGGGCAGGATGGGATTGGGCAGAGCCTCCTTGACCATCACTTGCCCCAAGAGGCTCTGGAGGCTGCTTCATGTTATAAGTCAAAGGCCCTTCCAGCCCAGTCGCATAAGAGCAGCGAAAGGCTTTTTCCATTGAAAGAAAAGATGGGCTCAGGAGCAGCAGGTTTGAGGCCATTCAGCTTCGGTCAGCTTTGCGGCTTCAGGACATCCTGGCCGCTGGTCACCTTCACAGCTGGGCCTTTATACCTTTTCACCTCTCTCTCCCTCCCATTTTTCTCCCAGTACCATGGGCTGTGGCTTCTGCTAGTTTCAATGATTTCAGTGTTTCAGTAGCTCCTCGCCCCACTCAGAGGAGGCAGGTTTGCAGGGTGTGAAGGACAAACCCATAGTGCTGCTTAGGTGTCCTTCAACAGAAACAGTCCTGAGGTGACAAGCTGTCCTGACTGATCCTGACACCAAGACAGAGAGAAACTCAGTGAAAGGGTCATTGGCTTCTGCAAGTGTCAGCACTCTCAGGGTCATGTCCTGGGGTCATGCCCAATTGCAGGAAAAATGAACTGGCTCTGAACCAGTACACAGGCCCCGGAAGCCTCAGGAGGATTCTGTCTTAGTCTAACTCAGCACTGGGGAAATCCTCATGGGGTGGGAGCAGTGATATTCCTGGGGTCTTTATTCAAAAATCTCAGAGCAGTTGATACAGTCTTGGGAGGTGGGAAAAGAGAAAGCTTGGGACCACAGGGTGGCAAAAGAAGGAGCCTCTTATCACTCACTCTCTCTGGGGTCTTGTTCAGGTTTTTTTGTTTTAATGCAGCTTGGGCTCCAGGCAGGCACTTATTGCTAAAGTTGTATTTCTCTGTTTTAATTTATGATATCTAAGTCAAATCTGGAGTCTTGAGCTCATTTTGATAATTCGTCTTTAGTCTGTGCAGACAAGAGTCCGCTCACAGCCATAATGAGAGCAGAGGAAATAAATTCCCTAGCCTAGACCAGGGCTGGCTCTCTTGCTCCTCAAACTAAGAGTACCACACTGGGGGAGCTCTCCTAGGGCAGCACAGGCGGTGAGTCCAGTCTGGGGCCCTGGGAGGGGGACAGAGGTGGGTGCCAGGCAGTGTGGCTTCTGTGGCTTCACCTTCTCCTCCGGGAAGTGCATCTCGAAGGCCTCCACATTCGATTCCTGACGCTAACCAGAAGTTCCCACCCTTCTGTGTCCACTGTCTGGACCCAAGTCCCCATATGCCTCCTCTGCCCTCCTATCCCATCATAAGCACTATGATAAGGCTTAGGTATATACCCTGGATCTCGCCCTCTATGGCCTTAGGCTTCCCCTAATTCTATTGGGACCTGCCAGCCTGCTGAGTCTGAGGTCCAGGTGGGGCTGGGTGGGCTGGGACTGTCACAAAAGGCTCCTGAAGCCAGCTCTTTCCTGCTCCCCGCCAGCTTGTGGTAGGGCTGCCCAGGACCCTGCACCTCTCCCGGATGCCCCTCTCTGAGCATCCCTGCTGCCCCCTCCCCTAGCTCTTGAGGCGCCTTCTCTTGATGCACAGGTGCAACTGGGCACCTCACCACACTGAACCCGAAGTCGGTTCTCAGCTAGATTATACACCTGAACCTGAAATGCACAACCTTAAAACCACTAGAACCAATAACTTGTTGTCATCTAATCCATTCCAACTCATAGGAACCATAAACGGCAGAGTAGAACTGCCCTATAGGGTTTCCAAGGAGCGCCCGGTGGACTTGAACTGCCAACCTTTTAGTTAGCAGCTGTAGCTTTTAACCACTACTCCACCAGGTTTCTTAAAATTGCTAGAGAGGTGTGAAATGAAAAAAGAAAAAAAAAGGAAAATAAAAAAAATTTAAGAAAAAGAACAATTACAGAATACGTAAAAGAAAAAATAACAAAACAAAAAAACAACTACAAGAAAATCACATAATATGAGACTGTAACCTCACATTATGGACTCAAGGAGGCTGGGTTGTATCTTTCTTTGCAAATAAGTCTTAGATAAGGGAATTGGTACCAGGAGTGGATACACACTCTCACTTCAGGAAAATGGAAAATCTGGGATTAATTGACCTGGATCAGGTGGAAAACAGTGATAACCACATAATATTTAAAGATGAAATCCTAACAGCCTAAAACATGCAGTGGAAATTTTTCTAAGGAAAGTAGCATCAGAAGAGGCCTTTAATCACTACACAAAATGGGTCAGTAGTTCGAGATCTCCCTACAAAGATGGAATCAACTCGATGGCCAACTGGTTTTGGGTTTGGTAGATCACTTTTAGGCAGGTTCCAGCAAACATGCAAAAAACAGATCATTTCAACCTTGTACCCAGTCAATAAAGAAGAGAAAGCTATGAGATGCTCCCCAACTTGTTCCCTAAGGCTACTTTAATATTGATACCAAATTAGAAAAGGAAGGTATAAGAAGAGTTACAGGACAAGCACACTAAGCAACTGAGATGCAAAAACCTACATAAAATGCTGGCAAAGAAATCCAGCAAAGTATAAAGCACGTAATATGCGAGCATCAAGGGGGGTTATTGTCAGCATACAAGCTTGAGTGAACTTTAAAGATTTAATAATTTAATTCACCACATGTGTAGGTTAAAGAAGAAAAGACATAGGTTCACCTCAAGAGACGGTGAAAAAGCAGTGATAAAATCCAACCACACTGAGACATAAGAACTCTGAGCAAACATGGAACAGAAAAGGAGTTCCCGAATGTGGAAAACTACAACTCGCATGATAATTCCTGGTGAAATGTGGGACATTCTCTTTAAAATTAATTAGAAATAAAATAAGGATGCTTTCTCTCATTATTTCTATTAAATATTTAACACTGGAGTACAAAAAGAAAAACATATAACTCTTATTATTCATAGATTATAGGAATGTCTCCACAGAAAAATTTAAGAACCATAGAAAATATTAGAATTAATATTAGTAAATCATAAATTTTTTTTTTATATAAATACAAAGTAAAAAATAAAGTGAACGTCTATGCAGCAGCATCAAGGCAACTCTGTCATAGCTCTCAGTGAAAGCAGAGGGCACTGACAGGGAAACAGCAGGATCCAGGTGGGCTAGACCAAGGAGCGGAGAGCACTATTTTACACTGGGCTGGATTTATAAGCACAGGTATGTGTGTTAGTTACCTAGTGCTGCCGTAAGAAAAAAAAAAATGACAGTTGGGTGGCTTTAAACAACAGAAATTTATTTTCTCACAGTTCAGGAGGCTACCTGTCTGAATTCAGGGCACAGCTCACGTCTACTTCAGCTTCTAAAAGCTTCCAGCCACCCTTTGTGTTCCTGGTCTTGTAGATGCATCTGCTCCGTTGTCTGTCTTCCTCTGCCACTGAGTGTGTCTGTGTCTATTCTGCTCTTTGTATAACTCAGAAGGGACTAGGTTTAGGACCCACCCTACACTGGTATGGCCTCGTCAATATAATTTTAAAATCCCCTATATCCAAATCAGGTCACATTTACTGGTACAGTGGTTAGGATTTCAACATACCTTTTGGGGTTACACAATTCAGTCCATAATAGTGCCCTCACCAGATACTCTGGACTGAGAATACTAGCATGAGCAGTTGAGAGTGGTTCTATTTTTTTTCTGCATTAGTTGTTTGTAACTTGTCTCAATGGTCACTCATATGAACTTTGGAGCAACTTATTATGAAGACCCTGACCAACCTTTTGTACCCATGTCCATTGTGTGGAAAAACACACAGACTCCCATCACTGAAGCCTTGGGAAATCCATTGATAAGTGTGGGGAATGGAGTTGAGACCAGAATTGTTTCGTGGCCTTGATAACATGGCATAGCTGTTAGATACCCACATGGAAATATCAGGTAATAGTACTGACAGCTAACACTTACTGACTACATGCACTGGTGCCAGGATTCTTGTAAGGGCTTCTCCTTTCCTAAGATATTTGTTCTGCTTGATAGCCCTGTGAGGAATGTACCATTATAATGCACATTTTATACATGAAGAGGCCGATACAGAGATTTAAGCTGATATTTGAGTATAAGTCTGGACCCAGGAGGAGTTGAAATGGCTGGAGGTGTAAATCTCACGTCCTCAGCTACAGACCAATGGCTGTGGACACACTGAGGCATTCCAGACAGAGGGTGTCAATAGAGAGAGAGGACTAAACACCGAGCCCTAGGGCACCCTGACACCTACAAGCTGGCCAGGTGAACCACAGCCAACAAAGCTCTCTGAAGGTCAGTGTGGTTCCTGGAAGGTTGTCTGTCCTTTCTCTAGGCTGAATTTCCCACTGCCCCTCCCACCTGCACTGGCTTGTCCCCTTCCTAATGGCAGGGACAGTGTGTAACTTTCACCACTGCCCAAGATCCCAAGGTTACAATAACATTGGTATGGAAAGCAGAATGATGGAGTCAGGAAGCCTGGTGGTCACATGCAACCAGTTGGAAACAGAAAAGAGCAAATAAAGACGGGGAGAAGACCGTGAGCCAGAGGAGTGGGAGAAATGAACATTTCCTGAGTGCTAAGTAAGGCTGGGCGACTGCTAGTGGCATGTAGTTCCTCACTTAAACTTCAGAGGGACACAATGGGTGGAACAGACATTGCTATCCACTTTCATCATGCAAACGTTTTATTATCTTTGATTTTAACAGTAACTTCTTACAAAAACAAATGAGAAAATAGAAAAGAGTATAATAAAAGAATAAAAAAAGAAAACATCTCATCAATTCAGTACTATCATTTTGCCTCAGCAGCTACACATTTTTGTTGTTGATGTAAATATAACACACAACCTTTGCCAAGTGAACGAGTTATAAAGGTGTACACACTATTGACAGGAATTACATTAATAGGCTGTGCAACCCTACCCTTAATCAGTGTGATTTTTCCATAATTGTAAACAGAAACTCAGTTTCCATATGCAATAAAAAAAAAACATGCAATAACACCCCTTTATTCCCTCCCTCCTGTCCCTGGGAACCCCTATAAACTTTCGTCTCTATACATTTGCCTGTTTTTGTAAAAGGCATGCTTTTTAATTTGAAAGTTCATGACAAGCTACAAGGGTGAATTCATGTGGAAGAGAAGTTATTTGCAATACATACATCCTACTACAAACTTGGTTCTAAAATATGCAAAGCATGATTCATAAAGAAAAAAAAGAATTCAATAGAAAGACAAGTAAATACTTGAACGCTCTCTAAAAGATTTCTGTATGGCCAACATACATATGGAAAGGGACTACATCAGTTATCAGAGGAATTCTAATAAAAGCTCACAATGTGATCCTAACCCTGCACACCAGAAATGGCTAAAATAAAAAAAAAAATGGAAATACCAACTATTTGGTAGAACATGGAGCAACTGGAATTCTAATCTACTGCTAGTGAAAGTGCAATTTGGTACAACCACTTTAAAAATGCTTTGGCCATATCTACTAAAGCTGTGAACATCCGTATATCCTATGACCCAGCAATTCTACTTCTAGATACATACCCGATAGAAATGGGTACATATGTTCACCAAAACACATAAGTCTAACCATCTGCTAAGGAATGAACACCCTCCTTCTGAATGCCTAACTTTTGTTTTTAATTGTTCTTTAGATGAAGGTTTACAGAGCAAAGTAGCTTCTCATTAAACAGTTAGGACATATATTGTTTTATGACATTGGTTACCAACTCTAAGACATGTCAACACTCTCTCTTCTTGACCTTGGGTCCCCTATTACCAGCTTTCCTGTCCTCTCCTGCCTTCTAGTCCTTGTTCCTGGGCTGGTATGCCCCTGGAGTCTCATTTTGTTTTATGGGACTGTCTAATCTTTGGTTAAGGGTGAACCTCAGGAGTGACTTCTTTATTGAGCTAAAAGGATGTCTGGGGGTCATATTCTCAGGGTTTCTCCAGTCTCTGTCAACCTAGAATTCTGGGGTTTTTTTTTTTTTTTGAATTAGGATTTTGTTCTATATTTTTCTCCAGTTCTGTCCTGAATGCCTCACTTAAAAAGCACTATTCTCGTCTGTTCTAAGGTGATGGCCATATATAATGATAAGCTTATAAAGAAAAGTCTAGAGCTTTCTGTGAAATGCGGCAGCAAATCTGTAGAGGCTCATGTTCTTATAGCTTCTGTTCCCTCTGGAGCTACTGCTTCTGTCTGTCCTTCTGCTGGGTGCACCACATGGAACCAGTTATAAAATTCAACCTCATCTTATAAATTCACAGGAGTCCTACTCACACAAAATTTTTATTGGCTATGAGAACAGGTGTGTAGAGGAGGTATAGAAGGGATTTCTATTGTAGCAAAGCAAAACCTTAAAATGAAATGGCTGGGAATGGCGGGCCTCCTTCTGTAAAAATGCTTTTCTACATGGAATATGGGAAAATGCAGTTAAGATATGGCTTATGCAAAAAGGCAAAAAGGAGTGCTTGCAGCAATTTGGTAATCATTTAGATCACCTGTAAAAATATTTTCATCCTTTTTCTCATAGCTTACAGGAAATGAAATTCCAAAAGGATCGCATATTTAAAAGTAAAATACGTCAACATACAAATTTCAGAAGAAACTATGAGAGATTTTGTTTTGCTTTTTGTTGGTAAAAGAGAAAGATTATCTAAAAATCCCAAAGCTGTGAAGGCTAAAACTGGTAAGATACAGATATAGATGTTTGGCATATGAAAAACTATATGAAGAAAGCAAAAATACAGGCAAAAATCTGAAAAAAAATTCGTAGGCTAAGGATTTGAATAGACATTTCTCCAAAGAAGATATAGAAACGGTCAATAATCACATGATAAGAAGCTCAACCTCATTAGTCATTAGGGAAATGAGAATCAAAACCAAAACGCACTATTATTTCAAAACCACTGAGATGGCTCAAATCAACAGGATGGACAACACAAGTGGTGAGGATGTGGAGAAACTGGAACCCTCATACATTGCTGGTGGACATGAAACATGATCCAATCGCTTTGGAAAACAGTTAGGTACTTGCTCAGAAAGGTAAACATAGAGTTAGCATGCAACATAGCAATCCCACTCCTAGGTATGCATCCAGGACAACTGAAGCACGTTCACATAATAACTTACAAAAGAATTTTCATAGTAGAATTATTTATAAATAGCCAAAATGTGGAGAGAATCCCAAAGTAATGAATTGATAAACTGTGGTATACTCGTAAAATGGAATATTACTCAGCCATTAAAAGGCATCAGGTACTAATACACGGCACAATATGGACAAACCTTGAGAACGTTATGCTAAGTGAAAGAAGCCAAACAGAAATGACTGCGTGGTACATGATTCCATTTACATGAAATATCGAGAACAGACAAACCAACACAGACAGAAAGTAGATTAGCAGTTGCTATGTCATGGAGGAAAGGAGTAATGAGATGACTACTAATATGTAGGGCGTTTATTTACAGGGTACTGAAAATATCCTGAAGCTAGACAGTGGTGATTGTTGCACAACTCTGTCCATATACTAGCAACCACACAATTGTGCACATTATAAAAGGCAATGTTATGGCCGGTGAATTATATCTCAATAGAAATATTTGTGATTCCCGAAAGACTAACATTTCAATGAAATATATACAACCCATAAATCAGTACGCGAAAAGAACCCATTTTACCCTATCTCTCTCCAGCCAAAGTGAAGGGGGTACATTCTATTAATACATCTTATTTTTTTATCTCTTCATGAACAAGTTCTGTTCTCATTATACATAACTAGTCTCCATTTCTAATCATACATAACTAGTCTCCATTTCCTTATGCCTGTTTTCACTATTGTAACTACATAAACAGCACTTCCATGGTTTTTATAAAAACTCACCCACTCATTCAATCAGACATATCATATTTGGAAGCTTCTTAGGTGCCAGGAACTAGGATACTCTGACCAACACAGTAGACAAGGTCCTGCCTGCATGGGCCTTCTATTTTTGTGGAGCACTCAGATGATAAACCAGCCAAACAGTATGTAATGTTACCTAACATCAGGAGGGAGGCGTATAATTTTGGAGGTGTCCCAACCTGTGTCTCTCTCACAAAGAGTTCCCTCTTGCCTCTGAACCCAGTGGAAAGTAAACACTTTGAAGGAACTGTGAGGTCAGTAAGTGTGAAAAAAGACATTTCATTTCAGTTTCATTTGGTTGGTTTTACCTGCTACGCTGTCGACATTTTTTTAAACACTATCCTGCAGCTGACATCAACCACCCCCCAAAAAACAAAAACAAAACCCGATGCCATGCAGTCGATTCCGACTCACAGCGACCCTGTAGGACACAGTAGGGTCTCCAAGGAGTTCCTCGTCTTAGGACACAAATAATTCCTGCTTATGAGAATCTGAAAGTTGTTCACTGTGGATGTGTGAGGGACTCAGTAACACTTGCAGAGATTCCACGTGGCTGTGGTGCTCAAGTGTGAGCATCGGGGGGAATGGACCCCATGGCACTTTGCATCCTTCTGGAGATTATGACACAACAAACATTCCCTCTTCATTGTCCTGCATCTTGTAAGAGAACAGAGGGAATTGTTAGGCAGAACCATTTGAAAATGCATGGCAAGAAATTTTATTGAAACATTAAATTCAAAATAAAATCTTCCTACGTTTTTCAACCTTCCCTACCTCATTTCAAGAGGTAACTGGACTCACAGAGTTAAAGCCCTGAAACTTCGAGACTCTGAAGAGTCTGTTGGAAGAGTCTCAGCTCATTGCAGTAATCACACTGAGTGAACTGGAAACCAAGGGAAGAGTGGGAGTCAGACAGCAGAGACCTACACATTGGGAAGGGGTGAGGCCTGCTTCTTGATAATGCCCTGGGCTAGGTGGCAGCACCTCAAAGGGTAATGCAGGCACACAAGGAGACAAACCACGTTATGGTGTTCCCAGCCCTGCCAAGGTTCTCATGCTCCATCTGGGAATGGAAGCAGCAGAGACAATGCTTCTAGAGAGATCACCCACATAGGCTGAGGCGATGGGTGTGTTAAAGATCTCCAAACCTTGGTCCTTCTTTAGACCCCGGGGTACCTAGAAAATAAACCAACACCAAATATACCCCTGCAAAGAAGTAAGGTTAAAATTTTACCCCAATTTTGTAAGCCGAGAGCTCTGAGTTGGAATTCAGTTTATTTAAAGAAATATCAAGTTTTCTTGCACACATGAATTTGTGCTGATTCACTTACAATTCATATTATTCATTCATCCACGAAGTCAGCAAATATTTACACTATAACAGCTATATGTGAGACCCTATGGCAGTTGCTCTTGATGATGAAATGACTCAGAGAATTTCCCTCAATGCCCGATGAGAGAAACAGCCAAGTTAACAGTTGTATCAGTCATGTATTGCTGTGTAACAAATGACCCCAAATTGTCGTGTCTTAAAAGAGCAACAATTTACCAGCTCACAATTTTTCAAGTTGTCAGTTTGGAGCTCTTCTGAACTGGGCCAGCCTCAGTGGCTCACAACACGGCTTCCTCATGTGTCTACAATTTGCTTCCAGGTAGCTGGGAGCCAGTTCATAACATCAAGTCAGTGAAACTGCTGGATCCTCCCTCCATTGGTCTTCCATCATCTAGCAGGCTGGCCTGAGGATGTTCCCATGAGTTCTAAGGGTTTAAGAGCAACAAAAGGGAAAGTCTCAATGTAAAGTCTTCCAACTCTCTCATTTTATCAGGTTTTCTACCATCCCAATGTCCAAAACAATAATGTCAGCCCCAACTAAGGGATGGAGAAAGACTCCTACTGCTAATGAAAGGTGCTCCAGAGTCTCATAGAAGGCATGGGCACAGAGAGAGGATAAATGTGTAGACATTTCTTACATCAACCACAAAAAGTAAATGCAATTGTGTTTTATGCTGTGGTAAAGGGTTTCGCAGGTACAATGGAGTAGGGAGCAAGAAATGAACAAATCTACCAGGAGGATATTTAGGGAAGTGATGTCTGAACCAAGTTGAGAATATGATTGGATAGTTAAGGTGTGACAAAAGGCCCGGGTCCAGGAAGCCCCATGTCTTCTCCAGAGAGAAGTCTGAGGAGACAGGCTGAAGCCACTGAGGCATTTGGCACATTTGTGACCAGATGCAGATCATCTTTTGTTCTACTGTTTTCCAACCACTCGTCCCTATTTATAGTTTGGAGTCATACAAGAGTAGACCCTAGCATTTCCCTGTTGAAAATTTATTTTCCTCTGAGAAGTCATCACCACCCCAATGTTCTTAATTGCTTCCTCAAATGCTGTCTCCATTTAGCAGCTCCTTTTCTAAATGGGCTCCAGAGTGAAAGCAGAGCCTGGAAGATGCACAGGTCATGGACTTTCCCCAAGTCAACTCCTAAACCTCCCATTCTGGTTGACCACAAATTCCTGAGTCTTAGCATTTTACGGTGAGCTCATAAGCCCAATCTGTTCCAATGGGGTCAGTTCTCTTAACCACCATGCTTCACCAGAGAGTAGGCCATCAGATGGGATGGGAGAGAAAATCTAGTCACGGGGAAGAGCCTGTGTGAAGCCTCAGAGGCTAAGGAGACCTGAGAGGTGTTCAGAGTGGACATTGTATGACCAGGGCTGGAGAGACATGATTCCAAGAGAGTCAAATGAGAAGTTTTGGACAAATCAACTCCTGGTCACACTGTAACGATTCCCTGTACTCTCTCTCTCCCCACCAAGGGATAGTAATGACATGGAGTGCAGAGAAAAGTTGCAATTCCTTTTTTATATCTAAGCCCCCTTTTCCCAGTCTGGGACTGGCAGTATTCAAGCTCCTACTTGAACTGTTTCATATTTTTCTTTTTGCTGTGTTTCTATTCAAAGTGGGCCCATGGAACTGAGCAATGTCAGGAATGATGTCACACAGGGTTATGGAAGCCATGCCGTTCATGCTGATCTCACCTACTCTTTTGGAGAGGGTGTCGATCTGAGATCCTGTGGGAGAGCACCTGGAACTACTCTATCACAGAAATTCTGGACTAAACCGGGGTCCCCAAGTCACCAAACGGTCATGCATCATGAAGAACTGGGAAAAGGGATAAAGATCCTTCAGAACATCATTATGATTGGACATCTTCACCCAGAGAGGATGAAACAGTGATATACAAGGAAGAGGCCTTTCTCTAAGACTTTAGATAAGGGTGAGAGGAAAAATTGTCCCAGATTGATGTGTGTTACGGAACAAAGGGTCTGGTTTCCACCAGAAAAGACAGCCATGATAGGACAAGATGAAGGAATTGGGAATGGATAAGGTCATAAGGAGGAGCGTCCTAAGAAAGCATTTCCTGTCATTTGGTGGGCAATTAACCAAATTCTTATATCAATAAGAAATGTAGGAGTAAATGAGGGATCAAGCTACAGAATTCATTGGGAGTTCGAGAGCTTTCCAGGCACTCTGTTGTTTAGGATCTGTACCTGGTGGAAAGGAAGAAAGCCAGTGGACAACTAGGGCAGAGAGTATAGGATGGGGGAAAGGGTGGTTAGAGAGAAGCGTACTTATTATATTTTCTAATGACATGATATTAATGTACTATGTGAAGAATTAAGAAAATATCTCAGGAGGTTCTGGCAGTGAGAAGTTGAAGGAGCCCAGAGCCCACATCATTGAGGGCAGAAGATGGCTTGCAGACTCCTCCCCTAGATTCAGGAACTCCCCTTCTCCTCCTATGTCTTCTCCCCACATCTCCCGAAGGGCCTAAAAAACCCTCACAGCAAAGAGAGCTATAAGATAGAATTTTTTTACATTCCTACTTTTCTGAACCTGAATTTTGTCTAGGATCTTTAATTTGCAACTCCTTTTTTCAGGGCAGTTTTGTTGCCCTCTCCACTACCATTATTTTTGCTACCCCCCACCACTACTGTAGTGCTGCCCTCCACTGGCCCTATTTCCTTTTGCTTCCTAGGTTTCTAACTGGCCTCTAAAACCCTCTTGAGAGATCCCCTGCTGCAACTTCTGTCACGGAGTTTGCACTCCACTCCCAAGATGCTTCCATCTCTTTCTTCCTTAACTCGCCAATCCTACCTTCATACTCAGAAAAATACAGACCCTTATGTTGACATATACAACCCACCCACACACACAGTTGATGTGGTTGTGTCTTGGCTACTGAGATTTGTACCATCGGACTCTCAAATATGGACATCTCTTTCTGCCTCACACTGAAAGAGTATTTCTCATAATGACACGGTGAGAGCTTTCTGTTCAGGGAAAGGCAATCTTAAAGGAGAAGCTTTAAATTATACATAAATATACAAATTTTCCTCTAAGTATAATTCTTTGAATAACAGGTCTTCCCTTAATGGCCACATAAACCAGGGACTCCATCAGCCTGAAACCAGAAGAACTAGGTGGTGTGCAGCTACAGTCAATAACTGCCCTGACAGAGGATACTAGCAAGTTATAAAAATGATGGTACCCTCAAATACAGCCCTTATACTGAAAGAAAAGACCAATATGAATGTCAGAGATACTCTGAAACTTGCTCTTGAACGTAAAGTAGCTAAAGGAAATGAAAGAAATGATGAAGTAGAAGAGCTGAAGAGAAGATTTCAAAGGGCGGCTCGAGAAGACAAAGTATGATAATGACATGTGCAAAGACTTGGGGTTAGAAAAACAAAAGGGAAGAACATGCTTGGCATCTCTCAAGCTAAAGGAACTGAAGAAAAAAATCCAAGCCTCGAGATGCAGTAGTGAAGGATTGTACGGGCAAAATATTGAACAACACAGGAAGCATCAAAATAAGATGGAAAGAATACACAGGGTCACGGCACAGACACACACACACACAAAAGCATGGGTCGATGTTCAACCATTTCAGGAGGCAGCATGTCATCAAGAACTGATGGTACTGAAGGAAGAACTCCGAGCTTCACTGAAGGCATTGGCAAAAAACAAGACTCCAAGAACTGACAGGTACCAATTGAGATGTTTCAACAAACAGATGCAGCACTGGCTGAATAATTTAGCCAACCGATTGGAAGAGATCCATGTTTGTGCACATTCCAAAGAAAGTGATTCAACAAAATTCAGAAACTATCAAACAATATCATTAATATCAAAACCCAGTAAAATTTTGCTGAAGATCATTAAAAAGAAGTTGCAACAGGAATTCAAGTCAGATTCAGAAGAGGATATGGAATGAGGAATATCATTACTGATGTCTGATGGATCTGGGCTGAAAGCAGAGAATACCAGAATACCAGAAAGATGTTTCCATGCGTTTTATTGACTATGAAATGGCATTATACTGTGTGAATCATAACAAATTATGGATAACACTTCAAAGAACGGAAATTCTAGAACACTTAAGTTTGCTCATTTGAAACCTGTACATAGACCACGAGGCAGTTTTTCAGAGAGAACAAGGGGTACTATGTGGTTTAAAATCAGGAATAGTTTGTGTCAGGGTTCTATCCTTTCATCACATTTATTCAATCTGTATGCTGAGCAAATAATCCAAAAAGCTGCACTCTATGAAGAAGACCGTGGCATTAGGTTTAGAGGAAGATTCATTAACAACCTACGATATGCAGATAACACAAACTTGGTGAAAGTGAAGAGGACCTGAAGCACTTAGTGGTGAATATCAAAGACTACAACCTTCAGTATGGGTTGCACCTCAACATAAAGAAAACAAAAATCTTCGCAACTGGACCAATAAGCAACATCATGATAAACAGAGAAAAGATTGAAGTTATCAAGGATCTCATTTTATTCGGTTCCCCAGTCCACGCTCATGGAAGCAGCAATCAAGGAATCAAATGATGTATTTCAAATCTGCTGCAAAAGAACTCTTTAAGCTGGTGACAAGCACAGATGTCACTCGGAAGGCTAAGGTGTGCCTGACACAAGCCATGACATTTTCAAACGCCTCATACGTATGTGAAAGCTGGACAATGAATAAGGGAAACCAAAGAAGAAGTGCTGCCTTTGAATTATGGTGTTGGTGAACAATATTGAATATACCATAGACTGCCAGAAGAACAAACAAGTCTGTCTTGGAAGAAGTACAGCCAGAATATTCCTTACAAGCACAGATGGTGAGTGTTTGTCTCACATACTTTGGACATGTTATCAGCGGAGACCAGGCCCTGGAGAAGGACACTATGCTTGGTAAAGTAGAAAGTGAAAAAGAGGAAGACCCTCAGTGAGATGGATTGACACAGTGGCTGCAACAATGGGCTCTAGCATAATAACAAGTGTGAGGATGGCACAAGACTGGCCAGTGTTTTGTTCTGCTGTATATAGGGTCACGATAAATTAGAACTGACCTGATGACACCGACACCTAACAACAACAATACCCTGTTCGGCTCACTGCCTGTCTCTTAGTTTGCTGTACTGTGGTGGTTTGGATGTTGCTATGATGCTGGAAGCTAGGCCACCAGTATTTTAAATACCAACAGGGTTATCTATGGTGGACAGGTTTCAGTGGAGCTTCAAGACTAAGACAGACTAGGAAGAAAGACCTGGAGATTTACTTCTGAAAATTAGACAATTAAACCCTTACAGATCACAAGAGAATACTGTCCAATTCACTTGCTTTGGACATGTCATCAGGAGAGATTAATCAGTCCTAGAGGAGAATATCATGGTTGGTGAAGAAGAAGGCCAACAAGGCTGTAGGAGACCCTTGGTGACATGGACTGGCACATTAGCCATAATGATGGAATCTAAATTGCTGGCACTTGTGAGGATGACACAGGACCTGGCAACCTTTAGTTCTGTGGTACCTAAGTTCACCATTAGTCGGAGTCACCTCAATGGCGGCTAGCAAAAAATTACTGTTTGAGAGGAGAACTGAGATATGAACTTGATACAATATACCAAATATTAAAATGTTCAAAGATCTCATGTTTACTATAAAAGAATAGGAATTGAAAATACAACTTTCAAATCGCTAGAAGGAAAAAGAAAGTAAGAGAAATTTCATCATTCCAATAAAAAAAGAAACAGGAAAAGCAGAATAATAATAATAAAAAAAAGAACAGTGAATATGAAGTATAATATTGGAATTATGTCTAAATGTATGAGTAATAGCAAGAAAAAGGGATTAATACCTAAGGAAAAAACATGTACACTCAGCTTAGACTTGCAAATCCACCCATATCTTACTTATAAAAGAAAGTTAAAACATAATGTTAGAAACTTTTAAATTATGTAAATGAAGAAATTTCTACTGTCTAATGACTACATGAACAACCCTCTGCCAGATACTGTTGATACAGAAATGATTAAGAAAAGATTCCTTGCAGTCTGGTGAGAGAAACAGCCCAGTTAACAAATCAGTTATCAATTGCTGTATAACAAATGACCCAAAAATGAAGTGCCTTAAAAGAACAAGCAGTTACTTCGCTCACAGGTTTCCGGGTTGGCAGTTTGGGGTTCTTCTGGTCTGGGGCAGACTCAGCCGCTCTCGGCTGGGCTCCCTCATGTATCTGGAATCAGCCACCATGTCAGCTGGCGGGCAGAGGGCCTGAAATCTTCTCAGCTGGATTCTCTCTCTAATGGTCTCTTGTCATTTATTAGGGTGGCCTGGGCTGTTCCCATGGGTTCTCAGTGTTTGAAGCGCAGCAAGAAGGCAAGGAGGAGCCCTGGTGGTGCAGTGGTTAAGGGCTCAGTTGCTAAAGGAAAGGTAATCAGTTTGTACCCACCAGCTGCTCTGCGGAAGAAAGACATGGCACTCTCCTTCTGTAAAGATTACAGCCTTGGAAACCCTATGGGGCAGTTCTACTCTGTCCTTCAGGGTCACTATGAGTTAGAATATACTTGAGAGTGATGGGTTTCGTTTTTGGTAAGAGAGCAAGTCACGATGTGTCTAATTATATTCGGTCTCTGCTTCTATTGGTCTTTGTACTGTCCCAAAGGCCAAAGCAATCATAGATCAGTCCAAATTCAAGGACTGGAGGAAGAATCTTGCTCTTGAGAAAGGGAGCTGTAGGTCATATAATATGTATGGATACATACATATTAGAACATGTGGCCATTTTTGCTATCCATCACAACATGTAAATGCAATCAAGTTTGTCCCTAGTTGTGGCAGAAGCGTTTCTTAAATACAATAGAGTGTGGAGCAGGGTGGGAAATTCTACTAGGTTTAGGGTTGGAAAGGCTTCCACCAGGAAGTGATGCTTTACCTAAATTTTGAAATACGAGTGGATGGTTAGGAGATTTTCTTTTTTATATATTTCCAAACACTTGCCCACATTCTACCATCTGTCGTCACACAAAGCGAGCCCTCTGCTCCCATGTTGACATCTTTCATTTTCCTTCAAATCCTCAGGCTCTCCTCTACCTACCAAGCACAACTTCCCAAACCCTGCCTTAAAATGTTTCAACAATTTGCTTCTTCCTTTTCTAATTGCCCCCTGGACAAAAAAGGAGATCAAGCAGAGGACAGTGGACCTTTCCCCGAGGGCTCTCCTAAGCCTCCCAGGCAGGTTGACCATAGACGTCTGGAGTCTCAGTGCTCTTCCGTGATGATGTAATCCTACCCTTTTTAGTGGCTCCAAGGGAGAAGCATGTGGACAGGCCAAGAGGCTTCACAGGGTTTAGAGTCAGGAGGTCAAGAGAGAGTGGCCTAGACACCACCACTGAGTGATGGTACCTCCAGGCAACAGACCAAAAACTCCATTCTGCACGGATGGCTACGAAGGGTGAGTCTTTTGGAAGAGTTGTCTTTTATTTAATCAATAGATATATACTGGGTATCTCCTATGGGTGGGGTTCTGTCTCACTTTCTGGGACTGTCAAATATGAGGCAGATCCCATCTTTGTCCCCAAGTTATTTACAACACATTTGGAAGACACAAATTGGAAATTGAGCATCTCCTATGACTCAGTGCTATGATGGAGGATTACTAAAAGATTACTAGGTCCTCTGAATACATAAACCAGAAGCACAGACTGGGTACCTTGGAGGAGGAACCAGTCAACAGGAAGGGAAAGAATGTCTACTAGTCAGAGGGAACAGCCTGTGTGAAGCCTAAGTGGCAAACGAGGCCTGAGAGGTGTTCAGAGTGGACATTGTGTTTCTAGGGCTGGAGAGATTTGATTCAGGGCCAGAGAAGAGGTTTGGGAGAAATAGCGACTCATTATACTCTTCTATTTCCTCAACTCACAGTTTCCTTCCTCTTAGATGTTGACTTCTTTAAGTGAACATTTCAATTCATTTTTAAGATATAATTTCCCTCCTCCCAGCCTCCTAGCCTCTCCCACAACAGTTGCCATATTTTTTCCTAGTGCGCTGTTTAGATTCAAACTGGGCCCTTGGAACTGAGCGATGTCAGCGATGATGTCACACAAGAGTTACTGGAAACCTTGGTGCTCACTCAGATCCCAACTGCTCTTTGGAGAGGTTGTGGCTCTGAGGTCTCCTGTGGGAGAGTGACTTTGGATACCAAATTACAAATGGTTCTGCCTAAATCAAGGTCCCCAACTTGTGAGAGTTTGGGACATCATCTCTACGTGGGAGGAGGAGAAACGTCTTGCCAGTGACCATCCTTCGTGGTTCATCTTCACCCAGCCAGAATGGAGCGGCAATACGTGAGGAAGAGGTCTTTCTCTAAGGCCCGAGGTAAGGGTGGGAGGAAAATTCAGTCTGTGCGATGGGTGCTGGGCAGCAAGGGGTTTGATTCACCCCGGAAACAAGGACCACAAGGGATCATCGAGGCTTTCACCTGAAAAAACTTCCTGTCAATTAGTAAACAGTAAGAAATTATACTGTGAATAAATAAATGAAGGAATAAATATGTGAGTGAAGTATAGAATTCTACTGTCATCTGAGGGGCTTTCCATAACAGTAGCAGACAAGTCAGATTGGTGAACTCTCCTGCTTTGTTAGTGGAAAGAACGCAGGTGGGCAACTGGGGCAGCGGGTATAGAACCAGGGAGAAGGGTGGTTACAGAGACTTGTACTTAATTTTTTCATGAGAATGAATTAATATATCATGCGAATTAAAAAAATATATCAAATTTATCGGGAGGTTTCGGGAGTGGGTGGTGTGATGGAGCACAGTATCACACGTTCATTCAGAGTTCCCAGTCAATGTAAGCTGCCACAGTCCTCAGCCTGGACTCAGGCAGAAGAAGGTCCAAGAAGGCCCTGCCCCTCTAGCTCTAGGGATTTTCCTTCTCCTCCAAGGTCTCCTGACCATCTTTACCGAAGGGTTTAACATTTCTTCTAGGTAAAGACAGCTATAGTATAGATCGTTTTTTTTTTCTCTTGTAATTGCAAAGTTTTATTTTTTTAAATTGTGTTGGAAATATACATAAAACATAACTGAATAATTTCTAATGTATGAGTCAGTGATACTCGTTACGTTCTTCAAGTCATATAACCATTCTCAATATCTTTCTCCAAACTTTTCTACAACCATTAACATAACCTCGATGCCCCAATGGAAAACCTTCCCCTTCCCCCTGCCCACAACTGGCAACGAGCAATAATCCTTGCTTTCTATATATTTGCTTATTTCATGTAAGTCAGATCGTACAGTATTTGCCCTATACTTAGGGCAAATACTAACTTATTCCATTTAGCATGATGTTTTCAAAGTCTAGCAGGAAAGAATTTTAAAATTCCAACTATAGCTAACCTCAGTTTCTGCTATCATTCTTAGTTATCCATTCTTTCACCGACTAGTGTGCCCCCGCCTTGTCTTCTTTGTTGCTGCCCCATTCTGCCCTTCAGTGGCTGAGCCCTGCTTTCTGCTCCCTCCTTGATCTCTGTATCCTTCTAACCAACTGCTGGCATGTTCCATCTCTGAATCTTGTCTCTCTCTCGAGCTTTCCCTTCATCCAACGCACCCGACCTAGTTCCATCTCTTTCTGCATCCTGAACTCTGCAGTCCTTCCCACAGATTCAGAAACATACACAGACCTTTAGGTTGACACAGACAACCCACTGAGACATACACAGCGGAGGAGGCTGTGTGTTCTCCATCTGAAGTTCTCGCATCAAGGTTCTCAGATACGGCCATCTCTTTCTGCCTCACTTCATCTACTAAGGACTGGGCTTCTATTCCGAGAAAAACAATTTTCATCTTCTACTGTGGCTGGGTTAAGAAGGGTGCAAGGAAGAGGTACACATGTAAGAATCATAACTAAATATACACATTCTTCTCTTTACGTATAACTCCTCTATAAAAAGCCTTTCAGTAAAAAGAGGATGAAAAGAGGTGACCATTGCTCTGGAGTGTTTACCCTCCAAATTTACTAAGAATATCACCCGCATACAAAACATCAAGTCACACATTTATTATGAAGCTTCATGGGAATGAGGTCATTTCTAAGTTCCAAAGGAACAAATTCATTGGAATTCAATAAAGGTGGAATTAAAGAAAAATAACTTCTTAAAAAATGAACTACCATAAACAGTGGCACTTTACAATGGAGACTTTGTCTTCCACAGCAGTGCCCCCAAAGGGTGGTGGGTCTCTGGGGAAGAAGAAAGAAAGCATGGGGTCTGCAGAGGTGGAGGATGTGGTGATGGAGAGGCCTCCAGGGGTCCCTATGACCAAAGCTTTGGGGTCACAGGTGAGAATAAGGACCCTGAAAGCTCAAGTAAATTAACTCTCTATTCTCAGAGGTCTCTATCCAAGAGGAAAATGTGCAACAGTCAACAACATTCCACGAAAAAAGTCGAAGCTCCAGGCCCAGGAAGATTCCAAAACAATCTGAGAACTCTTTTCTGTCCTCTTTCACAGAGCAGACCTCTCACTCCTCCAGCTACGGGGCTGCCCCAGGAAAGCCATGGGTCAGGTGCGCATATTTCACCAAGGTGCGCACAGTCAAGGGGGTGGCGGTCGCCTGGCAGACCAAAACCTCCTTTGCCCCCGTGGGCAAGATGCCCCAGGTCTTTGAAGCCGAGCTCTCTGAGGAGAGCACCATCGGCTCTGCCCCCAGTCTGGCCAACACTGAGTCCCTGGTCAGCAACCTGGAGCCCTGGCAGGAGGGGCCCCAGACCTGTACCCAGGAGCCCACCGACCAAGGGGAGGAGCATGGGGAGAGACCCCGCGCAACCACCCCGGAGTGGCTGGTGACCCGTGTGCGCGGCTTCCGCTGCGTGGCCTGCTGCCGCGTGTTCGAGTCCCAGGAGGCCCTGGTTGCGCACGCGGAGCATGGTGTGAGCCAGGGCTTCAGCTGCCGGGTCTTCTTTGAAGAGCTGCTGGAGAGGCGGCTGCCACGCTCAGTCCAGCGAAGGCCCAGACGCTGCCACCAGCTGGCCAGGCGTTGCCTGATGGCCGCCAAGAAGAGGGAGGTGAGGGAGAAGAGAGCGGTCTGCAGACGCCTGGAGGAGCAGCTGGAGAAGCAGAGAGAAGAACTGAAGAGGCTGAGGCACCAGCTGGACAGGCTGAAGAGGCAGGAGACCAGGTTGCAGAAGGAGCAGGCGCACCACCGAGGCCAGAGGGGGAAGCGCCTGAAGACGTGCTAGAACCCCGGGACTAGGAGGAGCAGGGCCTTTCGGCTGGAAACGTGGGCCCTTCGGGAGAGACCTCCATTCAGGTTCGTTTAACCCAGCTCCCCTGGAAGATCATACCGTCCTTCCCCGTGACCCCAACCCTCCCAACCCAAGTGCACAGAGAACTCCAGCCCTAAGGGGGATCTGGATGGAAGAAGCCCCAGATAGCTGACCGCAGACACCAGGTCCCCTCAGAGGCTCCCCTGGCCCAGGAGAGGACAGGACAGGCCTCATCTGGATGGTGAGATCTTGGGACCCGAAGGATGAGCGCAGCATAAATAGGGAAAGGGAAATGGGATTTCAGTGGTACTTGGGAGGATTGGGGGGGGGGGCCTGCTGAGGTGTGATGGTGAAGGGGGTGTCACTGAGTTCTTTGGAGGAGAAGGAATCAGAGAGATGGCAGGCTGTTGGGAAACATGTCTGCAGGTGAGCAGTGGACATAAAGCCCTAAACAAACAACTCTGGGTCCCTTCCCAGCAGTATAGAGGCAGAGAAAGAGACAGGGCTTGGTAGGAGGAGAGGAGGGCAGGTTGAAGGAAAATGAACTCACCCCAGCCATGTCTTCTGGTCTCCTAGGGTGAATTTGGGTTTATGATTGGGATGCATCCTTTCTGCCACATTAGGGGAATGTAAGTGGGAGGTGGTGTAGAAAAATCCCCCTGGGTGTTAACCATTTCTGGATAAGAGTTGATCCAGGGCTTGCAGGATATTTCCTGTAGAGCATGTTCTAGGGTAAGGGGTAGAGCTTTGGAACTTTTTCTTCTCCTAAATCAAGCTATACATTCCGGTTCTTGACATGTCAAACAAACATGCTAATTTTTTTTTGTTTTCCTGTGGTCAAATCTGACCTGTCCCGAGGTCAAAGAACTGGAAGAAAAAGGCCCTCTGAGGTGAAAGAACCAAAAGAGAGGACAGGCTTCAAACCCAGGGAGAACAGCGAGAACACAGGTGATCAGAGGTAATGGTGGGAAGGGGCAGATTCAGGCCCAGACTCAACAGTGGACAACAAAGCCCCAGTCTCAGTCACAACATCAAATCCCAAGTCTGGGGAAGCCCTGGACATGACAGGGGTGTATCCACCTCTCTAGGAAATGAGACCACAAGTATCACAGGGAACCCCCCAGGGGCAGAGGAATGGAGGGCAGGGCCTCTAGGATGGGCACCTCCATCCACAGTCTGTCCTGTGTGTATTCCTCAGAGTGACAGAGACGGCTCCTGCGAGGCAGAGGGTCACAGGCAGAAAAGAACCAAGGTGTTCAGACCAGGTAAATTCTGCAGTCTCCTAAGCATCCAAAACGAAAAATCAGAGATTCTCAGAGGTATCAGGGTGGGAGGGGTTGGTATTCCCAGGCTGGGGAGAGGCTGGCTGGGGAGGTGCTGCTTTCTGAAATCTTTTCATCAACATCTTTCTTCTTAAAAGCTACCTTCCCAGTTGATGTCCTCTATGATCTATGCTCAGACCTGAATGGGGCCTAAAATGCACAAAGGTGGGTTATCCAGTGGGGCTAGGCAGGGAGGAGGTGGAAGCAGCATATCCAGGAAAGAGAATCTTCTAGAGGCGCATGAGTTACCTAGTGAATTGCACATGGCGTCCAGCTTTCTACATTTAGCTGTAGACATGTGCTTGCAAGACGTGTTTGAGGGGTAACTCTACTGACTTCCCAAAATTATTTTTGGTCATTTCCAGTTATAGAGACCAGAGGAACTCACTGGCTCCAAGAACAACAAGAAATCCACTGGATCTGATTATTACTTTCTGCGGTGTGCTCTCCTTCCAGTGATTCAAATCTTTTGTCTGTCATTCTGGAGAATTTTCACCTATTTTAAATATCTAACAAAACATGTTAAAATATACATATATCTATGATGTTTATGAATTTACAAAGCTCTGAAATTGTTTTTTTATCACATTTGCAAGATCACAGATTTGTATGACAAAAAAATTAATGTCAGGGTCCCACCGTCATATGTAATTTGGTCCTGCTCCCCCAGGGTATCCAATGTTAATAGACACACGTGTATCCTTCCCTACACCTCTCTGCAGGGACACATATACACAGTCACAGGTACACAAGTACATCTGCTGGGGTGTTGGCTTTTATGAAAGCCTGGTCACACTCCACCCACATTGCTCTCGCCCCTTATTTCACTTGATATTCTACCTTGATTCTCTGGCACTGACACTATATTTTTTGATCTTTTAACTTACATGAATAATTTAAATAGATGATATCAATTCAGTACACTTTATCTGGACTTCTACATGTTGTTGTCAGAAGCTATCAAGTCAGTTCTGACTCACAGTGGCCCTTTGCACCACAGAACAAAACACCACCCGGTCACGTGCAATCCTAATAATCTTTGCTATATTTGAGCACACTGTTGCAGCCACTGTATCAATCTCATTGAAGGTCTTCCTCTTTTTCACTGGACCTCTCCTTTACCAAGCATGATGTCCTTTTCCAGGGACTGGTCCCTCCCTCTTGATAACATGGCCAAAGCCATCCTTGCTTCTAAGAAATATTCTGGCTTTTTCCCTTTAAGACAGATTTGTTCGTCCATACATAACACTACTAAAATGGAAACATTATCATCCATGCTTTTTAAGTCCACTCTTCCTGCGTGTTCTAGCTCTCCTCCCCCTGTTCTTTCCTGCAAGTGAATCCAAGATAATTCAGGTTAACAATGTGGTAAGTAGTCTCTCTTATCCTTGCTTAAACAAGCACACAGACTTATACATACTCATAAACATAAACAGGTATCCAAGCATATTCAAACAATTGATATTGTTTAACCCAGATGTGCTCATTTTATATACACTTCTCTGCACCTAGATTTTTTCAGTAATACTTCAATAATACTTCACAGAGATTTTTCCCACTCAACTACTACAACTCATTTATTGATGATGTAGCTTTACCATAAGTTATCTATCATTCAACTATCAATGTACAGTCAATGTTTGGTCAATACTAATAATAACTATCCTTTGTGTACTACAGGATCTGTTTCTGTGGAATAGACTCCATAGAGTGAGATTTCCAGCTCAAAGTATGTTTTAAAAGTACAGAGCCATGGCCGTGTCTTTCTATAGGCTGTCCTAAAGCACCTTTCCAGCCATGTCTCAGGGTATCCTTCTCCCCACAGCCCAGCCAGCCATAGATGGTGTTGATTTTTAAATTGTGCCAGTTTCACTGGGACTTTGATATTTTCTTAACTACCAGTGTTTTTGAGCAACTTGGACTCTGTTTATTGGGCATGTGGATTTGCTGTGAACGATCTTTTTGAATTCACTGCTCATTTTTCACGTGCTTAACTTTTATCCTTCTGTGTAAAATGGAAATTGTTATTAAGTCTTGTCATCTCCATTTCACATGATTTTCCAAATCTATCATTTGTGTATCACATTTTTGCAAGCTTTGTCCCCCAGAACGGTCACTTGAGTCAGCACCGTTTATTAAATAAATATAATTTTCTCAAAATAGCGCCTTTGTATCAATGGTTATTGTGACTTCTTAGCAGATTTTGTTTCATTGGTCGACTTGTCAGTTTCTATGCTATGTAATATCAATTTGTACTGTTACCTGAAGAGGTAGACACCTGTCAGTATCCTGCTTTTTCATGTTTTTCTTCTCTATACCTTTTAAAGCAGCCGTAGTGTTGCAGTGATTAAGTGCTCATCTGCTAATCCAAAGAAGGTTTGGCAGGTCGAACCCACCAGGGGGCACTGAGGGGAAAGACCTGTTGTTCTGCTCCCATAATGATCACAGCCTAGAAAACCCTCTGGGGCAGTGAAATGGGATCACTATGAGTCAGAAATGGACTCCAAGTCTCCTAACACCAGCAACATCCTCTGCTATCTACTGTACTATTTGTAGCATATGATCACTGTATACAATTCAAAAACAACTATCTTAATATTCCGACTGGAAATACATTCCACTTATATATTAGTTTTAGGGACCTCCATTTGATTGACAAGACTTCTCATTTGAAAATATGGCATATTTCTTGCATATATTCAGGTTTCATTTTATGTATTTTAGTACATTAGTTTTCGTCATAGAAGTCCTTTGATGCTCTGGTCAAAACAATGTTTTCCTAAATATTTTACAGTTTTGAACACAGTTTGATCCAGTCAAGTAGTAGGGGAAAGAGAACGGTCTGCCCTTCTCACCCTTGCCAATTTGAGACCCTCATGTCTATACTGGAGACAAACCATTGATTTTGATGTATTTGTCTTTTATTCAGGTATGCAATTATATCATCATTCTTTGAAAAATCTCTTATTATACTTATACTAGTTATTTAAATTTTCTAGTTTATTCTTTCACCTTAAAACTATGTTCAGTGATACCAAAATTTTTGTCTAGTTCCAAATTTATCAGAATGAGTTGAATATTAATTTTCCATTTATCTCACACCTGCTAAGTTTGGGGAGAATCTATTATGCCCCAATAGATAACTACTACTCTGACCTGCTGACCATTATTGGAATCACACACAACTTGTTTCTGACAGTTAAGTACTTCCACCTGGCCTCTGTGGAGCTGGGATCCCATGATTTGCATAGCTACTAGGCAGCCCAGCTCCCACTAACAACCTGAGCATATAGACAATTGTTGCTGTTAGTTGTCAAGTCATTTCTGACTCATGACCACCCCATGTGGGCATAGTAGAACTAACTGTTCAATAGTGTTTTTAAGGCTTTCATCCTTTAGTAGCAGATGGCCAGGACTGTCTTCCAAGGACCCTCTGAGTATGTTCAAATTGCCAGACTTTCAGATAATAGTCAAGCACTTAACTGTTTGTGGCGCCCAGGGACTCCCTACAAAGTATACATATTGGTAAGCTCTGTGTTGCTGGTGCTCCCCTCATCTCCGCATTCCTTATTCTTTTGATGAAATGGGTATCCTTCAGGACCTCCAAGAAATGGTCTTATAGAAGACTAACTCAGACATGCCCACATATTGGAGGCTTTTAATCCCTCTTCCAACATCTGACCTAGCAGGTCTGGCATTTCCATTTCAGGGAATGTGGGCCATTGCCTTTTCTAGGCTTCCAAAAGCAATCCCACAGCATATTAAACCCATTTCCAGAACCCTTGCTACAGCAATAAATCCTTGTCAACAAACTATCCTTGACCCAACTTTGTATTAAACTCCCCTTGACTCAGCACCTTCAGCACCCACTCCTCAGCACACCCCCGTCCTGCTCACACAAGGCAGCCAGGTCTTGCAGCTCCTTCAGTGTACAGTCCCTCCCCCCTCAACCACAACAGCACTGCCCCCGGTGGCTGTGCTGGTATCTGACAACTAAGTATCTGGACAAATGCATGGGACACTATCTCAGGACTCTGCAAAGGAAAGTGTTGAAGGTGGATGGGGGGGAGGCGGAACCAGAACATAAAGTATGAACATTCTAGAGGCTGAAATTAAATGAGCCCAAATCTCACAGCTGCACACCCGTTGTGGACAGAAACAGCCCCGAGATAAGCCCTCTCTCATATAAATGGGATAGAAGGTCCGTAAAGGAGAGAGACAGGCAGCTGGGCAGGTGGGCAGACACCTGAAACTCTGGCAGAGGAGAATCCTTCTCTCTGACCAGAGTATGGAAGAACCATATATTGTAGAGAAAGCTCCATTACATTTTCTCTCTCTCTGCTGCTAACTGGCACCTAGTCAATTCTGCCTCAAAGGGTGAGACTTTTCAAAAGCAGATCACCAGGTTTGTCTTCTGAGGCGCTTCTTGACACGTTCAAAGTGCCAGCCTTTTGGCTGGTTGTCCGGTGCTTTGGCCCCATAGGCAGAACCAGTCACTGATGTGCACAACAGAATGAGGAGATTAAAGCCCCAGCATTCCCGCCAGTGGGCCAGGAAAGCACTCCTTCTGAACTCAGAGAGCAGAAGAGAAAGAGAGAGAGGAGGCTGTGCAAGAAAGAGATTCTGCAGACTTGCTATGAACTCCTGGTTCACCCCCCAGGTGCGTATCCATTGCCCTGACCCTAAGAAGCATTATCAAATCCTTTAAGACCCGCACTATGGGTTAGAATGCCATCAAGGTTCCATACTGAGTGGCGCTCACATAGGTTAGACCTACATACACCTGCAAAGCCTTCAAAAATTGAACTAACGTTTGAACTATAGAATACAGAAGATGGGACAGAACTTGGAGCCTGAACATAACTGGGTCAATTGACTGCTAAAAACAAAAAAATTCTCCATAAAATTTAAGCAGGACTTGTACTCTCAAAATCATAAAAAACAGATTTTAAAATGCTATTCTAATCCAAGAAATAACAGGGACACTTTTTAAATAAATGGAAAGATACTAGGTGCTATTTGCAAATGAAAATTTTACATGTTAAAAGTACAATTGTAGAAATAAAAAATTCAGTTCATATTTTCACAATAGCAGAATGGTGATGACAGAGAAAAAACTAAATACTTGAAATAGATCAGTAGAAAATATCCATTCTGCAAACAGAGAGGAAAATATGGAAAAAAATGGACAGTGCCTCAAGAACTAGACAAAAAGCCTATTTATTGGAACTCCAGAAGAAGTGGAGAAAATGTGTGGTGTAGAAAATAGTATTTGAAAAAATACTGGCTGAACACTTTCCAAATGTGGTGAAAGACATAAACTTACAGATTCAAGAAGTTCAGCAAACCACAGCAAGTTAAAGAATTCTATGCCCCAATACCGAATTTGCACAAAAATATTCTGTGGGTTATGGGTTTTTTGCCAACCCAGTGGGCCTTACCCCACATCCCAAGTATATCTGTAAGTACATTACTCTTTTTTTTTTTTTAAACAGCAGCATGTAAAAAGAAAAAAAACAGTGTACTGTACTCACAGACATACCCGGGAGGGGAAAAACAGTTGACACACATATATATATATAGAACATGTGTTATTTGCATAAAAATACCATACATCATAATCAACTGCAGAATAACAAAGGTCAAGAAAATACTCAGGAAGGAGGTAGAGAGAAAACAACACATTGCACCTGAGAAAAACAATTTGAATGACTCTGTATTCACTATCAGAAGCCAAGGAAGCCAAAAAAATAGATTGTGAAACATTTTCTCAACCCTGAAAGATGGAAATACTAACCCAGAATTCTATGTATCATGTATCTACGTATCATTACCTTCAGGAGTAAAGCACAAATAATGCCATTCTTAGGGGAAGGAAAACTGAGAGAATTCATCACCACCAGACTTCTAAGTGAAACACTAAAGGAAGTACTTCAGGTGGTAGACTTGGAATTTCAGTTGTTATTTAAGGAAAGCAGAAAACGAGGAAACTATGTGGGTAAATACACTACGTCAACACTGTAGTTATTGTACAACATGGCGCTGGACAAGCCTCTTCGGAAAGTTTTTCCAGTCTCTTGGAAATGCTTGGAAATACATCCTGCCAATCATTATCAGAGAATGGAATTAATTTTGACAACACTTGAGAGATGTCTGTAGTCAAGCCTCGTGAAGAAACTGGAAAATAAATTTTCTGACTGAAACTAAGGTGTGGTAACAAAACATGAGCCTCAGTTCCCGTGTGGCCATGAGCTGGCTCTGAAGGCCAGCCTTCCCCAGAGAGGCATTTCAAGCACATTGGGAGCAAAGGATTCCTGTTGTTATTGCTAGGTGCCATCGAGTGGGTTTCTGAGTCATTGTGGCCCAGTGTAAAAGGAGAACTGCCCCGATAGGGTTTCCTGGTTTGTAATCTTAACGGAAGCAGTTCGCCAGGTCTTTACTCCTTAGAGCCTTTTGGTGGGTTCAAAAAACTAACCTTCGGTTAACAGCCGAGTGCTCAAACTTGGCACCACCTGGGCTCCTTGGAGCAATGGCAGCACCACAGAATTTCGTAGAAACCTCCCCATAGGCCTTCTCTGAGAGGTAACCCCTTCCTTAAGGACCAAGTTTAGGTTTTATATATACTCATTCTACATAAAGTCTAGATAAGAATTACAGTGCTTCCTTGAGCAGACAATATTGTATATGCCCTCCATAAACAAAATGTGTCAAGGCAAAGTTTAATATTAAACCAAGGCATTTCCCGTCAGTCCTTACCTGAGAGGGTCTTCGTGAGAATTTCCTGAGACTCTTGGAAAAGGACTTAGTAGACACTGCTTCTTTTTACCTCTTCGTTCCTGAACAGAAACTGCTGCTAAGAGGTCATGTGTCAAGCCCCAAACGCCTCTTCTTATCCTGAATGTAAGCCTTGTAATAAGACCAGGAACTAGGCATTCAGCGGGTGAAGAAACCCAGGAGTATTTCCTGTCTTCAACACCTTCCAGTTCCAGAGAAATCCTGTTACAAGTCACTAGATCAGCCCAGGAGCTGGAAGACTGAAATTCCTGGTCCTCTGACAACTGGGAAGGGCAGGGTGGGGTTAGGCAGAGCCTCCTTGACCATCACTTGCCCCAAGAGGCTCTGGAGGCTGCTTCATGTTATAAGTCAAAGGCCCTTCCAGCCCAGGCACATAAGAGCAGGGGAAGACTTTGTCCATTGAAAGAAGAGATGGGCACAGGAGTGGCAGGTTTTAGGGCACTCAGCGTTGGTCAGCTTTGCAACTTCAGGACATCCTGGCCCATGATCACCTTCACAACTGAGCCTTTATAGCCTCTTCACCTCTCCGTCCTTCCCAGTTTTCTCCCAGCACCATGGGCTGTGGCTTCTGCTAGTTTCAATGATTTCAGTATTTCAGTAGCTCCTCACCCCACTCAGGGGAGGCAGTTTTGCAGACTGCGGGACACAAATCCGCAGTGCTGTTTAGGTGTCCTTCGGCAGAAACACTTCTGAGGGTACAAGTTGGCCTGACAGATTCTGAGACCCAGGCAGAGAGAAGCCCGGGGGAGGGTCACTGGCTTCAGGAAGTGTCAGCACTCTCAGGGTCATGTCCCTGGGGTCATGCCCAATTGCAGGAAAAATGAAGTGGGCTCTGAAGCTCAGCATGTTGACCGTCCAGTACACAGACCCCGGAAACCTCTGGAGGATTCTGTCTTAGTCTAACCCAGCACTCGGGAAATCCTCACAGGGTGACAGCAGTGATATGCCTGAGGATCTTTATTCTAAAAGTCTCAAAGCAGTTAATACAGTCTTGTGAGGTGGGAGATGAGAAAGCTTGGGACCACCGAGAGAGGGTGGCAAAAGAAGGAAGCCCCTATCACTCCCGTTGTTCAAGTTTTTTTTTTTTAAATTGCAACTGGGGCTCCAAACAGGTCTTTGTTGTTAAAGTTGTATTTCTCTGTGTTAATTTATGATCCTTAACTCAAATCTAGAGTTTGGAGCTCATTTTGATAATTCCTCTTTAGTCTGTGGAGACAGGAGTCTGCCTTCAGCCAGTGGTGAGAGTGGAGGAAATAAAGTCCCTAGTCCAGACTGGGGCAGGCTCTGCTGCTCCACAAACTAGGGGTGTGGTCCCTGGAGAGCCCTTCTGAGGGCAGCACAGGAGGGGCGTCCCACCTGGAGAAAGGGCAGAGGGGAGTGGGGGATTGTTTGTGTGAGCAGTGTGGCCTCTGTGGCTTTGCCGTCTCCTCCCGGAAGTTCAACCTGGGACCCTCCACGTGCGGACCCAGAGTCCGAGGGTGACCACAACTCTCCTACCCTTTCTGGGTCATCCTCTGGACCCAAGTCCCCATACGCCTCCTCTGCCCGCCTATCCCAGCATAAGCACTGTGACTGGGCTCAGGGGTGTACCTTGGGACTTGACATCGGTAGCCTCAGGCTTCCCCTAGTTCTGGTGGGACCTGTGAGCCTAGCGGGTCTGAGTTCAGGGCAGGGCTGGGTGGGCTGGGACTCTGGAAAAAGGCTCCTGCAGCCAGCTCCTTCCTGATGCGTGTGAGATTGTGGTGGGGCAGCCTCCGACCACGCACCTCCCCTAGGCGCCCCTCTCCACACAGCCCTTCCCAGTCCCCTTCCCCCCCAACCGCCTAACCACCTCCTCCTGCCTCCTAGTTCTAGAGGAGTGCTCTTTTGATGCTCATTTGCAACTGGCACCCCATGGCCCTGCACAGAGTCAATCCAGCTAATGACCTCAACCTGAAGTGCACAACTTTGAAACTGCTAGATAGGTGGGAAATGAACAAAAAAAAAAAAAAAAAAGAGGAGAAACATTTAACAAGAAGAACGATTACAAAAAAAGTTATATGGGACTGTATTCTCACATCATGGACTCAAAGAGGCTGGGTTGTATTTTTGTTTGCAGATAAGTCTTAGATAAGGGAATTGGTGCCAGGAATAGAGGTAGAGTCTGACTTTGGAAAAATGAGGGAATATCTGGGATTGATTAATTGACGTGGATGAGACTGAAAATAGTGATAACAGCGTAACATTTAAAGAGGAAATCCTAGCAGCCTAGAACATGCAGTGGAAACTTTTCTAAGTAGCACCAGAAAAGACCTTTAATCACTACACAAAATGGGTCAGTAGTTCAAGATCTCCCTAAGAAAATAGGAGGCCGAGACCACTTTCATTCAGGTTGCAGCAAACAGGCAAGAAACAGAGCATTTTAATCTTGTGCAAAGTCAGAAAAGAAGAGAAAAAGATGAGATGCTCCTCTACTTCATCCCTAAGGCTTGTTTAATATTGACACCAAATTAGACAAGGATGATAGAAGAAGAGTTACAAGGCAAGAACACCAAGTAACTGGGATGCAAAAATCTACATAAAATACTGGCAAAGGAAATCCAGCAAAGTATAAACCATGTAATACGCCATCATCAAGGGGGTTTATCGTCAGCATGCAAGCTTGAGTGAACATTAAAGATTTAATAATTTAATTCATCACATGCATAGATGGAAGAAGAAAAGACATGCTCATCTCAAGAGATGGGGACAAAGCAGTTGATAAAATCCAATCACACTGAGAGATAAGGACGCTGAGCAATCATGGACCAGAAAACCAGTTGCTTAAGTCGGAAAAATACAACTGGCATGATAGTTCATGGTGAAATGTGGGACATTCTCTTTAAAATTAATTAGCATTAAAATAAGGATGCTTTCCCAATTTGAAGACTGGCGTCTGGCATCTTAAACATTAGCAAGCAGCCATCTCAGATGCAACCATTGGTCTCAACCCACCTGGATCAAAGGAGAATGAAGAATATCAAGGACACGAAGTGATTATGAGCCCAAGAGACAGAAAGGGCCACATGAATCAGCGACTACATCATCCTGAGACAAGAAGAACTAGTCGGTGCCCGGCTATAACCAATGACTGCCCTGACAGGGAACACAATAGAGAAACCCTGAGGGAGCAGGAGAACAGTGGGATGCAGACCCCAAATTCTCAAAAGACCATACTTAATGGTCTTACTGAGACTGGAAGGATCCCAGTGGTCATGGCCCCCAGACCTTCCGTTGCCCCAGGACAGGAACCATTCCCGAAGCCAACTCTTCAGACATGGATTGGACTGGGCAATGGGTTGGAGAGGGATGCTAGTGAGGAGTGAGCTTCTTGGATCAGGTGGACACTTGAGACTGTGTTGGCATCTCCTGCCTGGAAGGGAGATGAGAGGGTGGAGGGGGTTTAGAAGCTGGAGAAAAGGACACGAAAAGAGAGAGTGGAGGGAGAGAGCAGGCTGTCTCATTAGGGGGAGAGTAATTGGGAATGTGTAGCAAGGTGTATACGGGTTTTTGTGTGAGAGACTGACTTGATTTGAAAGCTTTCACTTAAAGCACAAAAAAATAATTAAAAAATAAGGATGCTTTCTATCATTATTTATATTAAATATTTAACACTAGAGGTCCAAGCTAGAAAAAAACGACAACAAAAAGAAGGAAAAGCTGCAACTGCTATTACTCATAGATTACAGAAATGCCTCCACAGAAAAATTTCCAAACCATTGAAATTAATGCTAGTAGATCATAAATATAAACTAAAAAATAAACTGCATTTCTATGCATCAGCATCAAGCCGACTCTGTTGTAGCTCTTAGTGAAAGCAGAGGACACTGATAACGAAATAGCAGGATTCAGGTAGGCTAGACAAGGAGGGGAGAAAACTATTTTACACCAGGCCTCATGTATAACCATGGGTATGTGTTAGTCATCTAGTGCTGCCATAAGAAAAAAATAACACAATTGCGTGGCTTTAAAGATCAGATATTTATTTTCTCACAGTTCGGGAGGCTAGAAGTAGGAATTCAGGGCATGGCTCATGTCTACTTCAGCTTCTAGCAGCTTCCAGCCACCCTTTGCGTTCCTGGCCTTGTAGATTATCTTCCCCTTTGTCTGTCTCCCTCTTCCCCTGCTTGTGTCTGTGTCTATTCTGCTCTTTTTATAACTCAGAAGGGATTAGGTTTAGGACCCACCCTACACTGGTATGGCCTCATTAAAATAATTTTAAAAATCCCCTATTTCCAAATCAGGTCACATTGATAGGTACAGTAGTTAGGATTTCAACATACCTTTGAGGTTACACAATTCAGTCCATATAGTACCCTCACCAGATATTCTGGACTGAGAGTACAAACATGAGCAGCTGAGAGTTCTATTTTTTTTTGTTTCTACATTAGTTGGCTATAACTTGTCTGATTCCACCCATACAAACTTTGGAGCAACTTATTATGAAGGACCAGGCCAACCTTTATTAGCCATGTCCATCATGTGGAAAAACGCACACATTCCCATCACTGAAGCCCTGAGAAATTCATCGATAAGGGTGGAATGGGGTTGGGACCAAGAATTGTTTCATGGCGTTGATAACATGGCATAGCTGTTAGACATCTACGTAGAGATGTCAGGTAATAATATTGACAGCTAACACTTACTGGTGCCAGGACTCTTGTGAAGGCTTCTCCTCTCTTAAGATACTTGCTCTGCATGATACCCATGTGAGGAATGTATCATTATAAGGCACATTTTACAGATGAAGAATTCGGTACAGAGAGTTAGGCTGACATTTGAATAGAAGTCGCGAACCAGGAGGAGATGAAATGGATGGAGGTGTAAACATCGCATCCTCAGGTACAGACAGACAGCCACCGACTCCCTGAGGCATCCTGGAGAGAGGGTGTCAATAGAGAGAGAGGACTAAGCACTGAGCCTGAGGGCACTCTGACATCTAGAAGCCGGACAGATGAACGGCAGCCAACAAAGCTCTCTGAAGTCTAGTGTGGTTCCTGGAGCATGGTCTGTCCTTCCTCTGGACTGCATTTTACCAGTCCCCCTCCCACCCGCACTGGGTGTCCGCTTTACAATGGCAGGGACAGTGGGTACCTTTCACCATTGTGTCTACATGATGGAGACTATTCCTGGCACATGGAATCTCTCTAATATTGATTGATTGAAAAAACGAAAGATGAAAATGATGAATGAAATCATAGTTTGCTACCCCAACGTGTCTGTCAGTTTGTCGTACTGTGGGGGCTTGTGTGTTCCTGTGATGCTGGAAGCTATGCCACCGGTATTCAGATACCAGCAGGGTTACCCATGGAGGACAGGTTTCAGCTGAGCTTCCAGACTAAGAGAGCCTAGGAAGAAGGACCTGGCAGTCTACTTCTGGAGAGCATTAGCCAGTGAAAACCTTATGAATAGCAACGGAACACTGTCTGATATATGGCTGGAAGATGACCCCCCCCAGGTTGTAAGGCACTCACAAGATGACTGGGGAAGAGCTGCCTCCTCAAAGTAGAGTCAACCTTAATGACATGGATGGAGTGAAGCTTTCGGGACCTTCATCTGCTGATATGGCACTTCTCAAAATGAGAAGAAACAGCTGCAAACATTGATTTAATAATCGGAACCTGGAATGTACGAAGTATGAATCTTAGAAAATTGGAAATCATCAAAAATGAAATGGAATGCACAAACATCGATATCCTAGGCATTAGTGAGCTGAAATGGGCTGGTATTGGCCATTTTGAATCAGACAATCATATAGTCTTCTATGCTGGGAATGACAACTCGAGGAGGAATGATGTTGCATTCATCGTCAAAAAGAACATTTCAAGATCTATCGTGAAATACAACGCTGTCAATGGTAGGATAATAACCATACTCCTACAAGGAAGACCAGTTAATACGACTATTATTCAAATTTACACAGCAACCACCAGGGCCAAAGATGAAGAAATAGAAGATTTTTTTCAGGTGCTGCAGTCCGAAATTGATCGAACATGCTATCAAGATGCACTGATAATTACTGGCTATTGGAATGCAAAAGTTGGAACCAACAAAGGATCAGTAGTTGGAAAATACGGCCTTGGTGATAGAAACAATGCTGGAGATCAAATGATAGAATTTTGCAAGACCAACGACTTCTTCACTGCAAATACCTTCTTTCACCAACATAAACGGTGACTATACACATGGACCTCGCCAGATGGAACACACAGAAATCAAACTGACTACATCTGTGGAAAGAGACGATGGAAAAGCTCAATATCATCAGTCACAACACAGCCAGGGGCCTACTGTGGAACAGACCATCAATTGTTCATATTCAAGTGCAAGCTGAAATTAAAGAAAATGAGAGCAAGTCCACAAGAGCAAAAATATCCCACCTGAATTTAGAGACCAACTCAAGAATAAATTTGACACATTGAACACTAGTGACCGAAGACCAGACAAGTTTTCAAATGACATCAAGGACATCATCCATGAAGAAAGCAAGAGGTCACTGAAAAGACAGGAAAGAAAGAAAAGACCAAGATGGGTGTCAGAGGAGACTCTGAAACTTGCTCTCGAACCTCGAGCAGCTAAAGCAAAAGGAAGAATTGATGAAGTAAAAGAACTGAACATTTCAAAGGGCCTCTCAAGAAGACAAAGTGAAGTATTATAATGACATGTGCAAAGAGCTGGAGATGGAAAACCAAAAGGGAAGAACACGCTCGGTGTTTCTCAAGCTAAAAGAACTGAAGAAAAAAATCAAGCCTCGCGTTGCGAAAGTGAAGGATTCCATGGGGAAAATATTAAATGACGCAGGAAGCATCAAAAGAAGATGGAAGGAATACACAGAATTATTATACCAAAAAGAATTGGTCAATATTCAACCATTTCAAGAGGTGGCCTATGATCAGGAACCAATGGTACTGAAGGAAGAAGTCCAAGCTGCTCTGAAGGCATTGGCGAAAAACAAGGCTCCAGGAATTGATGGAATATCAATAGAGATGTTTCAGCAAACAGATGCAGCACTGGAGACGCTCACTCGTCTATGCCAGGAAATACGGAAGACAGCTTCCTGGCCAACTGACTGGAGGAGATCCATATTTATGCCTATTCCCAAGAAAGGTGATCCAAATGAATGTGGAAATTATAGAACAATATCATTAATATCACATGCAAGCAAAATTTTGCTGTAGATCTTTCAAAAACGGCTGCAGCAGTATATCGACAGGGTAGTGCCAGAAATTCAGGCCGGTTTCAGAAGAGGACGTGGAACCAGGGATATCCTTGCTGATGTCAGATGGATCCTGGCTGAAAGCAGAGACTACCAGAAGGATGTTTACCTGTGTTTTTTGACTATGCAAAGGCATTCGACTGTGTGGATCATAACAAACTATGGATAACACTGGAAAGAATGGGAATTCCAGAACACTTTATTGTGCTCATGAGGTGCCTTTACATAGATTAAGAGGCAGTTGTTCGGACAGAACAAGGGGATACTGATTGGTTTAAAGTCAGGAAAGGTGTGCGTCAGGGTTGTATTCTTTCACCATACCTATTTAATCTGTATACTGAACAAATAATACGAGAATCTGGACTATATGAAGAAGAACGGGGCATCAGGATTGCAGGAAGGCTCATTAACAACCTTCATTATGCAGATGACAAAACCCTGTTTGCTGAAAGTGAAGAGGACTTGAAGCACTTACTAATGAAGATCAAAGACCACAGCCTCCAGTATGGATTACACCTCAACATAAAGAAAACAAAAATCCTCACAACTGGACCAATGTGCAACATCATGAGAAATGGAGAAAAGACTGAAGTTGTCAAGGATTTCATTTTACTTGGATCCACAATCAACAGCCATGGAAGCAGCAGTCAAGAAATCAAAAGACACATTGCATTGGGCAAATCTGCTGCAAAGGACCTCTTCAAAGTGTTGAAGAGCAAAGATCTCACCCTGAAGACTAAGGTGCGCCTGGCCCAAGCCTTGCTATTTTCAATCACATCATATGCATGGGAAAGCTGGACAATGAATAAGGAAGACGGAAGAAGGGTTGACCCGTTTGAATAGTGGTGTTGGCAAAGAATATTGAATATACTATGGACTGCCAAAAGAACGAACAAATCTGTTTTGGAAAAAGTGTGGCCAGAATGCTCCTTAGAGGCAAGGATGGTGAGGCTGCGTCTTACATACTTTGGATATGTTGTCAGGAGGGATCAGTCCCTGGAGAAGGACATCATGCTTGGCAGAGTACAGGGTCAGCGGAAAAGAGAGTGACCCTCAATGAGGTGGATTGACACAGTGGCTGCAACAGTGAGCTCAAGCATAACAATGATTGTAAGGATGGCGCAGGATCAGGCGGTGTTTCTTTCTGTTGTGTCTAGGGTCGCTATGAGTCAGAACTGACTCGATGGCACCTAACAACAACAACAACAATCTCTGAATACTTTAAGGGCCTTCGTGTGTAAGAGGGAGAAAATATGATCTGAGTTGATCCTGAGACTATCTCTTAGCGTTAAAGAATGCTGAATAACAATTCAATAAAAAGGTTCAATAGCAAAGATCTTTGTTAAAAGATTTAAGTATAGGTTGAAGATTACTAGAAACACGCACATTTAATATTTCAAGTATAGTCAAAGTGCTAAAATTATATACTCCTTGCACACAGCAGAATATAATACAACAATTTGATGTTGTCTGTAAAATAAACAAAACTTTATCATGGAAAAGGCTAATATTGAGTGAAAGGAGCAGGATATAATATTTATGTGAATATACATAAATGTGTGTGACACACATATAAAACCCATTGCCGTAGAGTCTATTCTTACTCATGGTGTTCCCATGTGTGTTAGGGTAGTCTCCAAATTTTCAATGACTAGAATATACTTCTACAAGCAGGACAAAATTAAAGGAATATATTTAAACAATAAATGAACAGAAGTGAAAGAATTAAACCTGCGGAGAGGCTGCCCAGGAACCCAAGACTACAATAACATTGGTATGGAAAGCAGAATGATGGTGTCGGGAAGCCTGGTGCTCACATGCTTCCAGTTCGAAAGAGAAGAGCAAATAAACCAGGGGAGAAGGCAGTGAGCCAGAAGAGTGGGAGAAATGAAGCATTTCTCGAGTGGCAACTAAGGCTGAGCCTCTGCTGATGGCATGTAGTCCCTCATTTAAACCTTACAAGGATGTAATGGGTGGGATAGACCTTGTTATCCCCTTTCATCATGCAAACATGTTATAAAAACAAATTAGAAAATAGAGAAAAGTATAATAAAAGAATACGCCTCATCCGTTGAGCACTATTATGTTGCCCCAGCAGCTGCTCACTGTTGTTGTTGTTGTAAACATACCACACAACCTTTGGTGACTGAACAACTGACAGTAATTACCATTAATTGCCTGTGCAACCCTGCCCTTCATCAATGTGACTTTTCCACCACTGTTAACCAGAACTCAGTCTCCATATGCAGGAACACCCCTTTATTTCCTCCCTCCTGCCCCTGGTAACCCCTAATAAACTTTTATGTCTACACATTTGCTTGTTTTTGTAAAAGACGGCTTTTTGAATCTGAAAGTTCACGACAAGCCACAAGGGTGAATTCATGTGGTAGAAGTTATTTGCAATACATATATCCTACTACTGACTTGGTTCTGAAATACATAAAGAACAACCCAAAAAGGAAACAGGAAAAAGAAAGCAGACAGTTTGATAGAAAAATGAGCAAATACTTGAACACTGTATAAAAGATTTCTATATGGCCAAGAAACATATGAAAAGTGACAAACCTTCACTGGTTATCAGAGAAATTCTAATTAAAAGCCACAATGTGATACTATCCCCTACACGCCAGAATGGCTAAAACGGAAAAGATGGAAAATACCAACTATTGGGTATAACGTGGAGTAACTGGAGCTCTAATCTACCGCTAGTGGAAGTGTAATTTGGTACAACCAGTTTAAAAATGTTTTGTCCGTATCTACAAAAGCTGTGAACATACATATATCCCAGGACCCAGCAATTCTACTTCTAGATACATACCCAGTAGAAATGGGTACATATCTTCACCAAAACACATACACTTCTCAGCATCCGCTAAGGAATGAACACCTTCCTTAGGAATGTCTAACTTTTAAAGCATTATTCTCTGTCTGTTCTAAGGTGATGCCCATATATGATGATAAGTTTACACAGAAAAGTCTAGAGCTTTATGTGAAATTCCACAGCACATCTCTAGAGGCTCACGTTCTCATAGCTTCTGTCGCCTCTGCAGCCCCTGCTTCTGTCTGTCCGTCTGCTGGGCTGCACCACATGGAACCAGTTATGAAATTCAAGCCCATCTTACACTCGCCAAGGTCCTACTCACACAAAATTTGTATTAGCTTAAAAGAAAAGGTGTGTAGATAAGATACACAAGGGATTTAATTGCAGAAAACAAACCTTAAAATGAAATGGCTGGGAATGGTGGCCTCCCTTTGTAAAAAGGCTTCTCTGTACCGACTACGGGAAAATGCAGTTAAGATATGGGTCATGGGAAAAGGAGCGTTTGTAGCAATTTGGTAATCACTCAGACCACCTGTAAAAATGTTTTCATCCTTTTTCTCATACCTTACACAAAACAAAATTCCAGATGGATAGAATATTTAAAATTAAAATATGCAACCATAAAAATTTTAGAAGTTTTTATTTTCTTTTTATTGATAAAAGAGAAAGACTTTTTAAAAATCCCAAAATATGAAGGCTAAAACTGTTAAGATCTATAGATCTTTGGCATATCAAAAAGTATATGAAGAGAGTAAAAATACAGGCAAAAAGCTGAAAAAAAGCTTGCAGGCTAAGGATTTGAATAGAGATTTCTCGAAAGCAGATACAGAAACTGTCAACAAGCACAGGAAAAGAAGCGTAACCTCATTAGTCATCAGGGAAATGCAAATCTAAACTAAAGTGCACTATTATTTCAAAACCACTAAGATGGCTAAACTCAACAGGATGGACAACAAGTGTCGGCGACGATGTGGAGAAGCTGGAATACCGCTGGTGGAAATGTAAAATGATCCAATTGTTTTGGAAAATGGTTTGGCAATTCTGCAGAAAGTTAAACAGAGAATTCCCATACAACACAGCAATTGCACTCCTAGGTCTGTACCCGGAGAATCAAAAGCATGTTCACATACAAACTTACACAGAGGATTCCTAGTAGTGTTATTCATGACAGCCAAAATGTGGAGAGAACCCAAATGTCATGACCTGATAGACAGGATGTGGTATATTCATAGACTGGAACCACAAAAGGCACCAAGTACTGATACATGCCACAATATGGACGAACCTTCAGAACATTACGCTAAATGAAAGAAAAAAAAAAAAAAAATGAAAGAAGCCAAACACAAATGACCGCATCGTGCATGATTCCATTTACATGAAATGTCCAGAACAAACCAACACAGACAGAAGTAGATTAGTGGTTGCTACGGCTTGGAGGAAAGGAGTAATGAGGATGACTGTTAATACGCCTTTATTAACAAGGGCCTTTATTTACTGGGCACTGAAAATATTCTGAAGCTAGACAGTGGTGACTGTTGTGCCAAGTCTGTCCATATACTAAAAGCCACGGTATTGTGCATATTTTCAAAGGCAGTGTTACGGCAGGTAAATTGTATCTCAATAGAAATATTTGTGATTCCTAAAAGACTAACTTTTCAATTAACATATAGAACCTATAAATCAGTAGGGAAAAAACAATCCAATTTTAAAATGTCTCCCTCCAGAGCAAAGGGAAGGGGGTACATTCCATCCACACAGCTTATTTTTTTATCTCTTCATTATTCAAGTTCTATTCTCATCTTATGTAACTCTAAATTATACAAGTAATTGTCTCCAGTTTCCTTATCCCTGTTTTCACTATTTAACTAAATAAAGACAGCAACACAGTGTTTTTTATAAAAACCCACCCACATTCACTCAAATCATTTTTTAGCACTTCTTAGGTGCCAGGTACCAGGATGCTCTGACAGACACAACAGACAAGTTCCTCCCTGCATGGGCCTTCTATTTTTGTGAAGCAGGCAGATGATAAACCAGCCAACCAGCTCTTAATGTAACCTAACATTAAGGAGGGAAACATGTAATTTTGGAGCTATCTCAAGCTGTGTCTCTCTCACAAAGATTTCTCCGAATCTAGTGAAAAGTAAACACCTCGAAGGAACTCTGTGGGGCCAATAAATGTGAAAAAGCCATTACATTTCAGTTTTGTTTTGTTGCTTTCACCTGCTACCCTGTCATTATTTTTTAATAACATGATTATGGAGCTGACATCAAACTCCCACCACCCGCCTGAAAGAAAAAACCAAACCCGTAGCCATCGAGTCAATTCTGACTCAGAGACCCTATACGACAGAGTAGAACTGCCCCATAGGGTTTCCAGGGAGCAGCTGGTGTTAGGACACAATTCCCTCTTATAAGAATCTGAAAGCTGTTCACTGTGGATGTGGGAGGGACTCAGTAACACTTGCAGAGATTTCCACATGGGTGGGGTGCTCTAGTGTGAGCATCGGGGGAATGGACCCCATGTGCACTTTGCAGCCTTCTGCAGATTATGACACAACAAACATTCAGTCTTCATTGACCTACATCTTGTAAGAGAACAGAGGGAATTGTTAGACAGGACCCTTCGAAAATGCAGGGCAAGAAATTTTATTGTAACATTAAATGCCAAATAAAATCTTTCTACATTTTTCCCCCTTCCCTACCTCATTTCAAGGAGATAGCTGGACTCAGAGTATTGAAGCTCTGAAACTTCAAGACTCTGAAGAGTCTATGGTAAAAGCCTCAGCTCACTGGGGTGATCACACTGAGTGAACTGGAGCCCAGGGGAAGAGTGACAGTCAGATAGTAGGGTCCTAGACATTGGGAAGGGGAAGGATCTCCTTCTTGATAGTGCCCTGGAATAGGTTACAGCACCTCAAAGGCTGACGCAGGCACATAAGTAGACAAAACCTATTATGCTGTTGACAGCCCCACCAAGGTTCTCATGCTCCAGCCGAGAATGGAAACAGCAGGACGAATGCTTCTAGAGAGATCACCCACATAGGCTGAGGCAATGGGTGTGTTGAAGGTCTTCTCCAAGCACTGGTCCTTCATTAGACCCTGGGAATTATTGCATATCTGGATGAGGGAGTCCCCTAAAAGTAAGTGAGGTTAAAAACTCCCCTCAATTTTGTAAGCAGGTAGTTCTGAGCCTCAATTCATTTTATTTTTTAAAAAATAATGCTTTTTTTCATACATGATTTTGTGTAGACTCACACTTACAATTCGTATTACTCATTCATGCATTAAGTCAACAAAGATTTCCTGTATTAACAGCTACATATCAGACCCTAGGCCAGATGCTCTCGGTGATGAAATGACTTAGAGAAGTTGCCTCACTGCCTGGTGAGAGAAACGGCCAAGTTAACAGGTGTATCAGTCACGTATTGCTGTGTAACAAATGACTCCAAAATGTAGTGTCTTAAAAAAACAACCATTTACTAAGCTCACAATTTTTCAGGTTGTCAATTTGGGGTTCTTCTGATCTGGGCCAGCTACAGTGGCTCGTAGCAGGGCTTATTCATCTGTCTACAATTTGCTTCCAGCTCACCACCGAGCCAGTTTGCCTAAAATCAACTCAGTGAAACCACTAGATCATCTTTCCAATGGTCCCTCATCATTCAGCAGGCTGGCCTGGGGTCATTCCCACAGGTTCTCGGGGTTTAAGAGCAACAAAAGGGCAAGACTCAATGCAAAATCTTTTCAATTCTCTCCTTGTATCTTCTCTGCTACTATGTCAATGGCTGAAGCAACCATAAGGTCGGCCTTCAACAGGTAGAAGAAGACTCCTACTGCTAATGAAAGGTGCTCTGGAGTCTCATAGAAGGCATGGGCACAGAGAGAGGAAGAATGTGTAGTAAATGCAATTGTGTTTTATGCTGTGGTAAAGGGTTTCCTGGGTACAATGGTGTACAGAGCAAGAAGTGGACTCATCTACCAGGAGAAGATTCAGGGAAGACTACAACCAAGAAGTCATGCCTGAACCAAGTTGGGAATATGACTGAATAGTTAAGGGGTGAAAAAAGGCCGAGCATCCAGGAAGCCCCAGGTATTTTCCAGAGGCTTCAGTAAAAGGGGAAGGATGGCTTGATGAGAAAAGTCTGAGGAAACAGGCTGAAAACACTGGGGCATTTGTTATATTTGTGAACAGGCACAGATTATCTTTTGTTCTATTGTTTCCCTACCATTCCTGCCTCTTCTCTCCTTTGGGGTCACACAAAACAAGCCCCTACCATCCCCATGTGGAAACTTTTGTTTTCCTTGGAGAAGTCTCCTCCTTCCTCATCACCACCCCAACCTTCTTAATTTCTTCCTCAAATGGTCTCCCCATTTGCTGATTTCTCCTCTAAATGGCACCTTAAACAAAGGCAGAGTCTGTCATGGGCTTTCCCCAAGTCAACTCCCAAACTTCCCATTCTGGCTGACCACAAAACTCCTGAGTCTTAGGGCTTCTTGGTGAAGTCATGAGCCTAATCTTGCCAGTGGGGTCAGTTTTCTTCACCTTCACGCTTCACCAGGGAGAGTAGACCAGCAGACGGGAAGGGAGAGAACATCTCCTAGTCAGAGAGCAGAGCCTGTGTGAAGCCTCAGAGGCTAAGGAGACCTAAGAGGGGCTCAGAGTGGACATTTTATAACCAGAGCTGGAGAGACATGATTCCAACAGAGTCAAATGAGAGGACTGGGAGAAAGCAGCTGCCCATGATACTGTTATCATTCCCTGTGCTCTCTTTACCCACCAAAGGATAGTAACCCCTTTTACAGGGCACGGAAAAGTTGCAATTCATTTTTAGTATCTAATCTCCTTCTTCCTACACTGGTGCTAGCACTTCTCAAGCACCTACCTGACAGTTTCATGTTTTTCTGGTTGCCGTGTTTAGCTTCAAACCGGGCTCATGGAACTCAGCAGTGTCAGCAATGATGTCACACAGGATTACGGAAGCCTTGGTGCTAACTCAGATCTCAGCTGCTTTTTGAAAAGGGTGTCGACCTCAGGTCTTGTGGGAGAGAAACCGTAGCTACTGAATCAAGGAAATTCAGGAGCAAGCCAGAGTCCCCAAGTTATCAAAGGTTCATGCTGGGAGAAGGGATAAAGGTCCTTCAGAAGACCATTATGTTCGGACATCTTCACCCAAGCAGGATGAAACAGTGACACACGAGGAAAAGGCCTTTCTCTAAGACTCTAGATAAAGGTGAGGAAAAATTGTTCCAGATTGACGAGTGCTACAGAACAAAAGGTCTGACTTCCACCAGAAAAGAGAGCCATGGTAGGACAAGATGAAGGATTTGGGGTGAATGGATAAGGTCATAAGGAAGATTCTCCTGAGAAAGCACTTTCTGTCATTTAGTAGATAATTAACCAAAGTTTATTTTCTCAATAAGAAATGTAGGAATAAATGAGGGATGAAATGAAAGAATCCAATTGTAAGTTTGAGAGCTTTCCAGAATAGGTGCAGACAAGGCACACTGTTGTTCTGGATCTGAACATGATGGAAGGGAAGGAAGCCAGTGGGCAACTGGGGCAGAGAGTATAGGATGGTGGAAAGGCTGGGTAGGAAGAAGCATACTTAATTATTATATTTTCTAATTAGATGGAATTAATATACCATGTGAAGAACTAAGGAAATTACTCAGGAGGTTCTGGGAGTGGTAGGTTGAAGAGCCCAGAACCCACATCGCTGAGGGCAGAAGAAGGGCTGTAGACTCCTCCCTAGATCCAGGAACTCCCCTTCCCCTCCTGTGTCTCCTGCCCACCTCCCTCAAGAGCCTAAAACAACCCCTAACCACAAACATGGCTACAGGATAGAATTTTTTATTTTCCTACTTTTCTTAACCTGAGCTTCATCTAGGATCAGTCATGTATCACTCTTTTCAGGCCAGTTTTGTTGCGCTCCCCACTACTATTACCTCTGCTGTCCTCCTCCACCCAGTGCTGCCCTCCACTGGCCCTGCTTCCTGCTGCTTCCTGCTTTTCTGACTGGCCTCTAATACCCTTTGAGAGATCTCCCACCCCATCTTCTGTCTGTCACTGGAGCTTACACTCCCCTCCCAAACTCCTTCTCTTTCTTCCTTAACTTGCCAATCCTTCCCTCAAACTCAGAAAAATACTGACCCTTATGCTGACATATACAAGACCCGCCCCCGCCCACAGGAGGCATGGTTGCGATTTGGCTACTAAGGTTTGTGCCATCAGACTCTCAAATGTGGACATCTGTTTCTGCCTCACCCTGAAGGACATGGTAATGGGCTTGTGTTCAGAGAAAGGCAATTTTAATCTCCTGGTGTAGGCTAGTTAAGGGTACGAGGAGAAGTTTTCAATTATACAGAAAAGTACAAATAACGCTGTCTCTTTAAGTATAATTCCTTCTATAAAAGCCTTCCCTTAAAAGTAGGATGAAACCAAGTTACAAAGAGGAGACCAATTCTCCTGTTTCAATGCTTACACTCTAAATTTACTAAAAAAAAATAACTTTCACAGAAAACAGCTCTTAGAGAAACCATGTATTATCATGAAGGTGCAGAGAATGAGGTAATTTCCATATTCCACAGGAGCAAATTCACTTCCATCCAACAAATGCAAAAAAATAATTTTTTTTTTTTAATGTGGCGATCCTCTGTTTATGTTATAAACTATCACTGGATAAACCTTTGGCTGCTAACTAAAAGGTTGGCAGTTGGAATCCACCAGCCGCTCCTTGGAAACCCTGTGGGGAGTTCTACTCTGTCCTACAGAGTTGCTATGAATTGGAATCTACTGAAAGAAAACTGGGAGTTTTTTTTTTTTTTTTAAATCAATGTATTATAATTTTTTGGAGAACTATAGACTTTTGCTATAAGGTAGTACCATCATCGAAATTTTCTGGAGAAGACTTTATTGCCCAGAGTAAATTCCCTAAAGTATGGTCGGTGCCTGGGGAAGAAGAAAGAAACCATGGGGACTGTGGAAGTGGAGGATGGCGGTGATGGAGAGGTCTCCAGGGATCCCTGAGACCAGAGACTTAGGTCACAGTTCAGACACCAGAGCCCAGACAGCTCATGTAAATTAACACTCCATTATTGCAAGTCTCAACCCAAGAGGAAAGTGTCACTCAGGGTAGAACATGAGAACAAAAAGCCCAAGTTCCAAGCCCAGGAAGATTCCCCAAGTACCAGCGAGGCCTTTTTCAACAGCTTCCACTAGGCAGAATTCTCACTCATCAAATTACTCCAGAGATCAATAGGTCAAGTATGGGTATCTACCCAAGTGTGTAAGGTCAAGGGGTTAGCCATGGTCTGGCAGACCAGACCAAAACATCTCACACCCCTGTCGGCAAAAGGCCCCTGGTCCTGAGACCGAGTTTTTGAAGAAAGTGAGTGCCATCAGGTCTGCCCTCAGTCTAACCAACACTGAGTTCCTGGTCAGCATCCTGGAGTCCTGGCAAGAAGAGCCAGGCACCTCCAGGAGCATCTGGAGGAGGAGACAGGGGCTGAAGAGGCTACCACACCTACTGGTGCTGCTGCACTTGTGGGAGATCTGGCTGCAGAGGGTGCAGGCATGGCCTCAAGGTCAAAGGAGAAAGCACCTGAAGACGTGCTAGGACTCTCAGACTGAGAGAAGCAGGATGTCTGGACTGCAAAATATGCACCCTTCAGGGAAGAACTTCATTCAGGCTTCTTAAACCCACCTCACCTGGAAGATCCATCCTTTTAGCCTTGTGCCCCTTCCACGCCCCCTCTAGTACATGGAGAGATCCAGCCCCAGAGCACCAGGGTGGAAGAAGCCCCAGGATAGCAGTCCGAAGACATGAGGTCTACTCAAAAGCCAAGGAGAGAAGAGGACAAGACTCATCTGCAGATGAGGTCTCAGGGCCCTGAGAATGAGCACAATGTTTGTAAGGAAAGAGAAATGGGATTTCAGTGGGACATGGAAGTCTGAGAAAGAGCCTCTGCAAAGATAGCTCTAAGGGAGGTGTGATTGTGAAGGTGGGCTGATCACTGAGTTCTTTGGAGTACAAGGTACCAGACAGAAGCCAGACTCTGGGGGGAACCTGCCTGCCGGTGAGCAGTGGGCTTAAAATCCTAAACCAGTGAGAATCGAATCCCTTCCCAGCAGCTTCTGCACAGATCAGTGATGTTTGCTTGGTCTTTCTCTTTTCTGTGGTCTAACCTGATCTGTCCTGAGATCAGAGAATTGGAATAGAAAAGCCTGACTGAGATAAAACGAGCAAAGAGAAGACAAGGCCTCCTAAATGTGGTGAAGACAGGACACAGATAACCAAAGGTGAGGATGGGAAGAAACAGATTGAGTTCCAAGTCCCATCCACAGTATCCCAGGGCCTGGGAATCCCTGGAAGTGCCAGAGGTGTGTACTCCCTGGGAGATGCGACCCCAAGTGTCAGAGGAAGCCCTATGGAGCAAGGAAGGGAGGGCAGGGCCTCTAGGATGGGCACTTCCATACAGGCTGCCCATGTGAATTTCTCAGAGTGACCATGACAGATCCTGAGAGGGACAGTTTGAGGCAAAGGAAAGTAAGTTTTCTGAAGAGGGGTGAATTCCACCTTCTCCTGATAATGAAACAGAAATCCCGTCCTGCTCAGAGGTACTGAGTAGGAGGGATTGTGAATTCCCATCCTGCACAGCGATTGGCTGGGAAGTTCGACTGTCTAAAGACAATGTGGCCAAAGTCTTTTTTATCTTTCAAAGATATATCTTTAACTTCCTGCAAATTCAATTCTGGAAAAAAGCCTAGAATATACAAGCATGGGTTTTTCAGGAGAGCAACAAGGGGAGAAGGTGATAGTGGCATATCAGAGAAGGAGAACAATAGTCTAATGGTCCCCGTGTTACTTAATGAATCACACATGGTGTCCAGCATTCTTCCTTATCTGTAGACATGTAAATGCAGTAGATGTTTTAGCAATAACTGAATTAATCCTCACAGAATTCTTTTTGGCCATTTCAAGGTATAGAGACCAGAAGAAGTCATTAGTTACAAGAGCAAGCAATAATTCGCTGATCTGAATTTTGTTCAATTTCTGTGTTTGCCCTTCATACATAGATAAAAGTCTCTGAATCTGGCATTGAAGACAGTGTTTTCTCTATTGTTATGGATTGAATAGTGTCCCCCAAAATGTGTGTCAACCTGGCCAGACCCTGATTCCCAGTATTGTGTGGTTGTCCTGCATTTTGTGATCTGATGTGATTACTTATGTGTTGTAAATTCTAACCTCTGTGATGTTAATGAGGTGGGATTAGAGGCAGTTAGGTTAATGAGGGAGGACACAATCTACAGGATTAGGGTGAGTCTTGAGTCAGTCTCTTGAGATACAAAGAGAAAAGTGAGCAGAAATGAGAGGGACCTCATACCACCAAGGAAGAAGTGCCTGGAGTGGAGCACTTCCTTTTGACCCAGTGTCCATGAGCTGAGAATTTCCTAGGCCAGGGGAAGATAGATGACAAGGACTTTCCCCCAGAGCCACAAAGAGAGAAAGCTTTCTCCTAGAGCTGGTGCCCTGACTTCAAACTTGTTGCTTCTTAAACTGTGAGAGAATAAGTTTCTGTTTGTTAAAGCCATCCACTTGTGGTATCTCTGCTATAGCCACACTAGATAACTAAAAAACACATAAATAAAATAGTCAAAACAGAAAAAAAGTTTCAAATATACACACATACACGTATGATGTTATTAACTTTAAGAGGTTTTACATTCTTATAACACATTTAACAAGAGATTTGTATACAGAAGTTATAATAAGAGCCAGCCCCACATAAGTATATTGTACCTGCTCCCCCAAAGTGTCCAGTGTCCAAAGATACATATGTACCCTTTTACACACTGCTTTTTGCCGGGACACACGTAAGGACATCCATTTGTTTGTTTTTATGGAAATTAGGTCACACTCTACCCATGTTTTTCTCTGAATCACTCTTCACTTGACAATTTCTCATGGTTCCTCTAAATCAGCAGACATGGAAGAAGCACTCTTTTTGGTTCGTCTCATTTTTAACTCCCACCACTCTTCTGTCAGTTTGTTGTACTGTGGTGGCTTGCATGTTGCTGTGATGTTGGAAGCTTTGCCACTGGTATTTCAAATACCACCAGGTTCACCCATGGTAGACAGCTTTGAGTGGAGCTCTGGATTTAGACAGACTAGGAAAAAGGACCTGGTGATCTATTTCTAAAAAAAAAAAAACTGGCCAGTGAAATCTTACGAATAGTACTGGAACACTGCCTGATTGAATGACAGAGGATAACCCCTTAGGTTGGAAGGCACTCAAAATACGAGTGGGGAAGAGCTACCTCCTCAAAGTAGATCCCACTTTAATGACATTTGCTGATGGGGCACAACTCATAATGAGAAGAAACTGACACAAATATCCATTAATAACCAGAACGTGGAATGAAGGAATTATGAATCTAGGGAAATTGGAAGTCATCAAAAATGAAATGGAATGCATAAAGGTCAATAATCCTAGGCATTAGTGAGCTGAAATAGCTTGGTTTTGGACATTTTAAACTAGACAATGGTATGTTCTACTATGCCAGGATTGAGATACTGAAGAGAACGTCATCATATTCATCGATAAAAAGAACATTTCAAGATCTGTTCTGAAGTACAACACTACGAGCAATAGGATAATATCCACAGGCCTACCAGGAAGACCAGTTAATAAGACTATTATTCAAATTTACACACGAATCATGAATGTGAAAGATGAAGAAGTTGAAGGTTTTTACCAAGTTCTGCAGTTTGAAACTGATCAAACATGATGCATTGATGAATCAAGATGTACTGATAATTACGTGATTGGAATGCGAAGTTGAAAACAAAGCAGACAAATCAGCAGTTGGAAAATAAGGTATTGATGATAGAAATGACAATGAAGCTTACATGATAGAATTTGGCAAGACCAATGACTTATTCATTGCACATACCTTTCATCAGGAACATAAACGGTGACTATACTCATGAACCATTCCAGGCAGAATAGACAGGAATCAAATTTGTGGAAGGTGATGATGGAGAAGGTCAATATCATGAGTCAGAAGCAGGCCAGGGGCTGACTGCAGAACAGATGATCAGTTGCTCATATTCACGTTCAAGTTGAAGCTGAAGAAAATTAAAACAAGTCCATGAGTCAAAGTATGTCCTTGAGTATATCAAACCTGAATTTAGAGACCATCTCAAGAATAGATTTGATGCACTGCACACTAAGGATCGAGGACCAGATTAGTTGTGGGATGATAGCAAGGACATCATATATGAAAAAAACAGTCATTAGAAAGACAGGAAAGAAAGCAAAGACCAAAGAGGATGTCACAAGAGACTCTGAATCTTGCTCTTGAATGTACAGTAGCTAAAGAGAATGGAAGGAAAAATAAAGTAAAAGAGCTCAATAGAATACCTGAAAGGGAAGCTGGAGAAGACAAAGTATGATAATATAATGTGAACAGATCTGGAGTTAGAAAACCAAAAGGGAAGAAAACACCTGGCATTTCTCAAGCTGAAAGAACTGAAGGAAATATTCAAGCCTCTAGGTGCAATACTGAAGGATTCTATGGGCAAAATATCGAACAACACAGGAAACATCAAAAGTAGATGGAAGGAATACACAGACTCAATACACCAAAAACAATTGGTCGACGTTCAACCATTTCAGGAGGTAGCATAGGATCAAGAGCTGATGGTACTGAAGGAAGAACTCCAAGCTGCACTGAAGGCATTGGCAAAAAAAATGGCTCCAGGAATTGATAGAGTACCAAATGAGATGTTTCAACACATGGATGCAGTGCTGGAGGCGCTCACTTGTCTATTCCAATATATTTGGAAGACAGCTACCTGACCAAATGACTGAAAGAGATCTATATGTGTGCCCATTCCAAAGAGAGGTGGTCCAACGCAATGAGGAAATTATCGCGCAACATCATTAACATCACACGCAAGAAAAATTTTGCTGAATATAATTTAAAAACAATTGCAGCAGTACACAGACAGGGAACTACCAAAAATTCAAGCTGGATTCAGAGGAAGACATGGAATGTGGGATATCATTTCTGATGTCTGATGGATCTTGGCTGAAAGTAGAGAATATCAGTAAGATGTTTACCTATTTTTGTTTACTATACAAGCACACTCAACTGTGTGGCTCATGACAAATTATGGATAGCTTACCAAAGAATGGGAATTCCAGAACACTTAACTGTAGTCATGCGGAATATCTACGTAGACCAAGAGGCAGTCATTTGAGTAGGGCAAGGGGATACTGTCTGGTTTAAAATGAGAAAGTTATGTGTCATGGTGGTATCCTTTCACCATACTTACTCAATCTGTATGCTGAGCAAATAATCTGAGAAGCTGGTCTGTAAGAAGAAGAACATGGCATTAGTTTTGGAGAAAGATTCACTAACAACCTATGATATGCAGCTGATACGACCTTGCTTGCTGAAAGTAAAGAGGACTTGAAGCAGTTACTGATGAAGAGCAACCACTACAGCCTTCAGTATGGATTACACCTCAACATAAAGAAAACAAAAATCCTCACAACTGGACCAGTAAGCAACACCATGATAAATAGAGAAAATACTGAAGTCATCGAGCAATTCTTTTTACTTGAATCCATAATCAATGCCCACAGATGCAGCAGTCAAGAATTCAAACAATGTATTGCATTGGGCAAATCTATTGCAAAAGACCTCCTTAAAGTGTTGTGAAGGAAAGATGTCACTTTGAGGACTAAGGTGTGCCTGAGCAAAGCCATGATATTTTCTATCACCTCACATGCTTGAGCAAGTTAGACAATGAATACGGAAAACCGAAGAACTGATTCATTTAAAATATGGTGTTGGCAAAGAATACTGAATATACCATGGACTGCCAGAAGAATAAACAAAACCATCTTGGAAGAAGTACACCAAGAATGTACCTTAGAAGCAAGGATGGCGAGACTTCGTCTCACGTGCCTTGGACATATTTTCAGGAGAGACCTGTCCCAGGAGAGGCTCATCATGCTTGGAAAAGCTGAGGGTCAGAAAAAAAGAGGAAGGCGCTCAACAACATGAACTGACACACTGGCTGCAAGAATGGGCTCAAACATAGCAATGATTGTGAGGATGGTTCAGGATCAGGCAGTGTTTCATTCTGTTTTACACAGGATCGATGGCATCTAACAGCAACAACAACTAACATATGCACGTATGCATATATATGTGTGTGTGTGTGTCTGTGTGTATACCCATTGCCATCGAGTCGGTTCCAACTCATAGTGACCCTACAGGACAGAGTAGAACTGCCCCACAGAGTTCCCAAGGAGTGCCTGGTGGATTCGAACTGCTAACCTTTTGTTAGCAGCTATACCTATTAACCATTATGCAACTAGGGTTTCCATATATATATATATACACAAACACACACACATATACACACACTCATATATATGTGTATATATATACATGTTCTCTTCACTAGTTTTGCACCTCTACAGATCCCAGGCTAAGACATTTGGTACCTACACTGGTTCTAGAGGAACCAAATCTTAAGGATGAGTTTTCTGAATTGATTCTCAAGTCTGGCTAGTCTTAAAGGCACTGATGACTGTCTCCAGAAGTAAACAGGCTATTGCTAATCCATGGTGTGAGGTGACAATAGAAATACACAAAATACTACTACCACTGGATCAAATACTTGTGAGAGACAAGGCTCTGCCTGATTATATATTTGATACTTTTCTATAATTTTGTGAGAATAAGAATAATAAGGAAGCTGCTTGGTTGGTCCTGCTTTTGCTAGCCACACTGGTGAATGAAAGAAATGGACTCAAAGCTCAAGCACCACATACAAGATCTGAAAGCTGCCACTTGTGCCCAGAAAGAAAACCATATTTCTTATAGTAACAAGGCTAATGCTGCCAAAAATAAACTCAGATTCTTATCTTAAGAGTGACTGAATTAAAGCGCCAGTTGAATATCCAGCCTCAAATGGTGTCCGAAGTTAAAGTGAGGGCACTGATTGGGAAGAAATGGGATCCTGAAACTTGGGATGAGGACATATGGGCAGACAGTCAGGAAGCGGGGGACAATGAACCTCCAATTTCCGTTGAATCGCTCTTCCTAACAGAACCAGACCACTTACTCCCATCTGAAGAGATTCTCTAACTTTGCCTGCTAAGGCACCCTTCCCAGTAAAACAATTATCCCTTCCACCTCCATCTGATGAGATTACCCCAGCTGTGCCTGAAGTGTCTTGTTTGAGTTATCTCCTGGGGTGGGATCTGGGGCATTGCCTGGGGCATCACCGTAGGCAGATGCCTTATAAGACAGGGCTGAACATCCCACTGCCACTGCCCATTTTTGCTTCTAGACCTATACCTAGACTTCAGTCCCAACAAGCCCCAAAAGGTGAACTATGAAGTGTGACCCAGGAGACGGTATGCTAAACTCCAAAAGAACTGCTTGATTTTTCTAATACATACATACAGAAACCTGGTGAATATGTGTGGGAATGGCTATTCTGGGTGTGGGATAATGGTGCAAGCAACATAAAGGTGGAGTACTCTGAGTTTATTGATATAGGCCCAAGAAGCACAGATTCTTCACTCAGTGTTTCAGCTTGAGAGGTTAGAAAAGGATCTCATAGTTTATTTGGCTGGTTTACTGAAGCACGTATTAAGTGGTGGTCTACAATAAATCAAGTGGAAATGGCAGATCTGCCACTGTGTAATGTAGGAGAAGGTATCCAAAGGCTGAGGGAAATTGGCATGTTTGAATGGATTTATTAGGCTGGACCCACAGACCCACACACGGAGTGCCCAGAGGGCTCTCTTTTTACCATAGCGGTGAGGTCCAAATTTGTGAAGCAAGCCCCAGCATTACTGAAGACTTCTGTGGTTGTTATTTTATGTAAGTAAGAGTCCACAGTGAGAACTGCCCTAACTGAATTAAGACACCTAACTACAATGCAGCTGACTGGTCCCCATGGTGGTAGCAGCCAAGTGGTGGCACTCAATCAACAAAGACAAGGTGGGTGTGGTTACCATAACAGACAGTAGAGTCAAAGCAGTAATCAGAATAGTCTGCTCGCATGGATTTATAGCATTGGCTACTTAGTCATAGTGTCCCTGGGAGTGAAAGAGTTGGGAAATGTACATCTCCTGGTACCTAGTGTCTTAGATATCTAGTGCTCCTGTAACAGAAATACCACAAATGGATGACTTTAACAAAGAAAATTATTCCCTCACAGTCTAGTAGGCTATAAGTCCAAATTCAGGGTGCCAACTCCAGGGGAAGGCTTTTTCTCTCTGTCACTCCTAGGGGAAGGTCTTTGTCACCAATCTTCCCCTGGACAAGAAGGTTCTCAGCACAGGGATCCTAGGTCCATAGGATGCACTGCTCCTGACACTTCTTTCTTGGTGGTACTGAGGTCCCCCTGTCTCTCTGCTCTTTTCTCTTTTATATCTCAAAAGAGATTGACTTAAAACACAACTTAATGTTGTAGATTGAGCCCTGCCTCCTTAACATAACTGCTTCAAATCTTCGCTCATTAACATCATAGAGGTAGGATTTACAATACATTGGAAAATCACATCAGCCGACAAAATGGTGGATAATCGCACAATACTGGGAAGCATGGCCTAGTCAAGGTGATATATACATTTTGGGAAGACAGAATTTAATCCGTAACACCTAGTATGCAGCTATCAACCTGTTAATGCCTTTTTCTCCATACCTGTTTCAAAGTATCACCAGAAACAGTGTGCCTTCTCTCTGACCAGAGTATATAAGGACCAAATAATATAGAGGAATCTCTGTTACGTTTTCTCCATCTTACCGTTATTTGGCCTCATAGGCAGACCCAGTCACTTAATTGCACGGCAGAAGGAAGAGATTAAAGCCCCAACATTCTTGCCAGTGGACCAGGAAGGTAGCTGCTCAGACATCAGAGAGCCTCAGAGAGACAGAGACCAGGTGGCTCAAGAGAGGATACCAAAAAGTTGTTTTTCATACCCTCCCCCACTCCCACAGTTGCATATGCTTTGCTCTGACCCTAAGAAGTAGATCAATCCTTTGAGAACTGCATTATGGGTTAGAACACCAACAAGGTCCCAGACTGAGTGACACTCCCATAGATTACATCCAAATATCACTGCAAAGTCTTCAAAATCTGAACTGACATCTGAGCCACAGCATACAGAAGTTGGGAAAGAACCTGCAGCCTGAACATAACTGGGTCAAGTGATTCCTAAAACAAACAACATCGACATTTTCTGTAAGATTGAAGTAAGACACAGTCTTGGAATCATAGACAAAAACTTTAAAAAGCTACTTTAACCACGCTCAAAGAAGTAACAGGCACAACTTAGAAAAATAGAAAAATACATAGAAACCATTCACAAATGAAAATTTTAGACAGGAAAAATAGAAAAATAGAGATAAAAAATTCACTTGATCAGCTCTACAGCGGAATGCTGTTGACAGACAAAAGGATCAATGAGATGAAAATAGTTCAATTGAAAATATCCAATCTGAAAACAGAGAATATTGAAAAAAAAATGAACAGAGCCTCAAAAAAATCCAAAAATATCTAACGTTTATTTATTGGAATTCCATAAGGTGTAGAGAAAATATGTGGTGTAGAAAAAAGTATTTGAAGAAATACTGGCTCAACACTCCCAATTTGTTGAAAGACATAAACTTACAGATTCAAGAAGCTATGCAAACTCCAACAAGTTAAACTCACATAATTTTACACCCAAATGCCTCACTGCCAACTGTGGAATAACAAGGACCAACTCATTTCATACAGGAAAAACAATTGGAATGACTCTGTATTCATCATCAGAAGCCATGGAGGCCAAAAGGCTGTGAAAACATTTTTTCAACACTGAAAGAAAAGAAACATTAACCCAGCTTTCTATATCCTGTTATTTCTTTCATGAGTAAAGGAAAAATACTGACATTCTCAGGTGAAGGAAAGTTAAGAGAATTCATTGCCACCAGACTTGTTGTAAATGAAACGCTAAAGAAGTTCTTCAGGTGGTAGACTTGGAATTTCAGGAATTACGGAAAGGAACAAAGTCGAAAGTACCTTCTTAAGTTCACCCTTCAGCCAAAGATTAGACAGGTCTGTAAAACAAACAATAACACACATGAGGTAAGTGTTTCTTAGTTCAATCATGTGTATGAGACCAAAAGTGCAAAACCTGCCCAAAAGCACAGAAAAGAGGGCAGGATGGAACAGGAATCATGGCGGATGGAAATGGGGAACTGGAGCATAGGAGAGTGTTGACACATCATGAGGATTGCAACCAATGTCACAAAACAATTGTGTATAAATGGTTGAACGAGAAACTAACTTGCTCTGTAAAGTTTCAAGTAAAGCACAACAACAAAAAAAAAGGGGTAGGTATCTGGGTAAACACATTATGCCATCCCTGCAATCACTGCACAACACGGCGCAGGAGTCTCCTCTTTGGAAAGATTTTCTAGCCTGTTCGGAACACTTTGGAATACACTCTTGGTGGCAAATTAGTATTAGAGAATGGGGTTAATTTTGAAAATACCTGAGATGTCTGTACTCAATATGGTGAATAAACTGGATAGTAATGTTTTCAAAGCTAAATGAGGTGTTCTAACAACAAAAAAAATAGGCCTGAATTCCTATGTGGGCCATGTGCCTGCTCCAAAGGCCTTCTGCAGAGAGGCATTTCAGGCACTTCCAGAGCAGCAGGAGCACTGGGGAATGCATGTATCAACCTCCTCCAGGGCCTTCTCTGAGGGGGAAGTACCTGATTTAGTACTAAGCTTAAAAAAAAGCTTAGTGGTTCATAAATAGTCATTCTGCATAAGGTCTTCAGGTTCAAGTCTGTAATCCAGCTGGGATTCTGTGTGTGCTGCATCTCTGCATCAAAAGAACAAACTTCTACAAGCAGAATGCCAGGAGAGAGGCGGTTGGGCAGCTGGGGGCGGGGGGTGCTGTGCAGACAGGGGTGCCTGAGGGAGGCACAATATAGTCATTCTGCACGGGGTCTAGTCATTCTGCATAAGAATTAGAATGCTTCCATCAGTGCACAATAGTTTACATGCAGGACATAAACAAAGTGACTCAAGGACAAAGTCGAGCAGTAAACCAATCCACTCCCTGTCAGTCCTTACCTGAGAGGGTCCTCGTGAGGATTTCCGGGGATGGAGAAGGACACAGTAAACGTTGAATTATTTTACCTCTTCCTTCCTCAAGAAATAGGTCTCAAGCCCCAAACTCCTCTTCTGGTCTATATTTAAGCTGTATAATAAAACTGGGAACCAGGCAATCAGCCCTGAGCAGACAGACCCAGAAGTATTTCCAGTGCCCCACACCTTTGAGTTCCAGTGAGATCCTGTTCCTAGTCACTAGATTAGCAGAGGAGCTGAAAGACTGAAATTCCTTGCTTTCAGGCAACTTGGGCTTGAACCAGGCACTTATTGCTAAAGTCGTATTTCTTTGTGTTAATTTATGATCCTAAACAAATCTGGAGTTTGGAGCTCATTTTGATAACTCCTCATTAGTCTGCACAGACTAGAGTCTGCTCACAGTCAGTGATGACAACGGAGGAAACAAAGTCCCTAGCCCAGAGGAAGGACTGCTCCCCAAATTTGGGGCAGTGCCCCTGGGGAGTATTGGCGAGGTGCACTGTGGCCTCTGTGGCTTTGCCTTGTGCTCCTGGAATTGCACCCTGGGGGCCTCCATATGCGGACCCAGAGTCCATGGGTGACCACAACTCCCGCCCTTCTGGGTCATCGCCCGGACGCACGTTACGATACGCTTCCTGCCCTCCTTTCCAGCATAAGCGCTGCGATCACGCGTGGTAGAACCATTTCCCAGGTCCAGACTCTAGGCTTTACCATCCATGGCCTTAGGCTTCCCCTAGTCCTGGGGGAACCCGCAAGCCTGGCGGGTGCGAGGTTAGCACCCGGCTGGGCGGGCTTGGGCCTGTCTCAGAAGGCTCATGGCGCAGGCGGGTTCCCCCTCCTTGGAGCCCGCGGGCTTGCGGCGGGCAGCCCGACATCTCCTGCCTCCCTCGGGCACCTCTCTGAGCAGCAGCTCCCCTCCCCTCCGCCCCGCCAACCACCCAACAGTCGCACTGCCTGCTTTCTGCTTCTAGAAGCCTGTTCTTCTGATGCACAGATGCAGCACACACAGAATCCCAGCTGGATTACAGACTTGAACCTGAAACGCACAACTTTAAAACTACTAGATTGGGGGGTGGGGGGGTTGGCAGTGAAAAAAGGAAAAAAATTTAAGAAAAGAACAATTACAAAAAAAGTATTAGAAGACTGTATCCTCACATTTTGGACTCAAGAAGGCAGCGGATACACAACTGTTTAGAGAGCATACTGTTGTATCTTTCTTTGCAAATAAGTCTTAGATGAGGGAATTGGTACCAGGAATAGTTGCAGAGCCTGACTTTGGGGAAATCTGGAATTGATGAATTGGCCTGCATGAGGCTACAAGCCCTGATAATCAATATTTAAAGATGAGATTTGAGCAACCTAGAACATGCATCAGAATTTTTTCTAAGTAAATTAGCACTAGAAGATGCCTTTAACCACTAAATAAAATGGGTCAGTAGTTCAAGATCTACCTACAAAGAAAATGGCAGACCTAGATCGTTTCCAGTCAGGTTCCAGCAAACATGCAAGAAACAGTCATTTTAATCTTGTACATAGTCAACAGAGATTAGAAAGCCATGAGATACTCCCCTAACTTGATCCTTAAGGCTAGTTTAAAAATGATAACAAATTAGAGAAGGAAGGTAGAAGAAGAGTTAGAGGACAAGCACACTCAGTAACTGAGATGCAAAACCCTACGTAAGATGCCAGCAAAGGAAATCCAGCAAAGTATAAACCACATAACATGCCATGATCAAGGCGGTTTATTGTAGGCATACAAATTTGAGTGAACATTAAAGATTTAGTAATTTCATTCACCATATGCATAGGTGAAAGAAGAGAAGACATATCCTCACCTCAAGAGATGGGGGCAAAGCAGGTTGATAAAATCCAATCACACGGAGAGATAAGGACTAGGAGCAAATATGGAACAGAAAAGGAGTTCCCGAACGTGGAAAACTACAACTAGCATGATAGTTCATGGTGACGGGTGGGACATTCTCTTTAAAATTAATAAACAATAAAATAAGGATCCTTCTATCATTTTTATTAAACATTTCACACTGGAAGTGTAAGCTAGTACAAAAAGAGAAAAAGTATAACTGCTATTCACAGATTACAGGACTGTCTCCATTGAAAACTGTAGAAAATACTGGAATTAATAGTAATCATAAATAAAAAATAAATTGAAATTTCAATGCATCAGCATCAAGCGGACTCTGTCATAACTCTTAGGTGAAAGCAAAGGACACTGATAGGGAAAGAGCAGGTTCGGGTCGGCTAGACCAAGGAGGGAAGAAAATTATTCTGCACTGGGCTGAACTTATAAGCGCAGGTATGTGTTAGTTACCTAGTCCCTCCATAACAAAAAATAACACAACTGGATGGCTTTAAAGAACAGAAATTTATTTTCTCACAGTTTAGCAGGCAGTAGTTCGAATTCAGGGCATGGCTGTAGTGGGAGGTCCTTCCTTGTCTACCTCAGCTTCTAGTAGACGCCAGCAATCATTTATGTTCCTGGCCTTCTGGATGCATCTGTCTTCTTTGTCTGTCTTCCTCTTCCCCTGTTTGTGCCTGTGTGTATTCTGCTCCTTTTATAACTAAGAAGAGTTAGGCTTAGGACCCACCCTACATTGGTATGACCTCATTCACATAATAAAAGCAGGCCCCCTATTTCCAAACAAGGTCAGATTTACAGCTACACGGGTTAGGATTTCCACATACATTTTGGAGGGACACAATTCAATCCCTAACAGTTGACTTACCAGATATTCTGGATTGAGAGTACTCGCATGAACAGCTGAGAGTGGTTCTAATTCTTTGCTACATTCGTTGGCTGAAACTTGTCTCAATGGTCACCCATAGGAATGCTGGAGCAATTTATTGTGTAGGACCTAGACAACCATTCCTAATCACGTTCATTGTGTGGAAAAACACACACTCCCATCACTGAAGCCTTAAGGAATTCATCGATAAGAACAGAATGGTGGTTGGAACCAAGAATTGTTTCATAGCCTAGATAACATGGTGTAGCTGGTAGATATCCACATGGAAATGTCAGGTAATAAAACTTCACCCCACATGGGGATGTCAAGAATAATACCAACGACTAATGTTCACTGAGTGCCTACACTGGTGCCAGGCAGTCCCGCGCTTTTTCTTTCATGTTTGCTTTCATGATGGCCATATGAGGAATGTATCATTATAATGCATAAAGAGGTCAATACAGAGAGTTATGCTCACATTTGAACATATGAGTCTGGACCCAGGAGGAGTTTGAATGGATGGAGGTATAAACCTCACGTCCTTAGCTACAAATAGACAGCAGTAAACTCACTGAGGCATCCTAGAGGGAGGGTGTCAATAGAGAGAGGAGTAGGCACCAAGCCCAAGGGTACTCGGGTATCTAGAAGCCTGCCAGGTGAACAGCAGCCAACAAGCCTCTCTGAAGTCCAGTGTGGTTCCTGGAGGGTTGTCTGTCCTTCCTCTCAGCTGCATTTCCCCAGTGCTCCTCCCACCTGCACTGGGTTGTCCCCTTCATGAGGACAGGGACAGTATGTACCTTTCACCACTGTATCCGCATAACATAGACTATTTCTGGCCCATGGAATACACTGACTGAATAAAAAATAAACAAACGATAAGTACGTAAAATCCTTCGTAGTTGATACCTTGGAATACATTAAGGGGCTTCATGAGTAAGAGGGAGAAAAATTGATCAGGGCTGCTTCTGAGACCATCTCTTAGGCGTAAAGAGTGTTAAACAATAATTAAACAAAGAAATTTAATGGCAGAGATGTATGTTAAAAAGATGTTTAAGTATAGGTTGAAGTTACTAGAAACATGCACATTTATTATTGCAACTATAGTCAAATCGTTAAAAAAACATATACTACATGCACACAGAATATTACGAATTTAATGCCCTCATTAAAAAAAAATTTTATGAGCAAAGACTAATGTTGAATGAAAATATCAGGATATAATATCTGTGTTAATATACATAAATGTGTGTGCTAATACACACATAAAATCAGTTGCCACTGAGTCAGTTCTGATTCATGATGACACCAGTGTGCCAGAGGAGAACTGTACTCCATAGGGGTTTCAGTGGCTGGGTTTTCGGAAGTAGGCTGCCAGACCTCTCTTTCATAGCAATTCTGGGTGGACCTGAACTCCAACTTTCTGTCAGCAGCTCAAGATATTAACCATTTGCATCAACCAGAGACTCTAATACACATACATGCCAAGGTAAGTAAGATAATAGACATATCGGAACGTTAATAATTTATTCTATGCATTACGTACGTTTTCTTTTTTTTTTTTTTTTTTGCATACTTTCCCATTGCTTCCAAGTTTTTGAGGAATAGAATGCACTTCTGGAAAAATTCATGAGAAATTTTTAAGTAATGAAATAATTAACAGAAACAGAATGAGTAAATCTGTGGCAAGGCAGCCCATGAACCCAAGATTACAGTAACACTGGTATGAAAAGGAGAATTGTGGAGTCCTGAAGCTCAGTGGTCCCATGCATGCATCAGGAAAGAGGGAAGAGCAAATAAACAAGGAGAAAATACAGTGAGCCAGAGGAGTGGGAGCCCTCTGTTGTGGGCACAGTTTTCTCATGAAACTTTAGATGGGCACAATGGGTGGGATTATCCACTTCCATCATACAAACATTTTTATTACCCTTGATTTTAACGGAACTATGTTATAAAAACAAATGATAAAATAAAGTATAATAAAAGAATAAATCTCATCAGTGGTCTACTATCATTTTCCCCGGCCACTGATTTTTTTTACTGAGGAGGGCAGGAGACACACATGGGAAAGAAGATGGAGCAGTGTGAAGACTCATGCTAAGTGAGGAGGGGAGTGTTTCTGAGACAGGCCTTAGCTGCTACCACCTAGGGTGCACAACCAGCTGTGCACGACCAACTGGAAGAAATGGCACATTATTTCTGAGACCTACTCTAGCTCATAACAAATTATGCATAACATGGGGAAGAATGAGAACTCCAGGACACTTAACTGTTCTCATGAGAAACCTATACATAGAACAAGAGGCAGTCATCTAAACGGAGCAAGGAATATAGCATGGTTTAAAGTCAAGAAAGGTGTACATCAGCGTTGTATCCTTTCACCATATGTATTCAATCTGTATGCTGAGCAAATAATCCGAGAAGCTGGACTGTATGAGAAGAATAAGGCATCAGGATTGGAGGAAGACTCATTAATAACCTCAGATATGCAGATGATACAATCTCCCTTGCTGAAAGTGAAGAGGCCTTAAAGCATTTACTGCTGAAGATCAAAGACTACAGAATAACAGCCTAACAACTGGACCAATAAGCAACATCATGATAAACAGAGAAAATGTCGACGTCATTAAGGGCCTCATTTTACTTTGATCCGCAATAAACACCCACGGAAGCAGCAGTCAAGAAATCAAACGACACACTGCATTGGACAAATCTGCTGCAAGAGACCTCTTTAAAGTGTTCAAAAGCACAGATGTCACCTTGAAAAGTAATGTGCGCCTGACTCAAGCCATGGTGTTTTCAGTCGCCTCATACGCACATGAAAGGTGGGCAATGAATAAGGAAGACTAAAGAAAAACTGAAGGCATTGAATTAAGGGGTTGGCAAAGAATATTGAATATACCACGGACTGCCAAAAGAATGAACAAATCTGTCATGAAAGAAGTACAGCCAGAATATTCCTGAGAAGCAAGAATGGCGAGGCTTCATCTCACATATTTTGGACATGTTGTCAGGAGAGATCGGTCCCTGGAGAAGCAGGTCATACTTGGTAACAAGTGGCCACAACAATTGGCTCAAACATAACAACGACTGTGAAGGTGACAATAGGTAGTTTAACATACAATTTGACCCATATGAATTAAAATTTAAACAATTATTTCATGCCTTTTTGTAGCGGTTTTAGAATATACAATTAAAATAAATGTAAATAATTATTAGAAAAAATCTCTGAACATAAAATTTAATTTTTTTAAGTCACTGCTCCATACCCCAAATCTAAATGGCTTGATATAAAGCACTGGTCTTTGTGATTCACAAAAAGCAGGTACCAATTCCTGAACAAGAACTGAAGTGACAGGAGAAACTCCTCATGGTGTTATAGCCCTGAGTATGGGCCCTAATCCAATAATCTGTCCTCATTAATTCCTTTTCATTTCATCTCTGTGAAAGAGGGGAGGGAGAAGGTGAGAGAGGGTTACATGTGCCTATTCTGTTCTTTAGCATCTAGTTCACTGCCAGGAACAAGTATTCATAAGAGTCTACAAAACATTAAAGTACAAATAAGGAGGAAAACCTCCTAGTATATATATGTATTAGGTGGCACAAAGAGTTAAGTGCTCAGCTACTAACTGAAAGGTTGGCAGTTTAAATCCACTCAGAGTTGCCTTGGAAGAAAGGCCTGGCAATCCAGCTCCAAATGGTCACAGCTATTGAAAACCGTATGGAGGGCAGTCCTACTCTGAAAACTCATGGGGTCGTCATGAGTGAAAATCTACACAATGGCAACTGGATTGGTAATCTATATATGGCATAAATGTTCGGAAAATTAGTTTCTGAACATATACACGGCATATAGAATACACTGTACATTTAGTATCATGTGCCAAAACCCACTGTCATCAAGTCGATTCTAACTCATACTGACCCCAAAGGACAGAGTAAAACTGCCACATAGGGTTTCCAAGGCTGTAAGTCTTCACTGAAGCAGACTGCCACATCTGTCTCCTACAGAGAGGCTGGTGGGTTTGAACCACTGACCTTTCAGTTAACAGCCAAGTTCTTTAACCACAGAGCCACTAGGGCTCACTGCTGTCATGTACAGTGATTACATAAGCAAATTCTGAAACAAACTCCCTGGGTTTAAATCCTAACTCAGTTTATCAGCTGGGTGATCTGGGCACGTTACTTTACCTCTCACTGCCTCAGTTTCCCATTTCTAAAATGGATCTTATGCAAAAGGTTGTTATGCAGGTTAAATAAAACACACAAGGCACTTAGAAAAAGGCCTTACACACAGAATGAACACAATAAATGTTAGTTTTCATAATTATTAAGGGAATACAAACAAACGGCTAGGTTGAAGGAACTTCCATTGAGAAAGAGTTGAGTTCCAAAATTCATGTGTAAAGTCATTTACATCAACCGTTAAAGTTGTATGTTTAGATTCAAGTGATTACTGAGGTATGTTATGATCTTGAACAGAGTTCAGGGGACTATACAGGCTGACTCTGCATGCCCTTCTCCTGCACATCCATTCCATCTCCCTTGGAGCCCAGACATCATGTTATCAATTAAACCCCTCCCACACTGGTGGTGTACTGTTTAAGAGCTATGGCTGCTAACCAAAAGGTTATCAGTTCAAATCCACCAGGCGCTCCTTGGAAAGTCTATGGCACAGTTCTGCTCTGCCCTATTGGGCCGCTACGAGTTGGAATAGACTCAGTGGCAATGGGTTTTTAATGGGTATGAGTTAACTGTTCAGCGCTTAAAGATATACCAAAAGCAACCACTAACACAAAAGTATAGTAAAAGTTCTTATTTTAGAATAGCAAAACCTTTTTCTAACACAGTGGTGAATTAGGGTGGACTGTGGATCAAGAGGAGCCCTGGTGGCATAGTGGTTAAGAGCTCAGCTGCTAATCAAAAGGTCAGCAGTTCGAATACACCAACTAGTCCTTGGAAACTCTATGGGGTAGTTCTACTCTATGCTATAGGGTCTCTATGAGTTCAAATCAACTAGGGTCCCTACGAGTTGGAATCAACTTGATGGTGACAAGTTTGGTTTGGTGGGTGTCATGGATTGAATTATGACCCTAAAAAACGTGTGTCTCAACTTGGTTAGGCCATGATTCCCACTATTGTGTAGTTGACCTCCATTTTGTGATTGTAATTTTACTTTAAGAGGATTAGGGTGGGATTGTAACACCACCCTCACTCAGGCACGTTTCCCTGTGGTGTGACCTGCACCACCTTTTATCTCTCCAGACATAAAAGGAAAGGGAAGCAAGCGGAGAGTTGGGGGCCTCATACTATCAAGAAGGCAGCACCAGGAGCAGAGCATGCCCTCTGGACCCAGGGTCCCTGCACCTGAGAAGCTCCTTGACCATGGGAAGGCTAAGGACAAGGACCTTCTTCCAGAGCCGAAAGAGAGAGAAAGCTTTCCCTTAGAGCTGATGCCTTGAATGTGGACTATTAGCCTACTTCAATGTGAGGTATTAAATTTCTCTCGGTTAAAGCCATCCACTCATGGTATTTCTGTTATGGCAGCACTAGATGATGAAGACAGTGGGTCAAGGTGGAAGGGGTGGATGAAGGACAAAAAAAGAAAAATGCACAACAGGAGAAATATAAGAATTCAGAGAACTGTGAAAATTTAATTCCTGAATATACTTTCTTTCTCCTCCCTTTAACTGTAAGGACTTTTCTCATATACAGCATATATAAGTAAATCCTTGCAATATTTAAAACACTTAGATTTTTGTAAAACTCATTCTCTGAAAACTCATGGTGGCCCCATTAATTTGTGGCTTAAAAACAACTCAGAACTAAAAAGAAGCATAAATAAATAAATAAAGGCACTGCTGTCATTTGCAGGTGATGTTCTTTTCCTGCTATCCACAACCCACACACTCGGGAGTTAATTTTCCAGGGTCAGCATTCATAGACCATCCTCTTTCTCTTACCACCACCCCACCACCCTTAATTATTTAGAAAAGGCAGGGCCAGTCAGTGCTCCAAACATCAAGTTTTCTCTCCAAAATGCCAACTCGCACTTGGGGAGCAGGCTACATTCTCAGCTATCAGCACTTCCACTAGCCCCTGCAGATAAGGAACATGTCTCCACTTAACTGTTCATCGTAATAATAATAAAAAAAAAAAAAATTGTAAAAACCTGTTTCTTCAAAGAAAACAAAACAGGCATTTCCCTATTACCCACCCACCCCACTCTCCCACACCCAGTGCTCCCCCACCACACACACACTCAAATATTTCATACCAAGGGTATGTCCCAAGCACGGGGTCTGGCTCCGCTCTTCTTTTACACCCCTTGGAGGCCTCTGGAGAAACCATACCTTTGGTTGGCAATTCCCTGAACCCTGCCTATTCAAGCTGGCACTTATTCAAAAAGGCAGGTGAGTCTTCAAGTCAGGTTTTTAAAAGGAATTGAAGAGGAATCAGGTGATATGCCTACTCACCCTCAAGTTTCTCAAAGGTAATAATTTCTTGAGATGTTTACAATGTCTCAACTATGGGTTAATTAAATCCCTTAGGATGGTGGGCATAGGAAAATCCTCCATCTCAATGCCCCCCATTTTGAAAAAAAAGAGGAGAAATCTCCAAAATTACAAATTTGAATTTCTACATACTTGATTGAACTAAGGAGTAAGTTCCTCACATGTGTTATTCTTGGTCTGAGCCCTGGTGGTGCAGTGGTTAAGAGCTCAGCTACTAACCAAAAGGTCTGCTGTTTGAATCCACCAGCCGCTCCTTAGAAACCCTGTGGGGTAGTTCTACTCCATCCTATAGGGTTGCTAAGAGTCAGAATCCACTGGATGGCAATTGGTTTGTTTGTTTTTCAACCTTTGGCTGAAAGGTGAACTTTGTTATCAATTTATTAAATCAACGGGGAATTTGCTGGATATTTCTCATACAGGAACTTATGATGTCTTCAAATCCAGCTAATCAGGTTTAGGAAGAGAGAAACTTCTCTACCTTAGCCTCCCTGCCACTCCCACACCTTTTTCATTGATTTCCATGCCCTGTTTAAGTAACATCACTCATCACTTCTCACTGTCTAGGTTATTTGACCTAATTCAGAGCAGTCAATTCCACCTGAGCCCTAGGATACCCTCATTTACATACTCTGCCCTGTTGTTCCTTCACCAATGGCTGACCTCACATCTCCCCTTGAATGTCTACTAGGCATCTCAGACTTAATGTGGTTCAAATAAAATTCTTGCTCCAAGTGTCTTATTTACCTCCCAGTCTTCCTTATCTCAGCAAATGTTCTCACTATCCTCTGGGTTGTTCAGGACAAAAACCTAGGAATCATCCTTGATTTCTCTCCTTTATTCAAATCTTGCATCCAATCCATTGACACATATTCTGGACTCTTGGCGCTACCTTAAAATAAATCCTGACTCTATCCACTTCTCACTACCTCCACCTTACAGCCACCATCATCTCTTGGTTAAAACTGGACTCCATGCCACTGATCTTCCCTCTTACAGTCTACATAACAGCATCATTTCAGTGGCTTCTCATGGCGATTAGGAAAAATTCCCAAATGCTTCCCATGGTCTTTCATGATGCGGGGCTTGCCCACCATACTAACAGTCTTCCCTCGGTTCACTCCACACTCGCCATGACTTATTTCCTGAGCTTCCTCAAACATGCCAAAACACTTGGTTATTTAAGGGCCTCAGAAACAACTCTTTCCTTTATTGGCAATATCCCTCCCTCCAGAACTTCATACAGCTATTCTCTTTTTGGATATAGGTCAGTTATCTTCTCAAATATCCTGCTCCCATAAGCCTTTACTGACTATTAATCTAAAACAGCACACCCTACTCATTCCCTCACATGCAACTCTGTCTTATTTTCAAAATATTTAGCTCTCCTTGACATTTTTTGTTAATTATTACCTGTAAATTTACTTTTTGTGGTGGAGAATGTATGCAGCAAAACATACACCAACTCAACAGTTTCTACCTGTACAATTTAATGACATCGGTTACATTCAAGTTGTGCAACCATTCTTGTCCTCCTTTTCTCAGTTGTTCCTCCATCATTAACATAAACCCGCTGCTCCTTAAGGTTCCTATCTAATCTTTTCAGTAGCTGTTGTCAATCTGATGCCATGTAGACAGTTCTTAAAAGAGCATATGCTCAAGGTAGACCATTTGTATTAGTTAAGTAAGCTAATGTTCTGGAGCCCTCGTGGCACAGCAGTTAAGTGATACGGTAGCCAAGCAAAAGAAGAGCAGTTTGAATCCACCACCTGCACCTTGGAAACCCTATGCGGCAGTGCTATTCTGTCCTACAGGGTCTCTGAGTCAGAATCAACTCAATAGCAACAGTTTGGTTTTTTCTTTTTTATACTTCAGTTTTAAGATAATTCAAGGGAATGCTTTTGGTGTAATGTTTAAAGATTATCTCACGGCAATAGTTTCAGAAGTTCATTCACCCTCAGTGGCTCCAAAAAGTCTAGGGTTCATGAGAATTTGAAATTCTGTTCTGCATTTTCCCCCTTTTGATCAGGGCTTTTCTATGGACTCTTTGATCAAAATGTTCAGCGACAGGAGCCGGGAACCTTCTGGTTCTTCTGGTCTCGTGGCATGCTAGATGTTCTTTTAAAAAACATGAGTGGATGCTGAAGGTTATCAAATATTTATTTTATTACACCTATTAATATAATCACATTTATTTTTCCTGTACATATGGCAAATTGTACTGATTCATTTTTGAATGTTAAACTAACCTTGAATTCTTGGGATAGACCCAACTTGGTCATAATATAATCTTCTTTACAGTATTGCTGGATTTGTTTTGCCTATTTATTTTCATATTTTGCATCTATGTTCATCAGTGACATTGGCCTGTAATTTTCCCATCTTGTGCTGCTCTTGTCAGTTTTTGGTATCAATATTCATTCTACAAGCTTTATAAAATGAGTTTCGGTATATATTTCCTTTTATATTGAAGAATTTGTGAAGTATTTCTTGAATATTTGGCAGAATTTGCAGGAAAAGCCATCTGACATGAAGTTTCCTTTTTGAGAATAGTTTGAGCTCTAATTCAATTCTATTAACAGTTGTGGAATTACTTTTGCTTCCTGTTTCTTCCTGAATCATTGTTATTAACTTACATGGTAGGATACGTTTGCCTACTTTACCTTAATTTGCAAATTTATTGGCTAATATGGTTCATAACATTCTCACATTATCTTTATGTTCTGCAAGATCTGTAGTCATTTTCTTTCTAATTCCTGATATTCGTTATTTATACCTTCATTCTTTTTCACTTGATCAGTCTTGCCTAAAGTTTGTCAATTTTACTAGCATTTTCTAAGAATCAACTTTAGTCTTTGTTGATCGTCCGTTGCATGTATTCAATCATTAATAGAAACAAAAATTCCTATGTTTGTTTCTGGTTTTTACCCAACATTTTCAATGGATGTTTAATTCACTTATTTTTCAAGATTTGTTCTTTCCAATTATATTTTTAAGGCTATAAGTTTCCTGTATTATATTGTCTGTACTGCACAAATTTTTACGTGCACTATGTTCATAATTGTTCACTTCAAAATGTATTCTAATTTTCATCATGATGTCTTCTTGATTCATACTATTTTAATATATCCAAGGACATGGAGATTTTGTATTTTCTTTTTCTAAGATGGTTTTTATTTTAATTTTGGTGTACTTATATAGTATCCTCTATATTATTGCAGACTCTTGAAATTTGTTGAGACTTGCTTTACAACACAGTATATAGTCAATTTTTATAAACACTGTGTATTTTGTGCATGAGATGAATGTATATTCTTTAGTGGTTAGATAATACACACACATACACATATATCAATTTGGTATTTTTATACATGTTAAATCTTCTGTATCCTTGATAATTTATGGACTTCTATGTTTCTGAGGGGTGTGTTAAAAATCTATTACGAAGCATGATGTCAAAAGGAGCCCCAGTAGTGCAGTGGTTAAGCACTCAGCTGTTAAACCTTTTGATTTGATCCACCAACTACTCCACAGGAGAAAGATATGACCGTTTCCTTCCATAAAGATTACAGCCTTAGAAACCCTTTGGAGAAGTTCTACTCCATCCTATAGTCACTATGAGTCAGAATTGACTCAACAGCACACAAGAAAAAATGTATGATGTGATGGAAACTGAGGAGTACGAAGCTCAAAGAATTGGTCCTAACTCCAGGGTCAAAGGATGAAGGACAGAGAAAACAGCAGAGACATCCAAAAGCTTGGAAAAAAGGAGGCTGAGAGGACAATGGTTGGTGGTTTAAGGGCTTTGAAGGGCTACCACATATACTGAGGAATCTGGAGTGCAATGTTCTTGCCTAAGGATGAAGACATGCTCATAAAAATCCTGACAAAGCTTTAGGCTTGCACCTCTGGCTGATCTTTGGGCTCCATGGGGGCAGGAAGTGAAGGCTAAGGCAGAGTTTTAGGCGCTCTTGCTTAGCATTGAAAGAACGCCCCAGTTCAGAGCCAATCTGCAAAGACTGGGATAATGTTAGTTTTCCCTTTTGGCTACAAGCATTTAAAGAAAGCACTGTCAGGTCAAGAACTGACTGCTGAGATAACAGAACAGAACTTCAGTGTCCACACATGAGAAGACATACAATCTTTGCAGAAATAGTTTGGAAACATCACTAAGCAAATGGATAACTGGCCCTCAACAATTAAAAAAAAAAAAGCAAACCCTAATGACTGGAGGGAATCTGATTTCCAGAGTTACATTATAATATTTAAGATATGCAGTTTGCAACACACTATTTTAAGTCATAAAAAGAAAAAGAAAAGGATGGTTCATTTGTTAAGAAGAAAGAAAGAAGAGAAATGAACAGAAAGCATCCCTAAGGAAACACAGATATTGGGATTACTAGACAAAGATTTTAAAACAATTGTCTTAAGTTTCCTGAAAGAGCTAAAGAAACCACAGACAAAAAAAAAAAAGGAAACCAAGAGAAGAATGTATGAACTAGTAGAAAATATTAATAAAGAAATATTATCAAAAGAACCAAATAGAAATTATAGAGCTGAAAAGTAGAAGAGCTGAAATAAAAATTTCATTAGAGGAGCTCAACAGCAGATTTGAGCAAGAAAGCAGGAAAATGTAAACTTGAAAAAGCACAACTGAAATTGTTCTAACTCAGGAGCATAAAGGAAAAAGAATGAAGAAAATGAACAGAGCCTAAGGGACCTGCGGGACAACATCAAGCATACCAATATACTCATTAAGGAGTCCAGAAAGGAAAGAAAGATGAAAGGACAGGAAGAATATTTGAAAACCTAATGACTGGAAGTTTCCCAAATGTCGTCTAGATATCCAAGAAGCTCAATAAACTCAAAGGACAATAAATACATAGATATCCACAGAGAGATATAATCAAAATGTCAAAAGACGAAGACAGAAACTTGAAAGCGGCAACAGATAAGTGACCCCTATGTACAAGAAGAGAGTCTCAACAAGTTTAACTGGTGATTTTTCATCAGAAACCATTGAGATGAGAAAATAGTGGGATGATGTATTTAAGATACTGGAAAAAAAATACAGAAACAAAAGTATGAACCAAGATGTCAATATCTAGCAAAACTATCTTTCTAAAAATGAAGGCGAAATTAAGACATGCCCAGATACACAAAACCTGAGGGAGTGTGTTAGCAGCAGAACTGCCTTATGAGAAATGCTACAGGGAATCATCCTGGCTGGCACAGAAGGACACTAGACAGTAACTTGAAGCCATAAAAAGAAACAAAGACTCCGTAAAGGTAACTACTTAGATAAAACAAAGTCAGTAATATTTTTATATCACGCCTCTTTTTTTCATATATGATTTAAAGCACAAATGCATAAAAATACTTACACATCTCTCTTAATGGACACACAATGTATAAAGATGCAATTTTTGTAACAGCAACGTAAGTAGGGGAGGTAACTGAGCTGAATAAAAGCAGAATGTTGTATACTGTTGAAGCTAAATTTGTATTAATTAAAAGAAGATTGTTATAAATATAAGATATTAATTGTAATCCTCATGGTCACCACTAAGAGGTTAAAAAATATAAGGAAAGGAAATAAGGAGAGGATCAAAATTGTACACGTGAAAAAAATCAGTCAAACACAAAAGTGGACAGTAGTGAAGAAAATGAGCAACAAAATACATATATGACCTACTACAAAGTAGAAGATATAAGTCCTTCCTTATCATTAATCGCTTTAAATATAAATAGATTAAATTCACAATTGGGATCATTAAAGTTGTGTGTCAACTTTGTTGGACCATGATTCTCAGTGCTTTGGCAGTTATGATGCAGTTTAGCAGTCGTATAATAATGCAATCATTTCCGTACCTCCATGATGGGATCTGCTGTGAGTAGCCAATCAGATGTAAGGGAGTTTCCTCGGGGGTGTGGACTGCATCCAATATAAGTGGCCTTTCTGGCAAGGCTCTTGAGCTTTTGTTCACTCTGAATCCTGCAGCTGGCTCCTCTTCATCTGATCTCAAGTTTTTGGGACTTGAACCTTCAGCTTACCTTCCAACTTTGGGATTCACCAGCCTCTGCAGTCGGTGAGCCACGGCCTGCCAGCTTACCTGCCGATGTTGAGATTTGTCACTCTTTGCAGCCTGTGAGGCACAGACCTGTTGTATGACCTGCAGATCTTGAGTTCTGCAGTCCCTGCATCTATGTGAGTCAGGAGAAGCCACAAGCCTGACCCATGGACTTGAGACTTACCAGCCTCTACAGCCTCATGAGCCATTTCCTTGATATAAATCTATCTCTCTCTCCCTCTCCCTATCTATCCATCCATCCATCCATCCATCCATCCATCCATCCATCCATCCATCCATCCATCCATCCATCTATCCATCCATCTATCCATCTATCTATCTATCTATCTATACACCTCACTGGTTTTGCTTCTCTAGAGAACCCAGCCTAAGATACCAATTAAAAGACAAACATTGGCAGAATGAATAAAAAAATCATTCAATTGCTATCAAGCTGATCTGACTCATGGTGACCCCTCCCCCCATATGTGTCAGAGTAGTAGTGACACACAAGTGTGTCAGTTCAATGGCTAATTTTTCAAAAGTAGACCGCCAAGCCTTTCTTCCGAAGTGACTCTGGGTGGACTCAAACCTCCAGCATTTTGGTTAGCAGCTGAATGCATTAACCGTTTGCACCTCCCAAGGACTACAACATATATCTATGTTTATTTCTGTATTACTTGTCTTTATACTATATACATACATACACACATACACACACACACAGACATCCATGAGTGGTTCATACAGATGCTTTGGACTTCAACTAGCAGGGCTCTAGTAATTATTGATTGAAAAGTACTGATATCAATTGCAAATGCTTATTTGTCCATTTCCCCTTTCAGATTTATTAATTTCTGTATTTTGGAGCCCTGTTGTTAAATACATACACATTTACGATTGTTGTATCTTTTTGGAGAATTGAACCTTTATTATGTTATGTCCCTACTTATTTCTAATTTATACTCCTTTTCCTGAAGTATAATTTGTCTGATATTAATATAGCTACTGCAGTAGAACTGGATATTTTTCAACCATTTCAAGAGGTAGCATAAGATCAAGAACTGATGGTATAAAAGGAAGAAATCGAAGCTGCATTGAAGGCATTGGTGAAAAAACTACCCTCTCTCCACCATCTTCACTAACTCTGACACCAACTGTCCCTCACACAGCACTCCCTACTTCTCTGCTGGGCTCAGTAATTCATTGCAATGGCCACACAGAGCTCATAGTCCATATTCATGATTATGGGGTTTATTAGGGAAGTAACAAGTATAACTTAGGCTCAAAGACACTCAGAATACAGTTATTCTATCAGGACAGCCTCTTCCCTCCTGTGCTCATAGGCGTGCCTCTGCCTGGCCTTGGGCCTCTCTCCAAAGGCACTCAGCTTTCCTTCTCCCTGGGCCATCATCTCCTATAGCCGGGTCCCTGTTGCTTGGTCTCTCCTGCCATGGCATCTTACCGTCTTCAGGGTTACAGCTTCCTCTCTCTATCTCACTCTCCTGCTTCTAGGAGCTTCTCAGTGTAGGGATCTCAGGTCCATAATATATGCTCAGCTCCTGGCTGTTCTTCCTTGATGGGAGTTGAATCCTCCTCTTTGCTCTGGAACTGGATCTCTTTGAAGGGAAAACTAAACAATCCCCTTGGTGAGCCACAATTACCCTATCACACAGTCCTGCCCAAGCACCAGGGTGAATGTTATAAGACCATGGCTAGAAAGGCCACACAAAGTAAACAATCACATCACAGTACCTTGGACTCATTTTTCAAGTGAAGTATCAAAAATCCCATACGAACAGATTGGTAAAGAACATAATCAACACTAAGAACATTTTCATAATTATGTTTTCTGTATTTGGAAGAAATCTATAGCACTATTCTTATTTTGCCAATTCACAGGGATCACAGACATTAGTGGTAGATATTGCAGTACCAGAAAACTCTCTGGTGAAACAGTCTGTGAGCAGTCTTACAAACGTGGATATTCCACCAGAGTCAAAAGAATGACGTTACATTAATCATCAAAGAGAACACTTCAAGATCTCGCCTGAAATACAATGTTGTCACTGATAGGCTATTACCCATACACTTACAAGGAAGACCAGTTTACATGACTATTCAAATTTATGCACCAACCACTAATGCCAAAGACAAAGAAATTGAAGATTTTAAACAACTTCTGCAGCCTGAAATTGATCAAACATGCAATCAAGATGCATTGATAATTACTGGTCATTAGAATGTTAAAGTTGGAAACGAGGAAAAGTAGTTGGAAAACACAGCATTGCTGATAGAAATGATGCCAGAAATCTCATGAAAGAAGTTTGCAAGACCAGTAACTCATCCACTGCAAATATTTTTTTTCACCAACATAAACGGCAGCTATACACATGATGGAACACACAGGAATCAAACTGACTACACCTGTGGAAAGAGAAGATGGGAAAACTCATATCATCAGTCAGAACAAGGCCAGGGATCGATTGTGAAACAGACTGTCAATTGCTCATATGGGAGTTCAAGTTGAAACTGGAGAAGATTAGAATAAGTCAAAAAGGGCCAAAGTACGACCTTGAGTACATCTCACCTGTATTTAGAGACCACCTCGAGAATACATTTTACATGTTAAACACTAACGACTGAAGACCAGGTGAGTTGTGGAATGACATCAAGGACATCACACATGAAGAAAGCAAGAGGTCCTTTAAAAGACAGGAAAGAAAGAAAAGACCAAAACGGATGTCAGAAGAGACTCTGAACCTTGCTCTTGAATGTCCGGTAGCTAAAGTGAAAGGAAGAAATGATGAAGTAATAGAGCTGAACAGAAGATTTCAAAGGGTGGCTTGAGAAGAAAAAGTATTATAATGACATGTGTAAAGATCTGGAGATGGATAACCAAAACGGAAGAACACACTCAGCATTTCTCAAGCTGAAAGAACTGAAGAAAAAATTCAACCCTTGAGTTGCAATAATGAAGGATTCTACGGGTATAATATTAAATGACGGAGGAAGCATCAAAAGAAGATGAAAGTAATACCCACAGTCACGATACCAAAAAGAATTGGTCGACCTTCAACCATTTCAGGAAGTACCGTATGATCAGAAACCGATGGTACTGAAGGAAGAAGTCCATGCTGCACTGAAGGAATTGGTGAGAAAAAAAAGCCTCCAAGAATTGATGGAATACCAACTGAGATGTTTCACCAAATGGATGCAGCACTGGAATCGCACACTTGTCTAATCCCAAATCTGGAATACAGCTACCTGGCCTATGAACTGGCAAGGATCCATATTTACGCCTATTCCTATGAAAGGTGATCCAACCAAATGTGGAAATTATCAAACAATTTCATTAATATCACATGCAAGTAATATTCTGCTAAAAATCATTCAAAAGCAGCTGTAGCAGTACATTGACAGGGAACTGCCAGAAATTTAAGCAGGATTCAGAAGAGGACATGAAGGAGGGATATCACAGCTGATGTCATATCGATTCTGGCTGAAAGCAGAGAATACCAGAAAGATGTTTACCTGTTTTATTGACTATGCAAAGGCATTTGACTGCTTGGATCATAACAAATTATGGATAACATTGCGAAGAGTGGGAATTCCAGAACACTTAATTGTGCTGATGAGGAACCTGATCAAGAGGTAGACGTTCAAACAGAAAAAAGTGATACTGCGTGGTTTAAAGTCAGGAAAGGTGTGTGTCAGGGTTGTATCCTTTCACGATACTTATTTAATCTGCAAATAATCTGAGAAGCTAGACTATACGAAGAACACGACATCAGGATTGGAGGAAGACTCATTAACAACCCGCATTTTGCAGATGACACAACCCTGCTTGCTAAAAGATAAGAGGGCTTGAAGCACTTTCTGATGAAGATCAAAGACCGCGGCCTTCAGTATAGATTGTACCTCAACATGAAGAAAACAAAAATCCTCACAACTGGGCCAATGAGCAACATCATGATCAACGAAGAAAAGATTGAAGTTGTCAAGGATTTCATTTTATTTGGATCCACAATCAACAGCCATGGAAACAGCAGTTAAGAAATCAAAAGATGCACTGAATTAGGCAAATCGGCGGCAAAAGACCTCTAAGGTGTTGAAAAGCAAAGACATCACCTTGAAAACGAAGATGCAACTGATCCAAGCCACAGTGTTTTCAGTGGCCTCGTATGTGTGGGAAAGCTGGCTGATGAATAAGGAAGACCGAAGAAGAATTGATGCCTTTTAATTGTCGTGTTGGTGAAGAATTCTGAATATACCATGAACTGCCAAAAGAACAAAAAAATCTATCTTGAAAGAAGTATAACCAGAATGTACCCTAGCCTAGAAGCAAAGATGGCTAGACTACATCCTACATACTTTGGACCTGTTTTCAGGAGGAATTAGTCCATGGAGAAGGATATCATGTACTATTTCTTTGGACTATCTAAGACCTGAAGAACAAAATCTCATGGTCCAAATTAACGTTTTTACTTCCTAATTTTCAAATGTAGCCCTGGTGGAAGAGTGGTTAAGAGCTTGGCTGAAACTAAAAGGTTTCAACCAGCCTCTCCTTAGAAGCCCTGCTGTGCAGTTCTATTCTGTCCAATAGGGTCACTGTTAGTTAAAATTTAATCCACAGCAATGAGTTATTTAATTTTCAAATATAAATTTTTTGTGTTCATGTCTAAATTCTAAAGTAAATTTTATTTTATAAACTACCTGTTTTATAAATTTATTTTCTATTATTCAAATTTATTGTTATGGTAGAATTAAACTTAGAAAGTGACATAATTTTATATCCAGGCAAAATGAAATGGCAATAACTAAGTGGAGTGCAAAAATGGAAGCCTGCAGAAGATAAAATGATTTGTGAATGCCTAAAGACAATTCCAAAATTCCTTTTTAGAATGTAATAAATCAGAAGAGACTTCTTCCACTAAAGGTACGTGCTTAATGGGTGGGAATCATCCTACTAGTACCACTAGTGCTGAAATTAAGGATGGCAATACAAATATAAGAGAATTTGTTCCAAATTCTGCATCCATTTCTTGCTGCAGTAAAAAAAAAAATTAGTAATGATCTAGTAGTGCCAACTAAGAATATTAAATTGTCACATCTGCAGACCCCATAAATAACAGAAATGCAGATCCTGCCTTGTGGAATAATTTTCTTCCAACGAAGTAACTTACTGGATCAAAAGAGGCCCAAGTGATTGTCAACATCACAGTTGTCCACTTGTAAATTTGTGTTGAAAATTCCTGGACGGTAAACAAAGTTCTGTAGCCAGAATTTTTTCTAGAGTGCAAAGTTAATGATGAAAATTATAAGAGGGAGTGGCTACTGCAATCTCCATCAGTCAGCTCTGTGTATTGTTTTGTTTGCAAACCTACTAACCAAACAAACCCGTCATCCGCATTTAATTCTTGAATTGTTACAGATGAATTTAGCAATTGGTGCAAATTGAATAGGATCGGTAAACATGAAAATAGTTCAATTCACAGAGATTATGTTATCATATTTAAACCAAACACACTGTTCTGGCTTAATTTATGAAGCGAAATCACAAATTAATAAACATCAGTATTGAAAGGCCATTTTGTAATGTGTCATTGTTGTCATAACAATCACTGAATGTGGACTATCTTCGTGAAAAATAAATGAAGTCTTTGGGTCCCCACGAAATGGAAAATTTTAAAGTTGACTTCAACTTGTTGCTCATTTGATCTATTTTTAGCAAGTCACATCTCAAAACACGGTAACACAGGAAAGGGCAATCCATCCTATAATTCTAAAATAATGTGTAAAAAATTTATAATTTTGATAAGTGATGAAATTCTATCAACTATTTTCAGTGAAATAAGTATAGCTCGATATTTCATTTTGTCTGTGGATTCCACTTCTGAGCCTTCTCATACAGGCCAGCTAAGGATTGTTTAAAGATCCGTATCTCCAACAGATAGAAAACCTGTGTGGTGATTTATCACATTTACTAGCTTAAAAAATCTAAAAAATCATACTGGTAAAGACATTGCAAAGCAAGTGTTTCACTAATTATGTGAAGTTTGCAAAATTGATTTTTCTAAGTGCAGAGACCAATCCTATGACAATGCTGCCATTACGTCACTGCATTATACAGGCATACAACAGAAAATTCTGGAATGAAATTAATATGCCATTTTCATACCAAGGTGCTGCACATTCACTTAATTTTGTAGGATGTATCACAATAGATTTTTTTTGTCCAAAACCAATTGATGTTTTTTCGAATATTCAGTTACTTTACAAATTTTTTGCCACCTCTACTCACTGATGAGCTGTTCTTAAAACACATTCAAGCAATGATTGAGCATTAAAATGTCTAATACACATTGGGAAGCACATGCTATAGCAACAAGTACAATTCTAGGCGCCACACAGAATATTGCTGAAGACCAGATACAAAAAGGAAACTCCAAAACAGAAGCTAAAATCATCGCTGCCTTAGTCATCTAGTGCTGCCACAACAGATACCATAAGTGGATGGCTTTAAAAAAGAGAAATTTATTTTCTCACAGTCTAGTAGGTTACAAGTCCAAATTCAGGACGTCAGCTCCAGGGGAAGGCTTTCTCTCTCTGTTGATTCTGGAAGAAGGTCCTTGTCCTCCATCTTCCCATGGTCAAGGAGCTTCTCAGGCGCAGGGACCCCGGGTCCAAAGGACATGCTCTGCTCTTGGTAGTATGAGGTCCCCAACTCTCTTTCCTTTCATCTCCTGAGAGATAAAAGGTGGTGCAGGCCACACCCTAGGGAAACTCCCTGTATCTCGGATCAGGGAGGTGTTAAAATCCCACCCTAATCCTCTCAACATAAAATTAACATCACAAAATGGAGGACAACCTCACATGGCCTATCCAAGTTGATACACACATTTTGGGGGGACATAATTCAATCCATGACATTCTACCCTTTGGCCCCCCCAAAATCACATTCTTGCAAATGGAAAACATATTCATCCCATCACAAACCAAAACCAAACCCACTGCCATGCAGTCGATTCTGACTCATAGCGACCCTATAGGACTGAGTAGAACTTCCCCATAGAGCTTCCAAGGAGCACCTGGCAGATTCGAACTGCCAACCTTTCGGTTAGCAGCCGTAGCACTTAACCACTATGCCACCAGGGTTTCCTCATCCCATCATAGCATAGAAAAAGTCTTAAATCAAGTCCAAGTCCAAAATTCAAAAATCCCTCTTCATCTGTGAAATCTAGGACACAAGTTAACTGCTTCCAAAGGTACAATGGCATAAAAGGCACAAGCTAGACATTTCCATTACAAACTGAAGAAACTTGAGGGAAAGAAGGCATAACATGAACCAAGCGACTCAGGAGAACACATCGCATTAGCCCTCAAAGACATTGCAAACCAAGTGTTTCACTAATTAGGTGAAGTTTGCAAAATTGATTTTTTGAAGTGCAGAGACCAATCCTATGACAATGCTGGGAAATGTCACTGCATTATAAAGGCGTGCAACAGAAAATTCTGGAATGTAATGAATATGCCATTTTCATACCAAGGTGCTGCATATTCACTTAATTTTGTAGGATGTATCACAATGGATTTTTGTCAAAAAAAAAGATTTTTTTCTTCTATTCAGATATTTTACAAATTTTTTGCCATCTCTATTCACCGATGAGCTGTTCATAGGCAATGATCAGCATTAAAATGTCTTTTTAATACCCACTGGGAAGCACATGCTAGAGCAATGTGCTCAATCCTGGACTCACACACTCAGACTCTAGGTGCCATAGAGAATATTGCTGAAGACCAGTCACAAAAAGGAGATACCACAACAGAAGCTTAAAACATCGCCAACAAAATGGAAACACAGCCCATATATTTATGTTTGTTATGTATAATAATATATTCCATCATTTTCATCTCACGAGTCAATCCTCCAAGATTCAGAAGTAAATTTATAGACATGCATAGATCTCTACCAGCTATTAACAAGATATTTACTTAAGAGAATATTTTGAAAACACAATAAAACAAATACTGCCAAATACTGATTATCAAGCAGTTTATTGTTGCAGAAGCATTAAAAGAAACAAGTAAATGACAGAAATGCTCCAGAAGTACTGAGGGCCAGAGATCAATTTCACATAACCACCATCATTGACACACTTGAATCTTCCATGAAATGAAGGGTGATGATGTATGAAGTTCTTTCTGATATTTTTTTCCTTCTTAATGTGAATATAACTGATGAAGAATTCCTGAAGGTACCTAATAAATTAGCACAGGCTTATCCTGATGAGGAAACCCTGGTGGCACAGTGGGTAAGTGCTACGACTGCTAACCAAGAGGACAGCAGTTCAAATCCACCAGGCGCTCCTTGGAAACTCTATCGGGCAGTTCTACTCTGTCCTATATGGGCGGGATGAGTCAGAATCGACTCGACAGCAGTGGGTTTGGTTTTTATCCTGATGACTTAAGATAAACCTTTATGGAGAAGTGCTACAATTTCATTCTAATGTTAGAATTAAGTTTAGAGATTCAAGACAAATTTTACTCATGTAGGCGTGTAAACCAAAAAACCAAACCCACTACTGGTGAATTGATTTCAGCTGAGTTCTTAACCACTGCACCACCAGTGCTCCAAATATACTCTGGCCCAGTAGTTCAAATGCAACAGCCGCTCCTTGAAAACCCTATGAGGCAGTTCTACTCTGACCTGTAGGGTCATTATGCATCAGAATCGACTCCAACCCAACGGGTTTGTTCTGCCTACTGCCTCATCCCTATTTCATTTTCTCAGAGATAAGTTTCTCTGATAGTGTCAGATTCAGGAACGTGATGAAAAATGTCTCTTGTAGGGGGTGGGGCCAAGATGGCAGAGTAGTCAGATGCTTTGTGTAGCCCCTCTTATAACAAAGACCCAGAGAAGTAAATCGATTATATATGACAATCTAGGAGCCCTGAACATCAAAGGTGAAGTTACAGAATTGGACTTAGTGGCAGGGGGCAGGGGACATGGTTCAGAAGCAGTGAGAGGTTGACAGACCTGACCCGGCAGAAAGCTGCACCCTGCAGGTTGGATTGGATGGCACGTGCGGTGAGGCAAGCAGTGACGCTCAGGACATGTTTTTCACATCAGAAGAGACCGAGTGGTGGAAAGTCTACACAAGCCTCCAGAACCAGTGAAAAGCAGTGCTAAGCTGGCAAAAGATAAGTACATGCATTTAAAATGCCACACAAATCAAAAATCATCCCCTTTGGGAAGAACATCTCTCCCATTTACCTGCTTCCTCCCTCTCTGTTTTTAGTCTTAGACCAGCTTCAGCTATTTCTGGGTCCCCTGGGCCAGAGGTAGGAACTATCACATGCCCTGGAGCAGGAACAAACAACAAAAAATAATCTGCCAGCTTCCCTAAGCCAGAAACTCTGGGAAGGCACAGACATAAGGGGTCCAAGGACTCTGAATGCCTTTCACCCTTGCATAGACCTGTGTAGGCCCATTTCAACAGCGTAGGCCCTCGTTAGCACACTACGACAGGGTATATACCTGAAGCCTATTTTCAACTCTATCAGCTCTAAAGTAGAGTGGCAGATTTGTGATATTTGACAATGTTCTGCCAATTAAGCAGGGTCCTCACCTACCCACATCAGTGACCTGAGGGTTGGTGGCTCCATCCACGCCACCTAGCCACCCAATTCAGGAGTCCAGGAATAAGTGGTGAATCCCAGTCCTTACAACCAACAGCATTGGGTGACCATGGTCTGGCTGCAAAACCCACCCACCTATGTGCTCTAGGGAACAGGGACATGCTTTCCTCCCAGACACTCAAGGGCAGTCATTCCCCCCACAGTAGCCAGACACCTGTACCTACACCAATCAACCCTGTCTATGTAGGACTGTAGGTGAGAGCCTACACCGCACACTTGGTGACCAACTACCTGGACACCTGAGCTGAATGCATACAAGAAAAGTAAAAGGGCTCCTAGGCTCACATACCTAGTAACAGCTCTGATCACCTGGTGACAGGATGGAAGAGCTTCAAAGGTGCCAATAATCAAACTAGCTCACCCAAGCAGCCTATTTGGGCATATCAAAATAAAACAAGATGCTAGGACACAGGACACCAAAAAAAAAAAAAAAAAAAAACAAAACAAAAAAACCCCAGTGCCGTCAAGTAGATTCCGACTCAGTAAGCAAGCATAAAATAAATGAATATAATAACTCATTGATGGCTCAGAGACAAGTGTAAATATCAAATAACATAAAGAGGCAGACCATGATGGATTCAGGAAGCTCCCAAAACAACAAATCAAGAAATCTTCCAAATGAAGAGAAATTCCAGGAATTACCGGAGGTAGAATTTAAAAGATTAATACACTGAGCTCTTCAAAAGATCCAGGAGGAGATCAGGCAAAACGAAGAACAAGCCAAGGAACACACAGATAAAACAATAGAGGAACTTAAGAAGGTTATATAAGAGTATAAAGACAAATGTAACAGGCTGCAAGAATCCATAGAATGACAGCAAGCAAATCCAAAAGAGTAACAATAAAATTTCAGAATTAGACAACTCAATAGAAAATGAGAGGAGCAGAATTGAGGCACTGGAAGTCAGAATTAGTGAGACTGAAGATAAAGTACTTGACACCAACTTATTTGAGGAAAAATCAGATAAAATAATTTTTTTAAATTGAAGAAACTCTAAGAATTATGCGGGACTCTATCAAGAGTGATTGGAACACCAGAATCAGGGCGGGGGGTGGAGGGATAACAGAAAACACAGGGAGAATTGTTGAAGACTTCTTGGCTAAAAACTTCACTGATCTTGTGAAAGATAAGAAGATATCTACCCAAGATGCTTACTGAACCCCACGCAAGGTAGATGCCAAGATAAAGTCACCAGGACATATTATAATTTTGCTTGTCAAAACCAAATATAAAGAGAGAATTTTAAGAGTAGCTAGGGATAAACAAAAAGTCACCTATAAAGAAGGGTCAGTAAGACTAAGCTCGGACTACTCAGCAGAAACCATGCAGGCAAGAAGGACATATACGAAGTCCTGAAGGAAAAAAAAAAAAAATTGCGAGCCAAGAATTATATATCCAGCAAAACTGTCTCTCAAATATGATGGTGAAATTAGGACATTTCCAGATAAGCAAGTTTAGGGAATTTTTAAAAACCTAACCAATATGACAAGAAATAATAAAGGGAGTTCTCCAGTTAGAAAAGCAATAATATCAGGTAACAACCCAAGGCTAGAACACGGGACAGAACAACCAGATACCAACCCACGTAGGGACTTACAAATAAATGAAAGCTAACACACTGAAAATATAGAAACAGAGACATCGATCTCTAAAAGATGACCACATTAAGACAAAAAAGAGAGACTAAATAATGTAGTCATAGATCCTTCATATGGAGAGAAAGTCAAGATGATATAAAGACATAAAAGATTGGTTTAAATTTAGAAAAACAGGTAAATGTTAAGGTAACCCAAAGGAAACTAACAATCCTACACATTAAAATAAAAAAAAAACAAGGAAAACATAAATTTTCAGCAAATACAAAAGCAACAAGAAAAAGCTGAAAGACTAAAAAGAAAAACGATTCAGCACAGAAAAAAATAAATTAGCAGTAAATACAAAGGCAACAAAAATGAAGAGGATGGAAAGAAAATGCACAAAGAACAACGACTCAAGAAAATTAAGTGGAATCAGGAAAATGTCAACAAGACATACACAAAAAAAGACGAAAATGACAGCACTAAACTCATAACTATGAATAATTATGATAAATGTAAATGGTTTAATTGCACCAATAAGGAGAGAGAGAGTAGCAGAATGGATTAAAAAACGTGATCCATCTGTATACAGACTGCAAGAGACACACCATAGACTCAAAGACATAAACAAACTAAATCTCAAAAAATGGAAAAAAAATATATATATATATATATATATATCAAGCAGTCAACAATAAAAAATAAGAGTGGCAATATTAATCTCTGATAAAACAGGCTTTAAAGTAAAATACACCACAAAGGAAAAGGAAATACACTATATAATTATTAAAGGGTCAATATACCAGGAGGACAAAATCATAATATTTATATACCCAATGACAGGGCTCCAAAATACATAAAACAAACTCAAACAGCATTGAAAAGAGAAATAGCTCCACAATAATAGTAGAAGACTTCAACATACCACTTCTGATGACAGACAGGATATCCATAAAGAAGCTCAATAAAGACACAGAAGGTCTAAATACCACAATCAGCCAACTGATCTCATACACTTATACACAACACTCCACCCAATGGTAGTCAAGTAAACTTTCTTTTCTAACACTCATGGAGCATTCTTGAGAATAGACCACGTATTAGGCCACAAAGCAAGCATTAACAGAATCCAAAACATCAAAATATTACACAGCATGTTTCCTGACCATAAAGCCATAAAAGTCAAACCGCTGTAGTTATCATACATTTTAATTTCTTACGTATTTTAAACCCAATAAAGTCTATTCTTATTATGTCATGCAGTCAGTAATCCTCTATTTTTACCCATTTCATTAACTTTCATTCCTTCTTGCATCTTAAGCCTTTCACCTTATTTTCTTTCTGCTTCAAGAATACCTTTGGAATTTTCTTTAATGTGGGCATGCTGATGTTAACTTATCTAGGTTTTGTTTCTCTGAAGACAAAAGGTCTTTGCTCATTCATGAAGGATGTTTTTCCTCAGCACAAAATTCTGGGTTGCCACATATTTTCTCTCTATAATTTAAATATACCATCTTATTGTCTTAGGGTTTTCACTATTTCTGTACAGAAGTCATCAGCCAGTTTTTTTGTTTGTCCTTTAAAGATAACCTCTTCCATTCTTTAGTTGTGTTAAATTATTTGTTTTTTTGTGGGGTTTTTTGTCTTTAGCTTCAGCAGTCCTACTATGATGTACCTAGATACGAATTTCTTTGTATTTACCCTACATGGGTCTTATAAGGAAACCCTGGTGGCGTAGCGGTTAAGTGTTATGGCTGCTAAGCAAAACGTCAGCAGTTCGAATCCACCAGGCGCTCCTTGGAAACTCTACGGGGCAGTTCTACTCTGTCCTATAGGGTCGCTTTGAGTCGGAATCGACTCGACGGCAGTGGCTTTGTTCTTTTTTTTTTTTGGTTTGGGTTTTGTAAGTCTTCTAGGATCTGTGACTTGATATCTTTAATTATTTGAAGAAAATTCTCAGCCATAATCTCAGTTTTTCTGCCTCATTCTTTTTCTTCCTTCTTAAAGTATCTTATGCTAGATATTCTCATCGTATTCTCTGTATCTTATTCCTTTTTATATTATATATATCTTTCCTTTTGTCTATGCCTCTATTTTCTTCCAACGTATCTTCCAGTTCACTAAACCTCTTCAGCATTTTTAATCTGCTGTTATATACATGCATTAAGATTTTAACTTCAGCTATAGTTTTCAGTTGACTTTCTAAGTTGATCTTTTTCTTAGATTCTAGTTTTTTGCCAAATTTCTAAGTCTTGCCTTTATTTCTTTGAACATAATAGAGTGATTTCAGTGTCTTTGTCTGATAGCTCCAATATCTAGTTTTTCTGTGGATCTCATTCTGTTATTCGTTGTTTCTACAGGTTTCACTTTTTTCTTTCTTTTTTTAAAAAATTGTTGATTATATTAGAGAGGCGAGGCCAAGATGGCAGAGTAGTGAGAAGCTGCCAGTGATCCCTCTTACAAAAAAGACCCGAAAAAAGAAGTGAAGCGATTATATTTATGACAAGCTAGGAGCCCTGAACATCAAAGTCAAAGTAAGAAAACGGAGTCAGCGGCAGGGGGAAGGAGAGACTATTCAGAAGCGGAGAGGAGTTACTGGACCTGAATAGCCAGGAACCCTCAGGCACCGTTCCCTGGAGCGACTGCAGTGGGGCTGGCAGTAGCGTTCCAGAGGCGCTTAGCTCAGGGAAAGACAGCAAGTTGCACAGACTACTCACACCTCCAGAACAAGAGAAGAACGGCACTCTCGGCAAAAGCTAATTACTTGTGTTTATTTTACCACGCCCCCAGCCCCCAAGCCGGCTTCAGTGGCTGTCAACTTCCCTGGGCCTGAGATAGGCCCTGGTACCACTCTGAGCCATTCTTCCGTCCTTGAAGAAGGTACAAGTTCACAACTGGGGGAAAGATAATCTGCCAGCTCAATTAAGCTGAGGAGCTCAGGACAGAAGCAGCTCTCGTTCAGGCACAGACAGTCCATGGGCTTTGAATACCTTTCACCCCAGCATGGACCTGTGTGGGCCCATTTCGGGAGACTAGGCCCTTGTCGCCAGACTGCAACTGTTTCAGCTGAACGGTGGAAAGATGGGTGTTTGATGTTTGACACTGCTTTGCCTATTAAACAGGGTCTTCACCTACCCACATCAGGGGCCTAAGGACTGGTGGTCCCACCCATAATACCTAGCCACCTGTGACAGGGCTCCAAGGATAAGTAGTACCGCCCAGAACTTACAACCAAAAGCATTGGGTACCCATCGCCCTTCTGCAGAACCCACCCGTGTGCTCTACAGAACAGGGATGCACTTTCCTCACAGACACTCAGAGCACAGCTGTCAGACCCATGCCTTGATCAGACTCTGACCCCCTACTGCAGCCAGATACTTCTGCCTACACCAATAACCCCTGCCCCTCTAAGACTGTAGGACAGAGCCTGTACCTTACACTTTATGACCAACTACCTGGGCACCTGAGTTGAATCCATACAAGAAAAGTAAATGAACTCCTAGGCTCATATACCTGGTAACAGTGCTAGCCATCTGGTGATAGTACATTAGAGCTTCAAAGGTGAAAATAATCAACCTAGCGCACTCAAGCAGCTTATTTGGGAATACCAAAACTAAACAAAGCAAGAAGCTAGGATACAAAAAGCAAGCATAAAATAAACTAATACAATAACTTATAGATGGCTCAGATAAGTCGATATCAAATCACATAAAGAGGCAGACACGGGGGCAGGACCAAGATGGCTCACTAGGTAGAAGCTTCCGCTTATCCCTCTTGAAACGAACACTCAAAAAAACAAGTGAATCAATTACATAAAGGACAATCTACAAACCCTGACCATCAAACACAGAACTAAGGAGTTGACCTGAGTGACAGGTGAGCAAAAAGCCACACTGCAGCAGGGACCACTTCCGGAGCCAGTGTCCCATGCCACAGCCTTGAGCCCTCGCGGTTCCCTGGTGCCAGAGTGGTGGGGCTGATTGTGGCTTACTGAGACAGGGAAGCACGGATGTAGGCCTAACCCTCAGGACCAACTTTGGAGGGGACCCAGACAGCACACGCAGGCTCCACACAGATGCGGCTGACAGGGAAACGAAAAACCACAGGGAAGCAGTGACTGGTTTTAGAGCCTGGAGTGCAGCGTCCCAGAAAGGAAACCTTGGTGCTGGGCTTTGGACTAAGTGTGGGGGAGCCGATTGTGGCTTCCTGAGACGGTGTGAGCATGGATGCAGCCCTAACCCTCTGGGACAGTCTCAGCAGGGATCCAGCCAGCACACACGAGCGACACAATGCTCTGGAATCTCAGAAAAAACAGTCCTCACCAAACAACATAAGTAACTTTCTATATTTTGCCAGGCTACTCTCTTCTATAAATCTGATTCCACCCCTCATTGCCCCAGCCAGCTTCATTAACATTGGAATTCTCTGTGCCAGAGGGTGAAGTGCACTGCTGGATTTTTTTTTTCTTCTTTCTTTTCTAACCCATTCTCCTGGCCTGAGAAAAGCAGCATTTAACAATCAAAGAAAAAATCCTTCCCTGACTTCCCTAAACTGGAATAACAATACAGAATCAGCTCCATCCAGGCATTAAGAAACTCATAGTCTTTGTCTTTTACCCTACAGGTAACTAGGTGGCTATTATAATGCAAAGGCAATTCTGATAGAGATCTGACCATAATTGTTTTAGCTCTGCAGTGGAAAGGCAAGTTTTGGAGGTCAGTTACCTCTCTACCTATTAAACAGAGCCCTCACTGATCCACACCAGCGAAAAGAGGGCTGAGACTCCACCCACACCACCTAGCCACCTGCTAGACGGGTCTGAGAATAGTGACGCCCACCCAAGCATTGGGTGCCTAAGATACAGCTGCAGAGCCCACCCACCAGAGTGCTCTAGAGAATAGAGCCACACCTACCTCACTGACACTTGAAGGAAGGCTGTCAGCATCCTGCCCTCCTCGAAATGTGACCCCCTGACACTAATAGAAACTGGTGCATACAACCATCAGCACTACTCCTCTAAGATAATACGTGAGAGCCTACATGACACACTAGGTAACCAGCTATCAGGACACCTGAGCTGATTGTATTCAAGAATAGTGAATGGACTCATACGCTTATATACCTGGTAACAGCTCAGGCAAGCTGGTAACAGGATGTAAGTGATTCAAAAGCTACAGCAATCAAGATACCACAATCTAGTAGCCCATCTGGGTGTACTGTAACAAAACAAAACAAGAAGATAAGACACAGTGATCAAATATAAAAGAAAACATTACAATATCTTATAGATTGGTCAGAGACAGGAGTCGACATCAAATCACATGAAGAGGCAGACCATGATTGCTTCTACAAACCCCCAAGTCAAAGAATCAAAATCATTCCCGGATGTAAATACAGTCCTAGAATTGCCAAATGTAGAATATAAAAAAATTATATACAGAATGCTTCAAGACATCAGGGATGACCTCACAAATGAAATATGGCAATCTACAGAAAAAGCCAAGGAACACACGGATAAAGCAGTTGAAGAAATCCAAAAGATTATTCAAGAACGTAGTGAAAAAATTAATAAGCTGTAAGAATCCATAGAGAGACAGCATTCAGAAATCCAAAAGTTTAACAATAAAGTCACAGAATCAGACAATTCAATAAGAAGTCAGAGTGGGGGAGCTGGAGGACAAGACAATTGACACAAATATAGTTGAAGAAAAATCAGAGAAAGGAATTTAAAACTATGAAGAAACCCTAAGAATCATGGGGGACTCTATCAAGAATAATTTGCGTGTGATAAACATAATGACTCAGCAAAATAAATTCAACTACTATAAAAAGGAGGAACACACATTCTACAAAGAAAAACTCAGCACAAAAAAGTAAATGGAAAAATGAAATTGTCAAAAACAGGCATCAAAATGACAGCACTAAACTCATACTTATCTAATTACACTTAATATAAATGGACTAAATTCACCAATAAAGAGACAGAAAGTTGCAAACTGGATAAAAAAACACGATCAGTCTGTATGCTGCCTAAAAGAGACACACCTTAGACTTAGAGACACAAATAAACTAAAACTGGAAGGATGGATAAAAATATATCAAGCAAACAACAATCAAAAAAGAGCAGGAGAGGCAATATTAATTTCCGACAAAATAGACTTTAAAGTTAAATCCACCACAAAGGATAAAGAAAGACACTACATATGATTAAAGGGATAATTTACCGGGAAGATATAACCATATTAAATATTTATGCACCCAATGATAGGGCCACAACATTCATAAAGCAAATGTTCACAGAATTAAAAAGTGAGACAGACACCTCCACAATTATGGTAGGAGACTTCAACACAAGCCTCTCGGTGAAGGGTAGGAAATGTAGTAAGAAGCTCAATACAGACACTGAAGATCTAATTGCTACAATTAAACAACTTCACTTCATAGACTTATACAGAACACTCCACCCAACAGCTGCAAACTATAATTTCTTTTCTAGTGCACATGAAACATTCTCTAGAACAGATCACATATTAGGTCATAAAACAAGCCTTTGCAGAACGCAAAACATTGAAATATTACAAAACATCTTCTCTGAACAAAAGACCATAAAAGTAAAAATCAATAACAGAAAAACCAGGGAAAAGAAATCAAATGCTTGGAAACTGCACAATAAAAAAAAAAAAAAATACCCTGCTCAAAAAAGACTGGGTTATGGAAGACCTTAAGGAGGGAATAAAGAAATTCACAGAATTCAACGAGACTGAAAACACTTCCTATGAAAACCTTTGGGACATGGTGAAAGCAGTGCTCAGAGGTCAATTTATATCAATAAAGGCACACATATTAAAGAAGAGCCAAAATGAAAGAACTGTCGCTATAACTAGAACAAACAGAAAGACAGCAACAAAAGAAAATATCAGGCACCAGAAGAAAGCAAAAAATAAAAACTACAGCAAAATTAAATGAATTAGAGAACAGAAAAACAATTGAAAGAGTTAACAAGGCCAAAAACTGCTTCTTTGAAAAAATGAACAAAATTGATAAACCACTGGCCAGACTGACTAAAGAAATACAGGAAAAGAAACCAATAATCTGAATAAGAAATGGGATGGTCCATATCACAACAGATCCAACTGAAATTAAAACAATCATATCAGATTACTACAAAAAAATCGTACTCTGGCAAATTTGAAAACCTAGAAAAAATGGATGAATTCCTAGGAAAACACTACCTACCTAAACTAACACAAACTGAAGTAGAACAACTAAATAAACCCATAACAGAAAAAGAGATTGAAAAGGTAATCAAAACACTCCCAAGAAAAAACAGCCCTGGCCCTGACAGCTTCACTGCAAAGTTCTACCAAACTTTCAGGGAAGACTTACCACTACTACTGAAGGTATTTCAAAGCATAGAAAAGAACGGAATACTACCTAACTCCTTCTATGAAGCCAGCATAACCCTGATACCAAAACCAGCTAAAGACAACACAAAAAAAGAAAATTACAGACCTATATCCCTCATGAACATAGAGGCAAAAATCCTCAAGAAAATTCTAGCCAATAGAATTCAACAACATATCAAAAAAATAATCCACCATAACCAAGCAGGATTTATACCAGGTATGCAAGGTTGGTTCAATATTAGAAAAACAATTACTGTAATCCACCACAGGAAAAAAAAGGACAAGAACCACATAATTTTATCAATGGATACAGAAAAGATTAGAACTGCCCCATAGAGTTTCCAAGGAGTGCCTGGTGGATTCGAACTGCAGACCTTTGGTTAGCACCGGTGGCTCTTAACCACTACGCCATCAGGGTTTCCAACCAAACAACAGATATGTGAAACCTTAACTCTGGTGAAGGAAGAGACGGTACACAAGACTGGGGAATCAACCTCAGCCTCATTCTAACCCTAAACATAACCCTAAACCACTTGTGCCCTAGCCTAGTAACCCCAGCCCTAACCGCAACCACCTAAAACCTATACCCCTCAACCTAACTCCCAAACCTCTAACCCCCAAACCTGAACCCCTAACACCAAACCCTAACCCCTAACCCTAATCCTCTAACCCTTCTGCATCTCTGGGCCTCTCGACTCTCCGTCTGATTTCTCCCTCCAAATCCTACTAACACTCAGTGGAATTTTGAAGTTTCAGCTGTGCTTTGCTTCTTGTTGTCTCCACCGGTCCCATCAAGGCACTGCATCATTTGCTCTGCTTCACTATTGAGTTCCAAAACCATGGCTTAGAATCACCTGACACTGAACTTCAGCGATTCGGCGCAAGGCCGCGAGAGGGCGCACGCACCGCCGGTTCTGTTCTACCCACCAGACACTCCGAGCATGGGAACCTCCTGGACCTAAGCCGGGACCGACCTGGGTACCGCTCCAGTGGCGATAGCAGAAGCTTTTCTTTCCGAGAGATCCAACGCCCCAGGGTGCTCTCTCAATACTCCCATTAATGCTATGATTATCCTGACCCACTCCTTCTGAGCAACCTAGTGGGTCCTCGACCAGGCCCAGTCTTCACAACCCGCACCCCCCTGCCGTGGTCACGTAGAGGAACCTGCAGGGCCGCGCCCTCCCCGCCCAAGCTCTGCCCCTCCATACCCTGATGCCCTGCAGGCCTCTACTAGGTCCCCGCCCAGGGGAGAGTTGTCGCCCCGCACGGGGTGGGGGGACACGAGGGAACATTCGGAAACCACCCCCCAGGCACGAAGCCCACTGCCCGACTGCCCGTATTGAGACCACGTGAGCAGCGCTGCCCCGCCGACTGGAGCCTGCAGGGCATCACTCACGTTTGTCAGCTTCTCACTGCCCTCTGGGCTCGGGGTCCCAGAGCAGCCAATCCCCCCGGGGCGGCGGGCGGTCCGTCCACAGGGGCTGGAAGATCGGGTTGGTGCCCATGGCTGGAGCGCTTAAAACCCTTAGAAACCCTCATAAACTGTCAGCTCCAGACCTTCAAATGTCAGCCTGAGAGACACCTAATACCCAACCTAAAAAAAAAACCACACCTGTTGGCCATCGAGTCAATTCTGACTCATAGCGACCCTATAGGACAGAGTAGAACTGCCCCACAGAGTTTCCAAGGAGCGCCTGGTGGATTCAAACTGCCAACCTTTTGGCTAGCAGCCTTAGCACTTAACCACTACGCCACCAGGCTAACCCACTGAACCCACTGCCACCAGGGTAGAGGCTCCAAATCCCGCCAGTTTGAGGAACCCTCAAATCCCCTCAGCACCAGAGACCGCGTCCACAGCCACCGGTACACAGCGCCGCACAAACGTTTAAGTTAACAAACAACATGGTTGCTCAGGACCCCTTCCTGCTACCCCCACCCCCGCCACCCAGCGGGGAGCGGGACCCGGCATCCACACTGTTAACAGACACTGAATCGCTGCTGCTTCCACAAGGAGTAGGATCCCCGCACTGCTCCACAGGTTCCCAGGATCCCTTCCTTTCCAGGTGGGGCCGGGGACACGCCGACGCCCCAGCCCCGAGAGTAGACCAGCCGTGCGTGGGCGCGGGTGCGGGGTGCCTCAGCCTCCCAGGCACAGCGCCCAAAACAGTAAGGGGCAGCGGGGCCTTGGGCGGGGGATCCCTCTCTCCCCGTCCCTGGCACCCTACGGAGTCTGGTGGGGGTGGGACGACGAATGGGGGCGAGGGCCCCGCCCTCAGTCTGGAGTCTCACCGCCCCCGGGCGAACTCTGGGCCTTGGTTTCCCCCCTGGCACAGGGAGCAGGTGGGGGGCGGGGGGGCAGGCCCCCATCCCCCAGCTTGGCCCGCAAACCCGCCCCAGGCAGAGGAGGGACCTTGGCGCAGCCCTGGACACGGCCTTTCTCCCCAAGCCCTTCAAGCCCCCAGGCCCGAGGGCACTCCGCAGCTGGATCCCACGGCTGGACGCCCCCCCCCCGCAAATCCATGGGGATGCAAATTTCGCAGACCAGCTGCGTCTCCCGGGCCAGAGGCTCCCTCTCGCAGCCCTTAGAGTGGCTGCGTCCGCCCGGCCCCGTGCCGCGTCCGCCCCTGGGGATCACTCGGGACGGGGTACGCCGGAGGGGGCGATGCCAGCTGCTAACCCAACGTCCGGACTCCCCAACCTCTGGAGCCCACGGGCTGCTGGGACTGGGAACTGCCCTCCTGGCGCCTTCCCTCCACACCTTCGAGGGGCCGGGCTTGTTCAGTCTGGGAGCAGGTCCCTCTACCCACCTGCGGGAGTTTCACACCTTTTAGAAAACACGGCACGGAAAGCAGCACGAACAGCATCCTCTCTAAGGCGCGCCATCCGGCCCGGGCCCCTCACCACCCGACCCAGCGCTTCCGGGAGTAACTGGCTGGACGGCGAGGAACATGGCTGCCGGCCCCGCCCAGCGGCCCGGGTGGGGGGCGGGCATGGGGGGGTTGGGCCTCCAGAGGGGACGGTGGGGTCTAGAAGCAAGGACAACGCCAAGGTGTGAGGGGTGAGGAGACGGGAGACGTCAGGAGAGGACCCTCTCGCATGCAGAGTTAAGTATTGGAGGTGCAACGGTTAAGTGCTTGGCTAACTGAAAGGTGGGCCATTGGAACCCACCAGCTCAGGGGTTGAAAAGATCTGGAGATGGGCTCCCATAAAGATTCTAACCAAACAAAATCCCAAACCAGTTGCTGTTGAATCATTTCTGACTCAGAGTAGAACTGCCCCACAGGGTTTCTGAGGCTATAAGTCTTTACAGAAGCAGACTGCCATGTCTTTCTGCAAAGAACCAACTGGTGGATTCGAACTGTCCACCCTTTGGTTAGCAGCCGAGCTCTTAACCACGGGTGCCACCAGGGCTGCGCCATAAAGACTGCAACCTAGGAAACCTTGTGAGGCAGTTCTAAGTTGTCATACAGGGTTGATACGAGTCAGAATCTCTTGATGGCACACAACCATGATTGTAGTAAGAAAAATTCCTCCAGGTATCTGTCTACATGACCCCTGAAGCACACATGCATGCACGCTATCAAAGCAGTGCGGCCAAAGACAGGAAATTGGAATAGAGACATTATAGAGTGGACAGTGAAAAGTGATTTCTGAGGGGCGTGCAGCTCAAGTGGAGGAAGTAGCATACAACTAAATGCCCTTCTACTTCTATTGTTCAATAGTCTTGAGAAAGAATGTGTCCCAGGAGTTAACTGTAGCCCAGGAGAACTTGAAGACAGCAAATACAGAGGACCAGTCAGGATGCTTCTGCAGTGGTCAGGGTGAGGAGTGATGGTGGTAGTGCAGGTGGGAACAGTGGGCAGGCTTGAGGTGTAACTTGGAGCTTGAGCTGCCAAGAATTGCTGGTGGCTCAGATATATGGGATGAGGGGAATGGAGAATCAAAGGAGACTTCTAGAATTCAGGCTACCATGAAAGCATGGTCACCAGAGGCATCCTCTACCACGTGGAAAACCATGGAGGAACAAACTTGAGAAACTGAGCAAAAGATTTTTTCTAGACATGTTAGATTTCGATGTCTGAGTTTGTCCAAGTGTGGAGAACAGTTCCCAGCTGTGGATACCACTCTGAGGTAGAGTAGTTTTCTGGGTTCTAAGAATTTGGAGATCATCAGCCTATAGCTGATTTGAAAGCCACTGGTGGTGCGATGATTATGCACTTGGGTGCTACCAAAAGGTCTGCAGTTTGAATCTACCAGTCGCTCCTTGGAAATCCTGTGGGGAAGTTCTACTCTGTCCTATAGGGTCCCTATGAGTCAGAATCCACTCAACAGTGACTTTTTTGTTTCGTTTTAATACTAAGCTCAGAAAAGTTGTGTGTCAGGGTTGTATTTTTTCACAATACTTATTCAAGCAGTTCGAATCTACCGGCCACTCCTTGGAAATCCTATGGGTCAATTCTACTCTGTCGTTTAGGGTCGCTATGAGATAGAATTGACCCAACAGCAATGGACTTAGAACTTGGACTTAGAGGAGCCCTTTCTTTGTCAAAGCTGAAAGTTTTACTTCATACTTTTTAAAAACTGCCATGTCTCGTGCTACACGGCTACAGGAGCATTTTTGGTGCTAACTTGACTTGTTCTTGGTGAAGGGCTCTGTATTCATTTTCTAGGGCTGCCATAGTAAATTACCAAAAACTCAGTGTCTTTAAAAAAACATATAATCCATACAGTCCAAGAAGCTGGACTCTATGAAGAAGAAGGGGCACCAGGATTGGAGGAAGACTCATTAACAGCCTAGACATGCAGATGACACAACCTTGCTTACTGAAAGTGAAGAGGACTTGAAGCACTTACTGATGAGGATCAAAGACTTCAGCCTTCAGTATGGATTACACTTCAACATAAAGAAAACAAAAATCCTCACAACTGGAACAATAAAAAAATCACAATAAAGAGAGAAAATACTGAAGTCGTCAAGGATTTCATTTTACTTGGATCCACAATCACCATCCATGGAAGCACACTTCGAGAAATCAAATGACATATTTTATTGGGCAAATCTGCTACAAAAGACCTCTTTAAAGTGTTAAAAATCAAAGATGTCACTTTGAGGACTAAGGTGTGCCTGAACCAAGCCATGGTATTTTCAATCACCTCATATGCAGCTAGAGCTGGACAATGAATAAGGAAGAAAAAAGAACTGAAACTTGAATTATGTTGTTGGTGAAGAATAATGAATATGCCATGGACTGCTAGAAGAATGAACACACCTGTCTTGGAAGAAGTACAGCCAGAATGCTCCTTAGAAAGGTAGGTAGCAAGACTTGGTCTCACGTACTCTGGACATATTATCAGGAGGGATCAGTCCCTGGAAAAAGACATCGTGCTTGGTAAAACAGAGGGTCAGTGAAAAAGACAAAGATCCTCAATGAGACAGATTGAGATGGTGGCTGCAACAGTGGGCTCAAACATTGCGATGAGAAAGGCCCAGGGCTGGGCACTGTTTCGTTCTGTTGTACATAGGGTCGCTATGAGTTGGAACTGACTCAACAGCACCTAACAACAACATCATAAACTCACTGGATCTCCTGGGGATAGAATGTCATATTCACTGTAGAGTAGATTGTTTGTTTGTTTACCATATTTACTAATACTATGATTTACGTTTGATAACTTCCACAATCTGTTGGATCGCTTTTCTTTGGAATGGACACAAACGTGCATCTCTTGCAGTCTGTTGGCCAGGTAGCTAGCTTCCAAATTTCTTTGCATGGTGGAGTGAGCATCTGCAGTGCTGCATCTGTTTGTTGAACCAACTCAGTGGGTGTTCTGTCAGTTCCTGGAGCCTTGTTTTTCGCCAGTGCCTTCAGTGTAGCTTGGACTTCTTGCTTCACTACTACCAGTTCTTCATCATATGCCACCTCATGAAACGACTGAAAGTCGACCATTTCTTTTGGTACTGTGACTCTGTGTATTCTTTCCATCTTTTGTGTGTGTGTGCTTTAAGTGAAACTTTACAAATCAAGTCAGTCTCTCGTACAAAAATTTGTATACAGCTTGCTATGTACTCCTAGTTCCTCTCCCACTAATGAGACAGCACACTCCTTCTCTCAGGCCTGTATTCCCTGTGTCCATTCAGACACTTTCTGTCCCCCTCTGCCTTCTCATCTCCCCTCCAAACGGGAGCTGCCCACATAGTCTCATGTGTCCACTTGAGACAAGAAGGTCACTCCTCACCACTATCATTTTCTATCCTATAATCCAGTCCAATCCCTGTCTGAAGAGTTAGCTTTGGGAATGGTTCCAGTCTTGGGCCAACAGAAGGTCTGGGGACCGTGACCTCCAGGGTTCCTCTACTCTCAGTCAGATCATTAAGTCTGATTTTTTATGGGACTTTGAGGTCTGCATCTCACTGCTCTCGTGCTCCGTCAGGGATGCTCTGTTTAATTCCCTGTCGGGGCAGTCTTCGGTTGTAGACGGGCACCATCTAGTTCTTCTGGTCTCAGGCTGATGTAGTCTCGGATTTACGTGGCCATTTCTGTCTTTTGGACTCATAATTACCTTGTATCTTTGGTGTTCTTCATTCTCCTTTGCTCCAGGTGGGTTGAGACCAATGGATGCATCGTAGATGGCCGCTTGATAGTGTTTTTAAGACTGCAGATGCCACTCACCAAAGTGGGATGCAGAATGTTTTCTTAATAGATTTTATTATGTCAATTGACCTAGATGTCCCCTGAAAACATGGTCCCCCAACTACTGCCCCTGCTACTCTGGCCTTTGGAGCATTTGGTTTATTCAGGAAACTGCTTTTCATTTAGTCCAGTTATGTATGTTGTCTTTCCCTTCACCTAAAATAGTTCTTGTCTACTATCTAAATTTCCGAATATCCTTCTCCCTCCCTTTCTCCCCACCCTCATAACCATCAAAGAATATTTTCTTCTCTGTTCAAACCATTTCTTGAGTTCTTATAATAGTGGTCTCATACAATATTTGTCCTTTTGCAACTGACTAATTTCACTCAGCATAATGCCCTCCAGATTCCTCCAAGCTATGAAATATTTCACGGATTCATCATTGTTCTTGATCTGTGTGAAGTATTCCATCGTGTGAAGGTACCACAATTTATTTATCCATTCATCTGTTGATGGGCACCTTGGTTACTTCCATCTTTCTGCTATTGTAAACAGTGCTGCAATGAACATGGTTGTGCATATATCTGTTCATATAAAGGCTCTTATTTCTCTAAGATATATTCCAAGGAGTGGGATTGCCATATCCTATTGTAGTTCTATTTCTAGCTTTTTAAGGAAGTGCCAGATTGATTTTCAAAGTGGCTGCACCATTTTAAATTCCCACCAGCAGTGAATAAGTGTTCCAGGCTCTCTACAACCTCTCCAACATTTATTATTTTGTGATTTGGCATTAATGGCAGCCTTGCTGGAGTGAGATGGTATCTCATTGTAGTTTTGATTTACATTTCTCTAATGGCTAATGATTGTGAGCATTTCCTCATGTGTCTGTTACCTGCCCGAATGTCTTCTTCGTTGAAGTGCCTGTTCCTATCCTTTGCCCATTTTTAAAATGGATTATTTGTCTTTTTGTTATTGAGTTTTTGCAATATCATGTAGATTTTAGAGATCAGAGGCTGATCGGAAATGTTATAGCTAAAAACTGTTTCCCAGTCTGTAGGTAGTCAGTTTACTCTTCTGGTGAAGGCTTGGGATGAGCATAAGTGTTTGATTTTTAGGAGTTCTCTTTTCTCTTTGGGTGCTTGCACATTGTTAGCAATGTTTTTTGTACTGTTTATGCTATGTATTAGGGCTCCTAGTGTTGTCCCTGTTTTTTCTTCCATGATTTTTATCATTTTAGATTTCATATTTAGGTCCTTGATCCATTTTCAGTTAGTTTTTGTGCACGGTGTGAGGTATGGATCTTGTTTCATTTTTTTGTGGAGGGATATCCAGTTATGCCAGCACCATTTGTTAAAGAGGCTATCTTTCCCCCATTTAACTGACTTTGAGCCTTTATCAAATATCAGCTAATAAGTGAATGGAGTTATGTCTGGTTTCTCAATTCTGTTCCATTGGTCTATGTGTCTGCTGCTGTACCGGTACCAGGCTGTTTTGACTACTATGGTGGTATAATAAGTTCTAAAATTAGGTAACGTTTTGCCTCCCACTTTGTTCTTCTTTTTCAGTAACGCTTTATTTATCTGGGGCCTCTTTCCCTTCCATATGAAGTTGGTGATTTGTTTCTCCATCACCTTAAAAAATGTCCTTGGAATTTGGATTGGAATTGCAGCATATCTATGGATCGCTTTCAGTAGAAGAGATACTTTTACAATGTTCAGTGTTCCTGTCTATGATCAAGGTATGCTTGTCCACTTACATAAGTCTCTTTTGGTTTCTTTTAGTAGTGTCTTGTAGTTTTCTTTGTTTAGGTCTTTTATGTCCCTGGTTACAATTATTCCTAGTATTTTATCTTCCTGGGGGCTACCGTAAATGGCATTGATTTGGTGATTTCCTCTTTGATGTTCTTTTTGTTGGTGTAGAGGAATCCAACTGATTTTTGTAGGTTTATCTTGTATCCTGATATTCTGCTGAACTCTTCCATTAGTTTCAGTAGTTTTCTTGAGGATTCTTTAGGGTTTTCTCTGTATAAGATCATGTCATCTGCAAATAGAGATACTTTTATTTCTTCTTTACCAATCTGGATGCCCTTTATTTCTTTATCTGGCCTAATTGCTCTGGCTAGGACCTTCAGCACACTGTTGTACAAGAGTCGTGATAAAGGGCATCCTTGTCTGGTTCCCGATCTCAGGGAATGCTTTCAGACTCTCTCCATTAAAGGTGATGTTGGATGTTGGCTTTATATAAATGCCCTTTATTGTGTTGAGGAATTTTCCTTCTATTCCTATTTTCTGAGAGTTTTTATCATGAATGGGTGTTGGACTTTGTCAAATGCCTTTTCTGCATCAATTGATAAGATCATGTGGTTCTTGTCCTTTGTTTTACCTATATGGTGGATTACTTTGATTGTTCTTCTAATGTTGAACCATCCCTGCATACCTAGTATGAATCCCACGTGGTCATGGTGAATTATTTTTTTGATATGTTATTGAATTCTATTGTGTAGAATTTTGATGAGGATTTTTGCATCTAAGTTCGTGAGGAATATAGGTCTGTAATTTTTTTGTGTGTGTGGTGTCTTTACCTGGTTTTGATATCAGGGATATGCTGGCTTCATAGAATGAGTTTGGGAGTATTCCATCTTTTTCAATGCTCTAAAATACCTTTACTAGTAGTAGTGTTAACTCTTCCCTGAAAGTTTGGTAGAACTCACCAGGGAAGCTGTCAGGGCCAGGGCTTTTTTGTTGTTGTTGTTGGGAGATTTTTTATTTTTTTAATTACCTTTTTCAACCTCTCCTTCTGTTATGGGTTTATTTAATTGTTCTACCACTGTTTCTGTTAGTTTAGGTAGGCAATGTGTTTCTAGAAATGTATCCATTTCTTCTAGGTTGTCAAAGTTGTTAGAGTATGATTTTTCATACTAATCTGATATGATTCTTTTAATTTCAGTTGGGTCTGTTGTGATGTTGGGTAATTTGCTTCTTCTCCTGTTTTTCTTTTGTCCGTTTGGCCAATGTTTTAGCAATTTTGTTAATTTTTTCAAAGAACCAGCTTTTGGTCTTGTTAACTCTTTCAATTTTTTTTTCTGTTCTCTATTTCATTTAATTCTGCTCTACTTTTTATTATTTAATTTCTTCTGATGCCTGAGGGTTTCTTTTGTTGCTCTATTTCTATTTGTTTAAGTTGTAGGGATAATTCTTTGATTTTGGCCCTTTCTTCTTTTTGGATGTGTGCGTGTATTGCTATAAATTGACCTCTGAGCACTGCTTTACCTGTGTCTCAAAGGTTCTGGTAGGAAGTGTTTTCATTCTCATTGGATACTTTGAATTTCGTTATTCCATCCTTAATGTCCTCTATAACGCAGTCATTTTTGAGCAAGGTATTGCTCAGTTTCTGAGTGTTTGATTTCTTTTCCCCGCTTTTTTTGTTTGTTTGTTTTTGATATCTACTTTTATAGCTTCATGGTCAGAGAAGATGCTTTGCAATATTTTGATGTATTGGATTCTGTTAAGGTGTGCTTCATGGCCTAATACGTGCTCTCTCCCAGAGAATGTTCCATATGCATTGGAAAAGAAAGTATACTTGGCTGCTGTTGGGTGGAGTGTTCTGTATATGTATGTGAAGTCAAGTTGGTTGATTGTGGCATTTAGATCTTCAGTGTCTTTACTGAGGTTCTTTCTGAATGTTCTGTTCTTCACCAAAGTGGTATGTTGGAGTCAGCTAATATTGTTGTGGAGCTGTCTATCTCACTTTACAATGCTGTTAGAGTTTGTTTTATGTATCTTGAAGCCCTGTCATTGGGTGTGTAAATATTTAATATGGTGATATCCTCCTGGTATGTTGTCTGTTTAATCATTATATAGTGTCCTTCCTTATCCTTTTTGGTGAATTTAACTTTAAAGTCTATTTTGTCAGAAATTATTGCCACTCTTGCTTTTTTTTGATTGTTGTTTGCTTGATATATATTTTTTCCATCCTTTGAGTTTTAGTTTGTTTGTGTCTTTAAGGAGTGTCTCTTGTAGGCAGCATATAGATGGATCGTGTTTTTTGATCCATTCTTTCACTCTCTGTCTCTATTGGTACATTTAGTCCATTTACATTCAGCGTAATTATGGTAGTTATGAGTTTTGTGCCATCATTTTCATATCTTTTTTTGTATGTTGTCGAGTTTCTTTTTTCTGCTGAATTTTTTGTACTGAGTAGTTTTCCTTTGTATATTGCCTTTTCCTCTTATTCATTGTTGATTTTTTTTTCTGAGTTATGTTTTTCTTGTATTTTATTTTGATGTGTAGCATTGTTAGTCTCCTTTTTGGTTACCTTAATATTTGCCATTATTTTTCTAAGTTTAAACCTAACTTTTATTTCTTTCTATCCCCTTGACTATCTCTCTGTATGAAAGATCTATGACTACATTTTTCAGTCCCTCTTTATTATTTTAGTATTGTCATCCTTTACATAATAACATCACTGTTTCTCTGTTCTGAGCATTTTTTTATCTTGATTTCTTTTTGTAATTTCCCTACCTGGGTTGATATCTGGTTGCTCTGCCATGCATTCTAGTCTTGTGTTGATATCTGATATTGTTGATTTTCTAAACCCTATTTAGTATTTCTTCTACCTTTTTTTTTTTTACAAATTCCCTAATCTTCTGTTTATCTGGAAATGTCCTAATTTCACCTTCATATTTGAGAGACAGTTTTGCTGTGTATATGATTCTTGGCTGGCAATTTTTTTCCTTCATCACTTTATATAACTCATCCCATTGCCTTCTTCCCTGCATGTTTTCTCTTGAGTAGTCTGAGCTTATTCTTATTGAGTCTCCTTTGTAGGTGACTTTTCATTTATTCCTACCCGCTCTTAAAATTCTCTCTTTGTCTTTGGTTTTGGCAAGTTTGTTTATAATATGTCTGGGTGACTTTCTTTTGAGATCTACCTTATGTGGGGTTCAATGAGCATTTTGGATAGATATCTGCTGCTCATCTTTCATGGTATCAAGGAAGTTTTCTGCCAACAAATCTTCAACAATTCTCTCTGTTTTTTCTGTTATCCCTCCCTAATCTGATACTTCAATCACTCATAGGTTATTTCTCTTGATAGAGTCCCACATGATTCTTAGGATTTCTTCATGTTTTTTAAAAATAATTTTCTCTGATTTTTCTTCAAATATATTGGTGCCACGTTATTTATCTTCAATCTCATTAATTCTGCTTTCCATTTCCTCAATACCGTTCCTCTGTCTGCTGAGTTGTCTAATTCTGTAATTTTATTGTTAATCTTCTAAATTCCTGATTGCTTTCTTTCTATGGATTGTTGCAGCCTATTAAATTTTTCTTTATGTTCTTGAGTAACCTTTTTAATTTCTTCAGCTACTTTATCTGTGTGTTCTTTGGCTTGTTCTGCATTTTGCCTGATCTCCCTGATCTCTTGAAAGTTCTGTATATTAACCTTTTGTATTCAACATCTGGTAATTCCAGGAAAACACCTTCATCTGGACGATTCCTTCATTCTTTGTATTGAGAGATTGTTGAAGTGATCATGGTCTGCTTCTTTACGTGATTTGATATTGACTGCTGTCTCTGAGCCATCTATAAGTTATTTTATTTTATTTTTTACTTTTGCCTACTGTACCCTAGCTTTTTGCTTTGTTTTGTTTTGATATGCCCAAATAGGGTGCTTGAGTGAGCTTGCTTGATCATTTGCAACTTTCAAGATTTAACATCCTGTCACCAGATGGCTAGAGCTGTTACCAGGTATATGAGCCTAGGAGTCCATTCACTTTTCTTGTATAATTCAGTTCAGGTGTCTAGGTAGCTGGTCATCAATTGTAGGTCATCAAGTCCTATAGTCTTAGATGGGGAGGGGTGATTGTTGGAGACACAGGTATCTGGTTGCAGCAGGGGGTCACACTCTGAACAAAGGCAGGGGGCTGACAACCATCTCCCAAGTGTCTGTGAGGAAAGTGCACCCCTGTTTTCTATAGTGCACGGGTAGGTGGGTTCTGCAGTCAGACCACAGGCACCCTATGCTTTTGTTTGTAAGTACTGGGAGGCACCTGTTATCCTTGGACCCCTGTTGTGGGTGTCTAGATGATGTGGGCGGAGCCACCAGTTCTCAGGCCCCCAGTGTAGGTAGGTAACGACCCTGTTTAATAGGCAGAGCAGTGTCAAACATCAAAAACACACCTCTCCACTGCAAGGTAAAACAGTTGAAGTTGGATACAAAGCACATACACCATTGCAGTAACAAGGGCCTAATCTCCTGAAATGGGCCTACACAGGTCCATGCAGGGGTGAAAGGTATTCAAAGTCCGTGGACCATTTGTGCCTGGAAAGGAGCTTCTTCTGTCCTGAGCTTCCCAGCTTAGTGGAGCTGGCAGATTATCTTTTCCCCCAATTGTTAATTTATTCCTTCTCCAAGGCCAGGAGAATGGCTCAGGCTGCACAGCAACACCTATCTCAGGTGCAGGGAAATCTACAGCTACTGAAGCCGTCTTGGGGGCTGAGTGCACAGTAAAACAAATGCAAGGACTTAGCTTTTGCCAACAGCACTGTTCTTCTCTGATTCCAGAGTTGTGAGTAGACTGTGAGACTTGCTGTCTTCCCCTGAGGAGACTGCATCCTGAATGCTACTGTCAGCCCTACCACTGTCCCTCCAGGGGACTGTGTCCAAGGGGTGCCATTTCTCACCAAGTCAGGTCCGGCAACTGCTCGCCACTTCTGAACCGTGTCTCCCTCCCCCAGCCACTCAGTCTGATTTCCTAACTTTGCCTTTGATGTTCAGGGCCCTTATCTTGTCATGTATAAAATTGTTCCACTTGTTTTTTCAGGTATTTGTTTTTTTTTTTTGGTTTTTGTTGTAAGAGGAATCACTGGAAGTGTCTGACTACTGTGCAATCTTGACTCCACCTCTCTCTATCTTCTTTTGATGCTTTCTGCGTCACTTAATATTTTCCCTGTAGAATTCTTCAATATTGCAACAAAAGGCTTGAATTTTTTCTTCAGTTCTTTCAGTTTGAGAAATGCTGAACATGTGCTTCCCTTTTGATTTTCTAACTCCAGGTCTTTGCACGTTTCATGATAATATTTTACTTTGTCTTCTTGAGGTGCCCTTTGAAATTTTCTGTTCATCTCTTTTACTTCATCATTTTCTTTTTGCTTTAGCTACTCTACATTCAAGAGTAAATTTCAGAGTCTTTTCTGACATCCATTTTGGTCTTCTTTTTTTCTTTCCTGTCTTTTTAATGACCTCTTGCTTTCTTTTTTTTCTGACAGATATACATATATATTTTATTTCATATCTTTATTGTCATACTTTAGATGAAGGTTTACAGAACAAACTAGGTTCCCATTAAACAATTAGTTCACATATTGTTTTGTGACACTAATTACCAACCCTACAATATGTCAACACTCTCCCCTTCTTGACCCTGGGTTCCCTATTACCAGCTTTTCTGTCCCCTCCTGCCTTCTAGCCCTTGCCCCTGGGCTGGTGTGCCCCTTCAGTTTTGCTTTATGGGTCTGTCTAATCTTTGTCTGAAGGGTGAACCTCAGTGGTGACTTTATTACTGAGCTAAAAGTGTGTCCAGGGGACATATTCAGCATTTCTCCAGTCTGTGTCAGGCGAGTAATCTGGTCTTTTTTGTGAGTTGAATTTTGTTCTACATTTTTTCTCCAGCTCTCAGACCCTCTATTGTGATCCCTGTCAGAGCAATGACCTCTTACTTTCTTCAAGTATGATGTCCTTGATGTCACTGCACAACTCATCTGGCCTTCAATCATTAGCCTTCAATTCATCAAATCTATTCTTGAGATAGTCTCTAAATTCGGGTGAGATATAATCAAAGTTGTACTTTGGCTCTCGTAGACTTGCATATGAGAAATTGATGGTCTGTTCCACAGTCAGCCCCGGTCTTGTTCTGACCGATGATATTGAGCTTTTCCATTGTCTCTTTCCACAGATGTAGACATTTGATTCCTGTATATTCCATCTGGTGAAGCCCATGTGTATACTCACCATTTAAGTTGTTGAAAAAAGGTATTTGCAATGAAGAAGTCATTGGTCTTGCAAAATTCTATCATGCTGTCTCCAAAGCCAGATTTTCCAACTACTGTTCCTTCTTCTTTGTTTCCAACTTTCACATTGCAATCATCAGTAATTATCAATGCATCTTGATTGCATGTCTGATCAATTTCAGACTGCAGAAGTTGGTAAAAAATCTTCAGTTTCTTCATCTTTGGCATTAGCAGTTGGTGCACAAATTTGAATAATAGTCGTATTAACTGCTTGTCATAGATTCAAATGTGTCCCTAAAAAATATCTGTCAACTTGGCTAGGCCATGATTCCCAGTATTGTATGATTGTCTACCATTTAGTCATCTAATGTGATTTCCCTATGTGGTGTAAATCCTATCACAATGATGTGATGAGATGGATTAGTCGCAGTTATGTTGATGAGATCTATAAGATTAGATAGTGTCTTAAGCTAATACCTTTTGAGGTATAAAAGAGATAAGCAAGCAGAGAGATATGAGGACCTCATAACACCAAGAAAGCATCCCCAGTAGCAGAGCATGTCCTTTGGACCCAGGGTCCCTGCACCTGAGAAGCCCCTTGACCAGGAGAAGATTGATGATGGAGACCTTCCCACGGTGCTGACAGAGAAAGTTTCCCCTGGAGCTGACGCCCTGAATTTTGAATTCTAGCCTACTAGACTGTGAGAAAATAAATTTCTCTTTGTTAAAGCCACCCATTTGTGGTACTTCTGTTATAGCATCAGTATATGACTAAGACACTGGTCTTCCTTGTAGGCATATGGATATTATCCTATCACTGACAGCACTGTACTTCAGGATAGATCTTGAAATGTTCTTTTTGATGATGAACTCTCTTCGATTTGGCACAGTAGTCCATAAAAAAAAAAGTCCATATGATTGTCCAATTCAAAATGGTGAATATCAGTCCATTTCAGCTCACTAATGCCTAAGATATTGATGTTTATGTGTTCCATTTCATTTTTTAATGATTTCTAATTTTCCTAGATTCATACTTCATACATTCTATGTTTCTATTATTAATGGATGTTTGCAGCCGTTTCTTCTCCTTTTGTGTCATGCCACATCAGCAAATGCAGGTCTCGAAAGCTTGATTCCATGCATGTCATTGAGGTAAACTCAGAGGAGTGTGTGCAGTTTTGTTCTTCTGTAACTTGTATCTTTTAAAATAAATCTTATAAAGCTTTTGTTTAATTAAATGGTTTTGAAAATTCATCTAAAATCATTGCTAAGCTTTCTGTTACAATTCTTCAATTGCATTTAATTTCTATTAGGTTTTCTGCTTAGACTATTGTATAAACTTCAATAATAATTTTTATATCAATTCACAACCATTATAATTTCTTTTTCTTTTTTGGGGGGTGTTTAAATCTGAAATATAATTATGAATAGAAGTGTTAATAGCAGATATTATTTTCTCGTTTCTTCTGTTAAATAAACGTTTGAACTTAAAACTGTTGGATGATCTGTTTCATCTAAAAAACTCCACCTTTTTTTTTAAGAAATAAACTATTAGTCTTATTTTGTTTATTTATTACATATATATAACTATATACGTCTTTCTTTACTCTCTGGTTCTTTTTAAGATTTTTTATTGTATTTATGTACTGAAGTTTCACTACATTATATCTTGATTCAGATTTATTTTTACTTTGCCCTCTTGGGATATCTTTGCCTTCCCTAATCTAAGGATTGATATGTTTCATTGTTTTTAGTCACTAGTTCCCCAAATGTTTTTTCCTATATTTTTGAAGGGATAGAATTCCTTCACGTTTTGTGAATATATGTACGTCACATTTACAATTACGTTTTTAAAATGATTTTGCCCACGAGGTAGCTAATATTTTCCTAAATTAAAGAAGTGGGAAAAACAGCACAATACAGAAATAATGAATGCCACATCAGATCAGTTATTTGATGCCATGTCTTATGACTGCCAATGGAACATATTGTTTTTTATCCATGTCTCCCTATTTATGTGCTAGTATCCTGTCCTGTGAACTCATTTCAAGGGCTGTGTGCCTGCCCCGGAAGCAGCTTTAAGCATTTTCCCCAGGTCTAAATAGAAGAGGATGTTTTTTCTTCTGTAAAAAGAAATCCAAATAGGGTTTTTTTTTTTGTCCCTTTTATTTTTATTTTATTCATTGAAAGAGAAATAAATATTTATTTGTAGTCTATTTACAAAACTTTTTCACCTGTCTTTATTTTTAATTTTCCCCCACAATTTTGTGATATGGGTATTAGCATTTATTACATTATACACAAAAAGAAAGGAAAAGAAGAAAAAATTCTGATGATAATTTCAGAGAAGAAACAAAAGTGGGAGAAACAAGCCTTAAATCTGGACCATGACCATACATGGAAGGTAAAACTTTTATTCACCACCTTCGCTGGGTGACACCTAAAATATTTCAGAATTTGTGTCAGGATTAAATTGTAGTTTATACTTCACACAACCTCTTAAGGTTGATATCACCACTGACATTTTATAGATGATAAAATTGATATGAGGAGATTTTAAGTAGTTTTCCCTAAATGTCCAGCTTAATTATATATGTATATAAAACCTTTTAAAATACATACCCTGTAAACCAAACCCATTGCCATGGAGTTGATTCCAACTCACAGCTACCCTATATTATCTCTCAACTATTTGAAACTGGTGAATCTAAAGGGTGGTACACTTTTTAATGACATAGAACAGAAAGAGAGAGAGAAAGGAAAGAAGTAAAGGAAGGGAGGGAGGGAGGAAGAGAAAGAGAGAGGGAGGAAGGACGGAAGGAAGGTAGGAAGAAAGAAAAGTTATTAAAATAGAAATTCTCTGTATATAGTAGAGGATCAACAATATATATAAATGAATTTTTATTCCCAGATGAAATTGTTTTAGTGTTAAAAATTTATTCATTTTAACAAATTCTTGTGTTTATATTTCGTCATATGTCCTGGCTCTAACATATTCTCATTCAACAGTGAGTTATTCTAAAACAAATGAATGATAGAAGAAGACATATACACTATCACAGAAAAATGGCTTCTCAGAGCCTCCTAACGAACTCCAATTAAAGTATTGCTCCCAATTCAAAAGTATCTGTTCTTAGGAGATTTTGCTTACAAAGAAACACCCATGTTGTCTCCTTAGTAAGTCAGGGTGTACATATTATGTAAAGGAATATCCTCCAATGGCTTCCAAGTTTGAAATAAATTACATATCATCATGACATGTATTGCCTTGCATTGTTGTTGTTGTTAGTTCCCTCAAGTCAGTTCCAAGTCATAGTGGCACTATGTACAACAGAATGAAACACTGCCAGGTCCTGTGTCTTCTTAGGTCTTCCTTACTCATTGTCCAGTTTTCACGTGCATATGAGGCAATTGAAAACACCGTGGCTTGGATCAGGGACACTTTAGTCTTCAAGGTGACATCTTTGCTTTTTAATGCTTTAAAAATTTCTTTTGCAGCAGATTTTCCCAATGCAATGCATCATTTAATTTCTTGACTGATGTTTCCATGGGTGTTGACTGTGGATCCAAGTAAAATGAAATCCTTGACAATTTCAATCTTTTTTCCATTTATTATGATGTTGCTTATTGCTCCACTGATGAGAATTTTTGTTTTCTTTATGTTGAGGTCTAATTCATACCTAAGTCTTTACAGTCTTTGGTCTTTATCAGTAAGTGCTTCAAGTCCTGTTCACGTTCAGCAAGCAAGGCTGTGCCATCCGCATATCATAGGATGTTAATGAGTCTTCTTCCAATCATGATGCTTTGTTCTTCATGTAGTTCAGTTTTTTGGACTATGTGGACTGCATACAGATTGAATAATTATAGTGAAAGGATGATGCACACCTTTCCTGACTTTAAACCATGCAGTAGCCCATTGTTCTGTTTGAATGACTGCCTCTTCATCTATGCAGAGGTTCCCCATGAGCACAATTAAGTGTTCTGGAATTCCCGTTTTTTGTGATGTTATCCATAATTTGTTATGATTCACAGAGTCAAATTCCTTTGCATAGTCAATAGAACACAGGTAAACATCTTTCTGATATTCTCTGCCTTCAGCCAGGATCCATCTGACATCAACAATGACTTACCTGTTCCCACGTCCTCTTTTGAATATGGCTTAAATTTCTGACAGTTTCTGTCAATGCACTGCTGCAGCCACTGTTGAATGATCTTCAGCAAAAATTCACTTGCATGTGATACTGATGATAATTTCTGCATTTGGTTGAAACACCTTTCTTTGGAATAGGCATAAATATGGATCTCTTCCAGTCAGTTGGCCAGGTAGCTGTATTCCAAATTTCTTGGCATAGACATATGAGCACTTCCAGTATTGCATTTGTTTGTTGAAACATCTCTATTAGTATTCCATCAATTCCTGTAGCCTTGTTTTTCTCTAATGCCTTCAGTACTGCTTGGACCTCTTCCTTCAGTACCGTTGCTTCCTGATCATATGCTGCCTCCCGAAATGGTTGAACATCTACCAATTCTTTTTGGTGTAGTGACTCAGTGTATTCCTTCCATCTTCTTTCGGTACATTCTGAGTTGTTCAATATTTTCTCTGTAGAATCCTTCACTATTGAACTTGAGGCTTGAATTTTTTCTTTGGCTCTTTCAGCTTGAGAAATGCTGAGGGTGTTCTTCCCTTTCGATTTCTAACTCCAGATCTTTGTATATGTCATTATAATACTTTGCTTTGTCTTCCATAGCTGCTCTTTGAAACCTTCTGTTTAACTCTTTTACTTCATCATTTCTTCTGTTCTTTTTAGCTACTAGATGTTCAAGAGCACATTTCAGAGTCATAAATCTTATGACATCCATTTTGATCTTTTCTTTCTTCCCCTTTTAATGACCTCTTGTTTTCTTTGTATGTCTGATGTCCTTGATGTCACTCCACTACTCATCTGGTCTTTGGTCATTAGTGTTCAACATGTCAAATCTATTCTTGAGATGGTCTCTAAATTCAGTTGGGACATACTCAAGGTCATACTTTGGCTCTCATACACTTGTTCTGATTTTCTTCGGCTTCAAGTGGAACTTGCATATGTGTAGTTGACTGTTCTGTAGTTGGTCCCGGCCATGTTCTGACTGATGGTATTGAGCTTTTCCATCATCTCTTTCCACACAGGTAGTCAGTTTGATTCCTGTGTATTCCATCCGGTGAGGCCCACACTTATAAAAAAAAAAAAAAAAACTTGCTGTTTATGTTGTGGAAAAAGTTATTTGCAATGAAGAAGTCGTTTGTCTTGCAAAATTCTATCATGTGATCTCTGGTATCATTTCTATCACCAAGGGCATATTTTCAACTACTGATCCTTCTTTGTTTCCAATTTCTCATTCCAGTAACGAGTAGTTATCAATGCATCCTGATTGCACATTCCATAAATTTCAGACTGTAGTAGTTGGTAAAAATCTTCAATTTCTTCATCTTTCTCCTTAGTGGTTGGTGTGTAAATTTGAATAGATTGTATTAACTGGTATTCCTTGTAGGCGTATGAATATTATGCCATCACTGGCAGTGTTGTACTTCTGGATAGATCTTGAAATGCTCTTTTTAGTGATTAGTGCACAGCTATATTCATTGCAACACTGTTTACAAAAGCAAAAAGATGGAAACAACCAAGATGCCCATCAACAGATGAGTGGACAGATTATGGTATATTCACATAATGGAATATTACACAGTGATAAAGAACAACGATGAATCCATGAAACATCTCATAACATGGAGGAATCTGGAAGGCTTTATACTGAGGGAAATTAGTCACAGAAGGACAAATATTGTATGAGACCATTTTTATAAGAACTCAAGAAAAGATTTAAACACAGTAGAAAACACTCTTCGATGGTTGCCAGTGTGGGAAGGGATGGAGAGGGTTTTCACTAATTAGATAGTAGATAGAATTATTTTAGGTGAAGGGAAGGACAACACACAATGGAGGGGAAGTCAGCACAATAGGACTTATCCAAAAGCTAAGAAGTTTCCAGGATACAACCAAACATTTTGAGGGACAGAGTAGCAGGGCGGAGGTCTGGGGACCATGGTTTCAGGGGACATCTAGGTGAATTGGCATAACAAAGCATATTAAGAAAACGTTGTGCATCTCACTTTGTTGAGTGGCATCTGGGGTCTTAAAAGCTAGCAAACTGCCATATGAGATGCATCAATTGCTCTCAAGCCATCTGGAGCAAAGGAGAATGGAAAACACCAAAGACACAAGGAAAATATTAGCCCAAGAGAAAGAAAGGGCTACATAAAGCAGAGACTCCATCAGCCTGAGACCAGAAGAACCAGATGGTGCCTGGCTACCACCAATAACTGCACTGAAACGGAACATGGCAGAGAATCCCTGATGAAGCAGGAGAAAAGTGGGATGCAGACCTCAAATTCCAGTAAAAAGACCAGACATAATGGTCTGAGATGGAGGTACCCCAGAGGTCATGACCCCCAGACTGTCTGTCAGCCAAAACTAAAACCCATTCTTGAAACCAACTCTTCAGACAAAGATTAGACTATAGGACCTAAAATGATACTGGTGAGGAGTGTGATTCTTAGCTTAAGTAGACACATGAGACTATATGGGCAGCTCCTATCTGGAGTCAAGGTGAGGAGGGAGAGGAGAACAGGAGCTGGTTGAATGGACACAGGAAACACAGGTGGAGAGAAGGAGTGTGCTGTCACATTGTAGTGAGAGCAACTAGGGTCACATAACAATGTGTACATAAGTTTTTGTATGAGAAACTGACTTGGATTGTAACTTTTCACTTAAAGCACAATAAAAAAAAATAAAAGAAAATCTAGTATAGACTCATGAACAACTTTTATGACCTTTGGGAGATGATGCTTTTCTTCTAAATTTATATCCTAAGATTTGCTGAAGCAGTGCATCAGCTCCCATTGAGGAGCTGTATTTCTTCCTTGGGTGTTCTGTGCACAATAATGCCAAAGCAAACTTTCTTGAAGTCAGGTATCATTACCTGGATCTTCTCCTCAGAAATCCACGATGAATTACCATTGTCAATTACTAGCTACACAAAGTTATTTTAATTCACATATATATACATATATACATATATCTTCAGTTTCTCTGCTATGCATTCCTTTCTACCCCCTCATCCAATTTCCAAAGTTCTAGTTAACCAGACCTTTTACTGGAGTGTCTATATGACATGGTCATTGTAGCTGCCATGACTCTGCTCAAGCTTTGCGCAAAGAAGAAGTGCATTCTGTCACTCTGGTTCCCTGATGCCCGGCTGACACAAAGTATTGCACAGCGGCGCCTTCTCTTACTCATTTCTCTTTTTTTGAATTTTTTTTTTGTATTTAAAACTCAAGTTATATGATAATTAAGTAATAGAAATGTTATAAATTTAAAAAGAAAAAGTATAGAGAGTATAAAGAGATTAAGAATGAGAGCATGAGATGAGACAGTGAAAGATTTCAGGCCCTTCCCGCCTCCCTGTCACAGCTGGCAACCCCCAATAATCTTTGGTTTGTATAAATTTGCTTATTTCATATAAGTAAGATCATACAGTAGTTGTCTTTTTGTGACTAACTTTCTTCAATCAGCATGATGTTTTCAAAGCCTAGCAAGAAAGAATTTTCAAATTCCAACTATAGCTAACCTCAGTTTCTGCTATCATTCCCAGTTCTCCATCCTTTCTCCAACTAGTGTACCCCCTTTGTCTCTTCTGTTGCTGCCCCATTCTGCCTTTCAGTGGCTGAGCCCTGCTTTCTGCTCTCTCCTTGGTCTCTGTATCCCTCTTACACACTGCTGGCAGGTTCCGTCTCTGGATCTTGTCTCTGGAGCTTTCCCTCCATCCAACACACACGACCTAGCTCTATCTCTTTCTGGATCCTGAAGTCTACAGTCCTTCCCACATATTCACAAACATACACAGACCTTTAGGTTGACATAGGCAACCCACCCAGACACAACCAGTCAAGGTGGTTGTGTGCTGTCTATCTGAGGTTTCTGGCATCAGGTTCTCAGATACGGACATCTCTTTCTGCCTCACGCTGAAGGAGTTTCTCTAATAAGGACAAGGGCTTCTATTCTGAGAAAAGCAATTTTAATCCCCTACTGTAGCTTGGTTAAGAAGGGTACAAGAAAGAGGTATGCATGTAAGAGTCTTAACTAAATATACGCATTCTTCTCTTTAAGTATAACTTCTCCGTAAAACAGCCTTTCAGTAAAAGAGGTTGAAAAGAGATGAGCATTGCTCTCGTTTGAGTGCTTACACCCCAAATTTACTAAGAAAATCACCCTTATAGAAAACTTCTTTCAATGACGTCACACATTTATTATGAAGTTATAGGGGAATGAGGTCATTTCTAAGTTCCAAAGGAACAAGTTCATTGGAATTCAATAAATGTGGAATTAAAGAAAAATAACTTCTTAAAAAATGAACTACCATAAACAGTGCCACTTTACAATGGAGATTTTGTCTTCCACAGCAGTGCCCCCAAAAGGTGGTGGGTCTTTGGGGAAGAAGAAAGAAACCATGGGGTCTGCAGAGGTGGAGGATGTGGTGATGGAGAGGCCTCCAGGGGTCCCTATGACCAAAGCTTTGGGCTCACAGGTGAGAATAAGTACCCTGAAAGCTCAACTAAATCTACTCTCTATTCTCAGAGGTCTCTACCAGAGGAAAATGCCCAAGAGTCAACAACATCCCAAACAAAAAGTCAAAGCTCCAGGCACAGGAAGATTCCAAAACAATCCGAGAGCTCTTTTCCTTCATCTTCCACCAAGCAGACCTCTCACTCCTCTAGCTACGGGGCTACTTCAGAGAAGCAATGGGTCAGGTGTGCACATTTCACCCAGGTGCACACAGTCAAGGGGGTGGCGGTCGCCTGGCAGACCAAAACCTCCTTTGCCCCCGTGGGCAAGATGCCCCAGGTCTTTGAGGCCGAGCTCTCTGAGGAGAGCACCATCGGCTCTGCCCCCAGACTGGCCAACACTGAGTCCCTGGTCAGCAACCTGGAGCCCTGGCAGGAGGGGCCCCAGACCTGTACCCAGGAGCCCACCGACCAAGAGAAGGAGCATTGGGAGAGCCCCCGCGCAGCCACCCCGGAGTGGCTGGTGACCCGTGAGCACGGCTTCCGCTGCGTGGCCTGCTGTCACGTGTTCGAGTCCCAGGAGGCCCTGGTTGCGCACGCGGCGCATGCTGTGAGCCAGGGCTTCAGCTGCCAGGTCTTCTTTGAAGAGCTGCTGGAGAGGCGGCTGCCAAGCTCAGTCCAGCGCAGGCCCCAACGCTGCCACCAGCTGGCCAGGCGTTACCTGATGGCCTCCAAGAAGAGGGAGGTGAGGGAGAAGAGAGCGGTCTGCAGGCACCTGGAGGAGCAGCTGGAGAAGCAGAGAGAAGAACTGAAGAGGCTGAGGCACCAGCTGGACAGGCTGCAGAGGCAGGCCAGGCTGCAGAAGGCACAGCACCAAGGCCAGAGGGGGAAGCACCTAAAGACCTGCTAGCACCCTGGGACTAGGAGGAGCAGGGCCTTTGGGCTGGAAACCTAGGCCCTTCAGGAGAGACCTCCATTCAGGTTCGTTTAACCCAGCTTCCCTGGAAGATCCTACCCTCCTTCCCCTCTGATCACCAGTCTTCCACCCCAAGGGCACAAAGAGCTCCAGCCCTAAGGGGGATCTGGATGGAAGAAGCCCCACATAGCTGACCGCAGACACCAGGTCCCCTCAGAGGCTCCCCTGGCCCAGAAGAGGACAGGACAGGCCTCATCTTGATGGTGAGATCTTGGGACCCTAAGGATGAGCACAGCATAAGTAGGGAAAGGGAAATGGGATTTCAGTGGGACTTGGGAGGCTAAGGGGGACCCTGTTGAGGTGTGATGGTGAAGGGGGTATCACTGAGTTCTTTGGAGGAGAAGGAATCAGAGAGATGGCAGGGTGTCAGGAAACCTGCCTGCAGGTGAGCAGTGGGCATAAAGCCCTAAACCAAGGACTCTGGGTCCCTTCCCAGCAGCATACAGGCAGAGAAAGAGGTAGGGCTTGGCAGGAGGAGTGGAGGGCCCGATGAAGGAAAATGAATTCACCCCAGCCATGTCTTCTGGTCTCCCAGGGTGAATTTGGGGTTATGATTAGGAAGCATTGTTGTTGCCTCATTAGGGGAATGTAACTGGGAGGTGGTGTAAAAAAATCCCCCTGGGTGTTAAGAGTTGATCCAGCGCTTGCAGGGTATTTCTTGTAGAGTATGTCCTCGGGTAAGGGGTAGAGCTTTGGAACTTTTTCATCTCCTTTAAATAAAGCTGTACATTCTGGTTCTTGACACGTCAATAAATGTTGTTAATTTTTTTTTTTTCCTGTGGTCAAATCTGACCTGTCCCGAGGTCAAAGAAATGGAAGAAAAAGGCCCTCTGAGGTGAAAGAAGCAAAAGAAAGGAGAGGCTTCTGAACCTGGGGAGAACAGCGAGAACACAGGTGACCAGAGGTATGGATGGAAGAGGCAAATTCAGGCCCAGACTCAACAGTGGACAAAAAAGACCAAGTCTCAGTCACAACATCAAATCCCAGGTGTGGGGAAGCCCTGGACATGACAGGGATGCATCCATCTCTCTGGGCCATGAGACCACAGAGGGCAGAGGAAAAGGAGGGCAGGGCCTCTAGGATGGGCACCTCCATCCACAGTCTGTCCTGTGTGTATGCCTCAGAGTGACAGAGACAGCTCCTGTGAGGGAGAGGGTCACAGGCAGAGAAAAGCCAAGGTGTTCAGGCCAGGTAAATTCTGCAGTCTCCTAAGGATCCAAAACAAAAATCAGAGATTCTCAGAGGTATCAGGGTGGGAGGGGTTGGCATTCCCAGGCTGGGGAGAGGCTGGCTGGGGAGGTACTGCTTTCTGAAATCTTTTCATCAACATCTTCTTAAAAGCTACCTTCCCAGTTGATGTCCTCTTTTATGCTCTAGGCTCAGACCTCAAAGGGCCTCGAATGCACAAAGGCGGGTTATACAGTGGGTCAAGGCAGGGAGGAGGTGGTACCAGCACATCCAGGAAAGAGAATTTTCTGGAGCGCCATGAGTTACCTAGTGAATCGCACATGGTGTCCAGCCTTCTACATTTAGCTGTAGACATGTGCTTGCAAACGTGTTTGGGGGTTAATTCTACTGAGTTCCCAAAATTATTTTTGGTCATTTCCAGTTATAGAGACCAGAAGAGCTCACTGGTTCCAGGAACAAGAAATCCACTGGATCTGATTATTACTGTCTGTGGTGTGCTCTCCTTCCAGTGATTAAAATCTTTTGTCTGTCATTATAGAAAATTTTCACCTATTTAAAATATCTAACGAAACACATTAAAATATACATGTATCTATAATGTTTATCAATTTCCAAAGTTCTGAAATTATTTTTTATTTTCAAGATTACAGATTTGTATGACAAAAAAGTTATGTCAGGGTCCCACCCTCATATGTAATTTGCTCCCGCTCCCACAAGGTATCCAATGTTAATAGACACATGTGTCCTTTCCTACACCTCTCTGCAGGGACACATACACACAGTCACAGGTACACAAGTACATCTGCTGGGGTGTTTGCTTTTATGGAGACTTCGTCTCACTCTACCCACATTGCTCTCGCCCCTTCTTTCACTTGACATTCTACCTTGATTCTCTGTAAGTCATTAGATATGGCACTAACACTATATTTTGGGGTCTTCAACTTACATGAATAATTTAAATAGATGGTATCAACTCAGTACACTTTATCTGGACTTATATATGTTGTTGTTAAAAGCTATCAAGTCAGTTCTGAGTCACAGTGACCCTAGGCACCACAGAACAAAACTCGGTCCGGTCATTGCAATCCTAATAATCGTTGCTATATTTGAGCACACTGTTGCAGCCACTGTATCAATCTCATTGAGGGTCTTCCTCTTTTTCCCTGGACCTCTGCTTTACTAAGCATGATGTTCTTTTCCAGGAACTGGTCCCTCTTGATAAGATCTCCAAAGCCATCCTTACTTCTAAGGAATATTCTGGCTTTCTCTGCTCAAGACAGATTTATTTGTCCATACACAACACTACTAATACAGAAGCATTATCATCCATGCTTTTTAAGTCCACTCTTCCTGCATGTTCTAATTCTCCTCCCCCTGTTCTTTCCCACAAGTGAATCCAAGGTAATTCAGGTTAACAATGTGGTAAGTCGTTTCTCCTATCCTTGCTTAAACAAGCACACACAGACATACATGTATCCTCATCTTCTCACTTATACACACACATAAACATCAACAGGTATTCAAGCATATTCAAACAATTGATATTGTTTAACCCAGATGTGCTCATTTTATATACACTTCTCTGCACCTTGATTGTTTCAGTAATACTTCCATAATACTTCATAGAGATTTCTCCCACTCAACTACTACAACTCTTTTTCATTCTAAGGACTCCCTGTTTTATTGAGGATGTAGCTTTACCATAAGTTCTCTATCATTCCACCATCAATGGACAAAGTTTCCTCATATTAATAATAACTATCCTTTCTATACTATAGGATTTGTTTCTGTGGAATAGACTCCACAGAGTGAGATTTTCAATTCAAAGGATGTTAAAAGTACAGAGCCACGGCCATGTCTTTCCCCTAGAGGCTGCCATAATGCACCTCTCCAGCCACGTCTCAGGGCATCCTTCTCCCCACAGCCCAGCCAGCCATAGGTGGTGCTGATTTTCCAATTCTGCCAGTTTCACTGGCAGTTTGATATTTTCTTAACTTGGACTATGTTTACTGGGCATGTGGATTTGCTCTGAATGAACTGTTTGAATTCACTGCTCATTGTTCAAGTGCTTAACTTTTATCCTTCTGTGTAAAATGGAAATTGTTATTAAGCCTTGTCATCTCCATTTCACATGATTTTCCAAATCTATCATTTGTGTATCACATTTTTGCAAGTTTGGCCCCCAGAACAATCACTTGAGTCAGCACCATTTATTAAATAAATATAATTTTCTTGAAATGCTACCTTTGTAAGTTATTGTGACTTCTTAACAGATTTTCTGTTTCATTGGTCGACTTGTCAGCTTCTATGCTATATAATATCAATTTGTTCTGTTACCCGAAGAGATAGACACCTGTTACTATCCTGCTTTTTCATGTTTTACTTTGGTAAAACCGCCCTGGTTTTGCAGCGATTAAGTGCTCAACTGCTAATCCAAAGAAAGTTTGGCAGGTCGGACCCACCAGGTGGCTCCAAGGGAGAAAGACCTGGTGTTCTGCTCCCGTAATGATTACGACCTAGAAAACCCTATGGGGCAGTCAGATGGGATCGCTTTGAGTCAAAAATCGTCTCCAAGTCTCATAACAACAGGAATATTCTTTGTTATCTACTGTACTATTTGTAGCATATGATTACTGTATACAGTTCAAAACAACTATCTTAATATTCCGGCTAGAAATGCATTCCACTTATATATTAGTTTTAGGGACCTCCATTTAATTGACAAGACATTCCATTTGAAAATATGGCATATTTTTGCATATATTCAGGTTTCATTTTATGTACTTTAATACATTGTCTTCCCTCATAGAGGTCCTTTGCTGCTCTGGTTAAAACAATGTTTTGCTAAATATTTTACAGTTTTGGACACAGTGTGATACAGTCAAGTAGTAGGGGAAAGAGAAGGGTCTGCCCTTCCCACCCTTGCCAATTTTAGACCCTTATTCTATACTGGAGAGAAACCATTGATTTTGATGCATTTGTCTTTTATGCAGGTATGTAATTATATCATCATTATTTTAAATATCTTTTAATACCTGTACTAGTTATTTAAATTTTCTAGTTCATTCCTTCACCTAAAAACTATGTTGAGTGATACCAAAATTTTTGTCTACTTCCAAATTTATCGGAATGGGTTTAATATTTTTCCATTTATCTCACACCTGATAAGTTTGGGGATTTGTTATGCGCCAATAGATAACTAATACTCTGAGCTACTGACCTTTATGGTAATCTACACACAACTTGTTTGTGACAGTTAAGTACTTCCACCTGGCCTCTGTTCAGCTGGGATACCATGATTTACATTGCTACTAGGCTGCCCAGCCTCCACTAAAACCTGAGCCTATAGAGAATTGTTCTTGTTAGCTGTCATCGAGTCCTTTCTGACTCATGACCACCCCATGTGGGCATAGTAGAAGTGTTCAGTAGGGTTTTCAAGGCTGTGATCCTTTAAAAGCAGATCGTCAGGACTGTCTTCTGAGGTGCCTTTGAGTAGGTTCAAACCACCAAACTTTCAGCTAGTATAGAACACTTAACTGTTTGTGGCATCCAGGGACCCCCTGCAAAGGTACATATTGGTAAGCTCCATGTTGCTGGTGCTCCCCTCAGCTCTACATTCCTTATTCTTTTAATGAAATGGGTGTCCTTCAGGACCTCCAAGAAATGGTCTTATAGAAGACTAACTCAGACATGCCCACATATTGGAGGCTTTTATTCCCTCTTCCAACACCTGACACAGTAGGTCTGGTATTTCGATTTCATAGAATGTGGGCCGCTGCCTTTTCCAAACTTCCAAAAGCAATCCCACAGCATATTAAACCCATTTCCAGAACCCTTGCTATGGCAATAAATCCTTGTCAACAAACAAAGTCTACATAAGAATTAGAGTGTTTCCTTGAATGGACAACATTTTACATGCCTCCATAAAGAAAATGCCTCAAGGGCAAAGTTTAAGAGTAAACCAAGGCATTTCCCATCACTCCTTACCTGAGAGGCTCTTCGTGAGGATTTCCTGACACACATGGCAAAGGACGTAGTAGACACTGCCTTCTTTTTTACCTCTTCCCTCCTAAACAAACAGAAACCTTTGCTAAGATGTCAGGTGTCAATTCCCAACTCCTCTTCTTATCCTGTATGTAAGTTCTGTAATGAGACCAGGACCCAGGCAGTATTTCCCATCTTTCAAAGTTTGGAGGTCCAGTGAAATCCTGTTACAAGTCACTAGAGCAGCCCAGGAGCTGGAAGACTGAAATTCCTGGTCCTCTGACAAGTGGGAAGGGCAGGGTGGGATTGGGCAGAGCCTCCTTGACCATCACTTGCCCCAACAGACTCTGGAGGCTGCTTCATGTTATAAGTCAAAGGCCCTTCCAGCCCAGTCGCATAAGAGCAGGGAAAGGCTTTTTCCATTGAAAGAAAAGATGGGCTCAGGAGCAGCAGGTTTGAGGCCATTCAGCTTCGGTCAGCTTTGCGGCTTCAGGACATCCTGGCCGCTGGTCACCTTCACAGCTGGGCCTTTATACCTTTTCACCTCTCTCCCATTTTTCTCCCAGTACCATGGGCTGTGGCTTCTGCTAGTTTCAAAGATTTCAGTGTTTCTGTAGCTCCTCGTCCCGCTCAGAGGAGGCAGGTTTGCAGGGTGTGAGGGACAAACCCATAGTGCTGCTTAGGTGTCCTTCAACAGAAACCCTCCTGAGGTGACAAACTGTCCTGACTGATCCTGACACCAAGACAGAGAGAAACTCAGTGAAAGGGTCATTGGCTTCTGCAAGTGTCAGCGCTCTCAGGGTCATGTCCTGGGGTCATGCCCAATTGCAGGAAAAATGAACTGACTCTGAACCAGTACACAGGCCCCGGAAGCCTCAGGAGGATTCTGTCTTAGTCTAACTCAGCACTGGGGAAATCCTCATGGGGTGGGAGCAGTGATATTCCTGGGATCTTTATTCTAAATTTTCAGAGCAGTTGATACAGTCTTGAGGTAGGAAAAGAGAAAGCTTGGGACCACAGGAGGGTGGCAAAAGAAGGAGCCTCTTATCACTCACTCCCTCTGGGGTCTTGTTCAGGTTTTTTTTTTTAATGCAACTTGGGCTCCAGGCAGGCACTTATTTCTAAAGTTGTATTTCTCTGTTTTAATTTATGATATCTAAGTCAAATCTGGAGTCTGGAGCTCATTTTGATAATTCGTCTTTAGTCTGTGCAGACAAGAGTCCGCTCACACCCATAATGAGAGCAGAGGAAATAAATTCCTCTTGCTCCTCAAACTAAGAGTACCACACTTGGGGAGCTCTCCTAGGGCAGCGCAGGCGGTGAGTCCACTCTGGGGCCCTGGGAGGGGGATGGGGTGGGTGCCAGGCAGTGTGGCTTCTGTGGCTTCACCTTCTTCTCCGGGAAGTGCATCTCGAAGGCCTCCACATTCGGATCCTGACGCTAACCACAAGTTCCCACCCTTCTGTGTCCACTGTCTGGACCCAAGTCCTCACATGCCTCCTCTGCCCTCCTATCCCATCATATGCGCTGTGATCAGGCTCAAGTGTGTACCCTGGGTCTCGCCCTCTATGGCCTTATGCTTCCCCTAGTTCTGTTGGGACCTGCCAGCCTGGTGGGTCTGAGGTCCAGGTGGGGCTGGGTGGGCTGGGACTGTCACAAAAGGCTCCTGAAGCCAGCTCTTTCCTGCTCCCCGCCAGCTTGTGGCAGGGCTGCCTGGGACCTCGCGCCTCCCCTGGGTGCCCCTCTCTGAGCATCCCTGCCGCCCCCTCCCCTAGTTCTTGAGGCGCCTTCTCTTGATGCACAGGTGCAACTGGGCACCCCACCGCACTGAACCCGAAGTCAGTTCTCAGCTAGATTATACACCTGAACCTGAAATGCACAACCTTAAAACCACTAGAACCAATAACTTGTTGTCATCTAATCCATTCCAACTCATAGGAACCATAAAGGGCAGAGTAGAACTGCCCTATAGGGTTCCCAAGGAGCGCTCGGTGGACTTGAACTGCCAACCTTTTAGTTAGCAGCTGTAGCTTTTAACCACTACTCCACAAGGTTTCTTAAAACTGCTAGATAGGTGTGAAATGAAAAAAGGAAAATTAAAAAAATTAAGAAAAAAAAAAATTACAGAATATGTAAAAGAAAAAAATAACAAAAGAAAAAAACAACTACAAAAAAATCACATAATATGAGACTGTAACCTCACATTATGGACTCAAGGAGGCTGGGTTGTATCTTTCTTTGCAAATAAGTCTTAGATAAGGGAATTGGTACCAGGAGTAGATACACACTCTCACTTCAGGAAAATGGAAAATCTGGGATTAATTGACCTGGATCAGGTGGAAAACAGTGATAACCACATAATATTTAAAGATGAAATCCTAACAGCCTAAAACATGCAGTGGAAATTTTTCTAAGGAAAGTAGCATCAGAAGAGGCCTTTAATCACTACACAAAATGGGTCAGTAGTTCGAGATCTCCCTACAAAGATGGAATCAACTCGATGGCCAACTGGTTTTGGGTTTGGTAGATCACTTTTAGGCAGGTTCCAGCAAACATGCAAAAAACAGATCATTTCAACCTTGTACACAGTCAATAAAGAAGAGAAAGCTATGAGATGCTCCCCAACTTGTTCCCTAAGGCTACTTTAATATTGATACCAAATTAGAAAAGGAAGGTATAAGAAGAGTTACAGGACAAGCACACTAAGCAACTGAGATGCAAAAATCTACATAAAATGCTGGCAAAGAAATCCAGCAAAGTATAAAGCACGTAATATGCGAGCATCAAGGGGGTTTATTGTCAGCATACAAGCTTGAGTGAACTTTAAAGATTTAATAATTTAATTCACCACATGTGTAGGTTAAGGAAGAAAAGACATAGGTTCACCTCAAGAGACGGTGAAAAAGCAGTGATAAAATCCAACCACACTGAGACATAAGAACTCTGAGCAAACATGGAACAGAAAAGGAGTTCCCGAATGTGGAAAACTACAACTAGCATGATAGTTCCTGGTGAAATGTGGGACATTCTCTTTAAAATTAATTAGAAATAAAATCAGGATGCTTTCTCTCATTATTTCTATTAAATATTTAACACTGGAGTACAAAAAGAAAAACATATAACTCTTATTATTCATAGATTATAGGAATGTCTCCACAGAAAAATTTAAAAACCATAGAAAATATTGGAATTAATATTAGTAAATCATAAATTTTTTTTTTTTTATAAATACGAAGTAAAAAATAAAGTGAATGTCTATGCAGCAGCATCAAGGCAACTCTGTCATAGCTCTCAGTGAAAGCAGAGGGCACTGACAGGGAAACAGCAGGATTCAGGTGGGCTAGACCAAGGAGGGGAGAGCACTATTTTACACTGGGCTGGATTTATAAGGACCGGTATGTGTGTTAGTTACCTAGTGCTGCCGAAAGAAAAAAAAAAAAAAAAAAAACACAATTGGGTGGCTTTAAAGAACAGAAATTTATTTTCTCACAGTTCAGGAGCCTACCTGTCTGAATTCAGGGCATGGCTTACGTCTACATCAGCTTCTAAAAGCTTCCAGCCACCCTTTGTGTTCCTGGTCTTGTAGATGCATCTGCTCCGTTGTCTGTCTTCCTCTGCCACTGAGTGTGTCTGTGTCTATTCTGCTCTTTGTATAACTCAGAAGGGACTAGGTTTAGGACGCAACCTACGCTAGTATGGCCTCATTAATATAATTTTAAAATCCCCTATATCCAAATCAGGTCACATTTACTGGTACAGTGGTTAGGATTTCAACATACCTTTTGGGGTTACACAATTCAGTCCATAATAGTGCCCTCACCAGATACTCTGGACTGAGAATACTACCATGAGCAGTTGAGAGTGGTTCTATTTTTTTTTCTGCATTAGTTGTTTGTAACTTGTCTCAGTGGTCACTCATATGAACTTTGGAGCAACTTTTATGAAGACCCTGACCAACCTTTTGTACCCATGTCCATTGTGTGGAAAAACACACAGACTCCCATCACTGAAGCCTTGGGAAATTCATTGATAAGTGTGGGGAATGGAGTTGGGACCAGAATTGTTTTGTGGCCTTGATAACATGGCATAGCTGTTAGATACCCACATGGAAATATCAGGTAATAATACTAACAGCTAACACTTACTGAGTACATGCAGTGGTGCCAGGATTCTTGTAAGGGCTTCTCCTTTCCTAAGATATTTGTTCTGCATGATAGCCCTATGCGGAATGTATCATTATAATGCACATTTTATACATGAAGAGGCCGATACAGAGATTTAAGCTGATATTTGAGTATAAGTCTGGACCCAGGAGGAGTTGAAATGGCTGGAGGTGTAAATCTCACATCCTCAGCTACAGACCGATGGCTGTGGACTCACTGAGGTATCTCAGAGAGAGGGTGTCAACACAGAGAGAGGACTAAACACCGAGCCCTAGGGCACCCTGACGCCTACAAGCTGGCCAGGTGAACCACAGCCAACAAAGCTCTCTGAAGGCCAGTGTGGTTCCTGGAAGGTGGTCTGTCCTTTCTCTAGGCCGAATTTCCCCACTGTCCTTCCCACCTGCACTGCCTTGTCCCCTTCCTAATGGCAGGGACAGTGTGTAACTTTCACCACTGCCCAAGATTCCAAGGTTACAATAACATTGGTATGGAAAGCAGAATGATGGAGTCAGGAAGCCTGGTGGTCACATGCAACCAGTTGGAAACAGAAAAGAGCAAATAAAGACGGGGAGAAGACCGTGAGCCAGAGGAGTAGGAGAAATGAATATTTCCTGAGTGCTAAGTAAGGCTGGGCGTCTGCTAGTGGCATGTAGTTCCTCATTTAAACTTCAGAGGGACACAATTAGTGGAATAGACATTGCTATCCACTTTCATCATGCAAACATTTTATTATCTTTAATTTTAACAGTAACTTCTTACAAAAACAAATGAGAAAATAGAAAAGAGTATAATAAAAGAATAAAAAAAGAAAACATCTCATCAATTCAGTACTATCATTTTGCCTCAGCAGCTACACATTTTTGTTGTTGATGTAAATATAACACACAACCTTTGCCAAGTGAACGAGTTGTATAGGTGTATACATTACTGACAGGAATTACATTAATCGGCTGTGCAACCCTACCCTTAATCTGTGTGATTTTTCCATAATTGTAAACAGAAGCTCAGTTTCCATATGCAATAAAAAAAAAAATACAATAACACCCCTTTATTCCCTCCCTCCTGTCCCTGGGAACCCCTATGAACTTTCATCTCTATACATTTGCCTGTTTTTGTAAAAGGCATGCTTTTTAATTTGAAAGTTCATGACAAGCTACAAGGGTGAATTCATGTGGAAGCAGAAGTTATTTGCAATACATACATCCTACTACAAACTTGGTTCTAAAATATACAAAGGATGATTCATAAAGAAAAAAAAGAATTCAATAGAAAGACAAGTAAATATTTGAACGCTCTCTAAAAGATTTCTGTATGGCCAACATCCATATGGAAAGGGACTACATCAGTTATCAGAGGAATTCTAATAAAAGCTCACAATGTGATCCTAATCCTGCACACCAGAATGGCTAAAATAAAAAAATAAAAAAAAAATGGAAATACCAACTATTTGGTAGAACATGGAGCAACTGGAATTCTAATCTACTGCTAGTGAAAGTGCAATTTGGTACAACCACTTTAAAAATGCTTTGGCCATATCTACTAAAGCTGTGAACATCCATATATTCTATGACCCAGCAATTCTACTTCTAGATACATACCCGATAGAAATGGGTACATATGTTCACCAAAACACATAAGTCTAACCATCTGCTAAGGAATGAACACCCTCCTTCTGAATGCCTAACTTTTGTTTTTAATTGTTCTTTAGATGAAGGTTTACAGAGCAAACTAGCTTCTCATTAAACAGTTAGGACGTATATTGTTTTATGACATTGGTTACCAACTCTAAGACATGTCAACACTCTCTCTTCTTGACCTTGGGTCCCCTATTACCAGCTTTCCTGTCCTCTCCTGCCTTCTAGTCCTTGTTCCTGGGCTGGTATGCCCCTGGAGTCTCATTTTGTTTTATGGGCCTGTCTAATCTTTGGTTAAGGGTGAACCTCAGGAGTGACTTCTTTATTGAGCTAAAAGGATGTCTGGGGGTCATATTCTCAGGGTTTCTCCAGTCTCTGTCAACCTAGAATTCTGGGGTTTTTTTTTTTTTTTTGAATTAGGATTTTGTTCTATATTTTTCTCCAGTTCTGTCCTGAATGCCTCACTTAAAAAGCACTATTCTCGTCTGTTCTAAGGTGATGGCCATATATAATGATAAGCTTATAAAGAAAAGTCTAGAGCTTTCTGTGAAATGCAGCAGCAAATCTCTAGAGGCTCATGTTCTTATAGCTTCTGTTCCCTCTGGAGCTACTGCTTCTGTCTGTCCTTCTGCTGGGCTGCACCACATGGAACCAGTTATAAAATTCAACCTCATCTTATAAATTCACAGGAGTCCTACTCACACAAAATTTTTATTAGCTATGAGAACAGGTGTGTAGAGGAGGTATAGAAGGGATTTCTATTGTAGCAAAGCAAAACCTTAAAATGAAATGGCTGGGAATGGCGGGCCTCCTTCTGTAAAAATGCTTTTCTACATGGAATATGGGAAAATGCAGTTAAGATATGGCTTATGCAGAAAGGCAAAACGGAGTGCTTGCAGCAATTTGGTAATCATTTAGATCACCTGTAAAAATATTTTCATCCTTTTTCTCATAGCTTACAGGAAATGAAATTCCAAAAGGATCGCATATTTAAAAGTAAAATACGTCACCATACAAATTTCAGAAGAAACTATGAGAGGTTTTGTTTTGCTTTTTGTTGGTAAAAGAGAAAGATTTTCTAAAAATCCCAAAGCTGTGAAGGCTCAAACTGGTAAGATACAGATATAGATGTTTGGCATATGAAAAACTATATGAAGAAAGCAAAAATACAGGCAAAAATCTGAAGAAAAATTCATAGGTTAAGGATTTGGAAGATATAGAAATGGTCAATAATCACATGATAAGAAGATCAACCTCATTAGTCATTAGGGAAATGCGAATCAAAACCAAAACGCACTATTATTTCAAAACCACTGAGATGGCTCAAATCAACAGGATGGACAACACAAGTGGTGAGGATGTGGAGAAACTGGAACCCTCATACATTGCTGGTGGACATGAAACATGATCCAATCGCTTTGGAAAACAGTTAGGTGCTTGCTCAGAAAGGTAAACATAGAGTTAGCATGCAACATAGCAATCCCACTCCTAGGTATGCATCCAGGACAACTGAAGCACGTTCACATAATAACTTACAAAAGAATTTTCATAGTAGAATTATTTATAAATAGCGAAAATGTGGAGAGAATCCGAAAGTCATGAACTGATAAACTGTGGTATACTCGTAAAATGGAATATTACTCAGCCATTAAAAGGCATCAGGTACTAATACATGGCACTATATGGACAAACCTTGAGAACGTTATGCTAAGTGAAAGAAGCCAAACAGAAATGACTGCGTGGTACATGATTCCATTTACATGAAATATCCAGAACAGACAAACCAACACAGACAGGAAGTAGATTAGCAGTTGCTATGTCTTGGAGGAAAGGAGTAATGAGATGACTACTAATATGTAGGGCGTTTATTTACAGGGTACTGAAAATATCCTGAAGCTAGACAGTGGTGATTGTTGCACAACTCTGTCCATATACTAGCAACCACAGAATTGTGCACATTATAAAAGGCAATGTTATGGCCGGTGAATTATATCTCAATAGAAATATTTGTGACTCCCGAAAGACTAACATTTCAGTTAAATATATAGAACCCATAAATCAGTAGGCGAAAAGAACCCATTTTACCATATCTCTCTCCAGCCAAAGTGAAGGGGGTACATTCTATTAATACATCTTATTTTTTTATCTCTTCATTAACAAGTTCTGTTCTCATTATACATAACTAGTCTCCATTTCTAATCATACATAACTAGTCTCCATTTCCTTATGTCAGTTTTCACTATTGTAACTACATAAACAGAGCACTTCCATAGTTTTTATAAAAACCCACCCACTCATTCAATCAGACATATCATTTTTGGAAGCTTCTTAGGTGCCAGAAACTAGGATACTCTGACCAACACAGCAGACAAGGTCCTGCCTGCATGGGCCTTCTATTTTTGTGGAGCACTCAGATGATAAACCAGCCAAACAGTATGTAATGTTACCTAACATCAGGAGGGAGGCGTATAATTTTGGAGGTGTCCCAACCTGTGTCTCTCTCATGAAGAGTTCCCTCTTGCCTCTGAACCCAGTGGAAAGTAAACACTTTGAAGGAACTGTGAGGTCAGTAAGTGTGAAAAAAGACATTTCATTTCAGTTTCATTTTGTTGGTATTACCTGCTACGCTGTCCACATTTTTTTAAACACTATCCTGCAGCTGACATCAACCAACCCCCCAAAAAACAAAAACAAAACCCGATGCCATGCAGTCGATTCCGACTCACAGCGACCCTGTAGGACACAGTAGGGTCTCCAAGGAGTTCCTCGTCTTAGGACACAAATAATTCCTGCTTATGAGAATCTGAAATTTGTTCACTGTGGATGTGTGAGGGACTCAGTAACACTTGCAGAGATTCCATGTGGGTGTGGTGCTCAAGTGTGAGCATTGGGAGGAATGGACCCCATGTGCACTTTGCATCCTTCTGGAGATTATGATACAACAAACATTCCCTCTTCATTGTCCTGCATCTTGTAAGAGAACAGAGGGAATTGTTAGGCAGAACCATTTGAAAATGCATGGCAAGAAATTTTATTGAAACATTAAATTCAAAATAAAATCTTCCTATGTTTTTCAACCTTCCCTACCTCATTTCAAGAGGTAACTGGACTCACAGAGTTAAAGCCCTGAAACTTCGAGACTCTGAAGAGTCTGTTGGAAGAGTCTCAGCTCATTGCAGTAATCACATTGAGTGAACTGGAAACCAAGGGAAGAGTGGGAGTCAGACAGCAGAGACCTACACATTGGGAAGGGGTGAGGCCTGCTTCTTGATAATGCCCTAGGCTAGGTGGCAGCACCTCAAAGGGTAATGCAGGCACACAAGTAGACAAACCACATTATGGTGTTCCCAGCCCTGCCAAGGTTCTCATGCTCCATCTGGGAATGGAAGCAGCAGAGACAATGCTTCTAGAGAGATCACCCACATAGGCTGAGGCGATGGGTGTGTTAAAGATCTCTAAACCTTGGTCCTTCTTTAGACCCCGGGGTACCTAGAAAATAAACCAACACCAAATATACCCCTACAAAGAAGTAAGGTTAAAATTTTACCCCAATTTTGTAAGCCGAGAGCTCTGAGTTGGAATTCAGTTTATTTAAAGAAATATCAAGTTTTCTTGCACACATGAATTTGTGCTGATTCACTTACAATTCATATTATTCATTCATCCACGAAGTCAGCAAACATTAACACTATAACAGCTACATGTGAGACCCTATGGCAGTTGCTCTTGATGATGAAATGACTCAGAGAATTTCCCTCAATGCCTGGTGAGAGAAACAGCCAAGTTAACAGTTGTATCAGTCATGTATTGCTGTGTAACAAATGACCCCAAATTGTCGTGTCTTAAAAGAGCAACAATTTACCAGCTCACAATTTTTCAAGTTGTCAGTTTGGAGCTCTTCTGATCTGGGTCAGCCTCAGTGGCTCACAACACGGCTTCCTCATGTGTCTACAATTTGCTTCCAGGTAGCTGGGAGCCAGTTCATAACATCAAGTCAGTGAAACCGCTGGATCCTCCCTCCATTGGTCTTCCATCATCTAGCAGGCTGGCCTGAGGGTGTTCCCATGAGTTCTCAGGGTTTAAGAGCAACAAAAGGGAAGTCTCAACGTAAAGTCTTTCAACTCTCTCATTTTATCAGGTTTTCTACCATCCCAATGTCCAAAACAATAACGTCAGCCCCAACTGAGGGATGGAGAAAGACTCCTACTGCTAATGAAAGGCGCTCCAGAGTCTCATAGAAGGCATGGGCACAGAGAGAGGATAAATGTGTAGACATTTCTTACATCAACCACAAAAAGTAAATGCAATTGTGTTTTATGCTGTGGTAAAGGGTTTTGCAGGTACAATGGAGTAGGGAGCAAGAAGTGAACAAATCTACCAGGAGGATATTTAGGGAAGTGATGTCTGAACCAAGTTGAGAATATGATTGGATAGTTAAGGTGTGAAAAAAGCCCCGGGTCCAGGAAGCCCCATGTCTTCTCCAGAGAGAAGTCTGAGGAGACAGGCTGAAGCCACTTAGGCATTTGGTACATTTGTGACCAGATGCAGATCATCTTTTGTTCTACTGTTTTCCAACCACTCGTCCCTATTTATAGTTTGGAGTCATACAAGAGTAGACCCTAGCATTTCCCTGTTGAAAATTTATTTTCCTCTGAGAAGTCATCACCACCCCAATGTTCTTAATTGCTTCCTCAAATGCTGTCTCCATTTAGCAGCTCCTTTTCTAAATGGGCTCCAGAGTGAAAGCAGAGCCTGGAAGATGCACAGGTCATGGACTTTCCCCAAGTCAACTCCTAAACCTCCCATTCTGGCTGGCCACAAATTCCTGAGTCTTAGCATTTTATGGTGAGCTCATAAGCCCAATCTGTTCCAATGGGGTCAGTTCTCTTAACCACCATGCTTCACCAGAGAGTAGGCCATCAGATGGGATGGGAGAGAAAATCTAGTCACGGGGAAGAGCCTGTGTGAAGCCTCAGAGGCTAAGGAGACCTGAGAGGTGTTCAGAGTGGACATTGTATGACCAGGGCTGGAGAGACATGATTCCAAGAGAGTCAAATGAGAAGTTTTGGACAAATCAACTCCTGGTCACACTGTAACGATTCCCTGTACTCTCTCTCTCCCCACCAAGGGATAGTAACGACATGGAGTGCAGAGAAAAGTTGCAATTCCTTTTTTATATCTAAGCCCCCTTTTCCCAGTCTGGGACTGGCAGTATTCAAGCTCCTACTTGAACAGTTCCATATTTTTCTTTTTGCTGTGTTTCTATTTAAAGTGGACCCATGGAACTGAGCAATGTCAGGAATGATGTCGCACAGGGTTATGGAAGCCATGCCATTCATGCTGATCTCACCTACTCTTTTGGAGAGGGTGTCGATCTGAGATCCTGTGGGAGAGCACCTGGAACTACTCTATCACAGAAATTCTGGACTAAACCGGAGTCCCCAAGTCACCAAACGGTCATGCATCATGAAGAACTGGGAAAAGGGATAAAGATCCTTCAGAACATCATTATGATTGGACATCTTCACCCGGAGAGGATGAAACAGTGATATACAAGGAAGAGGCCTTTCTCTAAGACTCTAGATAAGGGTGAGAGGAAAAATTGTCCCAGATTGATGTGTGTTATGGAACAAAGGGTCTGGTTTCCACCAGAAAAGACAGCCATGATAGGACAAGATGAAGGAATTGGGAATGGATAAGGTCATAAGGAGGAGCGTCCTGAGAAAGCATTTCCTGTCATTTGGTTGGCAATTAAGCAAATTCTTATATCAATAAGAAATGTAGGAATAAGTGAGGGATCAAGCTACAGAATTCATTGGGAGTTCGAGAGCTTTCCAGGCACTCTGTTGTTTAGGATCTGTACCTGGTGGAAAGGAAGGAAGCCAGTGCATAACTAGGGCAGAGAGTATAGGATGGGGGAAAGGGTGGTTAGAGAGAAGCATACTTATTATATTTTCTAATGACATGATATTAATGTACTATGTGAAGAATTAAGAAAATATCTCAGGAGGTTCTGGCAGTGAGAAGTTGAAGGAGCCCAGAGCCCACATCATTGAGGGCAGAAGATGGCTTGCAGACTCCTCCCCTAGATTCAGGAACTCCCCTTCTCCTCCTATGTCTTCTCCCCACATCTCCCGAAGGGCCTAAAAAACCCTCACAGCAAAGAGAGCTATAGGATAGAATTTTTTTACATTCCTTCTTTTCTGAACCTGAATTTTGTCTAGAATCTTTAATTTGCCACTCCTTTCAGGGCAGTTTTGTTGCCCTCTCCACTACCATTATTTTTGCTGCCCCCCACCACTACTCCAGTGCTGCCCTCCACTGGCCCTATTTCCTTTTGCTTCCTAGGTTTCTAACTGGCCTCTAAAACCCTCTTGAGAGATCCCCTGCTGCAACTTCTGTCACGGAGTCTGCACTCCACTCCCAAGATGCTTCCATCTCTTTCTTCCTTAACTCGCCAATCCTACCTTCATACTCAGAAAAATACAGACCCTTATGTTGACATATACAACCCACCCACACACACAGTTGATGTGGTTGTGTCTTGGCTACTGAGATTTGTACCATCGGACTCTCAAATATGGACATCTCTTTCGGCCTCACACTGAAAGAGTATTTCTCATAATGACATGGTGAGAGCTTTCTGTTCAGGGAAAGGCAATCTTAAAGGAGAAGCTTTAAATTATACATAAATATACAAATTTTCCTCTAAGTATAATTCTTTGAATAACAGGTCTTCCCTTAATGGCCACGTAAACCAGAGACGCCATCAGCCTGAAACCAGAAGAACTAGGTGGCGTGCAGCTACAGTCAATAACTGCCCTGACAGAGGATACTAGCTAGTTATAAAAATGATGGTACCCTCAAATACAGCCCTTATACTGAAAGAAAAGACCAATATGAATGTCAGAGATACTCTGAAACTTGCTCTTGAACGTAAAGTAGCTAAAGGAAATGAAAGAAATGATGAAGTAGAAGAGCTGAAGAGAAGATTTACAAAGGGCGGCTTGAGAAGACAAAGTATGATAATGACATGTGCAAAGACTTGGCGTTAGAAAAACAAACGGGAAGAACATGCTTGGCATCTCTCAAGCTAAAGGAACTGAAGAAAAAAATCCAAGCCTCGAGATGCAGTAGTGAAGGATTGTACGGGCAAAATATTGAACAACACAGGAAGCATCAAAATAAGATGGAAAGAATACACAGGGTCACGGCACAGACACACACACACACACAAAAGCATGGGTCGATGTTCAACCATTTCAGGAGGCAGCATGTTATCAAGAACTGATGGTACTGAAGGAAGAACTCCGAGCTTCACTGAAGGCATTGGCAAAACAAGACTCCAAGAACTGACAGGTACCAATTGAGATGTTTCAACAAACAGATGCAGCACTGGCTGAATAATTTAGCCAACCGATTGGAAGAGATCCATGTTTGTGCACATTCCAAAGAAAGTGATTCAACAAAATTCAGAAACTATCAAACAATATCATTAATATCAAAACCCAGTACAATTTTGCTGAAGATCATTAAAAAGAAGTTGCAACAGGAATTCAAGTCAGATTCAGAAGAGGATATGGAATCAGGAATATCATTACTGATGTCTGATAGATCTGGGCTGAAAGCAGAGAATACCAGAATACCAGAAAGATGTTTCCATGCGTTTTATTGACTATGAAATGGCATTATACTGTGTCAATCATAATAAACTACGGGTAACACTTCAAAGAATGGAAATTCTAGAACACTTAAGTTTGCTCATGTGAAACCTGTACATAGACCACGAGGCAGTTTTTCAGAGAGAACAAGGGGCACTATGTGGTTTAAAATCAGGAATAGTTTGTGTCAGGGTTCTATCCTTTCATCACATTTATTCGATCTGTATGCTGAGCAAATAATCCAAAAAGCTGCACTCTATGAAGAAGAATGTGGCATTAGGTTTAGAGGAAGATTCATTAACAACCTACGATATGCAGATAACACAAACTTGGTGAAAGTGAAGAGGACCTGAAGCACTTAGTGGTGAATATCAAAGACTACAACCTTCAGTATGGGTTGCACCTCAACATAAAGAAAACAAAAATCTTCGCAACTGGACCAATAAGCAACATCATGATAAACAGAGAAAAGATTGAAGTTATCAAGGATCTCATTTTATTCGGTTCCCCAGTCCACGCTCATGGAAGCAGCAATCAAGGAATCAAATGATGTATTTCAAATCTGCTGCAAAAGAACTCTTTAAGCTGGTGACAAGCACAGATGTCACTCGGAAGGCTAAGGTGTGCCTGACACAAGCCATGACATTTTCAAACGCCTCATACGTATGTGAAAGCTGGACAATGAATAAGGGAAACCGAAGAAGAAGTGCTGCCTTTGAATTATGGTGTTGGTGAACAATATTGAATATACCATAGACTGCCAGAAGAACAAACAAATCTGTCTTGGAAGAAGTACAGCCAGAATATTCCTTACAAGCACAGATGGTGAGTGTTTGTCTCACATACTTTGGACATGTTATCAGGGGAGACCAGGCCCTGGAGAAGGACATTATGCTTGGTAAAGTAGAAAGTGAAAAAGAGGAAGACTCTCAGTGAGATGGATTGACACAGTGGCTGCAACAATGGGCTCTAGCATAATAACAAGTGTGAGGATGGCACAAGACTGGCCAGTGTTTTGTTCTGCTGTATATAGGGTCACGATAAATTAGAACTGACCTGATGACACCTAACAACAACAATACCCAGTTCGGCTCACTGCCTGTCTCTTAGTTTGCTGTACTGTGGTGGTTTGGATGTTGCTATGATGCTGGAAGCTAGGCCACCAGTATTTTAAATACCAACAGGGTTATCCATGGTGGACAGGTTTCAGTGGAGCTTCAAGACTAAGACACACTAGGAAGAAAGACCTGGAGATTTACTTCTGAAAATTGGACAATTAAACCCTTACAGATCACAAGAGAATACTGTCCAATTCACTTGCTTTGGACATGTCATCAGGAGAGATTAATCAGTCCTAGAGGAGAATATCATGGTTGGTGAAGAAGAAGGCCAACAAGGCTGTAGGAGACCCTTGGTGACATGGACTGGCACATTAGCCATAATGATGGAATCTAAATTGCTGGCACTTGTGAGGATGACACAGGACCTGGCAACCTTTAGTTCTGTGGTACCTAAGTTCACCATTAGTCGGAGTCACCTCAATGGCAGCTAGCAAAAAATTACTGTTTGAGAGGAGAACTGAGATATGAACTTGATACAATATACCAAATATTAAAATGTTCAAAGATCTCATGTTTACTATAAAAGAATAGGAATTGAAAATACAACTTTCAAATCGCTAGAAGGAAAAAGAAAGAGAAATTTCATCATTCCAATAAAAAAAGAAACAGGAAAAGCAGAATAATAATAATAAAAAAAAGAACAGTGAATATGAAGTATAATATTGGAATTATGTCTAAATGTATGAGTAATAGCAAGAAAAAGGGATTAATACCTAAGGAAAAAACATGTACACTCAGCTTAGACTTGCAAATCCACCCATATCTTACTTATAAAAGAAAGTTAAAACATAATGTTAGAAACTTTTAAATTATGTAAATGAAGAAATTTCTACTGTCTATGAACAACCCTCTGCCAGATACTGTTGATACAGAAATGATTAAGAAAAGATTCCTTGCAGTCTGGTGAGAGAAACAGCCCAGTTAACAAATCAGTTATCAATTGCTGTATAAGAAATGACCCAAAAATGAAGTGCCTTAAAAGAACAAGCAGTTACTTCGCTCACAGTTTTGCGGGTTGGCAGTTTGGGGTTCTTCTGGTCTGGGGCAGACTCAGCCGCTCTCGGCTGGGCTCCCTCATGTATCGGGAATCAGCCACGATGTCAGCTGGTGGGCAGCCTGAAATCTTCTCAGCTGGATTCTCTCTCTAATGGTCTCTTGTCATTTATTAGGGTGGCCTGGGATGTTCCCATGGGTTCTTAGTGTTTGAAGAGCAGCAAGAGGGCAAGGAGGAGCCCTGGTGGTGCAGTGATTAAGGGCTCAGTTGCTAAAGGAAAGGTAATCAGTTTGTACCCACCAGCTGCTCTGCAGAAGAAAGACATGGCACTCTCCTTCTGTAAAGATTACAGCCTTGGAAACCCTATGGGGCAGTTCTACTCTGTCCTTCAGGGTCACTATGAGTTAGAATATACTTGAGAGTGGTGGGTTTCGTTTTTGGTAAGAGAGCAAGTCACGATGTGTCTAATTATATTCGGTCTCTGCTTCTATTGGTCTTTGTACTGTCCCAAAGGCCAAAGCAATCATAGATCAGTCCAAATTCAAGGACTGGAGGAAGAATCTTGCTCTTGAGAAAGGGAGCTGTAGGTCATATAATATGTATGGATACATACATATTAGAACATGTGGCCATTTTTGCTATCCATCACAACATGTAAATGCAATCAAGTTTGTCCCTAGTTGTGGCAGAAGCGTTTCTTAAATACAATAGAGTGTGGAGCAGGGTGGGAAATTCTACCAGGTGTAGGGTTGGAAAGGCTTCCACCAGGAAGTGATGCTTGACCTAAATTTTGAAATACGAGTGGATGGTTAGGAGATTTTCTTTTTTTATATATTTCCAACCACTTGCCCACATTCTACCATCTGTCATCACACAAAGCGAGCCCTCTGCTCCCATGTTGACATCTTTCATTTTCCTTCAAATCCTCAGGCTCTCCTCTACCTACCAAGCACAACTTCCCAAACCCTGCTTAAAATGTTTCAACAATTTGCTTCTTCCTTTTCTAATTGCCCCCTGGACAAAAAAGGAGATCAAGCAGAGGACAGTGGACCTTTCCCCGAGGGCTCACCTAAGCCTCCCAGGCAGGTTGACCATAGACGTCGTCCGGAGTCTCAGTGCTTTTCTGTGTTGATGTAATCCTACCCTTTTTAGTGGCTCCAAGGGAGAAGCATGTGGACAGGCCAAGAGGCTTCACAGGGTTGAGAGTCAGGAGGTCAAGAGAGAGTGGCCTAGACACCACCACTGAGTGATGGTACCTCCAGGCAACAGACCAAAAACCCCATTCTGCACGGATGGCTACGAAGGGTGAGTCTTTTGAAAGAGTTTTCTTTTATTTAACCAATAGATATATATTGGGTATCTCCTATGGGTGGGGTTCTGTCTCACTTTCTGGGACTGCCAAATATGAGGCAGACCTTGTCTTTGTCCCCAAGTTATTTACAACACATTTGGAAGACACAAATTGGAAATTGAGCATCTCCTATGACTCAGTGCTATGATGGAGGATTACTAAAAGATTACTAGGTGCTCTGAATACATAAACCAGAAGCACAGACTGGGTACCTTGGAGGAGGAACCAGTCAACAGGAAGGGAGAGAATGTCTACTAGTCAGAGGGAACGGCCTGTGTGAAGCCTAAGTGGCAAAGGAGGCCTGAGAGGTGTTCAGAGTGGACATTGTGTTTCTAGGGCTGGAGAGATTTGATTCAGGGCCAGAGAAGAGGTTTGGGAGAAATAGCGACTCATTATACTCTTCTATTTCCTCAACTCACAGTTTCCTTCCTCTTAGATGTTGACTTCTTTAAGTGAACATTTCAATTCATTTTTAAGATATAATTTCCCTCCTCCCAGCCTCCTAGCCTCTCCCACAACAGTTGCCATATTTTTTCCTAGTGCGCTGTTTAGATTCAAACTGGGCCCTTGGAACTGAGCGATGTCAGCGATGATGTCACACAAGAGTTACTGGAAACCTTGGTGCTCACTCAGATCCCAACTGCTCTTTGTGGGTCTGAGGTCTCCTGTGGGAGAGCGACTTTGGATACCAAATTACAAACGGTTCTGCCTAAATCAAGGTCCCCAACTTGTGAGAGTTTGGGACATCATCTCTACGTGGGAGGAGGAGAAACAGCTTGCCGTTGACCATCCTTCGTGGTTCATCTTCACCCAGCCAGAATGGAGCGTCAATATATGAGGAAGAGGCCTTTCTCTAAGGCCCAAGGTAAGGGTGGGAGGAAAATTCAGTCTGTGCGATGGGTGCTGGGCAGCAAGGGGTTTGATTCACCCCGGAAACAAGGACCACAAGGGATCATCGAGGCTTTCACCTGAAAAAACTTCCTGTCAATTAGTAAACAGTAAGAAATTATAGTGTGAATAAATAAATGAAGGAATAACTATGTGAGTGAAATATAGAATTCTACTGTCATCTGAGGGGCTTTCCATAACCGTAGCAGACAAGTCAGATTTGTGAACTCTCCTGCTTTGTTAGCGGAAAGAACGCAGGTGGGCAACTGGGGCAGTGGGTATAGAACCAGGGAGAAGGGTGGTTACAGAGACTTGTACTTCATTTTTTCATGAGAATGAATTAATATATCATGCGAATAAAAAAAATATATCAAATTTATCAGGAGGTTTTGGGAGTGGGTGGTGTGATGGAGCACAGTACCACACGTTCATTCAGAGTTCCCAGTCAATGTAAGCTGCCACAGTCCTCAGCCTGGACGCAGGCAGAAGAAGGTCCAGGAAGGCCCTGCCCCTCTAGCTCTAGGGATTTCCCTTCTCCTCCAAGGTCTCCTGACCATCTTTACCGAAGGGTTTGACATTTCTTCTAGGTAAAGACAGCTATAGTATAGATCGTTTTTTATTCTCTTGTAATTGCAAAGTTTTATTTTTTTAATTGTGTTGAAAATATACATAAAACATAACTGAATAATTTCTAATGTATGAGTCAGTGATACTCATTACATTCTTCAAGTCATATAACCATTCTCAATACCTTTCTCCAAACTTTTCTACAACCATTAACATAACCTCAATGCCCCAATGGAAAAACTGCCCCTTCCCCCTGCCCACAACTGGCAACCACCAATAATCCTTGCTTTCTATATATTTGCTTATTTCATGTAAGTCAGATCGTACAGTATTTGCCCTATACTTAGGGCAAATACTAACTTATTCCATTTAGCATGATGTTTTCAAAGTCTAGCAGGAAAGAATTTTAAAATTCCAACTATAGCTAACCTCAGTTTCTGCTATCATTCTTAGTCATCCATTCTTTCACCGACTAGTGTGCCCCCGCCTTGTCTTCTTTGTTGCTGCCCCATTCTGCCCTTCAGTGGCTGAGCCCTGCTTTCTGCTCCCTCCTTGATCTCTGTATCCTTCTAACCAACTGCTGGCATGTTCCATCTCTGAATCTTGTCTCTCTCTCAAGCTTTCCCTCCATCCAACGCACCCGACCTAGCTCCATCTCTTTCTGCATCCTGAACTCTGCAGTCCTTCCCACAGATTCAGAAACATACACAGACCTTTAGGTTGACACAGACAACCCACTGAGACATACACAGCGGAGGAGGCTGTGTGTTCTCCATCTGAAGTTCTCACATCAAGGTTCTCAGATACGGCCATCTCTTTCTGCCTCACTTCATCTACTAAGGACTGGGCTTCTATTCCGAGAAAAACAATTTTCATCTTCTACTGTGGCTGGGTTAAGAAGGGTGCAAGGAAGAGGTACACATGTAAGAATCATAACTAAATATACACATTCTTCTCTTTACATATAACTCCTCTATAAAAAGCCTTTCAGTAAAAAGAGGATGAAAAGAGGTGACCATTGCTCTGGAGTGTTTACCCTCCAAATTTACTAAGAATATCACTCACATACAAAACATCAAGTCACACATTTATTATGAAGCTTCATGGGAATGAGGTCATTTCTAAGTTCCAAAGGAACAAATTCATTGGAATTCAATAAAGGTGGAATTAAAGAAAAATAACTTCTTAAAAAATGAACTACCATAAACAGTGCCACTTTACAATGGAGACTTTGTCTTCCACAGCAGTGCCCCCAAAGGGTGGTGGGTCTCTGGGGAAGAAGAAAGAAACCATGGGGTCTGCAGAGGTGGAGGATGTGGTGATGGAGAGGCCTCCAGGGGTCCCTATGACCAAAGCTTTGGGGTCACAGGTGAGAATAAGGACCCTGAAAGCTCAAGTAAATTAACTCTCTATTCTCAGAGGTCTCTATCCAAGAGGAAAATGTGCAACAGTCAACAACATCCCATGAAAAAAGTCGAAGCTCCAGGCCCAGGAAGATTCCAAAACAATCCGAGAACGCTTCTCCTTCCTCTTCCACCGAGCAGACCTCTCACTCCTCCAGCTACGGGGCTGCCCCAGGAAACCCATGGGTCAGGTGCGCATATTTCACCAAGGTGCGCACGGTCAAGGGGGTGGCGGTCTCCTGGCAGACCAAAACCTCCTTTGCCCCCGTGGGCAAGATGCCCCAGGTCTTTGAAGCCGAGCTCTCTGAGGAGAGCACCATCGGCTCTGCCCCAAGTCTGGCCAACACTGAGTCCCTGGTCAGCAACCTGGAGCCCTGGCAGGAGGGGCCCCAGACCTGTACCCAGGAGCCCACCGACCAAGGGGAGGAGCATGGGGAGAGACCCCGCGCAACCACCCCGGAGTGGCTGGTGACCCGTAAGCACGGCTTCCGCTGCGTGGCCTGCTGCCGCGTGTTCGAGTCCCGGGAGGCCCTGGTTGCGCACGCGGAGCATGGTGTGACTCAGGGCTTCAGCTGCCGGGTCTTCTTTGAAGAGCTGCTGGAGAGGCGGCTGCCACGCTCAGTCCAGCGAAGGCCCAGACGCTGCCACCAGCTGGCCAGGCGTTGCCTGATGGCCGCCAAGAAGAGGGAGGTGAGGGAGAAGAGAGCGGTCTGCAGACGCCTGGAGGAGCAGCTGGAGAAGCAGAGAGAAGAACTGAAGAGGCTGAGGCACCAGCTGGACAGGCTGAAGAGGCAGGAGACCAGCCTGCAGAAGGAGCAGGTGCACCACCGAGGCCAGAGGGGGAAGCGCCTGAAGACGTGCTAGAACCCCGGGACTAGGAGGAGCAGGGCCTTTGGGCTGAAAACGTGGGCCCTTCAGGAGAGACCTCCATTCAGGTTCGTTTAACCCAGCTCCCCTGGAAGATCATACCGTCCTTCCCCCTGTGACCCCAACCCTCCCAACCCAAGTGCACAGAGAACTCCAGCCCTAAGGGGGATCTGGATGGAAGAAGTCCCAGATAGCTGACCGCAGACACCAGGTCCCCTCAGAGGCTCCCCTGGCCCAGGAGAGGACAGGACAGGCCTCATCTGGATGGTGAGATCTTGGGACCCTAAGGATGAGCGCAGCATAAATAGGGAAAGGGAAATGGGATTTCAGTGGGACTTGGGAGGATTGGGGGGGGGCCCTGCTGAGGTGTGATGGTGAAGGGGGTGTCACTGAGTTCTTTGGAGGAGAAGGAATCAGAGAGATGGCAGGCTGTTGGGAAACATGTCTGCAGGTGAGCAGTGGACATAAAGCCCTAAACAAACAACTCTGGGTCCCTTCCCAGCAGTATAGAGGCAGAGAAAGAGACAGGGCTTGGTAGGAGGAGAGGAGGGCAGGTTGAAGGAAAATGAACTCACCCCAGCCATGTCTTCTGGTCTCCTAGGGTGAATTTGGGTTTATGATTGGGATGCATCCTTTCTGCCACATTAGGGGAATGTAAGTGGGAGGTGGTGTAGAAAAATCCCCCTGGGTGTTAACCATTTCTGGATAAGAGTTGATCCAGGGCTTGCAGGATATTTCCTGTAGAGCATGTTCTAGGGTAAGGGGTAGAGCTTTGGAACTTTTTCTTCTCCTAAATCAAGCTATACATTCCGGTTCTTGACATGTCAAACAAACATGCTAATTTTTTTTTGTTTTCCTGTGGTCAAATCTGACCTGTCCCGAGGTCAAAGAACTGGAAGAAAAAGGCCCTCTGAGGTGAAAGAACCAAAAGAGAGGACAGGCTTCAAACCCAGGGAGAACAGCGAGAACACAGGTGATCAGAGGTAATGGTGGGAAGGGGCAGATTCAGGCCCAGACTCAACAGTGGACAACAAAGCCCCAGTCTCAGTCACAACATCAAATCCCAAGTCTGGGGAAGCCCTGGACATGACAGGGGTGTATCCACCTCTCTAGGAAATGAGACCACAAGTATCACAGGGAACCCCCCAGGGGCAGAGGAATGGAGGGCAGGGCCTCTAGGATGGGCACCTCCATCCACAGTCTGTCCTGTGTGTATTCCTCAGAGTGACAGAGACGGCTCCTGCGAGGCAGAGGGTCACAGGCAGAAAAGAACCAAGGTGTTCAGACCAGGTAAATTCTGCAGTCTCCTAAGCATCCAAAACGAAAAATCAGAGATTCTCAGAGGTATCAGGGTGGGAGGGGTTGGTATTCCCAGGCTGGGGAGAGGCTGGCTGGGGAGGTGCTGCTTTCTGAAATCTTTTCATCAACATCTTTCTTCTTAAAAGCTACCTTCCCAGTTGATGTCCTCTATGATCTATGCTCAGACCTGAATGGGGCCTAAAATGCACAAAGGTGGGTTATCCAGTGGGGCTAGGCAGGGAGGAGGTGGAAGCAGCATATCCAGGAAAGAGAATCTTCTAGAGGCGCATGAGTTACCTAGTGAATTGCACATGGCGTCCAGCCTTCTACATTTAGCTGTAGACGTGTGCTTGCAAGACGTGTTTGAGGGGTAACTCTACTGATTTCCCAAAATTATTTTTGGTCATTTCCAGTTATAGAGACCAGAGGAACTCACTGGCTCCAAGAACAACAAGAAATCCACTGGATCTGATTATTACTTTCTGCGGTGTGCTCTCCTGCCAGTGATTCAAATCTTTTGTCTGTCATTCTGGAGAATTTTCACCTATTTTAAATATCTAACAAAACATGTTAAAATATACATATATCTATGATGTTTATGAATTTCCAAAGCTCTGAAATTGTTTTTTATCACATTTGCAAGATCACAGATTTGTATGACAAAAAAATTAATGTCAGGGTCCCACCCTCATATGTAATTTGGTCCTGCTCCCCCAGGGTATCCAATGTTAATAGACACATGTGTAACCTTCCCTACACCTCTCTGCAGGGACACATATACACAGTCACAGGCACACAGGTATATCTGCTGGGGTGTTTACTTTTATGAAAGCCTGGTCACACTCCACCCACATTGCTCTCGCCCCTTATTTCACTTGATATTCTACCTTGATTCTCTGTAAGTCATTAGATATGGCACTGCCACTATATTTTTTGATCTTTTAACTTACATGAATAATTTAAATAGATGATATCAATTCAGTACACTTTATCTGTACTTCTACATGTTCTTGTCAGAAGCTATCAAGTCAGTTCTGACTCACAGTGGCCCTTTGCACCACAGAACAAAACACCACCCGGTCATGTGCAATCCTAATAATCTTTGCTATATTTGAGCACACTGTTGAAGCCACTGTATCAATCTCATTGAGGGTCTTCCTCTTTTTCACTGGACCTCTGCTTTACCAAGCATGATGTCCTTTTCCAGGGACTGGTCCCTCCCTCTTGATAACATGGCCAAAGCCATCCTTGCTTCTAAGAAATATTCTGGCTTTCTCCCTTTAAGACAGATTTGTTCGTTCATACATAACACTACTAAAATGGAAACATTATCATCCATGCTTTTTAAGTCCACTCTTCCTGCGTGTTCTAGCTCTCCTCCCCCTGTTCTTTCCTGCAAGTGAATCCAAGATAATTCAGGTTAACAATGTGGTAAGTAGTCTCTCTTATCCTTGCTTAAACAAGGACACAGACTTATACACACACACAGAAGGATAAAAGTTAAGCACGTGAAAAATGAGCAGTGAATTCAAAAGGATCGTTTATGTGTATAACACTCATAAACATAAACAGGTATCCAAGCATATTCAAACAATTGATATTGTTTAACCCAGATGTGCTCATTTTATATACACTTCTCTGCACCTAGATTTTTTCAGTAATACTTCAATAATACTTCACAGATATTTTTCCCACTCAACTACTACAACTCATTTATTGATGATGTAGCTTTACCATAAGTTATCTATCATTCAACCGTCAATGTACAGTCAACGTTTGGTCAACACTAATAATAACTATCCGTTGTATACTACAGGATCTGTTTCTGTGCAATAGACTCCATAGAGTGAGATTTCCAGCTCAAAGTATGTTTTAAAAGTACAGAGCCATGACCATGTCTTTCCCCTAGAGGCTGTCCTAAAGCACCTTTCCAGCCATGTCTCAGGGTATCCTTCTCCCCACAGCCCAGCCAGCCATAGATGGTGTTGATTTTTAAATTGTGCCAGTTTCACTGGGACTTTGATATTTTCTTAACTACCAGTGTTTTTGAGCAACTTGGACTATGTTTATTGGGCATGTGGATTTCCTGTGAACGATCTTTTTGAATTCACTGCTCATTTTTCAAGTGCTTAACTTTTATCCTTCTGTGTAAAATGGAAATTGTTATTAAGCCTTGTCATCTCCATTTCACATGATTTTCCAAATCTATCATTTGTGTATCACATTTTTGCAAGCTTTGTCCCCCAGAACGGTCACTTGAGTCAGCACCGTTTATTAAATAAATATAATTTTCTCAAAATAGCGCCTTTATATCAATGTTTATTGTGACTTCTTAGCAGATTTTGTTTCATTGGTCGACTTGTCAGTTTCTATGCTATGTAATATCAATTTGTTCTGTTACCTGAAGAGGTAGACACCTGTCAGTATCCTGCTTTTTCATGTTTTTCTTCTCTATACCTTTTAAAGCAGCCGTAGTGTTGCAGTGATTAAGTGCTCATCTGCTAATCCAAAGAAGGTTTGGCAGGTCGAACCCACCAGGGGGCACTGAGGGGAAAGACCTGTTGTTCTGCTCCCATAATGATCACAGCCTAGAAAACCCTATGGGGCAGTGAAATGGGATCACTATGAGTCAGAAATGGACTCCAAGTCTCCTAACACCAGCAACATCCTCTGCTATCTACTGTACTATTTGTAGCATATGATCACTGTATACAATTCAAAAACAACTATCTTAATATTCCAACTGGAAATACATTCCACTTATATATTAGTTTTAGGGACCTCCATTTCATTGACAAGACTTCTCATTTGAAAATATGGCATATTTTTTGCATACATTCAGGTTTCATTTTATGTATTTTAGTACATTAGTTTTCGTCATAGAGGTCCTTTGATGCTCTGGTCAAAACAATGTTTTCCTAAATATTTTACAGTTTTGAACACAGTTTGATCCAGTCAAGTAGTAGGGGAAAGAGAACGGTCTGCCCTTCTCACCCTTGCCAATTTGAGACCCTCATGTCTATACTGGAGACAAACCATTGATTTTGATGTATTTGTCTTTTATTCAGGTATGCAATTATATCATCATTATTTGAAAAATCTCTTATTATACTTATACTAGTTATTTAAATTTTCTAGTTTATTCCTTCACCTGAAAACTATGTTGAGTGATACCAAAATTTTTGTCTAGTTCCAAATTTATCAGAATGAGTTGAATATTAATTTTCCATTTATCTCACACCTGCTAAGTTTGGGGAGAATCTATTATGCCCCAATAGATAACTACTACTGTGACCTGCTGACCATTATTGGAATCACACACAACTTGTTTCTGACAGTTAAGTACTTTCACCTGGCCTCTGTAGAGCTGGGATCCCATGATTTGCATTGCTACTAGGCAGCCCAGCTCCCACTAACAACCTGAGCCTATAGACAATTGTTGCTGTTAGTTGTCATCAAGTCATTTCTGACTCATGACCACCCCATGTGGGCATAGTAGAACTAACTGTTCAATAGTGTTTTTAAGGCTTTCATCCTTTAGTAGTTGATGGCCAGGACTGTCTTCCAAGGACCCTCTGAGTACGTTCAAACTGCCAGACTTTCAGATAATAGTCAAGCACTTAACTGTTTGTGGCGTCCAGGGACTCCCTACAAAGTATACATATTGGTAAGCTCTATCTTGCTGGTGCTCCCCTCATCTCCGCATTCCTTATTCTTTTGATGAAATGGGTATCCTTCAGGACCTCCAAGAAATGGTCTTATAGAAGACTAACTCAGACATGCCCACATATTGGAGGCTTTTAATCCCTCTTCCAACATCTGACCTAGCAGGTCTGGCATTTCCATTTCAGAGAATGTGGGCCATTGCCTTTTCTAAGCTTCCAAAAGCAATCCCACAGCATATTAAACCCATTTCCAGAACCCTTGCTACGGCAATAAATCCTTGTCAACAAACTATCCTTGACCCAACTTTATATTAAACTCCCCTTGACTCAGCACCTTCAGCACCCACTCCTCAGCACACCCCCGTCCTGCTCACACAAGGCAGCCAGGTCTTGCAGCTCCTTCAGTGTACAGTCTCTCCCCCCTCAACCACAACAGCACTGCCCCCGGTGGCTATGCTGGTATCTGACAACTAAGTATCTGGACAAATGCATGGGACACTATCTCAGGACTCTGCAAAGGAAAGTGTTGAAGGTGGATGGGGGCAGGGCAGAACCAGAACATAAAGTATGAACATTCTAGAGGCTGAAATTAAATGAGCCCAAATCTCACAGCTGCACACCCGTTGTGGACAGAAACAGCCCCGAGAGAAGCCCTCTCTCATATAAATGGGATAGAAGGTCCGTAAAGGAGAGAGACAGGCAGCTGGGCAGGTGGGCAGACACCTGAAACTCTGGCAGAGGAGAATCCTTCTCTCTGACCAGAGTATGGAAGAACCAAATATTGTAGAGAAAGCTCCATTACATTTTCTCTCTCTCTGCTGTTAACTGACACCTAGTCAATTCTGCCTCAAAGGGTGAGACTTTTCAAAAGCAGATCACCAGGTTTGTCTTCTGAGGCGCTTCTTGACACGTTCAAAGTGCCAGCCTTTTGGCTGGTTGTCCGGTGCTTTGGCCCCATAGGCAGAACCAGTCACTGATGTGCACAACAGAATGAGGAGATTAAAGCCCCGGCATTCCCGCCAGTGGGCCAGGAAAGCACTCCTTCTGAACTCAGAGAGCAGAAGAGAAAGAGGAGGCTGTGCAAGAAAGAGATTCTGCAGACTTGCTATGAACTCCTGGTTCACCCCCCAGGTGCGTATCCATTGCCCTGACCCTAAGAAGCATTATCAAATCCTTTAAGACCCGCACTATGGGTTAGAATGCCATCAAGGTTCCATACTGAGTGGCGCTCACATAGGTTAGACCTAAATACACCTGCAAACCCTTCAAAAATTGAACTAACATTTGAACCATAGAATACAAAAGATGGGACAGAACTTGGAGCCTGAACATAACTGGGTCAATCGACTGCTAAAAACAAAAAAATTCTCCATAAAATTTAAGCAGGACTTGTACTCTCAAAATCATAAGAAACAGATTTTGAAATGCTATTCTAATCCAAGAAATAACAGGGACACTTTTTAAATAAATGGAAAGATAATAGGTGCTATTTGCAAATGAAAATTTTACATGTTAAAAGTACAATCGTAGGAATAAAAAATTCAGTTGATATTTTCACAATAGCAGAATGGTGATGACAGAGAAAAAAACTAAATACTTGAAATAGATCAGTAGAAAATATCCATTCTGCAAACAGAGAGGAAAATATGGAAAAAAATGGACAGTGCCTCAAGAACTAGACAAAAAGCTTATTTATTGGAACTCCAGAAGAAGTGGACAAAATGTGTGGTGAAGAAAATAGTATTTGAAAAAATACTGGCTGAACACTTTCCAAATGTGGTGAAAGACATAAACTTACAGATTCAAGAAGTTCAGCAAACCACAGCAAGTTAAAGAATTCCATGCCCCAATACCGAATTTTCACAAAAATATTCTGTGGGTTATGGGTTTTTTGCCAACCCAGTGGGCCTTACCCCACATCCCAAGTATATTTGTAAGTACATTACTCTAATTTTTTTTTTTTTTTTTAACAGCAGCATGTAAAAAGAAAAAAACAGTATACTGTACTCAAAGACACACCCGGGAGGGGAAAAACAGTTCACACATATATATATATATATAGAACATGGGTTACTTGCATAAAAATACCATACATCATAATCAACTGCAGAATAACAAAGGTCAAGAAAATACTCAGGAAGGAGGTAGAGAGAAAACAACACATTTCACCTGAGAAAAATAATTTGAATGACTCTGTATTCACTATCAGAAGCCATGGAAGCCAAAAAAAAAAAAAGATTGTGAAACATCATTTTTTCAACCCTGAAAGATGGAAATATTAACCCAGAATTCTATGTCCAATCATTACCTTCAGGAGTAAAGCACAAATAATGCCATTCTTAGGGGAAAGAAAACTGAGAGAATTCATCACCACCAGACTTCTAAGTGAAACACTAAAGGAAGTACTTCAGGTGGTAGACTTGGAATTTCAGTTGTATTTATGGAAAGCAGAAAACGTGGAAACTATGTGGATAAATATACTATGTCAACACTGTAGTTACTGCACAACATGGCACTGAACAAGCCTCTTTGGAAAGTTTTTCCAGTCTCTTGGAAATGCTTGGAAATACATCCTGGCAAATCATTATTAGAGAATGGAATTAATTTTGACAATACCTGAGAGATGTCTGTAGTCAAGTCTAGTGAACAAACTGGAAAATAAATTTACTGACTGAAACTAAGGTGTGGTAACAAAACATGAGTCTCAGTTCCCGTGTGGCCATGAGCTGGTTCTGAAGGCCAACCTTCCCCAGAGAGGCACTTCAAGCACATGGGGGGCAACGGCTTCCTGTTGATATTGCTAGGTGCCATCGAGTGGGTTTCTGAGTCATTGTGGCCCAGTGTAAAAGGAGAACTTCCCCGATAGGGTTTCCTGGTTTGTAATCTTAACGGAAGCAGTTCGCCAGGTCTTTACTCCTTAGAGCCTTTTGGTGGGTTCAAAAAACTAACCTTCGGTTAACAGCCGAGTGCTCAAACTTGGCACCACCTGGGCTCCTTGGAGCAATGGCAGCACCACAGAATTTCGTAGAAACCTTCCCATAGGCCTTCTCTGAGAGGTAACCCCTTGCTTAAGGACCAAGTTTAGGTTTTATATATACTCATTCTACATAAAGTCTAGATAAGAACTACAGTGCTTCCTTGAGCGGACAACATTGTATATGCCCTCCATAAACAAAATGTGTCAAGGGCAAAGTTTAATATTAAACCAAGGCATTTCCCGTCAGTCCTTACCTGAGAAGGTCTTCGTGAGAATTTCCTGAGACTCTTGGAAAAGGATTTAGTAGACACTGCTTTCTTTTTACCTCTTCGCTCCTGAACAGAAACCTCTGCTAAGAGGTCATGCGTAAAGCTCCAAATGCCTCTTCTTATCCTGAATGTAAGCCGTGTAATAAGACCAGGAACTAGGCATTCAGCTGGGTGAAGAAACCCAGGAGTACTTCCTGTCTTCAACACCTTCCAGTTCCAGAGAAATCCTGTTACAAGTCACTAGATCAGCCCAGGAGCTGGAAGACTGAAATTCCTGGTCCTCTGACAAGTGGGAAGGGCAGGGTGGGGTTAGGCAGAGCCTCCTTGACCATCACTTGCCCCAAGAGGCTCTGGAGGCTGCTTCATGTTCTAAGTCAAAGGCCCTTCCAGCCCAGGCACATAAGAGCAGGGGAAGACTTTGTCCATTGAAAGAAGAGATGGGCACAGGAGTAGCAGGTTTTAGGGCACTCAGCATTGGTCAGCTTTGCGACTTCAGGACATCCTGGCCCATGATCACCTTCACAACTGAGCCTTTATAGCCTCTTCACCTCTCCGTCCTTCCCAGTTTTCTCCCAGCACCATGAGCTGTGGCTTCTGCTAGTTTCAATGATTTCAGTATTTCAGTAGCTCCTCACCCCACTCAGGGGAGGCAGTTTTGCAGACTGCAGGACACAAATCCACAGTGCGGTTTACGTGTCCTTCAGCAGAAACACTTCCGAGGGTACAAGTTGGCCTCAGAGATTCTGAGACCCATGCAGAGAGAAGCCCAGGGGGAGAGTCACTGGCTTCAGTAAGTGTCAGCACTCTCAGGGTCATGTCCCTGGGGTCATGCCCAACTACAGGAAAAACGAAGTGGGCTCTGAGGCTCCGTGTGCTGACCGTCCAGTACACAGGCCCTGGAAGCCTTGGAAGGATTCTGTCTTACTCTAACCCAGCACTGGGGAAATCCTCACAGGGTAACAGCAGTGATATGCCTGGGGATCTTTATTCTAAAAGTCTCAAAGCAGTTGATACAGTCTTGTGAGGTGGGAGATGAGAAAGCTTGGGACCACCGAGAGAGGGTGGCAAAAGAAGGAAGACTTTATCACTCCCTCTGTTCAAGTTTTTTTTTTTTTAATTCCAACTGGGGCTCCAAACAGGTCTTTGTTGTTAAAGTTGTATTTCTCTGTGTTAATTTATGATCCTTAACTCAAATCTAGAGTTTCGAGCTCATTTTGATAATTCCTCTTTAGTCTGTGGAGACAGGAGTCTGCCTTCAGCCAGTGGTGAGAGTGGAAGAAATAAAGTCCCTGGTCCAGACTGGGGCAGGCTCTGCTGCTCCGCAAACTAGGGGTGCGGTCCCTGAAGAGCCCTTCTGAGGACAGCACAGGAGGGGCGTCCCGCCTGGAGAAAGGGCGGAGGGGGGTGGGGGATTGCTGTGTGAGCAGTGTGGCCTCTGTGGCTTCCCCTTCTCCTCCTGGAAGTGCAACCTGGGGCCCTTCACGTGCGGAGCCAGAGTCCTAGAGTGACCACAACTCTCCCACCCTTTCTGGGTCACCCTCTGGACCCAAGTCCCCATACGCCTCCTCTGCCCTACTATCCCAGCATAAGCACTGTGACTGGGCTCAGGGGTGTACCCTGGGTCTTGACATCGGTAGCCTCAGGCTTCCCCTAGTTCTGGTGGGACCTGTGAGCCTAGCGGGTCTGAGTTCAGGCCAAGGCTGGGTGGGCTGGGACTCTCGTGAAAGGCTCCTGCAGCCAGCTCCTTCCTGATGCACGTGAGATTGTGGTGGGGCAGCCTCCGACCTGGCACCTCCCCTGGGCGTCCCTCTCCACACAGCCCTGCCCAGTTCCCTCCCCCGCCCCCGCAACCGCCCAACCACCTCCTCCTGCCTCCTAGTTCTAGAGGAGTGCTCTTTTGATGTCCATTTGCAACTAGCACCCCATGGCCCTGCACGGAGTCAATCCAGCTAATGACCTCAACCTTAACTGCACAACTTTGAAACTGCTAGATAGGTGGGAAATGAACAAAAAAAAAAAAAAAAAAAAGAGGAGAAACACTTAACAACAGTTACAAAAAAAGTTATATGGGACTGTATTCTCACATCATGGACTCAAAGATGCTGGGTTGTATTTTTGTTTGCAAACAAGTCTTAGATAAGGGAATTGCTGCCAGGAATAGAGGTAGAGTCTGACTTTGGAAAAATGAGGGAAAATCTGGGATTGATTAATTGACGTGGATGAGACTGAAAATCGTGATAACAACATAACATTTAAAGATGAAATCCTAGCAGCCTAGAACATGCAGTGGAAATTTTTCTAAGTAGCACCAGAAAAGACCTTTAATCACTACACAAAATGGGTCAGTAGTTCAAGATCTCCCTAAGAAAATAGGAGGCCGAGACCACTTTCATTCAGGTTGCAGCAAACAGGCAAGAAACAGAGCATTTTAATCTTGTGCAAAGTCAGAAAAGAAGAGAAAAAGATGAGATGCTCCTCTACTTCATCCCTAAGGCTAGTTTAATATTGACACCAAATTAGACAAGGATGATAGAAGAAGAGTTACAGGGCAAGCACACCAAGTAACTGGGATGCAAAAACCTACATAAAATACTGGCAAAGGAAATCCAGCAAAGTATAAACCATGTAATACGCCATCATCAAGGGGGTTTATCGTCAGCATGCAAGCTTGAGTGAACATTAAAGATTTAATAATTTAATTCACCATAAGCATAGATGGAAGAAGAAAAGACATGCTCACCTCAAGAGATGGGGACAAAGCAGTTGATAAAATCCAATCACACTGAGAGATAAGGACTCTGAGCAATCATGGACCAGAAAAGGAGTTCCTTAAGTTGGAAAAATACAACTGGCATGATAGTTCATGGGAAAATGTGGGACATTCTCTTTAAAATTAATTAGCATTAAAATAAGGATGCTTTCCCAATTTGAAGACTGGCGTCTGGCATCTTAAACATTAGAAAGCAGCCATCTTAGGTGCATCCATTGGTCTCAACCCACCTGGATCAAAGGAGAATGAAGAACACCAAGGACACGAGGTGATTACGAGCCCAAGAGACAGAAAGGGCCACGTGAATCAGCTACTACATCATCCTGAGACCAGAAGAACTAGATGGTGCCCGGCTACTACCAATGACTGCCCTGACAGGGAACACAACAGAGAAACCCTAAGGGAGCAGGAGAACAGTGGGATGCAGACCCCAAATTCTCATAAATTCATACTTAATGGTCTTACTGAGACTGGAAGGATCCCGGTGGTCATGGCCCCCAGACCTTCCGTTGCCCCAGGAAAGGAACCATTCCCGAAGCCAACTCTTCAGACATGGATTGGACTGGACAATGGGTTGGAGAGGGATGCTGGTGAGGAGTGAGCTTCTTGGATCAGGTGGACACTTGAGACTATGTTGGCATCTCCTGCCTGGAAGGGAGATGAGAGGGTGGAGGGGGTTTAGAAGCTGGCGAAAAGGACACGAAAAGAGAGAGTGGAGGGAGAGAGCAGGCTGTCTCATTAGGGGGAGAGTAATTGGGAGTGTGTAGCAAGGTGTATACACGTTTTTGTGTGAGAGACTGACTTGATTTGAAAACTTCCACTTAAAGCACACACAAAAATATTAAAAAAATAAGGATGCTTTCTATCATTATTTATATTAAATATTTAACACTGGAGGTCCAAGCTAGAACAAAATGACAACAAAAAGAAGGAAAAGCTGCAACTGCTATTACTCATAGATTACAGAAATGCCTCCACAGAAAAATTTACAAACCATTGAAATTAATGCTAGTCAATCATAAATATAAACTAAAAAATAAACTGCATTTCTATGCATCAGCATCAAGCCGACTCTGTTGTAGCTCTTAGTGAAGGCAGAGGACACTGATAAGGAAATAGCAGGATTCAGGTGGGCTAGACAAGGAGGGGAGAACGCTATTTTACACCAGGCTTCATGTATAGTCATGGGTATGTGTTAGTCATCTAGTGCTGCCATAAGAAAAAAATAACACAATTGGGTGGCTTTAAAGAACAGATATTTATTTTCTCACAGTTCGGGAGGCTAGAAGTAGGAATTCAGGGCATGGCTCGTGTCTACTTCAGCTTCTAGCAGCTTCCAGCCACCCTTTGCGTTCCTGGCCTTGTAGATTATCTTCCCCTTTGTCTGTCTCCCTCTTCCCCTGTTTGTGTCTGTGTCTATTCTGTTCTTTTTGTAACTCAGAAGGGATTAGGTTTAGGACTCACCCTACACTGGTATGGCCTCATTAAAATAATTTTAAAAATCCCCTATTTCCAAATCAGGTCACATTTATAGGTACAGTAGTTAGGATTTCAACGTACCTTTGGGGTTACACAATTCAGTCCATATAGTACCCTCACCAGATATTCTAGGCTGAGAGTACAAATATGAGCAGCTGAGAGTTCTATTTTTTGTCTATATTAGTTGGCTATCACTTGTCTGAGTCCACCCATATAAACTTTGGAGCAACTTATTATGAAGGACCAGGCCAACCTTTATTAGCCATGTCCATTATGTGGAAAAATGCACACATTCCCATCACTGAAGCCCTGAGAAATTCATCGATAAGGGTGGAACGGGGTTGGGACCAAGAATTGTTTCATGGCGTTGGTAACATGGCATAGCTGTCAGACATCTACGTGGAGATGGCAGGTAATAATACTGACAGCTAACACTTACTGGTGCCAGGACTCTTGTGAGGGCTTCTCCTCTCTTAAGATACTTGCTCTGCATGATACCCATGTGAGGAATGTATCATTATAAGGCACATTTTACAGATGAAGAACTCGGTACACAGAGTTACGCTGACATTTGAATAGAAGTCATGAACCAGGAGGAGTTGAAATGGATGGAGGTGTAAACATCACATCCTCAGCTACAGACAGACAGCCACCGACTCCCTGAGGCATCCTAGAGAGAGGGTGTCAATAGAGAGAGAGGACTAAGCACTGAGCCTGAGGGCACTCTGACATCTAGAAGCCGGACAGATGAACGGCAGCCAACAAAGCTCTCTGAAGTCCAGTGTGGTTCCTGGAGCATGGTCTGTCCTTTCTCTGGACTGCATTTTACCAGTCCCCCTCCCACCCGCACTGGGTGTCCCCTTCACAATGGCAGGGACAATGTGTACTTTCACCACTGCGTCCACATGATGTAGACTATTCCTGGCACGTGGAATCTTTATCTGAAATTCCACAGCACATCTCTAGAGGCTCATGTTCTCATAGCTTCTGTCGCCTCTGCAGCCCTTGCTTCTGTCTGTCCGTCTGCTGGGCTGCACCACACGGAACCAGTTATGAAATTCAAGCCCATCTTACACTCGCCAAGGTCCTACTCACACAAAATTTGTATTAGCTTAAAAGAAAAGGTGTGTAGATAAGATACACAAGGGATTTAATTGCAGAAAACAAACCTTAAAATGAAATGGCTGGGAATGGTGGCCTCCCTTTGTAAAAAGGCGTCTCTGTACAGACTACGGGAAAATGCAGTTAAGATATGGGTCACGGGAAAAGGAGCGTTTGTAGCAATCTGGTAATCACTCAGACCACCTGTAAAAATGTTTTCATCCTTTTTCTCATACCTTACACAAAACAAAATTCCAGATGGATCGAATATTTAAAATTAAAATATGCAACCATAAAAATTTTAGAAGTTTTTATTTTCTTTTTATTGATAAAAGAGAAAGACTTTTTAAAAATCCCAAAATATGAAGGCTAAAACTGTTAAGATCTATAGATCTTTGGCATATCAAAAAGTATATGAAGGGAGTAAAAATACAGGCAAAGAGCTGAAAAAAAGCTTGCAGGCTAAGGATTTGAATAGAGATTTCTCGAAATCAGATGTAGAAACTCTCAACAAGCACAGGAAAAGAAGCGTAACCTCATTAGTCATCAGGGAAATGCAAATCTAAACTAAAGTGCACTATTATTTCAAAACCACTAAGATGGCTAAACTCAACAGGATGGACAACAAGTGTCGGCGACGATGTGGAGAAGCTGGAATACCGCTGGTGGAAATGTAAAATGATCCAGTTGTTTTGGAAAATGGTTTGGCAATTCTGCAGACAGTTAAACACAGAATTCCCATACAACACTGCAATTGCACACCTAGGTCTGTACCCGGAGAATCAAAAGCATGTTCACACACAAACTCACACAGAGGATTCCTAGTAGTGTTATTCGTAACAGCCAAAATGTGGAGAGAACCCACATGTCATGACCTGATAGACAGGATGTGGTATATTCATAGACTGGAATATTACTCAGCCACAAAAAGGCACCAAGTACTGATACATGCCACAACATGGACGAACCTTGAGAACATTACGCTAAATGAAAGAAGCCAAACACAAATGACCGCATCGTGCATGATTCCATTTACATGAAATGTCCAGAACAGACAAACCAACACAGACAGAAGTAGATTAGTGGTTGCTACGGCTTGGAGGAAAGGAGTAATGAGGATGACTGTTAATACGCCTTTATTAACAAGGGCCTTTATTTACGGGGCACTGAAAATATTCTGAAGCTAGACAGTGGTGACTGTTGTGCCAAGTCTGTCCATATACTAAAAGCCACGGTATTGTGCATATTTTCAAAGGCAGTGTTACGGCAGGTGAATTGTATCTCAATAGAAGTATTTGTGATTCCTAAAAGACTAACTTTTCAATTAACATATAGAACCTATAAATCAGTAGGGAAAAAACAATCCAATTTTAAAACGTCTCCCTCCAAAGCAAAGGGAAGGGGGTACATTCCATCCGTACAGCTTATTTTTTTTATCTCTTCATTATTCAACTTCTATTCTCATCTTATGTAACTCTAAATTATACAAATAATTGTCTCCATTTTCCTTATCCCTGTTTTCACTATTTAACTAAATAAAGACAGCAACACAGTGTTTTTTATAAAAACCCACCCACATTCACTCAAATCATTTTTTAGCACTTCTTAGGTGCCAGTTACCAGGATGCTCTGACAAACACAACAGACAAGTTCCTCCCTGCATGGGCCTTCTATTTTTGTGAAGCAGGCAGATGATAAATCAGCCAACCAGCTCTTAATGTAACCTAACATTAAGGAGGGAAACATGTAATTTTGGAGCTATCTCAAGCTGTTGTCTCTCTCACAAAGATTTCTCCGAATCTAGTGAAAAGTAAACACGTCGAAGGAACTCTGTGGGGCCAATAAATGTGAAAAAGCCATTACATTTCAGTTTTGTTTTGTTGCTTTCACCTGCCACCCTGTCATTATTTTTTAATAACATGATTATGGAGCTGACATCAAACTCTCACCACTCGGCTGAAAGAAAAAACCAAACCCGTAGCCATCTAGTCAATTCTGACTCAGAGACCGTATAGGACAGAGTAGAACTGCCCCATAGGGTTTCCAGGGAGCAGCTGGTGTTAGGACACAATTCCCTCTTATAAGAAACTGAAAGCTGTTCACTGTGGATGTGGGAGGGACTCAGTAACACTTGCAGAGATTTCCACGTGGGTGGGGTGCTCTAGTGTGAGCATCGGGGGAATGGACCCCATGTGCACTTTGCAGCCTTCTGCAGATTATGACACAACAAACATTCACTCTTCATCGTCCTACATCTTGGAAGAGAACAGAGGGAATTGTTAGGCAGGACCCTTCGAAAATGCAGGGCAAGAAATTTTATTGCAACATTAAATGGAAAATAAAATCTTCCTACGTTTTTCCTCCTTCCCTACCTCATTTCAAGGAGATAGCTGGACTCACAGTGTTGAAGGCCTGAAACTTCAAGACTCTGAAGAGTCTGTGGTAAAAGCCTCAGCTCACTGAGGTGATCACACTGAGTGAACTGGAGCCCAGGGGAAGAGTGACAGTGAGATAGTAGGGTCCTAGACATTGGGAAGGGGTAGGACCTCCTTCTTGATAGTGCCCTGGAGGGGGTTACAGCACCTCAAAGGCTGATGCAGGCACATAAGTAGACAAACCCTATTATGCTGTTGACAGCCCCACCAAGGTTCTCATGATCCAGCTGAGAATGGAAACAGCAGAACGAATGCTTCTAGAGAGATCACCCACATACGCTGAGGCAATGGGTGTCTTCAAGGTCTTCTCCAAGCACTGGTCCTTCATTAGACCCTGGGAATCATTGCATATCTGGAGGAGGGAGTACCCTAAAAGTAAGTGAGGTTAAAAACTCCCCTCAATTTTGTAAGCAGGTAGTTCTGAGCCTCAATTCATTTTATTTTTTAAAAAATCATGCTTTTATTCATATATGATTTTGTGCAGACTCGCACATAAAATTCGTATTACTCATTCATGCATTAAGTCAACAAAGATTTCCTGTATAAACAGCTACATGTCAGACCCTAGGCCAGATGCTCTTGGTGATGAAATGACTTACAGAAGCTGCCTCACTGCCTGGCGAGAGAAACGGCCAAGTTAACAGGTGTATCAGTCACGTATTGCTGTGTAACAAATGACTCCAAAATGTAGTGTCTTAAAAAAACAACCATTTACTAAGCTCACAATTTTTCAGGTTGTCAATTTGGGGTTCTTCTGATCTGGGCCAGCCACAGCGGCTCACAGCAGGGCTTACTCATGTGTCTACAATTTGATTCCAGGTCACCTGCGAGCCAGTTTCATAAAATCAACTCAGGGAAACCGCTGGATCCTCTTTCCAATGGTCCCTCATCATTCAGCAGGCTGGCCTGGGGTCACTCCCACAGGTTCTCAGGGTTTAAGAGCAACAAAAGGGCAAGACTCAATGTAAAATCTTTTCAATTCTCTCCTTGTATCATCTCTGCTACTATTTCAATGGCTGAAGCAACCGTAAGGTCGGCCTTCAACAGGTAGAAGAAGACTCCTACTGCTAATGAAAGGTGCTCTGGAGTCTCATAGAAGGCGTGGGCACAGAGAGAGGAAGAATGTGTAGTAAATGCAATTGTGTTTTATGCTGCAGTAAAGGGTTTCCTGGGTACAATGGAGTACAGAGCAAGAAGTGGACTCATCTACCAGGAGAAGATTCAGGCAAGACTACAACCAGGAAGTGATGCCTGAACCAAGTTGGGAATATGACTGAATAGTTAAGGGGTGAAAAAAGGCCGAGCATCCAGGAAGCCTCAGGTATTTTCCAGAGGCTTCAGTAAAAGGGGAGGGATGGCTTGATGAGAAAAGTCTGAGGAAACAGGCTGAAAACACTGGGGCATTTGTTACATTTGTGAACAGGCACAGATTATCTTTTGTTCTATTGTTTCCCTACCATTCCTGCCTCTTCTCTCCTTTGGGGTCACACAAAACAAGCCCCTACCATCCCCATGTGGAAACTTTTATTTTCCTTGGAGAAGACTCCTCCTTCCTCATCACCACCCCAACCTTCTTAATTTCCTCCTCAAATGGTCTCCCCATTTGCTGCTTTCTCTTCTAAATGGCCTCCTAAACAAAAGCAGTTCCCCAAGTCAACTCCCAAACTTCCCATTCTGACTGACCACAAAACTCCTGAGTCTTAGGGCTTCTTGGTGAAGTCATGAGCCTAATCTTTCCAATGGGGACAGTTTTCTTCACCTTCACGCTTCACCAGGGAGAGTAGGCCAGCAGACGGGAAGGGAGAGAACATCTCCTAGTCAGAGAGCAGAGCCTGTGTGAAGCCTCAGAGGCTAAGGAGACCTAAGAGTGGCTCAGAGTGGACATTTTATAACCAGAGCTGGAGAGACATGATTCCAACAGAGTCAAATGAGAGGACTGGGAGAAAGCAGCTGCCCATTATACTGTTATCATTCCCTGTGCTCTCTTTACCCACCAGGGGATAGTAACCCCTTACACGGCACGGAAAAGTTGCAATTCATTTTTAGTATCTAATCTCCTTCTTCCCACATTGGCACTAGCACTTCTCAAGTGCCTACCTGACAGTTTCATGTTTTTCTGGTTGCCCTGTTTAGCTTCAAACTGGGCCCATGGAACTCAGCACTGTCAGCAATGATGTCACACAGGATTACGGAAGCCTTGGTGCTAACTCAGATCTCAGCTGCTTTTTGAAAAGGGTGCCGATCTCAGTTCTTGTGGGAGAGAAACCTTAGCTACTGAATCAAGGAAATTCAGGAGCAAGCCAGAGTCCCCAGGTTATCAAAGGGTCCTGCTGGGAGAAGGGATAAATGTCCTTCAGAGACCATTATGTTTGGACATCTTCACCCAGGCAGGATGAAACAGTGATACACGAGGAAAAGGCCTTTCTCTAAGACTGTAGATAAAGATGAGGAAAAATCGACCCAGATTGATGAGTGCTACAGAACAAAAGGTCTGACTTCCACCAGAAAAGAGAGCCATGGTAGGACAAGACGAAGGATTTGGGATGAATGGATAAGGTCATAAGGAAGATTCTCCTGAGAAAGCACTTTCTGTCATTTAGTAGATAATTAACCAAAGTTTATTTTGTCAATAAGAAATGTAGGAATAAATGAGGGATGAAACAAAAGAATTCAATTGTAAGTTTGAGAGCTTTCCAGAATAGCTGCAGACAAGGCACTCTTTTGTTCTGGATCTGAACATGATGGAAGGGAAGGAAGCCAGTGGGCAACTGGGGCAGAGAGTATAGGATGGTGGAAAGGGTGGGTAGGAAGAAGCGTACTTCATTATTATATTTTCTACTGAGATGGAATTAATATACCATGTGAAGAACTAAGGAAATTATTCAGGAGGTTCTGGGAGTAGTAGGTTGAACAGCCCAGAACCCATATCATTGAGGGCAGAAGAAGGGCTGTAGACTCCTCCCTAGATCCAGGAACTCCCCTTCCCCTCCTGTGTCTCCTGCCCACCTCCCTCAAGAGCCTAACAACCCCTAACCACAAACATGGCTACAGGATAGAATTTTTTATTTTCCTACTTTTCTCAACCTGAGCTTCATCTAGGATCAGTCATGTATCACTCTTTTCAGGCCAGTTTTGTTCCCCTCCCCACTACTATTACCTCTGCTGTCCTCCTCCACCCAGTGCTGCCCTCCACTGACCCTGCTTCCTGCTGCTTCCTGCTTTTCTGACTGGCCTCTAATACCCTTTGAGAGATCCCCCACCCCATCTTCTGTCTGTCACTGGAGCTTACATTCCCCTCCCAAACTCCTTCTCTTTCTTCCTTAACTCGCCAATCATTCCCTCATACTCAGAAAAATACTGACCCTTATGCTGACATATTCAAGCCCTGCCCCCCGCCCCCCCCCCCCCACCCACAGGAGGCATGGTTGTGATTTGGCTGCCCTCAGTCTAACCAACACTGAGTTCCTGGTCAGCATCCTGGAGTCCTGGCAAGAAGAGCCAGGTATCTCCAGGAGCATATGGAGGAGGAGACAGGGGCTGAAGAGGCTACCACACCTACTGGTGCTGCTACACATGTGGGAGACCTGGCTGCAGAGGGTGCAGGCATGGCCTCAAAGTCAAAGGAGAAAGCACATGAAGACATGCTAGGACTCTCAGACTGAGAGAAGCAGGATGTGTGGACTGCAAAATATGCACCCTTCAGGGAAGAACTTCATTCAGGCTTCTTAAACCCACCTCACCTGGAAGATCCATCCTTTTAGCCTTGTGCCCCTTCCACGCCCCCTCTAGTACATGGAGAGATCCAGCCCCAGAGCACCAGGGTGGAAGAAGCCCCAGGATAGCTGTCTGAAGACATGAGGTCCACTCAAAAGCCAAGGAGAGAAGAGGACAAGACTCACCTGCAGATAAGGTCTCGGGGCCCTGAGAATGAGCACAATGTTTGTAAGGGAAGAGAAATGGGATTTCAGTGGGACATGGAAGTCTGAGAAAGAGCCTCTGCAAAGGTAGCTCTAAGGGAGGTGTGATTGTGAAGGTGGGCTGGTCACTGAGTTCTTTGTAGTACAAGGTACCAGACAGAACCCAGACTCTGGGGGGAACCTGCCTGCCGGTGAGCAGTGGGCATAAAACCCTAAACCAATGAGAATCGAATCCCTTCCCAGCAGCTTCTGCACAGATCAGTGATGTTTGCTTGGTCTTTCTCTTTTCTGTGGTCTAACCTGATCTGTCCTGAGATCAGAGAGTTGGAATAGAAAAGCCTGACTGAAATGAAATGAGCAAAGAGAAGACAAGGCCTCCTAAATCTGGTGAAGACAGAACACAGATAACCAAAGGTGAGGATGGGAAGAAAGAGATTGAGTTCCAAGTCCCATCCACAGTATCCCAGGGCCTGGGAATCCCTGGAAGTGCCAGAGGTGTGTACTCCCTGGGAGATGTGACCCCAAGTGTCAGAGGAAGCCCTACGGAGCAAGGAAGGGAGGGCAGGGTCTCTAGGATGGGCACTTCCATACAGGCTGCCCATGTGAATTTCTCAGAGTGACCGTGACAGATCCTGAGAGGGACAGTTTGAGGCAAAGGAAAGTAAGTTTTCTGAAGAGGGGTGAATTCCACAGTCTCCTGATAATGAAACAGAAATCCTGTCCTGCTCAGAGGTACTGAGTAGGAGGGATTGTGAATTCCCATCCTGCACAGAGGCTGGCTGGGAAGTTTGACTGTCTAAAGACAATGTGGCCAAAGTCTTTTTTATCTTTCAAAGATATATCTTCAACTTCCTGCAAATTCAATCCTGGAAAAAAGCCTAGAATATACAAGTGTGGGTTTTTCAGGAGAGCAACAAGGGGAGAAGGTGATAGTGGCATATCAGAGAAGGAGAACAACAGTCTAATAGTCCCTGTGTTACTTAATGAATCACACATGGTGTCCAGCATTCTTCCTTATCTGTAGACATGTAAATGCAGTAGATGTTTTAGCAATAACTGAATTAATCCTCACAGAATTCGTTTTGGCCATTTCCAGGTACAGAGACCAGAAGAAGTCATTAGTTACAAGAGCAAGCAATAATTCGCTGGTCTGAATTTTGTTCAATTTCTGTGTTTGCCCTTCATAGATGGATAAAAGTCTCTGAATCTGGCATTGAAGACAGTGTTTTCTCTATTGTTATGGATTGAATAGTGTCCCCCCAAATGTGTGCCCACCTGGCCAGACCATGATTCCCAGTATTGTGTGGTTGTCCTGCATTTTGTGATCTGATGTAATTACTTATGTGTTGTAAATTCTAACCTCTGTGATGTTAATAAGGCGGGATTAGAGACAGTTAGGTTAATGAGGGAGGACACAATCTACAGGATTAGGGTGAGTCTTGAGTCAGTCTCTTTTGAGATACAAAGAGAAGAGTGAGCGGAAATGAGAGGGACCTCATACCACCAAGGAAGAAGTGTCTGGAGTGGAGCACGTCTTTTTGACCCAGTGTCCACACGCTGAGAATTTCCTAGGCCAGGGGAAGATAGATGACAAGGACCTTCCCCCAGAGCCACAAAGAGAGAAAGCTTTCTCCTAGACCTGGTGCCCTGACTTCAAACTTGTTGCTTCTTAAACTGTGAGAGAATAAGTTTCTGTTTGTTAAAGCCATCCACTTGTGGTATCTCTGCTATAGCCACACTAAAAAAAAAACTAGATAACTAAAAAACACATATATAAAATAGTAAAAAAAAAAAAAAAGTTTCAAATACACACACATACACGTATGATGTTATTAAACTTTAAAAGCTTTTACATTCTTATAACACATTTAACAATAGAGATTTGTATATAGAAGTTTTAATAAGAGCCATCCCCACATAAGTATATTGTACCTGCTCCCCTGAAGTGTCCAGTGTCCAAAGATACATATGTACCCTTTTACACACTTCTTTTTGCCGGGACACATGTAAGTACATTCATTTCTTTGTTTTTATGGAAATTAGGTCACACTCTACCCATGTTTTTCTCTGAATCACTCTTCACTTGGTCAATATCATGAGTCAGAATCAGGCCAGGGGCTGACTGCAGAACAGATGATCAGTTGCTCATATTCACGTTCAAGTTGAAGCTGAAGAAAATTAAAACAAGTCCATGAGTCAAAGTATGCCCTTGAGTATATCAAACCTGAATTTAGAGAGCATCTCAAGAATAGATTTGATGCACTGCACACTAATGATCGAAGACCAGATTAGTTGTGGGATGATAGCAAGGACATCATATATGAAAAAAACAGTCATTAGAAAGACAGGAAAGAAAGCAAACACCAAAGAGGATGTCACAAGAGACTCTGAATCTTGCTCTTGAATGTACAGTAGCTAAAGAGAATGGAAGGAAAAATAAAGTAAAAGAGCTCAATAGAATACCTGAAAGGGAAGCTGGAGAAGACAAAGTATGATAATATAATGTGAACAGATCTGGAGTTAGAAAACCAAAAGGGAAGAAAACACCTGGCATTTCTCAAGCTGAAAGAACTGAAGGAAATATTCAAGCCTCTAGGTGCAATACTGAAGGATTCTATGGGCAAAATATCGAACAACACAGGAAACATCAAAAGTAGATGGAAGGAATACACAGACTCAATACACCAAAAACAATTGGTCGACGTTCAACCATTTCAGGAGGTAGCATAGGATCAAGAGCTGATGGTACTGAAGGAAGAACTCCAAGCTGCACTGAAGCCATTGGCAAAAAACATGGCTCCAGGAATTGATGGCGTACCAAATGAGATGTTTCAACACACGGACGCAGTGCTGGAGGTGCTCACTTGTCTATTCCAATATATTTGGAAGACAGCTACCTGACCAAATGACTGAAAGAGATCTATATGTGTGCCCATTCCAAAGAGAGGTGGTCCAACGGAATGCGGAACTTATCGAGCAATGTCATTAACATTACATGCAAGAAAAATTTTGCTGAATATAATTTAAAAACAGTTGCAGCAGTACACAGACAGGGAACTACCAAAAATTCAAGCTGGATTCAGAGGAAGACATGGAACGTGGGTTATCATTTCTGATGTCTGATGGATCTTGGCTGAAAGTAGAGACTATCACTAAGATGTTTACCTATTTTTGTTTACTATACAAGCACACTCAACTGTGTGGCTCATGACAAATTGAATAGCTTACTAAAGAATGGGAATTCCAGAACACTTAACTGTAGTCATGCGGAATATCTACGTAGACCAAGAGGCAGTCATTTGAGTAGGGCAAGGGGATACCGTGTGGTTTAAAATCAGAAAGTTGTGTGTCATGGCGGTATCCTTTCACCATACTTACTCAATCTGTATGCTGAGCAAATAATCTGAGAAGCTGGTCTGTAAGAAGAAGAACATGGCATTAGTTTTGGAGAAAGATTCACTAACAACCTATGATATGGAGCTGATACGACCTTGCTTGCTGAAAGTAAAGAGGACTTGAAGCAGTTACTGATGAAGAGCAACCACTACAGCCTTCAGTATGGATTACACCTCAACATAAAGAAAACAAAAATTCTCACAACTGGACCAGTAAGCAACACCATGATAAATAGGGAAAATGCTGAAGTCATCAAGCATTTCATTTAACTTGAATCCATAATCAATGCCCACAGAAGCAGCAGTCAAGAATTCAAACAATGTATTGCATTGGGCAAATCTATTGCAAAAGACCTCCTTAAAGTGTTGTGAAGGAAAGATGTCACTTTGAGGACTAAGGTGTGCCTGAGCAAAGCCATGATATTTTCTATCACCTCACATGCTTGAGCAAGTTAGACAATGAATACGGAAAACCAAAGAACTGATTCATTTAAAATATGGTGTTGGCAAAGAATACTGAATATACCATGGACTGCCAGAAGAATAAACAAATCCATCTGGGAAGAAGTACACCCAGAATGCACCTTAGAAGCAAGGATGGCGAGACTTCGTCTCACGTGCCTTGGACATATTTTCAGGAGGGACCTGTCCCAGGAGAGGCTCATCATGCTTGGAAAAGCTGAGGGTCAGAAAAAAAGAGGAAGGCGCTCAACAACATGAACTGACACAATGGCTGCAAGAATGGGCTCAAACATGGCAATGATTGTGAGGATGGTTCAGGATCAGGCAGTGTTTCATTCTGTTTTACACAGGATCGATGGCCTCTAAGAGCCACAACTAACATATGTAAGCATATGTGTGTGTGTGTGTGTGTGTGTGTGTATACCCATTGCCGTCGAGTCGGTTCCAACTCATAGTGACCCTACAGGACAGAGCAGAACTGGCCCACAGAGTTCCCAAGGAGCGCCTGGTGGATTCGAAATGCTAACCTTTTGGTTAGCAGCTATAGCTATTAACCATTATGCGACTAGGGTTTCCATATAAAAAAAAAAAAATTTATATATATATATATATATACACACACGTATATATATACACACACTCTTTTTTTTTTTTCATATATATGTGTGTATATATATATTCTGTTCACCAGTTTTGCATCTCTAGAGATCCCAGGCTAAGATATTTGGTACCTACAGTGGTTCCAGAGGAACCAAATCTTAAGGACGAGTTTTCTGAATTGATTCTCAAGTCTGGCTAATCTTAAAGGCACTGATGACTGCCTCCAGTAGTAAACAGGCTATTGCTAATCCATGGTGGGAGGTGACAATAGAAATACGCAAAATACTACTACCACTGGATCAAATATTTGTGAGAGACAAGGCTCTGCCTGATTACATATTTGATACTTTTCTATAATTTTGTCAGAATAAGAATAATAAGGAAGCTGCTTGGTTGGTCCTGCTTTTGCTAGCCACACTGGTGAATGAAAGAAAAGGACTCAAAGCTCAAGCACCACATACAAGACCTGAAAGCTGCCACTTGTGCCCAGAAAGAAAACCGTATTTCTTATAGTAACAAGGCTAATGCTGCCAAAAATAAACTCAGATTCTTATCATAAGAGTGACTGAATTAAAGCGCCAGTTGAATATCCAACCTCAAATGGTTTCTGAAGTTAAAGTAAGGGCACTGATTGGGAAGAAATGGGATCCTGAAACTTGGGATGAGGACATATGGGCAGATAGTCAGGAAGTGGGGGACAATGAACCTCCAATTTCTGTTGAATCGCTCTTCCTAACAGAACCAGACCTCTTACTCCATCTGAAGAGATTCTCTAACTTTGCCTGCTAAGGCACCCTTCCCAGTAAAACAATTATCCCTTCCACCTCCATCTGATGAGATTACCCCAGCTGTGCCTGAAGTGTCTTGTTTGAGTTGTCTCCTGGGGTGGTGTCTGGGGCATTGCCTGGGGCATCACCTTAGGCAGATGCCTTATAAGACACGGCTGAACATCCCACTGCCACTGCCCATTTTTCCTTCTAGACCTATACCTAGGCTTCAGTCCCAACAAGCCCCAAAAGGTGAGCTATGAAGTGTGACCCAGGAAAAGCTATGCTAAACTCCAAAAGAACTGCTTGATTTTTCTAATATATACATACAGAAACCTGGTGAATATGTGTGGGAATGGCTATTATGGGTGTGGGATAACGGTGCAAGCAACATAAAGGTGGATTAGTCTGAGTTTATTGATATAGGCCCAGGAAGCATAGATTCTTCACTCAGTGTTTCAGCTTGAGAGGTTAGAAAAGGATCTCATAGTTTATTTGGCTGGTTTACTGAAGCATGGATTAAGTGGTGGCCTAAAATAAATCAAGTGGAAATGGCAGATCTGCCATTGTATACTGTAGGAGAAGGTATCCAAAGGCTGAGGGAAATTGGCATGTTAGAATGGATTTATTAGGCTGGACCCACAGACCCACACACGGAGTGCCCAGAGGGCTCTCTTTTTACCATAGCAGTAAGGTACAAATTTGGGAAGCAAGCCCCAGCATTATTGAAGACTTCTGTGGTTGCTATTTTATGTAAGTAAGAGTCCACAGTGAGAACTGCCCTAACTGAATTAAGACACCTGACTACAATGCAGTTGACTGGACCCCATGGTGGTAGCAGCCAAATGGTAGCACTCAATCAACAAAGACAAGGTGGGTGTGGTTACCATAACAGACAGTAGAGTCAAAGCAGTAATCAGAACAGTCTGCTCGCATGGATTTATGGCATTGGCTACTTAGTCATAGTGTCCCTGGGAGTGAAAGAGCTGGGAAATGTACATCTCCTGGTACCTAGCGTCTTAGATATCCAGTGCTCCTGTAACAGAAATACCACAAACGGATGACTTTAACAAAGAAAATTATTCCCTCACAGTCTAGAAGGCTATAAGTCCAAATTCAGGGTGCCAACTCCAGGGGAAGGCTTTTTCTCTCTGTCACTCCTAGGGGAAGGTCTTTGTCACCAATCTTCCCCTGGACAAGAAGGTTCTCAGCACAGGGATCCTAGGTCCAAAGGATGCACTGCTCCTGACACTTCTTTCTTGGTGGTACTGAGGTCCCCCTGTCTCTCTGCTCTTTTCTCTTTTATATCTCAAAAGAGATTGACTTAAAACACAACTTAATCTTGTAGACTGAGCCCTGCCTCCTTAACATAACTGCTTCAAATCCTCGATCATTAACATCATAGAGGTATGATTTACAATACATTGGAAAATCACATCAGCTGACAAAATGGTGGATAATCGCACAATACTGAGAAGCATGGCCTAGTCAAGCTGATATATACATTTTGGGAAGACAGAGTTTAATCCGTAACACCGAGTATGCAGCTATCGACCTGTTAATGCCTTTTTCTCCATACCTGTTTCAAAGTATCACCCGAAACAGTGTGCCTTCTCTCTGACCTAAGTATATAAGGACCAAATAATGTACAGGAATCTCTGTTACATTTTCTCCATCTTACCATTATTTGGCCTCATACGCAGACCCAGTCACTTAATTGCGCAGCAGAATGAAGAGATTAAAGCCCCAACATTCTTGCCAGTGGACCAGGAAGGTAGCTGCTCAGACATCAGAGAGCCTCAGAGAGACAGAGACCAGGCGGCTCAAGAGAGGGATACCATAAAGTTGTTTTTCATACCCCTCCCCACTCCCACAGTTGCATATGCTTTGCTCTGACCCTAAGAAGTAGATCAATCCTTTGAGAACTGCATTATGGGTTAGAACACCAACAAGGTCCCAGACTGAGTGACACTCCCATAGATTACATCCAAATATCACTGCAAAGTCTTCAAAATCTGAACTGACATCTGAGCCACAGCACACAGAAGTTGGGAAAGAACCTGCAGCCTGAACATAACTGGGTCAAGTGATTCCTAAAACAAACAACATCGACATTTTCTGTAAGATTGAAGTAAGACACAGTCTTGGAATCACAGACAAAAACTTTAAAAAGCTACTTTAACCATGCTCAAAGAAGTAACAGGCACAACTTAGAAAAATAGAAAAATACATAGAAACCATTCACAAATGAAAATTTTAGACAGGAAAAACAGAAAAATAGAGATAAAAAATTCACTTGATCAGCTCTACAGCGGAATGCTGTTGACAGACAAAAGGATCAGTGAGATGAAAACAGTTCAATTGAAAATATCCAATCTGAAAACAGAGAACAAATATTGAAAAAAAATGAACAGAGCCTCAAAAAAATTCAAAAATATCTAACATTTATTTATTGGAATTCCATACGGTGTAGAGAAAATATGTGGTGTAGAAAAAAGTATCTGAAGAAATACTGGCTCAACACTTTCCCAATTTGTTGAAAGACATAAACTTACAGATTCAAGAAGCTATGCAAACTCCAACAAGTTAAACTCACATAATTTTACGCCCAAATGCCTCATTGTCAATTGTGGAATAACAAGGACCAAGAAAATATCTTCAAAGAAGCTAGAGAGAAAACAACTCATCTCACACAGGAGAAACAATTGGAATGACTCTGTATTCATCATCAGAAGCCATGGAGGCCAAAAGGCTGTGAAAACAACATTTTTTCAACACTGAAAGAAAAGAAACATTAACCCAGTGTTCTATAGGCTGTTATTTCCTTCATGAGTAAAGGAAAAATATTGACATTCTCAGGTGAAAGACGCTTAAGAGAATTCATCGCCACCAGACTTGCTCTAAATGAAACACTAAAGGAAGTTCTTCAGGTGGCAGGCTTGGAATTTCAGGAATTATGGCAAGCAACAAAGTGGAAAGTATCTTCGGAAGTTCGCCCTCCACCAAAGATTAGACAGGTCTATAAAACAAACAATAACACACGTGAAGAAAGTGTTTCTTAGTTCAATCATGTGTATGAGACCAAAAGTACAAAACCAGCCCAAAAGCACTGAAAAGAGGGCAGGACGGAACAGGAATCATGGCGGATGGAAACGGGGAACTGGAGCACAGGAGAGGACAATATTGACACATCATGAATATTGCAACCAATGTTACAAAACAATTGTGTATAAACGGTTGAACAAGAAAGTAATTTGCTCTGTAAAGTTTCAAATAAAGCACAATAAAAAATAAAAAAAAGTGGTAGGTATCTGGGTAAACATATTATGCCAACCCTGCTGTCACTGCACAACATGGCGCAGGACTCCCCTCTTTGCAAAGACTTTCTAGCCTATTGGAAAAACTTTGGAATATACTCTTGGTGGCAAATTAGTATTAGAGAATGGGGTTAATTTTGAAAATATGAGATGTCTGTACTCATGCCTGGTGAATAAACTGGATAATAATATTTTCAGAGCGAAATGAGATGTTCTAACAGAAAAATAGGCCTGAATTCCCACGTGGGCCATGAGCCTACTACTCTGAAGGCCTTTCCCAGAGAGGCATTTCAGGCACTTCTAGAGCAGCAGGAGCGCTGGGGAATGCAGGTGTCAACCTCCCCCAGGGCCTTCTCTGAGGGGTAAGTACCTGCTTTAGTACTGAGCTTAGTGGTTCATAAATAGTCATTCTGCATAAGGTCTTCAGGTTCAAGTCTGTAATCCAGCTGGGACTCTGTGTGTGCTGCATCTCTGCATCAAAAGAACATGCTTCTAGAAGCAGAATGCCAGGAGAGAGGCGGTTGGGCAGTTGGCGTTGGGGGGTGCTGCGCAGACAGGGGTGCCCGAGGGAGGCACAATATAGTCATTCTGCAGGAGGTCTAGTCCTTCTGCACAAGAATTAGAATGCTTCTCAATGCACAATAGTTTACATGCAGGACATAAACAAAGTGACTGAAGGACAAAGTTGAATAGTAAACCAAGCCACTCCCTGTCAGTCCTTACCTGAGAGGGTCTTCATCAGGACTTCCGGGGATGGAGAAGGAAACAGTAAACGCTGATTTATTTTACCTCTTCCTTCCTCAAGAAACAGGAACTGGTGTTAAGATGTCAGGTGTCAAGCCCCAAACTCCTCTTCTGGTCTGTATTTAAGCTGTATAATAAAACTGGGAATCAGGCAATCAGCCATGAGCAGACAGACCCAGGAGTATTTCCAGTGCCCCACATCTTTGAGCTCCAGTGAGATCCAGTTCTTAGTCCCTAGATTAGGAGAGGAGCTGAAAGACTGAAATTCCGTGTTTTCAGGCAACTTGGGCTTCAAGCAGGCACTTATTGCTAAAGTCGTATTTCTCTGTGTTAATTTATGATCCTTAACTCAAATCCGGACTTTTAAGCTCATTTTGATAACTCCTCATTAGTCTGCCTAGACAAGAGTCTGCTCACAGTCAGTGATGACAATGGAGGAAACAAAGTCCCTAGCCCAGAGGAGGGACTGTTTCCCAGATTTGGGGCAATGCCCCTGGGGAGCATCGGCGAGGTGCACTGTGGCCTCTGTGGCTTTGCCTTGTGCTCCTGGAATTGCACCCTGGGGGGGCGTCCATATGCAGACGCAGAGTCCGTGGGTGACCACAACTCCTGCCCTTCTGGGTCATCGTCCGGACGCACGTTGCGATATGCTTCCTGCCCCCCTTCCCAGCATAAGTGCTGCGATCACACGTGGCAGAACCAGTTCCCAGGTCCAGACCCTAGGTCTTGCCCTCCTTGGCCTCAGGCTTCCCCTAGTCCTGGGGGAACCCGCAAGCCTGGCGGGTGCGAGGTTAGCACCCGGCTGGGCGGGCTAGGGCCTGTCTCAAAAGGCTCATGGCGCACGCAGGTTCCGCCCCCTTGGAGTCTGCAGGCTTGCAGTGGGCAGCCCGGCATCTCCTGCCTCCCTCGGACGCCCTCTCTGGGCAGCAGCTCCCCTCCCCCCGCCCCGCCAACCACCCAACAGTCCCACTGCCTGCTTACTGCTTCTAGAAGCGTGTTCTTTTGATGCACACATGCAGCACACACAGAATCCCAGCTGGATTACAGACTTGAACCTGAAACGCACAACTTTAAAACTACTAGACTGGGGGGGGGGCGGTATTGGCAGTGAAAAAAGGAAAAAAAAAATAAGAAAGAGAACAATTACAAAAAAAGTATTAGAAGACTGTAACCTCACGTTATGGACTCAAGAAGGCTGCGGATACACAACTGCGTAGATAGCATACTGTTGTCTCTTTCTTTGCAAATAAGTCTTAGATGAGGGAATTTGGTACCAGGAATCGTTGCAGGGCCTGACTTTGGGGAAATCTGGGATTGATTAATTGGCTTGCATGAGGCTACAAGCCCTGATAATCAATATTTAAAGATGAGATTCGAGCAATCTAGAACATGCATCAGAATTTTTTACAAGTAAATTAGCACCAGAAGAGGCCTTTAACCACTAAATAAAATGGGTCAGTAGTTCAAGATCTCCCTACAAAGAAAATGGCAGACCTAGATCGTTTCCAGTCAGGTTCCAGCAAACATGCAAGAAACAGTCATTTTAATCTAGTACATAGTCAACAGAGATTAGAAAACCATGAGACACTCCCCTAACTTGATCCTTATGGCTAGTTTAAAAATGATAACAAATTAGAGAAAGAAGGTAGAAGAAGAGTTAGAGGACAAGCACACTCAGTAACTGAGATGCAAAACCCTACACAAGATGCCAGCAAAGGAAATCCAGCAAAGGGTAAACCACGTAACATGCCATGATCAAGGCGGTTTATTGTAGGCATACAAATTTGAGTGAACATTAAAGATTTAGTAATTTCATTCACCACATGCATAGGTGAAAGAAGAGAAGACATATGCTCACCTCAAGAGATGGGGGCAAAGCAGGTTGATAAAATCCAATCACACGGAGAGATAAGGACTAGGAGTAAACATGGAACAGAAAAGGAGTTCCCGAACGTGGAAAACTACAACTAGCATGATAGTTCATGGTGACGTGTGGGACATTCTCTTTAAAATTAATAAACAATAAAATAAGGATGCTTCTATCATTATTTTTATTAAACATTTAACACTGGAAGTGTAAGCTAATACAAAAAAAGTATAACTGCTATTCATAGATTATAGGACTGTCTCCATTGAAAACCGTAGAAAATATTGGAATTAATAGTAATCATAAATAAAAAATAAATTGAAATTTCAATGCGTCAGCATCAAGCGGACTCTGTCATAGCTCTTAGGTGAAAGCAAAGGACACTGATAGGGAAAGAGCAGGTTCAGGTGGGCTAGACCAAGGAGGGAAGAAAACTGTTCTGCACTGGGCTGAACTTATAAGCACGGGTATGTGTGTTAGTTACCTAGTCCCTCCATAACAAAAAATAACACAACTGGATGGCTTTTAAAGGACAGAAATTTATTTTCTCACAGTTTAGCAGGCAGTAGTTCGAATTCAGGGCATGGCTGTAGTGGGAGGTCCTTCCTTGTCTACCTCAGCTTCTAGTAGATGCCAGCAATCATTTGTGTTCCTGGCCTTCTAGAAGCATCTGTCTTCTTTGTCTGTCTTCCTTTTCACCCGTTTGTGTCTGTGTGTATTCTGCTCCTTTTATAACTAAGAAGAGTTAGGCTTAGGACCCGCCCTACATTGGTATGACCTCATTCACATAATAAAAGCAGGCCCCTTATTTCCAAACAAGGTCAGAATTACAGGTACAGGGGTTAGGATTTCCACATACATTTTGGAGGGACACAATTCAATCCCTAACAGTCGACTTACCAGATATTCTGGATTGAGAGTAGTCACATGAACAGCTGAGAGTAGTTCCAATTCTTTGCTACATTCAGTGGCTGAAACTTGTCTCAATGGTCACCCATAGGAATGTTGGAGCAATTTATTGTGCAGGACCTGGCCTACCATTCCTAATCATGTCCATTGTGTGGAAAAACACACACTCCCATCACCGAAGCCTTGAGAAATTCATCGATAAGAACGGAATGGTGGTTGGAACCAAGAATTGTTTCATAGCCTAGATAACATGGTGCAGCTGTTAGATACCCACATGGAGATGTCAGGTAATAAAACTTCACCCCACACGGAGATGTCAAGAATAATACCAACAGCTAATGTTCATTGAGTACCTACACTGGTGCCAGGCACTCCTGTGCTTTCCTTTCATGTTTGCTTTTCATGATGGCCATATGAGGAATGTATCATTATAATGCATAAAGAGGTCATTACAGAGAGTTAGGCTGACATTTGAATATATGAGTCTGGACCCAGGAGGAGTTTGAATGGATGGAGGTATAAACCTCACGTCCTTAGCTACAAATAGACAGCAGTAAACTCACTGAGGCATCCTAGAGGGAGGGTGTCAATAGAGAGAGGAGTAGGCACCAAGCCCAAGGGTACTCGGGTATCTAGAAGCCTGCCAGGTGAACAGCAGCCAACAAGCCTCTCTGAAGTCCAGTGTGGTTCCTGGAGGGTTGTCTGTCCTTGCTCTCAGCTGCATTTCCCCAGTGCTCCTCCCACCTGCACTGGGTTGTCCCCTTCATGACGACAGGGACAGTGTGTACCTTTCACCACTGTATCTGCATAACATAGACTACTTCTGGCCCATGGAATACACTGACTGAATGAAAAATAAACAAACGATAAGGACGTAAAATCCTTCGTAGTTGATACCTTGAAATACATTAAGGGGCTTCATGAGTAAGAGGGAGAAAAATTGATCAGGGCTGCTTCTGAGACCATCCCTTAGGCGTAATGAGTGTTAAACAACACTTAAACAAAGAGATTTAATGGCAGAGATGTATGTTAAAAAGATGTAAGTATAGCTTAAAGATTACTAGAAACATGCACATTATTGCAACTATAGTCAAATCGCTAAAAAACATATACTACATGCACACAGAATATTATAAAGTAATTTAATGCCCTCATTAAAAAAAAACAAAAAAAATTACCATGAAAAGACTAATGTTGAATGAAAATATCAGGATATAATATCTGTGTTAATATACATAACTGTGTGTGCTAATACACACATAAAACCAGTTGCCACTGAGTCAGTTCTGATTCATGATGACACCAGTGTGCCAGAGTAGAACTGTACTCCATAGGGGTTCCAATGGCTGAGTTTTCGGAAGTAGGCTGCCAGACCTCTCTTTCATAGCAATTCTGGGTGGACCTGAACTCCAACTTTCTGTCAGCAGCTCAAGATATTAACCATTTGCATCAACCAGAGGCTCTAATACACATACATGCCAATATAAGCAAGAAAATAGACATATCGGAACGTTAATAATTTATTCTATGCATTACGTATGTTTTCTTGTTTTTTTTTTGCATACTTTCCCATTGCTTCCAAGTTTTTGAGGAATAGAATGTACTTCTGGAAAAATTCATGAGAGATTTTTAAGTAATGAAATAATTAACAGAAACAGAATGAGTAAATCTGTGGCAAGGCAGCCCAGGAACCCAAGATTACAGTAACACTGGTATGAAAAGCAGAATTGTGGAGCCCTGAAGCTCAGTGGTTCCATGCATCCATCAGGAAAGAGGGAAGAGCAAATAAACAAGGAGAAAATACAGTGAGCCAGAGGAGTGGGAGCCCTCTGTTGTGGGCACAGTTTTCTCATGAAACTTTAGATGGACACAGTGGGTGAGATTATCCACTTCCATCATACAAACATTTTTATTACCCTTGATTTTAACAGAACTATGTTATAAAAACAAATAATAAAATAAAGTATAATAAAAGAATAAATCTCATCAGTGGACTACTATCATTTTCCCCAGCCACTGAGGAGGGCAGGAGACACACAAGGGAAAGAAGATGGAGCAGTGTGAAAACTCATGCTAAGTGGGGAGGAGAGTGTTTCTGAGACAGGCCTTAGCTGCTACCACCTAGGGAAGTAGGCAGCCATGCACAACCAACTGGAAGAAATGGTACATTATTTCTGAGACCTACTCCAGCTCATAACAAATTATGGATAACATGGGGAAGAATGAGATTTCCAGGACACTTAACTGTTTTTATGAGAAACCTGTACATAGAACAAGAGGCAGTCATCTAAACAGAACAAGGAATACAGCATGGTTTAAAGTCAAGAAAGGTGTGCATCACCGTTGTATCCTTTCACCATATGTATTCAACCTGTATGCTGAGCAAATAATCTGAGAAGCTGGTCTGAAGAAGAAGGCATCAGAATTGGAGGAAGACTCATTAATAACCTGAGATATGCAGATGATACAATCTTGCTTGCTGAAAGTGAAGAGGCCTTAAAGCATTTACTGCTGAAGATCAAAGACTACAGACTAACAGCCTAACAACTGGACCAATAAGCAACATCATGATAAACGGAGAAAATGTTCACGTCATTAAGGGCTTCATTTTTACTTGGATCCACAATAAACACCCACGGAAGCAGCAGTCAAGAAATCAAACGACACATTGCATTGGGCAAATCTGCTGCCAGAGGCCTCTTAAAGTGTTCAAAAGTACAGATGTCACCTTGAAAACTAATGTGTGCCTGACTCAAGCCACGGTGCTTTCAGTCGTCTCATACGCACACGAAAGGTGGGCAATGAATAAGGAAGACCAAAGAAAAATTGAAGGCATTGAATTACGGTGTTTGCAAAGAATATTGAATATACCACGGACTGCCAAAAGAATGAACAAATCTGTCTTGAAAGAAGTACAGCCAGAATATTCCTTAGAAGCAAGAATGACGAGGCTTCATCCCACATATTTTGGACATGTTGTCAGGAGAGATCAGTCCCTGGAGAAGCAGGTCATACTTGGTAACAAGTGGCCACAACAATTGGCTCAAACATAACGACAACTGTGAAGGTGACGATAGGTAGTTTAACATACATTTTGACCCATATGAATTAAAATTTAAACAATTATTTCATGCCTTTTTGTAGGGGTTTTAGAATACACGATTAAAATAAATGTAAACAATTAATAGAAAAAATCTCTGAAAATAAAATTTAATTTTTTTACATCACTGCTCCATACCCCAAATCTAAATGGCTTGATATACAGCACTGGTCTTTGTGATTCACAAAAAGCAGGTACCAATTCCTGAACAAGAACTGAAGTGACAGGAGAAACTCCCCATGCTGTTATAGCCCGGAGTATGGGCCCTAATCCAGTGATCTGTCTTCATTAATTCCTTTTCATTTCATCTCTGTGGAAGAGGGGAGGGAGAAGGTGAGAGAGGGTTACATGTGCCTATTCTGTTCTTTAGCATCTAGTTCACTGCCAGGAACAAGTATTCGTAAGAGTCTAAAAAACGTTAAAGTACAAATAAGGAGGAAAACCTCCTAGTATATATATGTATTAGGTGGCACAAAGAGTTAAGTGCTCAGCTACTAACTGAAAGGTTGGCAGTTTAAATACACTCAGAGTTGCCTTGGAAGAAAGGCCTGGCAATCTACCTCCAAATAGTCACAGCTATTGAAAACCGTATGGAGGGCAGTCCTACTCTGAAAACTCACGGGGTCGTCATGAGTGAAAATCTCCTCAACGGCAACTGGATTGGTAATCTATATATGGCATAAATGTTCGGAAAATTAGTTTCTGAACATATACACGGCATACAGAATACACTGCACATTAGTATTATGTGCCAAAACCCACTGTCATCAAGTCGATTCTAACTCACAGTGACCCCAAAGGACAGAGTAAAACTGCCCCATAGGGTTTTCACTGAAGCAGACTGCCACATCTGTCTCCTACAGAGAGGCTGGTGGGTTCGAACCACTGACCTTTCAGTTAGCAGCCAAGTTCTTTAACCACAGAGCCACTAGGGCTCACTGCTGTCATGTACAGTGATTACATAAGCAAATTCTGAAACAAACTGCCTGGGTTTAAATCCTAACTCAATTTATCAGCTGGGTGATCTGGGCACGTTACTTTACCTCTCACTGCCTCAGTTTCCCATTTCTAAAATGGGTCTTATGCAAAAGGTTGTTACGCAGGTTAAATAAAACACACAAGGCACTTAGAAAAAGGCCTTACACACAGAATGAACACAATAATTTTTAGCTTTCATAATTATTAAGGGAATACAAACAAATGGCTAGGTTGAAGGAACTTCCATTGAAAAAGAGTTGAGTTCCAAAATTCATGTGTAAAGTCATTTACATCAACTGTTAAAGTTGTATGTTTAGATTCAAGTGATTACTGAGGTGTGTTATGATCTTGAACAGAGTTCTGGGGACTATACAGGCAGACTCTGCATGCCCTTCTCCTGCACATCCATTCCATCTCCCTTGGAGCCCAGACGTCATGTTATCAATTAAACCCCTCCCACGCTGGTGGTGTACTGTTTAAGAGCTACGGCTGCTAACCAAAAGGTCATCAGTTCAAATCCACCAGGCGCTCCTTGGAAAGTCTATGGCACAGTTCTGCTCTGCCCTATAGGGCCGCTATGAGTTGGAATAGACGCAGTGGCAATGGGTTTTTAACGGGTATGAGGTAACTGTTCAGTGCTTAAAGACGTACCAAAAGCAACCACTAACACAAAAGTATAGTAAAAGGTTCTTATTTCAGAGTAGCAAAACCTTAGTTTCTAACACAGTGGTGAATTAGGGTGGACTGTGGATCAAGAGGAGCTCTGGTGGCATAGTGGTTAAGAGCTCAGCTGCTAACCAAAAGGTCAGCAGTTCGAATCCACCAACTAGTCCTTGGAAACTCTATGGAATAGTTCTATTCTATGCTATAGGGTCTCTATGAGTTCAAATCAACTAGGGTCTCTATGAGTTGGAATCAACTTGATGGTGACAAGTTTGGTTTGGTGGGTGTCATGGATTGAATTATGACCCTAAAAAATGTGTGTCTCAACTTGGTTAGGCCATGATTCCCACTATTGTGTAGTTGTCCTCCATTTTGTGATTGTAATTTTACTGTAAGAGGATTAGGGTGGGATTGTAACACCACCCTCACTCAGGTCACCTTTCCCTGGGGTGTGGCCTGCACCACCTTTTATCTCTCCAGAGATAAAACGAAAGGGAAGCAAGCAGAGAGTTGGGGGCCTCAGACTATCAAGAAAGCAACACCAGGAGCAGAGCACGTCCTCTGGACCCAAGGTCCCTGCACCTGAGAAGGTCCTTGACCATGGGAAGGCTAAGGACAAGGACCTTCTTCCAGAGCCGAAAGAGAGAGAAAGCTTTCCCCTAGAGCTGATGCCTTGAATGTGGACTATTAGCCTACTTTAATGTGAGATATTAAATTTCTCTTGGTTAAAGCCATCCACTCATGGTATTTCTGTTATGGCAGCACTAGATGATGAAGACAGTGGGTCAAGGTGGAAGGGGTGGATGAAGGACAAAAAAAGAAAAATGGACAACAGGAGAAATATAAGAATTCAGAGAACTGTGAAAATTTAATTCCTGAATATACTTTCTTTCTCCTCCCTATAACTGGAAGGACTTTTCTCATATACAGCGTATATAAGTAAATCCTTGCAATATTTAAAACACTTAGATTTTTGTAAAACTCATTCTCTGAAAACTCATGGTGGCCCCATTAATTTCTGGCTTAAAAACAACTCAGAACTAAAAAGAAGCATAAATAAATAAATAAAGGCACTGCTGTCATTTGCGGGTGATGTTCTTTTCCTGCTATCCACAACCCACACACTCGGGTTAATTTTCCAGGGTCAGTGTTCATAGACCATCCTCTTTCTCTTACCACCACCCCACCACCCTTAATTATTTAGAAAAGGCAGGGCCAGTCAGTGCTCCAAACATCAAGTTTTCTCTCCAAAATGCCAACTGGCACTTGGGGAGCAGGCTACATTCTCAGCTGTCAGCACTTCCACTAGCCCCTGCAGATAAGGAATGTGTCTCCACTGAACTGTTCATTGTAATTAAAAAAAAAAAAAAAGTAAAAAACTGTTTCTTAAAAAAAACCAGGCATTTCCCTATTACCCACCCACCCCACTCTCCCACACCCAGTGCTCCCTCACCACACACACACTCAAATATTTCCTACCAAGGGTGTGTCCCAAGCACGGGGTCTGGCTCCGCTCTTCTTTTACACCCCTTGGAGGCCTCTGGAGAAACCATACCTTTGGTTGGCAATTCCCTGAACCCTGCCTATTCAAGCTGGCACTTATTCAAAAAGGCAGGTGAGTCTTCAAGTCAGGTTTTTAAAAGGAGTTTAAGAGGAGCCAGGTGATATGCCTACTCACCCTCAAATTTCTCAAAGGTAATAATTTCTTCAAATGTTTACAATGTCTCAACTATGGGTTAATTAAATCCCTTAGGATGGTGGGCATAGGAAAATCCTCCATCTCAATGCCCCCCATTTCGAAAAAAAAAGAGGGGAATCTCCAAAATTACAAATTTCAATTTCTACATACTTGATTGAACTAAGGAGTAAGTTCCTCACATGTGTTATTCTTGGTCTGAGTCCTGGTGGTGCAGTGGGTAAGAGCTCAGCTGCTAACCAAAAGGTCTGCAGTTTGAATTCATCAGCTGCTCCTTAGAAACCGTATGGGGTAGTTCTACTCCGTCCTATAGGGTTGCTAAGAGTTAGAATTCACTGGATGACAATTGGTTTGTTTGCTTTTCAATCTTTGGCTGAAAGATGGACTTTGTTATCAATTTATTAAATCAACTGGTAATTTGCTGGATATTTCTCATACAGGAACTTATGATGTCTTCAAATCCAGCTAATCAGGTTTAGGGAGAGAGAAACTTCTCTACCTTAGCTTCCCTCCCATTCCCACACCTTTTTCATTGATTTCCATGCCCTGTTTAAGTAACGTCACTCATCACTTCTCACTGTCTAGGTTATCTGAGCCAATTCATGGCAGTCAATTCCACCTGAGCCCTAGGATACCCTCATTTACATACTCTGCCCTGTTCCTTCACCAATGGCTGACCTCACATCTCCCCTTGAATGTCTACTAGGCATCTCAAACTTAATGTGGTTCAAACAAAATTCTTCGTCCAAGTGTCTTATCTACCTCCCAGTCTTCCTTATCTCAGCAAATGTTCTCACTATCCTCTGGGTCGTTCAGGACAAAAACCTAGAAATCATCCTTGATTTCTCTCCTTTATTCAAATCTTGCATCCAATCCATTGACATATTCTGGACTCTTGGCACTACCTTAACATAAATCCTGACTCTATCCACTTCTCACTACCTCCACCTTACATCCACCATCATCTCTTGGTTAAAACTGGACTCCATGCACCGATCTTCCCTCTTACAATCTACATAACAGCATCATTTCAGTGGCTTCTCATGGCAATTAGGAAAAATTCCCAAATCCTTCCCATGGTCTTTCATGATGCGGGGCTTGCTCACCATACTAACCTCATTTCCTAACAGTCTTCCCTCGGTTCACTCCACACTAGCCATGACTTCTTTCCTGAGCTTCCTCAAACGTGCCAAAACACTTGGTTATTTAAGGGCCTCAGAAACAACTCTTTCCTTTATTGGCAATATCCCTCCCTTCAGAACTTCATACAGCTATTCTCTCCTTTGATATAGGTCAGTTATCTCCTCAAATATCCTGCTCCCAGAAGCCTTTACTATTAATCTAAAACAGCTCACCCCACTCATTCCCTCACATGCAACTCTGTCTTATTTTCAAAATATTTAGCTCTCCTTGACATTTTTTGTTAATTATTACCTGTATTTTTTCTGGTTGAGAATATATGCAGCAAAACATACACCAACTCAACAGTTTCTACCTGTACAATTTAATAACACTGGCTACATTCTTGAAGTTGTGCAACCATTCTTACCCTCCTTTTCTGAGTTGTTCCTCTGTCATTAACATAAACCCACTGCTCCTTAAGGTTCCTATCTAATCTTTTCAGTAGCTGTTGTCAATCTGATGCCATGTAGACAGTTCTTAAAAGAGCATATGCTCAAGGTAGACCATTTTTATTAGTTAAGTAAGCTAATGTTCTGGAGCCCTCATGGCACAGTGGTTAAGTGATACGGTAGCCAAGCAAAAGAAGAGCAGTTTGAATCCACCACCTGCAGCTTGGAAACTCTATGGGGCAGTGCTATTCTGTCTTACAGAGTCTCTGAGTTGGAATCAACAGCAACAGTTTGGTTTTTTCTTTTTCATACTTCGGTTTTAAGATGATTCAAGGGAATGCTTTTGGTGTAATGTTTAAAGATTATCTCACGGCAATAGTTTCAGGAGTTCATTCACCCTCAGTGGCTCCAAAAAGTCTAGGGTTCATTTGAAATTCTGTTCTGCATTTTCCCCCTTTTGATCAGGGCTTTTCTATGGACTCTTTGATCAAAATGTTCAGCGACAGCAGCCGGGAACCTTCTGGTTCTTCTGGTCTCATGGCATGCTAGACGTTCTTTTAAAAAACATGAGTGGATGCTGAAGGTTATCAAATACTTATTTTATTACACCTATTAATATAATCACATTTATTTTTCCTGTACATATGGCAAATTATACTGATTCATTTTCGAATGTTAAACTAACCTTGAATTCTTGGGATAGACCCAACTTGGTCATAATATATTCTTCTTTAGAGTATTGCTGGATTTGTTTTGCCTATTTATTTTTATATTTTGCATCTATGTTCATCAGTGACATTGGCCTGTAATTTTCCCATCTTCTGCTTCTCTTGTCAGGTTTTGGTATCAATATTCATTCTACAAGCTTTATAAAATGAGTTTGGGTATATATTTCATTTTATATTGAAGAATTTGTGAAATATTTCTTGAATATTTGGCAGAATTTGCAGGAAAAGCCATCTGATATGAAGTTTTCTTTTTGAGAATAGTTTGAGCTCTAATTCAATTCTATTAACAGTTGTGGAATTACTTTTGCTTCCTGTTTCTTCTTGAATCGTTGTTATTAACTTACATGGTATGATACGTTTGCCTACTTTACCTAAATTTGCAAATTTATTGGCTAATACGGTTCATAACATTCTCACATTATCTTTATGTTCTGCAAGATCTGTAGTCATTTTCTTTCTAATTCCTGATATTCGTTTTTTATATCTTCATTCTTTTTCACTTGATCAATCTTGCCTAAAGTTTGTCAATTTTACTAGCATTTTCTAAGAATCAACTTTAGTCTTTGTTGATCGTCTGTTGCATGTATTCAATCATTAATAGAAACAAAAATTCCTATGAATGTTCGTTTCTGGTTTTTTCCCAACATTTTGAATGGATGTTTAACTCACTTATTTTTCAAGATTTGTTCTTTCCAATTATATTTTTAAGGCTATAAGTTTCCTATATTATATTGTCTGTACTGCACAAATTTTTATATGCACTATGTTCATAATTGTTCACTTCAAAATGTATTCTAATTTTCATTATGATGTCTTTTTTGACTCATAGTATTTTAAAATATCCGAGCACATGGAGATTTTGTATTTTCATTTTCTAAGATGTTTTTTTTTTTTTTTAATTATGGTGTACTTACATAAAAAAAAATGGAGATTTTGTATTTTCATTTTCTAAGATGGTTTTTTTTTTTAATTATGGTGTACTTACATAGTATCCTCTATGTTATTGCAGACTCTTGAAATTTGTTGAGACTTGCTTTATAACACAGTATACAGTTAATTTTTATACACACTATGTATGTGCATGAGATGAATGTATATTCTTTCATGGTTAGATAATACACACACATACACATATATCAATTTGGTATTTTTTTACATGTTAAATCTTCTGTATCCTTGATAATTTATGGACTTCTATGTTTCTGAGGGGTGTGTTAAAAATCTATTATGATGCATGATGTCAAAAGGAGCCCCAGTAGTGCAGTGGTTAAGCACTCAGCTGTTAAACCTTTTGATTTGATCCACCAACTACTCCACAGGAGAAAGATATGACCGTTCCCTTCCATAAAGATTACAGCCTTAGAAACCTTTGGAGAAGTTCTACTCCATCCTATATTCACTATGAGTCAGAATTGACTCAACAGCACACAAGAAAAAATGTATAATGTGATGGAAACTCAGAAGTACGAAGCTAAAAAGAATTGGTCCTACCTCCAGGGTCAAAGGATGAAGGACAGAGAAAACAGCAGAGACATCCAAAAGCTTGGAAAAAGGGCTGAGAGGACAATGGTTGGTGGTTTAAGGGCTTTGAAGGGCTACCATATATACTGAGGAATCTGAAGTGCAATGTTCTTGCCTAAGGATGAAGATATGCTCATAAAGATCCTGACAAAGCTTTAGGCTTGCACCTCTGGCTGATCTTTGGGCTCCATGGGGGCAGGAAGTGAAGGCTAGGGCAGAGTTTTAGGCACTCTTGCTTAGCATTGAAAGAACGCGCCAGTTCAGAGCCAATCTGCAAAGACTGGGATAATGTTACTTTTTCTTTTTGGCTACAAGCGTTTAAAGAAAGCACTGTCAGGTCATGAACTGACTGCTGAGATAACAGAACAGAACTTCAGTGTCCACACATGAGAAGACATACAATCTCTGCAGAAATAGTTTGGAAACATCACTAAGCAAATGGATGACTGGCCCTCAACAATTAAAAAAAAAAAAAAAAAGCAAACCCTAATGACAGGAGGGAATCTGATTTCCAGAGTTACATTATAATATTTAAGATATCCAGTTTGCAACACACTATTCTAAGTCATAAAAAGAAAAAAGAAAAGGATGGTTCATTTGTTAAGAAGAAAGAAAGAAGAGAAATGAACAGAAAGCATCCCTAAGGAAACACAGATATTGGGATTACTAGACAAAGATTTTAAACCAATTGTCTTAAATTTCCTCAAAGAGCTAAACAAACCATAGACACACACACAAAAAAAGGAAACCAAGAGAAGAATGTATGAACAAGTAGAAAACATTAATAAAGAAATATTATACAAAAGAACCAAATAGAAATTATAGAGCTGAAAAGTTGAATAGCTGAAATAAAAATTTCATTAGAGGAGCTCAACAGCAGATTTGAGCAAGAAAGCAGGAAAATGTAAACTTGAAAAAGCACAACTGAAATTGTTCTAACTGAGGAGCATAAAGGAAAAAGAATGAAGAAAATGAACAGAGCCTAAGGGACCTGCGGGACAACATCAAGCATACCAACATACTCATTAAGGAGTCCCAGAAAGGAAAGAAAGATGAAAGGACAGAAAGAATATTTAAAAATGTAATGACTGGAAGTTTCCCAAATGTCATCTAGATATCCAAGAAGCTCAATAAACTCAAAGGACAGTAAATACATAGATATCCACAGACAGACATAATCAAAATGTCAAAAGACGAAGATAGAAACTTGAAAGCAGCGACAGATAAGTGACCCCTAATGTACAAAAAAAATTTTTTTTTTAATGTACAAGAGAGTCTCAACAAGTTTAACTGTTGATTTTTCATCAGAAACCATTGAGACAAGAAAATAGTCGAATGATGTATTTAAGGTACTGGAAAAAAAATACAGAAACAAAACTATGAACCAAGATGTCAATATCTAGCAAAACTATCTTTCAAAAATGAAGGTGAAATTAAGACATGCCCAGATACACAAAACCTGAGGGAGTATGTTAGCAGCAGAACTGCCTTATGAGAAATGCTACAGGGAATCATCCTGGCTGGCACGGAAGGACACTAGACAGTAACTTGAAGCCATAAAAAGAAACGAAGACTCTGTAAAGGTAACTACTTAGATAAAACAAAGTCAGTAATATTTTTATATCACGCCTCTCTTTTTCTCATATATGATTTAAAGCACAAATGCATAAAAATACTTATACATCTCTCTTAATGGACACACAATGTATAAAGATGCAATTTTTGTAACAGCAACGTAAGTAGGGGAGGTAACTGAGCTGAATAAAAGCAGAATGTTGTATACTGTTGAAGCTAAATTTGTATTAATTAAAAGAAGATTGTTATAAACATAAGATATTAATTGTAATCCTCATGATCACCACTAAGAAGTTAAAAAATATAAGGAAAGGAAATAAGGAGAGGATCAAAATTGTACACTTGAAAAAAATCAGTCAAACACGAAAGTGGACGGTAGTGAAGAAAATGAGAAACAAAATACGTATATGACCTACTACAAAGTAGAAGACATAAGTCCTTCCTTATCATTAATCGCTTTAAATTTAAATAGATTAAATTCACAATTGGGATCATTAAAGTTGTGTGTCAACTTTGTTGGACCATGATTCTCAGTGCTTTGGCAGTTATGATGTAGTTTAGCAGTCGTATAACGATGCAATCATTTCCATGATGAGATGTGATATAATGTGATTACCTCCATGATGGGATCTGCTGTGAGTAGCCAATCAGATGTAAGGGAGTTTCCTCGGGGGTGTGGACTGCATCCAATATAGGTGGACTTTCTGGCAAGGCTCTTGAGTTTTTGCTCACTCGGAATCCTGCAGCTGGCTCCTCTTCATCTGATCTCAAGTTTTTGGGACTTGAACTCTCAGCTTACCTTCCAATTTTGGGATTCACCAGCCTCCGCAGTCTGTGAGCCACGGCCTGCCAGCTTACCTGCCGATCTTGAGATCTGTCAGCCTTTGCAGCCTGTGAGCCACAGACCTGTTGTATGACCTGCAGATCTTGAGTTCTGCAGTCCCTGCATCTATGTGAGTCAGGAGAAGCCACAAGCCTGACCCATGGACTTGAGACTTACCAGCCTCTACAGCCTCGTGAGCCATTTTCTTGATATAAAGCTATTTATATATAAATATATATATATACACCTCACTGGTTTTGTTTCTCTAGAGAACCCAGCCTAAGATACCAATTAAAAGACAAACATTGGCAGAATGCATAAAAAAATCATTCGATTGCTATCAAGCTGATCTGACTCATGGTGACCCCTCCCCTCATGTGTGTCAGAGTAGTACTGACACACAAGTGTGTCAGTTCAATGGCTAATTTTTCAAAAGTAGATCACCAAGCCTTTCTTCCAAAGTGCCTCTGGGTGGACTCAAACCTCCAACATTTTGGTTAGCAGCTGAATGCATTAACCGTTTGTACCTCCCAAGGACTACAACATGTATCTATGTTTATTTCTGTATTACTTCTCTTTATACTATATACATACATACACACATACACACACATAGACATCCATGAGTGGTTCATACAGATGCTTTGGACTTCAACTAGCAGGGCTCTATTAATTATTGATAGAAAAGTACTGATACCAGTTATAAATGCGTATTTGTCCATTTCCCCTTTCAGATTTATTAGTTTTTGTATTTTGGAGCCCTGTTGTTAGACACGTACACATTTAGGAGTGTTGTATCTTTTTGGAGAATTGAACCTTTATTATGTTATGTCCCTACTTATTCCCAATAATACTCCTTTTTCTGAAGTATAATTTGTCTGATATTAATACAGCCACTGCAGTAGAACTGGATAATTTTCAACCATTTCAAGAGGTAGCATAAGATCAAGAACTGATGGTATAAAAGGAAGAAATCGAAGCTGCATTGAAGGCATTGGTGAAAAACTATCCTCTCTCCACCATCTTCACTAACTCTGACACCAACTGTCCCTCACACAGCACTCCCTACTTCTCTGCTGGGTTCAATAACTCATTGCAATGGCCACACAGAACTCATAGTCCATATTCACGATTATGGGGTTTATTAGGGAAGTAACAGTTATAGCTCAGGCTCAAAGACACTCAGAATACAGTTCTTCTATCAGGACAGCCTCTTCCCTCCTGTGCTCATAGGCGTGCCTCTGCCTGGCCTTGGGCCGGCCTCTCTCCAAAGGCACTCAGCTTTCCTTCTCCCTGGGCCATCATCTCCTATAGCCAGGTCCCTGTTGCTCGGTCTCTCCTGCCATGGCATCTTACCATCTTCAGGGTTACAGCTTCCTCTCTCTATCTCACTCTCCTGCTTCTAGGAGCTTCTCAGTGCAGGGATCTCAGGTCCATAATATACGCTCGGCTCTTGGCTGTTCTTCCTTGATGGGAGTTGAATCCTCCTCTTTGCTCTGGAACTGGTTCTCTTTGAAGGGAAAATAAACAATCCCCTTGGTGAGCCACAATTACCCTATCACACAGTCCTGCCCAAGCACCAGGGTGGATGTTATAAGACCATGGCTAGAAAGGCCACACAAAGTAAACAATCACATCACAGTACCTTGGACTCATTTTTCAAGTGAAGTACCAAAAATCCCATACAAACAGATTGGTAAAGAACATAATCAATAGCAAGAACATTTTCATACTTATGTTTTCTGTATTTGGAAGAAATCTATAGCACTATTCTTATTTTGCCAATTCACAGGGATCACAGAGATTAGTGGTAGATGTTGCAGTACCAGAAAACTCTCTGGTGAAACAGTCTGTGAGCAGTCTTACAAACATGGATATTCCACTAGAGTCAAAAGAATGACGTTACATATCATCAAAGAGAACATTTCAAGATCTAGCCTGAAGTACAATGTTGTCACTAATAGGCTAAAATCCATACACTTACAAGGAAGACTAGTTTATACGACTATTCAAATTGATGCACCAACCACTAATGCCAAAGATAAAGAAATTGAAGATTTTAAACAACTTCTGCAGCCTGAAATTGATCAAACATGCAATCAAGATGCATTGATAATTACTGGTCATTAGAATGTTAAAGTTGGAAACAAAGAAGGAAAAGTAGTTGGAAAATACAGCATCGCTGAAATAAATGACGCCAGAAATCTCATGAAAGAATTCTGCAAGACCAGTGACTCATCCACTGCAAATATTTTTTTTCAACAACATAAACGGCAGCTATACGCGTGGACTTTACCAGATGGAATACACAGGAATCAAACTGACTACATCTGTGGAAAGAGAAGATGGGAAACCTCATATCATCAGTCAGAACAAGGCCAGGGATCGATTGTGAAACAGACTGTCAATTGCTCATATGGGAGTTCAAGTTGAAACTGAAGAAAATTAGAATAAGTCAAAAGGGGCCAAAATATGACCTTGAGTATATCTCACCTGTATTTAGAGACCACCTCAAGAACACATTTTACGTGTTGAACACTAACGACTGAAGACCAGACGAGCTGTGGAATGACATCAAGGACATCACACATGAAGAAAGCAAGAGATCCTTTAAAAGACAGGAAAGAAAGAAAAGACCAAAACGGATGTCGGAAGAGACTCTGAACGTTGCTCTTGAATGTCGAGTAGCTAAAGTGAAAGGAAGAAATGATGAAGTTTTGAGTATTGAGACGCCACCAGTGATCCCTCTTACAAAAAAAGACCAGAAAAAACAAGTGAAGCGATTATATTTATGACAAGCTAGGAGCCCTGAACACCAAAGGTAAAGTTAGAAAATGGACTCAGCGGCAGGGGGAGGGAGAGACTATTCAGAAGTGGAGAGGAGTTACTGGACCTGAATAGCCAGGAACCCTCAGGCACCATTCCCTGGAGCGACTGCAGTGGGGCTGGCAGTAGCGTTACAGAGACGCTTCGCTCACGGAAAGACAGCTAGTTGCACAGACCACTCACACCTCCAGAACAAGAGAAGAACAGCACTCTCGGCAAAAGCTAATTACTTGTGTTTATTTTACCACGCCCCCAGCCCCCAAGCCGGCTTCAGTGGCTGTCAACTTCCCTGGGCCTGAGATAGGCCCTGGTACCACTCTGAGCCATTTTTCCATCCTTGAAGAAGGTATAAGTTCGCAACTGGGGGAAAGATAATCTGCCAGCTCAATTAAGCTGGGGAGCTCAGGACAGAAGCAGCTCTTGTTCAGGCACAAACAGTCCATGGGCTTTGAATACCTTTCACCCCAGCACGGACCTCTGTGGGCCCATTTCAGGAGAATAGGCCCTTGTTGCCAGACTGCAACTGTTTCAGGTGGACGGTGGAAAGATGGGTGTTTGATGTTTGACACTGCTTTGCCTATTAAACAGGGTCTTCACCTACCCACATCAGGGGCCTAAGGACTGGTGGCTCCACCCACAATACCTAGCCACCTGTGACAGGGCTCCAAGGATAAGTAGTACCGCCCAGAACTTACAACCAAAAGCATTGGGTGCCCATCGCCCTTCTGCAGAACCCACCCGTGTGCTCTACAGAACAGGGATGCACTTTCCTCACAGACACTCAGAGCACAGCTGTCAGCCCCCTGCCTTGATCAGACTCTGACCCCCTACTGCAGCCAGATACTTCTGCCTACACCAATAACCCCTGCCCCTCTAAGACTGTAGGACAGAGCCTGTACCACACACTTTATGAACAACTACCTGGGCACCTGAGTTGAATCCATACAAGAAAAGTAAATGAACTCCTAGGCTCATATGCCTGGTAACAGTGCTAGCCATCTGGTGATAGTATATTAGAGCTTCAAAGGTGAAAGTAATCAACCTAGTGCACTCAAGCAGCTTATTTGGGTATACCAAAACTAAACAAAGCAAGAAGCTAGGATACAAAAAGCAAGCATAAAATAAACTAATACAATAACTTATAGATGGCTCAGAGACAACAGTCAATATCAAATCACATAAAGAGGCAGACACGGGGGCAGGACCAAGATGGCTGACTAGGTAGAAGATTCCGCTTATCCCTCTTGAAACAAAGACTCGAAAAAACAAGTGAACTGATTACATAAAGGACAATCTACAAACCCTGACCATCAAACACAGAACTAAGGAGTTGACCTGAGTGACGGGGGAGTGAAAAGCCACGCTGCAGCAGGGACCGCTTCCAGAGCCAGTGTCCCACGCCACAGCCTTGAGCCCTCGCGGTTTCCTGGTGTCAGAGTGGTGGGGCTGATTGTGGCTTACTGAGACAGGGAAGAACAGATATAGGCCCAACCCTCAGGACCAACCTCAGAGGGGACCCAGGCAGCACACACAGGCTCCACACAGACGCGGCTGACAGGGAAACGAAAAACTATAGGGAAGCAGCGACTGGTTTTGGAGCCTGGAGTGCAGAGTCCCAGAAAGGAAACCCTGGTGCTGGGCTTTGGACTAAGTGTGGGGGAGCCAATTGTGGATTCCTGAGACGGTGTGAGCATGGACGCAGCCCTAACCCTCTGGGACAGTCTCAGCAGGGATCCAGCCACCACACACGAGCGACACAATGCTCTGGAATCTCAGAAAAAACAGTCCTCACCAAACAACATAAGTAACTTTCTATATTTTGCCAGGCTACTCTCTTCTATATATCTGATTCCACCCCTCATTGCCCCAGCCAGCTTCATTAACATTGGAATTCTCTGTGCCAGAGAGTGAAGTGCACTGCTGGATTTTTTTTCTTCTTTCTTTTCTAACCCATTCTCCTGGCCTGAGAAAAGCAGCATTTAACAATCAAAGAAAAAATCCTTCCCTGACTTCCCTAAACTGAAATAACAATACAGAATCAGCTCCATCCAGGCATTAACAGACCCATAGTCTTTGGCTTTCACCCTACAGGTAACTAGGTGGCTATTACAATGTAAAGGCAATTCTGATAGAGATCTGACCATAATTGTTTTAGCTCAGCAGTGGAAAGGCAAGTTTTGGAGGTCAGATACCTCTCTACCTATTAAACAGAGCCCTCGCTGATCCGCACCAGCGAACTGAGGGCTGAGACTCCACCCACATCACCTAGCCACCTGCTAGAGGGGTCTGAGAATAGTGACGCCTACCCAAGCATTGGGTGCCTAAGATACAGCTGCAAAGCCCGCGCACCAGAGTGCTCTAGAGAATAGAGCCACACCTACCTCACTGTCACTTGAAGGAAGGCTGTCAGCATCCTGCCCTCCTCGAAATGTGACCCCATGCCACTAATAGAAACTGGTGCATACAACCATCACCACTACTCCTCTAAGATAATACGTGAGAGCCTACACCACACACTAGGTGACCAGCTATCAGGACACCTGAGCTGATTCTATTCAAGAATAGTGAATGGACTCATACACTTATATACCTGGTAACAGCTCAGGCAAGCTGGTAATAGGACGTAAGTGATTCAAAAGCTACATCAATCACGATACCACAATCTAGTAGCCCATCTGGGTGTATTGTAACAAAACAAAATAAGAAGATAAGACTCAGTGAGCAAATATAAAAGAAAATATTACAATATCTTATAGATGGCTCAGAGACAGCAGTCGACATCAAATCACATGAAGAAGCAGACCATGATTGCTTCTACAAACCCCCAAATCAAAGAATCAAAATCATTCCCAGATGTAGATACATTCCTAGAATTGCCAAATGTAGAATATAAAAAAATTATATACAGAATTCTTCAAGACATCAGGAATGACCTCACAAATGAAATAAGGCAATCTACAGAAAACACCAAGGAATACACGGATAAAGCAGTTAAAGATATCCAAAAGATTATTCAACAACATAGTGAAAAAATTAATAAGCTGTAAGAATCCATAGAGAGACAGCATTCAGAAATCCAAAAGATTAACAATAAAGTCACAGAATCAGACAACTCAATAGGAAGTCACAGGAGCAGAATCGAGGAACTGGAATGAAGAGTGGGGGAGCTGGAGGATAAGACAATTGACACAAATATAGTTGAAGAAAAATCAAATAGAATTTAAAACTATGAAGAAACCCTAAGAATCATGAGGGACTCTATCAAGAGTAATTTGCGTGTGATTGGAGTTCCAGAACAGGGAGGGATAACAGAAAATACAGAGAGAACAGTGGAAGATCTGATGGCAGAAAAATTCCCTGGCATTGTGAAAGATGAAAAGATATCTACCCAAGATGCTCATCGAACCTCATACAAAACAGATCCCAAAAGAAAATCACCAAGACATATCATCAAACCTGCCAAAACCAAAGATAAAGAGAAATTTCAAAAGCACCCAAGGATAAACGAAAAGTTACCTACAAAGGAGAATCAATAAGTTTGCACTACTCGGCAGAAACCATGCAGGCAAGAAGACAATGGGATAACATATATAGAGCACTGAAAGAGGAAAAACTGTCAGCGAACAATCATATATCCAGCAAAATTCTAAAACATGAAGGTGAAATTAAGATATTTACAGATAAACACAAGCTTAGAGAATTTGCAAAAACCAAACCAAAACTGCAAGAATTACTGAAGGAAATTCTTTGGTCAGAAAATCAATAATATCAGATACCAACACAACACAAGGTCACAGAACAAAACATCCTGATATCAACCCAGATAGGGAAATCACAAAAACAAAATAAGATTAATTAAAAAAATTACTCAAAACAGGGAATCATTGATGTGATTATGTAAAAGATTACGATAGTGAAAAAAGAGGGACTAAATACAGGAGGCTTAGAAATTACATATGGAGAGGAAACCAAGGCGATACAGGGCGAAACAACTTAGGTTTTTACTTACTCAAACCAGGGTAAATATTAAGGTAACCACAACAAGGTCTAACAATTCCATACTTCAAAATAAAAACCAAGATAAACATAACGACTCACCAAAATAAATTCAACTACTATAAAAAGGAGGAACACACATTCTACAAAGAAAAACTCAGCACAAAAAAGTAAATGGAAAATGAAATTGTCAAAAACAGGCATCAAAATGACAGCACTAAACTCATACTTATCTATAATTACACTTAATGTAAATGGACTAAATTCACCAATAAAGAGACAGAAAGTTGCAGACTGGATAAAAAAACACGATCAGTCTGTATGCTTCCTAAAAGAGACACGCTTTAGAGTTAAGAGACACAAATAAACCAAAACTGAAAGGATGGATAAAAATATATCAAGCAAACAACAATCAAAAAAGAGCAGGAGAGGCAATATTAATTTCCAACAAAATAGACTTTAAAATTAAATCCACCACAAAGGATAAAGAAGGACACTACATAAAGATTAAAGGGACAATTTACCAGGTACATATAACCGTATTAAATATTTATGCACCCAATGATAGGGCCGCAACATTCATAAAACAAATGTTAACAGAATTAAAAAGTGAGATAGACACCTCCACAATTATAGCAGGAGACTTCAACACAACACTCTCGGTGAAGGATAGGAAATGCAGTAAGAAGCTCAATAGAGACACGGAAGATCTAAGTGCTACAATTAAACAACTTCACTTCATAGACTTATACAGAACACTCCACCCAACAGCTGCAAACTATAATTTCTTTTCTAGTGCACATGAAACATTCTCTAGAATAGATCACATATTAGGTCATAAAACAAGCCTTTGCAGAACCCAAAACATTGAAATATTATAAAACATCTTCTCTGAACAAAAGACCATAAAAGTAAAAATCAATAACAGAAAAACCAGGGAAAAGAAATCAAATGCTTGGAAACTGCACAATACCCTGCTCAAAAAAGACTGGGTTATGGAAGACCTTAAGGAGGGAATAAAGAAATTCACAGAATTCAACAAGACTGAAAACACTTCCTATGAAAACCTTTGGGACATGGTGAAAGCAGTGCTCAGAGGTCAATTTATATCAATAAAGGCACACATATTAAAGAAGAGCCAAAATGAAAGAACTGTCCCTACAACTTGAACAAAGAGAAAGAGAGCAACAAAAGGAACTGTCAGGCACCAAAAGAAAGCAAAAAATAAAAACTACAGCAAAATTAAATGAATTAGAGAATAGAAAAACAATTGAAAGAGTTAACAAGGCCAAAAACTGCTTCTTTGAAAAAATGAACAAAATTGATAAACCATTAGCCAGACTGACTAAAGAAATACAGGAAAACAAACCAATAATCCAAATAAGAAATGGGATGGGCCATATCACAACAGATCCAACTGAAATTAAAACAATCATATCAGATTACTACAAAAAATTGTATTCTAACAAATTTGAAAACCTAGAAAAAATGGATGAATTCCTAGAAACACACTACCTACCTAAACTAACACAAACTGAAGTAGAACAACTAAATAGACCCATAACAAAAAAAGAGATTGAAAAGGTAATCAAAACACTCCCAACAAAAAAAAGCCCTGGCCCTGATGGCTTCACTGCAAAGTTCTACCAAACTTTCAGGGAAGACTTACCACTACTACTGAAGGTATTTCAAAGCATAGAAAAGGACGGAATACTACCTAACTCCTTCTATGAAGCCAGCATAACCCTGATACCAAAACCAGCTAAAGACAACACAAAAAAAGAAAATTACAGACCTATATCCCTCATGAACATAGATGCAAAAATCCTCAACAAAATTCGAGCCAGTAGAATTCAACAACATATCAAAAAAATAATCCACCATCACCAAGTAGGATTTATACCAGGTATGCAAGGTTGGTTCAATATTAGAAAAACAATTAACGTAATCCACCACATAAAAAAAGGACAAGAACCACATAATTTTATCAATTGATACAGAAAAGGCATTTGACAAAGTCCAACACCCACTCATGATAAAAACTCTCAGCAAAATAGGAATAAAAGGAAAATTCCTCAACATAATAAAGGGTATTGATACAAAGCCAATACCCAGCATCATCCTAAATGGAGAGAGCCTGAAAGCATTTCCCTTGAGAACGGGAAACAGACAAGGATCCCCTTTATCACTGCTCTTACTCAGCATTGTGCTAGAGGTCCTAGCCAGAGCAACTGGGCTAGACAAAGAAATAAAGGGCATCCAGATTGGTAAGGAAGAAATAAAATTATCTCTATTTCCAAAGACATTATCTTATACACAGAAAACCCTGAGGAATCCTCAAGAAAACTAATAGAAGGGTTCAGCAAAGTTTCAGATTACAATACAAACACACAAAATCAGTTGGATTCCTCTATATCAACAAAAAGAACATTGAAGAGGAAATCATCAAATGAATACCATTCACAGCAGCCCCCAAGAAGATAAAATACTTAGGAATAAACCTTACCAAAAATGTAAAAGAGCTATACCAAGAAAACTACAAGGTACTACTGCAAAAAAAACAAAAGGGACCTACGTAATTGGAAAAACATATCTTGCTCGTGGATAGGAAGACAACATTGTAAAATTGTCCATTCTATCAAAAGCCATCTATAGATACAATGCACTTCCGATCCAAATTCCAATGACATTTTTTAAACAGATGGAGAAACAAATCACCAACTTCATATGGAAGGGAAAGAAGCCGCGGAAAAGTAAAGCATTACTAAAAAAGAACAAAGTGGGAGGACTCACTCTGCCTGATATTAGAACAAATTATACTGTCACAGTACTCAAAACAGCCTGGTACTGGTACAGCAACAGACACATAGACCGATAGAACAATATTGAGAATCCAGATATAAATCCATCCACATATGAGCAGCTGATATTTGCCAAAGACCCAGTGTCAGTTAATTGGGGAGAAGATAGTCTTTTTAACAAAAGGTGCTGGCGTAACTGTATAGCCACCTCCAAAAAATGAAACAGGACCCCTACCACACACCATGCAAAAAACTAACTCCAAATGGATCAAAGACCCAAACATAAAATCTAAAACGATAAAGATCATGGAAGAAAAAATAGGGACAACATTAGGAGACCTAATACATGGCATAAACAGAATACAAAACATTACCAAAAATGATGAAGAGAAACCAGATAACTGGGAGCTCCTAAAAATCAAACACCTATGCTCATCTAAAGACTTCACCAAAAGAGTAAAAAGACCACCCACAGACTGGGAAAAAGTTTTCAGCTAAGACATCTCCACCCGGTGCCTGATCTCTAAAACCTACATGACTCTGCTAAAACTCAACCACAAAAAGACAAACACCCCAATTAAAAAATGGGCAAAGGATATGAACAGACACTTCACTAAAGAAGACATTCAGGCAGCTAACAGATACATAAGGAAATGCTCTCGATCATTAGCCATTAGAGAAATGCAAATCAAAACTACAATGAGATTCCATCTCACTCCAACAAGGCTGGCATTAATCCAAAACACACAAAAAAATAAATGTTGGAGAGGCTGTGGAGAGACCGGAACACTTATACTCTGCTGGTGGGAATGTAAAATGGTATACAACCACTTTGGAAATCAATTTGGTGCTTCCTTAAAAAGCTAGAAATAGAACTACCATACAACCCAGCAATCCCACTCCTCGGAATATATCCTACAGAAATAAGAGCTTTTACACAAATAGATACATGCACTTCCACGTTTATTGCAGCACTGTTTACAATAGCAAAAAGATGGAACCAACCAAGGTGCCCATCAATGGATGAATGGATAAATAAATTATGCTATATTCACACAATGGAATACTGCACATCAACAAAGAACAGTGACGAATCTGTGAAACACTTCATAACATGGAGAAACCTGGAAGGCATTATGCTGAGTGAAATTAGTAGCAAAAGGTCAAATATTGTATAAGACCACTATTATAAGATCTTGAGAAATAGTTTAAACTGAGAAGAACATATTACTTTGTTGTTATGAGGGGGGGAGGCAGGGAGGGTAGGAGAGGGGTATTTACTAAAGAGATAGACAAGAACTACTTTCGGTGAATGGAAGAACAACACTCAACACAGTGGAGGTCAGCACAACTGGACTAAACCAAAGCAAAGAAGTTTCCTGAATAAACTGAATGCTTCGAAGGTCAGCAAAGCAGGGGCAGAGGTTTGGGGACCATGGTTTTAGGGGACATCTAAGTCAACTGGCATAATAAAATCTATTAAGAAAACATTCTGCATCCCACTTTGAAGAGTGGCATCTTAAATGCTAGCAAGCTGCCATCTCAGATGCATCAATGATTCTCAGCCCACCTGGATCAAGGGAGAATGGAGAACACCAAGAACATAAGATAATAACGAGCCCAAGAGACAGAAAGGACTACATGAACTAGAGATTACATCATCCTGAGATCAGAAGAACTAGACAGTGCCGGGCCACAACCAATGACTGCCCTGACGGGGAACATAACAGAGATCCCTTGAGGGAGCAGAACAGTGGGATGCAGACCCCAAATTCTCATAAAAAGACCAGACTTAATGGTCTGACTGAGACTGGAAGGACCCCAGTGATCATGGCCCCCACACCTTCCGTTTACCCACTACGGGAACCATCCCCAAAGCCAGTTCATCAGACATGGGTTGGACTAGACAATGGGTTGGAGAGGGATGCTGGTGAGGCGTGAGCTACTTGGTTTGGGTGGACACTTGAGACTATGTTGGCATCTCCTGCCTGGAAGGGAGATGGGTGGGTAGAGGGGCTTAGAAACTGGCAAAATGGTCACGGAAAGAAAGAGTGGAAGGAGGGAGTGGGCTGTCCCATTGGGGGGAAAGTAATTGGGAATATGTAACAAGTTGTGTATAAGTTTTTATGTGAGAGACTGCCTTGATTTGTAAACTTTCACTTAAAACACAATAAAAATTATTAAAATAAAAAAAAAAGAAGCTGACCCATGATTGCTTCAACAAGCTCTCAGAACTAAGACTCAAGGAATCTTCTCGATGAAGGTGCAATCCTGGAATTACCAGATACAGAATACAAAAGATTAATATACAGAACTCTCAAAGATATCAGGAAGGAAATGAGGCAAAATACAGAACAAGCCAAGGAACGCAAAGATAAAGCAGCTGAAGAAATTAAAAAGGTTACTCAAGCACATAATTAAAAATTTAATAAGCTGCAAGAAACCATAGAGAGACTGCAATCAGAAATTCAGAAGATTAACAATAAAATTACAGAGTTAGAAAACTCGATAGAAAGTAAGAAGAGCACAACTGAAGAACTGGAAGGCAGAATTACTGAGATAGAAGATAAAACTCTTGGGACCAATATATTTGAAAAGAAACCAGATAAAAGAATTTTAAATGAAGAAATCCAAAGAATCATGTGGGACTTTATCAAGAGAAATAACTATGAGTGATTGCAGTACCAGAACAGGGAGGGCTAACAGAAAATACACAGGGAACTGTTGAAGATTTGTTGGCAGAAAACTTCCCTGATATCATGAAAGATGCTCATCAAATTCCACATAAGGTGATCTCAAAAGAAAGTGACCGAGACATATAATAATCAAACTTGCCAAAATCAAACATAAAGAGAATTTTAAGAGAGGCTAGGGATAAAGGAAGTCACCAAAAAAGGAGAGTAAATAATGATAAACTTGGACTACTCAGCAGAAATCATGGAGGCAAGAAGGCAATGGGATGACTTATACAAAATATTGAAGGAAAAAAATTGCCAACCAGGAATCAAACCATAACCCTGGCCCTCTGGCCTTAGCCCTCTAACTCTAGCCCCTAAGCCCTAAGTCCCAAAGCCCCTAAGACCCTAAGCCCTTAGGTCCTAACCCCAAGGCCCTAAACTCTAACCCTAACCCAAACTCTAACCCCTATACCCTAAACCCTAACACCTAACCCCTAACCACCCTAACCTTAACGACCCTAACCCTAACCCTAACACTCGAACCCTAACCCTCTAACGCTAACCTGAAACCCTAACCCTCTAACTCTAACCCTCTAACCCTAGCCCTCTAATCCTAGCCCTAAACCTAACCCCAACCCCCAAACCCAACGCCAAACCCTAAACCTCAAATCCCTAGCCCTAAACCTAAGAATGAGTCTAAGCCTAACCCTATCACTTAACCCTAAACTGTAAACCCTAACACTTAAAACCCTAACACCCTTACCCCTAACACATTCAACCCTAACACCCTAAATGCCAAAACCCTAAACACTAACACCCTTAACCCTAACCCCTAAACCCTAAACTTAAACGCTAAACCATCTAACCCTCTAACCCTAATACCCTAACACTAAACCCTAAACCCTAACCCCAGCCCCCAGCCCTAACCCTCACTCTAAGCCTTAAACCCTAAACCTTAAGTCCTAAACCCTAGGCTCTAAGCCCTAAGCCCTAAACCCTAAGTCCTGAAACCCTAAACTCTAAGCCTTAAGCCCTAAACATAACCCTCTAACCCTAAACCCTAAAACCTTACCCCAGACCCATCCCACACCCCTAAACCTGAACCCCTAAACCCTAGCCCTAACCCCTAACCCTAAACCTCTAAACCATACCCCTAATCTTCTAACCCTAAACCTCCAACCCTAACCCTCTAACCCTAACTCTCTAACCCTAACCACAACACCAACCCCAACCTCTGAACTCTGAAACCCTAACCCCCTAACCCTAAGCCTCTGAACCCTAAGCCTAAACCCTCTAACCCTAAACCCTAACCTTCACCCCCTCACACCCTCACCTTCTCACTCCCTCACTCTATAATCTTCTCAACCTCTAACCCCCTCACCCTCTAACCCCTCACCCTCTAACTCCCTCAATCTCTAACCCCCAAACCTCTAACACCCACCCTCTTACCCCAAACCACATATCCCAAACAAACCCAACACCAACCCCAACCCTAAACCTAAATCCTGACCCCTAAAACCTAACCCAAACCCTACCGACTAAACCCCAAAACCCTAAACCCCCAAAACTGTAAACCCCAAACTGCAACCCCTAACACCTAACCTGTAAATCCAAACTCTAACCTCAAACCCTAAACCTAACCCTAACACCTAACCCCAACCGAAAAACCCTAACCCAAACCCTAACAACCCTAACCCTAACATCCCTAACCCCAAAACCCTAACCCCAACCCCTAACCCCAAACCCTAACAACCAGAACTCTAACAACCCTAACCCTAACATCCCGAACCTCAAACCCTAACCCTTTTTGTTAGCAGCCGTAGCACTTAACCACTAGCCACCAGGGTTTCCATGAGCAGTCACAGGAATAGACATATGCACACCCGTGTTCACTGCGACATTATTCACAGTAGCAAAAAGATGGAAACAACCTAAGTGCTCATCCACGGAGGAATGGATAAACAAACTACGGTACATACACACAGTGGAACACTACACGACAACGAAGACCAATGATGAATCTCTGAAACATCTCACACCATGGATGAATCTGGAGCGCATCATGCTGACTAAGTCAATCACAAAACGACATATACACTAAGAGACCACTATCATAAAAACTCATGAAAACATTTACACACAGAAACAATCCTTGATGTTCACCAGGCAGACGGAGAGTGGGTAGAGAAAAGCTAACTAAACAATAACCAAAAAAAACAAACCACCGCCATCGAGTCGATTCCAGCTCATAGAGACCCTATAGGACAGATTAGAACTGCCCCATAGAGTTTCCAAGGAGCGCCTGGTGGATTCGAACTGCAGACCTTTGGTTAGCACCGGTGGGTCTTAACCACTATGCCATCAGGGTTTCCAACCAAACGACAGATATGTGGTAACTCTGGTGAAGGAAGAGACGGTACACAAGACTGGGAATCAACCTCAGCCTCACTCTAACCCTAACCATAACCCTAAACCACTTGTGCCCTAGCCTAGTAACCCCAGCCCTAACCCCGACCCCAGCCACCTAAAACCTATACCCCTAAACCTAACTCCCAAACCTCTAACCCCCCAACCTGAACCCCTAACACCAAACCCTAACCCCTAACCCTAATCCTCTAACCCTTCTGCATCTCTGGGCCTCTCGACTCTCCGTCTATTTCCTCCCTCCAAATCCTACTAACACTCAGTGGAATTTTGAAGTTTCAGCTGTGCTTTGCTTCTTGTTGTCTCCACCGGTCCCATCAAGGCACTGCATCATTTCTTTGCTCTGCTTCACTATTGAGTTCCAAAACCATGGCTTAGAATCACCTGACACTGAACCTCAGCGATTGGGGGCAAGGCCGCGAGAGGGCGTGCGCACCGCCGGTTCTGTTCTGCCCACCAGACCCTCCGAGCATGGGAACCTCCTGGACCTAAGACGGGACGAACTGGGTACCGCTCCAGTGGCGACAGCAGAAGCTTTTCTTCCCGAGGGACCCAACGCCCCAGGACGCTCTCTCAATACTCCCATTAATGCTGATTATCCTAACCCACTCCGTCTGCGAGACCTAGTGGGTCCTCGACCAGGCCCAGCCTTCACGACCCGCACCCCCCTGCCGTGGTCATGTACAGGAACCTGCAGGGCCGCGCCCTCCCCGCCCAAGCTCTGCCCCTCCACACCCTGATGCCCTGCAGGCCTCTACTAGGTCCCCGCCCAGGGGAGAGCTGTCGCCCCGCACGGGGAGGGGGGTGGGCCACGAGGAAACATTCGGAAACCACCCCCCAGGCACGAAGCCGACTGCCCGTATTGAGACCGTGTGAGCAGGGCTGCCCCGCCGACTGGAGCCTGCAGGGCATCACTCACGTTTGTCAGCTTCTCACCGCCCTCTAGGCTCAGGGTCCCAGAGCAGCCAACCCCCCCCGGGGGGGGGGCGGTCAGTCCGCAGGGGCTGGAAGATCGGGTTGGTGCCCATGGCTGGAGCGCTTAAAACCCTTACAAGCCCTCATAAACCGTCAGCTCCAGACCTTCAAATGTCAGCCCGAGAGACACCTAATCTCCAACCTAAAAAAAAAAACCACACCTGTTGCCATCCAGTCAATTCTGACTCATAGCGACCCTATAGGACAGAGTAGAACTGCCCCACAGAGTTTCCAAGGAGCGCCTGGTGGATTCAAACTGCCAACCTTTTGGCTAGCAGCCTTAGCACTTAACCACTACGCCACCAGGGTAACCCACTGAACCCACTGCCACCAGGGTAGAGGCTCCAAATCCCACCAGTTTGAGGAACCCTCAAATCCCCTCAGCACCAGAGACCGCGTCCACAGCTACCGCTACACAGCGCCGCACAAACGTTTAAGTTAACAAACAACATGGTTGCTCAGGACCCCTTCCTGCTACCCCCACCCCCGCCACCCAGAGGGGGAGCGGGACCCGGCACCCACACTGTTAACACACACTGAATCGCTGCTGCTTCCACAAGGAGTAGGATCCCCGCACTGCTCCACAGATTCCCAGGACCCCTTCCTTTCCAGGTGGGGCTGGGGCCGCGCCGACGCCCCAGCCCCGAGAGTAGACCAGCCGGGCGCGGGCGCGGGCGCGGGGTACCTCAGCCTCACAGGCACAGCGCCCAAAACAGTAAGGGGCAGTGGGGCCTTGGGCGGGGGATCGCTCTCTCCCCGCCCCTGGCACCCTACGGAGTCTGGTGGGGGTGGGACGACGAACGGGGGCGAGTGCCCCGTCCTCAGTCTGGAGTCTCACCCCCCCGGGCGAACTCTGGGCCTTCGTTTCCCCCCCCCCGGCACAGGGAGCAGGTGGGGGGCGGGGGGGCAGGCGCCCATCCCCCAGCTTGGCCCGCAAACCCGCCCCGGGCAGAGGAGGGACCTGGGCGCAGCCCTGGACACGGCCTTTCTCCCCAAGCCCTTCAAGCCTCCAGGCCCGAGGGCACTCCGCAGCTGGATCCCGCGGCTGGACCCCCCCCCGCCACAAATCCATGGGGATGAAATTTCGCAGACCAGCTGCGTCTCCCGGGCCAGAGGCTCCCTCTCGCAGCCCTTAGAGTGGCTGCGTCCGCCTGGCCCCGAGCCGCGTCCGCCCCTGGGGATCACTCGAGACGGGGTACGCCGGAGGGGGCGATGCCAGCTGCTAACCCAACGTCCGGACTCTCCAACCTCTGGAGCCCACGGGCTGCTGGGACTGGAAACCGCCCTCCTGGCACCTTCCCTCCACACCTTCGAGGGGCCGGGCTTGTTCAGTCTGGGAGCGGGTCCCTCCACCCAGCTGCCGGAGTTTCATACCTTTCAGAAAACACGGCACGGAAAGCAGCACGAACACCACCCTCTCTAAGAAGCGCCATCGGCCCGGGCCCCTCACCACCCGTCCCAGGGCTTCCGGGAGTAACTGGCTGGACGGCGAGGAACATGGCTGCCGGCCCCGCCCAGCGGCCCGGGTGTGGGGCGGGCGTGGGGGGGTTGGGCCTCCAGAGGGGACGGTGGGGTCTAGAAGCAAGGACAACGCCAAGGTGTGAGGGATGAGGAGACAGGAGACGTCAGGAGAGGGCCCTCTCGCGCGCAGAGTTAAGTATTGGAGGTGCAAAGGTTAAGTGCTTCGCTAACTGAAAAGTGGGCCGTTGGAACCCACCAGCTCAGGGGTTGAAAAGATCTGGAGATGGGCTCCCATAAAGATTCTAACCAAACAAAATCCCAAACCAGTTGCTGTTGTATCATTTCTGACTCAGAGTAGAACTGCCCCACAGGGTTTCTGAGGCTATAAGTCTTTACAGAAGCAGACTGCCATGTCTTTCTGCAAAGAACCAACTGGCGGATTCGAACTGTCCACCCTTTGGTTAGCAGCCGAGCTCTTAACCACGGGTGCCACCAGGGCTGCGCCATAAAGACTGCAACCTAGGAAACCTTGTGAGGCAGTTCTAAGTTGTCATACAGGGTTGATATGAGTCAGAATCTCTTGATGGCACACAACCATGATTGTACTAAGAAAAATTCCTCCAGGTATCTGTCTACATGACCCCTGAAGCACACATGCATGCACGCTATCAAAGCAGTGCGGCCAAAGACAGGAAATTGGGATAGAGACATTATAGACTGCACACTGAAGTGATTTCTGAGGGGCATGCAGCTCAAGCGGAGGAGGTAGCATACAACTAAATGCCCTTCTACTTCTATTGTTCAATGGACTTGAGAAAGAATGTGTCCCAGGAGTTAACTGTAGCCCAGGAGAACTTGAAGACAGCAAATACAGAGGACCAGTCAGGATGCTTCTGCAGTGGTCAGGGTGAGGAGTGACGGTGGTAGTGCAGGTGGGAACAGTGGGCAGGCTTGAGGTGTACTTTGGAGCTTGAGCTGCCAAGAATTGCTGGTGGATCAGATGTATGGGATGAGGGGAATGGAGAATCAAAGGAGACTTCTAGAATTCAGGCTACCATGACAGCATGGTCACCAGAGGCATCCTCTACCACGTGGAAAACCATGGAGGAACAAACTTGAGAAACTGAGCAAAAGATTTTTTCTAGACATGTTAGATTTCGATGTCTGAGTTCGTCCAAGTGTGGAGAACAGTTCCCAGCTGTGGATACCACTCTGAGGTAGAGTAGTTTTCTGGGTTCTAAGAATTTGGAGATCATCAGCCTATAGCTGATTTGAAAGCCACTGGTGGTGCGATGATTATGCACTTGGGTGCTACCAAAAGGTCTGCAGTTTGAATCTACCAGTCGCTCCTTGGAAACCCTGTGGGGAAGCTCTACTCTGTCCTATAGGGTCCCTATGAGTCAGAATCCACTCGACAGCGACTTTTTTGTTTTGTTTTAATACTAAGCTCAGAAAAGTTGTGTGTCAGGGTTGTATTTTTTCACAATACTTATTCAAGCAGTTCGAATCTACCAGCCACTCCTTGGAAACCCTATGGGTCAATTCTACTCTGTCCTTTAGGGTCGCTATGAGATAGAATTGACCCAACAGCAAAGGACTTAGAACTTGGACTTAGAGGAGCCCTTTCTTTGTCAAAGCTGAAAGTTTTACTTCATACATTTTAAAAACTGCCATGTCTCGTGCTACACGGCTACCCTTACAGGAGCATTTTTGGTGCTAACTTGACTTGTTCTTGGTGAAGGGCTCTGTATTCATTTTCTAGGGCTGCCGTAGTAAATTACCAAAAACTCAGTGTCTTTAAAAAAACATATAATCCATACAGTCCAAGAAGCTGGACTCTATGAAGAAGAAGGGGCACCAGGATTGGAGGAAGACTCATTAACAGCCTAGACATGCAGATGACACAACCTTGCTTACTGAAAGTGAAGAGGACTTGAAGCACTTACTGATGAGGATCAAAGACTTCAGCCTTCAGTATGGATTACACTTCAACATAAAGAAAACAAAAATCCTCACAACTGGAACAATAAAAAAATCACAATAAAGAGAGAAAATACTGAAGTCGTCAAGGATTTCATCTTACTTGGATCCACAATCACCACCCATGGAAGCACACTTCGAGAAATCAAATGACATATTTTATTGGGCAAATCTGCTACAAAAGACCTCTTTAAAGTGTTAAAAATCAAAGATGTCACTTTGAGGACTAAGGTGTGCCTGAACCAAGCCATGGTATTTTCAATCGCCTCATATGCAGCTAGAGCTGGACAATGAATAAGGAAGACAAAAGAACTGAAACTTGAATTATGTTGTTGGTGAAGAATAATGAATATGCCATGGACTGCCAGAAGAATGAACACACCTGTCTTGGAAGAAGTACAGCCAGAATGCTCCTTAGAAAGGTAGGTAGCAAGACTTGGTCTCACGTACTCTGGACATATTATCAGGAGGGATGAGTCCCTGGAAAAAGACATCATGCTTGGTAAAACAGAGGGTCAGTGAAAAAGACAAAGATCCTCAATGAGACAGATTGAGACAGTGGCTGCAACAGTGGGCTCAAACATTGCGATGAGAAAGGCCCAGGGCTGGGCACTGTTTCGTTCTGTTGTACATAGGGTCACTATGAGTTGGAACTGACTCAACAGCACCTAACAACAACATCATAAACTCACTGGATCTCCTGGGGATAGAATGTCATATTCACTGTAGAGTAGATTGTTTGTTTGTTTGTTTACCATATTTACTAATACTATGATTTACGCTTGATAACTTCCACAATCTGTTGGATCGCTTTTCTTTGGAATGGACACAAACGTGCATCTCTTGCAGTCTGTTGGCCAGGTAGCTAGCTTCCAAATTTCTTTGCATGGTTCAGTGGGCATGTACAGGGCTGCATCTGTTTGTTGAAACAACTCAGTGGGTATTCTGTCAGCTCCTGGAGCCTTGTTTTTCGCCAGTGCCTTCAGTGTAGCTTGGACTTCTTGCTTCACTACTACCAGTTCTTCATCATATGCCACCTCATGAAACGACTGAAAGTCGACCATTTCTTTTGGTACTGTGACTCTGTGTATTCTTTCCATCTTTTGTGTGTGTGTGCTTTAAGTGAAACTTTACAAATCAAGTCAGTCTCTCATACAAAAATTTGTGTACAGCTTGTTATGTACTCCTAGTTCCTCTCCCACTAATGAGACAGCACACTCCTTCTCTCAGCCCTGTATTCCCCGTATCCATTCAGACACTTTCTGTCCCCCTCTGCCTTCTCACCTCCCCTCCAAACGGGAGCTGCCCACATAGTCTCATGTGTCCACTTGAGACCAGAAGGTCACTCTTCACCACTATCATATTGTATCCTATAATCCAGTCCAATCCCTGTCTGAAGAGTTGGCTTTGGAAATGGTTCCAGTCGTGGGCCAACAGAAGGTCTGGGGACTGTGACCTCCAGGGTTCCTCTAGTCTCAGTCAGATCATTAAGTCTGATTTTTTTATGGGACTTTGAGGTCTGCATCTCACTGTTCTCGTGCTCCGTCAGGGATGCTCTGTTTCGTTCCCTGTCGGGGCAGTCTTCGGTTGTAGATGGGCACCATCTAGTTCTTCCGGTCTCAGGCTGATGTAGTCTCGGATTTACGTGGCCATTTCTGTCTTTTGGACTCATAATTACCTTGTATCTTTGGTGTTCTTCATTCTCCTTTGCTCCAGCTGGGTTGAGACCAATGGATGCATCTTAGATGGCCGCTTGATAGTGTTTTTAAGACTGCAGACGCCACTCACCAAAGTGGGATGCAGAATGTTTTCTTAATAGATTTTATTATGCCAATTGACCTAGATGTCCCCTGAAAACATGATCCCCCAACTGCTGCCCCTGCTACTCTGGCCTTTGGAGCATTTGGTTTATTCAGGAAACTGCTTTTGGTTTAGTCCAGTTATGCTGACCTCTCCTTTATTGTATGTTGTCTTTCCCTTCACCTAAAATAGTTCTTGTCTACTACCTAAATTTGCAAATATCCTTCTCCCTCCCTTTCTCCCCACCCTCATAACCATCAAAGAATATTTTCTTCTCTGTTTAAACTATTTCTTGAGTTCTTATAATAGTGGTCTCATACAATATTTGTCCTTTTGCAACTGACTAATTTCACTCAGCATAATGCCCTCCAGATTCCTCCAAGCTATGAAATATTTCACGGATTCATCATTGTTCTTGATCTGTGTGAAGTATTCCATCGTGTGAATGCACCACAATTTATTTATCCATTCATCTGTTGATGGGCACCTTGGTTACTTCCATCTGTCTGCTATTGTAAACAGTGCTGCAATGAACATGGTTTTGCATATATCTGTTCATATAAAGGCTCTTATTTCTCTAAGATATATTCCAAGGAGTGGGATTGCCATATGCTATGGTAGTTCTATTTCTACTTTTTTAAGGAAGTGCCAGATTGATTTTCAAAGTGGCTGCACCATTTTAAATTCCCACCAGCAGTGAATAAGTGTTCCAGTCTCTCTACAACCTCTCCAACATTTATTATTTTGTGATTTAGGATTAATGGCAGCCTTGTTGGAGTGAGATGGTATCTCATTGTAGTTTTGATTTACATTTCTCTAATGGCTAATGATTGTGAGCATTTCCTCATGTATCTGTTACCTGCCCGAATGTCTTCTTCGTTGAAGTGCCTGTTCCTATCCTTTGCCCATCTTTAAAATGGATTATTTGTCTTTTTGTTATTGAGTTTTTGCAATATCATGTAGATTTTAGAGATCAGAGGCTGATCGGAAATGTTATAGCTAAAAACTGTTTCCCAGTCTGTAGGTAGTCAGTTTACTCTTCTGGTGAAGGCTTGGGATGAGCATAAGTGTTTGATTTTTAGGAGTTCTCTTTTCTCTTTGAGTGCTTGCACATTGTTAGCAATGTTTTTTGTACTGTTTATGCTATGTATTAGGGCTCCTAGTGTTGTCCCTGTTTTTTCTTCCATGATTTTTATCATTTTAGATTTCATATTTAGGTCCTTGATCCATTTTCAGTTAGTTTTTGTGCATGGTGTGAGGTATGGATCTTGTTTCATTTTTTTGTGGAGGGATATCCAGTTATGCCAGCACCATTTGTTAAAGAGGCTATCTTTCCCCCATTTAACTGACTTTGAGCCTTTATCAAATATCAGCTAATAAGTGAATGGATTTATGTCTGGTTTCTCAATTCTGTTCCATTGGTCTATGTGTCTGCTGCTGTACCGGTACCAGGCTGTTTTGACTACTATGGTGGTATAATAAGTTCTAAAATTAGGTAACGTTTTGCCTCCCACTTTGTTCTTCTTTTTCAGTAATCCTTTATTTATCTGGGGCCTCTTTCCCTCCCATATGAAGTTGGTGATTTGTTTCTCCATCACCTTAAAAAATGTCCTTGGAATTTGGATTGGAATTGCAGCATATCTATGGATCGCTTTCAGTAGAAGAGATACTTTTACAATGTTCAGTGTTCCTGTCTATGATCAAGGTATGCTTGTCCACTTACATAAGTCTCTTTTGGTTTCTTTTAGTAGTGTCTTGTAGTTTTCTTTGTTTAGGTCTTTTATGTCCCTGGTTACAATTATTCCTAGTATTTTATCTTCTTGGGGGCTACCGTAAATGGCATTGATTTGGTGATTTCCTCTTTGATGTTCTTTTTGTTGGTGTAGAGGAATCCAACTGATTTTTGTAGGTTTATCTTGTATCCTGATATTCTGCTGAACTCTTCCATTAGTTTCAGTAGTTTTCTTGAGGATTCTTTAGGGTTTTCTCTGTATAAGATCATGTCATCTGCAAATAGAGATACTTTTATTTCTTCTTTACCAATCTGGATGCCCTTTATTTCTTTCTCTGGCCTAATTGCTCTGGCTAGGACCTTCAGCACACTGTTGTACAAGAGTCGTGATAAAGGGCATCCTTGTCTGGTTCCCGATCTCAGGGAATGCTTTCAGACTCTCTCCATTAAAGGTGATGTTGGATGTTGGCTTTATATAAACGCCCTTTATTGTGTTGAGGAATTTTCCTTCTATTCCTATTTTCTGAGAGTTTTTATCATGAATGGGTGTTGAACTTTGTCAAATGCCTTTTCTGCATCAATTGATAAGATCATGTGGTTCTTGTCCTTTGTTTTACCTATATGGTGGATTACTTTGATTGTTCTTCTAATGTTGAACCATCCCTGCATACCTAGTATGAATCCCACGTGGTCATGGTGAATTATTTTTTTGATATGTTATTGAATTCTATTGTGTAGAATTTTGATGAGGATTTTTGCATCTAAGTTCGTGAGGAATATAGGTCTGTAATTTTTTTGTGTGTGTGGTGTCTTTACCTGGTTTTGATATCAGGGATATGCTGGCTTCATAGAATGAGTTTGGTAGTATTCCATCTTTTTCAATGCTCTAAAATACCTTTACTAGTAGTAGTGTGAACTCTTCCCTGAAAGTTTGGTAGAACTCACCAGGGAAGCTGTCAGGGCCAGGGCTTTTTTGTTGTTGTTGTCGGGAGATTTTTAATTTTTTTAATTACCTTTTTCAACCTCTCCTTCTGTTATGGGTTTATTTAATTGTTCTACCTCTGTTTCTGTTAGTTTAAGTAGGCAATGTGTTTCTAGAAATGTATCCATTTCTTCTAGGTTGTCAAAGTTGTTAGAGTATGATTTTTCATACTAATCTGATATGATTCTTTTAATTTCAGTTGGGTCTGTTGTGATGTTGGGTAATTTGCTTCCTCTCCTGTTTTTCTTTTGTCCGTTTGGCCAATGTTTTAGCAATTTTGTTAATTTTTTCAAAGAACCAGCTTTTGGTCTTGTTAACTCTTTCAATTTTTTTTTCTGTTCTCCATTTCATTTAATTCTGCTCTACTTTTTATTATTTAATTTCTTCTGATGCCTGAGGGTTTCTTTTGTTGCTCTCTTTCTATTTGTTTAAGTTGTAGGGATAATTCTTTGATTTTGGCCCTTTCTTCTTTTTGGATGTGTGCATGTATTGCTATAAATTGACCTCTGGGCACTGCTTTACCTGTGTCTCAAAGGTTCTGGTAGGAAGTGTTTTCATTCTCATTGGATACTTTGAATTTCGTTATTCCATCCTTAATGTCCTGTATAACCCAGTCATTTTTGAGCAAGGTATTGCTCAGTTTCTGAGTGTTTGATTTCTTTTCCCCGCTTTTGTTGCTTGTTTGTTTTTGATATCTACTTTTATAGCTTCATGGTCAGAGAAGATGCTTTGCAATATTTTGATGTATTGGATTCTGTTAAGGTGTGCTTCATGGCCTAATACGTGCTCTCTCCCAGAGAATGTTCCATATGCATTGGAAAAGAAAGTATACTTGGCTGCTGTTGGGTGGAGTGTTCTGTATATGTATGTGAAGTCAAGTTGGTTGATTGTGGCATTTAGATCTTCAGTGTCTTTACTGAGGTTCTTTCTGAATGTTCTGTTCTTCACCAAAGTGGTATGTTGGAGTCAGCTAATATTGTTGTGGAGCTGTCTATCTCACTTTACAATGCTGTTAGCGTTTGTTTTATGTATCTTGAAGCCCTGTCATTGGGTGTGTAAATATTTAATATGGTGATATCCTCCTGGTATGTTGTCTGTTTAATCATTATATAGTGTCCTTCCTTATCCTTTTTGGTGAATTTAACTTTAAAGTCTATTTTGTCAGAAATTATTGCCACTCTTGCTCTTTTTTGATTGTTGTTGCTTGATATATATTTTTTCCATCCTTTGAGTTTTAGTTTGTTTGTGTCTTTAAGGAGTGTCTCTTGTAGGCAGCATATAGATGGATCGTGTTTTTTGATCCATTCTTTCACTCTCTGTCTCTATTGGTACATTTAGTCCATTTACATTCAGCGTAATTATGGTAGTTATGAGTTTTGTGCCATCATTTTGATATCTTTTTTTGTATGTTGTCGAGTTTCTTTTTTCTGCTTAATTTTTTGTACTGAGTAGTCTTTCTTTGTATATTGCCTTTTCCTCTTATTCATTGTTGATTTTTTTTTTCTGAGTTATGTTTTTCTTGTATTTTATTTCGATGTGTAGCATTGTTAGTCTCCTTTTTGGTTACCTTAATATTTGCCATTATTTTTCTAAGTTTAAACCTAACTTTTATTTCTTTCTATCCCCTTGACTATCTCTCTGTATGAAAGATCTATGACTACATTTTTCAGTCCCTCTTTATTATTTTAGTATTGTCATCCTTTACATAATAACATCACTGTTTCCCTGTTCTGAGCATTTTTTTATCTTGATTTCTTTTTGTAATTTCCCTACCTGGGTTGATATCTGGTTGCTCTGTCCTGCATTCTAGTCTTGGGTTGATATCTGATATTGTTGATTTTCTAAACCCTCTTTAGTATTTCTTCTACCTTTTTTTTTTTTTTTTTTACAAATTCCCTAATCTTCTGTTTATCTGGAAATGTCCTAATTTCACCTTCATATTTGAGAGACAGTTTTGCTGTGTATATGATTCTTGGCTGGCAATTTTTTTCCTTCATCACTTTATATAACTCATCCCATTGCCTTCTTCCCTGCATGTTTTCTCTCGAGTAGTCTGAGCTTATTCTTATTGAGTCTCCTTTGTAGGTGACTTTTCATTTATTCCTAGCCGCTCTTAAAATTCTCTGTCTTTGGTTTTAGCAAGTTTCTTTATAATATGTCTGGGTGACTTTCTTTTGAGATCTACCTTATGTGGGGTTCAATGAGCATTTTGGATAGATATCTGCTGCTCATCTTTCATGGTATCAAGGAAGTTTTCTGCCAACAAATCTTCAACAATTCTCTCTGTTTTTTCTGTTATCCCTCCCTAATCTGATACTTCAATCACTCATAGGTTATTTCTCTTGATAGAGTCCCACATGATTCTTAGGATTTCTTCATGTTTTTTAAAAATAATTTTCTCTGATTTTTCTTCAAATATATCGGTGCCACGTTATTTATCTTCAATCTCATTAATTCTGCTTTCCATTTCCTCAATACCGTTCCTCTGTCTACTGAGTTGTCTAATTCTGTAATTTTATTGTTAATCTTCTAAATTCCTGATTGCTTTCTTTCTATGGATTGTTGCAGCCTATTAAATTTTTCTTTATGTTCTTGAGTAACCTTTTTAATTTCTTCAGCTACTTTATCTGTGTGTTCTTTGGCTTGTTCTGCATTTTGCCTGATCTCCCTGATCTCTTGAAAGTTCTGTATATTAACCTTTTGTATTCAACATCTGGTAATTCCAGGAAAACCCCTTCATCTGGACGATTCCTTGATTCTTTGTATTGAGAGATTGTTGAAGTGATCATGGTCTGCTTCTTTACGTGATTTGATATTGACTGCTGTCTCTGAGCCATCTATAAGTTATTTTATTTTATTTTTTACTTTTGCCTACTGTATCCTAGCTTTTTGCTTTGTTTTGTTTTGATATGCCCAAATAGGGTGCTTGAGTGAGCTTGCTTGATCATTTGCAACTTTCAAGATTTAACATCCTGTCACCAGATGGCTAGAGCTGTTACCAGGTATATGAGCCTAGGAGTCCATTCACTTTTCTTGTATAGATTCAGCTCAGGTGTCTAGGTAGCTGGTCATCAATTGTAGGTCATCAAGTCCTATAGTCTTAGATGGGGAGGGGTGATTGTTGTAGACACAGGTATCTGGTTGCAGCAGGGGGTCACACTCTGAACAAAGGCAGTGGGCTGACAACCATCTCCCAAGTGTCTGTGAGGAAAGTGCACCCCTGTTTTCTATAGTGCACGGGTAGGTGGGTTCTGCAGTCAGACCACAGGCACCCTATGCTTTTGTTTGTAAGGACTGGGAGGCACCTGTTATCCTTGGACCCCTGTTGTGGGTGTCTAGATGATGTGGGCGGAGCCACCAGTTCTCAGGCCCCCAGTGTAGGTAGGTAAGGACCCTGTTTAATAGGCAGAGCAGTGTCAAACATCAAAAACACACCTCTCCACTGCAAGGTAAAACAGTTGAAGTTGGATACCCAGCACATACACCATTGCAGTAACAAGGGCCTAATCTCCTGAAATGGGCCTACACAGGTCCATGCAGGGGTGAAAGGTATTCAAAGTCCGTGGACCATTTATGCCTGGAAAGGAGCTTCTTCTGTCCTGAGCTTCCCAGCTTAGTGGAGCTGGCAGATTCTCTTTTCCCCCAATTGTTAATTTATTCCTTCTCCAAGGCCAGGAGAATGGCTCAGGCTGCACAGCAACACCTATCTCAGGTGCAGGGAAATCTACAGCTACTGAAGCCGTCTTGGGGGCTGAGCGCACAGTAAAACAAATGCAAGGACTTAGCTTTTGCCAACAGCACTGTTCTTCTCTGATTCCAGAGTTGTGAGTAGACTGTGAGACTTGCTGTCTTCCCCTGAGGAGACTGCATCCTGAATGCTACTGTCAGCCCTACCACTGTCCCTCCAGGGGACTGTGTCCAAGGGGTGCCATTTCTCACCAAGTCAGGTCCGGCAACTGCTCGCCACTTCTGAACCGTGTCTCCCTCCCCCAGCCACTCAGTCTGATTTCCTAACTTTGCCTTTGATGTTCAGGGCCCTTATCTTGTCATGTATAAAATTGTTCCACTTGTTTTTTCAGGTATTTGTTTTTTTTTTTTTTTTTTTTTGGTTTTTGTTGTAAGAGGAATCACTGGAAGTGTCTGACTACTGTGCAATCTTGACTCCACCTCTCTCTATCTTCTTTTGATGCTTTCTGCGTCACTTAATATTTTCCCTGTAGAATTCTTCAATATTGCAACAAAAGGCTTGAATTTTTTCTTCAGTTCTTTCAGTTTGAGAAATGCTGAACATGTGCTTCCCTTTTGATTTTCTAACTCCAGGTCTTTGCACGTTTCATGATAATATTTTACTTTGTCTTCTTGAGGTGCCCTTTGAAATTTTCTGTTCATCTCTTTTACTTCATCATTTTCTTTTTGCTTTAGCTACTCTACATTCAAGAGTAAATTTCAGAGTCTTTTCTGACATCCATTTTGGTCTTCTTTTTTTCTTTCCTGTCTTTTTAATGACCTCTTGCTTTCTTTTTTTTCTGACAGATATACATATATATTTTATTTTATATCTTTATTGTCATACTTTAGATGAAGGTTTACAGAACAAACTAGGTTCCCATTAAACAATTAGTTCACATATTGTTTTGTGACACTAATTACCAACCCCACAATATGTCAACACTCTCCCCTTCTTGACCCTGGGTTCCCTATTACCAGCTTTTCTGTCCCCTCCTGCCTTCTAGCCCTTGCCCCTGGGCTGGTGTGCCCCTTCAGTTTTGCTTTATGGGTCTGTCTAATCTTTGTCTGAAGGGTGAACCTCAGTGGTGACTTTATTACTGAGCTAAAAGTGTGTCCAGGGGACATATTCAGCATTTCTCCAGTCTGTGTCAGGCGAGTAATCTGGTCTTTTTTGTGAGTTAGAATTTTGTTCTACATTTTTTCTCCAGCTCTCAGACCCTCTATTGTGATCCCTGTCAGAGCAATGACCTCTTACTTTCTTCAAGTATGATGTCCTTGATGTCACTGCAGAACTCATCTGGCCTTCAATCATTAGCCTTCAATTCATCAAATCTATTCTTGAGATAGTCTCTAAATTTGGGTGAGATATAATCAAGGTTGTACTTTGGCTCTCGTAGACTTGCATATGAGAAACTGATGGTCTGTTCCACAGTCAGCCCCTGGTCTTGTTCTGACTGATGATATTGAGCTTTTCCATTGTCTCTTTCCACAGATGTAGACATTTGATTCCTGTATATTCCATCTGGTGAAGCCCATGTGTATACTCACCATTTAAGTTGTTGAAAAAAGGTATTTGCAATGAAGAAGTCATTGGTCTTGCAAAATTCTATCATGCTGTCTCCAAGGACAGATTTTCCAACTACTGTTCCTTCTTCTTTGTTTCCAACTTTCACATTGCAATCATCAGTAATTATCAATGCATCTTGATTGCATGTCTGATCAATTTCAGACTGCAGAAGTTGGTAAAAATCTTCAGTTTCTTCATCTTTGGCATTAGCAGTTGGTGCACAAATTTGAATAATAGTCATATTAACTGCTTGTCATAGATTGAAATGTGTCCCTAAAAAATATCTGTCAACTTGGCTAGGCCATGATTCCCAGTATTGTATGATTGTCTACCATTTAGTCATCTAATGTGATTTCCCTATGTGGTGTAAATCCTATCACAATGATGTGATGAGATGGATTAGTCGCAGTTATGTTGATGAGATCTATAAGATTAGATAGTGTCTTAAGCTAATACCTTTTGAGGTATAAAAGAGATAAGCAAGCAGAGAGATATGAGGACCTCATAACACCAAGAAAGCATCCCCAGTAGCAGAGCATGTCCTTTGGACCCAGGGTCCCTGCACCTGAGAAGCCCCTTGACCAGGAGAAGATTGATGATGGAGACCTTCCCACAGTGCTGACAGAGAAAGTTTCCCCTGGAGCTGACGCCCTGAATTTTGAATTCTAGCCTACTAGACTGTGAGAAAATAAATTTCTCTTTGTTAAAGCCACCCATTTGTGGTACTTCTGTTATAGCATCAGTATATGACTAAGACACTGGTCTTCCTTGTAGGCATATGGATATTATCCTATCACTGACAGCACTGTACTTCAGGATAGATCTTGAAATGTTCTTTTTGATGATGAACTCTCTTCGATTTGGCACAGTCGTCCATAAAAAAAAAAAGTCCATATGATTGTCCAATTCAAAATGGTGAATATCAGTCCATTTCAGCTCACTAATGCCTAAGATATTGATGTTTATGTGTTCCATTTCATTTTTTAATGATTTCTAATTTTCCTAGATTCATACTTCATACATTCTATGTTTCTATTATTAATGGATGTTTGCAGCCGTTTCTTCTCCTTTTGTGTCATGCCACATCAGCAAATGCAGGTCTCGAAAGCTTGATTCCATGCATGTCATTGAGGTCAACTCAGAGGAGTGTGTGCGGTTTTGTTCTTCTGTAACTTGTATCTTTTAAAATAAATCTTATAAAGCTTTTGTTTAATTAAATGGTTTTGAAAATTCATCTAAAATCATTGCTAAGCTTTCTGTTACAATTCTTCAATTGCATTTAATTTCTATTAGGTTTTCTGCTTAGACTATTGTATAAACTTCAATAATAATTTTTATATCAATTCACAACCATTATAATTTCTTTTTCTTTTTTGGGGGGTGTTTAAATCTGAAATATAATTATGAATAGAAGTGTTAATAGCAGATATTATTTTCTCGTTTCTTCTGTTAAATAAACGTTTGAACTTAAAACTGTTGGATGATCTGTTTCATCTAAAAAACTCCACCTTTTTTTTTAAGAAATAAACTATTAGTCTTATTTTGTTTATTTATTACATATATATAACTATATACGTCTTTCTTTACTCTCTGGTTCTTTTTAAGATTTTTTATTGTATTTATGTACTGAAGTTTCACTACATTATATCTTGATTCAGATTTATTTTTACTTTGCCCTCTTGGGATATCTTTGCCTTCCCTAATCTAAGGATTGATATGTTTCATTGTTTTTAGTCACTAGTTCCCCAAATGTTTTTTCCTATATTTTTGAAGGGATAGAATTCCTCCACGTTTTGTGAATATATGTACGTCATATTTACAATCACATTTTTAAAATGATTTTGACCACGAGGTAGCTAATATTTTCCTAAATTAAAGAAGTGGGGAAAACAGCACAATACAGAAATAATGAATGCCACATCAGATCAGTTATTTGATGCCATGTCTTATGACTGCCAATGGAACATATTGTTTTTTATCCATGTCTCCCTGTTTATGTGCTAGTATCCTGTCCTGTGAACTCATTTCAAGGGCTGTGTGCCTGACCCGGAAGCAGCTTTCAGCATTTTCCCCAGGTCTAAATAGAAGAGGATGTTTTTTCTTCTGTAAAAAGAAATCCAAATAGGTTTTTTTTTTGTCCCTTTTATTTTTATTTTATCCATTGAAAGAGAAATAAATATTTATTTGTAGTCTATTTACAAAACTTTTTCACCTGTCTTTATTTTTAATTTTCCCCCATCATTTTGTGATATGGGTATTAGCATTTATTACATTATACACAAAAAGAAAGGACAAGGAGAAAAAATTCTGATGATAATTTCAGAGAAGAAACAAAAGTGGGAGAAACAAGCCTTAAATCTGGACCATGACCATACATGGAAGGTAAAACTTTTATTCACCACCTTCACTGGGTGACACCTAAAATATTTCAGGATTTGTGTCAGGATTAAATTGTAGTTTATACTTCACACAACCTCTTAAGGTTGATATCACCACTGACATTTTATAGATGATAAAATTGATATGAGGAGATTTTAAGTAGTTTTCCCTAAATGTCCAGCTTAATTATATATGTATATAAAACCTTTTAAAATACATACCCTGTAAACCAAACCCATTGCCATGGAGTTGATTCCAACTCACAGCTACCCTATATTATCTCTCAACTATTTGAAACTGGTGAATCTAAAGGGTGGTACACTTTTTAATGACATAGAACAGAAAGAGAGAGAGAAAGGAAAGAAGTAAAGGAAGGGAGGGAGGGAGGAAGAGAAAGAGAGAGGGAGGAAGGACGGAAGGAAGGTAGGAAGAAAGAAAAGTTATTAAAATAGAAATTCTCTGTATATAGTAGAGGATCAACAATATATATAAATGAATTTTTATTCCCAGATGAAATTGTTTTAGTGTTAAAAATTTATTCATTTTAACAAATTCTTGTGTTTATATTTCGTCATATGTCCTGGCTCTAACATATTCTCATTCAACAGTGAGTTATTCTAAAACAAATGAATGATAGAAGAAGACATATACACTATCACAGAAAAATGGCTTCTCAGAGCCTCCTAACGAACTCCAATTAAAGTATTGCTCCCAATTCAAAAGTATCTGTTCTTAGGAGATTTTGCTTACAAAGAAACACCCATGTTGTCTCCTTAGTAAGTCAGGGTGTACATATTATGTAAAGGAATATCCTCCAATGGCTTCCAAGTTTGAAATAAATTACATATCATCATGACATGTATTGCCTTGCATTGTTGTTGTTGTTAGTTCCCTCAAGTCAATTCCAAGTCATAGTGGCACTATGTACAACAGAATGAAACACTGCCAGGTCCTGTGTCTTCTTAGGTCTTCCTTACTCATTGTCCAGCTTTCACGTGCATATGAGGCAATTGAAAACACCGTGGCTTGGATCAGGGACACTTTAGTCTTCAAGGTGACATCTTTGCTTTTTAATGCTTTAAAAATTTCTTTTGCAGCAGATTTTCCCAATGCAATGCATCATTTAATTTCTTGACTGATGTTTCCATGGGTGTTGACTGTGGATCCAAGTAAAATGAAATCCTTGACAATTTCAATCTTTTTTCCATTTATTATGATGTTGCTTATTGCTCCACTGATGAGAATTTTTGTTTTCTTTATGTTGAGGTCTAATTCATACCTAAGTCTTTACAGTCTTTGGTCTTTATCAGTAAGTGCTTCAAGTCCTGTTCACGTTCAGCAAGCAAGGCTGTGCCATCCGCATATCACAGGATGTTAATGAGTCTTCTTCCAATCATGATGCTTTGTTCTTCATATAGTTCAGTTTTTTGGACTATGTGGACTGCATACAGATTGAATAATTATAGTGAAAGGATGATGCACACCTTTCCTGACTTTAAACCATGCAGTAGCCCATTGTTCTGTTTGAATGACTGCCTCTTGATCTATGCAGAGGTTCCCCATGAGCACAATTAAGTGTTCTGGAATTCCCGTTTTTTGTGATGTTATCCATAATTTGTTATGATTCACAGAGTCAAATTCCTTTGCATAGTCAATAGAACACAGGTAAACATCTTTCTGATATTCTCTGCCTTCAGCCAGGATCCATCTGACATCAACAATGACTTACCTGTTCCCACGTCCTCTTTTGAATCTGGCTTGAATTTCTGACAGTTTCTGTCAATGCACTGCTGCAGCCACTGTTGAATGATCTTCAGCAAAAATTCACTTGCGTGTGATACTGATGATAATTTCTGCATTTGTTTGAAACACCTTTCTTTGGAATAGGCATAAATATGGATCTCTTCCAGTCAGTTGGCCAGGTAGCTGTATTCCAAATTTCTTGGCATAGACATATGAGCACTTCCAGTATTGCATTTGTTTGTTGAAACATCTCTATTAGTATTCCATCAATTCCTGGAGCCTTGTTTTTCTCTAATGCCTTCAGTACTGCTTGGACCTCTTCCTTCAGTACCGTTGCTTCCTGATCATATGCTGCCTCCCGAAATGGTTGAACATCTACCAATTCTTTTTGGTGTAGTGACTCAGTGTATTCCTTCCATCTTCTTTCGGTACATTCTGAGTTGTTCAATATTTTCTCTGTAGAATCCTTCACTATTGAACTTGAGGCTTGAATTTTTTCTTTGGCTCTTTCAGCTTGAGAAATGCTGAGGGTGTTCTTCCCTTTCGATTTCTAACTCCAGATCTTTGTATATGTCATTATAATACTTTGCTTTGTCTTCCATAGCTGCTCTTTGAAACCTTCTGTTTAACTCTCTTACTTCATCATTTCTTCTGTTCTTTTTAGCTACTAGATGTTCAAGAGCACATTTCAGAGTCATAAATCTTATGACATCCATTTTGATCTTTTCTTTCTTCCCCTTTTAATGACCTCTTGTCTGATGTCCTTGATGTCACTCCACTACTCATCTGGTCTTTGGTCATTAGTGTTCAACATGTCAAATCTATTCTTGAGATGGTCTCTAAATTCAGTTGGGATATACTCAAGGTCATACTTTGGCTCTCATACACTTGTTCTGATTTTCTTCGGCTTCAAGTGGAACTTGCATATGTGTAGTTGACTGTTCTGTAGTTGGTCCCGGCCATGTTCTGACTGATGGTATTGAGCTTTTCCATCATCTCTTTCCACACAGGTAGTCAGTTTGATTCCTGTGTATTCCATCCGGTGAGGCCCACACTTAGAAAAAAAAAAAAAACTTGCTGTTTATGTTGTGGAAAAAGTTATTTGCAATGAAGAAGTCGTTTGTCTTGCAAAATTCTATCATGTGATCTCTGGTATCATTTCTATCACCAAGGGCATATTTTCAACTACTGATCCTTCTTTGTTTCCAATTTCTCATTCCAGTAACCAGTAGTTATCAATGCATCCTGATTGCACATTCCATAAATTTCAGACTGTAGAAGTTGGTAAAAATCTTCAATTTCTTCATCTTTCTCCTTAGTGGTTGGTGTGTAAATTTGAATAGATTATATTTACTGGTATTCCTTGTAGGCGTATGAATATTATGCCATCACTGGCAGTGTTGTACTTCTGGATAGATCTTGAAATGCTCTTTTTAGTGATTAGTGCACAGCTATATTCATTGCAGCACTGTTTACAAAAGCAAAAAGATGGAAACAACCAAGATGCCCATCAACAGATGAGTGGACAAACAGATTATGGTATATTCACATAATGGAATATTTCATTGCAGCACTGTTTACAAAAGCAAAAAGATGGAAACAACCAAGATGCCCATCAACAGATGAGTGGACAGATTATGGTATATTCACATAATGGAATATTACACAGTGATAAAGAACAACGATGAATCCATGAAACATCTCATAACATGGAGGAATCTGGAAGGCTTTATACTGAGGGAAATTAGTCACAGAAGGACAAATATTGTATGAGACCATTTTTATAAGAACTCAAGAAAAGATTTAAACACAGTAGAAAACACTCTTCGATGGTTGCCAGTGTGGGAAGGGATGGAGAGGGTTTTCACTAATTACATAGTAGATAGAATTATTTTAGGTGAAGGGAAGGACAACACACAATGCAGGGGAAGTCAGCACAACAGGACTTATCCAAAAGCTAAGAAGTTTCCAGGATACAACCAAACATTTTGAGGGACAGAGTAGCAGGGCGGAGGTCTGGGGACCATGGTTTCAGTGAACATCTAGGTCAATTGGCATAACAAAGCATATTAAGAAAACGTTGTGCATCTCACTTTGTTGAGTGGCATCTGGGGTCTTAAAAGCTAGCAAACTGCCATATGAGATGCATCAATTGCTCTCAAGCCATCTGGAGCAAAGGAGAATGGAAAACACCAAAGACACAAGGAAAATATTAGCCCAAGAGAAAGAAAGGGCTACATAAAGCAGAGACTCCATCAGCCTGAGACCAGAAGAACCAGATGGTGCCTGGCTACCACCAATAACTGCACTGAAACGGAACATGGCAGAGAATCCCTGATGAAGCAGGAGAAAAGTGGGATGCAGACCTCAAATTCCAGTAAAAAGACCAGACATAATGGTCTGAGATGGAGGTACCCCAGAGGTCATGACCCCCAGACTGTCTGTCAGCCAAAACTAAAACCCATTCTTGAAACCAACTCTTCAGACAAAGATTAGACTATAGGACCTAAAATGATACTGGTGAGGAGTGTGATTCTTAGCTTAAGTAGACACATGAGACTATATGGGCAGCTCCTATCTGGAGTCAAGGTGAGGAGGGAGAGGAGAACAGGAGCTGGTTGAATGGACACAGGAAACACAGGTGGAGAGAAGGAGTGTGCTGTCACATTGTAGTGAGAGCAACTAGGGTCACATAACAATGTGTACATAAGTTTTTGTATGAGAAACTGACTTGGATTGTAACTTTTCACTTAAAGCACAATAAAAAAAAATAAAAGAAAATCTAGTATAAACTCATAAACAACTTTTATGACCTTTGGGAGATGATGCTTTTCTTCTAAATTTATATCCTAAGATTTGCTGAAGCAGTGCATCAGCTCCCATTGAGGAGCTGTATTTCTTCCTTGGGTGTTCTGTGCACAATAATGCCAAAGCAAACTTTCTTGAAGTCAGGTATCATTACCTGGATCTTCTCCTCAGAAATCCACGATGAATTACCATTGCCAATTACTAGCTACACAAAGTTATTTTAATTCACATATATATACATATATACATATATCTTCAGTTTCTCTGCTATGCATTCCTTTCTACCCCCTCATCCAATTTCCAAAGTTCTAGTTAACCAGACCTTTTACTGGAGTGTCTATATGACATGGTCATTGTAGCTGCCATGACTCTGCTCAAGCTTTGCGCAAAGAAGAAGTGCATTCTGTCACTCTGGTTCCCTGATGCCCAGCTGACACAAAGTATTGCACAGTGGCGCCTTCTCTTACTCATTTCTCTTTTTTTGAATTTTTTTTTTGTATTTAAAACTCAAGTTATATGATAATTAAGTAATAGAAATGTTATAAATTTAAAAAGAAAAAGTATAGAGAGTATAAAGAGATTAAGAATGAGAGCATGAGATGAGACAGTGAAAGATTTCAGGCCCTTCCCGCCTCCCTGTCACAGCTGGCAACCCCCAATAATCTTCGGTTTGTATAAATTTGCTTATTTCATATAAGTAAGATCATACAGTAGTTGTCCTTTTGTGACTAACTTTCTTCAATCAGCATGATGTTTTCAAAGCCTAGCAAGAAAGAATTTTCAAATTCCAACTATAGCTAACCTCAGTTTCTGCTATCATTCCCAGTTCTCCATCCTTTCTCCAACTAGTGTACCCCCTTTGTCTCTTCTGTTGCTGCCCCATTCTGCCTTTCAGTGGGTGAGCCCTGCTTTCTGCTCTCTCCTTGGTCTCTGTATCCCTCTTACACACTGCTGGCAGGTTCCGTCTCTGGATCTTGTCTCTGGAGCTTTCCCTCCATCCAACACACACGACCTAGCTCTATCTCTTTCTGGATCCTGAAGTCTACAGTCCTTCCCACATATTCACAAACATACACAGACCTTTAGGTTGACATAGGCAACCCACCCAGACACAACCAGTCAGGGTGGTTGTGTGCTGTCTATCTGAGGTTTCTGGCATCAGGTTCTCAGATACGGACATCTCTTTCTGCCTCACGCTGAAGGAGTTTCTCTAATAAGGACAAGGGCTTCTATTCTGAGAAAAGCAATTTTAATCCCGTACTGTAGCTTGGTTAAGAAGGGTACAAGAAAGAGGTATACATGTAAGAGTCTTAACTAAATATACGCATTCTTCTCTTAAGTATAACTTCTCCGTAAAACAGCCTTTCAGTAAAAGAGGTTGAAAAGAGATGAGCATTGCTCTCGTTTGAGTGCTTACACCCCAAATTTACTAAGAAAATCACCCTTATAGAAAACTTCTTTCAATGACGTCACACATTTATTATGAAGTTATAGGGGAATGAGGTCATTTCTAAGTTCCAAAGGAACAAATTCATTGGAATTCAATAAATGTGGAATTAAAGAAAAATAACTTCTTAAAAAATGAACTACCATAAACAGTGCCACTTTACAATGGAGATTTTGTCTTCCACAGCAGTGCCCCCAAAAGGTGGTGGGTCTTTGGGGAAGAAGAAAGAAACCATGGGGTCTGCAGAGGTGGAGGATGTGGTGATGGAGAGGCCTCCAGGGGTCCCTATGACCAAAGCTTTGGGCTCACAGGTGAGAATAAGTACCCTGAAAGCTCAACTAAATCTACTCTCTATTCTCAGAGGTCTCTACCAGAGGAAAATGCCCAAGAGTCAACAACATCCCAAACAAAAAGTCAAAGCTCCAGGCACAGGAAGATTCCAAAACAATCCGAGAGCTCTTTTCCTTCATCTTCCACCAAGCAGACCTCTCACTCCTCTAGCTACGGGGCTACTTCAGAGAAGCAATGGGTCAGGTGTGCACATTTCACCCAGGTGCACACAGTCAAGGGGGTGGCGGTCGCCTGGCAGACCAAAACCTCCTTTGCCCCCGTGGGCAAGATGCCCCAGGTCTTTGAGGCCGAGCTCTCTGAGGAGAGCACCATCGGCTCTGCCCCCAGACTGGCCAACACTGAGTCCCTGGTCAGCAACCTGGAGCCCTGGCAGGAGGGGCCCCAGACCTGTACCCAGGAGCCCACCGACCAAGAGAAGGAGCATTGGGAGAGCCCCCGCGCAGCCACCCCGGAGTGGCTGGTGACCCGTGAGCACGGCTTCCGCTGCGTGGCCTGCTGTCACGTGTTCGAGTCCCAGGAGGCCCTGGTTGCGCACGCGGCGCATGCTGTGAGCCAGGGCTTCAGCTGCCAGGTCTTCTTTGAAGAGCTGCTGGAGAGGCGGCTGCCAAGCTCAGTCCAGCGCAGGCCCCAACGCTGCCACCAGCTGGCCAGGCGTTACCTGATGGCCTCCAAGAAGAGGGAGGTGAGGGAGAATAGAGCGGTCTGCAGGCACCTGGAGGAGCAGCTGGAGAAGCAGAGAGAAGAACTGAAGAGGCTGAGGCACCAGCTGGACAGGCTGCAGAGGCAGGCCAGGCTGCAGAAGGCACAGCACCAAGGCCAGAGGGGGAAGCACCTAAAGACCTGCTAGCACCCTGGGACTAGGAGGAGCAGGGCCTTTGGGCTGGAAACCCAGGCCCTTCAGGAGAGACCTCCATTCAGGTTCGTTTAACCCAGCTTCCCTGGAAGATCCTACCCTCCTTCCCCTCTGATCACCAGTCTTCCACCCCAAGGGCACAAAGAGCTCCAGCCCTAAGGGGGATCTGGATGGAAGAAGCCCCAGATAGCTGACCGCAGACACCAGGTCCCCTCAGAGGCTCCCCCGGCCCAGAAGAGGACAGGACAGGCCTCATCTTGATGGTGAGATCTTGGGACCCTAAGGATGAGCACAGCATAAGTAGGGAAAGGGAAATGGGATTTCAGTGGGACTTGGGAGGCTAAGGGGGACCCTGTTGAGGTGTGATGGTGAAGGGGGTATCACTGAGTTCTTTGGAGGAGAAGGAATCAGAGAGATGGCAGGGTGTCAGGAAACCTGCCTGCAGGTGAGCAGTGGGCATAAAGCCCTAAACCAAGGACTCTGGGTCCCTTCCCAGCAGCATACAGGCAGAGAAAGAGGTAGGGCTTGGCAGGAGGAGTGGAGGGCCCAATGAAGGAAAATGAATTCACCCCAGCCATGTCTTCTGGTCTCCCAGGATGAATTTGGGGTTATGATTAGGAAGCATTGTTGTTGCCTCATTAGGGGAATGTAACTGGGAGGTGGTGTAGAAAAATCCCCCTGGGTGTTAACCATTTCTGGGTAAGAGTTGATCCAGCGCTTGCAGGGTATTTCTTGTAGAGTATGTCCTCGGGTAAGGGGTAGAGCTTTGGAACTTTTTCATCTCCTTTAAATAAAGCTGTACATTCTGGTTCTTGACACGTCAATAAATGTTGTTAATTTTTTTTTTTTTTCCTGTGGTCAAATCTGACCTGTCCCGAGGTCAAAGAAATGGAAGAAAAAGGCCCTCTGAGGTGAAAGAAGCAAAAGAGAGGAGAGGCTTCTGAACCTGGGGAGAACAGCGAGAACACAGGTGACCAGAGGTATGGATGGAAGAGGCAAATTCAGGCCCAGACTCAACAGTGGACAAAAAAGACCAAGTCTCAGTCACAACATCAAATCCCAGGTGTGGGGAAGCCCTGGACATGACAGGGATGCATCCATCTCTCTGGGCCATGAGACCACAGAGGGCAGAGGAAAAGGAGGGCAGGGCCTCTAGGATGGGTACCTCCATCCACAGTCTGTCCTGTGTGTATGCCTCAGAGTGACAGAGACAGCTCCTGTGAGGGAGAGGGTCACAGGCAGAGAAAAGCCAAGGTGTTCAGGCCAGGTAAATTCTGCAGTCTCCTAAGGATCCAAAACAAAAATCAGAGATTCTCAGAGGTATCAGGGTGGGAGGGGTTGGCATTCCCAGGCTGGGGAGAGGCTGGCTGGGGAGGTACTGCTTTCTGAAATCTTTTCATCAACATCTTCTTAAAAGCTACCTTCCCAGTTGATGTCCTCTTTTATGCTCTAGGCTCAGACCTCAAAGGGCCTCGAATGCACAAAGGCGGGTTATACAGTGGGTCAAGGCAGGGAGGAGGTGGTACCAGCACATCCAGGAAAGAGAATTTTCTGGAGCGCCATGAGTTACCTAGTGAATCGCACATGGTGTCCAGCCTTCTACATTTAGCTGTAGACATGTGCTTGCAAACGTGTTTGGGGGTTAATTCTACTGAGTTCCCAAAATTATTTTTGGTCATTTCCAGTTATAGAGACCAGAAGAGCTCACTGGTTCCAAGAACAAGAAGAAATGCACTGGATCTGATTATTACTGTCTGTGGTGTGCTCTCCTTCCAGTGATTAAAATCTTTTGTCTGTCATTATAGAAAATTTTCACCTATTTAAAATATCTAACGAAACACATTAAAATATACATGTATCTATAATGTTTATCAATTTCCAAAGTTCTGAAATTATTTTTTATTACATTTTCAAGATTACAGATTTGTATGACAAAAAAGTTATGTCAGGGTCCCACCCTCATATGTAATTTGCTCCCGCTCCCACAAGGTATCCAATGTTAATAGACACATGTGTCCTTTCCTACACCTCTCTGCAGGGACACATACACACAGTCACAGGTACACAAGTACATCTGCTGGGGTGTTTGCTTTTATGGAGACTTCGTCTCACTCTACCCACATTGCTCTCGCCCCTTCTTTCACTTGACATTCTACCTTGATTCTCTGTAAGTCATTAGATATGGCACTAACACTATATTTTGGGGTCTTTAACTTACATGAATAATTTAAATAGATGGTATCAACTCAGTACACTTTATCTGGACTTATATATGTTGTTGTTAAAAGCTATCAAGTCAGTTCTGAGTCACAGTGACCCTAGGCACCACAGAACAAAACTCGGTCCGGTCATTGCAATCCTAATAATCGTTGCTATATTTGAGCACACTGTTGCAGCCACTGTATCAATCTCATTGAGGGTCTTCCTCTTTTTCCCTGGACCTCTGCTTTACTAAGCATGATGTTCTTTTCCAGGAACTGGTCCCTCTTGATAAGATCTCCAAAGCCATCCTTACTTCTAAGGAATATTCTGGCTTTCTCTGCTCAAGACAGATTTATTTGTCCATACACAACACTACTAATACGGAAGCATTATCATCCATGCTTTTTAAGTCCACTCTTCCTGCATGTTCTAATTCTCCTCCCCCTGTTCTTTCCCACAAGTGAATCCAAGGTAATTCAGGTTAACAATGTGGTAAGTCGTTTCTCCTATCCTTGCTTAAACAAGCACACACAGACATACATGTATCCTCATCTTCTCACTTATACACACACATAAACATCAACAGGTATTCAAGCATATTCAAACAATTGATATTGTTTAACCCAGATGTGCTCATTTTATATACACTTCTCTGCACCTTGATTGTTTCAGTAATACTTCCATAATACTTCATAGAGATTTCTCCCACTCAACTACTACAACTCTTTTTCATTCTAAGGACTCCCTGTTTTATTGAGGATGTAGCTTTACCATAAGTTCTCTATCATTCCACCATCAATGGACAAAGTTTCCTCATATTAATAATAACTATCCTTTCTATACTATAGGATTTGTTTCTGTGGAATAGACTCCACAGAGTGAGATTTCCAATTCAAAGGATGTTAAAAGTACAGAGCCACGGCCATGTCTTTCCCCTAGAGGCTGCCATAATGCACCTCTCCAGCCACGTCTCAGGGCATCCTTCTCCCCACAGCCCAGCCAGCCATAGGTGGTGCTGATTTTCCAATTCTGCCAGTTTCACTGGCAGTTTGATATTTTCTTAACTTGGACTATGTTTACTGGGCACGTGGATTTGCTCTGAATGAACTGTTTGAATTCACTGCTCATTGTTCAAGTGCTTAACTTTTATCCTTCTGTGTAAAATGGAAATTGTTATTAAGCCTTGTCATCTCCATTTCACATGATTTTCCAAATCTATCATTTGTGTATCACATTTTTGCAAGCTTTGTCCCCCAGAACGATCACTTGAGTCAGCACCATTTATTAAATAAATATAATTTTCTTGAAATGCTACCTTTGTAAGTTATTGTGACTTCTTAACAGATTTTCTGTTTCATTGGTCGACTTGTCAGCTTCTATGCTATATAATATCAATTTGTTCTGTTACCCGAAGAGATAGACACCTGTTACTATCCTGCTTTTTCATGTTTTACTTTGGTAAAACCGCCCTGGTTTTGCAGCGATTAAGTGCTCAACTGCTAATCCAAAGAAAGTTTGGCAGGTCGGACCCACCAGGTGGCTCCAAGGGAGAAAGACCTGGTGTTCTGCTCCCGTAATGATTACGACCTAGAAAACCCTATGGGGCAGTCAGATGGGATCGCTTTGAGTCAAAATCGTCTCCAAGTCTCATAACAACAGGAATATTCTTTGTTATCTACTGTACTATTTGTAGCATATGATTACTGTATACAGTTCAAAACAACTATCTTAATATTCCGGCTAGAAATGCATTCCACTTATATATTAGTTTTAGGGACCTCCATTTAATTGACAAGACGTTCCATTTGAAAATATGGCATATTTTTGCATATATTCAGGTTTCATTTTATGTACTTTAATACATTGTCTTCCCTCATAGAGGTCCTTTGCTGCTCTGGTTAAAACAATGTTTTGCTAAATATTTTACACTTTTGGACACAGTGTGGTACAGTCAAGTAGTAGGGGAAAGAGAAGGGTCTGCCCTTCCCACCCTTGCCAATTTTAGACCCTTATTCTATACTGGAGAGAAACCATTGATTTTGATGCATTTGTCTTTTATGCAGGTATGTAATTATATCATCATTATTTTAAATATCTTTTAATACTTGTACTAGTTATTTAAATTTTCTAGTTCATTCCTTCACCTAAAAACTGTTGAGTGATACTAAAATTTTTGTCTAGTTCCAAATTTATCAGAATGGGTTTAATATTTTTCCATTTATCTCACACCTGATAAGTTTGGGGATAATTTGTTATGCACCAATAGATAACTAATACTCTGAGCTACTGACATTTATGGTAATCTACACACAACTTGTTTGTGACAGTTAAGTACTTCCACCTGGCCTCTGTTCAGCTGGGATACCATGATTTACATTGCTACTAGGCTGCCCAGCCTCCACTAAAACCTGAGCCTATAGAGAATTGTTCTTGTTAGCTGTCATCAGGTCATTTCTGACTCATGACAACCCCATGTGGGCATAGTAGAAGTGTTCAATAGGGTTTTCAAGGCTGTGATCCTTTAAAAGCAGATCGTCAGGACTGTCTTCTGAGGTGCCTTTGAGTAGGTTCAAACCACCAAACTTTCAGCTAGTATAGAACACTTAACTGTTTGTGGCGTCCAGGGACCCACTGCAAAGGTACATATTGGTAAGCTCCATGTTGCTGGTGCTCCCCTCAGCTCTACATTCCTTATTCTTTTAATGAAATGGGTGTCCTTCAGAACCTCCAAGAAATGGTCTTATAGAGGACTAACTCAGACATGCCCACATATTGGAGGCTTTTATTCCCTCTTCCAACACCTGACACAGTAGGTCTGGTATTTCGATTTCATAGAATGTGGGCCGCTGCCTTTTCCAAACTTCCAAAAGCAATCCCACAGCATATTAAACCCATTTCCAGAACCCTTGCTATGGCAATAAATCCTTGTCAACAAACAAAGTCTACATAAGAATTAGAGTGTTTCCTTGAATGCACAACATTTTACATGCCTCCATAAAGAAAATGCCTCAAGGGCAAAGTTTAAGAGTAAACCAAGGCATTTCCCATCACTCCTTACCTGAGAGGCTCTTCGTGAGGATTTCCTGACACACATGGCAAAGGACGTAGTAGACACTGCCTTCTTTTTTACCTCTTCCCTCCTAAACAAACAGAAACCTTTGCTAAGATGTCAGGTGTCAATTCCCAACTCCTCTTCTTATCCTGTATGTAAGTTCTGTAATGAGACGAGGACCCAGGCAGTATTTCCCATCTTTCAAAGTTTGGAGGTCCAGTGAAATCCTGTTACAAGTCACTAGAGCAGCCCAGGAGCTGGAAGACTGAAATTCCTGGTCCTCTGACAAGTGGGAAGGGCAGGGTGGGATTGGGCAGAGCCTCCTTGACCATCACTTGCCCCAACAGACTCTGGAGGCTGCTTCATGTTATAAGTCAAAGGCCCTTCCAGCCCAGTCGCATAAGAGCAGGGAAAGGCTTTTTCCATTGAAAGAAAAGATGGGCTCAGGAGCAGCAGGTTTGAGGCCATTCAGCTTCGGTCAGCTTTGCGGCTTCAGGACATCCTGGCCGCTGGTCACCTTCACAGCTGGGCCTTTATACCTTTTCACCTCTCTCCCATTTTTCTCCCAGTACCATGGGCTGTGGCTTCTGCTAGTTTCAAAGATTTCAGTGTTTCTGTAGCTCCTCGTCCCGCTCAGAGGAGGCAGGTTTGCAGGGTGTGAGGGGCAAACCCATAGTGCTGCTTAGGTGTCCTTCAACAGAAACCCTCCTGAGGTGACAAACTGTCCTGACTGATCCTGAGACCAAGACAGAGAGAAACTCAGTGAAAGGGTCATTGGCTTCTGCAAGTGTCAGCGCTCTCAGGGTCATGTCCTGGGGTCATGCCCAATTGCAGGAAAAATGAACTGACTCTGAACCAGTACACAGGCCCCGGAAGCCTCAGGAGGATTCTGTCTTAGTCTAACCCAGCACTGGGGAAATCCTCATGGGGTGGGAGCAGTGATATTCCTGGGATCTTTATTCTAAATTTTCAGAGCAGTTGATACAGTCTTGAGGTAGGAAAAGAGAAAGCTTGGGACCACAGGAGGGTGGCAAAAGAAGGAGCCTCTTATCACTCACTCCCTCTGGGGTCTTGTTCAGGTTTTTTTTTTTAATGCAACTTGGGCTCCAGGCAGGCACTTATTGCTAAAGTTGTATTTCTCTGTTTTAATTTATGATATCTAAGTCAAATCTGGAGTCTGGAGCTCATTTTGATAATTCGTCTTTAGTCTGTGCAGACAAGAGTCCGCTCACACCCATAATGAGAGCAGAGGAAATAAATTCCTCTTGCTCCTCAAACTAAGAGTACCACACTTGGGGAGCTCTCCTAGGGCAGCGCAGGCGGTGAGTCCACTCTGGGGCCTTGGAGGGGGATGGGGTGGGTGCCAGGCAGTGTGGCTTCTGTGGCTTCACCTTCTTCTCCGGGAAGTGCATCTCGAAGGCCTCCACATTCGGATCCTGACGCTAACCACAAGTTCCCACCCTTCTGTGTCCACTGTCTGGACCCAAGTCCTCACATGCCTCCTCTGCCCTCCTATCCCATCATATGCGCTGTGATCAGGCTCAAGTGTGTACCCTGGGTCTCGCCCTCTATGGCCTTATGCTTCCCCTAGTTCTGTTGGGACCTGCCAGCCTGGTGGGTCTGAGGTCCAGGTGGGGCTGGGTGGGCTGGGACTGTCACAAAAGGCTCCTGAAGCCAGCTCTTTCCTGCTCCCCGCCAGCTTGTGGCAGGGCTGCCTGGGACCTCGCGCCTCCCCCGGGTGCCCCTCTCTGAGCATCCCTGCCGCCCCCTCCCCTAGTTCTTGAGGAGCCTTCTCTTGATGCACAGGTGCAACTGGGCACCCCACCGCACTGAACCCGAAGTCAGTTCTCAGCTAGATTATACACCTGAACCTGAAATGCACAACCTTAAAACCACTAGAACCAATAACTTGTTGTCATCTAATCCATTCCAACTCATAGGAACCATAAAGGGCAGAGTAGAACTGCCCTATAGGGTTCCCAAGGAGCGCTCGGTGGACTTGAACTGCCAACCTTTTAGTTAGCAGCTGTAGCTTTTAACCACTACTCCACAAGGTTTCTTAAAACTGCTAGATAGGTGTGAAATGAAAAAAGAAAAAAAAAGGAAAATAAAAAAATTTAAGAAAAAAAAACAATTACAGAATATGTAAAAGAAAAAAATAACAAAAGAAAAAAACAACTACAAAAAAATCACATAATATGAGACTGTAACCTCACATTATGGACTCAAGGAGGCTGGGTTGTATCTTTCTTTGCAAATAAGTCTTAGATAAGGGAATTGGTACCAGGAGTAGATACACACTCTCACTTCAGGAAAATGGAAAATCTGGGATTAATTGACCTGGATCAGGTGGAAAACAGTGATAACCACATAATATTTAAAGATGAAATCCTAACAGCCTAAAACATGCAGTGGAAATTTTTCTAAGTAAAGTAGCATCAGAAGAGGCCTTTAATCACTACACAAAATGGGTCAGTAGTTTGAGATCTCCCTACAAAGATGGAATCAACTCGATGGCCAACTGGTTTTGGGTTTGGTAGATCACTTTTAGGCAGGTTCCAGCAAATGTGCAAAAAACAGATCATTTCAACCTTGTACACAGTCAATAAAGAAGAGAAAGCTATGAGATGCTCCCCAACTTGTTCCCTAAGGCTACTTTAATATTGATACCAAATTAGAAAAGGAAGGTATAAGAAGAGTTACAGGACAAGCACACTAAGCAACTGAGATGCAAAAATCTACATAAAATGCTGGCAAAGAAATCCAGCAAAGTATAAAGCACGTAATATGCGAGCATCAAGGGGGTTTATTGTCAGCATACAAGCTTGAGTGAACTTTAAAGATTTAATAATTTAATTCACCACATGTGTAGGTTAAGGAAGAAAAGACATAGGTTCACCTCAAGAGACGGTGAAAAAGCAGTGATAAAATCCAACCACACTGAGACATAAGAACTCTGAGCAAACATGGAACAGAAAAGGAGTTCCCGAATGTGGAAAACTACAACTCGCATGATAATTCCTGGTGAAATGTGTGACATTCTCTTTAAAATTAATTAGAAATAAAATCAGGATGCTTTCTCTCATTATTTCTATTAAATATTTAACACTGGAGTACAAAAAGAAAAACATATAACTCTTATTATTCATAGATTATAGGAATGTCTCCACAGAAAAATTTAAAAACCATAGAAAATATTGGAATTAATATTAGTTAATCATAAATTTTTTTTTTTTTATAAATACGAAGTAAAAAATAAAGTGAATGTCTATGCAGCAGCATCAAGGCAACTCTGTCATAGCTCTCAGTGAAAGCAGAGGACACTGACAGGGAAACAGCAGGATTCAGGTGGGCTAGACCAAGGAGGGGAGAGCACTATTTTACACTGGGCTGGATTTATAAGGACAGGTATGTGTGTTAGTTACCTAGTGCTGCCGTAAGAAAAAAAAAAAAACAAACACAATTGGGTGGCTTTAAAGAACAGAAATTTATTTTCTCACAGTTCAGGAGGCTACCTGTCTGAATTCAGGGCATGGCTCACGTCTACATCAGCTTCTAAAAGCTTCCAGCCACCCTTTGTGTTCCTGGTCTTGTAGATGCATCTGCTCCGTTGTCTGTCTTCCTCTGCCACTGAGTGTGTCTGTGTCTATTCTGCTCTTTGTATAACTCAGAAGGGACTAGGTTTAGGACGCAACCTACACTAGTATGGCCTCATTAATATAATTTTAAAATCCCCTATATCCAAATCAGGTCACATTTACTGGTACAGTGGTTAGGATTTCAACATACCTTTTGGGGTTACACAATTCAGTCCATAATAGTGCCCTCACCAGATACTCTGGACTGAGAATACTACCATGAGCAGTTGAGAGTGGTTCTATTTTTTTTTCTGCATTAGTTGTTTGTAACTTGTCTCAATGGTCACTCATATGAACTTTGGAGCAACTTTTATGAAGACCCTGACCAACCTTTTGTACCCATGTCCATTGTGTGGAAAAACACACAGACTCCCATCACTGAAGCCTTGGGAAATTCATTGATAAGTGTGGGGAATGGAGTTGGGACCAGAATTGTTTCGTGGCCTTGATAACATGGCATAGCTGTTAGATACCCACATGGAGATGTCAGGTAATAATACTAACAGCTAACACTTACTGAGTACATGCAGTGGTGCCAGGATTCTTGTAAGGGCTTCTCCTTTCCTAAGATATTTGTTCTGCATGATAGCCCTATGCGGAATGTATCATTATAATGCACATTTTATACATGAAGAGGCCGATACAGAGATTTAAGCTGATATTTGAGTATAAGTCTGGACCCAGGAGGAGTTGAAATGGCTGGAGGTGTAAATCTCACATCCTCAGCTACAGACCGATGGCTGTGGACTCACTGAGGCATCTCAGAGAGAGGGTGTCAACACAGAGAGAGGACTAAACACCGAGCCCTAGGGCACCCTGACGCCTACAAGCTGGCCAGGTGAACCACAGCCAACAAAGCTCTCTGAAGGCCAGTGTGGTTCCTGGAAGGTGGTCTGTCCTTTCTCTAGGCCGAATTTCCCCACTGCCCCTCCCACCTGCACTGCCTTGTCCCCTTCCTAATGGCAGGGACAGTGTGTAACTTTCACCACTGCCCAAGATTCCAAGGTTACAATAACATTGGTATGGAAAGCAGAATGATGGAGTCAGGAAGCCTGGTGGTCACATGCAACCAGTTGGAAACAGAAAAGAGCAAATAAAGACGGGGAGAAGACCGTGAGCCAGAGGAGTAGGAGAAATGAATATTTCCTGAGTGCTAAGTAAGGCTGGGCGTCTGCTAGTGGCATGTAGTTCCTCATTTAAACTTCAGAGGGACACAATTAGTGGAATAGACATTGCTATCCACTTTCATCATGCAAACATTTTATTATCTTTAATTTTAACAGTAACTTCTTACAAAAACAAATGAGAAAATAGAAAAGAGTATAATAAAAGAATAAAAAAAGAAAACATCTCATCAATTCAGTACTATCATTTTGCCTCAGCAGCTACACATTTTTGTTGTTGATGTAAATATAACACACAACCTTTGCCAAGTGAACGAGTTGTACAGGTGTACACATTATTGACAGGAATTACATTAATCGGCTGTGCAACCCTACCCTTAATCTGTGTGATTTTTCCATAATTGTAAACAGAAACTCAGTTTCCATATGCAATAAAAAAAAAAATACAATAACACCCCTTTATTCCCTCCCTCCTGTCCCTGGGAACCCCTATGAACTTTCATCTCTATACATTTGCCTGTTTTTGTAAAAGGCATGCTTTTTAATTTGAAAGTTCATGACAAGCTACAAGGGTGAATTCATGTGGAAGCAGAAGTTATTTGCAATACATACATCCTACTACAAACTTGGTTCTAAAATATACAAAGGATGATTCATAAAGAAAAAAAAGAATTCAATAGAAAGACAAGTAAATACTTGAACGCTCTCTAAAAGATTTCTGTATGGCCAACATCCATATGGAAAGGGACTACATCAGTTATCAGAGGAATTCTAATAAAAGCTCACAATGTGATCCTAATCCTGCACACCAGAATGGCTAAAATAAAAAAATAAAAAAATAATGGAAATACCAACTATTTGGTAGAACATGGAGCAACTGGAATTCTAATCTACTGCTAGTGAAAGTGCAATTTGGTACAACCACTTTAAAAATGCTTTGGCCATATCTACTAAAGCTGTGAACATCCATATATTCTATGACCCAGCAATTCTACTTCTAGATACATACCCGATAGAAATGGGTACATATGTTAACCAAAACACATAAGTCTAACCATCTGCTAAGGAATGAACACCCTCCTTCTGAATGCCTAACTTTTGTTTTTAATTGTTCTTTAGATGAAGGTTTACAGAGCAAACTAGCTTCTCATTAAACAGTTAGGACATATATTGTTTTATGACATTGGTTACCAACTCTAAGACATGTCAACACTCTCTCTTCTTGACCTTGGGTCCCCTATTACCAGCTTTCCTGTCCTCTCCTGCCTTCTAGTCCTTGTTCCTGGGCTGGTATGCCCCTGGAGTCTCATTTTGTTTTATGGGCCTGTCTAATCTTTGGTTAAGGGTGAACCTCAGGAGTGACTTCTTTATTGAGCTAAAAGGATGTCTGGGGGTCATATTCTCAGGGTTTCTCCAGTCTCTGTCAACCTAGAATTCTGGGGTTTTTTTTTTTTTTGAATTAGGATTTTGTTCTATATTTTTCTCCAGTTCTGTCCTGAATGCCTCACTTAAAAAGCACTATTCTCGTCTGTTCTAAGGTGATGGCCATATATAATGATAAGCTTATAAAGAAAAGTCTAGAGCTTTCTGTGAAATGCAGCAGCAAATCTCTAGAGGCTCATGTTCTTATAGCTTCTGTTCCCTCTGGAGCTACTGCTTCTGTCTGTCCTTCTGCTGGGTGCACCATGGAACCAGTTATAAAATTCAACCTCATCTTATAAATTCACAGGAGTCCTACTCACACAAAATTTTTATTAGCTATGAGAACAGGTGTGTAGAGGAGGTATAGAAGGGATTTCTATTGCAGCAAAGCAAAACCTTAAAATGAAATGGCTGGGAATGGCGGGCCTCCTTCTGTAAAAATGCTTTTCTACATGGAATATGGGAAAATGCAGTTAAGATATGGCTTATGCAGAAAGGCAAAACGGAGTGCTTGCAGCAATTTGGTAATCATTTAGATCTTCTGTAAAAATATTTTCATCCTTTTTCTCATAGCTTCCAGGAAATGAAATTCCAAAAGGATCGCATATTTAAAAGTAAAATACGTCACCATACAAATTTCAGAAGAAACTATGAGAGGTTTTGTTTTGCTTTTTGTTGGTAAAAGAGAAAGATTTTCTAAAAATCCCAAAGCTGTGAAGGCTCAAACTGGTAAGATACAGATATAGACGTTTGGCATATGAAAAACTATATGAAGAAAGCAAAAATACAGGCAAAAATCTGAAGAAAAATTCATAGGCTAAGGATTTGGAAGATATAGAAATGGTCAATAATCACATGATAAGGAGCTCAACCTCATTAGTCATTAGGGAAATGCGAATCAAAACCAAAACGCACTATTATTTCAAAACCACTGAGATGGCTCAAATCAACAGGATGGACAACACAAGTGGTGAGGATGTGGAGAAACTGGAACCCTCATACATTGCTGGTGGACATGAAACATGATCCAATCGCTTCGGAAAACAGTTAGGTGCTTGCTCAGAAAGTTAAACATAGAGTTAGTATGCAACATAGCAATCCCACTCCTAGGTATGCATCCAGGACAACTGAAGCACGTTCACATAATAACTTACAAAAGAATTTTCATAGTAGAATTATTTATAAATAGCGAAAATGTGGAGAGAATCCAAAAGTCATGAACTGATAAACTGTGGTATACTCGTAAAATGGAATATTACTCAGCCATTAAAAGGCATCAGGTACTAATACACGGCAGTATATGGACAAACCTTGAGAACGTTATGCTAAGTGAAAGAAGCCAAACAGAAATGACTGCATGGTACATGATTCCATTTACATGAAATATCCAGAACAGACAAACCAACACAGACAGGAAGTAGATTAGCAGTTGCTATGTCTTGGAGGAAAGGAGTAATGAGATGACTACTAATATGTAGGGCATTTATTTACAGGGTACTGAAAATATCCTGAAGCTAGACAGTGGTGATTGTTGCACAACTCTGTCCATATACTAGAAACCACAGAATTGTGCACATTATAAAAGGCAATGTTATGGCCGGTGAATTATATCTCAATAGAAATATTTGTGACTCCCGAAAGACTAACATTTCAGTTAAATATATAGAACCCATAAATCAGTAGGCGAAAAGAACCCATTTTACCATATCTCTCTCCAGCCAAAGTGAAGGGGTACATTCTATTAATACATCTTATTTTTTTATCTCTTCATTAACAAGTTCTGTTCTCATTATACATAACTAGTCTCCATTTCTAATCATACATAACTAGTCTCCATTTCCTTATGTCAGTTTTCACTATTGTAACTACATAAACAGAGCACTTCCATAGTTTTTATAAAAACCCACCCACTCATTCAATCAGACATATCATTTTTGGAAGCTTCTTAGGTGCCAGGAACCAGGATACTCTGACCAACACAGCAGACAAGGTCCTGCCTGCATGGGCCTTCTATTTTTGTGGAGCACTCAGATGATAAACCAGCCAAACAGTATGTAATGTTACCTAACATCAGGAGGGAGGAGTATAATTTTGGAGGTGTCCCAAGCTGTGTCTCTCTCATGAAGAGTTCCCTCTTGCCTCTGAACCCAGTGGAAAGTAAACACTTTGAAGGAACTGTGAGGTCAGTAAGTGTGAAAAAAGACATTTCATTTCAGTTTCATTTTGTTGGTTTTACCTGCTACGCTGTCCACATTTTTTTAAACACTATCCTGCAGCTGACATCAACCAACCCCCCAAAAAACAAAAACAAAACCCGATGCCATGCAGTCGATTCCGACTCACAGCGACCCTGTAGGACACAGTAGGGTCTCCAAGGAGTTCCTCGTCTTAGGACACAAATAATTCCTGCTTATGAGAATCTGAAAGTTGTTCACTGTGGATGTGTGAGGGACTCAGTAACACTTGCAGAGATTCCATGTGGGTGTGGTGCTCAAGTGTGAGCATTGGGGGGAATGGACCCCATGTGCACTTTGCATCCTTCTGGAGATTATGATACAACAAACATTCCCTCTTCATTGTCCTGCATCTTGTAAGAGAACAGAGGGAATTGTTAGGCAGAACCATTTGAAAATGCATGGCAAGAAATTTTATTGAAACATTAAATTCAAAATAAAATCTTCCTATGTTTTTCAACCTTCCCTACCTCATTTCAAGAGGTAACTGGACTCACAGAGTTAAAGCCCTGAAACTTCGAGACTCTGAAGAGTCTGTTGTAAGAGTCTCAGCTCATTGCAGTAATCACATTGAGTGAACTGGAAACCAAGGGAAGAGTGGGAGTCAGACAGCAGAGACCTACACATTGGGAAGGGGTGAAGCCTGCTTCTTGATAATGCCCTGGGCTAGGTGGCAGCACCTCAAAGGGTAATGCAGGCACACAAGTAGACAAACCACGTTACGGTGTTCCCAGCCCTGCCAAGGTTCTCATGCTCCATCTGGGAATGGAAGCGGCAGAGACAATGCTTCTAGAGAGATCACCCACATAGGCTGAGGCGATGGGTGTGTTAAAGATCTCTAAACCTTGGTCCTTCTTTAGACCCCAGGGTACCTAGAAAATAAACCAACACCAAATATACCCCTGCAAAGAAGTAAGGTTAAAATTTTACCCCAATTTTGTAAGCCGAGAGCTCTGAGTTGGAATTCAGTTTATTTAAAGAAATATCAAGTTTTCTTGCACACATGAATTTGTGCTGATTCACTTACAATTCATATTATTCATTCATCCACGAAGTCAGCAAACATTTACACTATAACAGCTACATGTGAGACCCTATGGCAGTTGCTCTTGATGATGAAATGACTCAGAGAATTTCCCTCAATGCCTGGTGAGAGAAACAGCCAAGTTAACAGTTGTATCAGTCATGTATTGCTGTGTAACAAATGACCCCAAATTGTCGTGTCTTAAAAGAGCAACAATTTACCAGCTCACAATTTTTCAAGTTGTCAGTTTGGAGCTCTTCTGATCTGGGTCAGCCTCAGTGGCTCACAACACGGCTTCCTCATGTGTCTACAATTTGCTTCCAGGTAGCTGGGAGCCAGTTCATAACATCAAGTCAGTGAAACCGCTAGATCCTCCCTCCGTTGGTCTTCCATCATCTAGCAGGCTGGCCTGAGGGTGTTCCCATGAGTTCTCAGGGTTTAAGAGCAACAAAAGGGAAGTCTCAATGTAAAGTCTTTCAACTCTCTCATTTTATCAGGTTTTCTACCATCCCAATGTCCAAAACAATAACGTCAGCCCCAACTGAGGGATGGAGAAAGACTCCTACTGCTAATGAAAGGCGCTCCAGAGTCTCATAGAAGGCATGGGCACAGAGAGAGGATAAATGTGTAGACATTTCTTACATCAACCACAAAAAGTAAATGCAATTGTGTTTTATGCTGTGGTAAAGGGTTTTGCAGGTACAATGGAGTAGGGAGCAAGAAGTGAACAAATCTACCAGGAGGATATTTAGGGAAGTGATGTCTGAACCAAGTTGAGAATATGATTGGATAGTTAAGGCGTGAAAAAAGGCCCGGGTCCAGGAAGCCCCATGTCTTCTCCAGAGAGAAGTCTGAGGAGACAGGCTGAAGCCACTTAGGCATTTGGTACATTTGTGACCAGATGCAGATCATCTTTTGTTCTACTGTTTTCCAACCACTCGTCCCTATTTATAGTTTGGAGTCATACAAGAGTAGACCCTAGCATTTCCCTGTTGAAAATTTATTTTCCTCTGAGAAGTCATCACCACCCCAATGTTCTTAATTGCTTCCTCAAATGCTATCTCCATTTAGCAGCTCCTTTTCTAAATGGGCTCCAGAGTGAAAGCAGAGCCTGGAAGATGCACAGGTCATGGACTTTCCCCAAGTCAACTCCTAAACCTCCCATTCTGGCTGGCCACAAATTCCTGAGTCTTAGCATTTTATGGTGAGCTCATAAGCCCAATCTGTTCCAATGGGGTCAGTTCTCTTAACCACCATGCTTCACCAGAGAGTAGGCCATAAGATGGGATGGGAGAGAAAATCTAGTCACGGGGAAGAGCCTGTGTGAAGCCTCAGAGGCTAAGGAGACCTGAGAGGTGTTCAGAGTGGACATTGTATGACCAGGGCTGGAGAGACATGATTCCAAGAGAGTCAAATGAGAAGTTTTGGACAAATCAACTCCTGGTCACACTGTAACGATTCCCTGTACTCTCTCTCTCCCCACCAAGGGATAGTAACGACATGGAGTGCAGAGAAAAGTTGCAATTCCTTTTTATATCTAAGCCCCCTTTTCCCACTCTGGGACTGGCAGTATTCAAGCTCCTACTTGAACAGTTCCATATTTTTCTTTTTGCTGTGTTTCTATTTAAAGTGGACCCATGGAACTGAGCAATGTCAGGAATGATGTCACACAGGGTTATGGAAGCCATGCCATTCATGCTGATCTCACCTACTCTTTTGGAGAGGGTGTCGATCTGAGATCCTGTGGGAGAGCACCTGGAACTACTCTATCACAGAAATTCTGGACTAAACCGGGGTCCCCAAGTCACCAAACGGTCATGCATCATGAAGAACTGGGAAAAGGGATAAAGATCCTTCAGAACATCATTATGATTGGACATCTTCACCCAGAGAGGATGAAACAGTGATATACAAGGAAGAGGCCTTTCTCTAAGACTCTAGATAAGGGTGAGAGGAAAAATTGTCCCAGATTGATGTGTGTTATGGAACAAAGGGTCTGGTTTCCACCAGAAAAGACAGCCATGATAGGACAAGATGAAGGAATTGGGAATGGATAAGGTCATAAGGAGGAGCGTCCTAAGAAAGCATTTCCTGTCATTTGGTTGGCAATTAACCAAATTCTTATATCAATAAGAAATGTAGGAATAAGTGAGGGATCAAGCTACAGAATTCATTGGGAGTTCGAGAGCTTTCCAGGCACTCTGTTGTTTAGGATCTGTACCTGGTGGAAAGGAAGGAAGCCAGTGCATAACTAGGGCAGAGAGTATAGGATGGGGGAAAGGGTGGTTAGAGAGAAGCATACTTATTATATTTTCTAATGACATGATATTAATGTACTATGTGAAGAATTAAGAAAATATCTCAGGAGGTTCTGGCAGTGAGAAGTTGAAGGAGCCCAGAGCCCACATCATTGAGGGCAGAAGATGGCTTGCAGACTCCTCCCCTAGATTCAGGAACTCCCCTTCTCCTCCTATGTCTTCTCCCCACATCTCCCGAAGGGCCTAAAAAACCCTCACAGCAAAGAGAGCTATAGGATAGAATTTTTTTACATTCCTACTTTTCTGAACCTGAATTTTGTCTAGAATCTTTAATTTGCCACTCCTTTCAGGGCAGTTTTGTTGCCCTCTCCACTACCATTATTTTTGCTGCCCCCCACCACTACTCCAGTGCTGCCCTCCACTGGCCCTATTTCCTTTTGCTTCCTAGGTTTCTAACTGGCCTCTAAAACCCTCTTGAGAGATCCCCTGCTGCAACTTCTGTCACGGAGTCTGCACTCCACTCCCAAGATGCTTCCATCTCTTTCTTCCTTAACTCGCCAATCCTACCTTCATACTCAGAAAAATACAGACCCTTATGTTGACATATACAACCCACCCACACACACAGTTGATGTGGTTGTGTCTTGGCTACTGAGATTTGTACCATCGGACTCTCAAATATGGACATCTCTTTCGGCCTCACACTGAAAGAGTATTTCTCATAATGACATGGTGAGAGCTTTCTGTTCAGGGAAAGGCAATCTTAAAGGAGAAGCTTTAAATTATACATAAATATACAAATTTTCCTCTAAGTATAATTCTTTGAATAACAGGTCTTCCCTTAATGGCCACATAAACCAGAGAGGCCATCAGCCTGAAACCAGAAGAACTAGGTGGCGTGCAGCTACAGTCAATAACTGCCCTGACAGAGGATACTAGCAAGTTATAAAAATGATGGTACCCTCAAATACAGCCCTTATACTGAAAGAAAAGACCAATATGAATGTCAGAGATACTCTGAAACTTGCTCTTGAACGTAAAGTAGCTAAAGGAAATGAAAGAAATGATGAAGTAGAAGAGCTGAAGAGAAGATTTACAAAGGGCGGCTTGAGAAGACAAAGTATGATAATGACATGTGCAAAGACTTGGCGTTAGAAAAACAAACGGGAAGAACATGCTTGGCATCTCTCAAGCTAAAGGAACTGAAGAAAAAAATCCAAGCCTCGAGATGCAGTAGTGAAGGATTGTACGGGCAAAATATTGAACAACACAGGAAACATCAAAATAAGATGGAAAGAATACACAGGGTCACGGCACAAACACACACACACACAAAAGCATGGGTCGATGTTCAACCATTTCAGGAGGTAGCATGTCATCAAGAACTGATGGTACAGAAGGAAGAACTCCGAGCTTCACTGAAGGCATTGGCAAAAAACAAGACTCCAAGAACTGACAGGTACCAATTGAGATGTTTCAACAAACAGATGCAGCACTGGCTGAATAATTTAGCCAACCGATTGGAAGAGATCCATGTTTGTGCACATTCCAAAGAAAGTGATTCAACAAAATTCAGAAACTATCAAACAATATCATTAATATCAAAACCCAGTAAAATTTTGCTGAAGATCATTAAAAAGAAGTTGCAACAGGAATTCAAGTCAGATTCAGAAGAGGATATGGAATCAGGAATATCATTACTGATGTCTGATGGATCTGGGCTGAAAGCAGAGAATACCAGAATACCAGAAAGATGTTTCCATGCGTTTTATTGACTATGAAATGGCATTATACTGTGTGAATCATAACAAACTACGGGTAACACTTCAAAGAACGGAAATTCTAGAACACTTAAGTTTGCTCATGTGAAACCTGTACATAGACCACGAGGCAGTTTTTCAGAGAGAACAAGGGGCACTATGTGGTTTAAAATCAGGAATAGTTTGTGTCAGGGTTCTATCCTTTCATCACATTTATTCAATCTGTATGCTGAGCAAATAATCCAAAAAGCTGCACTCTATGAAGAAGAATGTGGCATTAGGTTTAGAGGAAGATTCATTAACAACCTATGATATGCAGATAACACAAACTTGGTGAAAGTGAAGAGGACCTGAAGCACTTAGTGGTGAATATCAAAGACTACAACCTTCAGTATGGGTTGCACCTCAACATAAAGAAAACAAAAATCTTCACAACTGGACCAATAAGCAACATCATGATAAACAGAGAAAAGATTGAAGTTATCAAGGATCTCATTTTATTCGGTTCCCCAGTCCACGCTCATGGAAGCAGCAATCAAGGAATCAAATGATGTATTGCAAATCTGCTGCAAAAGAATTCTTTAAGGTGGTGACAAGCACAGATGTCACTCGGAAGGCTAAGGTGTGCCTGACACAAGCCATGACATTTTCAAACGCCTCATACGTATGTGAAAGCTGGACAATGAATAAGGGAAACCGAAGAAGAAGTGCTGCCTTTGAATTATGGTGTTGGTGAACAATATTGAATATACCATAGACTGCCAGAAGAACAAACAAATCTGTCTTGGAAGAAGTACAGCCAGAATATTCCTTACAAGCACAGATGGTGAGTGTTTGTCTCACATACTTTGGACATGTTATCAGGGGAGACCAGGCCCTGGAGAAGGACATTATGCTTGGTAAAGTAGACAGTGAAAAAGAGGAAGACCCTCAGTGAGATGGATTGACACAGTGGCTGCAACAATGGGCTCTAGCATAATAACAAGTGTGAGGATGGCACAAGACTGGCCAGTGTTTTGTTCTGCTGTATATAGGGTCACGATAAATTAGAACTGACCTGATGACACCTAACAACAACAATACCCTGTTCGGCTCACTGCCTGTCTCTTAGTTTGCTGTACTGTGGTGGTTTGGATGTTGCTATGATGCTGGAAGCTAGGCCACCAGTATTTTAAATACCAACAGAGTTATCCATGGTGGACAGGTTTCAGTGGAGCTTCAAGACTAACACACACTAGGAAGAAAGACCTGGAGATTTACTTCTGAAAATTGGACAATTAAACCCTTACAGATCACAAGAGAATACTGTCCAATTCACTTGCTTTGGACATGTCATCAGGAGAGATTAATCAGTCCTAGAGGAGAATATCATGGTTGGTGAAGAAGAAGGCCAACAAGGCTGTAGGAGACCCTTGGTGAGATGGACTGGCACATTAGCCATAATGATGGAATCTAAATTGCTGGCACTTGTGAGGATGACACAGGACCTGGCAACCTTTAGTTCTGTGGTACCTAAGTTCACCATTAGTCGGAGTCACCTCAATGGCAGCTAGCAAAAAATTACTGTTTGAGAGGAGAACTGAGATATGAACTTGATACAATATACCAAATATTAAAATGTTCAAAGATCTCATGTTTACTATAAAAGAATAGGAATTGAAAATACAACTTTCAAATCGCTAGAAGGAAAAAGAAAGTAAGAGAAATTTCATCATTCCAATAAAAAAAGAAACAGGAAAGGCAGAAAAAAAAGAACAGTGAATATGAAGTATAATATTGGAATTATGTCTAAATGTATGAGTAATAGCAAGAAAAAGGGATTAATACCTAAGGAAAAAGATGTACACTCAGCTTAGACTTGCAAATCCACCCATATCTTATTTATAAAAGAAAGTTAAAACATAATGTTAGAAACTTTTAAATTATGTAAATGAAGAAATTTCTACTGTCTAATGACTACATGAACAACCCTCTGCCAGATACTGTTGATACAGAAATGATTAAGAAAAGATTCCTTGCAGTCTGGTGAGAGAAACAGCCCAGTTAACAAATCAGTTATCAATTGCTGTATAAGAAATGACCCAAAAATGAAGTGCCTTAAAAGAACAAGCAGTTACTTCGCTCACAGTTTTGCGGGTTGGCAGTTTGGGGTTCTTCTGGTCTGGGGCAGACTCAGCCGCTCTCGGCTGGGCTCCCTCATGTATCGGGAATCAGCCACGATGTCAGCTGGCGGGCAGAGGGCCTGAAATCTTCTCAGCTGGATTCTCTCTCTAATGGTCTCTTGTCATTTATTAGGGTGGCCTGGGATGTTCCCATGGGTTCTCAGTGTTTGAAGAGCAGCAAGAGGGCAAGGAGGAGCCCTGGTGCTGCAGTGATTAAGGGCTCAGTTGCTAAAGGAAAGGTAATCAGTTTGTACCCACCAGCTGCTCTGCAGAAGAAAGACATGGCACTCTCCTTCTGTAAAGATTACAGCCTTGGAAACCCTATGGGGCAGTTCTACTCTGTCCTTCAGGGTCACTATGAGTTAGAATATACTTGAGAGTGGTGGGTTTCGTTTTTGGTAAGAGAGCAAGTCACGATGTGTCTAATTATATTCGGTCTCTGCTTCTATTGGTCTTTGTACTGTCCCAAAGGCCAAAGCAATCATAGATCAGTCCAAATTCAAGGACTGGAGGAAGAATCTTGCTCTTGAGAAAGGGAGCTGTAGGTCATATAATATGTATGGATACATACATATTAGAACATGTGGCCATTTTTGCTATCCATCACAACATGTAAATGCAATCAAGTTTGTCCCTAGTTGTGGCAGAAGCGTTTCTTAAATACAATAGAGTGTGGAGCAGGGTGGGAAATTCTACCAGGTGTAGGGTTGGAAAGGCTTCCACCAGGAAGTGATGCTTGACCTAAATTTTGAAATACGAGTGGATGGTTAGGAGATTTTCTTTTTTTATATATTTCCAACCACTTGCCCACATTCTACCAGCTGTCGTCACACAAAGCGAGCCCTCTGCTCCCATGTTGACATCTTTCATTTTCCTTCAAATCCTCAGGCTCTCCTCTACCTACCAAGCACAACTTCCCAAACCCTGCCTTAAAATGTTTCAACAATTTGCTTCTTCCTTTTCTAATTGCCCCCTGGACAAAAAAGGAGATCAAGCAGAGGACAGTGGACCTTTCCCCGAGGGCTCACCTAAGCCTCCCAGGCAGGTTGACCATAGACGTCGTCCGGAGTCTCAGTACTTTTCTGTGTTGATGTAATCCTACCCTTTTTAGTGGCTCCAAGGGAGAAGCATGTGGACAGGCCAAGAGGCTTCACAGGGTTGAGAGTCAGGAGGTCAAGAGAGAGTGGCCTAGACACCACCACTGAGTGATGGTACCTCCAGGCAACAGACCAAAAACTCCATTCTGCACGGATGGCTACGAAGGGTGAGTCTTTTGAAAGAGTTTTCTTTTATTTAACCAATAGATATATATTGGGTATCTCCTATGGGTGGGGTTCTGTCTCACTTTCTGGGACTGCCAAATATGAGGCAGACCTTGTCTTTGTCCCCAAGTTATTTACAACACATTTGGAAGACACAAATTGGAAATTGAGCATCTCCTATGACTCAGTGCTATGATGGAGGATTACTAAAAGATTACTAGGTGCTCTGAATACATAAACCAGAAGCACAGACTGGGTACCTTGGAGGAGGAACCAGTCAACAGGAAGGAAGAGAATGTCTACTAGTCAGAGGGAACAGCCTGTGTGAAGCCTAAGTGGCAAAGGAGGCCTGAGAGGTGTTCAGAGTGGACATTGTGTTTCTAGGGCTGGAGAGATTTGATTCAGGGCCAGAGAAGAGGTTTGGGAGAAATAGCGACTCATTATACTCTTCTATTTCCTCAACTCACAGTTTCCTTCCTCTTAGATGCTGACTTCTTTAAGTGAACATTTCAATTCATTTTTAAGATATAATTTCCCTCCTCCCAGCCTCCTAGCCTCTCCCACAACAGTTGCCATATTTTTTCCTAGTGCGCTGTTTAGATTCAAACTGGGCCCTTGGAACTGAGCGATGTCAGCGATGATGTCACACAAGGGTTACTGGAAACCTTGGTGCTCACTCAGATCCCAACTGCTCTTCGTGGGTCTGAGGTCTCCTGTGGGAGAGCGACTTTGGATACCAAATTACAAACGGTTCTGCCTAAATCAAGGTCCCCAACTTGTGAGAGTTTGGGACATCATCTCTACGTGGGAGGAGGAGAAACATCTTGCCAGTGACCGTCCTTCCTGGTTCATCTTCACCCAGCCAGAATGGAGCGGCAATACATGAGGAAGAGGCCTTTCTCTAAGGCCCGAGGTAAGGGTGGGAGGAAAATTCAGTCTGTGCGATGGGTGCTGGGCAGCAAGGGGTTTGATTCACCCCGGAAACAAGGACCACAAGGGATCATCGAGGCTTTCCCCTGAAAAAACTTCCTGTCAATTAGTAAACAGTAAGAAATTATAGTGTGAATAAATAAATGAAGGAATAACTATGTGAGTGAAGTATAGAATTCTACTGTCATCTGAGGGGCTTTCCATAACAGTAGCAGACAAGTCAGATTTGTGAACTCTCCTGCTTTGTTAGCGGAAAGAACGCAGGTGGGCAACTGGGGCAGTGGGTATAGAACCAGGGAGAAGGGTGGTTACAGAGACTTGTACTTCATTTTTTCATGAGAATGAATTAATATATCATGCGAATAAAAAAAATATATCAAATTTATCAGGAGGTTTTGGGAGTGGGTGGTGTGATGGAGCACAGTACCACACGTTCATTCAGAGTTCCCAGTCAATGTAAGCTGCCACAGTCCTCAGCCTGGACGCAGGCAGAAGAAGGTCCAGGAAGGCCCTGCCCCTCTAGCTCTAGGGATTTCCCTTCTCCTCCAAGGTCTCCTGACCATCTTTACCGAAGGGTTTGACATTTCTTCTAGGTAAAGACAGCTATAGTATAGATCGTTTTTTTTTCTCTTGTAATTGCAAAGTTTTATTTTTTTAAATTGTGTTGAAAATATACATAAAACATAACTGAATAATTTCTAATGTATGAGTCAGTGATACTCATTACATTCTTCAAGTCATATAACCATTCTCAATACCTTTCTCCAAACTTTTCTACAACCATTAACATAACCTCAATGCCCCAATGGAAAAACTGCCCCTTCCCCCTGCCCACAACTGGCAACCACCAATAATCCTTGCTTTCTATATATTTGCTTATTTCATGTAAGTCAGATCGTACAGTATTTGCCCTATACTTAGGGCAAATACTAACTTATTCCATTTAGCATGATGTTTTCCAAGTCTAGCAGGAAAGAATTTTAAAATTCCAACTATAGCTAACCTCAGTTTCTGCTATCATTCTTAGTCATCCATTCTTTCACCGACTAGTGTGCCCCCGCCTTGTCTTCTTTGTTGCTGCCCCATTCTGCCCTTCAGTGGCTGAGCCCTGCTTTCTGCTCCCTCCTTGATCTCTGTATCCTTCTAACCAACTGCTGGCATGTTCCATCTCTGAATCTTGTCTCTCTCTCAAGCTTTCCCTCCATCCAACGCACCCGACCTAGCTCCATCTCTTTCTGCATCCTGAACTCTGCAGTCGTTCCCACAGATTCAGAAACATACACAGACCTTTAGGTTGACACAGACAACCCACTGAGACATACACAGCGGAGGAGGCTGTGTGTTCTCCATCTGAAGTTCTCACATCAAGGTTCTCAGATACGGCCATCTCTTTCTGCCTCACTTCATCTACTAAGGACTGGGCTTCTATTCCGAGAAAAACAATTTTCATCTTCTACTGTGGCTGGGTTAAGAAGGGTGCAAGGAAGAGGTACACATGTAAGAATCATAACTAAATATACACATTCTTCTCTTTACATATAACTCCTCTATAAAAAGCCTTTCAGTAAAAAGAGGATGAAAAGAGGTGACCATTGCTCTGGAGTGTTTACCCTCCAAATTTACTAAGAATATCACTCACATACAAAACATCAAGTCACACATTTATTATGAAGCTTCATGGGAATGAGGTCATTTCTAAGTTCCAAAGGAACAAATTCATTGGAATTCAATAAATGTGGAATTAAAGAAAAATAATTTCTTAAAAAATGAACTACCATAAACAGTGCCACTTTACAATGGAGACTTTGTCTTCCACAGCAGTGCCCCCAAAGGGTGGTGGGTCTCTGGGGAAGAAGAAAGAAACCATGGGGTCTGCAGAGGTGGAGGATGTGGTGATGGAGAGGCCTCCAGGGGTCCCTATGACCAAAGCTTTGGGGTCACAGGTGAGAATAAGGACCCTGAAAGCTCAAGTAAATTAACTCTCTATTCTCAGAGGTCTCTATCCAAGAGGAAAATGTGCAACAGTCAACAACATCCCATGAAAAAAGTCGAAGCTCCAGGCCCAGGAAGATTCCAAAACAATCTGAGAACTCTTTTCTGTCGTCTTTCACCGAGCAGACCTCTCACTCCTCCAGCTACGGGGCTGCCCCAGGAAAGCCATGGGTCAGGTGCGCATATTTCACCAACGTGCGCACGGTCAAGGGGGTGGCGGTCTCCTGGCAGACCAAAACCTCCTTTGCCCCCGTGGGCAATATGCCCCAGGTCTTTGAAGCCGAGCTCTCTGAGGAGAGCACCATCGGCTCTGCCCCCAGTCTGGCCAACACTGAGTCCCTGGTCAGCAACCTGGTGCCCTGGCAGGAGGGGCCCCAGACCTGTACCCAGGAGCCCACCGACCAAGGGGAGGAGCATGGGGAGAGACCCCGCGCAACCACCCCGGAGTGGCTGGTGACCCGTAAGCACGGCTTCCGCTGCGTGGCCTGCTGCCGCGTGTTTGAGTCCCGGGAGGCCCTGGCTGCGCACGCGGAGCATGGTGTGACTCAGGGCTTCAGCTGCCGGGTCTTCTTTGAAGAGCTGCTGGAGAGGCGGCTGCCACGCTCAGTCCAGCGAAGGCCCAGACGCTGCCACCAGCTGGCCAGGCGTTGCCTGATGGCCGCCAAGAAGAGGGAGGTGAGGGAGAAGAGAGCGGTCTGCAGACTCCTGGAGGAGCAGCTGGAGAAGCAGAGAGAAGAACTGAAGAGGCTGAGGCACCAGCTGGACAGGCTGAAGAGGCAGGAGACCAGGCTGCAGAAGGAGCAGGCGCACCACCGAGGCCAGAGGGGGAAGCGCCTGAAGACGAGCTAGAACCCCGGGACTAGGAGGAGCAGGGCCTTTGGGCTGAAAACGTGGGCCCTCCAGGAGAGACCTCCATTCAGGTTCGTTTAACACAGCTCCCCTGGAAGATCATACCGTCCTTCCCCCTGTGACCCCAACCCTCCCAACCCAAGTGCACAGAGAACTCCAGCCCTAAGGGGGATCTGGATGGAAGAAGTCCCAGATAGCTGACCACAGACACCAGGTCCCCTCAGAGGCTCCCCTGGCCCAGGAGAGGACAGGACAGGCCTCATCTGGATGGTGAGATCTTGGGACCCGAAGGATGAGCGCAGCATAAATAGGGAAAGGGAAATGGGATTTCAGTGGGACTTGGGAGGATTGGGGGGGGGCCCTGCTGAGGTGTGATGGTGAAGGGGGTGTCACTGAGTTCTTTGGAGGAGAAGGAATCAGAGAGATGGCAGGCTGTTGGGAAACATGCCTGCAGGTGAGCAGTGGAGATAAAGCCCTAAACAAACAACTCTGGGTCCCTTCCCAGCAGTATAGAGGCAGAGAAAGAGGCAGGGCTTGGTAGGAGGAGAGGAGGGCAGGTTGAAGGAAAATGAACTCACCCCACCGATGTCTTCTGGTCTCCTAGGGTGAATTTGGGTTTATAATTGGGATGCATCCATTTTGCCACATTAGGGGAATGTAAGTGGGAGGTGGTGTAGAAAAATCCCCCTGGGTGTTAACCATTTCTGGATAAGAGTTGATCCAGGGCTTGCAGGATATTTCCTGTAGAGCATGTCCTAGGGGAAGGAGTAGAGCTTTGGAACTTTTTCTTCTCCTTTAAATCAAGGTTCTTGACATGTCAAACAAACTTGCCAATTTTTTTTGTTTTCCTGTGGTCAAATCTGACCTGTCCCGAGGTCAAAGAACTGGAAGAAAAAGGCCCTCTGAGGTGAAAGAACCAAAAGAGAGGACAGGCTTCAAACCCAGGGAGAACAGCGAGAACACAGGTGATCAGAGGTAATGGTGGGAAGGGGCAGATTCAGGCCCAGACTCAACAGTGGACAACAAAGCCCCAGTCTCAGTCACAACATCAAATCCCAAGTCTGGGGAAGCCCTGGACATGACAGGGGTGTATCCATCTCTCTAGGAAATGAGACCACAAGTATCACAGGGAACCCCCCAGGGGCAGAGGAATGGAGGGCAGGGCCTCTAGGATGGGCACCTCCGTCCACAGTCTGTCCTGTGTGTATTCCTCAGAGTGACAGAGACGGCTCCTGCGAGGCAGAGGGTCACAGGCAGAAAAGAACCAAGGTGTTCAGACCAGGTAAATTCTGCAGTCTCCTAAGCATCCAAAACGAAAAATCAGAGATTCTCAGAGGTATCAGGGTGGGAGGGGTTGGTATTCCCAGGCTGGGGAGAGGCTGGCTGGGGAGGTGCTGCTTTCGGAAATCTTTTCATCAACATCTTTCTTCTTAAAAGCTACCTTCCCAGTTGATGTCCTCTATGATCTAGGCTCAGACCTGAATGGGGCCTAAAATGCACAAAGGTGGGTTATCCAGTGGGGCTAGGCAGGGAGGAGGTGGAAGCAGCATATCCAGGAAAGAGAATCTTCTAGAGGCGCATGAGTTACCTAGTGAATTGCACATGGTGTCCAGCTTTCTACATTTAGCTGTAGACGTGTGCTTGCAAGACGTGTTTGAGGGATAACTCTACTGACTTCCCAAAATTATTTTTGGTCATTTCCAGTTATAGAGACCAGAGGAACTCACTGGCTCCAAGAACAACAAGAAATCCACTGGATCTGATTATTACTTTCTGCGGTGTGCTCTCCTGCCAGTGATTCAAATCTTTTGTCTGTCATTCTGGAGAATTTTCACCTATTTTAAATATCTAACAAAACATGTTAAAATATACATATATCTATGATGTTTATGAATTTCCAAAGCTCTGAAATTGTTTTTTATCACATTTGCAAGATCACAGATTTGTATGACAAAAAAATTAATGTCAGGGTCCCACCCTCATATGTAATTTGGTCCTGCTCCCCCAGGGTATCCAATGTTAATAGACACATGTGTAACCTTCCCTACACCTCTCTGCAGGGACACATATACACAGTCACAGGTACACAGGTATATCTGCTGGGGTGTTTACTTTTATGAAAGCCTGGTCACACTCCACCCACATTGCTCTCGCCCCTTATTTCACTTGATATTCTACCTTGATTCTCTGTAAGTCATTAGATATGGCACTGCCACTATATTTTTTGATCTTTTAACTTACATGAATAATTTAAATAGATGATATCAATTCAGTACACTTTATCTGTACTTCTACATGTTCTTGTCAGAAGCTATCAAGTCAGTTCTGACTCACAGTGGCCCTTTGCACCACAGAACAAAACACCACCCGGTCATGTGCAATCCTAATAATCTTTGCTATATTTGAGCACACTGTTGCAGCCACTGTATCAATCTCATTGAGGGTCTTCCTCTTTTTCCCTGGACCTCTGCTTTACCAAGCATGATGTCCTTTTCCAGGGCCTGGTCCCTCCCTCTTGATAACATGGCCAAAGCCATCCTTGCTTCTAAGAAATATTCTGGCTTTCTCCCTTTAAGACAGATTTGTTCGTTCATACATAACACTACTAAAATGGAAACATTATCATCCATGCTTTTTAAGTCCACTCTTCCTGCGTGTTCTACCTCTCCTCCCCCTGTTCTTTCCTGCAAGTGAATCCAAGATAATTCAGGTTAACAATGTGGTAAGTAGTCTCTCTTATCCTTGCTTAAACAAGGACACAGACTTATACACACACACAGAAGGATAAAAGTTAAGCACGTGAAAAATGAGCAGTGAATTCAAAAAGATCGTTTATGTGTATAACACTCATAAACATAAACAGGTATCCAAGCATATTCAAACAATTGATATTGTTTAACCCAGATGTGCTCATTTTATATACACTTCTCTGCACCTAGATTTTTTCAGTAATACTTCAATAATACTTCACAGATATTTTTCCCACTCAACTACTACAACTCATTTATTGATGATGTAGCTTTACCATAAGTTATCTATCATTCAACCATCAATGTACAGTCAACGTTTGGTCAACACTAATAATAACTATCCGTTGTATACTACAGGATCTGTTTCTGTGCAATAGACTCCATAGAGTGAGATTTCCAGCTCAAAGTATGTTTTAAAAGTACAGAGCCATGGCCATGTCTTTCCCCTATAGGCTGTCCTAAAGCACCTTTCCAGCCATGTCTCAGGGTATCCTTCTCCCCACAGCCCAGCCAGCCATAGATGGTGTTGATTTTTAAATTGTGCCAGTTTCACTGGGACTTTGATATTTTCTTAACTACCAGTGTTTTTGAGCAACTTGGACTATGTTTATTGGGCATGTGGATTTCCTGTGAACGATCTTTTTGAATTCACTGCTCATTTTTCACGTGCTTAACTTTTATCCTTCTGTGTAAAATGGAAATTGTTATTAAGCCTTGTCATCTCCATTTCACATGATTTTCCAAATCTATCATTTGTGTATCACATTTTTGCAAACTTTGTCCCCCAGAACGGTCACTTGAGTCAGCACCGTTTATTAAATAAATATAATTTTCTCAAAATAGCGCCTTTATATCAATGTTTATTGTGACTTCTTAGCAGATTTTGTTTCATTGGTCGACTTGTCAGTTTCTATGCTATGTAATATCAATTTGTTCTGTTACCTGAAGAGGTAGACACGTGTCAGTATCCTGCTTTTTCATGTTTTTCTTCTCTATACCTTTTAAAGCAGCCGTAGTGTTGCAGTGATTAAGTGCTCATCTGCTAATCCAAAGAAGGTTTGGCAGGTCGAACCCACCAGGGGGCACTGAGGGGAAAGACCTGTTGTTCTGCTCCCATAATGATCACAGCCTAGAAAACCCTATGGGGCAGTGAAATGGGATCACTATGAGTCAGAAATGGACTCCAAGTCTCCTAACACCAGCAACATCCTCTGCTATCTACTGTACTATTTGTAGCATACGATTACTGTATACAATTCAAAAACAACTATCTTAATATTCCGACTGGAAATACATTCCACTTATATATTAGTTTTAGGGACCTCCATTTCATTGACAAGACTTCTCATTTGAAAATATGGCATATTTTTTGCATACATTCAGGTTTCATTTTATGTATTTTAGTACATTAGTTTTCGTCATAGAGGTCCTTTGATGCTCTGGTCAAAACAATGTTTTCCTAAATATTTTACAGTTTTGAACACAGTTTGATCCAGTCAAGTAGTAGGGGAAAGAGAACGGTCTGCCCTTCTCACCCTTGCCAATTTGAGACCCTCATGTCTATACTGGAGACAAACCATTGATTTTGATGTATTTGTCTTTTATTCAGGTATGCAATTATATCATCATTATTTGAAAAATCTCTTATTATACTTATACTAGTTATTTAAATTTTCTAGTTTATTCCTTCACCTGAAAACTATGTTGAGTGATACCAAAATTTTTGTCTAGTTCCAAATTTATCAGAATGAGTTGAATATTAATTTTCCATTTATCTCACACCTGCTAAGTTTGGGGAGAATCTATTATGCCCCAATAGATAACTACTACTGTGACCTGCTGACCATTATTGGAATCACACACAACTTGTTTCTGACAGTTAAGTACTTTCACCTGGCCTCTGTAGAGCTGGGATCCCATGATTTGCATTGCTACTAGGCAGCCCAGCTCCCACTAACAACCTGAGCCTATAGACAATTGTTGCTGTTAGTTGTCATCAAGTCATTTCTGACTCATGACCACCCCATGTGGGCATAGTAGAACTAACTGTTCAATAGTGTTTTTAAGGCTTTCATCCTTTAGTAGTTGATGGCCAGGACTGTCTTCCAAGGACCCTCTGAGTACGTTCAAACTGCCAGACTTTCAGATAATAGTCAAGCACTTAACTGTTTGTGGCGTCCAGGGACTCCCTACAAAGTATACATATTGGTAAGCTCTATCTTGCTGGTGCTCCCCTCATCTCCGCATTCCTTATTCTTTTGATGAAATGGGTATCCTTCAGGACCTCCAAGAAATGGTCTTATAGAAGACTAACTCAGACATGCCCACATATTGGAGGCTTTTAATCCCTCTTCCAACATCTGACCTAGCAGGTCTGGCATTTCCATTTCAGAGAATGTGGGCCATTGCCTTTTCTAAGCTTCCAAAAGCAATCCCACAGCATATTAAACCCATTTCCAGAACCCTTGCTACGGCAATAAATCCTTGTCAACAAACTATCCTTGACCCAACTTTATATTTAACTCCCCTTGACTCAGCACCTTCAGCACCCACTCCTCAGCACACCCCCGTCCTGCTCACACAAGGCAGCCAGGTCTTGCAGCTCCTTCAGTGTACAGTCCCTCCCCCCTCAACCACAACAGCACTGCCCCTGGTGGCTATGCTGGTATCTGACAACTAAGTATCTGGACAAATGCATGGTACACTATCTCAGGACTCTGCAAAGGAAAGTGTTGAAGGTGGATGGGGGCGGGGCAGAACCAGAACATAAAGTATGAACATTCTAGAGGCTGAAATTAAATGAGCCCAAATCTCACAGCTGCACACCCGTTGTGGACAGAAACAGCCCCGAGAGAAGCCCTCTCTCATATAAATGGGATAGAAGGTCCGTAAAGGAGAGAGACAGGCAGCTGGGCAGGTGGGCAGACACCTGAAACTCTGGCAGAGGAGAATCCTTCTCTCTGACCAGAGTATGGAAGAACCAAATATTGTAGAGAAAGCTCCATTACATTTTCTCTCTCTCTGCTGTTAACTGACACCTAGTCAATTCTGCCTCAAAGGGTGAGACTTTTCAAAAGCAGATCACCAGGCTTGTCTTCTGAGGCGCTTCTTGACACGTTCAAAGTGCCAGCCTTTTGGCTGGTTGTCCGGTGCTTTGGCCCCATAGGCAGAACCAGTCACTGATGTGCACAACAGAATGAGGAGATTAAAGCCCCAGCATTCCCGCCAGTGGGCCAGGAAAGCACTCCTTCTGAACTCAGAGAGCAGAAGAGAAAGAGGAGGCTGTGCAAGAAAGAGATTCTGCAGACTTGCTATGAACTCCTGGTTCACCCCCCAGGTGCGTATCCATTGCCCTGACCCTAAGAAGCATTATCAAATCCTTTAAGACCCGCACTATGGGTTAGAATGCCATCAAGGTTCCATACTGAGTGGCGCTCACATAGGTTAGACCTAAATACACCTGCAAAGCCTTCAAAAATTGAACTAACATTTGAACCATAGAATACAGAAGATGGGACAGAACTTGGAGCCTGAACATAACTGGGTCAATTGACTGCTAAAAACAAAAAAATTCTCCATAAAATTTAAGCAGGACTTGTACTCTCAAAATCATAAGAAACAGATTTTAAAATGCTATTCTAATCCAAGAAATAACAGGGACACTTTTTAAATAAATGGAAAGATAATAGGTGCTATTTGCAAATGAAAATTTTACATGTTAAAAGTACAATCGTAGAAATCAAAAATTCAGTTGATATTTTCACAATAGCAGAATGGTGATGACAGAGAAAAAAACTAAATACTTGAAATAGATCAGTAGAAAATATCCATTCTGCAAACAGAGAGGAAAATATGGAAAAAAATGGACAGTGCCTCAAGAACTAGACAAAAAGCTTATTTATTGGAACTCCAGAAGAAGTGGACAAAACGTGTGGTGAAGAAAATAGTATTTGAAAAAATACTGGCTGAACACTTTCCAAATGTGGTGAAAGACATAAACTTACAGATTCAAGAAGTTCAGCAAACCACAGCAAGTTAAAGAATTCCATGCCCCAATACCGAATTTTCACAAAAATATTCTGCGGGTTATGGGTTTTTTGCCAACCCAGTGGGCCTTACCCCACATCCCAAGTATATTTGTAAGTACATTACTCTAATTTTTTTTTTTTTTTAACAGCAGTATGTAAAAAGAAAAAAACAGTATACTGTACTCACAGACATACCCGGGAGGGGAAAAACAGTTGACACACACATATATATATAGAACATGGGTTACTTGCATAAAAATACCATACATCATAATCAACTGCAGAATAACAAAGGTCAAGAAAATACTCAGGAAGGAGGTAGAGAGAAAACAACACATTTCACCTGAGAAAAATAATTTGAATGACTCTGTATTCACTATCAGAAGCCATGGAAGCCAAAAAAAAAAAAAGATTGTGAAACATCATTTTTTCAACCCTGAAAGATGGAAATATTAACCCAGAATTCTATGTCCAATCATTACCTTCAGGAGTAAAGCACAAATAATGCCATTCTTAGGGGAAAGAAAACTGAGAGAATTCATCACCACCAGACTTCTAAGTGAAACACTAAAGGAAGTACTTCAGGTGGTAGACTTGGAATTTCAGTTGTATTTATGGAAAGCAGAAAACGTGGAAACTATGTGGATAAATATACTATGTCAACACTGTAGTTACTGCACAACATGGCACTGAACAAGCCTCTTTGGAAAGTTTTTCCAGTCTCTTGGAAACGCTTGGAAATACATCCTGGCAAATCATTATTAGAGAATGGAATTAATTTTGACAATACCTGAGAGATGTCTGTAGTCAAGTCTAGTGAATAAACTGGAAAATAAATTTACTGACTGAAACTAAGGTGTGGTAACAAAACATGAGTCTCAGTTCCCGTGTGGCCATGAGCTGGTTCTGAAGGCCAACCTTCCCCAGAGAGGCATTTCAAGCACATGTGGGGCAACGGCTTCCTGTTGATATTGCTAGGTGCCATCGAGTGGGTTTCTGAGTCATTGTGGCCCAGTGTAAAAGGAGAACTTCCCCGATAGGGTTTCCTGGTTTGTAATCTTAATGGAAGCAGTTCGCCAGGTCTTTACTCCTTAGAGCCTTTTGGTGGGTTCAAAAAACTAACCTTCGGTTAACAGCCGAGTGCTCAAACTTGGCACCACCTGGGCTCCTTGGAGCAATGGCAGCACCACAGAATTTGGTAGAAACCTTCCCGTAGGCCTTCTCTGAGAGGTAACCCCTTGCTTAAGGACCAAGTTTAGGTTTTATATATACTCATTCTACATAAAGTCTAGATAAGAATTACAGTGCTTCCTTGAGCGGACAACATTGTATATGCCCTCCATAAACAAAATGTGTCAAGGGCAAAGTTTAATATTAAACCAAGGCATTTCCCGTCAGTCCTTACCTGAGAAGGTCTTCGTGAGAATTTCCTGAGACTCTTGGAAAAGGATTTAGTAGACACTGCTTTCTTTTTACCTCTTCGCTCCTGAACAGAAACCTCTGCTAAGAGGTCATGCGTAAAGCTCCAAATGCCTCTTCTTATCCTGAATGTAAGCCGTGTAATAAGACCAGGAACTAGGCATTCAGCTGGGTGAAGAAACCCAGGAGTACTTCCTGTCTTCAACACCTTCCAGTTCCAGAGAAATCCTGTTACAAGTCACTAGATCAGCCCAGGAGCTGGAAGACTGAAATTCCTGGTCCTCTGACAAGTGGGAAGGGCAGGGTGGGGTTAGGCAGAGCCTCCTTGACCATCACTTGCCCCAAGAGGCTCTGGAGGCTGCTTCATGTTCTAAGTCAAAGGCCCTTCCAGGCCAGGCACATAAGAGCAGGGGAAGACTTTGTCCATTGAAAGAAAAGATGGGCACAGGAGTGGCAGCTTTTAGGGCACTCAGCATTGGTCAGCTTTGCGACTTCAGGACATCCTGGCCCATGGTCGCCTTCATGACTGGGCCTTTATAGCCTCTTCACCTCTCCGTCCTTCCCAGTTTTCTCCCAGCACCATGAGCTGTGGCTTCTGCTAGTTTCAATGATTTCAGTATTTCAGTAGCTCCTCACCCCACTCAGGGGAGGCAGTTTTGCAGACTGCAGGACACAAATCCACAGTGCTGTTTACGTGTCCTTCAGCAGAAACACTTCCGAGGGTACAAGTTGGCCTCAGAGATTCTGAGACCCATGCAGAGAGAAGCCCAGGGGGAGGGTCACTGGCTTCAGGAAGTGTCAGCACTCTCAGGGTCATGTCCCTGGGGTCATGCCCAACTACAGGAAAAACGAAGTGGGCTCTGAGGCTCCGTGTGCTGACCGTCCAGTACACAGGCCCTGGAAGCCTTGGAAGGATTCTGTCTTACTCTAACCCAGCACTGGGGAAATCCTCACAGGGTAACAGCAGTGATATGCCTGGGGATCTTTATTCTAAAAGTCTCAAAGCAGTTGATACAGTCTTGTGAGGTGGGAGATGAGAAAGCTTGGGACCACCGAGAGAGGGTGGCAAAAGAAGGAAGACTTTATCACTCCCTCTGTTCAAGTTTTTTTTTTTTTTAATTCCAACTGGGGCTCCAAACAGGTCTTTGTTGTTAAAGTTGTATTTCTCTGTGTTAATTTATGATCCTTAACTCAAATCTAGAGTTTCGAGCTCATTTTGATAATTCCTCTTTAGTCTGTGGAGACAGGAGTCTGCCTTCAGCCAGTGGTGAGAGTGGAAGAAATAAAGTCCCTGGTCCAGACTGGGGCAGGCTCTGCTGCTCCGCAAACTAGGGGTGCGGTCCCTGAAGAGCCCTTCTGAGGACAGCACAGGAGGGGCGTCCCGCCTGGAGAAAGGGCGGAGGGGGGTGGGGGATTGCTGTGTGAGCAGTGTGGCCTCTGTGGCTTCGCCTTCTCCTCCTGGAAGTGCAACCTGGGGCCCTTCACGTGCGGAGCCAGAGTCCTAGAGTGACCACAACTCTCCCACCCTTTCTGGGTCACCCTCTGGACCCAAGTCCCCATACGCCTCCTCTGCCCTACTATCCCAGCATAAGCACTGTGACTGGGCTCAGGGGTGTACCCTGGGACTTGACATCGGTAGCCTCAGGCTTCCCCTAGTTCTGGTGGGACCTGTGAGCCTAGCGGGTCTGAGTTCAGGCCAAGGCTGGGTGGGCTGGGACTCTCGTGAAAGGCTCCTGCAGCCAGCTCCTTCCTGATGCACCTGAGATTGTGGTGGGGCAGCCTCCGACCTGGCACCTCCCCTGGGCGTCCCTCTCCACACAGCCCTGCCCAGTTCCCTCCCCCCTCCCGCAACCGCCCAACCACCTCCTCCTGCCTCCTAGTTCTAGAGGAGTGCTCTTTTGATGTCCATTTGCAACTAGCACCCCATGGCCCTGCACGGAGTCAATCCAGCTAATGACCTCAACCTTAACTGCACAACTTTGAAACTGCTAGATAGGTGGGAAATGAACAAAAAAAAAAAAAAAAGAGGAGAAACACTTAACAACAGTTACAAAAAAAGTTATATGGGACTGTATTCTCACATCATGGACTCAAAGATGCTGGGTTGTATTTTTGTTTGCAAACAAGTCTTAGATAAGGGAATTGGTGCCAGGAAGAGATGTAGAGTCTGACTTTGGAAAAATGAGGGAAAATCTGGGATTGATTAATTGACGTGGATGAGACTGAAAATTGTGATAACAACATAACATTTAAAGATGAAATCCTAGCAGCCTAGAACATGCAGTGGAAATTTTTCTAAGTAGCACCAGAAAAGACCTTAATCACTACACAAAGTGGGTCAGTAGTTCAAGATCTCCCTAAGAAAATAGGAGGCCGAGACCACTTTCATTCAGGTTGCAGCAAACAGGCAAGAAACAGAGCATTTTAATCTTGTGCAAAGTCAGAAAAGAAGAGAAAAAGATGAGATGCTCCTCTACTTCATCCCTAAGGCTAGTTTAATATTGACACCAAATTAGACAAGGATGATAGAAGAAGAGTTACAGGGCAAGCACACCAAGTAACTGAGATGCAAAAACCTACATAAAATACTGGCAAAGGAAATCCAGCAAAGTATAAACCATGTAATACGCCATCATCAAGGGGGTTTATCGTCAGCATGCAAGCTTGAGTGAACATTAAAGATTTAATAATTTAATTCACCATAAGCATAGATGGAAGAAGAAAAGACATGCTCACCTCAAGAGATGGGAACAAAGCAGTTGATAAAATCCAATCACACTGAGAGATAAGGACTCTGAGCAATCATGGACCAGAAAAGGAGTTCCTTAAGTTGGAAAAATACAACTGGCATGATAGTTCATGGGAAAATGTGGGACATTCTCTTTAAAATTAATTAGCATTAAAATAAGGATGCTTTCCCAATTTGAAGACTGGCGTCTGGCATCTTAAACATTAGAAAGCAGCCATCTTAGGTGCATCCATTGGTCTCAACCCACCTGGATCAAAGGAGAATGAAGAACACCAAGGACACGAGGTGATTACGAGCCCAAGAGACAGAAAGGGCCACGTGAATCAGCTACTACATCATCCTGAGACCAGAAGAACTAGATGGTGCCCGGCTACTACCAATGACTGCCCTGACAGGGAACACAACAGAGAAACCCTAAGGGAGCAGGAGAACAGTGGGATGCAGACCCCAAATTCTCATAAATTCATACTTAATGGTCTTACTGAGACTGGAAGGATCCCGGTGGTCATGGCCCCCAGACCTTCCGTTGCCCCAGGAAAGGAACCATTCCCGAAGCCAACTCTTCAGACATGGATTGGACTGGACAATGGGTTGGAGAGGGATGCTGGTGAGGAGTGAGCTTCTTGGATCAGGTGGACACTTGAGACTATGTTGGCATCTCCTGCCTGGAAGGGAGATGAGAGGGTGGAGGGGGTTTAGAAGCTGGCGAAAAGGACACGAAAAGAGAGAGTGGAGGGAGAGAGCAGGCTGTCTCATTAGGGGGAGAGTAATTGGGAGTGTGTAGCAAGGTGTATACACGTTTTTGTGTGAGAGACTGACTTGATTTGAAAACTTCCACTTAAAGCACACACAAAAATATTAAAAAAATAAGGATGCTTTCTATCATTATTTATATTAAATATTTAACACTGGAGGCCCAAGCTAGAACAAAATGACAACAAAAAGAAGGAAAAGCTGCAACTGCTATTACTCATAGATTACAGAAATGCCTCCACGGAAAAATTAACAAACCATTGAAATTAACGCTAGTCAATCATAAATATAAACTAAAAAATAAACTGCATTTCTATGCATCAGCATCAAGCCGACTCTGTTGTAGCTCTTAGTGAAAGCAGAGGACACTGACAAGGAAATAGCAGGATTCAGGTGGGCTAGACAAGGAGGGGAGAACACTATTTTACACCAGGCTTCATGTATAGCCATGGGTATGTGTTAGTCATCTAGTGCTGCCATAAGAAAAAAATAACACAATTGGGTGGCTTTAAAGAACAGATATTTATTTTCTCACAGTTCGGGAGGCTAGAAGTAGGAATTCAGGGCATGGCTCGTGTCTACTTCAGCTTCTAGCAGCTTCCAGCCACCCTTTGCGTTCCTGGCCTTGTAGATTATCTTCCCCTTTGTCTGTCTCCCTCTTCCCCTGTTTGTGTCTGTGTCTATTCTGTTCTTTTTGTAACTCAGAAGGGATTAGGTTTAGGACTCACCCTACACTGGTATGGCCTCATTAAAATAATTTTAAAAATCCCCTATTTCCAAATCAGGTCACATTTATAGGTACAGTAGTTAGGATTTCAACGTACCTTTGGGGTTACACAATTCAGTCCATATAGTACCCTCACAAGATATTCTAGGCTGAGAGTACAAATATGAGCAGCTGAGAGTTCTATTTTTTGTCTATATTAGTTGGCTATCACTTGTCTGAGTCCACCCATATAAACTTTGGAGCAACTTATTATGAAGGACCAGGCCAACCTTTATTAGCCATGTCCATTATGTGGAAAAACGCACACATTCCCATCACTGAAGCCCTGAGAAATTCATCGATAAGGGTGGAACGGGGTTGGGACCAAGAATTGTTTCATGGCGTTGGTAACATGGCATAGCTGTCAGACATCTACGTGGAGATGGCAGGTAATAATACTGACAGCTAACACTTACTGGTGCCAGGACTCTTGTGAGGGCTTCTCCTCTCTTAAGATACTTGCTCTGCATGATACCCATGTGAGGAATGTATCATTATAAGGCACATTTTACAGATGAAGAACTCGGTACACAGAGTTACGCTGACATTTGAATAGAAGTCATGAACCAGGAGGAGTTGAAATGGATGGAGGTGTAAACATCACATCCTCAGCTACAGACAGACAGCCACCGACTCCCTGAGGCATCCTAGAGAGAGGGTGTCAATAGAGAGAGAGGACTAAGCACTGAGCCTGAGGGCACTCTGACATCTAGAAGCCGGACAGATGAACGGCAGCCAACAAAGCTCTCTGAAGTCCAGTGTGGTTCCTGGAGCATGGTCTGTCCTTTCTCTGGACTGCATTTTACCAGTCCCCCTCCCATCCGCACTGGGTGTCCCCTTCACAATGGCAGGGACAAAGTGTACTTTCACCACTGCGTCCACATGATGTAGACTATTCCTGGCACGTGGAATCTTTATCTGAAATTCCACAGCACATCTCTAGAGGCTCATGTTCTCATAGCTTCTGTCGCCTCTGCAGCCCTTGCTTCTGTCTGTCCGTCTGCTGGGCTGCACCACACGGAACCAGTTATGAAATTCAAGCCCATCTTACACTCGCCAAGGTCCTACTCACACAAAATTTGTATTAGCTTAAAAGAAAAGGTGTGTAGATAAGATACACAAGGGATTTAATTGCAGAAAACAAACCTTAAAATGAAATGGCTGGGAATGGTGGCCTCCCTTTGTAAAAAGGCGTCTCTGTACAGACTACGGGAAAATGCAGTTAAGATATGGGTCATGGGAAAAGGAGCGTTTGTAGCAATCTGGTAATCACTCAGACCACCTGTAAAAATGTTTTCATCCTTTTTCTCATACCTTACACAAAACAAAATTCCAGATGGATCGAATATTTAAAATTAAAACATGCAACCATAAAAATTTTAGAAGTTTTTATTTTCTTTTTATTGATAAAAGAGAAAGACTTTTTAAAAATCCCAAAATATGAAGGCTAAAACTGTTAAGATCTATAGATCTTTGGCATATCAAAAAGTATATGAAGGGAGTAAAAATACAGGCAAAGAGCTGAAAAAAAGCTTGCAGGCTAAGGATTTGAATAGAGATTTCTCGAAATCAGATGTAGAAACTGTCAACAAGCACAGGAAAAGAAGCGTAACCTCATTAGTCATCAGGGAAATGCAAATCTAAACTAAAGTGCACTATTATTTCAAAACCACTAAGATGGCTAAAATCAACAGGATGGACAAGTGTCGGCGACGATGTGGAGAAGCTGGAATACCGCTGGTGGAAATGTAAAATGATCCAATTGTTTTGGAAAATGGTTTGGCAATTCTGCAGAAAGTTAAACAGAGAATTCCCATACAACACTGCAATTGCACTCCTAGGTCTGCACCCGGAGAATCAAAAGCATGTTCACATACAAACTCACACAGAAGATTCCTAGTAGTGTTATTCGTAACAGCCAAAATGTGGAGAGAACCCACATGTCATGACCTGATAGACAGGATGTGGTATATTCATAGACTGGAATATTACTCAGCCACAAAAAGGCACCAAGTACTGATACATGCCACAACATGGACGAACCTTGAGAACATTACGCTAAATGAAAGAAGCCAAACACAAATGACCGCATCGTGTATGATTCCATTTACATGAAATGTCCAGAACAGACAAACCAACACAGACAGAAGTAGATTAGTGGTTGCTACGGCTTGGAGGAAAGGAGTAATGAGGATGACTGTTAATACGCCTTTATTAACAAGGGCCTTTATTTACGGGGCACTGAAAATATTCTGAAGCTAGAAAGTGGTGACTGTTGTGCCAAGTCTGCCCATATACTAAAAGCCACGGTATTGTGCATATTTTCAAAGGCAGTGTTACGGCAGGTGAATTGTATCTCAATAGAAGTATTTGTGATTCCTAAAAGACTAACTTTTCAATTAACATATAGAACCTATAAATCAGTAGGGAAAAAACAATCCAATTTTAAAACGTCTCCCTCCAAAGCAAAGGGAAGGGGGTACATTCCATCCGTACAGCTTATTTTTTTTATCTCTTCATTATTCAACTTCTATTCTCATCTTATGTAACTCTAAATTATACAAATAATTGTCTCCATTTTCCTTATCCCTGTTTTCACTATTTAACTAAATAAAGACAGCAACACAGTGTTTTTTATAAAAACCCACCCACATTCACTCAAATCATTTTTTAGCACTTCTTAGGTGCCAGGTACCAGGATGCTCTGACAAACACAACAGACAAGTTCCTGCCTGCATGGGCCTTGTATTTTTGTGAAGCAGGCAGATGATAAATCAGCCAACCAGCTCTTAATGTAACCTAACATTAAGGAGGGAAACATGTAATTTTGGAGCTATCTCAAGCTGTTGTCTCTCTCACAAAGATTTCTCCGAATCTAGTGAAAAGTAAACACCTCGAAGGAACTCTGTGGGGCCAATAAATGTGAAAAAGCCATTACATTTCAGTTTTGTTTTGTTACTTTCACCTGCTACCCTGTCATTATTTTTTAATAACATGATTATGGAGCTGACATCAAACTCTCACCACTCGGCTGAAAGAAAAAACCAAACCCGTAGCCATCGAGTCAATTCTGACTCAGAGACCGTATAGGACAGAGTAGAACTGCCCCATAGGGTTTCCAGGGAGCAGCTGGTGTTAGGACACAATTCCCTCTTATAAGAATCTGAAGGCTGTTCACTGTGGATGTGGGAGGGACTCAGTAACACTTGCAGAGATTTCCACATGGGTGGGGTGCTCTAGTGTGAGCATCGGGGGAATGGACCCCATGTGCACATTGCATCCTTCTGCAGATTATGACACAACAAACATTCACTCTTCATCGTCCTACATCTTGGAAGAGAACAGAGGGAATTGTTAGGCAGGACCCTTCGAAAATGCAGGGCAAGAAATTTTATTGCAACATTAAATGGAAAATAAAATCTTCCTACGTTTTTCCTCCTTCCCTACCTCATTTCAAGGAGATAGCTGGACTCACAGTGTTGAAGCCCTGAAACTTCAAGACTCTGAAGAGTCTGTGGTAAAAGCCTCAGCTCACTGAGGTGATCACACTGAGTGAACCGGAGCCCAGGGGAAGAGTGACAGTCAGATAGTAGGGTCCTAGACATTGGGAAGGGGTAGGACCTCCTTCTTGATAGTGCCCTGGAGGGGGTTACAGCACCTCAAAGGCTGATGCAGGCACATAAGTAGACAAACCCTATTATGCTGTTGACAGCCCCACCAAGGTTCTCATGATCCAGCTGAGAATGGAAACAGCAGAACGAATGCTTCTAGAGAGATCACCCACATACGCTGAGGCAATGGGTGTGTTCAAGGTCTTCTCCAAGCACTGGTCCTTCATTAGACCCTGGGAATCATTGCATATCTGGAGGAGGGAGTACCCTAAAAGTAAGTGAGGTTAAAAACTCCCCTCAATTTTGTAAGCAGGTAGTTCTGAGCCTCAATTCATTTTATTTTTTAAAAAATCATGCTTTTATTCATACATGATTTTGTGCAGACTCGCACATAAAATTCGTATTACTCATTCATGCATTAAGTCAACAAAGATTTCCTGTATAAACAGCTACATGTCAGACCCTAGGCCAGATGCTCTTAGTGATGAAATGACTTACAGAAGCTGCCTCACTGCCTGGTGAGAGAAACGGCCAAGTTAACAGGTGTATCAGTCACGTATTGCTGTGTAACAAATGACTCCAAAAGGTAGTGTCTTAAAAAAACAACCATTTACTAAGCTCACAATTTTTCAGGTTGTCAATTTGGGGTTCTTCTGATCTGGGCCAGCCACAGCGGCTCACAGCAGGGCTTACTCATGTGCCTACAATTTGATTCCAGGTCACCTGCGAGCCAGTTTCATAAAATCAACTCAGGGAAACCGCTGGATCCTCTTTCCAATGGTCCCTCATCATTCAGCAGGCTGGCCTGGGGTCACTCCCACAGGTTCTCAGGGTTTAAGAGCAACAAAAGGGCAAGACTCAATGTAAAATCTTTTCAATTCTCTCCTTGTATCATCTCTGCTACTATTTCAATGGCTGAAGCAACCGTAAGGTCGGCCTTCAACAGGTAGAAGAAGACTCCTACTGCTAATGAAAGGTGCTCTGGAGTCTCATAGAAGGCGTGGGCACAGAGAGAGGAAGAATGTGTAGTAAATGCAATTGTGTTTTATGCTGCAGTAAAGGGTTTCCTGGGTACAATGGAGTACAGAGCAAGAAGTGGACTCATCTACCAGGAGAAGATTCAGGCAAGACTACAACCAGGAAGTGATGCCTGAACCAAGTTGGGAATATGACTGAATAGTTAAGGGGTGAAAAAAGGCCGAGCATCCAGGAAGCCTCAGGTATTTTCCAGAGGCTTCAGTAAAAGGGGAGGGATGGCTTGATGAGAAAAGTCTGAGGAAACAGGCTGAAAACACTGGGGCATTTGTTACATTTGTGAACAGGCACAGATTATCTTTTGTTCTATTGTTTCCCTACCATTCCTGCCTCTTCTGTCCTTTGGGGTCACACAAAACAAGCCCCTACCATCCCCATGTGGAAACTTTTATTTTCCTTGGAGAAGACTCCTCCTTCCTCATCACCACCCCAACCTTCTTAATTTCCTCCTCAAATGGTCTCCCCATTTGCTGCTTTCTCTTCTAAATGGCCTCCTAAACAAAAGCAGTTCCCCAAGTCAACTCCCAAACTTCCCATTCTGACTGACCACAAAACTCCTGAGTCTTAGGGCTTCTTGGTGAAGTCATGAGCCTAATCTTTCCAATGGGGACAGTTTTCTTCACCTTCACGCTTCACCAGGGAGAGTAGGCCAGCAGACGGGAAGGGAGAGAACATCTCCTAGTCAGAGAGCAGAGCCTGTGTGAAGCCTCAGAGGCTAAGGAGACCTAAGAGTGGCTCAGAGTGGACATTTTATAACCAGAGCTGGAGAGACATGATTCCAACAGAGTCAAATGAGAGGACTGGGAGAAAGCAGCTGCCCATTATACTGTTATCATTCCCTGTGCTCTCTTTACCCACCAGGGGATAGTAACCCCTTACACGGCACGGAAAAGTTGCAATTCATTTTTAGTATCTAATCTCCTTCTTCCCACATTGGCACTAGCACTTCTCAAGTGCCTACCTGACAGTTTCATGTTTTTCTGGTTGCCCTGTTTAGCTTCAAACTGGGCCCATGGAACTCAGCACTGTCAGCAATGATGTCACACAGGATTACGGAAGCCTTGGTGCTAACTCAGATCTCAGCTGCTTTTTGAAAAGGGTGCCGATCTCAGTTCTTGTGGGAGAGAAACCTTAGCTACTGAATCAAGGAAATTCAGGAGCAAGCCAGAGTCCCCAGGTTATCAAAGGGTCCTGCTGGGAGAAGGGATAAATGTCCTTCAGAGACCATTATGTTTGGACATCTTCACCCAGGCAGGATGAAACAGTGATACACGAGGAAAAGGCCTTTCTCTAAGACTGTAGATAAAGATGAGGAAAAATCGACCCAGATTGATGAGTGCTACAGAACAAAAGGTCTGACTTCCACCAGAAAAGAGAGCCATGGTAGGACAAGACGAAGGATTTGGGATGAATGGATAAGGTCATAAGGAAGATTCTCCTGAGAAAGCACTTTCTGTCATTTAGTAGATAATTAACCAAAGTTTATTTTGTCAATAAGAAATGTAGGAATAAATGAGGGATGAAACAAAAGAATTCAATTGTAAGTTTGAGAGCTTTCCAGAATAGCTGCAGACAAGGCACTCTTTTGTTCTGGATCTGAACATGATGGAAGGGAAGGAAGCCAGTGGGCAACTGGGGCAGAGAGTATAGGATGGTGGAAAGGGTGGGTAGGAAGAAGCGTACTTCATTATTATATTTTCTACTGAGATGGAATTAATATACCATGTGAAGAACTAAGGAAATTATTCAGGAGGTTCTGGGAGTAGTAGGTTGAACAGCCCAGAACCCATATCATTGAGGGCAGAAGAAGGGCTGTAGACTCCTCCCTAGATCCAGGAACTCCCCTTCCCCTCCTGTGTCTCCTGCCCACCTCCCTCAAGAGCCTAACAACCCCTAACCACAAACATGGCTACAGGATAGAATTTTTTATTTTCCTACTTTTCTCAACCTGAGCTTCATCTAGGATCAGTCATGTATCACTCTTTTCAGGCCAGTTTTGTTCCCCTCCCCACTACTATTACCTCTGCTGTCCTCCTCCACCCAGTGCTGCCCTCCACTGACCCTGCTTCCTGCTGCTTCCTGCTTTTCTGACTGGCCTCTAATACCCTTTGAGAGATCCCCCACCCCATCTTCTGTCTGTCACTGGAGCTTACATTCCCCTCCCAAACTCCTTCTCTTTCTTCCTTAACTCGCCAATCATTCCCTCATACTCAGAAAAATACTGACCCTTATGCTGACATATTCAAGCCCTGCCCCCCGCCCCCCCCCACCCACAGGAGGCATGGTTGTGATTTGGCTGCCCTCAGTCTAACCAACACTGAGTTCCTGGTCAGCATCCTGGAGTCCTGGCAAGAAGAGCCAGGTATCTCCAGGAGCATATGGAGGAGGAGACAGGGGCTGAAGAGGCTACCACACCTACTGGTGCTGCTACACATGTGGGAGACCTGGCTGCAGAGGGTGCAGGCATGGCCTCAAAGTCAAAGGAGAAAGCACATGAAGACATGCTAGGACTCTCAGACTGAGAGAAGCAGGATGTGTGGACTGCAAAATATGCACCCTTCAGGGAAGAACTTCATTCAGGCTTCTTAAACCCACCTCACCTGGAAGATCCATCCTTTTAGCCTTGTGCCCCTTCCACACCCCCTCTAGTACATGGAGAGATCCAGCCCCAGAGCACCAGGGTGGAAGAAGCCCCAGGATAGCTGTCTGAAGACATGAGGTCCACTCAAAAGCCAAGGAGAGAAGAGGACAAGACTCACCTGCAGATAAGGTCTCGGGGCCCTGAGAATGAGCACAATGTTTGTAAGGGAAGAGAAATGGGATTTCAGTGGGACATGGAAGTCTGAGAAAGAGCCTCTGCAAAGGTAGCTCTAAGGGAGGTGTGATTGTGAAGGTGGGCTGGTCACTGAGTTCTTTGTAGTACAAGGTACCAGACAGAACCCAGACTCTGGGGGGAACCTGCCTGCCGGTGAGCAGTGGGCATAAAACCCTAAACCAATGAGAATCGAATCCCTTCCCAGCAGCTTCTGCACAGATCAGTGATGTTTGCTTGGTCTTTCTCTTTTCTGTGGTCTAACCTGATCTGTCCTGAGATCAGAGAGTTGGAATAGAAAAGCCTGACTGAAATGAAATGAGCAAAGAGAAGACAAGGCCTCCTAAATCTGGTGAAGACAGAACACAGATAACCAAAGGTGAGGATGGGAAGAAAGAGATTGAGTTCCAAGTCCCATCCACAGTATCCCAGGGCCTGGGAATCCCTGGAAGTGCCAGAGGTATGTACTCCCTGGGAGATGTGACCCCAAGTGTCAGAGGAAGCCCTACGGAGCAAGGAAGGGAGGGCAGGGTCTCTAGGATGGGCACTTCCATACAGGCTGCCCATGTGAATTTCTCAGAGTGACCGTGACAGATCCTGAGAGGGACAGTTTGAGGCAAAGGAAAGTAAGTTTTCTGAAGAGGGGTGAATTCCACAGTCTCCTGATAATGAAACAGAAATCCTGTCCTGCTCAGAGGTACTGAGTAGGAGGGATTGTGAATTCCCATCCTGCACAGAGGCTGGCTGGGAAGTTTGACTGTCTAAAGACAATGTGGCCAAAGTCTTTTTTATCTTTCAAAGATATATCTTCAACTTCCTGCAAATTCAATCCTGGAAAAAAGCCTAGAATATACAAGTGTGGGTTTTTCAGGAGAGCAACAAGGGGAGAAGGTGATAGTGGCATATCAGAGAAGGAGAACAACAGTCTAATAGTCCCTGTGTTACTTAATGAATCACACATGGTGTCCAGCATTCTTCCTTATCTGTAGACATGTAAATGCAGTAGATGTTTTAGCAATAACTGAATTAATCCTCACAGAATTCGTTTTGGCCATTTCCAGGTACAGAGACCAGAAGAAGTCATTAGTTACAAGAGCAAGCAATAATTCGCTGGTCTGAATTTTGTTCAATTTCTGTGTTTGCCCTTCATAGATGGATAAAAGTCTCTGAATCTGGCATTGAAGACAGTGTTTTCTCTATTGTTATGGATTGAATAGTGTCCCCCCAAATGTGTGCCCACCTGGCCAGACCATGATTCCCAGTATTGTGTGGTTGTCCTGCATTTTGTGATCTGATGTAATTACTTATGTGTTGTAAATTCTAACCTCTGTGATGTTAATAAGGCGGGATTAGAGACAGTTAGGTTAATGAGGGAGGACACAATCTACAGGATTAGGGTGAGTCTTGAGTCAGTCTCTTTTGAGATACAAAGAGAAGAGTGAGCGGAAATGAGAGGGACCTCATACCACCAAGGAAGAAGTGTCTGGAGTGGAGCACGTCTTTTTGACCCAGTGTCCACACGCTGAGAATTTCCTAGGCCAGGGGAAGATAGATGACAAGGACCTTCCCCCAGAGCCACAAAGAGAGAAAGCTTTCTCCTAGACCTGGTGCCCTGACTTCAAACTTGTTGCTTCTTAAACTGTGAGAGAATAAGTTTCTGTTTGTTAAAGCCATCCACTTGTGGTATCTCTGCTATAGCCACACTAAAAAAAAAACTAGATAACTAAAAAACACATATATAAAATAGTAAAAAAAAAAAAAAGTTTCAAATACACACACATACACGTATGATGTTATTAAACTTTAAAAGCTTTTACATTCTTATAACACATTTAACAATAGAGATTTGTATATAGAAGTTTTAATAAGAGCCATCCCCACATAAGTATATTGTACCTGCTCCCCTGAAGTGTCCAGTGTCCAAAGATACATATGTACCCTTTTACACACTTCTTTTTGCCGGGACACATGTAAGTACATTCATTTCTTTGTTTTTATGGAAATTAGGTCACACTCTACCCATGTTTTTCTCTGAATCACTCTTCACTTGGTCAATATCATGAGTCAGAATCAGGCCAGGGGCTGACTGCAGAACAGATGATCAGTTGCTCATATTCACGTTCAAGTTGAAGCTGAAGAAAATTAAAACAAGTCCATGAGTCAAAGTATGCCCTTGAGTATATCAAACCTGAATTTAGAGAGCATCTCAAGAATAGATTTGATGCACTGCACACTAATGATCGAAGACCAGATTAGTTGTGGGATGATAGCAAGGACATCATATATGAAAAAAACAGTCATTAGAAAGACAGGAAAGAAAGCAAACACCAAAGAGGATGTCACAAGAGACTCTGAATCTTGCTCTTGAATGTACAGTAGCTAAAGAGAATGGAAGGAAAAATAAAGTAAAAGAGCTCAATAGAATACCTGAAAGGGAAGCTGGAGAAGACAAAGTATGATAATATAATGTGAACAGATCTGGAGTTAGAAAACCAAAAGGGAAGAAAACACCTGGCATTTCTCAAGCTGAAAGAACTGAAGGAAATATTCAAGCCTCTAGGTGCAATACTGAAGGATTCTATGGGCAAAATATCGAACAACACAGGAAACATCAAAAGTAGATGGAAGGAATACACAGACTCAATACACCAAAAACAATTGGTCGACGTTCAACCATTTCAGGAGGTAGCATAGGATCAAGAGCTGATGGTACTGAAGGAAGAACTCCAAGCTGCACTGAAGCCATTGGCAAAAAACGTGGCTCCAGGAATTGATGGCGTACCAAATGAGATGTTTCAACACACGGACGCAGTGCTGGAGGTGCTCACTTGTCTATTCCAATATATTTGGAAGACAGCTACCTGACCAAATGACTGAAAGAGATCTATATGTGTGCCCATTCCAAAGAGAGGTGGTCCAACGGAATGCGGAACTTATCGAGCAATGTCATTAACATTACATGCAAGAAAAATTTTGCTGAATATAATTTAAAAACAGTTGCAGCAGTACACAGACAGGGAACTACCAAAAATTCAAGCTGGATTCAGAGGAAGACATGGAACGTGGGTTATCATTTCTGATGTCTGATGGATCTTGGCTGAAAGTAGAGACTATCACTAAGATGTTTACCTATTTTTGTTTACTATACAAGCACACTCAACTGTGTGGCTCATGACAAATTGAATAGCTTACCAAAGAATGGGAATTCCAGAACACTTAACTGTAGTCATGCGGAATATCTACGTAGACCAAGAGGCAGTCATTTGAGTAGGGCAAGGGGATACCGTGTGGTTTAAAATCAGAAAGTTGTGTGTCATGGCGGTATCCTTTCACCATACTTACTCAATCTGTATGCTGAGCAAATAATCTGAGAAGCTGGTCTGTAAGAAGAAGAACATGGCATTAGTTTTGGAGAAAGATTCACTAACAACCTATGATATGGAGCTGATACGACCTTGCTTGCTGAAAGTAAAGAGGACTTGAAGCAGTTACTGATGAAGAGCAACCACTACAGCCTTCAGTATGGATTACACCTCAACATAAAGAAAACAAAAATTCTCACAACTGGACCAGTAAGCAACACCATGATAAATAGGGAAAATGCTGAAGTCATCAAGCATTTCATTTAACTTGAATCCATAATCAATGCCCACAGAAGCAGCAGTCAAGAATTCAAACAATGTATTGCATTGGGCAAATCTATTGCAAAAGACCTCCTTAAAGTGTTGTGAAGGAAAGATGTCACTTTGAGGACTAAGGTGTGCCTGAGCAAAGCCATGATATTTTCTATCACCTCACATGCTTGAGCAAGTTAGACAATGAATACGGAAAACCAAAGAACTGATTCATTTAAAATATGGTGTTGGCAAAGAATACTGAATATACCATGGACTGCCAGAAGAATAAACAAATCCATCTGGGAAGAAGTACACCCAGAATGCACCTTAGAAGCAAGGATGGCGAGACTTCGTCTCACGTGCCTTGGACATATTTTCAGGAGGGACCTGTCCCAGGAGAGGCTCATCATGCTTGGAAAAGCTGAGGGTCAGAAAAAAAGAGGAAGGCGCTCAACAACATGAACTGACACAATGGCTGCAAGAATGGGCTCAAACATGGCAATGATTGTGAGGATGGTTCAGGATCAGGCAGTGTTTCATTCTGTTTTACACAGGATCGATGGCCTCTAAGAGCCACAACTAACATATGTAAGCATATGTGTGTGTGTGTGTGTGTGTGTGTGTGTGTGTATACCCATTGCCGTCGAGTCGGTTCCAACTCATAGTGACCCTACAGGACAGAGCAGAACTGGCCCACAGAGTTCCCAAGGAGCGCCTGGTGGATTCGAAATGCTAACCTTTTGGTTAGCAGCTATAGCTATTAACCATTATGCGACTAGGGTTTCCATATAAAAAAAAAAAAATTTATATATATATATATATACACACACGTATATATATACACACACTCTTTTTTTTTTTTCATATATATGTGTGTATATATATATTCTGTTCACCAGTTTTGCATCTCTAGAGATCCCAGGCTAAGATATTTGGTACCTACAGTGGTTCCAGAGGAACCAAATCTTAAGGACGAGTTTTCTGAATTGATTCTCAAGTCTGGCTAATCTTAAAGGCACTGATGACTGCCTCCAGTAGTAAACAGGCTATTGCTAATCCATGGTGGGAGGTGACAATAGAAATACGCAAAATACTACTACCACTGGATCAAATATTTGTGAGAGACAAGGCTCTGCCTGATTACATATTTGATACTTTTCTATAATTTTGTCAGAATAAGAATAATAAGGAAGCTGCTTGGTTGGTCCTGCTTTTGCTAGCCACACTGGTGAATGAAAGAAAAGGACTCAAAGCTCAAGCACCACATACAAGACCTGAAAGCTGCCACTTGTGCCCAGAAAGAAAACCGTATTTCTTATAGTAACAAGGCTAATGCTGCCAAAAATAAACTCAGATTCTTATCATAAGAGTGACTGAATTAAAGCGCCAGTTGAATATCCAACCTCAAATGGTTTCTGAAGTTAAAGTAAGGGCACTGATTGGGAAGAAATGGGATCCTGAAACTTGGGATGAGGACATATGGGCAGATAGTCAGGAAGTGGGGGACAATGAACCTCCAATTTCTGTTGAATCGCTCTTCCTAACAGAACCAGACCTCTTACTCCATCTGAAGAGATTCTCTAACTTTGCCTGCTAAGGCACCCTTCCCAGTAAAACAATTATCCCTTCCACCTCCATCTGATGAGATTACCCCAGCTGTGCCTGAAGTGTCTTGTTTGAGTTGTCTCCTGGGGTGGTGTCTGGGGCATTGCCTGGGGCATCACCTTAGGCAGATGCCTTATAAGACACGGCTGAACATCCCACTGCCACTGCCCATTTTTCCTTCTAGACCTATACCTAGGCTTCAGTCCCAACAAGCCCCAAAAGGTGAGCTATGAAGTGTGACCCAGGAAAAGCTATGCTAAACTCCAAAAGAACTGCTTGATTTTTCTAATATATACATACAGAAACCTGGTGAATATGTGTGGGAATGGCTATTATGGGTGTGGGATAACGGTGCAAGCAACATAAAGGTGGATTAGTCTGAGTTTATTGATATAGGCCCAGGAAGCATAGATTCTTCACTCAGTGTTTCAGCTTGAGAGGTTAGAAAAGGATCTCATAGTTTATTTGGCTGGTTTACTGAAGCATGGATTAAGTGGTGGCCTAAAATAAATCAAGTGGAAATGGCAGATCTGCCATTGTATACTGTAGGAGAAGGTATCCAAAGGCTGAGGGAAATTGGCATGTTAGAATGGATTTATTAGGCTGGACCCACAGACCCACACACGGAGTGCCCAGAGGGCTCTCTTTTTACCATAGCAGTAAGGTACAAATTTGGGAAGCAAGCCCCAGCATTATTGAAGACTTCTGTGGTTGCTATTTTATGTAAGTAAGAGTCCACAGTGAGAACTGCCCTAACTGAATTAAGACACCTGACTACAATGCAGTTGACTGGACCCCATGGTGGTAGCAGCCAAATGGTAGCACTCAATCAACAAAGACAAGGTGGGTGTGGTTACCATAACAGACAGTAGAGTCAAAGCAGTAATCAGAACAGTCTGCTCGCATGGATTTATGGCATTGGCTACTTAGTCATAGTGTCCCTGGGAGTGAAAGAGCTGGGAAATGTACATCTCCTGGTACCTAGCGTCTTAGATATCCAGTGCTCCTGTAACAGAAACACCACAAACGGATGACTTTAACAAAGAAAATTATTCCCTCACAGTCTAGAAGGCTATAAGTCCAAATTCAGGGTGCCAACTCCAGGGGAAGGCTTTTTCTCTCTGTCACTCCTAGGGGAAGGTCTTTGTCACCAATCTTCCCCTGGACAAGAAGGTTCTCAGCACAGGGATCCTAGGTCCAAAGGATGCACTGCTCCTGACACTTCTTTCTTGGTGGTACTGAGGTCCCCCTGTCTCTCTGCTCTTTTCTCTTTTATATCTCAAAAGAGATTGACTTAAAACACAACTTAATCTTGTAGACTGAGCCCTGCCTCCTTAACATAACTGCTTCAAATCCTCGATCATTAACATCATAGAGGTATGATTTACAATACATTGGAAAATCACATCAGCTGACAAAATGGTGGATAATCGCACAATACTGAGAAGCATGGCCTAGTCAAGCTGATATATACATTTTGGGAAGACAGAGTTTAATCCGTAACACCGAGTATGCAGCTATCGACCTGTTAATGCCTTTTTCTCCATACCTGTTTCAAAGTATCACCCGAAACAGTGTGCCTTCTCTCTGACCTAAGTATATAAGGACCAAATAATGTACAGGAATCTCTGTTACATTTTCTCCATCTTACCATTATTTGGCCTCATACGCAGACCCAGTCACTTAATTGCGCAGCAGAATGAAGAGATTAAAGCCCCAACATTCTTGCCAGTGGACCAGGAAGGTAGCTGCTCAGACATCAGAGAGCCTCAGAGAGACAGAGACCAGGCGGCTCAAGAGAGGGATACCATAAAGTTGTTTTTCATACCCCTCCCCACTCCCACAGTTGCATATGCTTTGCTCTGACCCTAAGAAGTAGATCAATCCTTTGAGAACTGCATTATGGGTTAGAACACCAACAAGGTCCCAGACTGAGTGACACTCCCATAGATTACATCCAAATATCACTGCAAAGTCTTCAAAATCTGAACTGACATCTGAGCCACAGCACACAGAAGTTGGGAAAGAACCTGCAGCCTGAACATAACTGGGTCAAGTGATTCCTAAAACAAACAACATCGACATTTTCTGTAAGATTGAAGTAAGACACAGTCTTGGAATCACAGACAAAAACTTTAAAAAGCTACTTTAACCATGCTCAAAGAAGTAACAGGCACAACTTAGAAAAATAGAAAAATACATAGAAACCATTCACAAATGAAAATTTTAGACAGGAAAAACAGAAAAATAGAGATAAAAAATTCACTTGATCAGCTCTACAGCGGAATGCTGTTGACAGACAAAAGGATCAGTGAGATGAAAACAGTTCAATTGAAAATATCCAATCTGAAAACAGAGAACAAATATTGAAAAAAAATGAACAGAGCCTCAAAAAAATTCAAAAATATCTAACATTTATTAATTGGAATTCCATACGGTGTAGAAAAAATATGTGGTGTAGAAAAAAGTATCTGAAGAAATACTGGCTCAACACTTTCCCAATTTGTTGAAAGACATAAACTTACAGATTCAAGAAGCTATGCAAACTCCAACAAGTTAAACTCACATAATTTTACGCCCAAATGCCTCATTGTCAATTGTGGAATAACAAGGACCAAGAAAATATCTTCAAAGAAGCTAGAGAGAAAACAACTCATCTCACACAGGAGAAACAATTGGAATGACTCTGTATTCATCATCAGAAGCCATGGAGGCCAAAAGGCTGTGAAAACAACATTTTTTCAACACTGAAAGAAAAGAAACATTAACCCAGTGTTCTATAGGCTGTTATTTCCTTCATGAGTAAAGGAAAAATATTGACATTCTCAGGTGAAAGACGCTTAAGAGAATTCATCGCCACCAGACTTGCTCTAAATGAAACACTAAAGGAAGTTCTTCAGGTGGCAGGCTTGGAATTTCAGCAATTATGGCAAGCAACAAAGTGGAAAGTATCTTCGGAAGTTCGCCCTCCACCAAAGATTAGACAGGTCTATAAAACAAACAATAACACACGTGAAGAAAGTGTTTCTTAGTTCAATCATGTGTATGAGACCAAAAGTACAAAACCAGCCCAAAAGCACTGAAAAGAGGGCAGGACGGAACAGGAATCATGGTGGATGGAAACGGGGAACTGGAGCACAGGAGAGGACAATATTGACACATCATGAATATTGCAACCAATGTCACAAAACAATTGTGTATAAATGGTTGAACAAGAAAGTAATTTGCTCTGTAAAGTTTCAAATAAAGCACAATAAAAAATAAAAAAAAAGTGGTAGGTATCTCGGTAAACATATTATGCTAACCCTGTTGTCACTGCACAACATGGCGCAGGACTCCCCTCTTTGCAAAGACTTTCTAGCCTATTGGAAAAACTTTGGAATATACTCTTGGTGGCAAATTAGTATTAGAGAATGGGGTTAATTTTGAAAATATGAGATGTCTGTACTCATGCCTGGTGAATAAACTGGATAATAATATTTTCAGAGCGAAATGAGATGTTCTAACAGAAAAATAGGCCTGAATTCCCACCTGGGCCATGAGCCTACTACTCTGAAGGCCTTTCCCAGAGAGGCATTTCAGGCACTTCTAGAGCAGCAGGAGCGCTGGGGAATGCAGGTGTCAACCTCCCCCAGGGCCTTCTCTGAGGGGTAAGTACCTGCTTTAGTACTGAGCTTAGTGGTTCATAAATAGTCATTCTGCATAAGGTCTTCAGGTTCAAGTCTGTAATCCAGCTGGGACTCTGTGTGTGCTGCATCTCTGCATCAAAAGAACATGCTTCTAGAAGCAGAATGCCAGGAGAGAGGCGGTTGGGCAGTTGGCGTTGGGGGGTGCTGCGCAGACAGGGGTGCCCGAGGGAGGCACAATATAGTCATTCTGCAGGAGGTCTAGTCCTTCTGCACAAGAATTAGAATGCTTCTCAATGCACAATAGTTTACATGCAGGACATAAACAAAGTGACTGAAGGACAAAGTTGAATAGTAAACCAAGCCACTCCCTGCCAGTCCTTACCTGAGAGGGTCTTCATCAGGACTTCCGGGGATGGAGAAGGAAACAGTAAACGCTGATTTATTTTACCTCTTCCTTCCTCAAGAAACAGGAACTGGTGTTAAGATGTCAGGTGTCAAGCCCCAAACTCCTCTTCTGGTCTGTATTTAAGCTGTATAATAAAACTGGGAATCAGGCAATCAGCCATGAGCAGACAGACCCAGGAGTATTTCCAGTGCCCCACATCTTTGAGCTCCAGTGAGATCCAGTTCTTAGTCCCTAGATTAGGAGAGGAGCTGAAAGACTGAAATTCCGTGTTTTCAGGCAACTTGGGCTTCAAGCAGGCACTTATTGCTAAAGTCGTATTTCTCTGTGTTAATTTATGATCCTTAACTCAAATCCGGACTTTTAAGCTCATTTTGATAACTCCTCATTAGTCTGCCTAGACAAGAGTCTGCTCACAGTCAGTGATGACAATGGAGGAAACAAAGTCCCTAGCCCAGAGGAGGGACTGTTTCCCAGATTTGGGGCAATGCCCCTGGGGAGCATCGGCGAGGTGCACTGTGGCCTCTGTGGCTTTGCCTTGTGCTCCTGGAATTGCACCCTGGGGGGGCGTCCATATGCAGACGCAGAGTCCGTGGGTGACCACAACTCCTGCCCTTCTGGGTCATCGTCCGGACGCACGTTGCGATATGCTTCCTGCCCCCCTTCCCAGCATAAGTGCTGCGATCACACGTGGCAGAACCAGTTCCCAGGTCCAGACCCTAGGTCTTGCCCTCCTTGGCCTCAGGCTTCCCCTAGTCCTGGGGGAACCCGCAAGCCTGGCGGGTGCGAGGTTAGCACCCGGCTGGGCGGGCTAGGGCCTGTCTCAAAAGGCTCATGGCGCACGCAGGTTCCGCCCCCTTGGAGTCTGCAGGCTTGCAGTGGGCAGCCCGGCATCTCCTGCCTCCCTCGGACGCCCTCTCTGGGCAGCAGCTCCCCTCCCCCCGCCCCGCCAACCACCCAACAGTCCCACTGCCTGCTTACTGCTTCTAGAAGCGTGTTCTTTTGATGCACACATGCAGCACACACAGAATCCCAGCTGGATTACAGACTTGAACCTGAAACGCACAACTTTAAAACTACTAGACTGGGGGGGGGGCGGTATTGGCAGTGAAAAAAGGAAAAAAAAAATAAGAAAGAGAACAATTACAAAAAAAGTATTAGAAGACTGTAACCTCACGTTATGGACTCAAGAAGGCTGCGGATACACAACTGCGTAGATAGCATACTGTTGTCTCTTTCTTTGCAAATAAGTCTTAGATGAGGGAATTTGGTACCAGGAATCGTTGCAGGGCCTGACTTTGGGGAAATCTGGGATTGATTAATTGGCTTGCATGAGGCTACAAGCCCTGATAATCAATATTTAAAGATGAGATTCGAGCAATCTAGAACATGCATCAGAATTTTTTACAAGTAAATTAGCACCAGAAGAGGCCTTTAACCACTAAATAAAATGGGTCAGTAGTTCAAGATCTCCCTACAAAGAAAATGGCAGACCTAGATCGTTTCCAGTCAGGTTCCAGCAAACATGCAAGAAACAGTCATTTTAATCTAGTACATAGTCAACAGAGATTAGAAAACCATGAGACACTCCCCTAACTTGATCCTTATGGCTAGTTTAAAAATGATAACAAATTAGAGAAAGAAGGTAGAAGAAGAGTTAGAGGACAAGCACACTCAGTAACTGAGATGCAAAACCCTACACAAGATGCCAGCAAAGGAAATCCAGCAAAGGGTAAACCACGTAACATGCCATGATCAAGGCGGTTTATTGTAGGCATACAAATTTGAGTGAACATTAAAGATTTAGTAATTTCATTCACCACATGCATAGGTGAAAGAAGAGAAGACATATGCTCACCTCAAGAGATGGGGGCAAAGCAGGTTGATAAAATCCAATCACACGGAGAGATAAGGACTAGGAGTAAACATGGAACAGAAAAGGAGTTCCCGAACGTGGAAAACTACAACTAGCATGATAGTTCATGGTGACGTGTGGGACATTCTCTTTAAAATTAATAAACAATAAAATAAGGATGCTTCTATCATTATTTTTATTAAACATTTAACACTGGAAGTGTAAGCTAATACAAAAAAAGTATAACTGCTATTCATAGATTATAGGACTGTCTCCATTGAAAACCGTAGAAAATATTGGAATTAATAGTAATCATAAATAAAAAATAAATTGAAATTTCAATGCGTCAGCATCAAGCGGACTCTGTCATAGCTCTTAGGTGAAAGCAAAGGACACTGATAGGGAAAGAGCAGGTTCAGGTGGGCTAGACCAAGGAGGGAAGAAAACTGTTCTGCACTGGGCTGAACTTATAAGCACGGGTATGTGTGTTAGTTACCTAGTCCCTCCATAACAAAAAATAACACAACTGGATGGCTTTTAAAGGACAGAAATTTATTTTCTCACAGTTTAGCAGGCAGTAGTTCGAATTCAGGGCATGGCTGTAGTGGGAGGTCCTTCCTTGTCTACCTCAGCTTCTAGTAGATGCCAGCAATCATTTGTGTTCCTGGCCTTCTAGAAGCATCTGTCTTCTTTGTCTGTCTTCCTTTTCACCCGTTTGTGTCTGTGTGTATTCTGCTCCTTTTATAACTAAGAAGAGTTAGGCTTAGGACCCGCCCTACATTGGTATGACCTCATTCACATAATAAAAGCAGGCCCCTTATTTCCAAACAAGGTCAGAATTACAGGTACAGGGGTTAGGATTTCCACATACATTTTGGAGGGACACAATTCAATCCCTAACAGTCGACTTACCAGATATTCTGGATTGAGAGTAGTCACATGAACAGCTGAGAGTAGTTCCAATTCTTTGCTACATTCAGTGGCTGAAACTTGTCTCAATGGTCACCCATAGGAATGTTGGAGCAATTTATTGTGCAGGACCTGGCCTACCATTCCTAATCATGTCCATTGTGTGGAAAAACACACACTCCCATCACCGAAGCCTTGAGAAATTCATCGATAAGAACGGAATGGTGGTTGGAACCAAGAATTGTTTCATAGCCTAGATAACATGGTGCAGCTGTTAGATACCCACATGGAGATGTCAGGTAATAAAACTTCACCCCACACGGAGATGTCAAGAATAATACCAACAGCTAATGTTCATTGAGTACCTACACTGGTGCCAGGCACTCCTGTGCTTTCCTTTCATGTTTGCTTTTCATGATGGCCATATGAGGAATGTATCATTATAATGCATAAAGAGGTCATTACAGAGAGTTAGGCTGACATTTGAATATATGAGTCTGGACCCAGGAGGAGTTTGAATGGATGGAGGTATAAACCTCACGTCCTTAGCTACAAATAGACAGCAGTAAACTCACTGAGGCATCCTAGAGGGAGGGTGTCAATAGAGAGAGGAGTAGGCACCAAGCCCAAGGGTACTCGGGTATCTAGAAGCCTGCCAGGTGAACAGCAGCCAACAAGCCTCTCTGAAGTCCAGTGTGGTTCCTGGAGGGTTGTCTGTCCTTGCTCTCAGCTGCATTTCCCCAGTGCTCCTCCCACCTGCACTGGGTTGTCCCCTTCATGACGACAGGGACAGTGTGTACCTTTCACCACTGTATCTGCATAACATAGACTACTTCTGGCCCATGGAATACACTGACTGAATGAAAAATAAACAAACGATAAGGACGTAAAATCCTTCGTAGTTGATACCTTGAAATACATTAAGGGGCTTCATGAGTAAGAGGGAGAAAAATTGATCAGGGCTGCTTCTGAGACCATCCCTTAGGCGTAATGAGTGTTAAACAACACTTAAACAAAGAGATTTAATGGCAGAGATGTATGTTAAAAAGATGTAAGTATAGCTTAAAGATTACTAGAAACATGCACATTATTGCAACTATAGTCAAATCGCTAAAAAACATATACTACATGCACACAGAATATTATAAAGTAATTTAATGCCCTCATTAAAAAAAAACAAAAAAAATTACCATGAAAAGACTAATGTTGAATGAAAATATCAGGATATAATATCTGTGTTAATATACATAACTGTGTGTGCTAATACACACATAAAACCAGTTGCCACTGAGTCAGTTCTGATTCATGATGACACCAGTGTGCCAGAGTAGAACTGTACTCCATAGGGGTTCCAATGGCTGAGTTTTCGGAAGTAGGCTGCCAGACCTCTCTTTCATAGCAATTCTGGGTGGACCTGAACTCCAACTTTCTGTCAGCAGCTCAAGATATTAACCATTTGCATCAACCAGAGGCTCTAATACACATACATGCCAATATAAGCAAGAAAATAGACATATCGGAACGTTAATAATTTATTCTATGCATTACGTATGTTTTCTTGTTTTTTTTTTGCATACTTTCCCATTGCTTCCAAGTTTTTGAGGAATAGAATGTACTTCTGGAAAAATTCATGAGAGATTTTTAAGTAATGAAATAATTAACAGAAACAGAATGAGTAAATCTGTGGCAAGGCAGCCCAGGAACCCAAGATTACAGTAACACTGGTATGAAAAGCAGAATTGTGGAGCCCTGAAGCTCAGTGGTTCCATGCATCCATCAGGAAAGAGGGAAGAGCAAATAAACAAGGAGAAAATACAGTGAGCCAGAGGAGTGGGAGCCCTCTGTTGTGGGCACAGTTTTCTCATGAAACTTTAGATGGACACAGTGGGTGAGATTATCCACTTCCATCATACAAACATTTTTATTACCCTTGATTTTAACAGAACTATGTTATAAAAACAAATAATAAAATAAAGTATAATAAAAGAATAAATCTCATCAGTGGACTACTATCATTTTCCCCAGCCACTGAGGAGGGCAGGAGACACACAAGGGAAAGAAGATGGAGCAGTGTGAAAACTCATGCTAAGTGGGGAGGAGAGTGTTTCTGAGACAGGCCTTAGCTGCTACCACCTAGGGAAGTAGGCAGCCATGCACAACCAACTGGAAGAAATGGTACATTATTTCTGAGACCTACTCCAGCTCATAACAAATTATGGATAACATGGGGAAGAATGAGATTTCCAGGACACTTAACTGTTTTTATGAGAAACCTGTACATAGAACAAGAGGCAGTCATCTAAACAGAACAAGGAATACAGCATGGTTTAAAGTCAAGAAAGGTGTGCATCACCGTTGTATCCTTTCACCATATGTATTCAACCTGTATGCTGAGCAAATAATCTGAGAAGCTGGTCTGAAGAAGAAGGCATCAGAATTGGAGGAAGACTCATTAATAACCTGAGATATGCAGATGATACAATCTTGCTTGCTGAAAGTGAAGAGGCCTTAAAGCATTTACTGCTGAAGATCAAAGACTACAGACTAACAGCCTAACAACTGGACCAATAAGCAACATCATGATAAACGGAGAAAATGTTCACGTCATTAAGGGCTTCATTTTTACTTGGATCCACAATAAACACCCACGGAAGCAGCAGTCAAGAAATCAAACGACACATTGCATTGGGCAAATCTGCTGCCAGAGGCCTCTTAAAGTGTTCAAAAGTACAGATGTCACCTTGAAAACTAATGTGTGCCTGACTCAAGCCACGGTGCTTTCAGTCGTCTCATACGCACACGAAAGGTGGGCAATGAATAAGGAAGACCAAAGAAAAATTGAAGGCATTGAATTACGGTGTTTGCAAAGAATATTGAATATACCACGGACTGCCAAAAGAATGAACAAATCTGTCTTGAAAGAAGTACAGCCAGAATATTCCTTAGAAGCAAGAATGGCGAGGCTTCATCCCACATATTTTGGACATGTTGTCAGGAGAGATCAGTCCCTGGAGAAGCAGGTCATACTTGGTAACAAGTGGCCACAACAATTGGCTCAAACATAACGACAACTGTGAAGGTGACGATAGGTAGTTTAACATACATTTTGACCCATATGAATTAAAATTTAAACAATTATTTCATGCCTTTTTGTAGGGGTTTTAGAATACACGATTAAAATAAATGTAAACAATTAATAGAAAAAATCTCTGAAAATAAAATTTAATTTTTTTACATCACTGCTCCATACCCCAAATCTAAATGGCTTGATATACAGCACTGGTCTTTGTGATTCACAAAAAGCAGGTACCAATTCCTGAACAAGAACTGAAGTGACAGGAGAAACTCCCCATGCTGTTATAGCCCGGAGTATGGGCCCTAATCCAGTGATCTGTCTTCATTAATTCCTTTTCATTTCATCTCTGTGGAAGAGGGGAGGGAGAAGGTGAGAGAGGGTTACATGTGCCTATTCTGTTCTTTAGCATCTAGTTCACTGCCAGGAACAAGTATTCGTAAGAGTCTAAAAAACGTTAAAGTACAAATAAGGAGGAAAACCTCCTAGTATATATATGTATTAGGTGGCACAAAGAGTTAAGTGCTCAGCTACTAACTGAAAGGTTGGCAGTTTAAATACACTCAGAGTTGCCTTGGAAGAAAGGCCTGGCAATCTACCTCCAAATAGTCACAGCTATTGAAAACCGCATGGAGGGCAGTCCTACTCTGAAAACTCACGGGGTCGTCATGAGTGAAAATCTACACAATGGAAACTGGATTGGTAATCTATATATGGCATAAATGTTCGGAAAATTAGTTTCTGAACATATACACGGCATACAGAATACACTGCACATTAGTATTATGTGCCAAAACCCACTGTCATCAAGTCGATTCTAACTCAGTGACCCCAAAGGACAGAGTAAAACTGCCGCATAGGGTTTCCAAGGCTCTAAGTCTTCACTGAAGCAGACTGCCACATCTGTCTCCTACAGAGAGGCTGGTGGGTTCGAACCACTGACCTTTCAGTTAGCAGCCAAGTTCTTTAACCACAGAGCCACTAGGGCTCACTGCTGTCATGTACAGTGATTACATAAGCAAATTCTGAAACAAACTGCCTGGGTTTAAATCCTAACTCAGTTTATCAGCTGGGTGATCTGGGCACGTTACTTTACCTCTCACTGCCTCAGTTTCCCATTTCTAAAATGGGTCTTACGCAAAAGGTTCTTACGCAGGTTAAATAAAACACACAAGGCACTTAGAAAAAGGCCTTACACACAGAATGAACACAATAATTGTTAGCTTTCATAATTATTAAGGGAATACAAACAAACGGCTAGGTTGAAGGAACTTCCATTGAGAAAGAGTTGAGTTCCAAAATTCATGTGTAAAGTCATTTACATCAACTGTTAAAGTTGTATGTTTAGATTCAAGTGATTACTGAGGTGTGTTATGATCTTGAACAGAGTTCTGGGGACTATACAGGCAGACTCTGCATGCCCTTCTCCTGCACATCCATTCCATCTCCCTTGGAGCCCAGACATCATGTTATCAATTAAACCCCTCCCACGCTGGTGGTGTACTGTTTAAGAGCTACGGCTGCTAACCAAAAGGTCATCAGTTCAAATCCACAAGGCGCTCCTTGGAAAGTCTATGGCACAGTTCTGCTCTGCCCTATAGGGCCACTATGAGTTGGAATAGACGCAGTGGCAATGGGTTTTTAACGGCTATGAGGTAACTGTTCAGTGCTTAAAGACGTACCAAAAGCAACCACTAACACAAAAGTATAGTAAAAGGTTCTTATTTCAGAGTAGCAAAACCTTAGTTTCTAACACAGTGGTGAATTAGGGTGGACTGTGGATCAAGAGGAGCTCTGGTGGCATAGTGGTTAAGAGCTCAGCTGCTAACCAAAAGGTCAGCAGTTCGAATCCACCAACTAGTCCTTGGAAACTCTATGGAATAGTTCTATTCTATGCTATAGGGTCTCTATGAGTTCGAATCAACTAGGGTCTCTATGAGTTGGAATCAACTCTGATGGTGACAAGTTTGGTTTGGTGGGTGTCATGGATTGAATTATGACCCTAAAAAATGTGTGTCTCAACTTGGTTAGGCCATGATTCCCACTATTGTGTAGTTGTCCTCCATTTTGTGATTGTAATTTTACTTTAAGAGGATTAGGGTGGGATTGTAACACCACCCTCACTCAGGTCACCTTTCCCTGGGGTGTGGCCTGCACCACCTTTTATCTCTCCAGAGATAAAACGAAAGGGAAGCAAGCAGAGAGTTGGGGGCCTCAGACTATCAAGAAAGCAGCACCAGGAGCAGAGCATGTCCTCTGGACCCAAGGTCCCTGCACCTGAGAAGCTCCTTGACCATGGGAAGGCTAAGGACAAGGACCTTCTTCCAGAGCCGAAAGAGAGAGAAAGCTTTCCCTTAGAGCTGATGCCTTGAATGTGGACTATTAGCCTACTTCAATGTGAGGTATTAAATTTCTCTTGGTTAAAGCCATCCACTCATGGTATTTCTGTTACGGCAGCACTAGATGATGAAGACAGTGGGTCAAGGTGGAAGGGGTGGATGAAGGACAAAAAAAGAAAAATGGACAACAGGAGAAATATAAGAATTCAGAGAACTGTGAAAATTTAATTCCTGAATATACTTTCTTTCTCCTCCCTATAACTGGAAGGACTTTTCTCATATACAGCATATATAAGTAAATCCTTGCAATATTTAAAACACTTAGATTTTTGTAAAACTCATTCTCTGAAAATTCATGGTGGCCCCATTAATTTGTGGCTTAAAAACAACTCAGAACTAAAAAGAAGCATAAATAAATAAATAAAGGCACTGCTGTCATTTGCGGGTGATGTTCTTTTCCTGCTATCCACAACCCACACACTCGGGAGTTAATTTTCCAGGGTCAGTGTTCATAGACCATCCTCTTTCTCTTACCACCACCCCACCACCCTTAATTATTTAGAAAAGGCAGGGCCAGTCAGTGCTCCAAACATCAAGTTTTCTCTCCAAAATGCCAACTCGCACTTGGGGAGCAGGCTACATTCTCAGCTGTCAGCACTTCCACTAGCCCCTGCAGATAAGGAATGTGTCTCCACTGAACTGTTCATTGTAATTAAAAAAAAAAAAAAAGTAAAAAACTGTTTCTTAAAAAAAACCAGGCATTTCCCTATTACCCACCCACCCCACTCTCCCACACCCAGTGCTCCCTCACCACACACACACTCAAATATTTCCTACCAAGGGTGTGTCCCAAGCACGGGGTCTGGCTCCGCTCTTCTTTTACACCCCTTGGAGGCCTCTGGAGAAACCATACCTTTGGTTGGCAATTCCCTGAACCCTGCCTATTCAAGCTGGCACTTATTCAAAAAGGCAGGTGAGTCTTCAAGTCAGGTTTTTAAAAGGAGTTTAAGAGGTGCCAGGTGATATGCCTACTCACCCTCAAATTTCTCAAAGGTAATAATTTCTTCAAATGTTTACAATGTCTCAACTATGGGTTAATTAAATCCCTTAGGATGGTGGGCATAGGAAAATCCTCCATCTCAATGCCCCCCATTTCGAAAAAAAAAGAGGGGAATCTCCAAAATTACAAATTTCAATTTCTACATACTTGATTGAACTAAGGAGTAAGTTCCTCACATGTGTTATTCTTGGTCTGAGTCCTGGTGGTCCAGTGGGTAAGAGCTAAGCTGCTAACCAAAAGGTCTGCAGTTTGAATTCATCAGCTGCTCCTTAGAAACCGTATGGGGTAGTTCTACTCAGTCCTATAGGGTTGCTAAGAGTTAGAATTCACTGGATGGCAATTGGTTTGTTTGCTTTTCAATCTTTGGCTGAAAGGTGGACTTTGTTATCAATTTATTAAATCAACTGGTAATTTGCTGGATATTTCTCATACAGGAACTTATGATGTCTTCAAATCCAGCTAATCAGGTTTAGGGAGAGAGAAACTTCTCTACCTTAGCTTCCCTGCCATTCCCACACCTTTTTCATTGATTTCCATGCCCTGTTTAAGTAACTGGTCACTCATCACTTCTCACTGTCTAGGTTATCTGAGCCAATTCATGGCAGTCAATTCCACCTGCGCCCTAGGATACCCTCATTTACATACTCTGCCCTGTTCCTTCACCAATGGCTGACCTCACATCTCCCCTTGAATGTCTACTAGGCATCTCAAACTTAATGTGGTTCAAACAAAATTCTTCGTCCAAGTGTCTTATCTACCTCCCAGTCTTCCTTATCTCAGCAAATGTTCTCACTATCCTCTGGGTCGTTCAGGACAAAAACCTAGAAATCATCCTTGATTTCTCTCCTTTATTCAAATCTTGCATCCAATCCATTGACATATTCTGGACTCTTGGCACTACCTTAACATAAATCCTGACTCTATCCACTTCTCACTACCTCCACCTTACATCCACCATCATCTCTTGGTTAAAACTGGACTCTATGCACCGATCTTCCCTCTTACAATCTACATAACAGCATCATTTCAGTGGCTTCTCATGGCAATTAGGAAAAATTCCCAAATCCTTCCCATGGTCTTTCATGATGCGGGGCTTGCTCACCATACTAACCTCATTTCCTAACAGTCTTCCCTCGGTTCACTCCACACTAGCCATGACTTCTTTCCTGAGCTTCCTCAAACGTGCCAAAACACTTGGTTATTTAAGGGCCTCAGAAACAACTCTTTCCTTTATTGGCAATATCCCTCCCTTCAGAACTTCATACAGCTATTCTCTCCTTTGATATAGGTCAGTTATCTCCTCAAATATCCTGCTCCCAGAAGCCTTTACTATTAATCTAAAACAGCTCACCCCACTCATTCCCTCACATGCAACTCTGTCTTATTTTCAAAATATTTAGCTCTCCTTGACATTTTTTGTTAATTATTACCTGTATTTTTTCTGGTTGAGAATATATGCAGCAAAAAATACACCAACTCAACAGTTTCTACCTGTACAATTTAATAACACTGGCTACATTCTTGAAGTTGTGCAACCATTCTTACCCTCCTTTTCTGAGTTGTTCCTCTGTCATTAACATAAACCCACTGCTCCTTAAGGTTCCTATCTAATCTTTTCAGTAGCTGTTGTCAATCTGATGCCATGTAGACAGTTCTTAAAAGAGCATATGCTCAAGGTAGACCATTTTTATTAGTTAAGTAAGCTAATGTTCTGGAGCCCTCATGGCACAGTGGTTAAGTGATACGGTAGCCAAGCAAAAGAAGAGCAGTTTGAATCCACCACCTGCAGCTTGGAAACTCTATGGGGCAGTGCTATTCTGTCTTACAGAGTCTCTGAGTTGGAATCAACAGCAACAGTTTGGTTTTTTCTTTTTCATACTTCGGTTTTAAGATGATTCAAGGGAATGCTTTTGGTGTAATGTTTAAAGATTATCTCACGGCAATAGTTTCAGGAGTTCATTCACCCTCAGTGGCTCCAAAAAGTCTAGGGTTCATTTGAAATTCTGTTCTGCATTTTCCCCCTTTTGATCAGGGCTTTTCTATGGACTCTTTGATCAAAATGTTCAGCGACAGCAGCCGGGAACCTTCTGGTTCTTCTGGTCTCATGGCATGCTAGACGTTCTTTTAAAAAACATGAGTGGATGCTGAAGGTTATCAAATACTTATTTTATTACACCTATTAATATAATCACATTTATTTTTCCTGTACATATGGCAAATTATACTGATTCATTTTCGAATGTTAAACTAACCTTGAATTCTTGGGATAGACCCAACTTGGTCATAATATATTCTTCTTTAGAGTATTGCTGGATTTGTTTTGCCTATTTATTTTTATATTTTGCATCTATGTTCATCAGTGACATTGGCCTGTAATTTTCCCATCTTCTGCTTCTCTTGTCAGGTTTTGGTATCAATATTCATTCTACAAGCTTTATAAAATGAGTTTGGGTATATATTTCATTTTATATTGAAGAATTTGTGAAATATTTCTTGAATATTTGGCAGAATTTGCAGGAAAAGCCATCTGATATGAAGTTTTCTTTTTGAGAATAGTTTGAGCTCTAATTCAATTCTATTAACAGTTGTGGAATTACTTTTGCTTCCTGTTTCTTCTTGAATCGTTGTTATTAACTTACATGGTATGATACGTTTGCCTACTTTACCTAAATTTGCAAATTTATTGGCTAATACGGTTCATAACATTCTCACATTATCTTTATGTTCTGCAAGATCTGTAGTCATTTTCTTTCTAATTCCTGATATTCGTTTTTTATATCTTCATTCTTTTTCACTTGATCAATCTTGCCTAAAGTTTGTCAATTTTACTAGCATTTTCTAAGAATCAACTTTAGTCTTTGTTGATCGTCTGTTGCATGTATTCAATCATTAATAGAAACAAAAATTCCTATGAATGTTCGTTTCTGGTTTTTTCCCAACATTTTGAATGGATGTTTAACTCACTTATTTTTCAAGATTTGTTCTTTCCAATTATATTTTTAAGGCTATAAGTTTCCTATATTATATTGTCTGTACTGCACAAATTTTTATATGCACTATGTTCATAATTGTTCACTTCAAAATGTATTCTAATTTTCATTATGATGTCTTTTTTGACTCATAGTATTTTAAAATATCCGAGCACATGGAGATTTTGTATTTTCATTTTCTAAGATGTTTTTTTTTTTTTTTAATTATGGTGTACTTACATAAAAAAAAATGGAGATTTTGTATTTTCATTTTCTAAGATGGTTTTTTTTTTTAATTATGGTGTACTTACATAGTATCCTCTATGTTATTGCAGACTCTTGAAATTTGTTGAGACTTGCTTTATAACACAGTATACAGTTAATTTTTATACACACTATGTATGTGCATGAGATGAATGTATATTCTTTCATGGTTAGATAATACACACACATACACATATATCAATTTGGTATTTTTTTACATGTTAAATCTTCTGTATCCTTGATAATTTATGGACTTCTATGTTTCTGAGGGGTGTGTTAAAAATCTATTATGATGCATGATGTCAAAAGGAGCCCCAGTAGTGCAGTGGTTAAGCACTCAGCTGTTAAACCTTTTGATTTGATCCACCAACTACTCCACAGGAGAAAGATATGACCGTTCCCTTCCATAAAGATTACAGCCTTAGAAACCTTTGGAGAAGTTCTACTCCATCCTATATTCACTATGAGTCAGAATTGACTCAACAGCACACAAGAAAAAATGTATAATGTGATGGAAACTCAGAAGTACGAAGCTAAAAAGAATTGGTCCTACCTCCAGGGTCAAAGGATGAAGGACAGAGAAAACAGCAGAGACATCCAAAAGCTTGGAAAAAGGGCTGAGAGGACAATGGTTGGTGGTTTAAGGGCTTTGAAGGGCTACCATATATACTGAGGAATCTGAAGTGCAATGTTCTTGCCTAAGGATGAAGATATGCTCATAAAGATCCTGACAAAGCTTTAGGCTTGCACCTCTGGCTGATCTTTGGGCTCCATGGGGGCAGGAAGTGAAGGCTAGGGCAGAGTTTTAGGCACTCTTGCTTAGCATTGAAAGAACGCGCCAGTTCAGAGCCAATCTGCAAAGACTGGGATAATGTTACTTTTTCTTTTTGGCTACAAGCGTTTAAAGAAAGCACTGTCAGGTCATGAACTGACTGCTGAGATAACAGAACAGAACTTCAGTGTCCACACATGAGAAGACATACAATCTCTGCAGAAATAGTTTGGAAACATCACTAAGCAAATGGATGACTGGCCCTCAACAATTAAAAAAAAAAAAAAAAAGCAAACCCTAATGACAGGAGGGAATCTGATTTCCAGAGTTACATTATAATATTTAAGATATCCAGTTTGCAACACACTATTCTAAGTCATAAAAAGAAAAAAGAAAAGGATGGTTCATTTGTTAAGAAGAAAGAAAGAAGAGAAATGAACAGAAAGCATCCCTAAGGAAACACAGATATTGGGATTACTAGACAAAGATTTTAAACCAATTGTCTTAAATTTCCTCAAAGAGCTAAACAAACCATAGACACACACACAAAAAAAGGAAACCAAGAGAAGAATGTATGAACAAGTAGAAAACATTAATAAAGAAATATTATACAAAAGAACCAAATAGAAATTATAGAGCTGAAAAGTTGAATAGCTGAAATAAAAATTTCATTAGAGGAGCTCAACAGCAGATTTGAGCAAGAAAGCAGGAAAATGTAAACTTGAAAAAGCACAACTGAAATTGTTCTAACTGAGGAGCATAAAGGAAAAAGAATGAAGAAAATGAACAGAGCCTAAGGGACCTGCGGGACAACATCAAGCATACCAACATACTCATTAAGGAGTCCCAGAAAGGAAAGAAAGATGAAAGGACAGAAAGAATATTTAAAAATGTAATGACTGGAAGTTTCCCAAATGTCACCTAGATATCCAAGAAGCTCAATAAACTCAAAGGACAGTAAATACATAGATATCCACAGACAGACATAATCAAAATGTCAAAAGACGAAGATAGAAACTTGAAAGCAGCGACAGATAAGTGACCCCTAATGTACAAAAAAATTTTTTTTTTAATGTACAAGAGAGTCTCAACAAGTTTAACTGTTGATTTTTCATCAGAAACCATTGAGACAAGAAAATAGTCGAATGATGTATTTAAGGTACTGGAAAAAAAATACAGAAACAAAACTATGAACCAAGATGTCAATATCTAGCAAAACTATCTTTCAAAAATGAAGGTGAAATTAAGACATGCCCAGATACACAAAACCTGAGGGAGTATGTTAGCAGCAGAACTGCCTTATGAGAAATGCTACAGGGAATCATCCTGGCTGGCACGGAAGGACACTAGACAGTAACTTGAAGCCATAAAAAGAAACGAAGACTCTGTAAAGGTAACTACTTAGATAAAACAAAGTCAGTAATATTTTTATATCACGCCTCTCTTTTTCTCATATATGATTTAAAGCACAAATGCATAAAAATACTTATACATCTCTCTTAACGGACACACAATGTATAAAGATGCAATTTTTGTAACAGCAACGTAAGTAGGGGAGGTAACTGAGCTGAATAAAAGCAGAATGTTGTATACTGTTGAAGCTAAATTTGTATTAATTAAAAGAAGATTGTTATAAACATAAGATATTAATTGTAATCCTCATGATCACCACTAAGAAGTTAAAAAATATAAGGAAAGGAAATAAGGAGAGGATCAAAATTGTACACTTGAAAAAAATCAGTCAAACACAAAAGTGGACGGTAGTGAAGAAAATGAGAAACAAAATACGTATATGACCTACTACAAAGTAGAAGACATAAGTCCTTCCTTATCATTAATCGCTCTAAATTTAAATAGATTAAATTCACAATTGGGAGCATTAAAGTTGTGTGTCAACTTTGTTGGACCATGATTCTCAGTGCTTTGGCAGTTATGATGTAGTTTAGCAGTCGTATAACTATGCAATCATTTCCATGATGAGATGTGATATAATGTGATTACCTCCATGATGGGATCTGCTGTGAGTAGCCAATCAGATCTAAGGGAGTTTCCTCGGGAGTGTGGACTGCATCCAATATAGGTGGACTTTCTGGCAAGGCTCTTGAGTTTTTGCTCACTCGGAATCCTGCAGCTGGCTCCTCTTCATCTGATCTCAAGATTTTGGGACTTGAACTCTCAGCTTACCTTCCAATTTTGGGATTCACCAGCCTCCGCAGTCTGTGAGCCACGGCCTGCCAGCTTACCTGCCGATCTTGAGATCTGTCAGCCTTTGCAGCCTGTGAGCCACAGACCTGTTGTATGACCTGCAGATCTTGAGTTCTGCAGTCCCTGCATCTATGTGAGTCAGGAGAAGCCACAAGCCTGACCCATGGACTTGAGACTTACCAGCCTCTACAGCCTCGTGAGCCATTTTCTTGATATAAAGCTATTTATATATAAATATATATATATACACCTCACTGGTTTTGTTTCTCTAGAGAACCCAGCCTAAGATACCAATTAAAAGACAAACATTGGCAGAATGCATAAAAAAATCATTCGATTGCTATCAAGCTGATCTGACTCATGGTGACCCCTCCCCTCATGTGTGTCAGAGTAGTACTGACACACAAGTGTGTCAGTTCAATGGCTAATTTTTCAAAAGTAGATCACCAAGCCTTTCTTCCAAAGTGCCTCTGGGTGGACTCAAACCTCCAACATTTTGGTTAGCAGCTGAATGCATTAACCGTTTGTACCTCCGAAGGACTACAACATGTATCTATGTTTATTTCTGTATTACTTCTCTTTATACTATATACATACATACACACATACACACACATAGACATCCATGAGTGGTTCATACAGATGCTTTGGACTTCAGCTAGCAGGGCTCTATTAATTATTGATAGAAAAGTACTGATACCAGTTATAAATGCGTATTTGTCCATTTCCCCTTTCAGATTTATTAGTTTTTGTATTTTGGAGCCCTGTTGTTAGACACATACACATTTAGGAGTGTTGTATCTTTTTGGAGAATTGAACGTTTATTATGTTATGTCCCTACTTATTCCCAATAATACTCCTTTTTCTGAAGTATAATTTGTCTGATATTAATACAGCCACTGCAGTAGAACTGGATAATTTTCAACCATTTCAATAGGTAGCATAAGATCAAGAACTGATGGTATAAAAGGAAGAAATCGAAGCTGCATTGAAGGCATTGGTGAAAAACTATCCTCTCTCCACCATCTTCACTAACCCTGACACCAACTGTCCCTCACACAGCACTCCCTACTTCTCTGCTGGGTTCAATAACTCATTGCAATGGCCACACAGAACTCATAGTCCATATTCACGATTATGGGGTTTATTAGGGAAGTAACAGTTATAGCTCAGGCTCAAAGACACTCAGAATACAGTTCTTCTATCAGGACAGCCTCTTCCCTCCTGTGCTGATAGGCGTGCCTCTGCCTGGCCTTGGGCCGGCCTCTCTCCAAAGGCACTCAGCTTTCCTTCTCCATGGGCCATCATCTCCTATAGCCAGGTCCCTGTTGCTCGGTCTCTCCTGCCATGGCATCTTACCATCTTCAGGGTTACAGCTTCCTCTCTCTATCTCAGTCTCTTGCTTCTAGGAGCTTCTCAGTGCAGGGATCTCAGGTCCATAATATACGCTCGGCTCTTGGCTGTTCTTCCTTGATGGGAGTTGAATCCTCCTCTTTGCTCTGGAACTGGTTCTCTTTGAAGGGAAAATAAACAATCCCCTTGGTGAGCCACAATTACCCTATCACACAGTCCTGCCCAAGCACCAGGGTGGATGTTATAAGACCATGGCTAGAAAGGCCACACAAAGTAAACAATCACATCACAGTACCTTGGACTCATTTTTCAAGTGAAGTACCAAAAATCCCACACAAACAGATTGGTAAAGAATATAATCAACAGCAAGAACATTTTCATACTTATGTTTTCTGTATTTGGAAGAAATCTATAGCACTATTCTTATTTTGCCAATTCACAGGGATCACAGAGATTAGTGGTAGATGTTGCAGTACCAGAAAACTCTCTGGTGAAACAGTCTGTGAGCAGTCTTACAAACATGGATATTCCACTAGAGTCAAAAGAATGACGTTACATATCATCAAAGAGAACATTTCAAGATCTAGCCTGAAGTACAATGTTGTCACTAATAGGCTAAAATCCATACACTTACAAGGAAGACTAGTTTATACGACTATTCAAATTGATGCACCAACCACTAATGCCAAAGATAAAGAAATTGAAGATTTTAAACAACTTCTGCAGCCTGAAATTGATCAAACATGCAATCAAGATGCATTGATAATTACTGGTCATTAGAATGTTAAAGTTGGAAACAAAGAAGGAAAAGTAGTTGGAAAATACAGCATCGATGAAATAAATGACACCAGAAATCTCATGAAAGAATTCTGCAAGACCAGTGACTCATCCACTGCAAATATTTTTTTTCACCAACATAAACGGCAGCTATACACGTGGACTTTACCAGATGGAATACACAGGAATCAAACTGACTACATCTGTGGAAAGAGAAGATGGGAAAACTCATATCATCAGTCAGAACAAGGCCAGGGATCAATTGTGAAACAGACTGTCAATTGCTCATATGGGAGTTCAAGTTGAAACTGAAGAAAATTAGAATAAGTCAAAAGGGGCCAAAATATGACCTTGAGTATATCTCACCTGTATTTAGAGACCACCTCAAGAACACATTTTACGTGTTGAACACTAACGACTGAAGACCAGACGAGTTGTGGAATGACATCAAGGACATCACACATGAAGAAAGCAAGAGATCCTTTAAAAGACAGGAAAGAAAGAAAAGACCAAAACGGATGTCGGAAGAGACTCTGAACGTTGCTCTTGAATGTCGAGTAGCTAAAGTGAAAGGAAGAAATGATGAAGTTTTGAGTATTGAGACGCCACCAGTGATCCCTCTTACAAAAAAGACCAGAAAAAACAAGTGAAGCGATTATATTTATGAGAAGCTAGGAGCCCTGAACATCAAAGGTAAAGTTAGAAAATGGACTCAGCGGCAGGGGGAGGGAGAGACTATTCAGAAGTGGAGAGGAGTTACTGGACCTGAATAGCCAGGAACCCTCAGGCACCGTTCCCTGGAGCGACTGCAGTGGGGCTGGCAGTGGCGTTCCACAGGCGTTTAGCTCAGGGAAGGACAGCAAGTTGCACAGACTACTCACACCTCCAGAACAAGAGAAGAACGGCACTCTCAGCAAAAGCTAATTACTTGTGTTTATTTTACCACGCCCCCAGCCCCCAAGCCGGCTTCAGTGGCTGTCAACTTCCCTGGGCCTGAGATAGGCCCTGGTACCACTCTGAGCCATTTTTCCATCCTTGAAGAAGGTATAAGTTCACAACTGGGGGAAAGATAATCTGCCAGCTCAATTAAGCTGGGGAGCTCAGGACAGAAGCAGCTCTTGTTCAGGCACAAACAGTCCATGGGCTTTGAATACCTTTCACCCCAGCATGGACCTGTGTGGGCCCATTTCAGGAGAATAGGCCCTTGTTGCCAGACTGCAACTGTTTCACCTGAACGGTGGAAAGATGGGTATTTGATGTTTGACACTGCTTTGCCTATTAAACAGGGTCTTCACCTACCCACATCAGGGGCATAAGGACTGCTGGCTCCACCCACAATACCTAGCCACCTGTGATAGGGCTCCAAGGATAAGTAGTACCGCCCAGAACTTACAACCAAAAGCATTGGGTACCCACTGCCCTTCTGCAGAACCCACCCATGTGCTCTACAGAACAGGGATGCACTTTCCTCACAGACACTCAGAGCACAGCTGTCAGACCCCTGCCTTGATCAGAGCCTGACCCCCTACTGCAGCCAGATACTTCTGCCTACACCAATGACCCCTGCCCCTTTAAGACTGTAGGACAGAGCCCGTACCACACACTTTATGACCAACTACCTGGGCACCTGAGTTGAATCCATACAAGAAAAATAAATGAACTCCTAGGCTCATATGCCTGGTAACAGTGCTAGCCATCTGGTGATAGTACATTAGAGCTTCAAAGGTGAAAATAATCAACCTAGTGCACTCAAGCAGCTTATTTGGGTATACCAAAACTAAACAAAGCAAGAAGCTAGGATACAAAAAGCAAGCATAAAATAAACTAATACAATAACTTACAGATGGCTCAGAGACAACAGTCAATATCAAATCACATAAAGAGGCAGACACGGGGGCAGGACCAAGATGGCTCACTAGGTAGAAGATTCCGCTTATCCCTCTTGAAACAAAGACTCGAAAAAACAAGTGAACTGATTACATAAAGGACAATCTACAAACCCTGACCATCAAACACAGAACTAAGGAGTTGACCTGAGTGACGGGGGAGCGAAAAGCCACGCTGCAGCAGGGACCACTTCCAGAGCCAGTGTCCCACGCCACAGCCTTGAGCCCTCGTGGTTTCCTGGTGTCAGAGTGGTGGGGCTGATTGTGGCTTACTGAGACACGGAAGAACAGATATAGGCCCAACCCTCAGGACCAACCTCAGAGGGGACCCAGGCAGCACACACAGGCTCCACACAGACGTGGCTGACAGGGAAACGAAAAACTATAGGGAAGCAGCGACTGGTTCTGGAGCCTGGAGTGCAGCGTCCCAGAAAGGAAACCCTGGTGCTGGGCTTTGGACTAAGTGTGGGGGAGCCGATTGTGGCTTCCTGAGATGGTGTGAGCATGGACGCAGCCCTAACCCTCTGGGACAGTCTCAGCAGGGATCCAGCCACCACACACGAGCGACACAATGCTCTGGAATCTCAGAAAAAACAGTCCTCACCAAACAACATAAGTAACTTTCTATATTTTGCCAGGCTACTCTCTTCTATATATCTGATTCCATCCCTCATTGCCCCAGCCAGCTTCATTAACATTGGAATTCTCTGTGCCAGAGAGTGAAGTGCACTGCTGGATTTTTTTTCTTCTTTCTTTTCTAACCCATTCTCCTGGCCTGAGAAAAGCAGCATTTAACAATCAAAGAAAAAATCCTTCCCTGACTTCCCTAAACTGAAATAACAGTACAGAATCAGCTCCATCCAGGCATTAACAGACCCATAGTCTTTGGCTTTCACCCTACAGGTAACTAGGTGGCTATTACAATGTAAAGGCAATTCTGATAGAGATCTGACCATAATTGTTTTAGCTCAGCAGTGGAAAGGCAAGTTTTGGAGGTCAGATACCTCTCTACCTATTAAACAGAGCCCTCGCTGATCCACACCAGTGAACTGAGGGCTGAGACTCCACCCACATCACCTAGCCACCTGCTAGAGGGGTCTGAGAATAGTGACGCCTACCCAAGCATTGGGTGCCTAAGATACAGCTGCAAAGCCCACGCACCAGAGTGCTCTAGAGAATAGAGCCACACCTACCTCACTGTCACTTGAAGGAAGGCTGTCAGCATCCTGCCCTCCTCGAAATGTGACCCCATGCCACTAATAGAAACTGGTGCATACAACCATCACCACTACTCCTCTAAGATAATACGTGAGAGCCTACACCACACACTAGGTGACCAGCTATCAGGACACCTGAGCTGATTCTATTCAAGAATAGTGAATGGACTCATACACTTATATACCTGGTAACAGCTCAGGCAAGCTGGTAATAGGACGTAAGTGATTCAAAAGCTAAATCAATCACGATACCACAATCTAGTAGCCCATCTGGGTGTCTTGTAACAAAACAAAATAAGAAGATAAGACTCAGTGAGCAAATATAAAAGAAAATATTACAATATCTTATAGATGGCTCAGAGACAGCAGTCGACATCAAATCACATGAAGAAGCAGACCATGATTGCTTCTACAAACCCCCAAATCAAAGAATCAAAATCATTCCCAGATGTAGATACATTCCTAGAATTGCCAAATGTAGAATATAAAAAAATTATATACAGAATTCTTCAAGACATCAGGAATGACCTCACAAATGAAATAAGGCAATCTACAGAAAACACCAAGGAATACACGGATAAAGCAGTTAAAGATATCCAAAAGATTATTCAACAACATAGTGAAAAAATTAATAAGCTGTAAGAATCCATAGAGAGACAGCATTCAGAAATCCAAAAGATTAACAATAAAGTCACAGAATCAGACAACTCAATAGGAAGTCACAGGAGCAGAATCGAGGAACTGGAATGCAGAGTGGGGGAGCTGGAGGATAAGACAATTGACACAAATATAGTTGAAGAAAAATCAAATAGAATTTAAAACTATGAAGAAACCCTAAGGATCATGGGGGACTCTATGAAGAGTAATTTGCGTGTGATTGGAGTTCCAGAACAGGGAGGGATAACAGAAAATACAGAGAGAACAGTGGAAGATCTGATGGCAGAAAAATTCCCTGGCATTGTGAAAGATGAAAAGATATCTACCCAAGATGCTCATCGAACCTCATACAAGATAGATCCCAAAAGAAAATCACCAAGACATATCATCAAACCTGCCAAAACCAAAGATAAAGAGAAATTTCAAAAGCACCCAAGGATAAACGAAAAGTTACCTACAAAGGAGAATCAATAAGTTTGCACTACTCGGCAGAAACCATGCAGGCAAGAAGACAATGGGATAACATATATAGAGCACTGAAAGAGGAAAAACTGTCAGCGAACAATCATATATCCAGCAAAATTCTAAAACATGAAGGTGAAATTAAGATATTTACAGATAAACACAAGCTTAGAGAATTTGCAAAAACCAAACCAAAACTGCAAGAATTACTGAAGGAAATTCTTTGGTCAGAAAATCAATAATATCAGATACCAACACAACACAAGGTCACAGAACAAAACATCCTGATATCAACCCAGATACGGAAATCACAAAAACAAAATAAGATTAATTAAAAAAATTACTCAAAACAGGGAATCATTGATGTGATTATGTAAAAGATTACGATAGTGAAAAAAGAGGGACTAAATACAGGAGGCTTAGAAATTACATATGGAGAGGAAACCAAGGTGATACAGGGCGAAACAACTTAGGTTTTTACTTACTCAAACCAGGGTAAATATTAAGGTAACCACAACAAGGTCTAACAATTCCATACTTCAAAATAAAAACCAAGATAAACATAACGACTCACCAAAATAAATTCAACTACTATAAAAAGGAAGAACACACATTCTACAAAGAAAAACTCAGCACAAAAAGGTAAATGGAAAATGAAATTGTCAAAAACAGGCATCAAAATGACAGCACTAAACTCATACTTATCTATAATTACACTTAATGTAAATGGACTAAATTCACCAATAAAGAGACAGAAAGTTGCAGACTGGATAAAAAAACACGATCAGTCTGTATGCTTCCTAAAAGAGACACGCTTTAGAGTTAAGAGACACAAATAAACCAAAACTGAAAGGATGGATAAAAATATATCAAGCAAACAACAATCAAAAAAGAGCAGGAGAGGCAATATTAATTTCCAACAAAATAGACTTTAAAATTAAATCCACCACAAAGGATAAAGAAGGACACTACATAAAGATTAAAGGGACAATTTACCAGGTACATATAACCGTATTAAATATTTATGCACCCAATGATAGGGCCGCAACATTCATAAAACAAATGTTAACAGAATTAAAAAGTGAGATAGACACCTCCACAATTATAGCAGGAGACTTCAACACAACACTCTCGGTGAAGGATAGGAAATGCAGTAAGAAGCTCAATAGAGACACGGAAGATCTAAGTGCTACAATTAAACAACTTCACTTCATAGACTTATACAGAACACTCCACCCAACAGCTGCAAACTATAATTTCTTTTCTAGTGCACATGAAACATTCTCTAGAATAGATCACATATTAGGTCATAAAACAAGCCTTTGCAGAACCCAAAACATTGAAATATTATAAAACATCTTCTCTGAACAAAAGACCATAAAAGCAAAAATCAATAACAGAAAAACCAGGGAAAAGAAATCAAATGCTTGGAAACTGCACAATGCCCTGCTCAAAAAAGACTGGGTTATGGAAGACCTTAAGGAGGGAATAAAGAAATTCACAGAATTCAACAAGACTGAAAACACTTCCTATGAAAACCTTTGGGACATGGTGAAAGCAGTGCTCAGAGGTCAATTTATATCAATAAAGGCACACATATTAAAGAAGAGCCAAAATGAAAGAACTGTCCCTACAACTTGAACAAAGAGAAAGAGAGCAACAAAAGGAACTGTCAGGCACCAAAAGAAAGCAAAAAATAAAAACTACAGCAAAATTAAATGAATTAGAGAATAGAAAAACAATTGAAAGAGTTAACAAGGCCAAAAACTGCTTCTTTGAAAAAATGAACAAAATTGATAAACCATTAGCCAGACTGACTAAAGAAATACAGGAAAACAAACCAATAATCCAAATAAGAAATGGGATGGGCCATATCACAACAGATCCAACTGAAATTAAAACAATCATATCAGATTACTACAAAAAATTGTATTCCAACAAATTTGAAAACCTAGAAAAAATGGATGAATTCCTAGAAACACACTACCTACCTAAACTAACACAAACTGAAGTAGAACAACTAAATACACCCATAACAATAAAAGAGATTGAAAAGGTAATCAAAACACTCCCAACAAAAAAAAGCCCTGGCCCTGATGGCTTCACTGCAAAGTTCTACCAAACTTTCAGGGAAGACTTACCACTACTACTGAAGGTATTTCAAAGCATAGAAAAGGACGGAATACTACCTAACTCCTTCTATGAAGCCAGAATAACCCTGATACCAAAACCAGCTAAAGACAACACAAAAAAAGAAAATTACAGACCTATATCCCTCATGAACATAGATGCAAAAATCCTCAACAAAATTCGAGCCAGTAGAATTCAACAACATATCAAAAAAATAATCCACCATCACCAAGTAGGATTTATACCAGGTATGCAAGGTTGGTTCAATATTAGAAAAACAATTAACGTAATCCACCACATAAAAAAAGGACAAGAACCACATAATTTTATCAATTGATACAGAAAAGGCATTTGACAAAGTCCAACACCCACTCATGATAAAAACTCTCAGCAAAATAGGAATAGAAGGAAAATTCCTCAACATAATAAAGGGTATTGATACAAAGCCAATACCCAGCATCATCCTAAATGGAGAGAGCCTGAAAGCATTTCCCTTGAGAACGGGAAACAGACAAAGATCCCCTTTATCACTGCTCTTACTCAGCATTGTGCTAGAGGTCCTAGCCAGAGCAACTGGGCTAGACAAAGAAATAAAGGGCATCCAGATTGGTAAGGAAGAAATAAAATTATCTCTATTTCCAAAGACATTATCTTATACACAGAAAACCCTGAGGAATCCTCAAGAAAACTAATAGAAGGGTTCAGCAAAGTTTCAGATTACAATACAAACACACAAAATCAGTTGGATTCCTCTATATCAACAAAAAGAACATTGAAGAGGAAATCATCAAATGAATACCATTCACAGCAGCCCCCAAGAAGATAAAATACTTAGGAATAAACCTTACCAAAAATGTAAAAGAGCTATACCAAGAAAACTACAAGGTACTACTGCAAAAAAAACAAAAGGGACCTACGTAATTGGAAAAACATATCTTGCTCGTGGATAGGAAGACAACATTGTAAAATTGTCCATTCTATCAAAAGCCATCTATAGATACAATGCACTTCCGATCCAAATTCCAATGACATTTTTTAAACAGATGGAGAAACAAATCACCAACTTCATATGGAAGGGAAAGAAGCCGCGGAAAAGTAAAGCATTACTAAAAAAGAACAAAGTGGGAGGACTCACTCTGCCTGATATTAGAACAAATTATACTGTCACAGTACTCAAAACAGCCTGGTACTGGTACAGCAACAGACACATAGACCGATGGAACAATATTGAGAATCCAGATATAAATCCATCCACATATGAGCAGCTGATATTTGCCAAAGACCCAGTGTCAGTTAATTGGGGAGAAGATAGTCTTTTTAACAAAAGGTGCTGGCGTAACTGTATAGCCACCTCCAAAAAATGAAACAGGACCCCTACCACACACCATGCAAAAAACTAACTCCAAATGGATCAAAGACCTAAACATAAAATCTAAAACGATAAAGATCATGGAAGAAAAAATAGGGACAACATTAGGAGACCTAATACATGGCATAAACAGAATACAAAACATTACTAGAAATGACGAAGAGAAACCAGATAACTGGGAGCTCCTAAAAATCAAACACCTATGCTCATCTAAAGACTTCACCAAAAGAGTAAAAAGACCACCCACAGACTGGGAAAAAGTTTTCAGCTAAGACATCTCTGCCCGGTGCCTGATCTCTAAAACCTACATGACTCTGCTAAAACTCAACCACAAAAAGACAAACACCCCAATTAAAAAATGGGCAAAGGATATGAACAGACACTTCACTAAAGAAGACATTCAGGCAGCTAACAGATACATAAGGAAATGCTCTCGATCATTAGCCATTAGAGAAATGCAAATCAAAACTACAATGAGATTCCATCTCACTCCAACAAGGCTGGCATTAATCCAAAACACACAAAAAAATAAATGTTGGAGAGGCTGTGGAGAGACCGGAACACTTATATTCTGCTGGTGGGAATGTAAAATGGTATACAACCACTTTGGAAATCAATTTGGTGCTTCCTTAAAAAGCTAGAAATAGAACTACCATACAACCCAGCAATCCCACTCCTCGGAATATATCCTACAGAAATAAGAGCTTTTACACAAATAGATACATGCACTTCCACGTTTATTGCAGCACTGTTTACAATAGCAAAAAGATGGAACCAACCAAGGTGCCCATCAATGGATGAATGGATAAATAAATTATGCTATATTCACACAATGGAATACTGCACATCAACAAAGAACAGTGACGAATCTGTGAAACACTTCATAACATGGAGAAACCTGGAAGGCATTATGCTGAGTGAAATTAGTAGCAAAAGGTCAAATATTGTATAAGACCACTATTATAAGATCTTGAGAAATAGTTTAAACTGAGAAGAACATATTCCTTTGTTGTTATGAGGGGGGGAGGCAGGGAGGGTAGGAGAGGGGTATTTACTAAAGAGATAGACAAGAACTACTTTCGGTGAATGGAAGAACAACACTCAACACAGTGGAGGTCAGCACAACTGGACTAAACCAAAGCAAAGAAGTTTCCTGAATAAACTGAATGCTTCGAAGGTCAGCAAAGCAGGGGCAGAGGTTTGGGGACCATGGTTTTAGGGGACATCTAAGTCAACTGGCATAATAAAATCTATTAAGAAAACATTCTGCATCCCACTTTGAAGAGTGGCATCTGGAATCTTAAATGCTAGCAAGCAGCCATCTCAGATGCATCAATGATTCTCAGCCCACCTGGATCAAGGGAGAATGGAGAACACCAAGAACATAAGATAATAACGAGCCCAAGAGACAGAAAGGACTACATGAACTAGAGACTACATCATCCTGAGATCAGAAGAACTAGACTGTGCCGGGCCACAACCAATGACTGCCCTGACGGGGAACATAACAGAGATCCCTTGAGGGAGCAGAACAGTGGGATGCAGACCCCAAATTCTCATAAAAAGACCAGACTTAATGGTCTGACTGAAACTGGAAGGACCCCAGTGATCATGGCCCCCACACCTTCCGTTTACCCACTACGGGAACCATCCCCAAAGCCAGTTCATCAGACATGGGTTGGACTAGACAACGGGTTGGAGAGGGATGCTGGTGAGGCGTGAGCTACTTGGTTTGGGTGGACACTTGAGACTATGTTGGCATCTCCTGCCTGGAAGGGAGATGGGTGGGTAGAGGGGCTTAGAAACTGGCAAAATGGTCACGGAAAGAAAGAGTGGAAGGAGGGAGTGGGCTGTCCCATTGGGGGGAAAGTAATTGGGAATATGTAACAAGTTGTGTATAAGTTTTTATGTGAGAGACTGCCTTGATTTGTAAACTTTCACTTAAAACACAATAAAAATTATTAAAATAAAAAAAAAAGAAGCTGACCCATGATTGCTTCAACAAGCTCTCAGAACTAAGACTCAAGGAATCTTCTCGATGAAGGTGCAATCCTGGAATTACCAGATACAGAATACAAAAGATTAATATACAGAACTCTCAAAGATATCAGGAAGGAAATGAGGCAAAATACAGAACAAGCCAAGGAACGCAAAGATAAAGCAGCTGAAGAAATTAAAAAGGTTACTCAAGCACATAATTAAAAATTTAATAAGCTGCAAGAAACCATAGAGAGACTGCAATCAGAAATTCAGAAGATTAACAATAAAATTACAGAGTTAGAAAACTCGATAGAAAGTAAGAAGAGCACAACTGAAGAACTGGAAGGCAGAATTACTGAGATAGAAGATAAAACTCTTGGGACCAATATATTTGAAAAGAAACCAGATAAAAGAATTTTAAATGAAGAAATCCAAAGAATCATGTGGGACTTTATCAAGAGAAATAACTATGAGTGATTGCAGTACCAGAACAGGGAGGGCTAACAGAAAATACACAGGGAACTGTTGAAGATTTGTTGGCAGAAAACTTCCCTGATATCATGAAAGATGCTCATCAAATTCCACATAAGGTGATCTCAAAAGAAAGTGACCGAGACATATAATAATCAAACTTGCCAAAATCAAACATAAAGAGAATTTTAAGAGAGGCTAGGGATAAAGGAAGTCACCAACAAAGGAGAGTAAATAATGATAAACTTGGACTACTCAGCAGAAATCATGGAGGCAAGAAGGCAATGGGATGACTTATACAAAATATTGAAGGAAAAAAATTGCCAACCAGGAATCAAACCATAACCCTGGCCCTCTGGCCTTAGCCCTCTAACTCTAGCCCCTAAGCCCTAAGTCCCAAAGCCCCTAAGGCCCTAAGCCCTTAGGTCCTAACCCCCAAGGCCCTAAACTCTAACCCTAACCCAAACTCTAACCCCTATACCCTAAACCCTAAACCCTAACACCTAACCCCTAACCACCCTAACCTTAACGACCCTAACCCTAACCCTAACACTCGAACCCTAACCCTCTAACGCTAACCTGAAACCCTAACCCTCTAACTCTAACCCTCTAACCCTAGCCCTCTAATCCTAGCCCTAAACCTAACCCCAACCCCCAAACCCAACGCCAAACCCTAAACCTCAAATCCCTAGCCCTAAACCTAAGAATGAGTCTAAGCCTAACCCTATCACTTAACCCTAAACTGTAAACCCTAACACTTAAAACCCTAACACTCTTACCCCTAACACATTCAACCCTAACACCCTAAATGCCAAAACCCTAAACACTAACACCCTTAACCCTAACCCCTAAACCCTAAACTTAAACGCTAAACCATCTAACCCTCTAACCCTAATACCCTAACACTAAACCCTAAACCCTAACCCCAGCCCCCAGCCCTAACCCTCACTCTAAGCCTTAAACCCTAAACCTTAAGTCCTAAACCCTAGGCTCTAAGCCCTAAGCCCTAAACCCTAAGTCCTGAAACCCTAAACTCTAAGCCTTAAGCCCTAAACATAACCCTCTAACCCTAAACCCTAAAACCTTACCCCAGACCCATCCCACACCCCTAAACCTGAACCCCTAAACCCTAGCCCTAACCCCTAACCCTAAACCTCTAAACCATACCCCTAATCTTCTAACCCTAAACCTCCAACCCTAACCCTCTAACCCTAACTCTCTAACCCTAACCACAACACCAACCCCAACCTCTGAACCCTGAAACCCTAACCCCCTAACCCTAAGCCTCTGAACCCTAAGCCTAAACCCTCTAACCCTAAACCCTAACCTTCACCCCCTCACACCCTCACCTTCTCACTCCCTCACTCTATAATCTTCTCAACCTCTAACCCCCTCACCCTCTAACCCCTCACCCTCTAACTCCCTCAATCTCTAACCCCCAAACCTCTAACACCCACTCTCTTACCCCAAACCACATATCCCAAACAAACCCAACACCAACCCCAACCCTAAACCTAAATCCTGACCCCTAAAACCTAACCCAAACCCTACCGACTAAACCCCAAAACCCTAAACCCCCAAAACTGTAAACCCCAAACTGCAACCCCTAACACCTAACCTGTAAATCCAAACTCTAACCTCAAACCCTAAACCTAACCCTAACACCTAACCCCAACCGAAAAACCCTAACCCAAACCCTAACAACCCTAACCCTAACATCCCTAACCCCAAAACCCTAACCCCAACCCCTAACCCCAAACCCTAACAACCAGAACTCTAACAACCCTAACCCTAACATCCCGAACCTCAAACCCTAACCCTTTTTGTTAGCAGCCGTAGCACTTAACCACTAGCCACCAGGGTTTCCATGAGCAGTCACAGGAATAGACATATGCACACCCGTGTTCACTGCGACATTATTCACAGTAGCAAAAAGATGGAAACAACCTAAGTGCTCATCCACGGAGGAATGGATAAACAAACTACGGTACATACACACAGTGGAACACTACACGACAACGAAGACCAATGATGAATCTCTGAAACATCTCACACCATGGATGAATCTGGAGCGCATCATGCTGACTAAGTCAATCACAAAACGACATATACACTAAGAGACCACTATCATAAAAACTCATGAAAACATTTACACACAGAAACAATCCTTGATGTTCACCAGGCAGACGGAGAGTGGGTAGAGAAAAGCTAACTAAATAATAACCAAAAAAAAACAAACCACCGCCGTCGAGTCGATTCCAGCTCATAGAGACCCTATAGGACAGATTAGAACTGCCCCATAGAGTTTCCAAGGAGCGCCTGGTGGATTCGAACTGCAGACCTTTGGTTAGCACTGGTGGGTCTTAACCACTATGCCATCAGGGTTTCCAACCAAACGACAGATATGTGGTAACTCTGGTGAAGGAAGAGACGGTACACAAGACTGGGAATCAACCTCAGCCTCACTCTAACCCTAACCATAACCCTAAACCACTTGTGCCCTAGCCTAGTAACCCCAGCCCTAACCCCGACCCCAGCCACCTAAAACCTATACCCCTAAACCTAACTCCCAAACCTCTAACCCCCAAACCTGAACCCCTAACACCAAACCCTAACCCCTAACCCTAATCCTCTAACCCTTCTGCATCTCTGGGCCTCTCGACTCTCCGTCTATTTTCTCCCTCCAAATCCTACTAACACTCAGTGGAATTTTGAAGTTTCAGCTGTGCTTTGCTTCTTGTTGTCTCCACCGGTCCCATCAAGGCACTGCATCATTTCTTTGCTCTGCTTCACTATTGAGTTCCAAAACCATGGCTTAGAATCACCTGACACTGAACCTCAGCGATTGGGCGCAAGGCCGCGAGAGGGCGTGCGCACCGCCGGTTCTGTTCTGCCCACCAGACCCTCCGAGCATGGGAACCTCCTGGACCTAAGACGGGACGAACTGGGTACCGCTCCAGTGGCGACAGCAGAAGCTTTTCTTCCCGAGGGACCCAACGCCCCAGGGCGCTCTCTCAATACTCCCATTAATGCTATGATTATCCTAACCCACTCCGTCTGTGAGACCTAGTGGGTCCTCGACCAGGCCCAGCCTTCAAGACCCGCACCCCCCTGCCGTGGTCATGTACAGGAACCTGCAGGGCCGCGCCCTCCCCGCCCAAGCTCTGCCCCTCCACACCCTGATGCCCTGCAGGCCTCTACTAGAGCTGTCGCCCCGCACGGGGGGGGGTGGGCCACGAGGAAACATTCGGAAACCACCCCCCAGGCACGAAGCCGACTGCCCCTATTGAGACCGTGTGAGCAGGGCTGCCCCGCTGACTGGAGCCTGCAGGGAGGGCATCACTCACGTTTGTCAGCTTCTCATCGCCCTCTGGGCTCAGGGTCCCAGAGCAGCCAACCCCCCCCGGGGGGGGGGGCGGTCAGTCCGCAGGGGCTGGAAGATCGGGTTGGTGCCCATGGCTGGAGCGCTTAAAACCCTTACAAGCCCTCATAAACCGTCAGCTCCAGACCTTCAAATGTCAGCCCGAGAGACACCTAATCTCCAACCTAAAAAAAAAAACCACACCTGTTGCCATCGAGTCAATTCTGACTCATAGCGACCCTATAGGACAGAGTAGAACTGCCCCACAGAGCTTCCAAGGAGCGCCTGGTGGATTCAAACTGCCAACCTTTTGGCTAGCAGCCTTAGCACTTAACCACTACGCCACCAGGGTAACCCACTGAACCCACTGCCACCAGGGTAGAGGCTCCAAATCCCACCAGTTTGAGGAACCCTCAAATCCCCTCAGCACCAGAGACCGCGTCCACAGCTACCGCTACACAGCGCCGCACAAACGTTTAAGTTAACAAACAACATGGGCGCTCAGGACCCCTTCCTGCTACCCCCACCCCCGCCACCCAGAGGGGGAGCGGGACCCGGCACCCACACTGTTAACACACACTGAATCGCTGCTGCTTCCACAAGGAGTAGGATCCCCGCGCTGCTCCACAGATTCCCAGGACCCCTTCCTTTCCAGGTGGGGCTGGGGCCGCGCCGACGCCCCAGCCCCGAGAGTAGACCAGCCGGGCGCGGGCGCGGGCGCGGGGTGCCTCAGCCTCCCAGGCACAGCGCCCAAAACAGTAAGGGGCAGCGGGGCCTTGGGCGGGGGATCGCTCTCTCCCCGCCCCTGGCACCCTACGGAGTCTGGTGGGGGTGGGACGACGAACGGGGGCGAGTGCCCCGTCCTCAGTCTGGAGTCTCACCCCCCCGGGCGAACTCTGGGCCTTCGTTTCCCCCCCCCCCGGCACAGGGAGCAGGTGGGGGGCGGGGGGGCAGGCGCCCATCCCCCAGCTTGGCCCGCAAACCCGCCCCGGGCAGAGGAGGGACCTGGGCGCAGCCCTGGACACGGCCTTTCTCCCCAAGCCCTTCAAGCCCCCAGGCCCGAGGGCACTCCGCAGCTGGATCCCCACCCCCCCGCAAATCCATGGGGATGAAATTTCGCAGACCAGCTGCGTCTCCCGGGCCAGAGGCTCCCTCTCGCAGCCCCTAGAGTGGCTGCGTCCGCCCGGCCCCGCACCGCGTCCGCCCCTGGGGATCACTCGGGACGGGGTACGCCGGAGGGGGCGATGCCAGCTGCTAACCCAACGTCCGGACTCTCCAACCTCTGGAGCCCACAGACTGCTGGGACTGGGAACCGCCCTCCTGGCACCTTCCCTCCACACCTTCGAGGGGCCGGGCTTGTTCAGTCTGGGAGCGGGTCCCTCCACCCAGCTGCCGGAGTTTCATACCTTTCAGAAACCACGGCACGGAAAGCAGCACGAACAGCATCCTCTCTAAGGCGCGCCATCCGGCCCGGACCCCTCACCACCCGTCCGGGCGCTTCCGTGAGTAACTGGCTGGACGGCGAGGAACATGGCTGCCGGCCCCGCCCAGCGGCCCGGGTGTGGGGCGGGCGTGGGGGGGTTGGGCCTCCAGAGGGGAGGGTGGGGTCTAGAAGCAAGGACAACGCCAAGGTGTGCGGGGTGAGGAGACGGGAGACGTCAGGAGAGGGCCCTCTCGCGTGCAGAGTTAAGTATTGGAGGTGCAACGGTTAAGTGCTTGGCTAACTGAAAGGTGGGCCGTTGGAACCCACCAGCTCAGGGGTTGAAAAGATCTGGAGATGGGCTCCCATAAAGATTCTAACCAAACAAAATCCGAACCAGTTGCTATTGAATCAATTTCGACTCATAGTGACCCTATAGGGCAGAGTAGAACTGCCCCATAGGGTTTCTAAGACTATAAGTCTTTACAGAAGCAGACTGCCATGTCTTTCTGCAAAGAACCAACTGGCGGATTCGAACTGTCCACCCTTTGGTTAGCAGCCGAGCTCTTAACCACGGGGCCACCAGGGCTGCACCATAAAGACTGCAACCTAGGAAACCTTGTGAGGCAGTTCTAAGTTGTCATACAGGGTTGATATGAGTCAGAATCTCTTGATGGCACACAACCATGATTGTACTAAGAAAAATTCCTCCAAGCATCTGCCTACATGACCCCTGAAGCACACATGCATGCACGCTATCAAAGCAGTGCAGCCAAAGACAGGAAATTGGGATAGAGACATTATAGACTGCACACTGAAAAGTGATTTCTGAGGGGCATGCAGCTCAAGCGGAGGAGGTAGCATACAACTAAATGCCCTTCTCCTTCTATTGTTCAATGGTCTTGAGAAAGAATGTGTCCCAGGAATTAACTGTAGCCCAGGAGAACTTGAAGACAGCAAATACAGAGGACCGGTCAGGATGCTTCTGCAGTGGTCAGGGTGAGGAGTGATGGTGGAAGTGCAGATGGGAACAGTGGGCAGGCTTGAGGTGTACTTTGGAGCTTGAGCTGCCAAGAATTGGTGGTCGATCAGACGTATGGGATGAGGGGAATGGAGAATCAAAGGTGACTTCTAGAATTCAGGCTACCATGAGCGCATGGTCACCAGAGCCATTCTCTACCATGTGGAAAACCATGGAGGAACAAGCTTGAGAAAATGACCAAAAGATTTTTTTCTGTACATGTTAGATTTGGATGTCTGAGGTCATCCAAGTGTGGAGAACAGTTCCCAGCTGTGGATACCACTCTGAGGTAGAGTAGTTTTCTGGGTTCTAAGAATTTGAAGATCATCAGCCTATAGCTGATTTGAAAGCCACTGGTGGTGCAGTGGTTATGCATTTGGCTGCTACCAAAAGGTCTGCAGTTTGAATCTACCAGTCGCTCCTTGGAAATCCTGTGGGGAAGCTCTACTCTGTCCTATAGGGTCCCTATGAGTGAGAATCCACTCAATAGCGACTTTTTTTTTGTTTTGTTTTAATACTAAGCTCAGAAAAGTTGTGTGTCAGGGTTGTATTTTTTCACAATACTTATTCAAGCAGTTCGAATCTACCAGCCACTCCTTGGAAATCCTATGGGTCAATTCTACTCTGTCGTTTAGGGTCGCTATGAGATAGAATTGACCCAACAGCAATGGACTTAGAACTTGGACTTAGAGGAGCCCTTTCTTTGTCAAAGCTGAAAGTTTTACTTCATACTTTTTAAAAACTGCCATGTCTCATGTTACGTGGCTACCCTTACAGGAGCATTTTTGGTGCTAACTTGACTTGTCCTTGGTGAAGGGCTCTGTATTCATTTTCTAGGGCTGCCATAGTAAATTACCAAAAACTCAGTGTCTTTAAAAAAACATGTAATCCATACAGTCCAAGAAGCTGGATCATATGAAGAAGAAGGGGCACGAGGATTGGAAGAAGACTCATTAACAGCCTAGACATGCAGATGACACAACCTTGCTTACTGAAAGTGAAGAGGACTTGAAGCACTTACTGATGAGGATCAAAGACTTCAGCCTTCAGTATGGATTACACTTCAACATAAAGAAAACAAAAATCCTCACAACTGGAACAATAAACAGAGAAAATACTGAAGTCGCCAAGGATTTCATTTTACTTGGATCCACAATCAACACCCATGGAAGCAGACTTCGAGAAATCAAATGACATGTTTTATTGGGCAAATCTGCTACAAAAGACCTCAAAGTGTTAAAAATCGAAGATGTCACTTTGAGGACTAAGGTGTGCCTGAACCAAGCCATGATATTTTCAGTCGCCTCATGTGCAGCTAAAGCTGGACAATGAATAAGGGAGACAAAAGAACTGAAACTTGAATTATGTTGTTGGTGGAGAATAATGAATATACCATGGAGTGCTAGAAGAATGAACACACCTGTCTTGGAAGAAGTACAGCCAGAATGCTCCTTAGAAAGGTGGGTGGCAAGACTTGGTCTCACGTACTCTGGACATATTATCAGGAGGAATCAGTCCCTGGAAAAAGACATCATGCTTGGTAAAGTAGAGGGTCAGTGAAAAAGACAAAGATCCTCAATGAGACAGATTGAGACGGTGGCTGCAACAGTGGGCTCAGACACAGCAATGAGAAAGGCCCAGGGCTGGGCACTGTTCCATTCTGTTGTACACAGGGTCTCTATGAGTTGGAACTGACCCAACAGCACCTGACAACAACATCATAAACTCACTAGATCTCCTGGGGATAGAATGTCATATTCACTGTGGAGTAGATAGTTTGTCTGTTTGTTTACCATATTTACTAATACTATGATTTACATTTGATAACTTCCACAATCTGTTGGATCGCTTTTCTTTGGAATGGACACAAACATGCATCTCTTGCAGTCTGTTGGCCAGGTAGCTAGCTTCCACATTTCTTTGCATAGTGGAGTGGGCATGTACAGGGCTGCATCTGTTTGTTGAAACAACTCAGTGGGTATTCTCTCAGCTCCTGGAGCCTTGTTTTTCGCCAGTGCCTTCAGTGTAGCTTGGACTTCTTGCTTCACTACTACCAGTTCTTCATCATATGCCACCTCATGAAGCGACTGAGAGTCGACCATTTCTTTTGGTACTGTGACTCTGTGTATTCTTTGCATCTTTTGTGTGTGTGTGCTTTAAGTGAAACTTTACAAATCAAGTCAATCTCTCATACAAAAATTAGTATACAGCTTGCTATGTGCTCCTAGTTCCTCTCCCACTAATGAGACAGCACACTCCTTCTCTCAGCCCTGTATTCCCCGTATCCATTCAGCCACTTTCTGTCCCCCTCTGCCTTCTCACCTCCCCTCCAAACGGGAGCTGCCCACATAGTCTCATGTGTCCACTTGAGACCAGAAGGTCACTCTTCACCACTATCATATTCTATCCTATAATCCAGTCCAATCTCTGTCTGAAGAGTTGGCTTTGGGAATGGTTCCAGCCGTGGGCCAACAGAAGGTCTGGGGACCGTGACCTCCAGGGTTCCTCTAGTCTCAGTCAGATCATTAAGTCTGATTTTTTTATGGGACTTTGAGGTCTGCATCTCACTGTTCTCGTGCTCCGTCAGGGATGCTCTGTTTCGTTCCCTGTCGGGGCAGTCTTCGGTTGTAGATGGGCACCATCTAGTTCTTCCGGTCTCAGGCTGATGTAGTCTCGGATTTACGTGGCCATTTCTGTCTTTTGGACTCATAATTACCTTGTATCTTTGGTGTTCTTCATTCTCCTTTGCTCCAGGTGGGTTGAGACCAATTGATGCATCTTAGATGGCCGCTTGATAGTGTTTTTAAGACTGCAGATGCCACTCACCAAAGTGGGATGCAGAATGTTTTCTTAATAGATTTTATTATGCCAATTGACCTAGATGTCCCCTGAAAACATGATCCCCCAACTGCTGCCCCTGCTACTCTGGCCTTTGGAGCATTTGGTTTATTCAGGAAACTGCTTTTGGTTTAGTCCAGTTATGCTGACCTCTCCTTTATTGTATGTTGTCTTTCCCTTCACCTAAAATAGTTCTTGTCTACTACCTAAATTTGCAAATATCCTTCTCCCTCCCTTTCTCCCCACCCTCATAACCATCAAAGAATATTTTCTTCTCTGTTTAAACTATTTCTTGAGTTCTTATAATAGTGGTCTCATACAGTATTTGTCCTTTTGCAACTGACTAATTTCACTCAGCATAATGCCCTCCAGATTCCTCCAAGCTATGAAATATTTCACGGATTCATCATTGTTCTTGATCTGTGTGAAGTATTCCATCGTGTGAATGCACCACAATTTATTTATCCATTCATCTGTTGATGGGCACTTTGGTTACTTCCATCTTTCTGCTATTGTAAACAGTGCTGCAATGAACATGGTTTTGCATATATCTGTTCATATAAAGGCTCTTATTTCTCTAAGATATATTCCAAGGAGTGGGATTGCCATATGCTATGGTAGTTCTATTTCTACTTTTTTAAGGAAGTGCCAGATTGATTTTCAAAGTGGCTGCACCATTTTAAATTCCCACCAGCAGTGAATAAGTGTTCCAGTCTCTCTACAACCTCTCCAACATTTATTATTTTGTGATTTAGGATTAATGGCAGCCTTGTTGGAGTGAGATGGTATCTCATTGTAGTTTTGATTTACATTTCTCTAATGGCTAATGATTGTGAGCATTTCCTCATGTATCTGTTACCTGCCTGAATGTCTTCTTCGTTGAAGTGCCTGTTCCTATCCTTTGCCCATTTTTAAATGGATTATTTGTCTTTTTGTTATTGAGTTTTTGCAATATCATGTAGATTTTAGAGTTCAGATGCTGATCAGAAATGTTATAGCTAAAAACTGTTTCCCAGTCTGTAGGTAATCAGTTTACTCTCCTGGTGAAGACTTTGGATGAGCATAAGTGTTTGATTTTTAGGAGTTACCTAATTTCTCTTTGGGTGCTTGCACATTGTTAGTAATGTTTTTGTTACATCCCACCCTAATCCTCTTTAACATAAAATTACAATCACAAAATGGAGGACAGCTACAGAACACTGGGAATCATGGCCTAACCAACTTGGTACACACATTTGGGGGGGGACATAATACAATCCATGACATCCACCTTTTAGTATATTTTGGGGACTGGCTCTTTTAGTCAGAAACAGGTAGAATAAAAGTGCTTCCTTACCAGCAGTTTCCCAGCAGTGTTGGTGACGGATCCCCAGTTGGATACACACAATCACACTGACTGCATTTGCAGTGCCTCAGCAAGTCCCACTTGCCTTCATAACACTGATCTCTACAACAAAACACAGCTCTGTAAGCAAGTCAGTTAAAAATAAAGGCATTGGATATTGAACATCACTAAAGACATAAGTGCATATTGGTTCTGTGCTGGTTGCCGGAATCTAATTCTCTTAATTAATTCGTATTTTTTGTAGATATTTTTCTTGCTCCATATACCCAGAGTTTTGTGTACATATAATGAACATTCTACACGTAGTTTTCTCACAAATATTACCCAATATCATTCATTTTTTTGACCATTCACTCAATGTTCAAGAATAAATTGAAGTATAGGAAATATTCTTATGGTTATTTAACTCTAAGGATGAAGAAATTGCATAGCGGGTCTTGGCTCCCTTTAGAAATTCTCTACCTGATGCAGTTCCGCACAGCAACACGGACCTTCATCTCAGCACAGGAAGAAAGACAGCTTTGTCTCAATATTTGCCACTGCTCTTCACCTTCTACTAAGGTAAAAATTCTTCAGCCTGCCAAGAGCATTGTTCAAGAATTGGCTCCAAATCTCTCCTTGAAAATTACAGTGAAAAATCTTATAAAAATGTTAAGTTTTATTATTAGGCAAACCACTATTTCATCAAATCATCGTCTCTATATAAATTTTTCACCACTATGTTTTTTTTTTAATGTGGCTTAAGACAACAATCAGGTGTGTAATAATGTGTATATCATTACATTTCAAATTATAAAGTGATGTTCCAATGGTTTAAAGAGTTGGAGGGACTATTGTGGCTAGAGAATACTGAATCAAAAAATATTTTGACATGAAAGTTTCAACAACAAATATGTTCCATAACTATAGGTGTACTTGTAGGTAAATGTTTAATGTAATAATTCGGATGGTTAAAAAAGACAAAAACAAATAAAAACACATTAAACGGCAGAATAAGTCAATAGATATCTATTGTCATGACAGATACAAACAGAAAACAAAGAATAAAAAATAAGTGCAGCAGAGGTTACCAGCGTTATGTAAAAGAGAGGAGCATCTTGACACCGAAATAAAATAGCTAGATGCTTCAAAATGTGCATCCAGCAGCTTTTCTCTTTAGCAGGTGTTGCAATTTCTGATTTATTGGAATTAAACTAGTTGTCCATGTCATTCAAGTATTATTTTAATGCAATAAATCATTTTACAAGTCCCATGCTGTAGAAAAAATGCTTAAATCATTACATAAACATAGCTTTGCTCACAACTCTTCCCATTCTGAATGCATTACTTTTCCCTTTACCACTTCCTAAATAGCTGTGAAAATCTTCACAGTGCTGTAAACCCAAGTTCTAGTCCCACCACCATTTTATGTGATACTGATCACTGTGTGTCCCTGTGAAGTCTTTTTTTTTTTTTAACATCCTATATATATATATATATATTTTTTATAGCACTATGGTCACTATTGTCGACTCAACATGTTTACTGCCTTATTGCGCTCTTTACCTGTTGTTGAAGCCTTGTTATTTACTTTTAAATGTCTTTCTTATTTCTCTACCTTAACACTTAAAACAGTGTTTCATTTTATTTGCTGTTGTTGTTTTCTTTTATTATATTCTTGTCCACTCAGAGTTCAGGCATGATTAAAAAGTAATTACATTTTTGTGGAGACAGAATGGGATTTAGAATCAAGTTTCAATTACCTGGGTTTTACTTCCTTCATTGACTAGCTGTATATCGGCAATACTTACTGACTATAAAACTTAATTTCAACATTTGTAAAACAGGTTACAATCTATCTATGCTTTTTTTAGATATATACATTTCTTTTTAATTTCAAAATATAAATTCACCAAAAATGATGTTAACATTTAGATTTTTCTTGTGTTAAAAAAAACTAAACCAAACCTGTTGTCATCAAGTTGATTCCAACTCATACCGACTCTGTAGGACAGAGGAGAGCTGCCCCATAAGGGCTTCCAAGGAGTGGCTGGTGGATTTGAACTGTAGGCCTTTTGGTTAGCAGCCAGGTTGGAATCCGCTACATCACCAGGATTCCTTTCTTGTAATAAGTCAGATAAATTGATAAGCTTATATTCCAGCTATGTATTTAGTGCATGAAATATGTCAAAGAGAATTATGTAATGTTTAAAATTTTAAATGTAAATTGATCAAAAATTATAATAAATTCCAAATAAGTAAGATCAAATGATTAGCTCCAGTTCTCAGTAGGGGTTTAAATGCCTTTGAGACCAGTTGGTGCTCCTGTTTTCACCCATTCTCAATGGCACAAACTCAGCATCAGTCTCTGAGTAGTGATTATGATACTAACACGGTAGACAGTCAGGAGTGGTTGGGCTACTATTTTCACATGTTTTGCTGGCTAATAGATTTAAATTATCTTTACTGTCTAATATTTCTTATCTTTTACTTTTGGAGAACGAAGTCAATTGTTCATGTCGTATTATGTATGGTACAGCCCAGAGTGTTTGTAGTGTTCAATACTTTAAATTTCTCACCACTTTCATCATTACTTTTTTGTATAGGAAACTCAGGAATCAAATAGGTATTTTATACTGTCCAGCAATGCTTACATTGTAAGTATAAAGTGGGAGCCATTATAACGTTAAGGGAAATATCATTGATACAATGTTGGCTTTTTAATTACGCAGATTTGTATTTGTAATCCCACTCTGCCCTTAATTGGCTGATGACTTTAAGTATGCTTCTTTACTTTCTGTAGCCTTGATTTACTCACCCACAAAATGGGATGATGACCCTCATCTGGAAAGAATATACATATATATATATATATATATATATATACATACATACGTATGAAACTTACTTCTGACAATGGATGAAACAAAGCCACTACTAACAAATATTGCTATTTCTTCTACCTGCCTTCTTTACTCACTCCAAGCTTCTAGACAGTTTGCTCAGATACGTTTCCTTCCTTCCCGTCTTCTTTCTTTCTATGCTACCTCTTTTTGTTTCCCTTTCAGTTTCATTGTGAATTCACAAACACTAGGTTGAATTTCAGTGTTTATATGCTATTGGGGGTATGCATCTAAGTAAGCAATTTACCTTCCTGAAATTAAAATATAGATAATTCCTGCACTGCCTGCCTCACATGGCATGCGAAAGTTATTTAAAATAGTAAGAAAATATAAATATGTTACTTATTATCTATTGAATCCATACATCAGGCTAGATAATTTAACTGTCATGTTGAAGTGATAAATTTATAAATATAGATATTAATATTTTGTTATTAATGTAAGAAGAGTAAGTTAGAAACCTAATATGAAGAGCAGGTGAGGATTTCAAAAGGATTGGTTCTCAGAAGGGTAGGACTAGAACAGTAATAATCAAACAAAATGTAAAATATGTTCATAGCAGGAACATACAGAAGGTTGCTTCTACAATGGTGTTTAAAATAGAATAATGTATATTTGATTAGACAATCATTTATGGGAATAAAAAGATTAAGAAAATTTATCCTTACCTGCAAAATCTTAGAACCAAAAAACCAAACCAAACCCAGTGCCGTCGAGGTGATTCCTACTCATGGCGACCCTATAGGACAGAGTAGAACTGCCCCATAGAGTTTCCAAGAAGCGCCTGGCAGATTCTAACTGCCGACCCTTTGGTTAGCAGCCATAGCACTTAACCACTATGTCACCAGAGTTTCCACAAAATCTTAGAAGCAACAATATATTCATCATATTTCATCCAGAACATTCCTGATGTCCTGCAGTCATGCATTTGAACTCATTTGTGCAGAAACATTCATTTTTATAGCTACTTACCTTCCTGGTGGTTACATCATTGGCTCCTAAAGACCAGAAAAAGAACCAAATGCAATTTGGCTGTCTTGACTGGGCCCCAAAGAAGACTCTTAAAGTTAAACAAATGAACAGAAATATCTTGAACAAGCAATATCTTCTAGGTGCAACTGCTTGTGTGTGGCACGAGGAAAATAAACACTAATCAAGGTAACTTAATTCTCAGTGAAATGAAACCTCATATGGAAACATGGGAATTTTACTCTTCCTTGATAATTACATCATCTAGAATCATCTCATGTGAGATTTTTATCATAAAGGAAGGGTTCATGGAAAGGAGATGCCTGACTGGAGCCAGCTGTGGATTATTCTTAATTGCCTCTCCACTCTCACATTCCCAAAAGGAAGGAGGATATCAGGGCTTAATATGACTCAAGTAAAGCATGAGAAAATGGAATGTGTTTACAAATGTCAACACAACTATTTGTAAAATAATTCGATATTTATTAAATCTTTTTGTGAGAAATGAAGTGGCTCTAATCAGACTTAAATAAATGGGTTGACTAATTTTTTTTTTGTTAATATTTGAATGTACCATGCAACTAGGTTGATGGAAGTTGTATATAAAAGTTATCCAAATCACTCAGTAGGATGATTTCGAAGAATCTGAAAAAAGTTAGGAAAATAAATTTGAAATACTGTGGCACTATGAGTCAACCAGAATTACAGAGCGTTCAGTAAATTGGAGTTAAAAAGAACTGAAGGTATCATTTTCAAATTGATTGTTGTTGTTAGGTGCCATCAAGTCAGTTCTGACTCATAGCCAACCTATGTATCACAGAACAAAACACTGCCTGGTCCTGTACCATTCTTAAAATCGTTACTATCCTGGAGCCCATTGTCGCACCCACTGTGTCAATCTCTCTCTTTGAGGGTCTTCCTTTTCTTCCGCTGATCCTGTACTTTACCAAGCATGATGTCCTTCTCCAGGAACTGATCTTTCCTGACAACATGTCCAAAGTATGTAAGACACAGTCTCGCCATCCTTGCTTCTAAGGAGCATTCTGGTTGTACTTCTTCCAAGACAGATTTGTTCCTTCTCTTGGCAGTGCATTCAATATTCTTTGCCAACGCCACAATTCAAAGGCGTCAATTCTTTTTTGGTCTTCCTTATTCATTGTCCAGTTTTCACATGCATATTGGGCGATTGAAAACACAATGCCTTGGGTCAGGCACACCTTAGTCTTCAAGGTGACATATTTGCTTTTCAACACTTTAAAGAAGTCCTTTGCAGCAGATTTGCCCAATGCAATGTGTCTTTTGATTTCTTTCTTCTTTTTTTTTTTTTTTAATTTTTGTTGTGCTTTAAGCGAAAGTTTACAAATCAAGTCAGTCTCTCACACAAAAACTTATATACACCTTGTTACGTACTCTCAATTGCTCTTCCCCTAATGAGACAGCCTACTCCCTCCCTCCACTCTCTCTTTTCATGTCCATTCCTCCAGCTTCTAACCCTCTCTACCCTCTCCTCTTCCCTCCAGACAGGAGATGCCAACACAGTCTCAAGTGTCCACCTGATCCAAGAAGCTCACTCCTCACCAGCATCCCTCTCCAACCTATTGTCCAGTCTAATCCCTGTCTGAAGAGTTGGTTCCTGTCCTGGGCCAACAGAAGGTCTGGGGGCCATGACCACCAGGGTCCTTCTAGTCTCAGTCAGACCATTAAGTCTGGTCTTTTTACGAGAATTTGGAGTCTGCATCCCACTGCTCTCCTGCTCCCTCAGGGGTTCTCTGTGTTCCCTGTCAGGGCAGTCATCAGTTGTAGCTGGGCACCATCTAGTTCTTCTGGTCTCAGGCTGATGTAGTCTCTGGTTTATGTGGCCCTTTCTGTCTCTTGGGCTCTTAATGACCTTGTGTCCTTGGTGTTCTACATTCTCCTTTGATCCAGGTGGACTGAGACCAGTTGATGCATCTTAGATGGCCGCTTGCTAGGGCCGAAGACTCCAGATGCCAATCTCCAAAGTGGGATGCAGAATGCTTTCTTAATAGATTTTATTATGCCAATTGACTTAGATGTCCCTTGAAACCATGGTCCCCAAACCCCTGCCCCGGCTACTCTGGCTTTCGAAGCGTTCAGTTTATTCAGGAAACTTCTTTGCTTTTGGTTTAGTCCAGTTGTGCTGACCTCCCCTGTATTGTGTGTTGTCTTTCCCATCACCTAAAGTAGTTCTTATCTACTACCTAATTAGTGAATATCCCTCTCCTTCCCTCCCTCCCTCCTATCTCTCTTAACCATCAAAGAATATTTTCTTCTCTGTTTAAACTATTTCTTAGTTCTTATAGTAGTGGTCTTATACAATACTTATTCTGTTGTAACTAATTTCACTCAACATAATGCCTTCTAGGTTCCTCCATGTTATGAAATGTTTCACAGATTCATCACTGTTCTTTATCAATGCGCAGTATTCTGTCATGTGAATATACCATAGTTTATTTATTCATTCATTCATTGATGGGCACCTTGGTTGCTTCCATCTTTTTGCTATTCTAAACAGTGCTGCAATGAACATAAGGATGCATATATCTGTTCCTGTAAAAGTTCTTATTTCTCTAGGATATATTCCAAGGAGTGGGATTGCTGGATCTTATGGTAGTTCTATTTGTAGCTTTTTAAGGAAGCGCCAAATTGATTTCAAAAGTGGTTGTACCATTTTACATTCCCACCAACCATATGTAAGTGTTCCAATCTCTCCACAACTTCCCCAACATTTCTTGTTTTGTGTTTTTTGGATTAATGCCAGCCTTGTTGGAGTGAGATGAAATGTCATTGTAGTTTTGATCTGCATTTCTCTAATGGCTAACGACCATGAATATTTCCTCATGTATCTGTTAGCTACCTGAATGTCTTCTTTAGTGAGGTGTCTGTTCATATCTTTTGACAATTTTTTAATTGTGTTATTTGTCTTTTTGTAGTTGAATTTTTGCAGTATCATGTAGATTCTAGGGATCAGGCACTGATTGGAAATGTCATACCTAAAAACTTTTCCTCAGTCTAGGTAATCTTTTAACTCTTTTGGTGAAGTCTTTGGATGAGCATAGGTGTTTGATTTTTAGGAGCTCCCAGTTACCTGGTTTTTCTTCTGCATTATTAATAATGTTTCATATACTCTTTATGCCATGTATTAGGGCTCCGAACAGTGTCCCTATTTTTTCTTCCATGATCTTTATCATTTTAGATTTTATATTTAGGTCTTTGATCCATTTTGAGTTTGTTTTTGTGCATGGGGTGAGGTATGGGTCTTGTTTGATTTTTTTGCAGATGGATATCCAGTTATGCCAGCATCATTTGTTAAAAAAAAAACTGTCTTTTCCCTATTTAACTGTTTTGGTACCTTAGTCAAATATCAACTGCTCATATGTGGATGGATTTATGTCTGGATTCTCAAATCTGTTCCAGTGGTCTATGAACCTGTTGTTGTAGGAGTACCAGGCTGTTTTGACTACTGTGGCAGTATAATATGTTCTAAAATCAGGTAGAGTGAGGCCTCCCACTTTATTCTTCTTTTCCAGTAATGCTTTACTTATCATTAAAAAATGTCATTGGACTCATTAGACATGGATTGGACTGGACAATGGATTGGAGAGAGAGTTGATGAGGAGTGAGCTACTTGTATCAGGTGGACACCTGAGACTATGTTGGCATCTCCTGTTTGGAGGGAAGATGGGACGGTTAGAAGCTTACAAAATGGTCACCAAAAAAGAGACTGGAAGGAGGGAGCGGGCTGTCTCATTGTGTAGTAAGGCGTATATTATAAGTTTATATGTGAGAGACTGACTTGATTTGTAAACTTTCACTTAAAGCACAATACAAATTATTTTTAAAAAGTTGGAATTTGGCTCAGAATTGCATTAAATCTATAGATTGCCTTTGGTAGAATAGACATTTTTATAATGTTAAGTCTTCCTATCCATGAGCAACGTATGTTTTTCCACATAGGTAGGTCTCTTTTGGTTTCTTGCAGTAGTGTCTTCTAGTTTTCTATGTTTAGGTATTTTACATCTCTGGTAAGATGTATTCCTAAGTATTTTATCTTCTTCGGGGCTATTGTAAATGGTATTGATTTGGTGATTTCCTCTTTGATGTTCTTTTTGTTGGTGTAGAGGAATCCAACTGATTTTTGTATGTTTGTCTTGTATCCTGATACTCAGCTGAACTCTTCTATTAGTTTCAGTAGTTTTCTGGAGGATTCCTTAGGGTTTTCTGTGTATAAGATCATGTCATCTGCAAATAGAGATACTTTTACTTTTTCCTTGCCAATCTGGATGCCCTTTATGTCTTTATCTAGCCTAATTGCTATGGGTAGGACCTCCAGCACAGTGTTCAATAAGAGTGGTGATAAAGGGCATCCTTGTCTGGTTCCCTATCTCAAGGGGAATACTTTCAGGCTCTCTCCATTTAGGATGATGTTGGCTATCGGTTTTGTATCAATGCCCTTTATTATGTTGAGGAATTTTCCTTGTATTCCTATTTTGCTAAGAGTTTTTGTCATGAATGGTGTCGAACTTTGTCAAATGCCTTTTCTGCATCAATTGATGAAATCATGTGATTCTTGTCTTTTGTTTTATTTATATGATGGATTACATTAATGGTTTTTCTAATGTTGAAACATTCCTGTATACGTGGTATGAATCCCACTTGGTCATGGTGAATTATTTTTTTTTTGATATGTTGTTGAACTCTGTTGGCTAGAGTTTTGTTGAGGATTTTGGCATCTAAGTTCATGAGGGATATAGGTCTGTAATTTTTTGTGTGTGTGTGATGTCTTTACGTGGTTTTGGTATCAGGGATATGGTGGCTTCATAGAATGAGTTTGGGAGTATTCTGTCCTTTTCTGTTCTCTGAAATACCTGTAGTAGTAGTGGTGTTATCCCTTCTCTGAAAGTTTGATAGAACTCTTCAGTGAAACTGTCCGGGCCAGAGCTTTTTTTGGGGGGGGCAGTTTTTTGATTACCCTTTTCGCTTCGTCTTTTGTTATGGCTCTATTTAGTTGTACTACCTCTGTTTGTGTTAGTTTAAGTAGGTAATGTGTTTCTAGGAATTCATCCTTTCTTCTAGGTTTTCAAATTGTTAGAGTACAATTTTTCAGAGTAATCTGATATGATTCTTTTAATTTCAGTTGGGTGTGTTGTAATATCGCCCATCTTATTTCTTATTCGGGTTATTTGGTTCCTCTCCTGTTTTTCTTTTGTCAGTTTGGCCAGTAGTTTATCAATTTTGTTGATTTTTTTCAAAAAAACTAGCTTTTGGTCTTATTAATTCTTTCAATTGTTTTTCTGTTTTCTATTTCATTTAGTTCTGCTCTAATTTTTATTATTTGTTTTCTTCTAGTGTCTGTGAGTTTTTTTTGTTGCTCTGTTTCTATTTCTTCAAGTTGTAGAGATAATTCTTTCATTTTGGCCACTTTTTCTTTTTGTATGTGTGCATTTATTGATATAAATTGGCCTCTGAGCACCGCTATTGTTGTGTCCCAAAGGTTCTGTTAGGAAGTGTTTTCATCTTAATGGATTCTATGAATTTCTTTATTCCATCCTTATTTTTTTTTTTTTAATGTCTTCTATAATCCAATCTTTTTTGAGCAGGGTATTGTTTAGTTAGTGTTTGATTTCTTTTTCCTGCTTTTCCTGTTATTGATTTCCACTTTTATGGCCTTCTGGTCAGAGAAAATGCTTTGTAATATTTCAGTGTTTTGGATTCTGCTAAGGCTTGCTTTATGACCTAATATGTGGTCTATTCTATAGAATGTTCCATGTGCACTAGAAAAGAAAGTTTAGTTGGTTGCTGTTGGGTGGAGTGTTCTGTATATGTCTATGAGGTCATGTTAGTTGATTGTGGCATTTAGATCTTCCGTGTCTTTACTGAGCTTCTTTCTGGATATCCTGTTCTTCAGCGAAAGTGGTGTGTTGAAGTATCCCAGTATTATTGTGGAGCTATCTATCTCACTATTCAATGCTGATAGAGTTTGTTTTATGTATCTTGCAGCCCTGTCATTGGGTGTGTAAATATTTAATATGGTTATAGCTTCTTGGTGTATTGTCCCTTTAATCATTATATAGTGTCCTTCCTTATCTTTTCTGATGGATTTAACTTTAAAGCCTATTTTGTCAGAAATTAATATTGCTACTCCTGCTCTTTTTTGCTTATTGTTTGCTTGATATATTTTTTTCCATCCTTTGAGTTTTAGTTTGTGTCTCTAAGTCTAAGGTGTGTCTCTTGTAGGCAGCATATAGACAGATCGTGTTTCTTTATCCAGTCTGAGACTCTCTGACTCTTTATTGGTGCATTTAGTCCATTTACATTTAGAGTAATTATGGATAGGTGTGAATTTAGTGCTATCATTTTGATGTCTTTTTTTGTGTATTGACAGTTTCTTTTTCCCACTTGATTTTATGTGCTGAGTAGATTTTCTTTATATATTGTCCTTTCCTCATATCTGTTGTTGTTGATTTTGTTTCTGCTGAGTCTCTATTTTTTTTTTTTTTTTAATGGGTAGGATAGCTTGTCTCCTTTGTGGTTACCTTATTATTTACCCCTATTTTTCTAAATTTAAATGTAACTTTTATTTCTTTGTATTGCCGTATTTTCCACTCCATATGGAAGGTGTATGATAACATTTCTTACTCCCTCTTTATTATTCTAATGTTGTCTTCTTTTCTATGATAACATTGCTGTTCCCCTGTTTTGAGGGTTGTTTTTTTTTTTTTTAATAATCTTGCTTTGTATTTTTGGATTTCCCTGTCTGGGTTGACTTCTGGTTGCTCTGCCCAGTGTTCTAGTCTTGGGTTGATACCTGATATTATCAATTTTCTAGCCAAAGAACTCCCTTTAGTGTTTCTTGTAGTTTTGCGTTGGTTTTTATGAATTCTCTAAACTTCTGTTTACCTGGAAATGTCTTAATTTCACCTTTATATTTGAGAGACATTTTTGCTGGATATATGATTCTTGGCTGGCAATTTTTTCCTTCAACTTTTTATATGTCATCCCATTGCCTTCTTGCCTGTGTGGTTTCTGCCTAGTAATCCAAGCTTATTCTTATTGGCTCTCCTTTCTAGGTGACTTTTCCTTTATCCCTAGCTGCTCTTAAAATTCTTTCTTTATCTTTGGTTTTGGCAAGTTCAAGTATAATCTGTCTTGGAGACTTTCTTTTGACATCTGCCTCATGTTCAGTTAGACGAGTATCTTGGATAGATATCTTCTCCTCTTTCATGATATCAAGGAAGTTTTCTGCTAAAAAGTCTTCAACAATTTTCTCTGTATTTTGTGTTATCCCTCCCTGTTCTGATACTCCAATCATTCGTAGGTTATTTCCCTTGATACAGTCTGCCATGATTCTTAAGCTTTCTTCATTTTTTTAAAATTCTTTTATCTGATTTTTCTTCAAACATATGACTGCCAAGTGCTTTATCTTCAAGTTCAGAAATTCTGCCTTCCATTTGCTCAAATCTGCTTCTCTGGCTTTCTATTGAGTTGTCTATTTCTTTATTTTTATTGTTAATTTTCTGAATTTCTGATTGCTGTCTGTCTATGGATTTTTCCAGCTTATGAAATTTTTCATTATGTTCCTGAATAATCTTTTTAATTTTTTCAATCGCTTTATCTGTATGTTCCTTGGCTTGTTCTGCACATTGCCTTATTTCCTTCTTGATGTCTTGAAAGGTTCTGCATATTAATGTTTTGTTTTCTGCCTCTGGTAATTCCAGGAATGCACTTTCATCTAGAAGATCCCTTGATTCTTTGTTTTGAGAGTTTGTTGAGGTAATTATGGTCTGTTTCTTTATGTGACTTGAAATTGACTGTTTTTTTTTTGAGTCATCTATAAGTTATTGCATTAGTTTATTTTATGTTTGCTTACTGTGTCATAGCTTCTTGCTTTGTTTTGTTTTGATATGCCCAGATGGTTGCTTGAGTGAGCTAACTTGATTATTTTCACTTTTGGAGCTCAGATGTCCTCTCACCAGATGGTTAGAGCTGTTATCAGGTAGATCAGTCTAGGAGTGCATTCACTTTTCTTGTATGAATTCAGCTCAGGTGTCTAGGTAGCTGATCATCAAGTGTGTGGTGCAGGCTGTGTCCCACACCCTTGGAGGGGCAGGGGTGATTGGTGCAGGTACCTGTATCTGGTTGTAGCAGATGGTCGTACTCTGAACAAGGCAGGGGGCTGAGAATCATCCCCCAAGTGTCTCTGAGGAAAGTGTGCCCCTATTCCCTAGAGTGTACAGTTGGGTGAGTTCTTCAGACGGACCATGGGCACCCAATATTTTTGGTTGTAAGGACTGAGAAGTACCAGTTATCCTCGGACCCCTTTTGCGGGTGGCTGGGTGACCTGAGTGGAGCCATCTGTCTTTAGGCCCCTGATATGGGTAGGTGAGGACCCTGTTTAATAGGCAAAGCAATGTCAAACATCAAACACCCACCTCTCCACCACACAGCTGAAATAGTTGGTGTTTGCCAACAGGGGCCTATTCTCCTGAAATAGGCCCAGACAGGTCCATGCAGAGGGGAAAGGTTGTCAAAGTCCACAGACCGTTTATGTCTGATCAGGAGCTGCTTCTGTCCTGAGCTTCTCCAGTTAATGGAGCTGGTAAATTATGTTTTTCCCCAATTGCAAATTTATTCCTTCTCAAAGCCCATGAGGATAGGTCTAGGCTCTCAACAGGACCTATCTCAGGCCCAGGGAAGTCAGCCACTGAAGCCATCTTGGGAGTAGGGGGGGCAGGGGGGCAGAGTGGGGGGTGCAGTGAAATATATGCAGGTAATTAGCTTTCGCTGAGAGCGCCATTCTTCTCTGGTTCCAGAGGTCTGAGTAGGCTGTACGGCTGGCTGCTTCTCCCTGAGGAAACTGTGGCCGAACACTAGTACCAACCCGCCACTGCAGCTCCTGGGAATGGGGCCTAAGGGCTCCCCATGATTCAGGTCTGGTAACTCCTCTCCACTTCTGAACCATCTCTTCCTCCCCCTGCCCCTCAGTTCTTTTCCTAAGCTTGCCTTTGATACTCAGGGCTCCTAGCTTGTCATAAATATACTTGTTTCACTTGTTTTTTTCAGGTGTTTGTTGTAAAGAGAGCTCGCTGGAAGCGCCTGTCTATTCTGCCACCTTGGCTCTGCCTCTGGAAATAGCATCTTTTGATTTCTTGATTGCTGCTGCTATGGTATTGATTGTGGATCCAAGTAAAATGAAATCCTTGACAACTTCAATCTTTTCTCTGTTTATCATGGTTTGGCTTATTGGTCCAGTTGTGAGGATTTTTGTTTTTTTGTGTTGAAGTGTAATCCATAATGAAGGCTGTAGTCTTTGATTTTCCTCAGTAAATGCTTCAAATCCTCTTCACTTTCAGCAAGCAAGGTTGTGTCATCTGCATAATGCAGGCTGTAATGAGTCTTCCTCCAATTCTGATACCTCATTCTTCTTCATACAGTCCAGTTCCTCAGATTATTTGCTCAGCATAGAGATTGAATAGGTATGGTGAAAGGACACAACCCTGACATTCACCTTTCTTCACGGTAAACTACTCAGTCTCCCCATGTTCTGTCTGAACAATTGCCTCTTGATCCATGTACAGATTCCTGATAACACAATTATGTGTTCTGGAATTCCCATTCTTCACAATGTTATCCATAATTTGTTATGATCCACACATAGTCGAATGCCTTTGCATAGCCAGTAAAACACAAGTAAACATCCTTCTGGTATTCTCTGCTTTCAGCCAGGATCCATCTGACATCAGCAATGATATCCCTGGTTCCACTCCCTCTTCTGAATCTGGCTTGAATTTCTTGCAGATCCCTGTTGTTATACTGATATTCAAATCTATTAATGTCCCGTTTATCTTACCATTAATAAGGACCAGTTATAAAAATATATAAATGGTCACCTAATGGTATTAAAAATATGATATTCAAGTCAGCTATTATAGGGACATCTTTGGTTTAGGGTCTGTCAAAACCAATATGCCTATTGTTCATAGGAGACACCTGTGATATCTCACTGGTTTCTAGTCACGCTTGTAGAGCAAGTCAAAATTTCACCCAAGCTCCTGTCAGTATTAATTATATAAAATACATATGGGTTGGGACGGGTGTATATCATCACCATTATCATCAGCAGCAGCACTTTTTTTGCATTATCACTAAATCAGTTAAAATTTGTGTTAACTGGGTTAAAAAAAAAAAAAATCCTGAGTTCAAACTTGTATAATAATTACAGGTGCATGAACCCCTTCTAGAATAAATAAACAGTTGACCTAATTAGACAACATCTGGTTTAATTCATGCTCCAGAAATAATCACGACAAATGTGATTACTGTTATTGGTGAAATGGTTGGGTTATATCCTTGGAACTGGGCTTGAACTCTATCCTAGTTGATTGACAATCCACAAGTTTCATTGACTTAAAATGTGGGGATATTTCTCATTTATAATACCTCTTGGGTGTGAGTCAAGTGCAAATCTGCTCTGTATTATCATCTTTCCTATTTCATTTCTGGTTAGCAGCTCTTATGTTAGTCACTATCCTGGCAAATGCATAGGAATATGGATGGAACCAGGTAAATGGCACTTAATTCTTCTGTTTGAATGTGGAATCTTTCACTTCATTCATATTCCATTTGCCCAGCAAGTCATATGGCAAATCCTGATGTGGAAGAGATGAGAAATACCCCGCTACTCAGGATGCACCAAGGATAACCCTTTCCCTTGTTTCTAGGTATAGTGAATTAATCATATACTTCATATACCATTAGGTCTGTATTTGGCTTCCATATCACGTTCCTATATTAGTCATGGAATCGACTCGAAGGCACTGGGTTGGGATATTAGTCAGAATTTTACTACAATAATGATGCATAAAAGACAACCACAAAATCTTAGTGACACGTAGTAAAAAGTATTTCATGCAACTCTACAGATCAGCTAGGTTTTGAGTTCAGGTTGTTTCCATGCATCTCTTAATTTCCTTGGACAAGTTGAAGGGGCGGCAGACACTTGAGGCAAGTTCATCTCATGGTAGAACTTCAAGCTTTCAGAGGAGAAGTCTCTTACACACTAGGCTGGGAAACACCACACTCACACTCATATCCACATTCCATTAACCAAGTAACATGGCCAAGACTAGTGTCAATGGGTCAGGAAATATACTCCTCCCATGAAGACAGTGTAGGTCTGTGGGGGGGGGGGGCAAGCAGGGGAATAATGTCAATATTTGGTGACTAATAATCTAATCTACACAAGTTGCATTCACTCATCCAAGAAATACTTTCTGGACACAAATATTTTTTTCAGATACCAAAGCAGGATGTCAAAGTATATGCATTCTAGTTGTTGTTAGCTGCCATCAAGTTGGTTCTGAGTTACGGTGACTTTATGCATAATAAAATGAAAGATTGCCATGTCCTGGAACCTCTTCATGATCTTTGGTATTTTGAGTCCATTGTTGCAGCTATTGGGTTATTCCGTCTCACTGAGGGTTTCCCCCATTTTGGTTGGCTCTCTACTTTACCAAACATGGTACCTTTTCCTAGCAATTGGTTTTTCCTGATGACATGTCCAAAGTAAGCAATTTGAAGTCTCACCAGCTGTCATGGATTGAATTGTGTCCCCCCCCAAAATATCTGTCACTTGCCTAGGTCATGATTCCCTTGTCCGATTCTATGATTGCCTATCATTTTACGATCTGATGTGGTTTCGCTAAGTGTTGTACACCCTATCACTATGATGTAATAAAATGTATTAGCAGAAGTTATGTTGATGAAATCTATAAGATCAGGTAGTGTCTTAAGTGGATCTCTTTTGAGATACAAAAGAGAGAAGTGAGAAGAGAGACATGGGGGCCTCATACCACCAAGAAAGGAGTGCTGGAGCAGAGCATGTCCTTTGGGTCTGAGATTCCTGCACTGAGATGCTCCCAGACCAAGGGAAGATTGATGACAAGGGCATTCCTCCAGAGCAGACAGAGAGAGAAAGCCTTCCCCTGGAGCCGACGACCTGAATTTGGACTTGTAGCCTACTAGACAGTGACAGAATAAATTTTTCTTTGTTAAAGCCATCCTCCTGTGGTATTTCTGATATAGCAGCATTAGATGACTGAAACACCATCCTAATTTCTAAGGTACATTTTGGTTGTATTTCTTCTAAGACTGCATGAGTAAACATTCATTCTATTGGGAGTCTATGGTATATTCAATATTCTTCATCAACACTGGAGTTTGCATGCATCAATTCTTTTTCTAGTAGTAGACAGAAATAGATACACATAATTACATATATAGTTAGATGGTGCCTTGCTCTCTGAAGAAAAATTAAAAAAGTAGGGTAAAGGACAAGATAGTAACTGGTTCAGGGATGAAGTCTCTCTATCATTTCTAGAAGCAGACTGCTCAAAGCAAATGAACTGGCTGAAGCCCTGAAATAAGAGATGAGTTAGTATCCAAAGAAGAAACCTCAGCAAAATATAGCTGTAATACAGTGAAAGAGCCCAGTGATGTAATAGGAATTGAGGAGCACACAACAATGGAAGCCAGGTGGAGTTGGGCCCTGAGTTTAATTTTAAAAGCTTTCCATTCAACTCAGGTTTTTGTAAAATTGAATAGAACCGTAATAAAATCTAACATACTTTAAATGGATTATTCCATGTGCTTTATGGTACAAAGATGGGCACAGTAAGACAATTTAGATAGATATTACAAAAGTACAGGTGAGTAAGTATGATGACTTGAACCATCAAGTATGGAAAATAGCAAAAGTAGCAAAATCCTGAAGACAATGAGCAAATGCTGAACAATGCATTCTTTGAGAGAACAGTGGAGTCAGGGATGCTACTAAAGCTTTGGTTGAATAAAGGCATCATTTATTGATAGGATGAAGATAGAGCAGGAAAATATCTTGGAGAGCCTAATCAACCTTTAAACTTCAAATACATCAACTTTGAATACTTGACATATATCCTCATGGAGATATTAACTTGGAAGTTGATATTCAACCATAGATTTCAGGGAAGAGATTCTATTTGGAGATATAAATTTGGTAGTTGTAAACATAGAGATAGAAATTAAACAATGACATAAACGATTTAGTCAAATGAGAAGTCTGTTTATTTAAATAAGGACACAGCACTGTTCATTTATTACAAAATGTCAGGTATCTGGTAGGGGCTGTTACTTATTTTTTAGTATTACTCTAGCTACTATTGGGCCTTTACATACCTACGTAAGTTTTAGAATTAGTTTGTCATTTTCTTTACAAATTTTGTTGTGATTTTTATTAGATTTGCATAGAATATATAAACAGTATTGATGGAATTTAGTCTTCTTAACCATTAACTTTCTATATCTCAAGAATTATTGAGATCTACCTTCATGTCAATATTATAATTTTATCCGTGAAATCCTTGAGTGGATATGTGTGTTCATGAGTGTAGGAGTGTGTGCATGCATGTGTGCGTTCATATACACGCGTGTAAGTCTGTTCACAGATATACATTAACAAAATATAATCAATAAAATACGAAAAAAACACTGAATAGAAAATACCTAAACTAGAAAGCTACTGAACCATTAAAATCCAAAGCAAATCACTGTCATATAATTTTTATGTTACTTTTATCAAAATAGCAAGAAACTTGCAATTCTTATACTTTGTAATATATTGCAGACACAGGGCATAGTGAGGGTAAGGAGTTTCCAGGGGCAATCTCTAAGTTCAGCCTTTTCCTATCCCAAATTTCAAGATGAATAGATGTTGATGAGTCAGCAGAAATGCCTTCCCCCTCTTGTCTGGCTTTCGTATTTGTGGTGCCTAAAAGCATTCTGTACCTTGTCTGCTGCACCCTTGGACTTGGACCCTGGGGCATGTGCCCTCCTCTGCCCCCCTTTTGCTATGCTTCTGTTTAGACAATGGAGAATATAAAATAGAACAAAACCATGTGATTAATAATAATCATACAAATTCTAGTTGCATGACCAAGAACAAGTTACTTAACCTCTCTGAGCCTCAACTTTGTCATATGTACAATGGCAGTAACAACAGTAACAGATTCAATAGAAGTAATAGGTTTTGATGTTGTGAGGATTAACTAGTTGCCATCCAACTGATTTCATCTCATGGCAAACCCATACTCTGTAGGGCTTTCAATTGCTGTGACCTTTTGGAGGTAGATCACTAGGTCTTTCTTCTGAGGTGCCTCTGGGCAGACTGAAGCCACAAATATTTTGGTTAACAGCAAAAAAAAAAAAAAAAAAAAAATTTTTTTTTTTTTTTAGTGCAACTAGGGACTCTCTGTGAAAGTTAAGTGACTTATTATAAACAAAATGTGTAGAACACTGCTTGGTATATTGTAGTTGCTACTTAATTGTTATCAGAAATTGTTATCAATATATCATGAATGTTTATGGCATTATCACTGAAACATTTGATAAAAAGAACAAAAATATAAAGTTGGACAAGCCTCACTTATGCATATTATTTAATACCATAAATCAAATCCCAGAAAATGAATGCTGTCAGTAGATAAAAAAGATACTGTATTTTAAACATATATTTGTAATTACAAAATTCCTAAGATGGCCCTACAATAGGACCAGTACAATAATCCATTCATTAAAAAATATTAAGTAAGTGCATATTGTTTGTCAACTGCTGTTTCAGGTCCCATAGAAACAGAAGTAAACCATCAGACAAATCTCTGCCCATCAGAAACTTACATTCCAATGTAGAAATACACAAAAAATGCATATACAAATAGAGATACAGTAAAATTCAAAGTAATGCTAATGCTTACAAAATGAGCAAGGCATTGAAGTAGAATGTTAATTTATAGGTTAAATTAGTTGGTCAGCAAAGTCCTTTCTTAAGAGTGGTATCTGAGCAGAGATCTGAAAGAAAGGGGAGAGACAACCAACAGGAAAATATGCAAAAAAAAGAAAAAAATGCTAGGAGAGAGAACCAACCCCAGTCCAAAGGCCTGGAGGCAATGAAACAAAACAAGGAGGATGCACAACAGAAATCAAGGGAGAGAGGGGTGCTCTGTAGTGAGGTGAGAGATATGTCCAAAAGACTATCATGGCAGCCTAAAGGACTTGGATTTATTTAAAATCTTTGAAAAGATTTGATCAGAGAGACATGTCCCCTGAGTAATGTTTTAAGAACTTCCCCCTGGTTGTTGTCTGATTAGACTCTAGAGGGAAAAATTGAAGGTTGGGAGAGCAGTTAGGAGGCCCTTGCAGTGTCTGAGCAAGCTGTAATGGCAGCCAGGCCCAGGGTGTAGGCAAGGGAGTAATTTAGAAGTGGGCAGATATGGAATCTATTCTGAAGATACAACCAACAGAAAGTGTTGTATATAAGATGTTAGAGAAAGAGAGAAGTCAATGATGACTCCAAATTAGAGAAAAACCCTGACATCACATAAGTGGGGGATAAACATTTTTGGTAAAAAATAATGCAAATTCCCATAGAACACTAAATACAAACATACTAATTTTTTTTTGATAGTCTAGAAGAGGCAGAAAAAAATCTGTAATATGATAAAATGCATACATAGTTTAAATGGAAAATAAAACACTGTTAATGTTTTCCATCAATGTTACAATCAAACATTAAGGATCAAATACTCAACATTTTTCTTGGAAATTGTAGACCTGGATATCATGGCAAACAACACTGGAACCAAAAATATCTTACCTTTGAAAAGCTAGCAAAAACGAATGGTATTTACGTATGATATAATCAACCTGAAACACTATTAGACTCAACTGAAAAATCATATGAACTAAAAAGAATGCTCAGAAAGTATAATTGGCACCCCATTAATATAGATAAAGTATAACCCTGAAGAGTTACAAATTTTATTTTCTCATAAATAAAAAATGCAAAAAAATTTATACATTTCCTAAATATAAATTATCAGTTTAGATTTAGGAAATGTATTTTGTGATATTTATATAAAACATTTTTTCCTTGAACTCCACTTAAACCAAATGAAACCCATTGTTATTGAGTTGATTCCAACTTACAGCAACCCTATAAGAGAGATGTAACTGCTCAGTAGGATATTCTTGCTGTACTTCTTCCAAGACAGATTTTTTTCTCCTTTTGGCAGTCCACGGTACATTAAATATTCTTCACTAAAACTATTATTCAAAGGCACCAACTCTTCTTTGATCTTCCTTACTCCTTGTCCAGCTTTCACACACATATAAGGCAGTTGAAAACACCATGGCTTGGATCAGGCACTCCGTGGTCCTTAAAGTGACATCTTTGCTTTTTAACACTTTAAGGAAGTCTTTTGCAGCAGATTTGCCTAAAGTAACACGTCATTTGATTTCTTGAATGCTGCTTTGATTGTCACTCCAAGTAAAATGAAATCCTTGACAAGTTCAATATTTTCTCCTTTTATCATGACGTTTCTTAGTGGTCTGGTTGTGAGGATTTCTGTTCTCTTTATGTTGAGGTGTAATCTATAATGAAGGCTGTGGTTTTTGATCTTTATCACTAAGTACTTCAAGTCCTCTTCACTTTCAGTAAGCATCGTCTTGTCATCTGCATATCACAGGTTGTTAATGAGTCTTCCTCTAATCCTGATGCCAAATTCTTCTATACAGTCTGGCTTCTCAGGTTACTTGGTCTGCATACAGATTGAATAAGTATGGTGAAAAGATACAAACCTGATGCACATCTTTCTTAACTTTAAACCATGAAGTATCCCCTTGTTCTGTTGGAACGATTGCCTCTTGATCTATGTCCAAGTTTCTCATGAGCAAAATTCAGTGCTCTAAATTCCCATTCTTTGCTATGTTATCCGTAATTGGTTATGATCCACACAGTCGAATGTCTTTGCATAGTCAATAAAACACAGGTAAACATCTTTCTGGTATTCTCTGCTTTCAGCCAGGATCCATCTGACATCAGCAATGATATCCCTCATTCCATATCCTCTCCTGAATTCATCTTGAACTTCTGGCAGTTCCCTGTCAATACACTGCTACAGCCACTTTTGAATGATCTTTAGCAAAATTTTGCTTGTATGTGATATTAATGATATTGTTCAAGAATTTCTGCATTTGATTGGACCTCCTTTCTTGGGAATAGGCATATATATTGGCTCTCTTCCAGTTGGTTGGCCAGGTAGCTCTCTTCCAAATTTCTTGGCATAGACAAGTGAGCACTTCCAGTGCTGCATTTGTTTGTTGAAACATCTCAGTTGGTATTCTATCAGTTCCTGGACCCTTGTTTTTTGCCATGCCTTTCAGCATAGCATGGACTTCTTCCTGCAGTACCATTGGATCTTGATCATATGCTACATCCTGAAATGTTGAACATTGGCCAATTAGTTTTGGTATAATGACTCTGCGTATTCCTTCCATCTTTCTCTCGATGTTTCCTGAGCTGTTCAATATTTTGCCCATAGAATCCTTCAATATTGCGACTTGCAGCTTGAATTTTTCTTCAGTTCTTTTGGCTTGAGAAATACTGAGAGTTTTCTTCCCTTTTGATTTTCTAGCTCCAGATCTTTGCACAGTTCATTATAATATTTTATTTTGTCTTTCAAGCTGCCCTTTGAATCTTCTGTTCAGCTCTTCTACTTCTTAATTTCTTCTATTCCCTTTAGCTACCGGATATTTTAGAGAAAGTTTCGAAGTCTCTTTTGACATCCATTTTGGTCTCTTCTTTCCTTCCTATCTTTATGATACATATAAACCAAGTCATTGAGTCAATTTTGACAGAGTGGAACTGCCCCATAGGGTTTCCAAGGAGCACCTGGTGGATTCAAACTGCCGACCTTTTGACTGGCAGTCATAGCTCTTAACCACTATGCCACCATAGCACTCCTCAAATCAACATAAAAGTATAAAAATGAGCAAAATATATGTCAGGAGAGTCCAGTAGAAGATAAGAAGGCACTAATATATTCATGGAAATTTATCTAATTTCACTAAAAAATAAATTTAAATTAAAATGGCAGCTGGAATTCATCGTTTTTCCAAATGGTTTATCAGCTATTGGAAGACTTAAAAATAGTAATAGAAATGGTCCAAGGGAAAGCAGGTGCCCTCAACCATTGTTGCAAATATGGATTGTGAAACTTTGTGATGATATATTTGCAGTTGTTTTCAATATTTATATTTATGCTAGAAATAATCCAAGTTAGGAATTCATAAAATGCAAATAAACAATTTTACATACTTTTCTTCATTACATTTTATAAGAGGATTTTTTGAATCAAAAAAAAAAAAAAGGAAAGAATTCCCATGACTGTGAATTTCCATCAGTCAGGCATGAGAACATAATGTCTACTTTGAAAGCATGAGGAAAACTTATGTTCTAACCTAGAAAAGTATCTATCAAATATAGCTAGACAAGAATGCATCAGATGCAGGCAGGGCCAAGATAGTGGAGTAGTCAGATGCTTCTGATAGTCCCTCTTACAACAAAGACCTGAAAAAACAAGTAAATTGATTATATATATGACAAGCTAGGAGCCCTGAACATCAAAGGCAAAGTTAAGAAATTGGACTTAGCAACAGAGGGAGGGAGATATGGTTCAGAAGCAGCAAGAAGTTGCCGGACCTAACTCAGTGTGAACCAGCGCCCCTCATCCCTGATCTGCTGGTGTGACTGCAGAGGGGCTGGCAGTAGCTTTCTGTACACGGTTTCCCTAGCCACAGAGAGCCAGTGGCACAGAGTCTACTCACGCCTCCAGAATCAGAGAAGAACAGCGCTCTCGGCATAAGTGCTAGCATTTAATTCACTGCACAGATCAAATACCTCCCCTTTCAAAAGAACTCTCTCCCATTTATCTGATCCCTCACCCTCTGTCCCAGGCCCCCAAGCTGGCTTCAGTGACATTCGATTTCCCTGGGCCTGAGATAGGTCCTGGCATGCAACCAGAGCCATTGGAGAAGGAGCAAATTAACAAACAGGGAAAAAATAATCTGATGGCTCCTCTAAGCTGGAAACTCAGGGCAGAAGCAGCTCCTGTCCAGGCACAAGTGGACCATAGACTTTGAATGGCTTTCACCCCTGCATAGAACTGTGTGGCCCATTTCAGGAGCTGGGTTCTTGTTACAGTGCAAGGGTGTGTGGCCTAAGGTCTGACTTTAACAGTTTCAGCTGTGCAGTGGCGAGGTGGGTTCTTGATGCTTGACACTGCTCTAATAAGCAGGGTCCTCACCTACCCAAATCAGGGGCCTGAGGACTGGTGGCTCCACCTGCACCACCTAGCCACCCATGTCAGGGGTACAAGGATAAGTGGTGTCTCCCAGTCCTTACAGTTAAAAGTATCGGGTGTCAATGGTATGGCTGCAGAGCCCACCCACTTGTGCACTCTAGAGAACAGGGACATGTCTTCCTCACAAACACTCAGGGAAAGGTTGTCAACCCCCTACCTTGCTCAGAGTGTGACCACCTGATGCAACAAGAGACCTGTGCATACACCAATCACCACTGCTCCTCAAAGACAGTAGGTGGGAGCCTACACCACACACTTGGTGACTAACTACCTGGAAATATGAGCTGAATCCTTACAAGAAAACTGAATGGACTTCTAAGCTCATATATCTGATAACAGCTCTAGCCATCTGGTGACAGGACATTAGAGCTTCAAAGGCTCCATTAATCAAACCAACTAATTTGAGCAGCCTATTAAGTATTTCAAAACAAAACAAAGCAAGAAGCTAGGACACAGTATGCAAACATACAGAGACAACAGTCAATATCAAATCACATAAAGAAGCAGACGATGATCATGTCAGCAAGCTTCCAAAGCAAAGAATTGAGGAATCTTCCAGATGAAGATATATTCCTAGAATTACCAGAGATAGAATACAAAATAATAATATACAGAACTCTTCAAGATATCAGGAAAGAAAAAAAAATAAAAAAGAGATCAGGCAAAATGCAGAACAAGCCAAGGAACACACAGATAAAGCAGTTGAGGGAATTAAGAAGGTTATTCAAGAGAATAACGAAAAATTTAATAGGCTTCAAGAATCCTTAGAGACACAGCAGTCAGAAACTCAGAAGATCAACAATAAAATTTCAGAATTAGACAACTCAGTAGAAAGTCAAAGGAGCAGAATTCAGGAAAGTGAAGTCAGAATTAGTGAGACTGAAAATAAAATACTTGGCACCAATATATTCAAAGAAAAATCAGATAAAAGAATTTTAAGAAATGAAGAAACCCTAAGAATCATGTGGGACTCTATCAAGAGAAATAGCCTACAAGTAATCAGAGTACCAGAACAGGGAGGAAAAACAGAAAATACAGAGAAAATTGTGGAAAATTTGTTGGCAGAAAACCTCCCAGATATCATGAAAGACGAGATCTCTTTCCAAGATGCTCATCTAACCCCACAGAAGGTAGATCTCAAGAGAAAGATATCAAGACATATTATAGTCGATCTTGCCAAAACCAAAGATAAAGAGAATTTTAAGAGCAGCTAGGGATAAACAAAAAGTCACCTGTGAAGGACAGTCAGTAAGACTAATCTCGGACTACTCAGCAGAAACCATGCAGGCAAGAAGGCAATGGGAGGACATATATAAAGACTTAAAGGGAAAATAATTGCCAGCCGAGAATTATATATCCAGCAAAACTGTCTCAGATATGAAGGTGAATTATGGCATTTCCAGATAAACAGAAGTTGAGGGACATTGCCAAAACCAAACCAAAATTACAAGAAATTCTAAAGGAAATCCTCCAGTTAGAAACTCAATAACATCAGATAACAATCCAAGACAAGAACAGAGGACAGGGAAACCAGATATCATTCAAGACAGAGAAATCACAAAACTAAATCAAAGCTAAAACGCTCAGAACAGGGAAACAGACATCATGAAGTAAAAGATGACAACATTAACTCAAAAAAGAAGGACTAAAAGATATAGTCATAGATCTTTCATATGGAGTATGAAAATAGGGGTAAATTTATCAAGGTAATCACAAAGGAAAATAACAATCCTGCACATCAAAATAATAATAAAAAAGAAAAACATGAAGACAGCAAAAACAAAAGCAACAACACTGGAAAAGAGGAAAAGATAATACATAAAGAGAAATTACTCAGCACAGAAAATTCAGTGGAAAAAAGAAACTGTCAACAACCAAAAAAAAAAGGCATCAAAATGACAGCACTAAACACATACCTAGACATAATTACGCTGAATGTAAATGTACTAAATGTACCAATAAAGAGACAGAGAGTGGCAGAATGGATTAAAAAAACAAGATCTGCCTATATGTTGCCTACAAGAGACATACCTTAGACATAAAGATACAAACAAACTAAAACTCAAAGGATGGAAAAGAGATACCAAACAAACAACAACCAAAAAAAGAAGAGTGGCAATATTAATTTCTAACAAAATAGACTTTAAAGTAAAATCTACCACAAAGGATAAGGAAGGACCCTTTTGTGCAGCCAATGACAGGGCTCCAAAATACATAAAATGAACTCTAAAAGCACTGAAAATAGAGATGGGCAGCTCTACAATAATAGTAGGAGGCTCCAACACACTACTTTTGGTGAAGGACAGAACATCCAGAAAGAAGCTAAATAAAGACAGTGAAAGTCTAAATGCCGCAATCAACCAACTTCATCTCATAGGCACATACAGAACACCCCACCCAACGGCAGACAAGCATATTTTCTTTTCCAATGCACATGGAGCGTTCTCCAGAATAGACCACATATTAGGTCATAAAGCAAGTCTTAACAGAATCCAAAACATCAAAATATTTCAAAGCATCTTTTCTGACCATAAAGCCGTAAAAGTAGAAGCCAATAACATAAAGCAAGTGAAAAAAAAACCAAACGCACAGAAACTGAACAACACCTTGCTGAAATACTACTGGGTTATAGAAGAAATTAAGGGTGGAATAAAGAAATTCGTAGAATCAAATGAGAATGAAAACACTTCCTACCAGGACCTGTGGGACACAGCAAAACAGTGCTCAGAGGTCAATTTATAGCAATAAATGCACACATCCAAAAGAAGGAAAGGCCAAAATCAAAGAATTATCCCTACAACTCAAAGAGATAGAAAGAAAGCAGCAAAAGAAGTCCTAGGGTACCAGTAGAAACAAAATAATAAAAATTAGAGCAGAATTAAATGAAATAGAAAAAAGAAAAACAATTGAAAGAGTTAACAAGACCAACAGCTGGTTCTATGAAAAGATCAACAAAATCGATAAACCATTGGCCAAATGGACAAAAGAAAAATAGGAGAGAAAGCAAATAACCCGAATAAGAAATGAGATCGGCAATATTACAACAGACCCAACTGAAATTAAAAGAATCATAACAGAATATTATGAAAAATTGTACTCCAACAAATTTGAAAACCCAGAAGAATTGGATAAATTTCTAGAAACACACTACCTACCTAATCTAACACAAACAGATGTAGAACAGCTAAATAAACCTATAACAAAAGAAGAAATTGAAAAGATAATTAAGAATTCCCAATAAATTAAAGCCCTGGCCCTGATGACTTCACTGGAGAATTCTACCAAACTTTCAGGGAAGTGTTAACACCACTACTACTAAAGGTATTTCAGAACATACAAAAGGATGGAATACTCCCAATCTCATTCTATGAAGCCAGCATAACCGTCATAACAAATCCAGGTGAAGACACCACAAAAAAAGAAAATTACAGACCAATATTCCCCATGAACTTAGACACAAAAACCCTCAGCAAAATTCTAGCCAACAACATATTGAAAAAGTAATTCACCTTGACCAAGTAGGATTCATACTAGGTATGCTGGGATGGTTTAACATTTGAAAAACAATCAATGTAATCCATCATATAAATAAAAGACAAGAACCACATGGTCTTATGGGTTGATGCAGAAAAGGCATTTGACAAAGTCCAACATCCATTCATGATAAAGACTCTCAGCAAAATAGGAGTAGAAGGAAAATTCCTCCACATAATAAAGGACATTTATGTAAAGCCAACAGCCAACAGCACCCTAAATGGAGTGAGTCTGAAATCATTCCCCTTGAGAACGGGAACCAGACAAGGATGCCCTTTATCATCACTTTTATTCAACATTGTTCTGGAGGTCCTAGCCAGAGCAATTAGTCTAGGGAAAAAAAAAAAAAAAAGCATCCAAATTGGTAAGGAAGAAATAAACTATCTCTATTTGCAGATGATATGATTTTATACACGGAAAACCCTAAAGAATCCACAAGAAAACTACTGGAACTAATAGAAGATTTCAGCAAAGTATCAGGATACAAGATAAACATGTAAACATGCAAAAACCAGTTGGATTCCTCTATATGAGCAAAGAGAAAGTCGAAGGGGAAATCATGAAATGAATACCATTTACAATAGCCCCAAGAAGATTAAATACTTAGGAACATATCTAACCAGAGACATAAAAGACCTATACAAAGAAAACTATGAGACACTACTGCAAGAAACCAAAAGAGACCTACGTAAGTGAAAAAACATACCTTGTTCTTCAATGGGAAGACTCAAGATTGTGAAAATGTTTATTCTACTCCAAGCAATCTATAGATAAATGCAAGCCTGATCCAAACTCCAATGGCATTTTTTAATGAGATGGAGAAACAAATCACCAAGTTCATATGGAAAGGGAAGAGGCCCTAAATAAGTAAAACAGTACTGAAAAATTAGAACAAAGTGGGAGGCCTCACACTACCTGATTTTAGTACATATTACAACACCAGGGTAGTCAAAACAGCCTGGTACTGGCACAACAGCAGGTACATAGACCAATGGAACAGAATTGAGAATTCAGACATAAATTCATCCACGTATGAGCAGCTCGTATTTAACAAAGGCCCAAAGTCCATTAAATGGAGAAAAGACAGTCTCTTTAACAAATGGTGCTGGAATAACTGGATACCCATCTGCAAAAAAATGAAACAAGACCCATACCTCTCACACCATGCAGAAAAACTAACTCAAAATGGATCAAAGACCTAAATATAAAATCTAAAATGATAAAGATCATGGAAGAAAAAATAGGAAGAACTCTAGTAGCCCTCAAACATAGCATAAACAGTATACAAAACATTGCCAGCAATGCACAAACACTGGAAGGTAAAGTCGATAACTGGGAGCTTCTAAAAATGAAACACTTATCCTCATCCAAAGGCCTCACCAAAAGAGTAAAAAGACTACCTATAGACTGGGAAAAAAAATTGGCTACAACAAATCCGATCAGTGTCTAAATCTTTAAAATCTACAAGATACTTCCAAACTTCAACAACAAAAAGACAAATAAACCAATTAAAAAATGGGCAAAGGGTATGAACAGAAACTTCACCAAATAAGACGTTCAGGCAGCTAACAGCTACGTTAGGAAACGCTCATGATCAATAGCCTTTAGAGAAATGCAAATCAAAACTACAATCAGATACCATCTTACCACAACGAAGCTGGCTCTAATCTAAAAAACACAAAATAATAAGTGTTGGAGAGGTTGTGGAGAGACTGGAACACTTATACATTGCTGGTGGGAATGTAAAATGGCACAACCACTTAGGAAATCGATTTGGCGTTTCCTTAAAAAGATAGGAGTACCATACGATCCAGCAATCCCAGTCCTTGGAATATAGTGTAGAGAAATAAGAGCCCTACAAGAATAGATATATGCACACCCATGTTCACTGCAGCACTGTTACAATAGCAAAGAGATGGAAACAATCAAGGTGCCCACCAATGGATAATGGATAAACAAATTATGGTATATTCACACAATGGAATACGATGCAACAATAGAGAAAAACAATGAATCCATGAAACAGCTCATAACATGTAGGAATCTGGAAGGCATTATGCTGATTGAAATCAGTCAGTCGCAGGACAAATATTGCATGAGACCACTATTATAAGAACTCAGGAAAAGGTTTAAACACAGAAGAAAACATTCTTTGATGATTACGAGAATGGGGAAGGAGGAAGAGGGATATTCACTAATTACGGAGTAGACAAGAATCATTTTAGGTGAAGGGAAGGACAACACACAATACAGGGGAAGTCAGCACAACTGGACTAATCCAAAAGCTAAGCAGTTTCCTGAATACAATGACACTTCGAGGGACAGAGTAGCACGGCGGGGGGGGCAGGGTCTAGAGACCATGGTTCAGGGGACATCTAGGTCAACTGACATAACAAAATGTATTAAGAAAGTATTCCACATCCCACTTTGATGAGTGGTGTCTGGGGTCTTAAAAGTTAGCAAGCGGCCATATAAGATGCATCAATTGATCTCAATCTGCCTGGAGCAAAGGAGAATGAAGAACACCAAAGACTCAAGGAAACATGAGCCCAAGAGACAGAAAGTGCCACTTAAACCAGAGACTCTAACAGCCTGAGACTGGAAGAACTAGATGGTGCCCGGTTACCACCAATGACTGCACTGAAAGGGAACACAACAGAGAATCTCTGATGGAGCAGGAGAAAAGTGGAATGCAGACCTCAAATTCTAGTAAAAGAGACCAGGCTAAATGGTCTGACTGAACACTGGAAGGACTCCAGAGGTCATGGCCCTTGGACTCTCTGTTAGCCCAAAACTAAAACCATTCTGAAGCCACTTCTGCAGACAAAGGTTAGACTGGTCTATAAGACATAAAATGAAACTGGTGAGGATTGTGCTTCTTAGCTCAAGTAGACACATTGTGACCGTGTGGGTAAAGCTCTCTGGAGGCGAGATGAGAAGGCAGAGGGGGACAGGAACTGGATGAATGGACACAGGAAATACACAGGGGAGAAAGAAGGAGAGTGCTGTCACATTGTAGGGAGAGCAACTAGGATCACCTTAACCATGTCTGTATAAGTTTTTGTATGAGAAACTTACTCGAATTGTAAACTTTCACTTAAAGCACAATAAAAAGAATACTTAATATTAAAAAAAAGAATTGTTATCCATACACATTTTCTAAATATTTACTTCTGAAAAGCTTCCATATACCATAACTTCCCCATTACCCTCACTCTGTTTATGATTTTTAAAATAAGCTTAAAAATTTCAATTTAGAACAATTTTATATCTTGCTATTATGATTTCACTTAAAGTAAATTTATTGCCAATCATAGCTTTTATAACAAAATATTAATTCTTTTTCCCTTGCAAATAATTCATTTGATTGGACTATGTATATATATATATACATTTTTTCTCAATGAGTCCATGTTTAAATTTCTTGTTTATAATTTCTTTTCTTATCCACTCCAAGCCTGGAAATACAATTTGCAGAATGTAGTAGCAAGTTTTGATATAAGACCGTGGATTCACTTTGGAAACCGTGGAAACATAGCGGTTAAGAGCTACAGCTGCAAACCAAAAGGTTAGCAGTTCAAATCCACCAGGTACTCCTTGGAAACCCTATGGCACAGTTCTACTCTGTCGTATAGGGTTGGTCGGAGTCAGAACCCACTCGATGGCAACGGGTTTTAGGGAACTTACTTTATGCAACATAAAAAAAGAAAATATAGCCATCAATTTACATATTATTTAGGTCAACAGTTAGGTTATCAAACACTTATCATTTATTAGTCACCGTGCAGGTCATGGTGCCATGAATAGTGATGTTTATGGTCTCCAGATACCAAAAGAAAAATGAGTAGTGATGGTGAACATTTAGAAATTTATTTCATCTAATAAAAAGGAAATACTTTTTTTCTGATTTTTGATGCTCTACCCACTTTTTTTTTTTTTACCCACTATCATCTGATGCCTACAGCCACGTTTTCTTAGCATTAGAAATATTTGTTTGTTTTTCTGTGAAAGTAATTTACAAGTGAGAACAACTTTCGTGAGGGAAGGGGTCATGAGCATCCTCTGAGGGAGGCTGAGGAATATACTCAGCATTGCATAATCCAGTATATTGGCTGATGCCTTATTGTTTTCCTTGGCAATTTTATTGCATACTCCCAGAAATAAAACAAATTAAGAGAACAGTTTATTGTGATACACTCAGTGATTATTTTTGAAAGCTGGAAGGATATATTTATTTTTACCTTTCAAATATTTTTGATATGAAAATAAAATGGCAGAAATCTTAATGAAAAGTATAATTTCTGAGATTATTCTATAAAATATGAAAAGAACAAAAGAATTTATTTTGTATTCCCCTATGTAATTTCCATCTATCCTATATCAGTATTTTTGAAGATTGGGTTACTTCAGAGTCTATGTCTTATTTTGTTAGAAAAAAATTTTAAAAACTACCAAATTATTTTAACATTGGTCTTTACCACTTATACACAAATCTAATTCCCCTTCAACACTGAAATTTTACCCTCTGTGTACTTAGCTACATTCCCAAATTTCTCACTGGAATGACAAGATTTTGTTAATTTTAGATGAGTGGAATCACAAACATGAATTTTTGTCTAGAATGTGGGCAATTAGTTATAATATTCTAGTTTATGCTGTGGTATAACACCAGTGATTAAAAAAAACTCTATCATAAAACCACAATAGTGGATTTCTGGATCACGCTGCATGTTATCTTGGGATTTGTCCTCCCTCAGGGACACAGGCTGATGGTGCTTCCCTCATTGTGAAGCAACAGCAATTTATGGAAGGTGTAAAACCCAAAACCCAGTGCCGTCGAGTCGATTCCGACTCATAGCGACCCTATAGGACAGAGTAGAACTGCCCCATAGTTTCCGAGACGTAAAGAACATGGAATTTCACTCGCTGGCTCTTAATTCTTGCCATGGGTTATGCATGCCACTTGCACTAATGTTTCACAGTCCACACCTAACTTCAGAGAAAAGGGAAGTGTAATCTAAACTTGAGCCAGGAAGGATGAAGATCAGATGATTAACCAACATTCCTAATCAAGTAGTTCACCCATCTGGGTCCCAGCTCCTCTCCAAAGGAGACAACCAAATGTCCCGTTCAGTCATGGAATAAGCTCAAAGCCCAGGATCTCTTGGTGATAAGCAGTCACCAATAAGGTCCATCTTTTATCTGATGACCTGTGAATTATCTAAATTTCCCAGTTATCCAAATATCCAGCATGTCTTGGTTGGACAGGGACAGGATAACGGAAATAAACACTGGTATTAGGAAAGAAAGAATGAGATATCCACAAGAATCGTGGGTCCCCAGAAATTCTGAAATTCCATTAGGCAGACATTTAAAGGCCGACTATATTTCTGATGAGGAATAGTCACTGATAAGGCCACTTTTCTGCCTCCTTGGAGTAGTTTTCACATTCATTTTTTTGATAGCATAGCCTCTGGATCTTCTCTCTGAGATATGCTTTTTAAAAGATTCATATTGCCTTATCTGCCATGATGCAAAACCCCAAAAAACCCACTGCTGTTGAGTCGATTCTGCCTCATAGCGACCCTATAGGACAGAGTACAACTGCCCCATAGAGTTTCCAAGGAGCGCCTGGTGGACTCGAACTGCCAACATTTTGGTTAACAGCCATAGCACTTAACCACTACGCCACCAGGGTTTCCTATCTGCCATGATAATTGTGGAATATACTCTTATGGTTGCTAAAGAGTTTTTTCAACTAACTTTCTGCCCATGGTGTTTGGAGTCTGTGATAAAGAGACTATCATTTGACAAGTATTTACTGCCTTCTGCTGATCACATGAGGAGCACACTTCTTCACTCCATCACGCGTTAACCTAGTGATTTGATAAAAGTTTGCTCAATAGCATGTGGCTGAAAGTGTCTGTATACCACTTCCAAGCCTAGAGTTTCAGCGATATTATATTTTCGTATTTCTCTATTGTTTCTTCCATCATCATGAGAAGAAAATGTCTCCAGTAGGTTGTCTCTTTCAAAAACTTTTTTCTAAGCCTAATTTCCTCATCTAAAAATCAGTTATCAGGAGAGAGATCACTAGCTATTTCAAAAGAGAGAACAGAATTCAGATAAGTACTTCAATAGGAGATGAAGGAATCAAGGAACCAAACAAGGGAAGCTGAATCAACTTAGAGACTCCCATCAGTATGTTGCTTCCAACACCCAGAAAACTGTCAAACAGCAGGACAAGGTGGCTTCCAGGACCCCATGGGTGGGGCCCTCATGCAGAACCCAGAACCAAGGTGAGGACCAGCAGACAATATTTGAAACCATGAAGAGAGTGGCTATTTATTCAAAGTGAAATCATGGCGAGCCACGGTTACTTCCAGGAACTATAGTTGAAGTGGGGAAAGAGACAAGGAGAAATTTGCTGACTTCTGTCCTATAGCCTTTCTAATCTTCTGACAGTCTTACATTGTGATTTCCTACAAGAAATATGCTGGCAAAGGATCTTGGGAAATGTAGTTCTCCTTGGTATAGAGTCAAATAAAGTCAGTGAAAGTATCTGAAAACCAAGGCGCATTACAAAACATGCTGGCTAATATGAAAAAATAAAAACCAATCATGTTGAGTCAATTACAACTCATAGCAACCCTATAGGGTGAAGCAGAACTGCCTTGTAGGATTTTCAAGGAGCAGCTGGTGGATTTGAACTGCCAACCTTTTGATAAGTGTCAGCTTTTAACCACTGCACCACCAGGACTCCAAGCTAATAATCCAAAAAATAGAGCCTGTCTTATATGGTGTGTGTGAGCATCTTCATATCTAGAGTTTTTTTCTTAAAATCTGCTTTGTTTAATATTTTATAGCTAAACCATATTTCCTTTTAATTAATATTTGTCTTACGTATCTTTTTGACCTTTTAAATTTCATATATTCTTTGTCTTTATATTTAAATATGCCTCCTTAAAATTTCACTCAAGTAAAATTTTGCTGAAGATAATTCAAAAATGGCTGCAGCAGTACATCAACAGGAAACTGCCAGAAATTCAAGCCGATTCAGAAAAGGATGTGGAAACTAATGGGCCACAACTACCACAGCCTCCACCAGACTGAGTCCAGCATAACTAGATGGTGCCCAGCTACCACCAACGACTGCTCTGACAAGGATCACAATAGAGGGTCCAGGACAGAACTGGAGAAAAATGCAGAACAAAACTATAACTTACAAAAAAAGACCATACTTACTGGTCTGACAGAGACTGGAGAAACCTCGAGAGTATGGCCCCTAAGTGTCCTTTTAAATCAGTACTGAAGTCACTCCGAAGGTTCACCCTTCAGCCAAAATTTAGACAGACCCGTAAAACAAATCAAGACTAAATGGGCACACCAACCCAGGGGCAAGGATGAGAAGGCTGGAGGGAACAGGAAAGCTGATAATGGGGAACCCAAGGTTAACAAGGGTAGAATGTTGACATGGTCTAGGGTTGGCAACCAATGTCACAAAACAGTATGTGTATTTATTGCCTAATGAGATATTAATTTGCTCTGTAAACCTTCATCTAAAACATAATTAAAAAAAAAAAGAGAAAAATCAAAATATCTACCTGATAACATTTGGGAATTACTGTTATTTCCATCATTGCTATCACATAATAACAATTATAACATGTGCATTGTTAATTATAATTACAACATTTATTGTGCACTGTCAGGAACAGTACCAAGTACTTTTCATACATTGCTCATTCCATGCCCGTATTAACCCCATGAAGTAGGTGCTATTATCACATCCAGAGTCCTGTGGATAGTAATGGGTAGGAATGTAAACCTAGGTTGAAATTCTTAACCACTGTTACATTAACTTCAGTTCTACTTCTGGCCACGGTGGTTCTGTTTTTATATATTAATTGATTAAATGTATTGAAGAAGACTGAGACTATAAACCTAGAGAGATAAATTTGAATATGTAAGTATATAGCCAGTGGAAGGATTTCAAAGAATAATGGAATCAGGGTATTATAATGAAGAAAGATCTGGATCATTGGGATGGCAGACCAAAGAGTAAGAAACACTAACTCTTCAGATGAACTATGTGAGCACTACCCAACTGGCACAATGGTAAGTTCCATCACTTGCCTTGTCAAAGAAGATATGACATACTGAAGCCATATACAGCTGTATTTCTGTATGACTTGATTCTGATCCATTGGGCAGACAACCATGTATAATGACTCTGATCTACAAGAAATATGTGCTCTGTGTGCTAGGCTTTGGGTACACAGATATATGTTCCCTTTCTTTTCTTTTCTTTTTTAAAAATAAGTTGTGGTTAAATAAATATTAAAATAGAAAAATCCTGATTTGAAAGAAAAAAAATAAAGAAAATGACACGGAAGGAGGGATATAATTGCTGATGTCCAGTGGATCTTGGCTAAAAGCTGAGAATACCAGAAAGATGTTTATTGTTGTTGTTATTAGGTGCAGTGGAGTCGCTTCCGACTCATAGCGATCCTATGTACCACAGAAAGAAGCACTGTCCGGCCCCGTGCCATACTTACAATCGTTGTTATGCTTGAGCCCGTTGTTGCAGACACTGTGTCAATCCATCTCATTGAGGGTCTTCCTCTTTTAAGCTGACCGTGTACTTTACCAGGCATGATGTCCTTCTCCAGGGACTGATCTCTTCTGACAACATGGCCAAAGTATGTTAGATGCAGTATCACCATCCTGGCTTCTAAGGAGCATTCTGGCTGTACTACTTCCAAGACAGATTTGTTTGTTCTTTTGGTATATTAAATATTCTTTGCCAACACCACAATTCAAAAGCATCTATTCTTCTTCAGTCTTCCTTATTCATTGTCCATCTTTCACATGCATATGAGGCAATTGAAAATACCACTAATGCTTGGAACCTGAAATATACCAAGTATGAATCTAGGAAAATTGGAAATCTTCAAAAACGAAATGGAACACATAAGCATCGATATCCTAGGCATTAGTGAGCTGAAATGGACTGGTATTGGCCATTTTGAATCGGACAACACATAGCCTACTACGCCAGAAATGACAACTTGAAGAGGAATGGTGTTACATTTATGGTCAAAAAGAACAATTCGAGGTCTATCCTGAAGTACAGTGCTGTCAGTGATAGGATAATATCCATAGGCCTATAAGGAAGACCAGTTAATATGACTATCATTCAAATTTACGCAGCAACCACTAAGAACAAAGTTGAAGAAATTGAAGATTTTTTTCAGCTTCTGTAGTCTGAAATTGATTGAACGTGCAATCAGGATGCATTGGTAATTACTGGTGATTGGAATGTGAAAGTTGGAAACAAAGAAGAACAATTGGTAGTCGGAAAATATGGCCTTGGTGATAGAAACAATGCCGGAGATTGAATGATAGAGTTTTGCGAGACCAATGACTTCTTCATTGCAAATACCTTTTTTTCACCAACATAAACGGCAACTATGCACATGGCCCTCGCCAGATGGAATACACAGAAGTCAAAACGACTACATCTGTGGAAAGAGACAAAGGAAAAGCTCAATATCATCAGTCAGAACAAGGCCAGGGGCTGACTGTGGAACAGAAAGATCTTTCTGTGTTAATTATTGACTATTCAAAGGCATTTGACTGAGTAGATCATAACAAATTTTGGATAACATTGCAAAGAGTGGGAATTCCAGGACACTTAATTTTGCTCATGCGGATTCTCTACATAGACCAAGAGGCAGTAACTGGAACACAACAATGGGACACTGCTTAGTTTGAAGTCAGAAAAGATGTGCATCAGGATTGTATCCTTTCACCATACTTATTCAATTTGTATGCTGAGCAAATGATCTGAGATGGACTATATGAAGAAGGCAGCATCAGGATTAGAGAAAAACTCATTAACAACCTGCAATATGCAGAACACACAGCCTTGCCTGTTGAAAGTAGAGAGGACTTGAAGCACTTGCTGATGAAGATCAAAGACGTCAGCCTTCAGTATGAATTACATCTCAAAATAAAGAAAACAAAAATCCTCAAAACTGGACCAGTAACCAACATCGTGATAAATGGAGAAAATACTGACGTTGTCAAGGATTTAATTTTACTTTGATCTACAATTAACTCCAGTGGAAGCAGCGGTCAAAAAATCAAAGGATGTATTGCATTTGGCAAATTGGCTACAAAAGCCCTCTTTAAAGTGTTAAAAAGCAAAAATGTCGCTTTGAGGACTAAGGTGCACCTGACCCAAGCCATTGTATTTTCAGTTGCCTTTTGCCACTTCTGCATGTGAAAGATGGACAACGAGTAAGGAAGACCAAAGAAGAATCGATGCCTTAGAATCACGGTGTTGGTGGAAAATATTGAATATAAAATGGACTGTCAAAAGAATGGTCAAATTTGTCTTGGAAGAAGTACAGCAAGAATGCTCCTTAGAAGCGAGGATGGCGAGATTTCGTCCCATGTAATTTGGACATATTATAAGGAGGAACCAGTCCCTGGAGAAGGACATCATGCTTGGTGAAGTAGAGGGTCAGCAAAAATGAGGGATTAACACACTGGCCGCAATAATGGGCTCAAACATAGAAATGATAGTTAGGTTGGGGCAAAATGGGGCAGTGTTTCATTATGATGCACATAGGGTTGCTCTGAGTAGGAACCCACATGAAGGAACCTAACAACAACAATTAAAATACGAAAAGGTTTTCTCCAGTCTAGATTCTTTGCTCGGAATATTTAGACTATTTACATTTGCTGAAAAACTTATGTTTTTCAGCTTATTAGTTTTTTTATTTTAAATTAAAAAAAACTTTATATTATTCAATGTAGTGATTTTTAGTTACTTATCTTCTCTGTGTCCCCCCTTCATCTCATTCCTGTCTTCTTTGGATTGATTATTTTTTTGCCTTTCACAATTTCTTTGTGTCATTTAAGACAATATGCACTTTACTTCTTTATGTTTAGTGATAATCTAGGACAATGTACCATACACTTAATTAATCAAAAACTAATTTTATTACAACTTCATCTACTCAAACAATAAAAGGTATTATATATTTTAACTCATATCTTCACAGCTATTGCTGTCTAACAAAACACGACAAAACTTGGCAGTTTAAAACAATGTTATTATCTCCCCAGGATTCTGGGTTGAGTGGGTTGGTTCTCTGCTAGAATGTCCATTTTGAAGTTGCAATCAGATACTGGCTGGAGTCATCTGAAAACCTATTGGGCTGGATGTCCAAGAATACTTCTTCACTCCCATGTCTAGTGCCGCAATGCTGCTCCATGGGACCTCTCTCTCCAGCAGACAATTACGGGCTTTTTATGTGACCTACAAGTTCTTGACCGAGTTCTCAGCCACTCTACTTGGTGCCATTCACTGAGAAAGAATTTTCTGCAGATTTCCTGGACCTACTTGAGGAGCTGGGAGGTTAATTTCTAGCTAACTCAGACAGAATTGTGTTGTCCCTTACATTCCCTGGTTTATTCAGAGTTCTTCTGAATCCTCACCTTTAGGGGCCTTGTAGTTTATCTCCTGTTGTCCATGAAACACAGAGCCATGAAAGTTGATACAGCATTGTTTTTTTATTTCCTTTGACTAATATTCTGGTAAAGAAGCTACTTCCTTCTGCCTTATTTTTCTAATTACTGTTTTTATTTGTGTATGTGTGTGTCTGTGGTATATATATGCAGTTCTTTAATGCATGAAAGAAAAACTTAGATCCACATGCCTATAATCTGTTTCCAAGTCTGTCTATCTATCTATTCAACTAGCTCTGTGTGTTGGTTATGATACCTCATCTGCCATGTTTCCAGGCACTGAAGTCTCTGTCATGTTATTTTCACATTACTAACTTAAATTAATCTTGATAATACATATATTTTTAATTTTAGGAATGCTGTTTTTATAGACAGAATAGCTGTATATCAGAGAAGCTAACTTACCCAAGGTACATGTTCTTAGTTGACTGATCCCAGACGGCAACCCCTGGCCCTCTCACAGAAAAATCTAAGTGGTTTTCCTCAACCACATTGTTTTTGATTTTTCACTTCTAGAACATCTTAAAACTTTAATCAAAGCCGAAGTGGTAAGACTTCTCTGTAATATAAAATAATTCTAAACAGATAAAAATATTATTTTCAGAACAGTGGTTCCAGATTATATGAAGTAGGGAAAGAGAATTATAACCCCTTTTATTCAAATGTAGTTCATATCTTTATTATGGGTTTTAGATAACACATATATTCACCTGAGCACTATTCCAGTGTGTGTATATGTGTGTATGTGTGTGTGTGTGTGTGTGTGTGTATCCACAAAGCACAGCAGTTTAAAACAACAATTATTTATTTTGCAAATGAATTTGCAATTTCAGCAGGTTTCATCAGGGACAGCTCACCTCTACTCCACGCTTCATCAGTGGAAGTGGCTCAACTGGAAGGCGAAAGATACACTTGCATGATGTGCCACCAAGGACTGAAAAAAATGGCTTTGAATTTGGCTGGGCTCTCAGCTGGGGATGTGCACTAGAAGTCTTGGTTTCTCTCTTTGTCACAGCATGGGGATTATATAATTGCACCAACACAATTACTCTTAAGACATTTCTTAAAATAGGGAATGGGGTAGCATACAGTCACTTGCAATTCTAAAATTCTGGTGGAAATTGTTGCCAGCTCCTTAATTAAGATTCAGTGTGATTCTCTGGGAATTATTCTACATGATTTTTGCCTCTGCTTTCTGAGTCACCCTTGCTCTACCATGAGAAAACTGAGTAGTCACCTCAATCAGCTTACTCCTTAGACCAAACTAGTGATATTTCTGTCAGAAAAACATGCTTGCAAACATTGTGAGTTTTTCATGAATCTTACTGGAATTTACTCCATTAGACAAAACCCACAACTACCAACCTTGGGCTTCCTGTGACTCTGCTGCACTACAGTGCCCTGAAACATTTTAGTAGTCCTATATATTTTTAACTAAAGAGAATCTACAAGACTCTCAAGATTTATAGAAGGTCTTTTGTCTCTTTGGATGTTTATTTAAGGTTTTTTTTTTTTTTTTGTACAGTGTCTTAAATCGTCCTGAAGCCTTAATAAATGATTTTAGAGTCACAACTTGTGTTGGATCTTTGGCCTGAGGCCCTTTCTTAATTTGAGACTTCTTTGCTGAGAGAAAGTTTTATTTTTGAATCCACTGTGTACTGACTCCTTTGTACACAATATATTTTTTTCTTCAGCTCATCTCTCTACTCTTATGTTTTAACATAGGTCATGAAAAGCCAATTAGCATTTTTATATTCTGTCTGGAAGTTTCTTTAACAAATCTTCCCTCAGCAACATTTTGCAAATATTTCTTGATGTCTTCTTACGTATTTTATGTTTGATGGTCACATTGGGTCCTTATTTCATTTGAATTTATTTTATCTTCATTATGTGATTTAGGATCTACATTTAGTTTTCAAAAGGTATTATCCCCATCAAAATTAATGATTTCCATTATTTATCAAAAAATACAAATTATACAATTATCATATGCTATTTAGAAACTCAGTCACTCATACTTATTGCCAGAGCCCTAATTTCAGAGCAAAAACACCACTGCAAATTATAACAGGAGGACAAATATAATTTTTAATTAGTTTACCATATATAAAAACAATCATATAGGAACAATGGAGCCAGATTGGCAAAGTAAGAGCAAAATAACTTGATAACACAAAAAGAAGAATTTAAATGGGATGAACAAAATAGCAAAACAATATTTTAGAAATGTAACCTGTATCCAGTTTGGTTGCTGCCCTTTTGGCAAATTATGCTCAGCATTGATATCACATAAAATGTCTCTCCAGCCACCTCCTCAAGGCACCCTTGACTTCTTTATTTCTCACATTGTATATAAGGGGGTTCAAGACAGGTGTGAAGATGGTATAAAACACTGAGACCACCTTATCATGGTCCTCTGAATCGTTAGATTTGGACCTCATGTAGATGAACATGATGGTGCCATAGAAGAGTCCCACAACCACCAGGTGAGAGGAGCAGGTCTTAAAGGCTTTTTTCCCAGCTCCAGCTGACCGCATGCAGAGCACTGCAGCCAGGATAAGGCTGTATGAGGCCAAAATGAGAGACAAAGGGATCAAGAGCATCAGAATGCAGCAGACATACATGAAAAACTCAAAAATCGTGGTGTCAGCACAGACAAGGCGTACCAGTGATGGTGCTTCACAGAAAAAGTGATTGATTTCCCGTGAGTGACAGTAAGGGAAGCTCAAAGTGGCACCAGCCTGCATCAGCCCATCGATCCCTCCCAGGAGCCAGGAACCTGACGTCACGAGTAAACAGAGCTTCTGACTCATGAGAATGGGGTAGCACAGTGGGTGACATATGGCCACATAGCGGTCATAGGACATGGCCGTTAAGAGGAAGCATTCACTCCCTCCCAGAGTGAGAAGCAGGAAGATCTGGACTCCACAGCCAGTGGGAGAGATAGACCTAGTGTCCATCAGGTAGTTGGCTGCCATTTTGGGAACGATGGTGGAGACCAGCATCATCTCCATGAAAGAAAGCTGGCTAAGCAGGAAGTACATGGGCATGTGGAGTTGAGGGTCCACATGAATGAGAATGATCATAAGGGTGTTGCCCATCAGTGAGGTGATGAAGATCATAAGCACCATGGCAAACAGGAATAGGTGGATCTGTGTGTGGTTAAAGGCCCTAGAAGAATGAAGTTTATTCCTGTGGTGCCGTTTGCATTGACCATGGCTCTACTGGTGCCTGAAAGATGTAAAATGACGCAGAAATAAGATTTGTTTAAAAGGAAAAAAAAAAAAATTTTTTTTTTTTTTTTTTCAAAGGAAGCTTGTACATATCTTTATGAAAACTTGATCAAATGACTTGGGAAATCTCAGACTTGGAGGGCTAATTGCTACTTTAATCTTTCACTTACAAACAAGATTTTTGCCATAGCATAGTACTATCCATCTCTGCTGTTACTATACATTATTTTTTATTCACACAAAATTAGATAACATACATGTACAGTAGTACAACTTACACCTCTATTGTTTTTTAATAATTTGTCAGTGTGCCACACGTAATTTACTCATGGTGTTAAGAAATATTACTTATGCAATCCGAGTTCTTTACACTTTGGGTATTTCTATATTGAAGGAAATTCAGATTTATGCACTTTAGTAGGTATTGAGGTGATATGCCTATAGTTATTACTTTTGCATGTGTTTTAGATATTTGCTTAATGGATTCTCACATGATTTTCTTCAATATCAAGACAAATAAATTACAACTGATAAAACTAAGTTTGATGGGGAAAAAACAAAAGCAAAAATTCTCTATTCCACACTTACATGCAGCCTGTGCTCTAAACACACTAGGCTTTCAGCCACCACAGATACTACTGTACCCATCGCCATATCATTTATATTATCATGACTTGCTTTCCTGATCATGGTGCCTACATCTCATTAAGTTTAGAACCCCCTCAACATTTAAACTTTTATGTATTATGTTCTCAAACAATGCTGCTGATTTTAATTTAATACATAATATATCCATTCTAAGGGAGCCCTGGTGGCACAGTGGTTAAGCTTTCGGCAGCTAACCAAAAGGTTGGCAGTTCAAACTCACCACCACTCCTTGGAAACTCAATGAGGCAGGTCTACTCTGTCCTATAGGGTCAGAATTGACTTGACAGCACAGGTGTTTGGGTTTTATCCATTCAAAAAAGTTAATAATTTCATAAATGAACATAATTTGTATTGCATGCAATTTTCACATAAATTTGGACATCAATAATCTTATACTTCTAAAAGTAGAAGACAAAAACTAATCCACTGATTATGACTTATCCAAATGATATTCTCATATAATGAACCTGAGGTCCAACATCTCCCACAGGTAAAATATACAGGTACTCATTCACTTTCAGAATAGCTCCTCTTTTCACTAGAACCTATAACTTCCGTTTCTTTTACGTCTGAGTATTTTTGGTGGTAGGAATGGATGCACATGTAAATGGATTCACCTATTATACTTAGGTAGGTGGTGTCTTTTGCTCACAAATTCAAATTGTCAGAGAGAGCTGTGAATTCAGGATTACCAACAGTATTATGTTTGGACTTCATTCATAATCTGTGGTGTAGTAAATCCTTTTTTAGTTTTTCTGTAATTTATTTGGAAAACATTGCAAATTTTGTGAATGGTCTATGATCTTCACACCTTTAATACATATTAAAATTTTTTGATTCTTAGTATATACCAACATTGACTTTCATATCAATAAAATATGTAGATGTTCCATTTTTCAAAATTGATATAAATATGCTATAATAGTGAACATATCATTCTTTTATGCTTTGTTCCCTCAAATATATATATTTTGAGTGAAATATATATTCAGTTTAATATATTTTTAACTACTGCCAAATTTTATTACATCATAGATATGCAATTTATATATATAAATATAGATGTATATATATATTTATTTATTTTTTTATTTAAGAATACTTAGCTTCTTTCCAATCTTTTGTTAACATAACCCATATCCTTGTGCATGTGGCAAGATTTTCTCAAGTAAATATTTCACTAGAATATTTTGGGTTTAAGATAATTGCATCTCCACCTTTTACACTCCAGTCAACTGTCAATTTGTGTGATAATTCCTCCACATATTTTACTGTTAGATGCGATAATTAACAGCAATCATGTAAGTGTGAAAATAAATTTAAATTGCATGTCACTTAAGTTACATGGCAGAAACTCTTTTAATCTATTCATCGACCTCTT